>NC_030819.1:43882350-45132350 GCF_001704415.2 Capra hircus
CTGCCAATGCAAGAGACATCAGTTTGATCTCTGGGTCAGGAAGATCCCATAAAGGAGGGCAGGGAAACCCACTCTAATATTCTTGCCTGTAGAATCCCATGGACAGAGGAGCCTGGTGGGCTACAGTCCATGGAGTCACAAAGAGTCAGATATGACTGAAGCAACTTAGCATACAAATCATAGAAAAGAATAAAATTAGCCTTGACAGTATTAAATGACTTGGCAAGGCTTACACAGATAAATTTTCAACCTGAAGTTCAAATCTACCAAGCTTGGTTAGGAAACATGTATTCTTTTATATAATATCTATCTGTACCTGTATTTATGACAAGATCAGTCAACATCTATGTACACATAAGCATGCATGTATGACATGACAAGTCATAATATAAAGAGTATCTATTGCAATAATGTCCTTCTTTATGCTACTGCATAAGTTGATTATCTTGTTTGGAATATAAAATTCTAATATATTTTTTAAAATCAAGAAGAATACAGTTAAGCAAAGTTTTTGTAATTTCATACTTACCGTAAAATTATCACATTGCTCTTGAATGGGAAATAAGGTTCAGTCCCTTCATGTTGAGGATATGTTTTGACACCAATATATTTAAATGATTTGTTTAGGTTCAAATATATAACTAATGATACATAGTTGCTAGTTTTCTAGTTTCAATTAATATTAGGCCATTTTATCTATTTTATTTTATATTAAAATAAACTATGATTTATTATAAGTATTATTGGGAATATTAAATTACAGATAGACCAATTATAACTAAGTTCATAGTTGAGTGCACACCTTATACAGCAATGGAATAAAAGACAAATAATATTACTATGAGGAAAATATTTAACTCCAGACTAAATAGTCATAAAGAATCATTTATCAGTAGTCAAGGCACAATACGACATTGAACAGAGCTATGAACTAAGATACAGGTAAATGAGCAGACCCTTATATTAATATTTGTGTGTGCACATCATCCTAGATAGCTTCCAAATAAAGGATGAGTATGTTCTTATAAACTTAGTAAAGGATAAAAGTGATAAAGAAAGGGGTAAGAAAATTTATGTTATTTTGCATTTTTAATAACATTAATTAAAACATGCTTTATAGGTAGTAAAACGTTTTAGAATTAAATAGATGTCAATTTTTTCATTTTTATTTAAACACGAACATCTGCTTACATTCACTTGAAATCACTTCTCTCAAGCGGCTAAGAGAATGGTAATTGATGCAGAATTGAATTATAAAGAAAATGCCTAAATAAAACAATTGTGGTACAATAAAGAAGGTATTCTCAGTCAATAAAATACTCCCTAAATATCTCAGTTACATGGACAAATTAAATTAACTCTTCCAAGACTTTAGGGAACCAAGAACTAATTAATACTTTAATCATTAACTGACTTTTAGATGTTTTTAAACTTTTATAATATACTTGATTTTAGCAAACACATTCATCTAAGAACATCATCAACCAGCTTAATAAATTATAGCCAGAAAAATAAAAATCATAATAAGATTTAAATCTAATATAAATCATTAGTCCACACGTCCTTAACATGTCGCAACGAAAAGTGGTAATGCAAAAAAGAATAAAAAGGGATAAGTCTGTCAATGGCAGACTTATGCTTAATTTTACTTATATTTCCTTATAGATATCTGCAAATAATTAGAACATATGTGATATTCAATGACATCTCTATTTCCATTCAAGGTGTATATTGGTAGGGTTTGCATACCTGCATGCCGCGTGCATGCTAAGTTGCTTCAGTCATGTACAGCTTTTTGTGATTTTATGGACTGTGACCAGGAAGGCTCCTCTGGCCGTGGAATTTTCCAGGCAATGATACTGGTGTGAGGTGTTATTTCCTTCTCCAGGGGATTTTCCTGACTTAGGGATCGAACCTGCGTCTCTTAGGTCTCCTACATTGGCAGGCAAGCTTTTTACCAAGGGGTCTCTATAAAAACAGAGAAAAATAAATTTAAAAAAATTTATTTATATTTAAATAAATACTACTTTGTGTCTTATTTAAGATATGTATCCCTTCTGAGTTTAGTTAAAGATCAGAATAATGCACATATATGAAGGAGAAAAAATTGATAACATCGCTTCCTTTAAGGAGTTACATTCCTAAAAATAATTAAGTCATTGTGATATACAAAGGGCAAAAAAGATAACAAAATATTTTAGTAATTCCTCCTTTAGGCATGTGCTTTGACTGTAGATTTTTTACTTCTTGGATTCGAGAACCAAAGCAAACAAATGTTCACTGATTATTATTATTGCTTGCAAAGCTATCACTGAATTTATATCTTGTGAAATCTATTTTTATATATAATTTAAAATATTGATTTGAGTTATTATTAACTCGGGAATACAGTATTCGATTCAAGGAAACCTCAAGATAGATTTGTCTCTGACTTTTGCTACCCATTTGGAAGGATCTTTATAAATTCATTAGAACTGCCTTAAAAATTATAATGTTTAGATCACTCAAAGACTATACTTGTTTTTCTGTTTGACAGTCAAGGTTCTAAAATTGTATGCCAAATTTTATCTTTATGGTCATATCATAAATATTTGACAATTTATTGTTGAAACTCTGAAAATTTTAATTTATATTATATGTTACACATTTTTGATAACATATCTTATGATTTTATAATCATCTTTGTTGGTCTAAAATATTTTTGCCTATAAGTATATTTTATATTCATATAAAAATTTTGTTTTGGTGAAAATACAGTTACATACACATGTTTCTTTTTTAATTAATTAATTTATCTTAATTAGAGGATACTTAAAATATTGTGGTGGTTTTTGCCTTACAGATATTATTGACATAATAGGTTATACTCAATATATACTCTTGATGAGTTGGAAAATAAGTATATACCTGTGAAATCACTACTACAGTCTATGCTGTAAGCATAGCTATTACCTCCAAAGCTGTCCTCTTGTCATCTTTATTATTTTGTGATAAGAACACAGAAAGAGATTACCATTCCATTTGAAAACTCACTTAATGCTGATGAGATCCTTAAAAATCAGATGGAAAAAATGATTTATTCTAGGAAAATCAATCAGCCTTGTTCACTTTCAGCTATCCTTGCATGTGCTCAAAAATCTCATGAACAAAGTAACTATGATGGTAAGGATAGAGGTTTTTGCATTCACTCAGCTACATGAATTTTTCTCTCCAAGGCTACACTGACCTCGATAACCAAAAGCAGAGAACCACCGAACGTCAAAAAGGCATACTTTCTCAGGGGAGCCATAGATGGCTTTTGGTTTCAAAGAAGAAGATACTTTAGGTTGAATATAAAATGTGTATACTTTGCCAAAAGACTTTGATAACCATACCATCTGTTGACTTAGTGAAAGTTTTATTTGTATGGTAATTAAAGAGATGAGAGGCAAGGAACATATTCTACCTCACAGTTCTCAGGAGAAATGAACCAACCTTGCTAGAACTTGATCATGGATTTCTGTTCTCCAGATCCCAGACATGATAAATTGCCATTGTTTTAGCCACCCATTCTAGAGTACTGTGTTACAGGAGCTTTAGGAGGTGAATATAGTCAGCAAAAGGCATGATGTTGTATACTGCTTTTTTTTTTTTCTATTTTAATTATGAGTAAAAGGAAATTTAGGAACTCTGAGGAGTCGGTCATTGTCTGTTTGATACTGATCAGAACTGCTGCCTTTATAAGCCTCTGCCCATACTACAGGAGCTGGAATGTCCTCTTGCCTGAACATTTGCAGTTTAAATTCTGCCATTAAAAGACACTTGTGCAAAAATTTGGAAAATGAAATAGAAGCCAATTTTGTCCCTGTGGCAGTGGTGACTAAGCACATTGACTTTGACAGATGATAGATGGAAGGTTTGGCTGGTAAATTGTGGACATCCACTTTAAATCCCACAGCTGGAAGCTGCGGGCAGCTCATCTCATCTCAGTGGCTCCTAGTGATATGTGCACCCTGATTTCTTGAACAGGATTTATGAATTCTTTGATCTTCTCACCTCAACATTTCTGGTATCATTTTAATTCCCTATATTATATTCCTGGATGAATGAAATAACTAAAGCTGTCTGTTTTCTAAATCAAATGCATGCCCCTTCAAACTTTACAATAAAATAGAATTTAGAAATAGAAATCTTCACATAATCCAAAAATAATGAAAACCTTTACCGAATATTACTATAAAAGCAAAATTATATGACCTTTAGGACAAAAGGCTGATTTTATTCCCCCAAAACAAATGCTAATTCATATTCTGCTTATTCTAGTTTCACATTGTACTGTAAAAGCCCATGAAACAATACATATCATAAAACATTAATGTGGCTATCTTGTCAACTATGGGTTGATAGTTCAGAGAACCACATAGAGCTCACTGGTAGGTCTCTATGTCTTCAAAGTGATGCTGACTTATAAATGAGTAAAGTTAAAAGAGGTATCTTAGCTGGCTAGAAAATATTTTACATGTTAGATTATTTTATGTGAAACAAACCAAGACTGCTGTCAAAGTGATTTTTTCTTCTAGAAAATTATTCTACACTTTTCCAGCACAAAACAGACATTTATTATAGAAGTAAAGTGAATCTAAGGCATAGTTGTCATCAGATAATAACTACTCTTCGGAATTATAGATACTTGGTTAAGTTTAGTGTCTTTTACTGCCTTAAAGATGTGGTTATATTATGACAAACATAGCCCTCATCATTTCTTTTTTAAAAGGGATTATCAGTATAGTGTACTAATACTACTAAATTTTATGTTTAAAATTTCCATATAGGAGAATTCTAGCTATTCAAACAGTTTTGAATGTTTCCTAAGCCCTTTGGTCCTGCTATAACTGTTATGCATTTCATAGACTGAGCAGCACAGGGACATTCTCTTAGCTGAAATTCTCATTCCTGGCTGCTGTGTTCCATTAACTGCACGATGATATGTTCAAATTTGCGGGGGGGTACTATGTTCAGGCTGAATCTTTAAATGGTATATATATTCAAGGATTGGAAGTAGCTGCCATTAAAAACTCATTTTCCAGATAATTCCAAATTAGTGATGCTACAATATTCCTGAGTGAATCAAGATGCTGCTTGTTCAGACCTTCATTAAGTCCATATTCTCTCACAAGCAGGTATTCAATTGTCTTTAGGGTTTTACATTATGCAGGATAAGTCCAGAGGTTTTCATATTTATAATCAAGGCTGATAGGCTGATTTATTTTAATCTTTGCTGCAGAGAGTCCTCTATCAGACTAGTATGCTTAGTGATATAAAAATAATTAGGTTGCTAATTCAGAAAACATGACGATCAAGTAAGCACAGTGCATGCTTTCTCTCCAAATGACTGCACTTATAAAACCTAAACAGAGTACATGGGAGAGCTAAGTAAGGACTTTAAAAAAAAAAAAAAAAAGGTAGCAGATAGATTGACAAGATCAGAAATTGAAATATCACTGGTAGAAATGAGTTTCTTATTTTTTTTCCCCTCTGTTATTTCTAAATCTGGTCTGAAAGCAACCTAAAAACTAGAACTGGGCACCAGCACTGCAAGATAGAGAGCCAGGAGAAGCATCGAGTACATATTTAATGCACAAGAAAGGATTCCTTGGGTAAGGACAGCAGAGCCTGTAGGACTTGTAGGGCCTGAAACTGCATTAAGGGAGTTTTGTTCAATTCAAAAGGCTCTTTGATTCAAAAAATTGTATTACCAAAAATTAGGGCAAGTGCCTTTGATGTTTTTCTTTCTCTCTTCTCCTGCCACTTGTTAGGATGCAAGTGCAGTTAAGGAAAATTGCATGTTGGTGGAGGAAAGGAGTGAATAGAGTCCCAGTTTTGGAATCAAAGGACCTAAATGAGGCTCTATCAATATATGTACCAGGAAGAAAACAGGGAGGGAAGATCTACTGAAAGTTAACTATAGGGTGCCTCCCTCAGTGATGCATGTGTGAAATTAATCCTAAAATAGCATCAAATACTTTCCAAGCTAAACAAGGAGATAGATGCTGCTCAGTTCCCCAAAATGGCTACTGTTTGATGCATATGTGGAGCAGGTCAGAATATCACTGCAAAGTGTTTTCAAATTGAACAAACATTAAATCCAAAACTCAAAGAAGGCTGGACAGAATGGGCTAACTAAACTCAACCGTGTTGAAACCTTCTATAACAAAAATAAGAACATTTTCAAGGAAATTAAATTAGGTGTGGGCAAGTGTGAGAATTCAAGCAGATAAGAAGAGGGAGCCTTTGGAAACTGTGGAACTGTTCTGTGTCCTAATTATGATGATGTTTACATGAATAACACACTTGTATAAAAATTCCTAAAGCTATCCTATGATAAAGTCAATTTGTATTGTAATTTAAAAAATAAAATTGCATTAATAATTATAATTTTTAGTTTGAATTTATTTATTTTAATTGGAGGCTAATTACTTTACAATATTGTATTAATTTTGCCATACATTAACATGAATCCACTATAGGTGTACATGTGTTCCCCACCCTGAACCTCTCTCTCACCTCCTTCCCCATCCCATCCCTCTGGGTCATCCCAGTGCACCAGACCTGAGCATCATGCATTGAATCTGGACTAGCGATTCATTTCACATGTGATAATTGAAAAGTTTAAATGCCATTCTCCCATATCATCCCTCCTTCGCCCTTTCCCACAGAGTCCAAAAGACTGTTCTATACATCTGTGTCTCTTTTGCTGTCTCGCATACAGGGTTATCTTTACCATCTTTCTAAATTCCATATATATGTGCTAGTATACTGTATTGGTGTTTTTCTTACAGGCTTACTTCACTTTGTATAATAGGCTCCAGTTTTATCTACCTCAATAGAACTGATTAAAATGTATTCTTATTAATGGATGAGTAATATTCCATTGTTTATATGTACCATAGCTTAATTTTAAGTGATAATATCAAGTTGTTACGTAAATATCCTGTTGTTCAATCACTAAGTCCTGTTCAACTCTTTGTGGCTCCATGGACTGCAGCAGAACAAGCTTCCATGTCCTTCACTAGCTCCCTGAGTCTGCTAAAATTCATGTTGACTGAGTCGGTGATGCCATCCAACCATCTCATCCTCTGCAAGCCCCTTCTCCTCCTGTCTTCAGTCTTTCCCAGCCTCAGGGTTTTTTCCAACAAGTCAGCTCTTTGCATCAGGAAGCCAAAGTATTAGAGCTTCAATTTCAGCATCTGTCCTTCCAGTGAATATTCAGGGTTGATTTTTTTTAAAATTTATTTTAGGATTGACTTGTTTGATCTCTTTGCTGCCCAAGGGACTCTCAAGAATTTTCTCCATCACTATAGTTCAAAGGCATCAATTCTTTGGCATTCAGCCTGCTTTATGGTCCAACTCTCACATCCATACATGACTGCTGGAAAAACCATAGCTTTGACTATACAGACCTTTGTCAACAAAGTGATGTATCTGCTTTTTATATACTGTTTGGGTTTGTCATAACTTTTCTTCCAAGGAACTATTCTTCCATAATTAATTTCTTTCAATAAGCTTTTTTTTTTTTTTTGAAGGAGCTTTTAGTTTCATGGCTGCAGTCACCATCCACAGTGATTTTGGAGCCCAAGAAAATAAAATCTGCAACTGCTTCCATTGTTTCCCCACCTATTGGCCACGAAGTGATGGCCTTGGATGCCATGATCTTTGGTTTTTGAATGTTGAGTTTTAAGCCAGCTTTTCCACTACCCTATTTCACATTCATCAAGAGGCTCTTTAGTTTCTCTCTACTTTCTGCCATTAGAATGGTATTATCTCCATATTTTGAGGTTGTTGATATTTCTCCAGGAAATCTTGATTTCACCTTGTGATTCATCAAGCCTGGCATTTTGCATGACCTACTTGGTATATAAGTTCAATAAGCAGGTAACAATATACAGCCTTGATGTACTCCTTTCCCAGTTTTAACCATGCCATTTTTCCATGTCCAGGAATTGAACAGGCGGATTCTTTACCACTGAACCACCTGTCAATCCTAAAGGAAATACATCTTGAATATTCATTGGAAGGACTGATATGAAGCTGAAACTCCAATACTTTGGCCACCTGATGTGATTTTTCATTGGAAAATACCTTGATGCTGACAAAGATTGAAGGTGGGAGGAGAGGGAGACGACAGAGGATAAGATGGTTAGATGGCATCACTGAAAGGATGGACATGAGTTTGAGTAGGCTCTGGGAATTGGTGATGGATAAGGAAGCCTGGCATGCTACAGTTCAAGGGGCATTAAAGAGTCAGACACTACTGAAATGAACTGAATCATGGAATCCACATAAATATTCTAAAAGTTGTCAATTTCAAATTAATATTTCAGCTAAAGTCTGTTCTGTTTCACTCACTTGACCAGCCAATTATCTGTCTGACACTCTTGGAGTCATGGAACTGGGGAGTTCTACATTTATTTAAATAAAACATGAAGACTGAACTTTTAATCTATGTTTCCCATTTATAATTTATTCCGTTTTTCTCCAATTCTGTAAACAGCAGTACCAACTACCCATTTCTACATTACAGAAAGAGTGACTGCATCTTGGCATGTAGGTCTTTCATCTCACAATGAATCAAAAGCTATATGTCCATAGTTCTAACTTCAGTGCACATGCATATGCACAGGTGCACACACATACATGGACATATATACACATATTTAATTCTAATTCTTTCCACCAATATTTTTTTTTTCTTAATGACCTATAGCTCTTGCTTAGTACTCTCTAATGGATGTTTGCTTTTTTTTTTTTTACCTCATCTCTCATTCTTTTTATATTTATTTTTAAGCAACAGGCTGATGACTATTTTCATATTTTACTTCGATATTAGTACCATACCACTTGACATCTTTCAGTAAATTTGTATTGGACTTATAATAAAATGCAAAATAATTAAGGGCAATGAGTCCTTATATGATCTGGCTTCTGCAAGCTTCATGAGGCTCATTTGGTGCAATTCTCTTGGTTACTTCTTACTAGGCTTTTCTTTAGTTTCCTTCTTTCATTGTCCTGATTAAGGGAAGCTTTTGCTCTGTCTTTGTTAACTGGAGCCCTCATCGTGATGACCCCTTTGCCTATAGTACCTTCACTTCCTTTTCGCCTTGACTATTTAAGAACTATTCATCAGCTGTATCTCTGCCTTAACAGGATTTTCTGGAGTGTTAAACTACATTTTCCAGAGAAGAAGAAGAGAGCCCTTTGGAATAAAAGTAACTAATTATTTTCTTTCATGCTTATCAGTTACTCCCTTCAGAGCATTATATATTGATACATAATGTTGTGAATTTTTACTCATCTCTAGTATTAGTGGCCAGTCAGTTCCAATATGGCAGTAATCACAAACTCCATTTGATTAGAGTTTTAGCTTTCAATCATCTGCATATAATAGGCCTTTAATATTAAAATTAATTAATAGGTGTATTTTAGATATCTGTTTACTTTTTATACTTTTTTTCAATTATTAGTATATATTTCTTTGGGTAAGTCAGGAGTATAGTATATTTTGTCATTTACTTAAAGTAATTTTTTGAATATAATTGATATTGCAATAAATTAATACATGTTTTTAAATATGTTAAAGCTTTGACAATAACAGAACTGCTGAGTGTCCATACCAATTTACAGTGAGTAAATGGTCATGTGCCTGCAGTTTACTTTAAACAAAATAATAAACTTAGTTGTGATATAAAAATGCTCTTAAATATGAATAGTTCAACAGTAAATATCTCATGTTTGAGTCTATATATCCACGTTTATTTTAAAATTGTGTATATACCATGCCATAATGACACATGGTATAAAAATAATCTAAAAAAACTGTTTCAAGTTCAAACTTAAAAATTAACTCTACCATGTGTTAATCAGAAAGGATTGTATATTAATGAGGATTGTATGTTTTAAGTGCTATAAATCCAGCTTAAACTACATCAAGCAAGTAGAGCGTTTAATGGCACATGTTACTAAAACATTTAGAATTAAGGCATATGAATGGAAAATTAAAACTTTCCAGGCTTTTGGATTATTCTAACCAGTTCAATTCTTTCACCTCCCAAAGTGTGTCATTCTGCCAAAGTCAGTTTTATCTAAGAATTGACCCTTACTCATTACAAGGTTTTAATCAATGAGGTGACATTCTCTCTTTGCTCATCCATGAGGAAAAAGGGAGAGACAGGGAGAGTGAAGGAGGGAAAGAGGGAAGTGGGAAAGGAGGAAGAGGAAGAGAGGGAGATATTTCAAATAAATAATGATACTAGTATATTATCATCATCATAAAATACCTAGGATTCACTGTGATGGGACCAAATAAATATTGACTTACAAGCACGCTAAGTTGCTTTATTCGTGTCCAACTCTTTGTGACCTTATGGACTGTAGACTGCCAGGCTCTTCTGTCCATGGAATTCTCCAAGCAAGAATACTAGAGTGGGTAGCCATTCCCTTCTCTAACACTAAGACTTATCCTTACCTAAACTAATCACTATGCTTCATAAGAAAACTGTAGACTGACAGGGTAAATCCATTACAAGAGTTATGGATTTAAATGTATTACCAAGGGTTAGTGGTTACCTCACTTAGATCTGAGCTGGAATGAATTTCACTCTAACTATGTGACTGCTATACAATATGGATATTATTTCAAAGAAATAAATTCTTAAGATTGTAGAAAAGAAGAAATAAATTTAAAAATGTCAAAAAGTAATTCTGGCTAGCTCAGGCTATCTACAACAGATCATCTTTAAAAATTTGATAAATTAGGTAATAAAATATCACACGTAAAATCTGCTTATTTATATTTAATAAAGATCTTTCCAACATACAATAACATGTATTTTAAATAGAGTCTTCATTAGGATAAAAACTATATCATTCAAATCCATTTGGCTTCAAAAGCCCTTCAGTTTTAATCCACAAGCACACATATACATAAAAATGAATGTTATTTCTTACACAAATTAGATTTTCTTTCAAAAATTTATTTGTATTAAAATCATATATTTTCTCTATGTTAAAAAGCTACTATGGATAAGAATAAGAGAAATTAAGCATACTTTATTAGATAATATTAAGTTTTCATCTACATAAACATATTAACCTTAGCAATTCTATTGCATTATTACAGTCCATTATATTTGTGTATAATTCTAGTTTATGTGAATTGAATTATATATCACAGACATTCTTCTCTTAATTCATTTTATGTATCAAATACTAGAAAATGATAAAAAGCAAAAGACATCATATAATAAAAGTTTAATTTCAATTGCCCTATTTTTTCTAGAGTTTTTACAAAAGAATTCCTTACAAAAATAATCCTATCTACTAAATCCAATTTACTTTGTAGATAAGGTTTTATTATGTTCTTTTATATAGAAGAAAGACTATCTTTAGTAATGATTTACATGATGCATATAAACAAAGAGGGCATTTCCAAGATTATCTCCAAAACAGTGAGATCTGTTTAAACACACTAAACTGTATCTTTTGTAGAATTAATCATTGAAATTTTATTTGAATGGCTATTCTTTCTTTCATTCCACAAACTGGGAGAACAGTGTAGCAGCTGTTTGCCTTGAAAGTTTGTGGATGTGGGCCTCACATACAATTTAGTTTTGTTGCTATAGCAATAGCTACAGGGAAAGAAAATAAAAGAAAATTAATCCACCTTACCATTTAGCTTCCTAGAATGCACCCCGTATGTGGTGAGTGGAATAATTAAATCTTGCTTACTGTGGTTTCTTTAAAACCTTTGATATACTTGATGATATCATCATTACCTGATTGATTTTTCAGGTAAGGGAAACAACCAAAATTAATTGCCCTAATCTTCACTCAAGGACAACCCATACATTTTAAGCTAAAGCAAATTGCATTTTTTTCTTTCACTTTTAAACAGCTGGAAATTTTGTATTTTCTTTTCATTTCCTTTTCTGTATTATAAAACACACACACACACACACACACACACACACACACACATTCTCAGGGAAAGAACAATGATTGTAATCCACAGGTTAAGATTCTGGATATAGAGCTTGAAATGAACAGAACAAAAGAATTTGCTCTTAAACTAATGCAACTTCCCTCATAATACATAATGACTGCAGGAAGAGAAAACTTTTCATATCAAGAAGTCAGTTTAAAGGAAGTTTAAACTGGCCTGAATATATTAAATTCTAAGAGCAAATTGTTTTTAAAATTGTTTAAATTCTTTCCTCAGATTTGTATGCAATAGAGCTAATGGATATTAAAAATCTATAAAGCACAATGGAAGATTATCCCAGTCAATGACAAACAGAGGAAAAGTAGTTTAAATGTATTAGTCTTTTTTTGATTTTGTAGCTGTTATCCATTTAACATAGATGAATATGAAAAATTTCACATATCACATCATAGGCATGAACTTCTACTGATTAATCAAAGAAACATCAATTTCTATCTTTAGGAAAATAGTCAGCTATAAGTTACCAGCGCATCCTAACATTTACTCAAATTACCGAAAATCAACACCAGATATTATCTCAATTCCTCCATTGTTTTACTTGTTCTCAACTGTCAATTTCCCTTTATTCCCTTGAATAACTATTCTTATTTGTTTCCACTTTTCTGGTGAATTCATATCCCTTTCATAAAAGCAGAAAGCTTTTCATTTTCTAATAAACATGGAGATTAATAAAAATCTCCTAAAACGTTCTGTTTTGAAATTATAAAATTTATATGGCTGCAACACATACATTGTATTTCTCATTTTCTCCATGTCACAGGGGGCAATATCTTTCTTCTGTCTGAAAGCAATCTTTGCATGTGTTAATAACCTTTTCTTTCTCACATGCTATCCATTCAGTTCAGTTCAGTCACTCAGTCATGTCCGACTCTTTTCAACCCCAAGAATCACAGCATACCAGGCCTCCCTGTCCATGACCAACTCCTGGAGTTCACTCAGACTCACGTCCATCGAGTCAGTGATGCCATCCAGCCATCTCATCCTCTGTTGTCCGCTTCTCCTCCTGCCCCCAATCCCTCCCAGCATCAGAGTCCTTTCCAATGAGTCAAGTCTTCTCATGAGGTGGCCAAAGTACTGGAGTTTCAGTTTCAGCATCATTCCCTCCAAAGAAATCCCAGGGCTGATCTTCAGAATGGACAGGTTGGATCTCCTTGCAGTCCAAGGGACTCTCAAGAGTCTTCTCCAACACCACAGTTCAAAAGCATCAATTTTTTGGCACTCCGCTTTCTTCACAGTCCAACTCTCACATCCATACATGACCACAGGAAAAACCATAGCCTTGACTAGACAGGCCTTTGTTGGCAAAGTAATGTCTCTGCTTTTCAATATGCTATCTAGGTTTGTCATAAGTTTTCTTCCAAGGAATAAGCATCTTTTAATTTCATGGCTGCAGTCACCATCTGCAGTGATTTTGAAGGCCCCCCCAAAAATAAATTCTGACACTGTTTCCACTGTTTCCCCATTTATTTCCCATGAAGTGACGGGACCGGATGCCATGATCTTCGTTTTCTGAATGTTGGGCTTTAAGTCAATATTTTCACTCTCCACTTTCTCTTTCATCGCAATTACAAATTTTTTCTATTCCACCTTCTCAATTTCAATCCTCTCAAGCTATGTCCTTTTCTTTGTCAAGCAAATTTCTACTAAGATAATATTTACCTCTAAATCCCTGAAGGAAGGGAGGTGTATGCCTCACATTTTGGTATTTTCTTTGACAATATTATATATACTCCTTTTTAATACAGAATAATTTCAAGTTATGTCTTAAGCATTACTTGAAAATCTCTGTAATTATTTATGGATCAATCCTAAATTTAGTTAGTTATTCCTGATTGAAGTTTAGCTAATGATTTTTTTTTTTCCTTTCTCTCCTGAATTCATCCTTAACTGGAGGTTGTTTGTACTAATGATATTTATCCAACTCTCACTTCCCTTTTTATATTTTCCTATCTTCCTTCAACATAAATGCTATAGGGAGAAAATTTCAAAAATCTTGGCTTAAGAAAGACCTACATTAATATATGAAGTGAAATTTTAATCTCAGAAATATCTGAAAACAACTAAAGAAGTACAGACAGGCATTTCTGTGGCTATTTTCTTTTTTTCCTTAAGAATCTGGTGATAACAATTAGAACCTACCTTTCAAATCAATACCGTTTGAAAGTGACAGACTCTTTCAACAGTAATATCAAGATAAGAACTTAGTCACATAAAGTAGTATCATCCTTTCATTTTGGGCCTGTATTAGTTTCTTTCTAAGTCTAGATATATTCTTACATATTCCACATTGTCGTGAACAATGACATTTGTACTGGAATTACTAGTGTGGTCCCACTTGTGTTTTCAAAGATTAGTTTTTAAAATAAGTAAATATGATAAAAATAAATTCCAAAGAGCACATATTTTATGGTATTTACAATCTCAAGAACCTTGCTTGGAGCAATCACGGAAGTCACAGTGTATAATTATAATTGCATTAATTAAGTGAGGAAGTCATTAAACTAAAGTGACACTAAGTTCAGTTCAGTTCAGTTCAGTCACTTAGTCGTGTTCGACTCTTTGTGACCCCATGAATAGCAGCACGCCAGGCCTCCCTGTCCATCACCAACTCCTGGAGTTCACTCAGACTCACGTCCATTGAGTCAGTGATGCCATCCGCCATCTCATCCTGTCGTCCCCCTCTCCTCCTGCCTCCAATCCCTCCCAGCATCAGAGTCTTTTTCAATGAGTCAACTCTGCATGAGGTGGCCAAAGGTGGCACTAAATAAGCCTAAATAAGCAAATTGAAACTTAAGGCAGAAAAGACTCCTCCAATACCTCAAAGGGAATATAAGCAATATTTGAATAATAACTATAAATGAACTATATAACATTTAAAAAGTGTAGTGACCTTTAAACATGACAATATAATGATTCACTATACTGTAAAACTGTAAGTCATATAATATTGCATAGCAAAAATACCTTAAAGAAAGAAAAAAAAAATCAAATCTAAGAACAGGCAGTTGAAAAGAACCAATTAGACTTTCCCTTAAAGGCAACATCTTTATATCCATTTATTGAATACCCTTGCTTTACCTGCCTTCTTCTTTATGAAATGTTTCCCCTTAGCTCCAGTCATCCCAGTGACCCTGATCACTTTCAACTGGGTGCTTTCCCATTGGAATCAACATTTCCTAAAATAAACTCTTTAAAATAGAATATGTGATTTACTAATAATCATTTCATATATTAAGAATCAGGACCTTTCTGATGGCTCAGATAGTAAAGAATGTGACTGAAATGTGGGAGACCCAAGTTTGATCCCTGGGTCAAGAAGATCCCCTAGGGAAGGGAATGGCTACCCACTCTAGTATTCTTGATTGGAGAATTCCATGGACAGAGGAACCTGGCAGGCTACAATCCATGTGGTCACAAAGAGTTGCAGATTACCAACTGCAATACTCTAAATGGAGGGGGAGTGGACATTTCCAATGGCTTTATTTTGATTACGTTATATTGGGCATAACTGCCAATGAATTCTTTCTCTCTTCAAGGGTTTTTAAAACTTCTTCAAGAAAACCTCTAAATCTGAGAAAAAGTCTTTCCATTATGTATGTATTAAATTTGAATCAGTCTTCCAATACAGGTTAGGCAAGATATCTAGACATGTGCAAACAATACATACACACCGAGATACTTCTACATATATTTTTTTATTTATATATATTGATATAAAACCTAGATCTATAAATCACTCAGTTGTGTCCTACTCTTTGCTAAGCCACTTCACTTGTGTCCTACTTTTTGCGACCCCATAATACGCAGCACGCCAGGTCTCGCTGTCCATCACCAACTCCCAGAGTCCACCCAAACCAATGTCCATTGAGTCGATGATGCCATCCAACCATCTCATCCTCTGTCGTCCACTTCTCCCCCTGCCCTCAATCATTCCAAGTATCATGGTCTTTTCAAATGAGTCAGCTCTTCACATCAGGTGGCCAAAGTATTGGAGTTTCAGTTTCAACATCTCTGCAGTCCAAAGAACTCTCAAGAGTCTTCTCCAGCACCACAGTTCAAACGCATCAATTCTTCAGCACTCAGCTTTCTTCACTGTCCAATTCTCACATCCATACATGACCACTGGAAAAACCATAGCCTTGACTAGACGGACCTTTGTTGGCAAAGTAATATCTCTGCTTTTTAATATGCTGTATAGGATGGTCATAACTTTCCTTCCAAGGAGTAAGCATCTTTTACTTTCATTGCTGCAATCACCATCTGAAGTGATTTTGGAGCCCAGAAAAATAAAATCAGCCTCTGTTTCCACTGTTTCCCTATCTATTTCCCATGAAGTGATGGGACCAGATGCCATGATCTTCGTTTTCTGAATATTGAGCTTTAAGTCAACTTTTTCACTCTCCTCTTTCACTTTTATCAAAAGGCTCTTTAGTTCTTCATTTTCTGTCATAAGAGTGGTGTCATCTGCATATCTGAGGTTATTGATATTTCTCCTGGGAATCCTGATTCCAGCTTGTCCTTCTTTCAGCCCAGCATTTCTCATTATGTATTCTGCATATAAGTTAAATAAGCAGGGTGACAATACACAGTCTTGACGTACTCCTTTTCCTATTTGGAACCAGTCTGTTTTTCCATGTCCAGTCCTAACTGTTGCTTCCTGACCTGCATACAAGTTTCTCAAGAGGCATGTCAGGTGGTCTGGTATTCCCATCTCTTTCAGAATTGTGCACAGTTTATTGTGATCTACACAGTCAAAGGCTTTGACATAGTCAATAAAGCAAAAATAGATATTAGTAAATGTTGCTAAAATGATGTCAGAAACAAAATAATCTAATCAATTATGCCTGCCTTATTTTCTAATCATGAGGACTTGTGTGTGTGTGTTAGTTGCTTAGTCGTGTCCAGCTGTTTACAACCCCATAGACTATAGTCCACCAGGCCCCTCTGTCCATGGGATTCTCCAGGCAAGAACACTGGAAGTGGGTTGCCATTCCTTCTCCAAAAAGAACTATAGAAAGAAGGAAAATGAAGTCGCTCAGTCATCTCTGACTCTTTGCGACTCTATGGACTATAGCCTACCAGGCTCCTCCATCCATGGGATTTTCCAGACAGGAGTACTGGAGTGGGTTGCTATTTCCTTCTCCAATGAGGGATTAGTTTTTGTTTATCAAAAAATACTAACTGTGACTTCCCTGTTGGTACAGTAGATAGGATCTGCCTGCCAGTGCAGAGGACATTGGTTTGATCCATCATCTGGGATGATTCTACATGTCACAGAGCCACTAAGCCCATAAGCCACAACTACTGAACCCACATTCTAGAGCCTGTGAGTTGCAACTACTGAACCAGTATGTTGCAGCTACTGATGTCTGTTTGCCTAGAGCCTGTGCTCAGTGACAAGAGAAGCCACCATAATGAGAAGCCTGTATACTGCAACTAGAAGGTTTCCCCCACTAGCTACAACTAGAGAAAGCCCACAAACAGCAAAAAAAAGAACCAGCATAACCAAAAAACAAAAAAAGAATCCCATATCAAACATCATCATTATAAAATCAAATCTCACACTGAGACAGGCTCTCATATATTATATTTTGACTGGAAAACAAATAGGTAATAATATAAAATTTAATGAAATTATCTTTCTATTTAGATAGATGGCATGGCATGATTTAGGACTTCATAAGATTAATATAAAATGTTGCATTTTAATTTGTGAGAATTCATAAATGAATACAGTATAAAAATTAATGGCACTTTTCAAAGTGTTTATTAATGAATATTACTTATCAAATTACATTATTTGTATTCAGAATTTTCATTAAAATATGAACAATTTTTATATCTTTTAATTGTAAAATAAAACTCTATGATAGTCAGTGTTAAGAATAATCAACATATAAAAATAGAAGGAAATTACATCCACTTTAAAAAAGTATAGTTAAGTGTAAGCCATATATTGAAATACGCAAAAGTTTGATGTTTGTGTTTATGACATTGGTAGTAAAAGGCCCCTTTCTAAAACAGAATGGAGTCTAATAAATTAAATAATTAAAAATGAATTAAATAATAAAAATATTATTATCACAAGAAATACTTAAACTCTGAAGATCATCCATGTATTTAACACTTGAAGTATGCTACATATTGTGTTCAATTTGAAATCACAGGAAATTTGATACAAATATACTGTGTTTAAAAAAAATGTAAACAAATTTCAGGACTGTGCCTACATGAAGACAATTGTGCAGACTGGATAGAATAGTGTTAACTAATTCCCTAGTAAATATGTGAATTTCATCAGCATCATGAAAATTCTTATTAATTCCCCACACACCTTATATTAATTCTTAATTAGTAACTAAAAATGTCAAAGCCAAATGGGAAACACTGCACAAATTAAAAATAAATGAATTATTAGCAGTACTATCCACAAGAAAACCAAAATTATTTCTCATTACATGGTATAGTGTACTGCTAACATTCATAATGACTTTAATTATGTTTAGATTAGTAAATTTATGATAATTTTCTTAATGGTGAATTATAATTGTGTACCAGTTGGTGATAAAAATAAGAAAGATGATTTGTTGTATGAAAATATATCAATCTGAATGTCTACAAAGCCATGTTAATAAAACCTTGCAGAATTTTTAATAGTAACTTCTTAAATTCAAAACATCATTTTATAAGAGAAACAATTGGGAAAAACTTCTAAGGAGGGAAAAGAATATGTGCTTGTGTTCAATGTGTCTAAACACTAGAAATCTACAAAATAAGATGTATTGTATTTTCCCATCTGGATAAATTTAATAATACAACTATTTAATCTTAATTTATTTGAAGAGACAGAGAGGGTAATTGGCTAAAATGTGCATGTGCTCAGTTGTTGTCCGACTCTTTGTCACTCCATGGTTTGTAGCCTGCCAGACTGTTATATCCCTACGATTTCCCAGGAAAGAAAACTGGATTGGGTTGCCATTTCCTTCTCTAGGGTATCTTCCTGATCCATGGATTAAATTGTCAGGCAGATGCTTTACCTCTCTGCCAGTTGGGAAGCCCCTATTGGCTAAAAGCCAATCAATAAATTATAGTATGAATTAAAAATGGGGAAAAGACAAACGAGGCAAGAAAACTAATAGCAAAGCAATGTATCTTGAATAACTTTATTATATGTGCAAATCCCCAAACAATGTGTGTGCATATATATATAATATATATAATATATGTATATATAATATATATATGTGCTAAATACAAGCATAATTATACCAGAAGAAATAAAATACAATGTGTACGCTCTCGATTTTGTTTTAGGAAGGTATTTTATTACTAAATACACAAAACAATAATTTTAGATAAACATTAATAAAGTGTAATGCAAATAAATATTGAAAATATGTGTGGGTAAAACACAAAGTTTGTTCTTAAAGGCAATAATCATTCTGGGGAAAATTTTTGCAACATTACCAACAAGAGTTTAAATCTTTAAAATACTTAAAATCATATAGGAACATATACATGTATGGTAATATATATAAAATGCCCCAAGATAATTATATATCTACTGCACATGTAGATAAAATATATCCACATAGATAAATTAAATAAAATCAAAACTATACAATTAATAAGACAAAAAAATGTGCAATTATACATGATAGATTTTTAAATATACAATATTTATATATATTATACAGATTTTAATTTTTAAGATTTAAATATCTATACTAAATCAAGAGGGAAAGCAAGCTCTAGAACAAGATGCATATATACTAACATCTACCAAGTTTATTGATGTGAGTTAATATTGAAGTGAGTTCAACACCAAGTTTTGCAGTTTGTTGACATGGAGTGCCTCTCTTATTTAGATCTCTTTTAATGTCTTTCAACAATTTTATTGTATTTTTCAGTCTACGGGACTTGCACTCCTTTGTTTAAGCTTATTGTAAGTTATCTTTGATATATTGCAATGGCATTGCTTTTTAAATTTTTATTTCAAATATTTGTTACATAAATAGAAATATTGTATATACGTCAGTCCTACTTCATGACACCTTCCTATTACAAGAAAATTATTACTTCTAGTAGTCTTTTATGACAACTTTGCAATTTCGGATATCCAGGGTAATAAAGACAGGGAAGCCTGGCATCCTGAAGTCCATGGGGTCTCATAGAGTCAGACATGACTTAGTAACTGAACAAGGATTATGTTGTTTGTGAATAAAAATGGCATTATTTATTCTTTTCTTATTTGAATAATTTTAATTACTTTCTTTATTTTTCTTCCCCTTTTGATTTGGGGGCCTTATTTCACTGGGCAGAATTTTCGATGCTTGAAATAACAAGTGAAATACTTGCCTTATTCCCTATCTGGGGGAGGGAAGAATCATTTTTTCACTACCAAAGGTGTTGTTAACTGTCATTTTTTTATACTGCTTTCTATCAGGAACAGAAAATTTCCTTTTATTCCTACTCTGCTGCAAATGTTTATTATGAATGAGTTTTGGAAAATGATTTTTGTCCACCATTGAGATGATCATGTGATTTGTCATTTATACTATCATTATGATTGTTGCTACATTAATTGGTTTTATTTTTTTTATTTTTATTTTTTTACTTTGCAATACTGTATTGGTTTTGCCATACATTGACATGAATCCACCACAGGTGTACATGAGTTCCCAACCCTGAATCCCCCTCCTACCACCCTTCCCATATCATCTCTCTGAGTCATCCCAGTGCACCAGACCCAAGCACCCTGTATCCTGTATTGAACCTAGACTAGTATGCATGTTTCAATGCCATTCTCCCAAATCATCCCACGCTCTCCCTCTCCCACAGAGTCCAAAATTCTGTTCTTTACATCTGTGTCTCTTTTGCTGTCTTGCATACAGGGTTATCATTACCATCTTTCTAAATTCCATATATATGTGTTAATACACTGTATTGATGTTTTTCTTTCTGGCTTACTTCACTCTGTATAATCGGCTCCAGTTCATCCACCTCATTAGAATTGATTCTGGGAGAACATGACATTTATATACATGTCACATATACAAAAAAAAAAAAATAATAAAGTGTATGCTCGTTTTTATATATTGCTATATAAAATCTTTTTTGTAGACATTTTTTATCTATATTAATGAAGAAAATTAGTCTTTATCTTCTATAGCCACTCCAGCTTTCTTATTGCTGGTTTTCATAGTATACATTTTTTCCATCCTAAAACATTCAGTCTATTTGTGTCTTTGAGTCAAAGATGTATCTCTTGCAGACTTCAGAGAGTTGGATTTGTTTTTGTGTTATTATGACTCCCTCTTCTTTGGGTAGAGTATTCAGTGCCCCTTTACCTTATGGGTCAACTTTCTCTTGCTTTATTCAAGTTTTTATTTTTGGTTTTAGGGTTTAACAGTTTGATTATGCTGTGCCCAGATGTGAATTATTTTCCGCTTATAACATTTAGATTTTTTTAAGCTTCTTAAATCTGTAGAGTAGCACTTTTCTTAAAATTTGGGAAATATTCAGCCATTATTTATTTTTTTCCTTTTTTTTCCTCTTCATGTTCTAGATGCCCCATTATTCATAAGTTGATATACTTGATAACTGCTTTCAAATCTCTCATCTCTTTTCATTCATTGTTGTTTAATCCTTCTGTGTTTCAGAAAGAACTATCATTAAGTTTGGGCTTCCCTGGCGGCTCAGTGATAAAGAATCTTCCCGCTAATACAGGAATCATGAGTTTGATCCCTGCTCCAGGAAGATTCCTTGGTGAAGGAAATGACAACCTACTCCAGTATTCTTGCCTGGAAACCTCCATGGACAGAGGAGCCCAGCCGGCTACAGTCCATAGGGTCTCAAAGAGTAGGACACGACTTAATGACTGAGCAATCTTTAAGTTTAAGTTTGCCTCTTGGCTCAGTGGTAAAGAATCTACCTGCCATTTCAGGAGATGTGGGCTGGATCCCTGGATTAGTAAGATCCCCTGGAGAAAGAAATGGCAACCCACTCCAGTATTTTTGCCTCAAAGTCCCATGGGCAAAGGAGGCTGGTGGGCTTCTTAAGAACTAAATGACAGTGGTCATTAAATACACTAAGTATTTTTTTCCTGCCATCTTTAAAACTTCACTTTTAAAAATAATTATTTATTGTGTTTTTAAGCTATATAAGTTTTATTGGTTCATTTTCTAAAATGTCCTTCTTTTTTTTTTTTTTTTTTGTCCTTTTTTTAAGAAGCTCATTTGATGTCCCATTGTCATATCTTCTTTAATTTTTATCCGTTACATTCTTTATTTCCTTGTGAATATTTGTAGTATCTGCTTTAAGCTGCTTTTTAAATGCAATATATGCCTACTGTGCTCCAAAACTGTTTCTGTTAGCTGCTACCTGCTATTCCCCTCTGTGAAAGAGGGGAAAGAAATCTATTTCTTTGTCCTTTTCCAATAGTTGTTATTGAAAAGTAGACATTTTAGATAATATATATTAAAACTTCAAATTCTGATCCCCATCAAGGTTTGGTGCTGGGCTGTTGATATTTTGTTTGTTTGCTTATTTATTTAGCAACTTGCCTGGACTAATTCTATGGAGCCTGTTTATCCTGTGATAGGCAGTCACTGATATATTTTCAATTTTATTTTTATATTTGTGTGTGTGTGTATGAGTGAGTGGGTTTCATGTTTTAAGTTCACTCCTTCTTAGGGGTAATTTCACTGCCTGTTTTTATTTTATTTTTCTCATATTTTCCTTGCATGTGCATTGGATCTCACATTCTGAAAGCATTTGTGGATTCCTAGGACATTTTCTGCTGCCTTCTAAGTCTGCCTGTACACAGGCAGGCTGTGAGTGACTTTATCAAGACTACTGTGACTGTTCCATTGCCTTCACTTTCCTGTTAACTTTCTGGTTAGTCTGCCAGTCTATTGCTCACATTATTGAGGATTTCAGATTCAAGTTTGAGGAGATATGGGTCTCCTCAGTTTACTTCATGGCTGATACACCAACTGCTTCTGACAAAAAGCAGGGGCATCTGTTTTTTCTTACTCTCTGCTCCAAAGCAGGCAACTCTTTATGTGTAACAAGTTGCCAGTTTTGTTTTTCACTGTTAGCCCAAATATGCAAGAATTCCTAAACTGATGAAGCTGGGGCAGTGATATCAACCCTACATTTATCAACCTTCATATTTTTAGAAACTTCTTGTCTAAGCCTGTTAAGTGCTGGGGACTTTGTATATGTAGTAAGGTTTTAGCCTAAGCTTTATATTCTAGGTTGTTTTCAAGGAGGGGTCTTTAGGTTGGTGGTAATCTCTGGGTATTGACTTATTTAGAAGCAAACGATTTTTTTTTTCTTTCTAGAATAACTCTCCAATGAAGAACTGCATATCTACCTAATTCTAAAGCTAAGCAAATTTTTAATAAACACTTTCCTATCAGCAAAATTCCTATTAGGCAAAAGTGTTTCATTTCTTTTTTTTTTGTTTTGTTTTGGATTATTGAATATATTCATTTAATTTTTTACTTGAAGCATAGTTGATTTGAAATGTTGTATTAGTTTCTGGTGTACAGCAAAGTGGTTCAGTTAAACGTATACATTCTTTTTCATATTATTTTTTAATATATTTTATTGCTAAGTCACTTCAGTCGTGTCTGACTCTGTGCGACCCCAGAGATGGCAGCCCACCAGGCTCCCCTGTCCCTGGGATATGATATTAAATATAATGCCCTTGTTGTTTATTCATTCTATATATGATATTTTGTTTCTGTTAGTCCCAAACTCCTAATCCATTCCTCATCTATGACACCCCCACCCCCCACCTTGGCAATTATAAGTGTGTTCGCTATGGCTTTGAATCTGCTTCTGTTTCATAAATAAGTTCACTTGTGTCATATGTTAGATTCCACATATAGGTGATATCTTATGGTATTTAGCTTATTCTTTCTGACTTACTTTATTTATTTTATTTTCTTTTACTTTATTTTACTTTACAATACTGTACTGGTTTTGCCATGCATCAACATAAGTCCGCCATGGGTGTACACGTGTTCCCAATCCTGAACCCTCCTCCCATCTCCCTCTCCACACCATCTCTCTGGGTCATCCCAGTTTAGTATTATAATCTCCAGGTCCATCCAAGTAGCTATAAATGACATTATTACATTCTGCTATGAAATTAATTTAAGTGAATGTTAAGTATATAAGTTTATCAATTTTAAGGAAGTATAGTTATTTGGAAATCATGCAATTGATTGACAAAGCAAATCAACACACTCAGTCAGTAGAATCGCTCAGTCATGTCTGACTCTTTTCAGCCCCATGGACTGCAGAACTCCAGGCTTCCCTGTCCATCACCACTCCCGGAGCCTATTCAAACTTATGTCCATTGAGTTGTTGATGCCACCTAACCCATCTCTTCCTCTGTAGCCCCCTTCTCCTCCTACCTTCAATCTTTCGCAGTATCAGGGTCTTTTCAAATGAATCAGTTCTTCACATCAGGTGGCCAAAGTATTGGAGTTTGAACTTCAGCATCAGTCCCGAATAGAGAATATTCAGGATTGATTTCATTTAGGATGGACTGGTTGGATCTTCTTGCTGTCCAAGGGACTCTCAAGAGTCCTCTCCAAAACCACAGTTCAGAAGTAAATATAAAAATATATTTAAAAATAACATAAGAGTCCTCCTGGGATGTACAATGAAAGTCAGAAAAGAAGAAAAAGAAAACTTCATATCAGAGTATAATATGTATAATCAAACAAAGCAAAATATAAATTTTGACCAAAAAAAAAAAAAAAAAGCAGTTGTAGTTTCAGCTCATAGAAAACTGACTGACTCATATTAATCTATAAGTTAATAAATGGATTCTATTTTTATAACCTAAACAATGGTAAGTCTCATCCACTCTTAAAATGGAGAAAAATCCTCTGCCTTTTCTAGGGTTACAGATGAGAAGACATGTGTGTTAAACAACTACCATTTTGAACAGCTTCAGTTTATCAAAGTCTCCATATCTATGCATTTAACCATGTGACTCTTCTGTGAGCATATTTATGAAATTTTCATGGAAAATTATACCACATTGAATTTCCTAATATTAAAAATGTTGTGTCAGATTGACCTCTCAAAACAACCTAAAATCCAAAACCACTGAAAAAGAGGAGAAAAAGCACTGCAGACTAACATTTTCCTAAAAATTATCACCAATGAATGTTTCCATGGAATATTTAGTCTTATCTTTAAATGAACAATTAAAATAATAGACACTGGCCATATTTTTCCATTTTAATTAAACCATATGATGATTCAGTTCAGTTCAGTTCAGCTCAGTTCAGTCGCTCAGTCGTGTCAGACTCTTTGCGACCACATGAATCCCAGCATGCCAGGCCTCCCTGTCCATCACCAACCCCCGAAGTTCACTCAGACTCACGTCCATCGAGTCAGTGATGCCATCCAACCATCTCATCCTCTGTCATCCCCCCCTTCTCCTCCTGCCCCCAAACTCTCCCAGCATCAGTCTTTTCCAATGAGTCAACACTTCGCATAAGATGGCAAAAGTACTGGGGTTTCAGCTTTAGCATCATTCCTTCCAAAGAAATCCCAGGGCTGATCTACAGAATGGACCGGTTGGATCTCCTTGCAGTCCAAAGGACTCTCAGGAGTCTTATCTAACACCACAGTTCCTAAGCATCAATTCTTCAGCACTCAGCTATCTTCACAGTCCAATTCTCACATCCATACATGACCACTGGAAAAATCGTAGCCTTGACTAGACGGACCTTTATTGGCAAAATGATGTCTCTGTTTTCCATTATGCTATCTAGGTAGGTCATAACTTTTCTTCCAAGGAGTAAGTGTCTTTTAATTTCATGGCTGCAGTCACCATCTGCTGTGGTTTTGGAACCCAAAAAATTAAAGTCATTTAAGACATTGTTTCCACTGCTTCCCCATCTATTTCCCATGAAGTGATGGGACCAGATGCCATGATCTTCGTTTTCTGAATGTTGAGCTTTAAGCCAATTTTGCACTCTCCACTTTCACTTTCATCAGAGGGTTTTTAGTTCCTCTTCACTTTCTGTCATAAGGGTAGTGTCATCTGCATATCTGAGGTTATTGATATTTCTCCTGGCAATCTTGATTCCAGCTTGTGCTTCCTCCAGGCCAGCATTTCTCGTGATGTACTCTGCATATAAGTTAAATAGACATGATGACAATATACAGCCTTGACATACTCCTTTCCTGATTTGGAACCAGTCTGCTGTTCCATGTCCATTTCTAACTGTTGCTCCTGACCTGCATATAGGTTTCTCAAGAGGTAGGTCAGGTGGTCTGGTATTCCCATCTCTTTCATAATTTTCCACAGTTTATTGTGATCCACACAGTCAAAGGCTTTGGCATAGTCAATAAAGCAGTAAGATATATTTTTCTGGAGCTCTCTTGCTTTTTCGATTATTCAGCAGATATTGGCAATTTGATCTCTGGTTCCTCTGTCTTTTCTAAAACCAGCTTGAACATCTAGAAGTTCACGTTTCATGTATTGCTGAAGCCTGTGTTGGAGAATTTTGGCATTACTTTACTAGCGCGTGAGATGAGCACAATTGTGTGGTAGTCTGAACATTCGGCATTGCCTTTCTTTGGGATTGGAATGAAAACTGACCTTTTCCAGGCCTGTGGCCACTGCTGAGTTATCCAAATTGGCTGGCATAATGAGTGCAGCACTTTCTTTTTTTTTTTTTTTTTTTTTTTAATTAATTTTTTATTTATTTATTTTTTTAATTTTAAAATCTTTAATTCTTACATGCGTTCCCAAACATGAACCCCCCTCCCACCTCCCTCCCCACAACATCTCTCTGGGTCATCCCCATGCACCTGCCCCAAGCAAGCTGCACCCTACGTCAGACATGGACTGGCGATTCAATTCTTACATGACAGAATACATGTTAGAATTCCCATTCTCCCAAATCATCCCACCCTCTCCCTCTCCCTCTGAGTCCAAAAGTCCGGTATACACATCTGTGTCTTTTTTCCTGTCTTGCATACAGGGTCGTCATTGCCATCTTCCTAAATTCCATATATATGTGTTAGTATACTGTATTGGTGTTTTTCTTTCTGGCTTACTTCACTCTGTATAATCGGCTCCAGTTTCATCCATCTCATCAGAACTGATTCAAATGAATTCTTTTTAACGGCTGAGTAATACTCCATTGTGTATATGTACCACAGCTTTCTTATCCATTCATCTGCTGATGGACATCTAGGTTGTTTCCATGTCCTGGCTATTATAAACAGTGCTGCGATGAACATTGGGGTACATGTGTCTCTTTCAATTCTGGTTTCCTCAGTGTGTATGCCCAGAAGTGGGATTGCTGGGTCATAAGGTAGTTCTATTTGCAATTTTTTAAGGAATCTCCACACTGTTCTCCATAGTGGCTGTACTAGTTTGCATTCCCACCAACAGTGTAGGAGGGTTCCCTTTTCTCCACACCCTCTCCAGCATAAAACACTGATGAAAGAAATCAAAGAGGATACTAATAGATGGAGAAATATACCATGTTCATGGATCGGAAGAATCAATATAGTGAAAATGAGTATACTACCCAAAGCAATTTACAAATTTAATGCAATCCCTGTCAAGCTACCAGCCACATTTTTCACAGAACTAGAACAAATAATTTCAAGATTTGTATGGAAATACAAAAAACCTAGAATAGCCAAAGCAATCTTGAGAAAGAAGAATGGAACTGGAGGAATCAACTTGCCTGACTTCAGGCTCTACTACAAAGCCACAGTCATCAAGACAGTATGGTACTGGCACAAAGACAGACATATAGATCAATGGAACAAAATAGAAAGCCCAGAGATAAATCCACACACATATGGACACCTTATCTTTGACAAAGGAGGCAAGAATATACAATAGAGTAAAGACAATCTCTTTAACAAGTGGTGCTGCGAAAACTGGTCAACCACTTGTAAAAGAATGAAACTAGATCACTTTCTAACACCGTACACAAAAATAAACTCAAAATGGATTAAAGATCTAAATGTAAGATCAGAAACTATAAAACTCCTAGAGGAGAACATAGGCAAAACAGTCTCAGACATAAATCACAGCAGGATCCTCTATGATCCACCTCCCAGAATTCTGAAAATGAAAGCAAAAATAAACAAATGGGATCTAATGAAAATTAAAAGCTTCTGTACAACAAAGGAAAATATAAGCAAGGTGAAAAGACAGCCTTCTGAATGGGAGAAAATAATAGCGAATGAAACAACTGACAAACAACTAATCTCAAAAATATACAAGCAACTTCTGCAGCTCAATTCCAGAAAAATAAACGACCCAATCAAAAAATGGGCCAAAGAACTAAATAGACATTTCTCCAAAGAGTGCAGCACTTTCACAACTTCATCTTCCAGGATTCGAAATAGCTCAACTGGAATTCCATCACCTCCACTAGCTTTGTTTGTAGTGATGCTTTCAAACGCCCACTTGACTTCACATGATAATTAGTATTCCTAAAAATGTGACCATAATTGTAAGTAACTTTAAGCAAAATTCTGGCATGCAAAGTTCTTATATTCTGTTATATAAGACCCAAGAAAATGCACTGGTCATAGCAAACACCCTCTTCCAACAACACAAGAGAAGACTCTACACATGGACATCACCAGATGGTCAACACCAAAATCAGATTGATTATATTCTCTGCAGCCAAAGATGGAGAAGCTCTAGACAGTCAACAAAAACAAGACCGGGAGCTGACTGTGGCTCATATCATGAACTCCTTATTGTCAAATTCAGACTTAAATTGAAGAAAGTGGGGAAAACCACTAGACCATTCAGGTATGACCTAAATCAAATTCCTTATGCTTATACAGTAGAAGTGAGAAATAGATTAAGGGACTAGATCTGATAGATAGAGTGCTCGATTAACTACAGACAGAGGTTTGTGACATTGTACAGGAGACAGGGATCAAGACTATCCCCATGGAAAAGAAATGCAAAAAAGCAAAATGGCTCTCTGGAGAGGCCTTACAAATAGCTGTGAAAAGAAGAGAGGTGAAAGCAAAGGAGAGAAGGAAAGATATAAGCATCTGAATGCAGAGTTCCAAAGATTAGAAAGGAGACATAAGAAAGCCTTCCTCAGCAATCAATGCAAAGAAATAGAGGAAAACAGCAGAATGGGAAAGACAAGAGATCTCTTCAAGAAAATTAGAGATACCAAGGGAATATTTCATGCAAAAATGGGCTCAATAAAGGACAGAAATTGTATGGACCTAAGAGAAGCAGAATATATTAAGAAGAGGTGGCAAGAATACACAGAAGAACTGTACAAAAAAGAGCTTCATGACCCAGATAATCATGATGGTGTGATCACTCACCTAGAGCGAGACTTCCTGGAATTGGAAGTCAAGTGAGCCTTAGAAAACATCACTACAAACAAAGCTAATGGAGGTGATGGAATTTCAATTGAGCTATTTCAAATCCTGGAAGATAGGCTGCGAATGTGCTGCACTCAATATGCAGCCAATTTGGAAAACTCAGCAGTGGCCAAAGGCCTGGGAAAGATCAGCTTTCATTCCAATCCCAAAGAAAAGCAATGCCAAAGAATGGTCAAACTACTGCACAATTGCACTCATGTCACAGGCTAGAATCTCAGGAATGGGGGAGCCTGGTTGGCTGCTGTCTATGGGGTCACACAGAGTTGGACATGACTGAAGCGACTTAGCAGCAGAAGCAGCAGTGGCACCACCAGCTAGTAAAGTAATGTTCAAAATTCTCCAAGCCAGGCTTCAGCCATATGTGAAACGTGAACTTGCAGATGTTCAAGCTGGTTTTACAAAAGGCAGAGGAACCAGAGATCAAATTGCCAACATCCGATGGATCATTCAAAAAGCGAGAGTTCCAGAAAGACATCTATTTCTGCTTTATTGACTATGCCAAAGCCTTTGACTGTGTGGATCACAATGAACTGTGGAAAATTATGAAAGAGATGGGAATACCAGACCACCTGATCTGCCTCTTGAGAAACCTATATGCAGGTCAGGAAGCAACAGTTAGAACTGGACATGGAACAACAGACTGGTTCCAAATCAGAAAAGGAGTATGTCAAGGCTGTATATTGTCACCATGTCTATTTAACTTATATGCAGAGTACATCATGAGAAATGTTGGGCTGGATGAAGCAAAAGCCGGAATCAAGATTTCTAGGAGAAATACCAATAACCTCAGATATGCAGATGACACCACCCTCGTGGCAGAAAGTGAAAAGAAATAAAGAGCCTCTTGATGAAAGTGAAAGCGGAGAGTGTAAAAGTTGGCTTAAGGCTCAATATGTAGAAAACTAAGATCATGGCATCTGGTCCCATCACTTTATGGGAAATAGATGGGGAAGCAGTGGAAGCAGTATCAGACTTTATTTTGGGGGGCTCCAAAATCACTGCAGATGGTGACTGCAGCCATGAATTTTAAAAACTCTTACTCCTTGGAAAGAAAATTATGACCAACGTAGATAGCGTATTGAAAATCAGAGACATCACTTTGCCCTCAAAGATCCTTTTACTCAAGGCTATGGTTTTTCCAGTGGTCATGTATGGATGTGAGAATTGGACTGTGAAGAAAGCTTAGTGCTGAATAATTGATGCTTTTAAACTCTGGTGTTGGAGAAGACTCTTGAGTGTCCCTTGGATTGCAAGGAGGTCCAACCAGTCCATCCTGAAGGAGATCAGTCGTGGGTGTTCATTGGAAGGACTGACTCTGAATCTCAAACTGCAATACTTTGGCCCCCTTATGTGAAGAGATGACTCATTGGAAAAGACCCTGATGCTGGGAGGGATGGGGTGTAGGAGGAGAAGGGGACAATTCACCGACTCAATGGACAAGAGTTTCAGTGAACTCTGGGAGTTGGTGAGGGACAGGGAGGCCTGTTGTGCTGTGAATCATGGAGTTGCAAAGAGTCGGACACCACTGAGCAACTGAACTGAACTGATGACTGGATAGTTTATTCATATCTTAAAGGAAGGCTATTTATAAACCAAAAACGTGTAAACTAGTTTTCCTCAAGCTCTTCATTCTGATATGAGGGCCACAGCCTTGATTCTCTGTGGTATTTTTGATTTCTGTAAAGAACCTCTGAATTCCACATTCACTATGAGAGGTGTCCTGGTTCACCCTTCAAAAAAACTTGACCTGTAAACTATGGGCTATAATCTTCACCCTTACCAATTACTATTATATTTTTCCTATCATAATAATTGAAAGAAATTTCCTGATTACTCAGCTTGTAAAGAATCTGCCTGCAATGCAGGAGATCCCAGTTCAGTTCCTACATTGGGAAGATCCCCTGGAAAATGGTAGGCTACCTATGCCAATATTCTTGGCCTTCCCTGGTGTTTCAGATGGCAAAGAATTCACCTGCAATGCTGGAGACCTGGGTTTGATCTCTGGTTTGGGAAAATTCCCTAGAGGAGGGCTTGGCAACCCATATCAATATTCTTGCCTGGAGAATCTCATGGACGGAGGAGCGTGGTGGGCTACAATCCGTAGGGTCCTAAAGAGTTAGACACAACTGAGTGACTAAGTACAACATAGCAATTATTGAAAATCAGTTATAATTTCCTAGAAAACCTGAGTTGTCTTTATTTTCCTCTGGAATATTTTAGAAGTCATGCAGAATGTACATAGTGTTTGTAAACAGAAGGAATACCAGTGAACTTCTACCTTCTCTTTCTATTCCTAAAATGGAACATAGGTAACTCAGTTAAAATGAGGTCATTAAGGTGTTCCTAGGGCACAGACACAAAGAGGGAAGACTATGTGAATAAATCAAGAAAGAAGGCATCTGTAAGCCAAGGAGAGAGACTATAGAAGAAACTAACCTTGTCAATACCTTGAATGAACTGTTAACCTCCGGAATTGTAGGAAAATTATTTTCTGTTGCTTAAGGTACCCAGATTTTGGTACTTTGTTATGACAGCCCTAGCACAATAATACATTGGTAGAAGGAAAGCCTGTGTTTTTTTCAGGGTAAAAACTACAGCTTTGCTCTCTGTTAAAATTTCACAGTAGGAATCAGCCTGTAGTCAACATTCATGAACAAGGCCAATATTTATGTCAAATTTTACTACAGTAGCATCCATATTAATAGTTCTAACCAAAATGAACACATGTGAAAATAAATCAAAATAGAAATAGTGAAGATTTTAAAATTTCTCACTCATAATTTTCAAGTTTGCATCTCTCAGCTTGATCTCCAAGAGCTAGCACTCATCTACGTTAAAGAAGACAATGACCTATAAAATGCCAGTCTTTCTATAATATGTGAGGATAAATTAGTGTTTTAGGTATGTATACTTTGATGTGGCCACATTTTTCAGCCCCAGGACACTTGGAAAACAAACAAAAACTCTTCATGTGTGGCTCCTAATGTGTGTTATGTCTGACGTGTTCTTAAGCTACTTTTCACCAAGTAAATGTGGCTTGTAAATGTCGTAGTCTAGGGGAGGCATTAGGCAGGGAAATGGGTAGATAGAAAAGAAAATTAGGCCGACAGGGACACTGCCTCCAACACTTAAAATTGAGTTTACAACTAGAAAGATTCTATAAGTCTTGTTGTCACATTAAGCTAAGTGAGAGAATTTGCTATAGTTTATATACTGAAGTAATGGGAGAAAAATATAAAGACTTGGAGGCTTATATTAAATGTGTGGAAAGCTTAATTCTTAGTTGTTTTTCTTCCCTGAAGTTGTCATCTATTATCATGATAAATAACAACCATTATATAATATATCCTAAATCTAGACAGTAAGCAAATATTTTATAAAAAGTTCAGATATTTATGCCAGCCATACTAGTTTTAAAAGAGAGGAGCGAAAAAAAAATAAGACAATCACAGAAATAAAGCAAAGATAAAATGCAGCTCTAGGAATATAAACAAAATGGTTTTATACTTTTTAAAAAATGCTAAACTAAATGCATTAATGGAACATTAATTTCTATTCTACTTAAAAAAGGAATATACATGTATTACTTTGCTATCACATGCAGTCATTATAATCAGAGATATTTAATCGCTAAAATAAATCCCCCAAATCTTTCATATAGCTTATAATTAAGCATATACAGAATGTAACAGTTGATCTAGATAAGTAAAGTTCTCCTGCATTTTTCTCAAAAATGGAATATATATATATATATATAAAGAGTTTTTTTAACTGTTAATATATTTATATCAGAGTGAAAGCCAATTCTGATATTTGCAAAATATATTTTACCTGTCTTCATATAACTGCTTAGCATCTGTTCCAGACAGCAAATATCTCAATAGTTTTTTTTTTTTAATTCTGATATTTTCTTCACAGTTTTGTACTGTATGATACACAAGCCCAAAGCAAAAGCTTAAAGAAATTTTCTTCCATCCACTGATTTATCCTAAATATAAATTAATGCCTTCTATTATTCTAAATCAACTTAAATCAGTGGAAGAGTATCACTTGGACTAAATATCTTTGCAAATTTTCTTTTAAGAAAAGTTTAGAATATATAACCATTGGGAAGGTTTTGAATTATTTCATTAAACTCCATTAATTTTTTGGACACCCAGAGGCTTATCTCTTTGACTAAATATCAGATAAACAATTACATAGCAAATAGATTCCTATATAATATTTGCTAATAAATACTCATCATAAATCTACTTACTCTTCACTAGCTATTAATAATGCAATTACTTTTCATTTATCATAATAATGATTAAACAATAAGAACTGTGTGAAATCATATTTTGCTGACAAATTTTAGCTTTTAATTCATGTTGCTGTACTATGGAGATGGTTTATATTTGCCAGATTAAAAAAAAATCATAGGTAAAATAATAGTAGAGTTTTGGGCAAAACATTTTCTATACAAGGCCCTGACTGTAGATCTCTTAAAAGTAAATCTCTTAAAAATAGCACTTGCTGTGTTTAGCCAAGGACAGCAGCAAAGTATAAATATTAAAAAAAAAATTATATCTCCTTGATTTTCAACATGATGTGGTATTGTATAATACCAAGATTAATGTATTCAAATTAATATAAACAGGATTAACTTCAGATTTTTCCTTTATATATATATTTTTTTACCTTTTTGAAGTGTTGGTATTCAACATGCCACACTCTGTAAAAATAGGATTAAAACATTGTTCTCTGTCCGTTCATTTTTTCCACTGTTGATTGGTATCTAAAGATTCCTATTCTTAGATATTTGGCCCTAACTATATCTATAACCTCTTTTTGTTACACTCTACTTTTTCAATTCTTTGATCATGTTGAGGCAGGAGATAGATGCCACCCAGGGTGAGCAGTAGGAGCTTCTTCTCTTCCCGGTGAACACAAATTCCATAATAGCAAGAGGGAGGAGAAGCTAAGCCCAGCCCAGGTGAGAAATAAGATACCACTTGTATCTCATTCTCTAAGTCAAGGAGATCTTCCCAACCAAAAGGCTCATTGGAAATCAAAAGGAGAATGATGTCAAGCTCTCCATACACCTCTTTGCTAGAATCCATCTTGGCTGAAATATGCACACGTTCACACATGGAAGATCCTGAGATGTACCAAACACAGACTGAAAACCAGGTACATCAAAATGATCAGCCAAAGGAAACCCAAAAGCAATGTCCCATATAAGTGATTCAAACCACAAGGATGCAACTCTCTTTGAGCCCTCTTGTGTCTCTAATATCTACAAGTACTATTTTTCCTCTTAGGAAACACTTTCCTTGTTCACTACTTTCCATCTCTATGTGGAAACTCATTTCTACAAAGCCAAAGGATCAGGGTCTTGTCATTTACCACTGGTCTAGTGGCTAGGATTCAGATATCTCACTGCCACAGCTGGACCTCAATCTCTGACCAAAAGCTGAAACCCTATTCTATGCTGCTATAGGCAGAGTTCACCAGAGACCAATATATTTAATGTGTCTGAAAGGCATTCAGGGTCAGCCTTTCTTCTAAGTGCCCTCTTTTCTTTATCACATTTGCCTGTCCAAATTCTCCGTGGCTATAATTTCAATTGTAATTAGTTGTATTTGTTTATTTCATATTTGGTATAAATTCCATAAATATAGGGACATAAGGCAATCTTACGTTGCAGAGTCAGCATCTATTTGAATATTTGAAAATTATTACGATTTCAGTGTTATATGTAGTTGATTGAATTAGCGTATGACAGTTAAGATGCAATTAATTAAATAATGTATTAGTGCAAGTAATTACTGGAATTGATAAATGTGTTAATATAATACAGCCATATCTTAAGTCTAAATGCTATCCATTTTTAAGTTCATTGGCACAGAAAGAAAATAGGCAAAAATCACTACAAATAATGTAATTAAAATGAGCAACAGAGAGACATGAGTAAAAAACAGACAAAAAAATTACAAAAAAAAATAAAAATAAATAAATAAAAGGAAGGGAAAAGGGTAACAGGAATGCAAGGCAGATTGAAGAGGAGGGGAATGTGGCATGGGGTATACAAATAAATACAAAAATGTGAAAGAGACATTTACTTAATTATAATATTCTCAGTGCGGCTGTTTGGAGAAGGAAGGAGGACAGTGAAATGTTAAGCAAAAAAAACCTCTGTAAAATTAAAGAATCAGCAGGTTTAACCATATTATTTAAAGCTTCAAAGTGCATCTTATATAATAAGATATCCTATATGTGCTTTAAGAATATAAGTATCTCACTTTAAAACTTTGAAAATTGTCTTAAAAGGTTATAACAACACAATAAAAAGGAAGAATGTGAAGCTTTAAAAAAAAGGCCAAAATACTGTAATAAACAAAATATTTTTGAATTTAAGGAAAAAAGTTATGAAGTACATTTATCACATGGTAGCAATTTCCAATACTAAATCACTAGATCAAAATATAATCATTAAAATCTGTGTTTTTAATGGGAGAGGAAGGATAAACGTAAAACTGTGACAGATTAGCATATTTACTCATGGCAAATAAGTGTTAATATAAATCAGAGTCTTCTGTCATCAGAATTTCTGCACACCATTATGTTTTATGGAAAAGAACATATGCACAGGCAAAGCAATAGAATTAAAATTTCATAGTATTCAAACAAATAAGAGCCTATGAATACAGTTTGTTGTTCTACAGAAAATCACAAGGCTTTATGAATGTGTTTTATATTTATTATTAATATTATTATAAAATGTTCAGTAAGCCTACAGCTATATTGAGGATGTTTTTAAAAATATGATTTTGTTTATATTTTCAAGAAACCTGATGCCTCGCTGATAGACAATGATATTGAGTTAATCAAATTTCAAAATTTTACAAAGTTTTTTAAATTAACCATCAGTAAATGTCTATATTATAAAATAAATTCTGATACTTTTGTTCCAAAGGTAAATAAAATAAAGGTAATAAAACTGGAGCCTATTATACAGATTGAAGTATGTCAGAAAGAGAAACACCAATACAGTAAATTAATGTATATATATGAAATTTAGAAAGACTGTAATGAACATCCTATATGCAAGGCAGCAAAAGAGACACAGATGTAAAGAACAAGCTATTGGATTATGTGGGAGAAGGCGAGGGTGGGATGATATGAAAGAATAGCTTTGAAACGTGTATTACCATATGTAAAAATAGATGACTAGTGCAAGTTCAATGCATAAAGCAGCGCACTCAAAGCTGGTGTTCTGGGACAACCCAGAGGGTTGGGTTGGGGAGGGAGGTGGGAGGGGGATTTAGGATGGGAGGGCACATGTGTGTTCTTGGTTGATTCGTGTTGATGTGTGGCAGGGGCCACCAGAGTGTTGTGAAGTGTTGTCCTCCAATTAAAATAAATACATACCTTTTAAAAAATAAATAAGTGTAAGCAATCATCTCAAAATAGATGGAATAAAAAATAAAAGTAAAGAATGATATTGCTGTTGATTTATATAAAGAACGTTTTTCAAAATGGGAAGGTTTGAACATACTGAGAATATATATTCTTTGGTGCTTTAAGGTAGAGAAAAGAAATCAAATTTTTGTATAGAGGGAAAACATAGTGTATGTTTAAGCAAAGAGGTCCACCTTAGCAGAAAAATCAATCTGTGAACATGATCAGTTGGCCTTTGATCTGTTTCTGACTTTTCTATGCTCTCAGCATGACAAGACCCTAGGTGAAGGAGAAGGAACCTTTTTAATGGTAATTTTAACACAGGCTTTTGAGCATAAAGCCATTTTGGATATTTCCAAAATATATCCACCCCCCCCCAAAAAAAATGGTAGCAAGAGAAAACACTGCAATACACTAGCGAACATTTGTAGTTGAATATTATTTAAAATAAAACTGATATGGAAATAAATGTTAAAAAAATTATATACCCCTCTCAAAATAGCACACATGTGTGTGGATCATTATTTCATATTTTTTTTTAGTTAATATCATACTTTTTGCTTATCACATGCAGATATGAGTAATACTCTAGACAGTAATACTCTTTGCTTTGTTTTGATAATTTCATTTACTCTTTTTTAGGATAATATTATAAATCAAAAAGATAAAGATAAGTGCAATTTTTAATTTTTCTTCTGAGGGCTGTTAATTAAATTGGTTCTGGTGATCTCTTCACAATGTATGTATGTGTGTGTGTGTATATATATATATATATATACATACACATATAAATGTTAAATAAATTAAGTCATACATTTTAACATATAATTTTTTTCAATTATAAGAAAGTTAAATAAAAGCTAAGAATTTTTTCTAAGAAAATATTTTCTCACAAATTTTACCTTATATTCTTTAATCCAAATGAGTTGTATAGATTACTTTAATCCAAATGAAGCTTTTAGGCTTTCTAAAATGGAGATTTATTTTTCTATATTCTACAAGGAAAAATGAACATTGAAATACTATATCATAAGCCTTGTCTTAATGTATTTATATCCTTCAGATCCTCTTTATAAAAACTCAAAGTGACCATGGGGAACCAATCCTCCATGTAATGATTTGTAATGCACTTCAAAATCAGAGATAGTCTTGAAAATAATACAGTCTAGTGTTTTCTTGCTGTCAAGTTAAAAGCTCTTGCTCAGTAATATTTGTTCACTTAAAGCATATATTAAAACCTACTTTTTCCTTGGTTTTTGTATTTCTGATATTGAGATTCTCTGTCAACACCACCCTATATATCCTCATCCTCCACTTTGAACATTACAAAATCTTTTTAACTGCTGTATCCGTGCCTTTAAGGTAAAAATCCATTAAATTTTACACAGAGCATAGTTTTTATTTTTATTTTTTAAGAACTATGATCATGGATTTCCTAGTTTTAACTGAGTTAATTAGTGTGCTTTTTTTTTTTCATTAAAACCCCAAACTCAACATATTCTACAATGTCATGAATAACTTAGCCCACTGTCTACTATCAGCTTCACTGCCCTCATTTCTACCTATCCCTAACTGCTCCCGTTTGCAGGGGTCATATTAGTTATTTGTGTAAGTGACATCATTTCCCTTACGTTTTAGTATTCTAAGAAGACATCCCAATTACTGTTTAGAATCAAAGAAAAATCAGCATGTCTGACTATTAGTAGATACATTTTCTCTCATCTCTGGAAGGAATATGTGAGCATCTGTGAGATGTATATTTTATGGACCACATAATGACTGCAATTTTTCAAGAAACCTTCTAACCCAGCAAGGATATTATTGGATTAAAAGAGAATTCTATGAATAATTCCAAGTTTCACAGGAAAAAAATCTTTAGAATGGGAAATGTGTTAACACAGAAATATAAAATTTACTAATCTCTGAATTTTTAAATATAAATTTTAAATATGCAGGATGAATCCATTTAACAGTATTTTTAGAATTTCTCCATAAGATGAATATGAGAGGAAGTTAAAATATACTTGAGCTAATTCAGAGATTTGCTAAAATTTCAAAATAGGCAAAATCATGTTTATACATTGGAAATACAATAGATTGATATATACTTAAAACACTTAACTATATTTCCAAGGTAAAAATGGTATTTCTTCACAAGAGGAATCTACAGTGTAAATGTTTACATAACTCCAAAAACTGTTATGTTGAAATGTATTCCCTAATATGATGATCTTTGGAAGTGTAGTCTTAGGGAGGTGAACAGGTCATGAAAGCAGATCCCTCAAGAAGGGAATTAGGGACCTTAAATATGAGACCCCAGAGAAGTCTTTTACCTGTTTCCACTTTGTCAGAACACAGTAAGATGACTCTCTATGAACCAGGAAGTGGACTTGCAGTGTATGAACCAGGATGTGGACCCTCACTGGACACCAAATGTACCAGTGACTTGATCTTGGATTTCCCCATTTCTAGAACTGTGAGAAATGTTTTGTTTTATTTTTTTTAATAAGGCACTCGATTTATGACATTTTGTAATAGCAACCTAAATATAGCAAACAATATTCTCTTCATACATGTGCAAGTATGTATATATTAACATTATTTATATACAATTTGTATACATTTACAAATTATCATTATTTGTATACATTGTATTATTATTTGTATGCATTTACATTATTTATAGACAACTATTTATAAACTAATAAGGGCTTTCCTGGTGGCTCAGATGGTTAAAAATATGTCTGTAATGCAGAAGAATGAAGTTCAGTCTCTGGGTCGGGAAGATACTCTGGAGAGGGAATGGCTATTCACTCTAGCATTCTTGCCTAGAGAATTCCATGGACAGCCAGTCCATTGGTTTGCAAAGAGTAGGATACTAGAATAATAGAAATAAGAACAAAAATAAACAAGGGGAACCTAATTAAATCTAAAAGCTTTTGCACAGCAAAAGAAACTAAACAAGGTGAAAAAACAACCTTCAGAATGGGAGGAAATAATAGCAAATGAAACAACTGACAAAGGATTAATTTCTAAAATATACAAGTAGCACATATAATTCAATACCAGAAAAACAACCAACCCAGTCAAAATTAGGAAAAGTACCTAAGCAGACATTTCTCTGAAGAAGTCATCTAGATGGCTAATGAACATATTAAAGACCCTCAACATCACTCATTATTAGAGAGATACAAATCAAAACTACAATGAACTATCACCTCACACTTGTCAGAATGGCCATCATCAAAAAATCCACAAACAAGTGCTGGAGAGAGTGTGGAGAAAAGGGAACCCTCTTGCACTTCTGGTGGAATGTAAACTGACACAGTCATTATGGAAGACAGTACGGAGTTTCCTTTAAAAAAAACTAGGAATAAAACCACCATATGACCCAGCAATACCACTTCTAGGCATTTACCCTGAGGAAACTAAAACTGAAAGACACATGTACACCAATGTTCATTGCAGCACTATTTACAATAGCTAAGATATGGAAGCAACATAGATGTAAATTGAGAGATGAATGGATAAAGAAGATGTGGCACATATATACACAATGGAATACTACTCATAAAAAGGAACACATTTGTGTCCATTCTAATGAAATGGATAAACCTAGAGCCTATTACACAGAGTGAAGTAACAGAGAAAGAAAAAACATATATTGAATATTAACACATATATATGGAATCTAGAAAGACAGTACTGGTGAAATAATTTGCCAGGCAGCAATGGACTTTCAGGCATAGAGAACAGACTTATGGAAAAAGACAGAAGGGAGGAAGAAGACGATGAGCTGAATAGAGAGAGTAGCATGGAAGCATATTCACTAATATATGTAAAATAGTTTGCCCATGGACATTTGCTGTATGAGTCAGTAAACTCAAAGAAGTACTCTGTAACAACCTAGAGGGGTAGGATGGAGTGGGAGGTAGGATGGAAGTTTGAGAGGGTGGGAGCATTCATATCCATGAGTATGGATAATTCATGCTGATGTACGGTAGAAATCAAATCTATTTATAAAGCAATTATGTTTCAATTAAAAATAAAAAGTTGGATATGAGTGAGTAACTAACACACACACACACACACATTAGCAAAACGGGACACTAAGACAACAGTATGCAAGAAGGCAAAGTGAATGTCTGAGATAGCTTTACAAATAGCTGAAAGAAGAGAAGTGAAAGGCAAGGGAGAAAGATACACTCGACTGAACGCAGAGTTCCAGAGAAAAGCAAGAGAGATAAAAAGGATTTCTTAAATGAACAATGAAAAGTAATAGAGGAAAATAACAGAATGAGAGAAACTAGAAGTCTCTTCAAGAAAATTGGAGATATCAAGGAAACACTTCATGTAAGGATGGGAAAGATAAAGCACAGAAACAGTAAAAAACTAGTAGAATTAACAAGAGGTGACAAGAATATACAGTTCAGTTCAGTTCAGTTGCTCATTCTGTCCAACTCTTTGCAACCCCATGAACTGCAGCACCCCAGGCCGCCCTGTCCATCATCAACTCCCAGAGTTTACTCAAACTCATCTCCAAAATGTCGGTAATGCCATCCAACCATCTCATCCTCTGTTGTCTTCTCTCTCCTTCAATCGTTTCCAGCATCAGGGTCATTTCAAATGAGTCAGCTCTTCGCATCAGGTGGCCAAAGTACTGGAGTTTTAGCTTCAGCATCAGTGCTTCCAATGAAGAGTCAGGACTGATTATCTTTAGGATGGACTAGTTAGATCTCCTAGCAGTCCAAGAGACTCTTAAGAGTCTTCTCCAACACCACAGTTCAACAGCTTCAATTCTTTGGCCTTCAACTTTCTTAATAGTCCAATTCTCACATCCATGCATGACCACTGGAAAACACATAGCCTTGGCTAGACAAACCTTTGTGGGCAAAGTAATCTCTCAGTTTTTTAATATGCTGTCTAGCTTGGTCATAACTTTTTTCATTGTTTGTTTGTATTTTTCCCCATCTATTTCCCATGAAGTGATGGGACCAGATGCCATTAGTTTTCTGAATGATGACCTTTAGGCCAACTTTTTCACTCTCCACTTTCACATTCATCAAGTGGCTTTTTAGTTCCTTTTCACTTTCTGCCAAAGGGTGGTATCATTTGTATACCTGAGGTTATTGATATTTTTCCCAGCAAACTTGATTCCACTTTGTGCTTCTTCCAGCCCAGCCTTTCTCATGATGTAATCTGCATATAAGTTAAAAAAGCAGGGTGACAATATACAGCCTTGATGTACTCCTTTTCCTATTTGGAAAAAGTATGTTGTTCCATGTCCAGTTCTAACTGTTGCTTCCTGACCTGCATACAGGTTTCTCAAAAGGGAGGTCAGGTGGTCTGGTATTCCCATCTCTTTCAAAATTGTCCACAGTTTATTGTGATCCACACAGGCAAAGGCTTTGGCATAGTCAATAAAGCAGAAATAGATGTTTTTTCTGGAATTCTCTTGCATTTTCGATGATCCAGCAGATGTTGTCAATTTGATCTCTGGTTCCTCTGCCTTTTCTAAAACGAGCTTGAACATCAGGAACTTCACGGTTCACGTTACTGAAGCCTGGGTTGGAGAATGTTGACCATTACTTGACTACTGTGTGAGATGACTGCAATTCTTTGGTAGTTCGAGCATTCTTTGGCATTGCCTTTCTTTGGAATTGGAATGAAAACTGACCTTCCCAGTCCTGTGGCCTCTGCTGAATTTTCCAAATTTGCTGGCATATTGAGTGCAGCACTTTCACAGCATCATTTTTCAGATTTGGAAATAGCTCAACTGGAATTTCATCACCTCTACTTGCTTTGTTCATAGTGATGCTTTCTAAGGCCCACTTGACTTCACATTCCAGGATGTCTGGGTCTAGGTTAGTGATCACACCATCGTGATTATCTTGCTCATGAAGATCATTTTTGTACAGTTCTGTGTATTATTGCCACCTCTTCTTAATATCCTCTGCTTCTATTAGGTCCATATGATTGCTGTCCTTTATTGAGCCCATCTTTCCATGAAATATGCCCTTGGTATCTCTAATTTTCTTGAAGAAATCTCTAGTCTTTCCCATTCTCTTGTTTTCCTCTATTTCTTTGCATTGATCGCTGAGGAAGGCTTTCTTATCTTCCCTTGCTATCCTTTGGAACTCTGCATTCAGATGCTTATATCTTTCCTTTTTGTGCTTTGCTTTGCACTTCTCTTCTTTTCACAGCTATTTGTAATGACTGCTCAGACAGCCATTTTGCTTTTTTGCATTTTTTTTCCATGGGGATGGTCTTGATCCCTGTCTCCTGTACAATATATCGAACCTCTGTCCATAGTTCATCAGGCACTCTATCTACCAGATCTAGTTCCTTAAATCTATTTCTCACTTCTGCTGTATATTCATAAGGGACTTGATTTAGGTCATACCTGAGTGGTCTAGTGGTTTTCCCTACTTTCTTCAATTTAAGTCTGAATATGGCAATAAGGAGTTCATGATCTGAGTCACAGTCAGCTCCTGGTCTTGTTTTTGCTGACTGTCTAGAGCTTCTGCATGTTTGGTTGTAAAGAATATAATCAATCTGATTTCAGTGTTGACCATCTGGTGATGTCCATGTGCAGAATCTTCTCTTATGTTTTTGGAAGAGGGTGTTTGCTACGACCAGTGTGTTCTCTTGGCAAAACTCTATTAGCCTGTTCCCTGCCTCATTCTGTATTCCAAGGCCAAATTTCCTGTTACCTCAGGTGTTTCTTGACTTCCTACTTTTGCATTCCAGTCCCATATAATAAAAGGACATCTTTTTTGCCTGTTAGTTATAAAAGGTCTTGGAGGTCTTCATAGAACCGTTCAACTCCAGCTTCTTCAGCATTACTGGTTGGGGCATAGGCTTGGATTACTGTGATATTGAATGGTTTGCCTTGGAGATGAACAGAGATCATATGTTGTTTTTGAGATTGCATCCAAGTACTTCGTTTCAGACTCTTTTGTTGATCGTGATGGCTACTCCATTTCTTCTAAGGCATCCCTGCCCATAGGAGTAGATATAATGGTCATCTGAGTTAAATTCACCCATTCCAGTCCATTTTAGTTTGCTGATTCCTGAATGTCGATGTTAACTCTTGCCATCTCCTGTTTGACCACTTCCAATTTGCCCTGATTCATGGGCCTGACATTCCAGGTTCCTATACAATATTGCTCTTTACAGCATCAGACCTTGCTTCTATCACCAGTCACATCCACAACTGGGTATTGTTTTTACTTTGGCTCAATCCCTTCATTCTTTCTGGAGTTATTTCTCCACTGATCTCCAGTAGTGTGTTGGGCACCTACTGACCTGGGGAGTTCCTCTTTCAGTATCCTATCATTTTGCCTTTTCATGCTGTTCATGGGGTTCTCAAGGCAAGAATACTGAAGTGGTTTGCCATTCTTTTCTCTAGTGCACCACATTTTTTCAGACCTCTCCACCATGACCCACCCTTCTTGGGTGGCCCCACACAGCATGGCTTAATTTCATTGTGTTAGACAAGGCTGTGGTCTGTGTGATCAGATTGGCTAATTTTCTGTGAGTATGGTTTCAGTGTGTCTCCCCTCTGATGTCACCATCTTACTTGGATTTCTCTTTCCTTGGACCTGGTGTATCTCTTCATGGCTGCTGCAGCAAAGTGCAGCAGCTGCTCCTTACCTAGGATGAGGGGTATCTCTTCACAGCCGCCCCTCCTGACCTTAAAAGTGGAACAGCTCCTCTTGGCCCTCCTGCGCCTGTGCAACCACTGTTCCTTGAATGTGGGATTGCTCTTCTTGGCCTCCACCCCTGGCCTCTGGTGGGGGTAGCTCCTCTCGGCCACCAACCCTGTCCTTGAGTGAGAGGTAGCTTCTCTTGGCTACGCTTCTGGGCTATCCATCACAGCCAGAGCACATCTGCACAGTTCTTTGGGCTTTTCTGGTGGCTCAGAGGGTAAAGCATCTGCCTGCAATGCAGGAGACCTGGATTCAATTCCTGGGTCAGGAATATCCCCTGAAGAAGGAAATGGCAGCCCACTCCAGTACTCTTTCTTGAAAAATCCCATGGACAGAGAAGTCTGGTAGACTACAGTCCATGGGATTGCAAACAGTCAGACATGGATTCTGGTATTTACCTGGGGCTAAACTATGGTGGAGGTAATGAAGATAATGGTGACCTCCCTCAAAAGATCTCATTCATGTACTACTACAGTCCATGCCCCCAATCCTGCAGCAGGCCACCACCAACCCATGCCTTTGCTGGAGGCTCCTGGACACCAACAGGCAAGTCCAGGACAGTCTTCTGGGTGGTCACTGTTCCTTTCTCCTGGGTCCTGGTGCACAAGGTTCTGTTGTGCCCTCCAAGAGTCTATTTCCCAGCCCTGTGTAAGTTCTGACAACTCATGGTGGAGTTAATGGTGACCTCCTCCAAGAGGGCTTATGCCATACCCACACTCAGATCCCCTGTCCCTGTTGCAGATCAATGCTGACCTGTAACTCTACAGGAGATGCTCAAACACAATTCTGCCTCAGTCCCTGGGATCCCTGGGTCCTGGTGCACACAAGGTTAGTTTGAACTCTCTGAGCATCTCTGGTGGGAATGGAGTTTGATTCTAAATGTGAATTCACGCCTCCTACTGTCTTGCTGGGGCTTCTCCTTTGCCCTTGGATGTGGGGTATCTCCTCACAGCTGCTCCAGTGCCTACCATCTTACTTGTGTTTCTCTGACCTTGGACATGGGATATCTCCACATAGCTGGTCCAGCAAAGTGCAGGCACCACTCCTGACCTTGGACGAGAGGTATCTCCCCACAGCCACTGCTCCTGACCTTGGACATGGAGTATCTCCTTTCAGCCGCTCTCTGCTCCAGTGCTGTGCAGCCATTGCTCACTGCTCCAGCACTATGAATATACAGAACTACACCACAAAAGATCTTAATGACCTGGATAACCACGATGGTGAGGTCACTCACCTAGAGCTGGAGTGTAAAGTCAAGTGGGCCTTAGGAAACTTTACTACAAACAAAGCTAGTGGAGGTGATGGGATTCCAGCTGAAGAAGACCCTTGAGAGTCCTTTGGGCAGCAAGCAGATCAAACCAATTAATCCTAAAGGAAATAAACCCTGAATATTCATCAGAAGGATGGATACTGAAGCTGAAGCTCCAATACTTCAGTCATCTAATGCAAACAGCTGACTCATTAGAAAATATCCTCATGCTGGGAAAGATTGAAGGCAAAGGAAGAAGGGGGAGAAGAAGATAAGATGGTTAGATAACATCATCAACTCAATGGACAAGAATTTGAGAAAGCTCTGGGGATAGTGAAGGACAGAGGAGCTTGGTGTGCTGTAGTCTACATGGTCACAAAGAGTTGGACACCATTTTTTGACTGAACAACAGCAACAAGATAATATATACTAGACATTTCTATTAAAAAATCAATATCTTTCTAACTGGTATGACCTTTAAGCTCAAACATATATTGAGGTAACTTAAGTATGAAACTTTATGAAATGAAGGAAGATTCATGGTTGTGCATGTAAGGCCAACCAATCCAAGTACTGTTTCTGAACTTTCTAACCCTTATGTAAAACTCTACTGGATATATTTAAACTATGATAGTTTTCATTTTATGCTATGATTATAAAATTCAAATATTAGAATATTTATGGAAGAATTATATTTAATAAACATTTAATAGTGCTTATTTTAGTGAATTCTGTAAAGAATTGAAACATATTTAAACATATGGCTTATAGTTTATTTTTAAACATATGAGTATTAGTAATATCAAATGAGTATTAAAAAATTACATGGAAGTGTAATTCATACTTCATTATTCTTCCGTATTAATCATCACCAAAAGCTCAGTGGTGAAGATGATTTGGGCATGTTCCCAAAATATTAAAGTGGCACATGCCATGTAACTAAATATTTCTGCTTCCAGGAAGTATCCTAGGAAGGAGCCAGGTAAAATCTAAAATGTAAAGAGGTAAAAGAGATAGCCAGGTAAAGACAATCACAGCCATTTTTTGCTACATGAAAAATGAAAAAAAAAAAAAAAAAAGAAAAAGAAAAAGAAAAGGAACAACTAATTCATTATTGCCCATTAATAGAAATATAAGTTTTGATGCTGTTCCACATGGTAGAAGTTTAGAGATATTAGTTCAAATCAATTTAGAATTATGTCCATGATATATTATTGATATTGCATGTGCATTAGGAACTAAAATGTGTTTGGCTCTGATTTTTCTCCCTCCAAAGAGTTAGCTTCATTTGTAGATTATCTTAATCTCTTTATACACACTAGGTTGACCTATGCTTTATATATGTTTTTTCTTTCAATTTTCTATGAATTATTACAGACTTGTTAGAAAAGTTTCAAATATTCAAGCTTAGTTAAGAAAATGTTAATTTTGTCAAAGTTTTGTGACTTCTTAATTTTATATAAAAGTGTATAGAACACTATGTCCAATTTAAAAACCCTTAAGTCTTGTGAGTTTACATGTGTAAACAGTAATTTTATGTTTTATTTGGTTTCATCTATGGATTTTTATCCCATTTTTTGTCCTCTTCTTATAAAATAGATATTTATTGAATATACTGACCAAATATATGAGATTTCTGATTAAATTAAACATTAATTAGGTGTTATATTATTTTATAATTTTATTTTTCCTTCAGATATGTTGAGTTAGGGTCTAGAAGCTTAGAGTTATGGAGAAAGGGTAATGTTTGATTGTACTTGCTTACTCAAAAAACATAGAGAAATATTTCTGAATAGCTATGCTTTTCTTTAGAGATTTTACCATTTGAATTCACTTGGGAAATATTACTTTTTGGAATTTTATGAGTCACATTTGGAAGTTGTGTGTCACATTTGTTGCTATATGACCATTGCTTCTTCATATATGGGTGTCCATGATTGTCATCACAGGAAGATATGCTATACTTTTTTTCTTGAAATTGCCTCTGCGAGTCAGTGTAGCAACATTGCAAGCAACATTATATTGCCATTATTTCCGTTCGGTTCAGTGGTTTGGTCATGTCCAGCTCTTTGTGACCCCATGAATTGCAGCACCCCAGGCATCCCTATCCATCACCAACTCTGGGAGTTCACTCAGACTCATGTCCATCGAGTTAGTGATGCCATCCAGCCATCTCATCCTCGGTCACCCCCTTCTTCTCCTTCCCCCAATACCTCCCAGCATCAGAGTCTTTTCCAATGAGTCAACTCTTTGCATGAGGTGGCCTAAGTACTGGAGTTTCAGCTTTAATAGCATTCCTTCCAAAGAAATCCCAGGGCTGATCTCCTTCAGAATGGACTGATTGGATCTTCTTGCCGTCCAAGGGACTCTCAAGAGTCTTCTCCAACACCACAGTTCAAAATCATCAATTCTTCACAATAGCGTTATTTGATGCAAAAAAAAAAAAAAAAAGGTAAACAATAATCTCAGAGACACAAAATTATAAATCTCTCCAGTTTTCAGTCATTTTTTAAAATCAGATATACTTGATCTGTTTGTTCCATAAAATGTACAGTTGTAAATGAAGGTTTATATATTCAAATGGTTCAAACATATTTAAGTTTTAAAATGCTGAATCAAATATCAGATTTTATACTTTTATCAAATTATTTTTAATATAGCAAATTTTATTTACTATTCTGATATATTTACTTTATTTTCTCTTGTTACTTTTATTTCCCTATGTGGAAGTGATCATTTCAAGGCTATGATACCATATAATAAATTATTTATTGCATTTCTTATGAATAGCAGGTTAAGTGATTAGGGAAGTTCCCCCTTAACTGTTGGAGAAACACATATTTAACAACCTTTCTTTTTTTAATTTTTATTTTTACTTTAGTTTACTTTAAAATACTGTATTGGTTTTACCATACATTGACATGACTCTGCCACGGGTGTACATGAGTTGCCAAACATGAACATCCCTCCCACCTCCCACCACATATCATCTCTCTGGATCATCCCCGTGCACCAGCCCCAAGCACCCTGCATCCTGCATCAAACATAGACTAGCGATTTGTTTCTCACATGATAGTATACATGTTTCAATGCCATTCTCCCAAATCATCCCACCCTCAGCCTCTCCCTCACAGTCCAAAAGTCTGCTCTACACATCTGTGTCTCTTTTGTTACTCGCATACAGGGTCACCATTACCATCTTTCTAAATTTCATAAATATGTGTTAGTATACTGTATTGGTGTTTTTCTTTCTGGCTTACTTCACTCTGTATAATCGGCTCCAGTTTCATCCATATCATTAGAACTGATTCAAATATGTTCTTTTTAATGGCTGAGTAATACTCCATTGTGTATATGTACCACAGCTTTCTTATCCATTCGTCTACTGATGGACATCTAGGTTGTTTCCATGTCCTGGCTATTATAAACAGTGCTGCAATGAACATTGGGGTACATGTGTCTCTTTCTATTCTGGTTTCCTCGGTGTGTATGCCCAGAAGTGGGATTGCTGGGTCATAAGGGAATTCTATTCCAGTTTTTTAAGGAATCTCCTCACTGTTCTCCATAGTGGCTGTACTAGTTTGCATTCCCACTAACAGTGTAGGAGGGTTCCCTTTTCTCCAAACCCTCTCCAGCATTTTTGCTTGCAGACTTTTGGATTGCAGCCATTCTGACTGGTGTAAAGTGGTACCTCATTGTGGTTTTGATTTGCATTTCTCTAATAATGAGTGATGTTGAGCATCTTTTCATGTGTTTGTTAGCCATCCGTATGTCTTCTTTGGAGAAATGTCTATTTAGTTATTTGGCCCATTTTTCGATTGGGTCATTTATTTTTCTGGAATCGAGCTGCAGGAGTTGCTTGTATATTTTTCAGATTAGTTGTTTGTCAGTTGCTTCATTTGCTATTGTTTTCTCCCATTCAAAAGGCTGTCTTTTCACCTTGCTTACATTTTCCTTTGTTGTGCAGAAGCTTTTAATTTTAATTAGATCCCATTTGTTTATTTTTGCTTTTATTTCCAGTATTCTGGGAGGTGGATCATAGAGGATCCTTCTGTGATTTATGTTGGAGAGTGTTTTGCCTAAGTCCTCCTCTAGGAGTTTTATAGTTTCTGGTCTTATGTTCAGATCTTTAATCCATTTTGAGTTTATTTTTGTGTGTGCTGTTAGAAAGTCAGCTAGTTTCATTTTTTTTTAAGTGGTTGACCAGTTTTCCCAGCACCACTTGTTAAAGAGATTGTCTTTACTCTATTGTATATTCTTGCATCCTTTGTCAAAGATAGGCATCCATAGGTGTGTGGATTTATCTCTGGGCTTTCTATTTTGTTCCATTGATCTATATTTCTGTCTATGTGCCAATACCATACTGTCTTGATGACTGTGGCTTTGTAGTAGAGCCTGAATTCAGGCAGCTTGATTCCTCCAGTTCCATTCTTCTTTCTCAAGATTGCTTTGGCTATTCGAGGTTTTCTGTATTTCCATACAAATCATGAAATTATTTGTTCTAGCTCTGTGAAAAATACCGCAGGTAGCTTGACAGGGATTGCATTGAATCTGTAGATTGCTTTGGGTAGTATACTCATTTTCACTATATTGATTCTTCCAATCCATCAACATGGTATATTTCTCCATCTATTAGTGTCCTCTTTGATTTCTTTCATCAGTGTTTTATAGTTTTCTATATATAGGTCTTTAGTTTCTTTAGGTAGATATATTCCTATGTATTTTATTTTCTTTTTTGCAATGGTGAATGGAATAGTTTCCTTAATTCCTTTTTCTACTTTCTCATTATTAGTGTATAGGAATGCAAGGGATTTCTGTGTGCTGATTTTATATCCTGCAACTTTACTATATTCATTGATTAGCTCTAGAAATTTTCTGGTGGAGTCTTTAGGGTTTTCTATGTAGAGGATCATGTCATCTGAAAACAGTGAAAGTTTTACTTCTTCTTTTCCAATTTGGATTCCAATTATTTCTTTTTCTGCTCTGATTGCTGTGGCCAAAATTTCCAGTACTCTGCTGCAGAGTAGTGGTGAAAGTGGGCACCCTTGTCTTGTTCCTGACTTTTGGGGAAATGCTTTCAATTTTTCACCATTGAGGATAATGTTTGCTATGGGATTGTCATATATAGCTTTTATTATGTTGAGGCATGTTCCTTCACTTCCTGCTTTCTGGAGAGTTATTTATCATAAATGGATGTTGAATTTTGTCAAAGGCCTTCTCTGCATCTCTTGAGATAATCATATGGCTTTTATTTTTCAAGTTGTTAATGTGGTGAATTACATTGATTGATTTGAGGATATTGAAGAATCCTTGCATCCCTGGGATAAAGCCCACTTGGTCATGGTGTATGATCTTTTTAATGTGTTGTTGGATTCTGATTGCTAGAATTTTGTTGAGGATTTTTGCATCTATGTTCATCAGTGATATTGGCCTGTAGTTTTTTTTTTTTGTAGTATCTTTGTCAGGTTTTGGTATTAAGGTGATGGTGGCCTCATAGAATGAGTTTCGAAGTTGACCTTCCTCTGCAATTTTCTGGAAGAGTTTGACTAGGATAGGTGTTAGCTCTTCTCGAAATTTTTGGTAGAATTCAGCTGTGAAGCGATCTGGACCTGGACTTTTGTGTGCTGGAAGATTTCTGATTACCGTTTCAATTTCCATGCTGGTGATGGGTCTGTTAAGGTTTTCTATTTCTTCCTGGTTCAGTTTTGGAAAGTTGTACTTTTCTAAGAATTTGTCCATTTCTTCCACGTTGTCCATTTTATTGGCATATAATTGCTGAGAGTAGTCTCTTATGATCCTTTGTATTTCTGTGTTGTCTGTTGTGATCTCTCCATTTTCATTTCTAACTTTATTAATTAGATTTTTTCTGTCTTTGTTTCTTGATGAGTCTGGCTAATGGTCTGTCAATTTTATTTATCCTTTCAAAGAACCAGCTTTTGGCTTTGTTGATTTTTGCTGTGGTCACTTTGATTCTTTTGCATTTATTTCTGCCCTAATTTTTAAGATTTCTTTACTTCTACTAACTCTGGGGTTCTCCATTTCTTCCTTTTCAAGTTGCTTTAGGTGTAGAGTTAGGTTATTTATTTGACTTTTTTCTTGTTTCTTGAGGTATACCTGTATTGCTATGAACTTTCCTGTTAGCACTGCTTTTATAGTGTCCCTCAGGTTTTGGGTTGTTGTGTTTTCATTTTCATTCATTTGTATGGATATTTTGATTTTTTTCTTAATTTCTTCTGTGATTTGTTGGTTATTCAGAAGCACGTTGTTCAGCTTCCATATGTTGGAAGTTTTACAAGTTTCCCTTCTGTAATTTAGATCTAGTATTAATGCATTATGGTCAGAAAAGATGCTTGGAATGATTTTGATTTTTTTGAATTTATCAAGTTTAGATTTATGGCCCAGGATGTGATCTATCCTGGAGAAGGTTCCGTGAGCACTTGAGAAAAAGGTGAACTTCATTGTTTTGGGGTGAAATGTCCTATAGATATCAATTAGGTCTAACTGGTCTATTGTATTATTTAAAGTTTGCATTTCCTTGTTAATTTTCTATTTAGTTGATCTGTTCATAAGTGTGAGTGGGGTATTAAAGCATCCCACTATTATTGTGTTATTGTTGATTTCCCCTTTCATACTTGTTAGCATTTGTCTTACATATTGCGGTGCTCCTATGTTGGGTGCATTTATATTTATAATTGTTATATCTTCTTTTTGGATTGATCCTTCGATCATTATGTAGTGGCCTTCTTTGTCTCTTTTCACAGCCTTTGTTTTAAAGTCTATTTTATCGGATATGAGTATTGCCACTCCTGTTTCTTTTGGTCTCTTATTTGCATGCACTATCTTTTTCCAGCCCTTCACTTTCAGTCTGTATGTGTCCCTTGTTTTAAGGTGGGTCTCTTGTAAGCAGCATATAGAGGGATCTTGTTTTTGTATCCATTCAGCCAGTCTTTGCCTTTTGGTTGGGGCATTAAACCCATTTACGTTTCAGGTAATTATTGATAAGTATGATCCTGTTGCCATTTATTTACTGCTTTGGGTTCGGGTTCATACACCCTTTTTGTGTTTCCTGTCTAGAGAGTATCCTTTAGCATTTGTTGGAGAGCTGGTTTGGTGGTGCTGAATTCTCTCATCTTTTGCTTGTCTGTAAAGCTTTTGATTTCTCCTTCGTATTTGAATGAGATCCTTGCTGGGTACAGTAGTCTGGGCTGTAGGTTATTTTCTTTCATCACTCTAAGTATTTCTTGAGATTCCCTCCTGGCCTGAAGAGTTTCTATTGAAAGACCAGCTGTTTTCCTTATGGGAATCCCCTTGTGTGTTATTTGTTGTTTTTCCCTTTGCTACTTTTAATATTTGTTCTTTGTGTTTGATCTTTTTTAATTTGATTAATAGGTGTCTTTGGGTGTTTCACCTTGGGTTTATCCTATTTGGAACTCTCTGGGTTTCTTGGACTTGGGTTATTATTTTCTTTCCCATTTTAGGGAAGTTTTCAACTATTATCTCCTCAAGGATTTTCTCATGGTCTTTCTTTTTGTCTTCTTCTTCTGAGACTCCTATAATCCAAATGTTGGCACGTTTCATATTGTCCTGGAGGTCTCTGAGATTGTCCTCATTTCCTTTAATTTGTTTTTCTTTTTTCCTCTCTGATTCATTTATTTCTACCATTCTATCTTCTATTTCACTAATCCTATCTTCTGCCTCTGTTATTCTACTATTTGTTGCCTCCAGAGTGTTTCTGATCTCATTTATTGCATTATTCATTATATATTGACTCTTTTTTATTTATTCTAGGTCCTTGTTAAACCTTTCTTGCATCTTCTCAATCCTTGTCTCTAGGCTATTTATCTGTGATTCCATTTTGATTTCAAGATTTTGGATCATTCTCACTATCAATATTCAGAATTCTTTCTCAGGTAGATTCCCTATCTCTTCCTATTTTGTTTGGTTTGGTGGGCATTTCTCCTGTTCCTTAACCTGCTGAGCATTCCTCTGTCTCTTCATCTTGGTTATATTTTTGCGTTTGGGGTGGCCTGTCTATATTCTGGGAATTTGTGGAGTTCTCTTTATTATGGAGTTTCCTCACTGTGGGTGGGGTTGTATCAGTGGCTTGTCAAGGTTTCTTGGTTAGGGAGGCTTGTGTTGGAGTTCTGGTGGATGGAGCTGGATTTCTTTTCTCTGGAGTGCAATGGAGTGACCAGTAATGGGTTATGAGACGTCAATGGTTTTGGAGGAACTTTAAGCTGCCTGAAGCTCAGGGGTGTGTTCCTGTGTTGCTGGATAGTTTACGTGGTACGTCTTGCTCTGGAACTTGTTGGTCCTTGGGTGGTGCTTGGTTTCAGTGTAGGTATGAAGGTGTTTGATGAGCTTCTATCGATTAATGTTCCCTGGATTCAGGAGTTCTCTGATGTTCTCATGCTTTGGACTTAAGCCTCCTGCTTCTGGTTTTCAGTTTTATTTTTACAGTAGCCTCAGGACTTCTCCATCTATACAGCACCGATGATAAAACATCTAGGTTAAAGATGAAAAGTTTCTGCACATTGAGGGACACCCAGAGAGGTTCACTGAGTTACATGGAAAAGAGAAAAGGGAGGGGGTAGTTAGAGGTTATTGGAATGAATTGAGGTGGGATCAAAAGGGGAGAGAGCAAGCAAGCCAGTAATCACTCCCTTATGTGCACTCCACAGTCTGGACCGCTCAGAGGGATTCATGGAGTTATACATGGAAATAGACAGAGGTGGCCAGGAGGATAAAAGAAGGAAATGAAAAGGAGAGAGACATATCCAGCCAGTAACCAGTTCCTTAATTGTTCTCCTCCGTCTGGAACCCACAAAGTTTCACAGAGTTGGGTAGAGAAGAGAAGGGGGAGGGAAGAGACAGAGGCCATCTGGTGGAGAAAAAGGAGAGTCCAAAGGAGAGAGTGGTCAAGCCAGTAATCTCGCTCTCAGGTAAAATTGGGTAGTGAAGTTTCTGTTTTTAAATGTACAAAATTGACAACAAATACCAAAAAGCAAAGATTAAAAATCTAGAGTAGAGATTGGATTTTCAAAAATACAATATTAAAGAAAATGAGAAGAAGAAAAAAAAAAAGCCACAAGAATTATTAAGAAACAACAACAACAACCACACAAAGACTATATATGGCATTTGCTTTAAAAAATAGTTTTTTTTAAGTAATTGTAGGTTATAAAAATAAAATTTGAAGGAGAAATAGAGGACTTAACAATTTTAAAAAGTTTAAAAAAAAAAAAAGAAAAGAAGAAAAAACAACCACACAACAGCATCAACCAAAAAAAAAAAAAAAGGAATGATCATAAAAAAAAGTAAAGATATATTTGGCCCTTTCTCTGGTGTTGTGGGCAGTGTGGGGTCACTTCCAAGGCGGTTCCCTCTGTTTAACTTCTGTTTGTTGGTCTCTTCAGTGTCTGATTTCCATCCTGACACCGGGGCGGGGGGGTGGGGCGGTGGTGGACACTCTTTTTTTTTTAGGCTCACTTGTTCAGTCGTGCTTAGGGGATGGAGGGATGCTGCAAACAAATGACACTGGTGTGTGCATGCAGTGTCTCAGCCCTGCTGGGCCTCCCCCTACTCACGGTGCACACTGCTCAGGTTCTACGTTACTCTGCTGGGAACTGTCTGAGGCTGGCCTAGGCTGCATGCACCTCCTTGGTCTTAGCCGCTCAGGTTCAGCGCTCAGTTTGACCTCAGAGGCACAGATTGAGTTGGGTCTGTGTTTTGTGCCCTTCCCAGGTCCGAGTAGCTCAGGCGTTTGGCGAGTGCAGTCACTGCAACTTATCGCCTTTCCTGTCTTGGCTGCTCAGTTTTCTGGATGTACCACTGGCGCCCATTGTGAGGTGGATGGTGACTGTCCAGAACCCCCAGAAGTCTTAGCTAAGAAGCCTGCTTGCAGTTTGGTAGGTAAAGTCTCTCCAGGGCTGTGATTGCCCCCTTCCAGCCCTTACAGCCCTGGCTGCCTGTCCCCGGTGGGGGATGGTCTGCAGCTGGCTATTTCTGTTCCATCCTATGTTCTGTGAGCGGTCCTGGTGGTGTCTTATGTTCAAGCTTTTATGCGTGGTAGCTATCCCACAGTCTGGTTTGCTAGCCCAAGTTAGTTCATTCTGGTTACGTGCGGGGAGTTCCTGCCTGATTCTTAAAAAACACTTCAGCCTGTGCCTCCCGTGCCTCCCTGCACTTGCTAGTGGGGGATGCAGGCATCTGCACTGCTTTTCCACTGGGGGAGTTACTGCTGGGCTTGTAATCTGTTGGTTTTAATTATTTATTTATTTTTCCTTCATGTTATGCTGCCCTCTGTGCTTCCAAGGCTGGCCACATACTCGGCAGGGAGAGTGTTTCCTGGTGTTTGGAAACCTCTCTTCTGAAGATTCCCTTCCTGGGACAGAGCTCCCTCCCTATCTGCTTTGTCTCTTTTTTCGTCTTTTATGTTTTTTTTTCCTACCAGTTTTTGAAGACAATGATATGCTTTTCTGGGTGCCTGATGTCCTCTGCCAGCATTCAGAAGTTGTTTTGTGGAGTTTGCTCAGCATTGTAATGTTCTTTTGATGAATTTGTGAGGGAGAAAGTGGTATCCCAGTCCTATTCCTCTGCCATTTGAGGACCGCCCCCTAACAACTTTTTTATAATAATAAAAATGATGTCATACTACACAGTGACAAAAGTTTTAAGAAATTGCCTAAGGCATGTATTTATCCAAACCCTGAATACCCCATGTTGTTTAAGTGACAAAAGCAGAGCTTGTGTCAGTCTTCTTCATATTCAGAAACTTTGCTGATTCATCTTTAACTATTAAATTTAGGTATTACTGATTTTGATCTTTACAGTCCCAATAGGCCTTTTACAGCCTTGATTATTGTTAGTATTGAGTATTGCTGCTTCATCTGTACTTTCAACTTGGTTCATATTGCATTCATATTTAAATTGATTTATCAAAAATGTCATTTAAAACTCATTAAAATATGACAAAAAACTTTAAGACATATTTTTTACATTTTTGGTAAGAATAATGTTTTAGAAGAATATGTTGTCACTGATGTTGTTTAGAACCATCAGTATAAAACAAAAAATACTTTACAGTTTTAAAATGATGATTTTAACATCTTTCTATGTAATGCACATTGCTTATATTTGATGTCATATTGTTCCTATCAACCTGACAATGTTATACTTCTCATAACTTCCTTGTTGTGGCTGGCAAACATATTTTCATTTCAATTTAAATCATGAGAATTTTCATAATTATTAAAATGTAAAAGTAAATATTTCTGAAACGAAATAGAACATGTTTAATTAGAGACAAATATACATTATATATGTATAAGATATATACATATATACATTAAATTATGTATGCATAAGATATATTCAGTAAAGAATACAACTAGTATAGTTAGGCATCACAATTTGAAAGTCCATATAATATGATTTCTATATAGAGATTTTTAAAAAATAGTAGATAAAGCATAAACTTATGAAGAGTATATTTATCATAACTTCAAATATTAAAATCTTAATAAATAATATGAAATATAATAAATGCTTTTGGAAATTAGTAAATAGTAATACTGTTCGAGATCTATAGTGTGCCCATTTTAATTTTTTTCTCATTATATAATACATTATTTTTATTTCATGTGATTATCAAAATCATGCCTTATTTTCAGAGCTGGAAATGCTTGAATTATAATATGAGACATTTCTTCACCAAAACTTCTACTAGATAGAGAAGCCTATGCATGAGTATGCATGTACACAGTCATGTCTATTCTTTGTGATTCCATGTAATGCAGCCCTCCAGGCTCCTCTGTGCCTGAAATTATCCAGGCCATAACACTGGAGTGGGTTGCCATTTCCTAATTCAGGGGATCTTCTTGAACCATGGATCAAACCTACATCTCTAGCACCTCCTGCATTGGCAGGCAAGTTCTTTACCTCTGTGTAACCTGGGAAGACTTATAGAAGCCCCTCTTACCTATTATATTGATATTATTTTTATTATTTATTACCTCAATCTTTATTTAAATAAATCTAGATAGCATATTCAAAAGCAGAGACATTACTTTGCTGACTAAGGTCTGTCTAGTCAAGGCTATGGTTTTTCCTGTGGTCATGTATGGATGTGAGAGTTGGACTGTGAAGAAGGCTGAGCACCAAAGAATTGATGCTTTTGAACTGTAGTGTTAGAGAAGACTCTTGAGAGTCCCTTAGTCTGCAAGGAGATCCAACCAGTCCATTCTGAAGGAGATCAGCCCTGGGATTTCTTTGGAAGGAATGATGCTAAAGCTGAAACTCCAGTACTTTGGCCACCTCATGAGAAAAGTAGACTCATTGGAAAAGACTCTGATGCTGGGAGGGATTGGGGGCAGGAGGAGAAGGGGACGACAGAGGATGGCATGGCTGGATGGCATCACTAACTCAATGGACGTGAGTCTGAGTGAACTCTGGGATTTGGTGACGGACAGGGAGGCCTGGGGTGCTGCGATTCATGAGATCACAAAGAGTCAGACACGACTGAGTGACTGAACTGAACTGAACTGATAGACATTAAATATTAGCTCCCATAGTGCTCTTTTTTATTTTGCCTGTTTTGAAAAATAAAAACATGTTTAAAGACATTTGATTTTCTTATATTTGATATAATTTAGAAAGGATGCATGCATTATGTTCAAAAGTAATTTTACTTTTTAATTTCCCTACTGTAATGTTAAATTTAATTATGACAATTCTGCCAGAAATGCAATTGCAAAGTCATGGTATTTTTCAAATAAAAATCTTTGATATGATAACTTTTCAAAATGAATTCTGTGAGTTTCAAAGTTTGAACATGTACCAGTAGAGAAGTTTTATGTAGATAAAGATATATTTGAACCAAGACAGGTTTAACCACAATAATTCTAGAGTAACTAAAGTTACCCTAACACTATGACTCTCTTATTGGCCTGAAAAGAGAGAACAGAGAAAATTGCCTTCAAAAGTAGAGAGAGCAGCTGAATCTTATCAGATATATCTTGAATTAAAATGATCTACTGTACTGCCAGGAAACTGGCAGCCTTGAATTGTGGTTCAGGTTTGTTGTAGTTAATAATCCTGAGTGTTATAGGGTCATCTTTGAAATATATTAACTATACTACACTATTAAATGTCTATATATGAAATGAATGTTATTATGAGTGAGGAATATGAGTCTATGAGCATTTAAGGGGTAATTTGGTTTCTTCGGGTGTGATTTATATGTATGCATAGAGATAACTTAATCCACAAGAGATGTGAAAGTAATTTATTTCCAACCATTGAAGTAAAACTGGACAATAAATTATATGATTTTTAATGAGATGTTGTAGCCAAGGCAAATATGACATTAAATGATACAGAAGCCTTGTCACTGTACTGTTTATCTTTGGCTTTAGGCACTTGGACATTTTTGTTGTAACATCAAATTATTTCCTTTGCACATATGTATGTTCTTGCCATAGTTTTAAATAGACACTAAATGATTGATATTCACAGTTGGCTGTTTTTACTTAAACTGTGTAGTTACCATATTTTAATTAAAAAAATATTATCAGGTGCAGAAATAAACAAATCTTGGTGTACAACATAAAAAACAGATTTAATTTCATAGATGGTATGATTTTCCTCTCATTTTATTAAAACTGTTGTAGAATTTTACTCACAGCATTGTAAAACAATTTTCCTGAGTGCTGTTTTTTTTTCCTATAGACATAATTATGAGATAGTTCTATTTTCTCTTAGTTATTAATCTAATGAAATATTATAATGAGTCAAAACCATGGATTCAATGTCTAATGAAATATTTTGGGGAAAGAAATTATTAGAATCCTGCACATAGTTAAAGAAAGAAAGAAAAAAGAAAGTGAAGTCCCTCAGTTGTGTCCGATTCTTTGTGACCCCATGGACTGTAGCGTACCAGGCTCCTCCATCCATGGGATTTTCCAGACAAGAATAACAGAGTGGGTTGTCATTTCCTTCTCCAGGCGATCTTCCTGACCCAGAGATTGAACCTGGGTTTTCCTCACTGTAGGCAGACACTTTACCATCTGAGCCACCAGGGAAGCCTTAAACAAGGACAAGTATAAATGAAAGTTGATTCTTTAAATTTCAGAGATCATTGTATTCATTATATTATCACATTTATTTATGACAATTTACTGTGACTATAATATATATTCATAATCTAATCTCAGAAAAGGCAATGGCAACCCACTCCAGTACTCTTGCCTGGAAAATCCCATGGATGGAGGAGCCTGGTAGGCTGCAGTCCATGGGGTCTCTAAGAGTTGGATACAACTGAGTGACTTCACTTTCACTTTTCACTTTCATGCATTGGAGGAGGAAATGGCAACCCACATCAGTGTTCTTGCCTGGAGAATCCCAGGGACAGGGAGCCTGGTGGGCTGCCGTCTATGGGTTTGCACAGAGTCAGACATGACTGATTTGACTTAGCAGCAGCAGCAGCATAATCTTTCTCAGTAAAGTTGTTTCCTAAAAACCTAGTTGGCCTTTCAATATTGGTTGTATTTTTTCCCTTTAATGATATGTTTCTTTTTATCAGTTTAATATTGCAATCTTGGAATTCTTGTGCTGGTAAAGATGGTGTAAAACCACTAAGGTCTTGTTTCTCCACAAATGACAATAAAAATCTCTGGACAGAGTACAAAGAATAACTATCTGAGGACTGTGAAAAATAAATTCAGACAAATTGAAAAAGAAGTCAAAACTAAGAAAATTTTATATACAATGGAGTTTTTGGTGTTTGCCTCCAAACTTGGTTCCTAATTGGCCTGAGTCCTGGGAATATTCAGCATGCCATGAACAGCACAAAATCCAGAATTCATCTTATTTCATTTAGAGCATTGAAAAGAATGAGAACTAAAAAAATGAAGTCCTCTCAGCAGAAAAGTGAGGAACGAATTCCATTTACCTATTTGTTTAACGTTTGTTTGACAGCTCCAGTCAAAGAATTGTATTTCAGTGATGAAGCTATCATTATCATCAAACATGTCAAGAAAAAAATCCTTGTCTCAGTGCCAAGGACCCAGGAAAAGGCACACATGGATCTGAAAAACAAGGGGAAAATCACCATTATTTTTCCTTCTTTAGTCACTGCATTACCACAAAGCAACTACAGTTTAACAGTAGTTACTGCAGCAAAGTACAGTCAAAGCAAAGTATGTTTACCATACTATTTCAAGAGTTGAATACACTAATACTGATGCCAGAAAAGTTAGAAGAAAATGATATTGCAGCCCTTTATAAATAGATATTACAATAAAATATTTTAATTTGTATTTATTCTCATTCTCTTCAATAGTATTACCATTGTAATTTACTGTTTTGATAGTAGCCACATAAATAATATTCCCAGTAACTTACATCTCATTTCCTTGTCTTTTTTTTTTTTTTTTTTATTCCTCCCATGCACTTGTCTTTTGGACTACCTTGGTTATTAACTTCCATATTGATGTCTTATATGTTCACGATCTCTCATAATTTTAACTCTGGACACTCTAACCTCTAAGGCTAAGGCTTCAATCTACTTATTCTTATGTATCAAACTTAGAAACCTGTAGCCCTATTAGAAACTTACATACAACTGAGTCCCTTGTCAGCTTTAACTTCCTTTTACTATTTTAACTAAACCATAATCCAGTTCTAGACAACTCATGCCTGAATTCATAGAGGTGAATATGACTAGAGTAAAATGTAAATCCATGGTAATGGCCAAAATTTAAAATCACAGTAGCTAAACTAAGTTGGGGCCTTAGTAGCTAAGTAGAATTTTCTTAGGTCCCTTTACTATCCTACTTCTCTTTCTTATTATACTTCTCCTTATTTTCTTACTCTTCTGTATATGTTAAGGGATTATATTTGCTTAAATTTCCATTGTGTTGTTTCTCATTCTGACCTTCTACTGATGACCTCACTGTCTATTTTAGAATGATAAGGAGACAGCATTTGCAACCTACCTGCATCTGAGCCCACACACTGCTCTCCTTCTACTATGTCTCTCCAAAATATCTTTTTATTTTTTTTTCTGCAAAAGTCTTTGACATCATATGTATATAAAAATTGAATCTTCTTCCTACAACTCAAGAACTTCACTCTGACAAATCTGCAGGTAGTCTCCTGCAATATTATTATTATTATTTTTCATTTCACTAGCACCTTCACTCTTATCCAGTAAAAAGTTGTTTGCTTTTAAAATACTTCCTAATTTTACTGAGGCATAATTAACAAATAAAAATGTATACATATAGGTGTATAATGTGATTTATTAAGATAAAGAACACAATGATATGTATACACTGTTGAGTGATTTTCAGAATCAAGATAACACAGTTATCACCTCATGTAGTTAATTTGTTTGTGTGTGTGTGTGATGAGAACATTTAAGATCTACTCTCTTAGTAGTTGCAACCACACAGTACAGTATTATTATCTATGGTCGCTATCTGTACCTTAGAGCCCAAACACATGTCCATCTTAAAACTGAATATTTACACAATTTCACCAAAATCTCCCCATTTCTCATATTATCCCAGCACCTGGCAATCACCATTCTACTCTCTGGTTCTCTGAGCTTGACTTTTCAATACTTCATAATTAAGTGAGATTGTGCAATATTTTTCTGTGTCTACTATAATGTCCTCCAGGTTCACACATGTTGTCACAAGTAGGGGGAATTTCCATCTTTGAGGCTGAATAATATTCCATTCTGAATATATCTTAAAATTATTAAAGATCATCTCATACCACTTGCCATTCTATGCACCTCTGCATCATTGTTTTTCTCTTTGCAAACAAACAAATGATAATAAATCTACTTTATTACCTCTATTTTTCTCTTACTGTTTCATTTTCAGTCAATTCAAATGAGTCTGATATTCTTAACACCATACTGATACTGATTGATTAGATCATCAGTGACATCATTGCTGTTATACCCACAGTCAAGTATTATTTCTCATCATTCTTGACCCATCAGTCATCTTTGAACAGAGCTGAAGGTAGATTTTGAGATGTCTCTGACAGATGACAGAAAATAACTTTTTTATCATATAATTATTAAAATACCCTTTCAAATTGCAATGCATAATCTCTATTTTGATAAAAATTGATGATGTGATTCAACAAGGATCAAAAATCAGTATGACTTAAAATACTTTCAAACCAATGTTAACAGAGTTATGTATTGTGAGTATACATAAATATTACTTGGTGCACTGGTTCTTTATTTTTTTGGCAGGTAAAAATAGAATTAAAAATATATTTTAGTTATTGAAAAATATTCATAGATGTCACTTGGATGTCCTCACCATTTAGTCAACAAAACAACAAAAACTCAAAACTAAACCAAAACAAAAAGGTGAAAATATGTTCATACTCTTGTGTATATTTAAAGTTAATGTTTTTGAAACTTTGTAAACCACAAGTTTAACATCACTTGATATCTTAGTAGCAGACATTTTCATTTGAGCAAAAATATTTGAATACTTCTATTTAAATTAAATTTTGCATATTTCCTGAGATTATAGTGAATATATTAGTGCACTAAAAGTCTTCATAGAATAAAAATATTACATAGAATTAAACCATCACTATAGTTTACCTATGCAGTTAGTGATCTGCATAGACTCTGGATAGTAACATATTTTGATTTTCTTACCTGTGTAAACTCAAATACCTTTTTTCTTTAGAGAAAATTCTATCATTAACTAATATTGGCATTCTTGAATCCTTATTGTTACAAATTAAATAGTAATACATGCCATGGTTGATTTAGTAACATGCTTAACAAATATAAATTCAACATCTCATGTGCACTATAATATCTACTATAACTTAATACTAAAAAAAAGAAAAATTAATAAAACTAAAGAAAAATACTTTCTTGAAATTCAAAATATGGCACACAGTGATAAAGAAGCTTCCTGCAATACAGGAGGCACAGAAGACACAGGTGCGATACTTAGGTCGGGAAAATCCTCTGGAGGAGGAAATGGAAACCCACTCCAGTATTCTTGCCTGGAAAATTCCATGGCCAAAGGAGCCCAGCAGGCTACAGTGCATGGGTTCGCAAAGAGTCAGACACGGCTAAGTGACAGAACATACATGCACAAGTTCAGGCCAATTCTGTATTAATGTTCATATTAGCCTGTTTAGAAATCCTTTTCCAGGAAATCTTACTTAAGTTGTGCACTCCTTTATGAAAAATTCCATAATTATAAGCATTAAAAACCACATTAACAGCTTAAAATTTATGTAAATCTTTAATATGCTTTGTTGTTACAAAGAATTATATTCTCACTTCATGCAATTGACTTAGTTATGTCTCCTTAAAACCTAAACAGAATACTGTTTGTTTGTTTGTTTTTCAATTTTGATGATACTTATACATGTGGCAAGGTACATGTATTAGCATAGATCAGCAAAAAAACGGTTGAACTTACTAAGGAAAATACAATGAAATTCTGAAAATCAATATAAAAATAATCTGCTTCTGTGAAATACTATACAGATTCCACAGCCACAGTATATGGGGATATTGAAGATAAATTTGAGCTTTGATTTATTTAATTTCACAAATCTTGATTTTTTAGCATTTGACATTATGCCACTCTAGCTGCTGTAGTCAGTTGATACATGTTTTGTTTATTTTTTTCTTTCAAAGATTGCTTATAACTGAAACTAATTTCTTATTTAATAGTAGATCTCTTAGAACCATTCTTTTAAAAATATGTACATGTGTTTCACGTGTACATCCATGATGGATTCATGTTGATGTATGGCAAAACCAATACACTATTGTAAAGTAATCAGCCTCCAATTAAAATAAATATATTTATATTAAAAAATAAAAATATGTCCTCAGATAGAGAGTGATAGGCTCCAGGTTCTTTTATCTTCAATCCCTTTTCCCTTCTTTTTCATCTGTTTATATCTCATCCAAAATAAAGGCTCCATATTTTTTATTAAAAATGACTATTTTCCCTGTATATGTGGATGTCTGTATGTCTGTTCAACGATTTGTAGGTATTTTTTAGTACCTTAAATGTCTTTCATTTAGATATCATCATGGAGAAATTTGAAGTACTTAAATATCCATATTTATATGTCTTTCTAGTGCCAAACCTAGGCTAAATATCTTGAAAAAATATTAACAATATGCTTAAATATCATAAAGTTCTTTAAATGTGGAGAAATAATAAAAACTCAAAGTAAAAGTATCATTTGAGGTTTTAGTTTGCAAGTATATTTAATAAAAATACATTTAAACAGTAACTACATTAATTTCAAAATATATTTCAGTCAATTTCCTCATAGAATTGATATATTTTTATGAAGTGATTAGCATATAGATGAAGTTGTGTCTTAGTTGACTTCAACTTTCTTATTGTTAGTGTATGTCTAAAGTAAAAATAAGTGAGCATTTTAATGATAATTTGATTTGAAGAGTCAATATAGAGAAAAAAAATAGTTCAAAATAAAATATGGATGATTTTAGTCTTTGAAATAAATATGTGTTTTGAATTTTAAAGGGGAAAAAATAAATTCAGGTTAACCAGAAGATTGATTATAGATTTCCAAACACTTAAAGGAATTAACATATGAAGAAATAGAATTCTTCCCACAAAGAACAGGAACAAGACAGTATTTGTTTCCAACCATTTCTTTCCAACATGATAATGGAAATACAAGCTAATGCAATAAGACAAGAAAAGATGCATAATAATATAGAAGGAAGAAATAAAAGTGTTCACAGATGACATGATTATGTATATAGAACATATAAAATCATCAACAAGAACAATAAAGCTGGAACTAATATGCAATTATAGCAAGATTGCAAGATGCAAATTTAGTAAACAATATATACAAAAGCCAATTGCTTGCCTAAACACCAGCAATAAATAAATGCAGACTGAAATTTTACAAATACCACTTATAGTAGTATCCAAAAGTGAAATAATTAATACCCAAAAGCGAAACAGAATATGTACAAGATATATGTAAGCAAAACCAGAAAATTCTGATGAATGAAGAACTAAATAGATGAAGATATATTCCATGTTAGATGGCATTTCTTTCTATGTTGATTAAATGCAATCTCCACCAAAATACAAGCATGGTTATTTTTTTCTATGTATGGGTAAACAAAAATTAATTCTAAAGTTTATATGGAGAGGCAAAATATCCAGAATGGGCAACAAAATGTTGAAGAACCATGTTGGTGGCTGTCCTTACTCAATTTCAAGACTCAATATAAAGCCGCATAAATAAAGCATTGTATTGGTAAAAGAAAATATAAATAATGTAACAGAATACAAAGTGCAGAAATAGATACACATAAATATAGTCAGGGTTCCCCAGGTGGCACTAGTGCTAAAAACCTGCCTGCTAATGCAGGAGGCATAAGTAATACTGGTTTGATCCCTGGGTTTGGAAGATCCCCTGGAAGATGGCATGGCAACCCACTCCAGTATTTTTGCCTGGAGAATTCCATTGACAGAGGAGGCTAGGGGGCTGTAGTCCTTTGGGTCAGAAAGAGTCGGACATGGCTGAGTGAGTAAGCACAGCATAGCGCAAGTTAACAACAGTTCTCTGTATCAGTGAGTTACTTCAATGGTGTTATTTACCTATTGTTGTGACAAAACATTTAGGTATCTTGGAATGATTACCATCATTTCATGTATTTTAACCAACAGAGTAGGCAATGAAGATTAGGACACAACTGAAGTGACTTGGCACTACACACATGTAGTCAACTGATATTTGACAAAGGATCAAGTAGATATAATAGAAAAAAAGACAATACTTCAAATAATTCTGGGACAAACAGACATTTACATGCAAAAATAAATAAATGAATCTAGGCACAGTCCTACACCTTTCACAAAATTAACTCAAAATGAAAAATAGACCTTAATACAAAAGGCAGAACTGTAGAACTCCTAGAAGCTAACATAAAAGAAAAATAGTTGACCTTGGATAAGGTGATTATTTTTACATAAAACACTAAAGGTGTGATTTATGAGAGAAATTATTGATAGGTTGGACTTCATTAAAAGTAAAACTTTCTGCTCTGCCAAACACATTGTTGATGAGAATGAATGGGCCATAGCGGAAGGGGAGAAAATATTTGCAAAAGACACATTTGTTATCCAAAATTGATAAAGAACTCTTAAAACCTAACAGTAAGAAAACAAACAAACAAATGCAATTAAAAATATATCAAAGATCTTAACAGATACGTCACCAAAGAACATGCACAGACACCTTATGTCATTAGGGAAATGCAAATCAAGACAACAAAGATATACCACTATACATTTACTTGTTTCGTACTCAGCCATATCTGACTCTTTGTGACTCTATGGATTGTAGTCCTCCAGATCTCTCTGTTCATGAAATTTTCCATTATTGTAGTGGGTTGCCATTTTTCACTCCAGGGGATCTTCCCGATGCAAGGATCAAGCCCATGTCTCCTGCATCTCCTTAATCGGCAGGCAGATTCTTTACTACTGAGCCACCCAGAGCCAAAATTCGAAACATGAAAACACCAGATGTTTTTGAGAATGTGGAGGAACAAAAACTGTCATTCATTGAAGGTAGGAATAAAGAACGGTAGAGCTACTTCAGAAAATATGTAGACAGTTTCTTACAAAATTAAATATACTCTTACTACATAATCCAGCATTCATGGTGGCTAGTATTTACTTAAGGATCGAAATCACGAAAAGCTGCACTATAGTATATTTAAAATGGATAACCGACAAGGACCTACTGTACAGTACAGGAACTCTGCTCAATGCTCTGTGGTAGCCTGGATGAAAGGGGAGTTTGGGGCAGAATGGATACATGTATGTGTGTGGCTGAGTCCCTTCACTGTTCACATGAAACTATCACAATATTGTTAATGAGTTATCCCCCAATAGAAAATAAGAAGTTTAAGGTTAAAAAAAAAAAAAAAAAGAAGCTTCATGTAGATTCTTATGGTAGTTTTATTCGTAATAACATACTGCCTGTGCCACTCAGATCATGATTTCCATCATGTGGTTTAGTGGAATTGTGGTCTTGACTATAAGTTTTCTGAATCTGCTTGCATTTTTTTTAAACCAACAAAAGACAGACAAAGCAAAAGTCATAGGTAGTTTTTTTTGACTTTCCACCATAGTCTACCAATTTTTGACCATAAAGCACATTTTTTTTCATGAGTAAAATTCATGCTATAAAAATTGGTCAAACTTTATTGTTTGTTTGCAAACCTTCAGGAATTGATTTGCATTTTCTAAATTGAACTTCATCAGTCTGTAAATCAGTAAGACTCACTCAAAACAAACAAAAAGCAGTCCTTGAAGCAATGAGAAACAATTTTGTTTGCTTGAGTACTTGTGACTAATGCTTTTTCAGTATTTCTTATATTTAAGGTAGTTGGTCTTTTCATATCATGTTAATTTTGAAACGTGATGAACTACTTTCTTTTTGACTGCTTTTTTACCTCCTTTCTTAAGGCATTTGTTCTTGCCAACCCAGATCTTACATATGAAGGTGATTACTCATAGAATCATTTCATGGAAAATAGGTAAGGAAACAGTGAAAACAGTGGCAGACTTTGCTTTTTTGGGTTCCAAAATCACTGTAGATAGTGATTGCAGCCATGGAATTAGAAGACGCTTGCTCCTTGGAAGGAAAATAATGACCAACCTAGATAGCATATTCAAAAGCAGAGACATTACTTTGCCAACAAATGTCCATCTAGTCAAGGCTATGATTTTTCCAGTGGTCATGTATGGATGTGAGAGTTGGACTGTGAAGGAAGCTGAGTGCTGAAGAAGTGATGCTTTTGAACTGTGGTGTTAAAGAAGGCTCTTGAGAGTCCCTTGGACTGCAAGGAGATCCAACAAGTCCATTCTAAAGGAGATCAGTCCTGGGTGTTCTTTGGAAGGACTGATGCTAAAGCTGAAACTCCAACTCTTTGGCCACCTCATATGAAGAGTTGACTCATTGGAAAAGACTCTGAAGCTAGGAAGGACTGGGGGCAGGAGGAGAAGGGGACGACAGAGGATGAGATGGCTGGATGTCATCACTGACTCCGTGGACATGAGTTTGAGTGATCCCCGGGAGTTGATTTTAGACAGGGAGGACTGGAGTGCTGCAATTCATGGGGTTGCAAAGAGTTGGACATGACTGAGCGACTGAACTGACTGACTGACTGAACTGACTGACTGACTGACTCATAGAATAGTAAGTTCACTATGCTACTCTGAATAAAATATCATAAAATAAATATTATTTTTTATGTTTTGATGTAATTCAAATAACATTAATATTATCTTTCACAAGATAATTATGTAACTATGCTGAAAAGTAACTATGCTGAAAACTATGTACTATATTATTCTGTTATGGTTATATCTTCAATGCTAGATGTGAAGTCCTCTAAGGGTTTAAATATTTTAACTTTTCTACCTATTCATAACTGAGTTTGGTTAGCTTTTATTCCTCCTATATCTGATTCTTTTCCCCTTTGTCTCATTTTCAAGCATTCAAATAGTATAGTTTGCCTTTCTGTGTTATTTTAATTAACTGCTCATTTGTATTATATATTATACATCTCTGGTTGTGCATATTCATCACCTTTTCCTTGTCTCTAATTATACATTGAATTATACATTGGTCTTTTTTTCTTCTGGACACAATAATTAGCTACAACATTTTTGGCAGAAAATAAACTATGCTTCCACATTTTCTGGATTCTAAAGGAAATATACTATGTCTCCTAAGAATTTCAGAAAATTAGTGACATTCAAATCGATTGATTCACTGACACAAAGTTTTAATCAAGGACCTGAATTATTTCCCTCCTGCCATTATTAGTGTCCCCTTTAGTCCCTTCATAGTAGTAAATGACGAAAGCAGTTCCAACCAGCACAAACTGAATCGATGGCATTCTGACAAAGAAAAATATATCCTATTTTCCTATGATTCTTTTTAACATTTTATTGGCTAGAATTGCCGCATACCTAGTCTGCAACAAACAAGTGGGGAAAGCAATGGTAATAAATTCATATTCATCCCATCCTTGAAATTGGTAGTGAAATAACTTTTTCTAAAGCACAGACTTGTTGAGGAAGAAAGAGACAGTGGGAGCATCTGTAATGGAAAAAATACCTAATGTGATACTAAAGAACAGAGGTTCTGTTTGTAACTGATAATATTTAAAATATGTTATTTTGACTTATCTTCCTATTCTCTTTATCAAGTGTTCTGTTAAATGACTCCAGGGACTGTAACCCACCAGGCTCCTCTCTCCATGGAACTCTCCAGACAAGAGAACTGGAGTGGGTAGACATTTCCTTCTCCAGGGGATCTTCCCAACACAGAGATTCAACTCATGTCTCCTGCATTTCAGGCAGATTCTTTACCATCTGGGTAACCAGGGAAGTTCTGGTAAATGACCAGTAATAAAATTTGTTATCATTAAATAAAAATATGAGTGATTATTTTCCAGTAAACAAAGTTGTGTTTTAAAAAGATGGACTTCAACACGTTATAATTATTTTCTGAATGATCTGTAATAATGACTATGATTTATATGAAAGTATATTTTGTTAAAATATAGATAGATTGCATATACATATAGAGATGAGTATAATAAAAGTGTGGCCAAAGTAATGGAGCTTCAGCTTCAGCTGATGAATATCAGGACTGATTTACTTTAGAATTGAGTGTTTTGATCTCCTTGCAGTCTAAGGGATTCTCAAGCGTCTTCTCCATCACCGTAGTTCAAAAGCATCAGTTCTTTGTTTCTCAGCCTTATTTATCATTCAACTCTCACATCCATATATGACTATTGGGAAAAACCATAGCTTTGACAATTTGGACATTTGTAGGCAAAGTAATATCTCTGCTTTTTAATATTCTGTCTTGGTTTGTCACAACTTTTCTTCCAAGGGCAAGCATCTTTTTTTTTTTTTTTTTTTTTTTAATTCATGGTTACCTTAAAAAACTGGAAATAGAAATGCCTTATGACTCAGCAATCCCACTGCTGGGCATACACACCGAGGAAACCAGAATTGAAAGAGACACGTGTACCTCAATGTTCATTGCCAGGAATGAAAGCAACCTAGATGTCCATCAGCAGATGAATGAATAGGAAAGCTGTGATACATATACACAATGGAGTATCATTCAGCCATTAAAAAGAATAAATTTGAATCAGTTCTAATGAGGTGGGTGAAACTGGAGCTGATTATACAGAGTGAATAAGCCAGAAAGAAAAATGCCAATACAGTACAGTAACGTATATATATATGGAATTTACAAAGATGGTAATGATAATCCTGTATGCGAGACAGTAAAAGAGACACAGATGTATAGAACAGTCTTTTGGACTCTGTGGGAGAGGGAGAGGGTGGGATGATTTGGGAGAATGGCATTGAAACATGTATAATATATAAGAAATGAATCGGCAGTCTAGGTTCAATGGATGATACAAGATGCTTGGGGCTGGTGCACTGGGATAACCCAGAGGGATGGTATGGGGAGGGAGGTGGAAGGGGGGTTCAGGACTGGGAACAAGTGTACACCCATGGTGAATTCATGTTGATGCATGGCAAAGCCAGTACAATATTGAAAAGTACAAAATAAACAAAAATAATAATAATAAAATCCATGGCAAGAGTCCATGTCCATAGAGATATTGGAGCCTGAGAAAATAAAATCTGTCACTGCTTCCAATTTTCCCCTTCATCACTATTTGTCATGAAGTGATGAGACCAGAAACCATGATCTTAGTTTTGTTGTTGTTGTTGTTGTTGTTGTTTTTTAATAATGAGTTTCAAGTCAGCTTTTCATTCTCCTCTTTCACACTCATCAAGAGGCTCGTTAGTTTCTCTTCATTTTTTCGCCATTACAGTGCTATTATCTGCCTGTGTGAGATTATTAATATTTTCTTCCTGGCAATCTTAATTCCAGCTTCTGATTCATCCACTCCGGCATTTCACATGATATATTATGCATAAAAGTTAAATAAGCAGGGTGACAATATACAGCCTTGATGTGAAGGTGAAGATTGTTCAGCTGTGTCCAGCTCAACTGTATAGTCCATGAAATTCTCCAGGTCAGAATATTGGAGTGTGCAGCCTTTCCCTTCTCCAGGGGATCTTCCCAACACAGGTATCGAGCCTAGGTCTTCCGCATTATAGGCAGAGTCTTTACCAGCTGAGCCACAAGGGAAGCCCAAGAATTCTAAAGAGGGTAGCCTATCCCTTCTCCAGGAGGAATTGTACCAGGGTCTCCTGCATTGCAGGCACATTCTTTACCAACTGAGGTATGAGGGAAGCCCACAACCTTAGTGTACTATTTCCCAATAGTGAACCAGCCCATTGTTCCATGTCCATTTCTAACCCACATACAGGTTTAATCCACATACAGGTTTCTCATAAGATAGGCAAGGTGGTCTGATATACCCATCCCTTTCAGAATTTTCCAATGTTTGTTGTGATCCACATAGTCAAAGGTTTTAGTTTAGTCAATGAAGCAGAAGTAGATGCTTTTCTAGAATTCTCTTGCTTTTTCTATGATCTAATGGATGTTGGCAAGTTGATATCTGGTTCCTGTGCCTTTTCTAAATACAGCTGTTACATCCGGAAATTCTTGGTTCATGTACTGTTGAAGGCTAGCTTGAAGAATTTTGAGTCAAACCTTGCCTGCATGTAAAATTAAAAAAAAAGACTCTGATGTTAGGAAAGATTAAAAGCAAAATGAGACGGAGATGGAAGATTATGAGATAGTTGGATAGAATCACTCAATGAGCATGAATTTGAGCAAACTCTGGGAGATAATGGAGGACAGAGGAGCCTGGAGTACTGAAATCCACTAGGTCCGAAGAGTCAGATACACCTTAGTGACTGAACAACAAAATAATAAAATGTATGGCAAAACCAATAGAGTATTGTAAAGAAATTAGCCTCCAATTAAAATAAATTAAAAAAAAAAGTCACTACACCTGAAGTCCAAAAGTAGGAAGAAAAGGGACACAAACAAATCAATATGTGGAAAAGGATATCTAGTATTGTCTAAGTCTGATGAACTAAGATATCAATTTATCAGCAATAAAATTCATTTGACTACACTGAAAAAAAAAGTGCATACATCTATATTTATATAATTGTTTTTATTTATCTTTACAATGTTCTGTTGGTTTCTGCCATACAAAAATGTAAATAAGTCATACGTATACCTGCCTCTAGTTAATATAGCAACTTCTCACCACCTATTCATTTACACATGATAATGTATATATGTTGCTGTTGCTTTCACCACTTGTCTCACTCTCTCCTTCCCTCACTGTGTCCACAAGTCCATTCAACACATGAGTATCTCCATTCCTTCCCTACAGATAGATTTATCAGTACATTTTTCTAGATTCCATATATATGCATTAATCTAAAATATTTGTTTTGTCTTTCTGATTTCACTCTGTGTAACAGGCTCTGGGTTCATCCATGACACTAGAACTGACTCAAATTTGTTCTTTTTTATGGCTGAGTAATATCCTATTGTATATATGTACCACATCTTCTTTATCCTTTCATCTGTGTATGGACATCTAGGTTGCTTCCATGTCTTGGCTATTTGTATAGAGTACTGCAGTAAACACTGGGTACATGCGTTTTTTTTAAATTGTGTTTTTTTCAGTGTATATAGTAATGTATATATGAAAATTTTATATATAATGTATATTTTATATACATATATGCACTATATAAGTATATATACAGTTTATATATAGTGTATATATAAAAGTGTGGCTTTCCCAGGGTATACAGTAGTTGGGTTGCTGGGCCATATGGTAGATTCACTTATGCATTTATTTTTAAGGAATCTCCATACAGTTCACCATAAAGTATCAGTTTATATTCCTACCAAGTGTGGGAAGACTTCCATTTCTACACACCCTCTCAGCATTTATTATTTGTAGATTTTTTGATGATGGCCATTCTGACTGGTATGAAGTGATAACTTATTATAGTTTTGATTTATATTTCTCTATTAGTGACGTGGACCATATTTTTGTGTGTTTTTTGGCCATCTGTATGTCTTTGGAGAAACGCCTGTTTAGGTCTTCTGCCCATTTTTGATTGGGCTGTTTGTTTTCCTAATATTGAGCTGTACGAGCTACTTATATACTCTGGTGATTAATCCTTTGTCAGTTTTTCCCTTTGCAATTTTTTCTCCCTTTCTAAGCATTATCTTTTAATTTTGTTTATCAATTCTTTTGCAGGGCAAAGTTTTTAAGTTAAATTAGGTCATTTTTCCTTGTTTTTGTTTTTATTTTCATTACTCTACAAGGTGGGTCAAAGAGGATATTGCTGTGATTATGTCAAAGTGTTTACAGCCTATGTTTTCCACTAAGAGCTTCATAGTTTCTGGCCTTATATTTAAGTCCTTAATCCATTTTGGATTAATTTTTTGTGGGGTATTAGGAAGTATTCTAGCTCCATTCTTTTGCATTATAATTGTTTTTGTATCCCCCTACATGTTGCATTTGTTGTGCTTTGCAATGTGTGATTTTAGTTGTTTGATACTTTGTAAGTATAATTTAATTAATTTATATTGTTTGAAATTATTCTAGAATTTGTGACATATCACAACATATAACCTTTGTTAGAAATATCTCAGGAGTCACTGAGATACCGTGTTTATCAAAGACAACGATCTGTTATGCAAATTTGATTGCAGTTCTGATTAAAATGAGAAAGCCAAGATTTTGTCCTACTTAGTCCCAGTGCTATGCAGTCCCCTAACTTCAAGTGAAATCCATCCTGTCTACTCTTCACCATAGATAGGTACATGTACATGCTTGCTAATAAGCTTGTTATTTCTGACTGTGTGTGACCATAGGGACTGTAGCCCCGCAGTGTAGGATTCTCCAAGCAAAAATACTGAAGTGGGTTGCCATACCCTCCTCTAGGGGATTTTCGTGATCCAGAGATTGAACCCACATTCTTAGGTCTTCTATATTAGCAGGCAGGCAGGTTTTTACCATTAGTGTCACCTGGGAAGCCCATAAATAGAAGAGTCTGTGCCAAGGTTGAAGGAAGAAACATGCTTTCCGAGGATCCACAGCTCTACAAAGTTAAGAGAGTGCTGAGTTTCTACCTGTGGATAGTTCAACTATTATTTTATGCTTTACTGTACTATACTTAGTATTATAAATATATACACATATATATAATAAATTATGTAATTATAATTACATAGTTAATAATAATTATTTTAAAAGCTAAAATAATAGTTTTAGCTTTTAAAGCTAAAATATGTACTTTATTTGCTTGCTGATATTTTCTGACAACACCGCCCTAAGGGGAAAAATAATGCAAATTGTGCTTCAAACCTGTGATTACATTATTCAGAGGAAAAATGGGATAAATGAAGAAGATAAAGAAAGAATTAAAGAAATATCATGTAATTATTAAATAAAAGTTTTTCTTAATATTAATCTAAAATCAGATATCAAAAACCAGTGATTAAGAGAAGTATTTAAAACTCAATGATGCATTACGACTTATTTTCTGAGAAAATTCCTCAAAATCCAAAAGAAAAAAATGCTATTCAGATTGTTTAGTAGGAGAGATTTTGAAAGGAATGCAAACATGTGTATAGATATTTCTTTCTGTCTATACCAACAGTCCTCAACCTTTTCAGAACCAGGAACTGGTTTCATGGAATATATATATATATATATTCCATGAAACAAATATATATATGTATATATATATATATAATTTTTTTTTCTCCCCACAGACTAGGAAGGGGGAACATTTTAGGATAATGCAAGTGCATTGCATTTATTGTGCTATTTATTTCTATTATTATTTCTACTTGGTAATGCAGTAATGTAAACAATGGGGAGTGAATATAAACAATGGGGAGTGAATGTAAATACAGATGAAGCTTTGCTCAATTGTCCACCATTCTCCTGCTGGGCAGCCTGGTAGTGGTCTGTGGTGTGGGGGTTGGGAAAGGTTGGTCTATATCATGTCCCAAAAGTTCAGTCCTGCAGTTGGATTTTGAGATGGTGTAGAATCCTAACTTAATTTTTTGGAGCTTTTAGATAAGACAACTGGGAATAGCAGATAAACCTATTTTATGGCAGTTTTGAAGGATACTTATATAGCTTAGGGTTTCAGAGAAAATACTGCTGGAGACTAAATCCAAGCTACTGTTTATAAAGGAAGCAGTTACTAGAGCCCTAATGAGACTTTCAGACTCTTGATGACGATCAAGGCCAGATCCAACTACATGAGAACTAGATTTCATATAATTGTAAAACAGTAGCATAGGAAAGCCTCTTTACCTTAGTTAAGGTTCAGATAGAGGGTGTGAGACTTTGGATAGTGTATCTGATAGATGTGCTCAAGATCTCTGAAATTCAAAACTGACTGAAACCTTTAGCCTCATAGAAATGAGACCTTCATCTTGCAAGAGGGAACAAGTACCACTTTCACATCTGAAAAGTGTTTAGAATATCAACTGTGTTCATGTCATAAAACAATATATGACAGCCTCAGAACACTACCACCCATCGTGGCCAAAAAATCAAGAATTAACCTCAAACTTAACATACCATGAATTGGGAAAAGTGTGTTCTAATAACATGGTCCATAATATTCTAAAATTCTCTTACTTTTCAAAGAGTCCTATAATTGTCTTCCAGGGCTCCAAATGAGATAGTAACTATAATATTTATCCTCAGTTCAGCCGCTCAGTTGTGTCCAACTCTTTGCGACCCCATGAATCACAGTACATCAGGTCTCCCTGTCCATCACAAACTCCTGGAATTTACCCAAACTCAAGTCCATTGAGTCGGTGATGCCATCCAGCCATATCATCCTCCGTCATCCCTTTCTCCTCCTGCCCCCAATCCCCTCCCAGCATCAGGGTCTTTTCCAATGAGTTAACTCTTTGCATGAGGTGGCCAAAATACTGGAGTTTCAGCTTTAGCATCAGTCCTTCCAATGAACACCAAGGGCTGATTTCCTTTAGGATGGACAGTTTGAATCTCCTTGCAGTCCAAGGGACTCTCAAGAGTATTCTCCAATACCACAATTCAATAAAGAACTTAATTTTTGAGACTAATTATGGCTTTCAATATGGAAAAAGTATCAGGGTTATGATTTTAAGTTTCATCCTTAGGTCATAACATTTAATCCCCACAGTTGACCTGCAAGGGATGAACCAATAATTCTCAAATCAACCTTATTTAGAAATTAGCTATTTCCCATCAACAAACTCACTATCCTAAGGAATCTGCATTGTTTCCTGCTAATCTTATACATACAATGCTAATCTCATACATATTCAACAGCCTATCACTGAGCTGCCTGCTCAGAGGCCCTCTCTGCCCTGCCTTTTATGAAATAGCTAATGCTATCAGGCTTTAATATCTTGAATGCTTTATCTATTTTTTCTTCAAGGGACTAACACTTCACTTCACTATATAATCCCTGTCTTCGTTATATCTTCCATGATAAAATTTTCTATGTTTCATTGTAACTTATTAAAGCCAACATTCAAAGGCTAATGGTTAGATATTTTTTTATTTAAATACATCTCTGCTTTGGTATTTAATTTGCTTCTCAGAATAGAAATGTCTACCAAAGAATCCAAGACCTTTTTTATGTACAAAAATATTTGATTATTTTACGGTATTCTTCAGTTCTGTAAAGAGTACCAGCTGTCTAAGTTTGATAATACCAGAACTATAAAATTTATTTAAATATCTTCAGCTATCTAATTTTATAATTATTTATCAACTTCTAGAAATTCTGCTTTTTAGCATCCATCTGCTTAGTAAATTAAACAATATTGGACAGTGGATTAAGTTACCCTTCCCGATTTAAAATGATCCAGATAGAATGAAAATGTGGGACTCCCTGGAGGCTCAGGTGGTACAGAATCTGTATGCAATTCAGGAGACCCAGATTTCATATAACAGAGTTATCAGTTCAGTTCAGTTCAGTCGTTCAGTCCTTTCTGACTCTTTGTGACCCCATGCAGCACACTAGGCCTCCCTGTCCATCAGCAACTCCTGGAGTTTATCCAAACTCATGTCCATTTAGTCAGTGATGCCATCCAACCATCTCATCCTCTGTCGTCCCCTTCTCCTCTTGCCCTCAATCTTTCCCTGCATCAGGGTCTTTTCAAATAAGTCATCTCTTCACATCAAGTGGCCAAAGTATTGGAGTTTCAGCTTCAACATCAGCCCTTCTAATGAATGCCAAGGACTGACTTCCTTTAGGATGGGCTGGTTGGATCTCCTTGTAGTCCAAGGAACTCTCAAGAGTCTTCCCCAACACCACAGTTCAAAAGCATAAATTCTACAGTGCTCAGCTTTCTTTATGGTCCAACTCTCACATCCATACATGACTACTGGAAAAACCATAGCAGGTGTATTATAAAACAGAAACATCACTTTGCCAACAAAGGTCAGTATAGTCAAAGATATGATCTAAATATATTTTATTATAATCAACTTCCTTGATCTAGGATTCACTACCTTTAAATTTCTTTCTGATGTTCGAAATTGTTATTCTTACTCAGTTCTCAACTTTTCCATGTTTTATGTCTAGAATATTTATTCCTACTCATCCCCACATTTTTGCTCATTCAATCCTAGTTATCCTTTCAATTTCAGCTTAAAAGGTACTTTTCATTCTAAGAATTGCAAATATATGATTAACTATATGCAATATTATCTTTAATGTCTATTTTCCACACTTTCCTAAGATACAGAAATTTTCTGCTTGGTTTTCCAACCTCTCCTGAGCATTAAGTACAGTATGTGTAAAATGCTATTTTTTTTTTTTTTAACATATGTGTGTGTGTTAGTGGCTAAGTTGTGTCTGACTCCATGGACTGTAACCCACCAGGTTCTTCTGTCCATGGAGTTCTCCAGGCAAGAATACTGGAGTGGGTGCCATTCACTTCTCCTGGGGATATTTCCAACCCAGGGATTAAACCTGGGTCTCCTGAATTGCAAGCACTTTTTTTTTTTTTTTTTAACCTACTGAGCCACCAGTCAGTCAGTTCAGTCACTCAGTTGTGCGACCACATGATTGCAGCACGCCAGGACTCCCTGTCCATCACCAACTCCCGGAGTTCACTCAAACTCATGTCCATTGAGTCGGTGATGCCATCCAGCCATCTCATCCTCTTTTATCCCCTTCTCCTCCTGCCTCCATCTCTCCTAGCATCAGAGTCTTTTCCAATGAGTTAAATCTTCACATGAAGTGGCCAGAGTATTGGAGTTTCAGCTTTAACATCAGTCCTTCCAATGAACACCCAGGACTGATCTCCTTTAGAATGGGCTGGTTGGATCTCCTTGCAGTCCAAGGGACTCTCAAGAGTCTTCTCCAACACCACAGTTCAAAAGCATCAATTCTTTGGCCCTCAGCTTCCTTCACAGTCCAACTCTCACATCCATACATGATTACTGGAAAAACCATAGTCTTGACTAGACGGAACTTTTTTGGCAAAGTAATGTCTCTGCTTTTGAATATGTTATTTAGGTTGGTCATACTGAGCCACCAGGGAAGAACTTATGTATATATTATTGGTAGTGATCAAAAGAAAATGTCACATTGGGATAATTGAATTATTCAACTATTGCCACTATCATTATTAAATAAAAGTTATTGTTTTTTATAGACACCTTATTTTGGGGGCATTAACATATTTATTTTTGGGCTCCAAAATCACTGCAGATGGTGACTGCAGCCATGAAATTAAAAGACGCTTACTTCTTGGAAGAAAAGTTATTACCAACCTAGATGGTATATTCAAAAGCAGAGACATTACTTTGCCAACTAAGGTCCGTCTAGTCAAGGCTATGGTTTTTCCAGTGGTCATGTATGGATGTGAGAGTTGGACTGTGAAGAAGGCTGAGGGCTGAAGAATTGATGCTTTTGAACTGTGGTGTTGGAGAAGATTCTTGAGAATCCCTTGGACTGCAAGGAGGTCCAAACAGTCCATTCTGAAGGAGATCAATCCTGGGATTTCTTTGGAGGGAATGAAGCTAAAGCTGAAACTCCAGTACTTTGGCCACCTCATGTGAAGAACTGACTCATTGGAAAAGACTCTGATGCTGGGAATGATTGAGGGCAGGAGGAGAAGGGGACGATCGAAGATGAGACGGCTGGATGGCATCATGGACTCGATGGACGTGAGTCTGAGTAAACTCTGGGAGATGGTGATGGACAGGGAGGCCTGGCGTGCTATGATTCATAGAGTCGCAAAGAGTCGGACACGACTGAGCGACTGAAATGAACTGAACTAAACTGAACATTTTTATAATTTATGACAATTTGCTTTTTAGACTAATGTACTTAAAAAGTAATTTGTACTACTTAACATAAAACACAATGTAAACTATCTTGGAAACTAACTATGTGAGTTCTTAATATGTGTTACAGAAAACTGAGAAACAGTAAAGATATCTTCTCTGCTGCTTAGGGGGAAAAAATGGAACCATAGCCAAATATGAAATTATGCAAGTTTAAAAAGTGCTTACTAGTTAAACAGAGAAAACATCCACATTTTGTATGTACTAGAAAATGTCTTCAGATAAAACTCTTCAATGCATTTTTGTTGGTAATATAAGTATATGAAAGAATAGGCTTATAAGCAATATTCACACTTGGACACTTGCTCACTAGGACTCAAAGAGGAACAGAACTGAGAAATAATGTAATGAAATAAGTGACTTGGAATTACAATCATTAAAATTAATATATTTACTGATTATATGACAAACCAAAATATCAGCAATTATTGAACATTTTCTGTTACCTATAAAGGTGCAAATACATCATATTGGTTTATTAATATCTGACTATGGCATAAAGGAAATGACACAGAAAGGGCTAGAGATAAAGATCTGTGATTTGTAAGGTATTAAGTATTGCCATATTTCAGATAATTTCACCACTTCAGTTTAACAGCAAAAATGCTGATTCATAAATAATTTTCAGTATTCATAGAGCTACAACATCAAGTCACTTCAGACTATTGTAAATCAAAAGTGAAAAATTTTAAGACCTAATGAGGATAACTTGAAAAGAATATTTATGGTATGCGGTCACAATTTCTTAGCTTAGAAAAAAATGATAGTTTCAGCAGTCATCTTTTAATTTTACCAAATCACATTATGTCTTAATCACTTGTGATTTTGGAACAGATCACATTCTGCCATGTACTGTGTTTAGGTGAATAGAAGTTTTTCTCTCTGAATAAATTGTGAACAACTTAAGGAACTGTATCTTACTCATTTTTCACATCACAGAGTACTTTTTTAATGAAAAGGAATAAATCTATTTTGAACATTTAAATACAAAATGAACAGTGCAGAATTAGCAAGATTTCAAGTTGTGTTTAAAATAATGCCACATAAACAGCATTAACTCCTATTTAAATTTTATGAAATTAACCGTGACATAGCTCAGTCAGTAAAGACTCTGCCTGCAATGCAGGAGACCCAGGTTCAATTCCTGGGTCAGGAAGATCCCCTGGAGAAGGAAATGGCAATCCACTCCAGTATTCTTGCCTGGAAAATCCCATGGACAGAGGAGCCTGGTGGGCTAGAGTCCACGGGGTCACATGAGTCGGGCACAACTTGGTGACTAAACCACCAAACCACCACAACGGTGACATGAAAAGGCAATTTCATCTTAATGGAAGGCAGTTCAAACTCTCATTCTGAAATTAAGAACAAGAAGAAAAGTGCCAAGTTCAATGAAAGAAAAAAGAAACATACTAGAGAATGCAAGAATATGCAAGGTGGATATTTCACATTTTAGAAAGAAATATTGGGAAGATAGGGAATTCTTCAAAGTATTAATAGATACACATTCTTAAAAAATGTATCAACGGTCATTTATTTGAACAGATAGATAAAAGTAAGTGGATCTAACTGGAAGGAAATCAGGGAAGGAGATGGTGAAAGAGGAAATCAGAGCATTATGCATTTATGCATATGGCAGGGCACATATATAACTGTGGCTTCCCAGGTGGTGCTAGTGGTAAAGAATCTACCTGCCAGTGCAGGAGATGCAAGAGACGTGGGTTCAGATTTGATCCCTGGGTCAGGAAGATCCCCCAGAGAAAGAAATGGCTACCCCCTTCAATATTCTGGCCTAGGAAATTCCATAGACAGAAGAGCCTGGCAAGCTACAGTCCATAGGGTCACAAAGTGTTGGACATGACTTAGCACTTTAGCACACACAGAGATAATTGTGGCAGACAAACTATTTTGCTGATATTTACTATTAACAGAAAGTAAAGGCTAAATATAGACATACACACTCATCCTGGGAGATATTGAAAGAGCGTGTAAGAGACAGAGACAAACATAGAGAGAGACAAGAGATGGAGATAGAGAAAGAGAGATTCACATATTTTTATTCCTAGGGATCACCTGTGGATTATAGAGCATTCTCCTGGCCTCCTCCTATATATGTTGTTTTTATGCAGTTGCTAGGTTGTGTCTGACTCTTTGTGACCTTGTAGCCTGACACATGTCAGGCTCCCCTGTCCTTCACTATCTCCTAGAGTTTGCTCAAACTCATGTCCATTGAGTCGATGATATTATTCAACCATCTAATCTTCTGTCACCCCCTTCTGCTCCCCTTTACATGTTACTTTGCAAATAACTTGTTCAGGAAGAAAGCTCATGTTTGGAATATGAATAAAGATCTGCAGTGAAGAGGTAATGGGAACTAAATGAAAATGTAAAATAAAGAAGGGGATTAATAAGATGCAACTTTACTTAAATAACCAGTATCATTAAAAAAAAATACCTTTGGTAAAAATATACCAAAAATTTCCCAAGAAATCAAAAGATCTAATAAATAATTACTGCATTTTAAAATTAGTTGTAAATTTTAATATATAAGAAAGAAAACCATAGCATGAGATGAAAATCAGCTAGCACCAGTAAGAGAAGAAAAGGTGTAAGAAAAGCAAAGCCATATTGATAATAACAGAAAAAGGCAGTAGGGAAGACAGAAGTACTTAAAAATGCAGTCTAACGCAGGCAGACATTCAAAAGAATCTTGAGAAATTGGACGAAAGTAAAATTACAAATAATTATAAAACCGTGCATTCATCACAGAATGCACATAATTTGGCTTGACTAAGGGAATTATTAGTTAGGCACTTATATCATTTCAAAACTAAAGTAGTTAAACAAATGATAAAAATAAAAAAAAATAAAAAGCAAAACAGGATGAAGGTATTAGTAAGATTATAAAAAACATGCAATGAATTAGAAAGAAAACCTGCAGATTTCACAAATAAATTTAAAGTAGCTATTTGACTAATAATTTAAAAGTGACAATAACTAGATAAATAATTAGCAATATAATCAGGTTATAGGAAAACATAAGTTAATAAACCAATAGATCAAAACACACTGGTACCAAGATATACAATGGAACATAAAAATATTTTTGCTCAGTTTTTTATTAAAAAAAATAATTGCTATAACAGGAATAAATCAGGAAAGGTATTCCACAATGAATGTATAATCCATGTATATAAAATGTTAAATAAAAAACAAGAATAGATATCCATTCCCAGCTACATTGTTTCAAATTCTAGTTTGCATAAATGATTATTTTTTAATATTATATGGTTAGTGCTTATTTTTGTAACATAATGTCTCAGTTATTGTTTCTTGAGCTTTTTGTCCTGAAATTTATTTTTTTAATTTTAAATAAACCATTTTTGCTTCATATAGAGAGGAATTGTATTCTAATTTCTGTCTTTGAACATTTATAAATTACTTTAAAATATATATACAACTAGGAGAAGGCAATGGCACCCCACTCTAGTACTCTTGCCTGGAAAATACCATGGAAGGAGGAGCCTGGTAGACTACAGTCCATGGTGTCGCTGAGTTGGACATGACTCAGTGACTTCACTTTCAATTTTCACTTTCATGCATTGGAGAAGGAAATGGCAACCCACTCCAGTGTTCTTGCCTGGAGAATCCCAGGGATGGCGGAGCCTGGTGGGCTGCCGTCTATGGGGTCGCACAGAGTCGGACACGACTGAAGCGACTTAGTAGCAGCAGCAGCAGCAGGTATAGTCTGAAGTGTATTTGGGGCCAAAATTAACCTCAGACTACAGTTCTTTTATTGAGGAAGATCCAAAGTGACCAAAAAAAAAAAAAAAAAAAGAAACTGAGAAAATTAGATTTTGTATTTTGAGCCCCTTTTGAACATATCAAAATTAATAATTTAACATCATGTGTTTAACTAATTTCACTTGATTAAATGTTCAGATATATTACAAAATCCATGAAAATAAGAAGGCCATAAGGTAAAGCAGAAATTTAATGTCTGTACAGTTTAAAGGATCTGTTTTTAAACAGTGGATCATTCTCTATCTTTGAGAAGTTAGAAATAACTTTTAAAAATTATTCATTTATTTTAATTGTATGGATAATGATTTTACAGTATTGTGATGCTGTCAGCCACAGGCATACGTGTCCCCTCCCCTCTGAACACCCCCTCTCACCATCAACCTCACCCCATTCCTCCAGGTAGTCACAGAGCACTGGCATTTAGTTCCCTGTGTCATACATCAAATTGAGGGAAGAAAGTTTTAATTTTTATTTAGTCTCACTGTTTTTATCTTTCTCATTGACTATTATGGTAATTAAAAATTAAGCTTTTATAAATATTTTACTATAGTGAATAATTTAGTATGACTTTAAAAATGTGAGGTAATTGAGTTAATAGTTTTGAAAAGGTAATCTATTTTCTATCGTGTTCTATTTTAAAACTGTGTTATAGTATTGCTCAATATTTTCACAATAAGAAGCAAAATCACATTTCTTTACCAATGAGTAAAGCTCAGTAACCTATTTAAGAGTTCAGAGTAAGACTTTGGGTTCACTTTGGTCCCACAAAATATTCATTATGTGGTCTGTGATTATATGTAGCTACTGACAACTTATCACATCTGATGAAACCAGGAGAGAGCAGTTGTCCTCAGAGGTCTCAGAAAGAAACTTCTTTTTTCTTCATTACAGTATTAGCATCTCACAGGAAAGGTGAAGGCCTATCATCCTCTAAAAATGAGTCCATGCAAAGGGCATGGATGGGAAATGTGGTTAAGTGTTTATTACTATAGAGTGACTATTCTTTAAGAAAAAAAAAATCTTAGATATTTAAAGCCTTCAAGTTGAAATATTTCAGAAATATTCAGTGTAAACAAAACTATCACATCATTAGGTAAGGTAAACATTTGTTACTAAGATTCTTCTTTCAAATTATTACATTTACTTAAAATCAAATTATAGGTAAAAGAATGGGACAATCTCCTGATGATAAACTCCATTTTAAGCCACAGTCCCTTGAAATAAGATTGTCAGTATAAAACATATAGAAGTAACAGCTTTCTGAGATTATACATTCATCCAAAGAAAATACATTTTACCTCAGTGGTACTAAATTAACTTTAGTTACGTGCTATAAACAATGATACAAATTCTACTATTTTAATACAATAGTGATCTAAAGAAAAATACATATGTGGTCATATCCGTTCAATTCAGTTCAATCACTCAGTCATGTCTGACTCTTTGCGACCCCATGAATCTCAGCACACCAAGCCTCACTGTCCATCACCAACTCCCGGAGTTCACTCAAACTCATGTCCACAGAGTCAGTGATGCCATCCAGCCATCTTATCCTCTGTCGTCCCCTTCTCCTCCTGCCCCCAATCCCTCCCAGCATCAGGGTTTTTCCAATGAGTCACCTCTTCGCATCAGGTGGCCAAAGTATTGGAGTTTCAGCTTCAGCATCAGTCCTTCCAATGAATACCCAGGACTGATCTCCTTTAGATGGACTGGTTGGATGTCCTTGCAGTCCAAGGGACTCTCAAGATCATTCTCCAACACCACAGTTCAAAAGCATAAATTCTTCAGCACTCAGATTTTTTCACAGTCCAACTCTCACATCCATACATGAGCACTGGAAAAGTCATAGCCTTGGCTAGATGGACATTTGTATGGCAAAGTAATATCTCTGCTTTTCAATATCCTATCTAGGTTGGTCATATCTTTCCTTCCAAGGAGTAAGCATCTTTTAATTTCATAGATGATCAAAATACACTTTTTTAAAAACTTTTTATTTTTACTTTATTTTACTTTATAATACTGTATTGGTTTTGCCATACATTGACATGAATCCACCACGGGTGTACGTCCAATCCCAAACATGAACCCCCCTCCCACCTCCCTCCCCACAACATCCCTCTGGGTCATCCCCGTGCACCAGCCCCAAGCATGCTGTATCTTGCATCGGACATAGGCTGGGGATTCGATTCTTACATGATAGTATACATGTTTCAATGCCATTCTCCCAAATCATCCCACCCTCTTCCTCTCCCTCTGAGTCCAAAAGTCCACTATACACATCTGTGTCTTTTTGCTGTCTTGCATACAGAGTCATCATTGCCATCTTTCTAAATTCCATATATATGTGTTAGTAAACTGTATTGGTGTTTTTCTTTTTGGCTTACTTTATTCTGTATAATCAGCTCCAGTTTCATCTATCTCATCAGAATTGATTCAAATGTATTCTTTTTAATGGCTGAGTAATACTCCATTGTGTATATATACCACAGCTTTCTTATCCATTCATCTGTTGATGGACATCTAGGTTGTTTCCATATCCTGGCTATTACAGACAGTGCTGCGATGAACATTGGGGTACATGTGTCTCTTTCAATTCTGGTTTCCTTGGTGTGTATGCCGCGCAGTGGAATTGCTGGGTCATATGGCAGCTCTATTTGCAATTTTTTAAGGAATCTCCACACTGTTTTCCATAGTGGTTGTACTAGTTTGCATTCCCACCAACAGTGTAGGATGGTTCCCTTTTCTCCACACCCTCTCCAGCATTTATTGCTTGCAGATTTTTGGATTGCAGACATTCTGACCGCTGTGAAGTATTATCTCATTGTGGTTTTGATTTGCATTTCTCTAATAATGAGTGATGTTGAGCATCTTTTCATGTGTTTGTTAGCCATCCGTATGTCTTCTTTGGAGAAATGTCTATTTAGTTCTTTGGCCCATTTTTTGATTGGGTCATTTATTTTTCTGGAATTGAGCTGCATAAGTCGCTTGTATATTTTTGAGATTAATTGTTTGTCAGTTGCTTGATTTGCTATTATTTTCTCCCATTCAGAAGGCTGTCTTTTCACCTTGCTTACATTTTCCTTTGTTGTGCAGAAGCTTTTAATTTTAATCAGATCCCATTTGTTTATTTTTGCTTTTATTTCCAGAATTCTGGGAGATGGATCATAGAGGATCCTGCTGTGATTTATGTCTGAGAGTGTTTTGCCTATGTTCTCCTCTAGGAGTTTTATAGTTTCTGATCTTACATTTAGATCTTTAGTCCATTTTGAGTTTATTTTTGTGTGTGGTGTTAGAAAGTGATCTAGTTTCATTCTTTTACAAGTGGTTGACCGGTTTTCCCAGCACCACTTTTTAAAGAGATGTCTTTACTCCATTGTATATTCTTGCCTCCTTTGTTAAATATAAGGTGTCCATATGTGTGTGGATTTATCTCTGGGCTTTCTATTTTGTTCCATTGATCTATATTTCTGTCTTTGTAGTAATACCATACTGACTTGATGACTGTGGCTTTGTAGTAGAGCCTGAAGTCAGGCAGGTTGATTCCTCCAGTTCCATTCTTCTTTCTCAAGATTGCTTTGGCTATTCGGGGTTTTTTGTATTTCCATACAAATCGTGAAATTATTTGTTCTAGTTCTGTGAAAAATATCGCTGGTAGCTTGATAGGGATTGCATTGAATTTGTAAACTGCTCTAGGTAGTATACTCATTTTCACTATATTGATTCTTCCAATCCATGAACATGGTATATTTCTCCATCTATTAGTGTCCTCTTTGATTTCTTTCATCAGTGTTTTACAGTTTTCTATGTATAGGTCTTTAGTTTCTTTAGGTAGATATATTCCTAAGTATTTTATTCTTTTTGTTGCAATGGTGAATGGAATTGTTTCCTTAATTTCTTTTTCTACTTTCTCATTATTCGTGTATATGAATGCAAGGGATTTCTGTGTGTTGATTTTATATCCTGCAACTTTACTATATTCATTGATTAGCCCTAGTAATTTTCTGGTGGAGTCTTTAGGGTTTTCTATGTAGAGGATCATGTCATCTGCAAACATTGAGAGTTTTACTTCTTCTTTTCCAATTTGGATTCCAATTATTTCTTTTTCTGCTCTGATTGTTGTGGACAAAACTTCCAGAACTCTGTCAAATAGCAGCAGTGAAAGTGGGCACCTTTGTCTTGTTCCTGACTTTAGGGGAAATGCTTTCAATTTTTCACCACTGAGGATAATGTTTGCTGTGGGTTTGTCATATATAGCTTTTATTATGTTGAGGCATGTTCCTTCTATTCCTGCTTTCTGGAGAGTTTTTATCATAAATGTATGTTGAGTTTTGTCAAAGGCCTTCTCTGCATCTATTGAGATAATCATATGGTTTTTATTTTTCAATTTGTTAATGTGGTGAATTACATTGATTGATTTGTGGATATTGAAGAATCCTTGCATCCCTGGGATAAAGCCCACTTGGTCATGGTGTATGATCTTTTTAATGTGTTGTTGGATTCTGATTGCTAGAATTTTGTTAAGGATTTTTGCATCTATGTTCATCAGTGATATTGGCCTGTAGTTTTCTTTTTTTGTAGTATCTTTGTCGGATTTTGATATTAGCGTGATGGTGGCCTCATAGAATGAGTTTGGAAGTTTACCTTCCTCTGTGATTTTCTGGAAGAGTTTGACTAGGATAGGTGTTAGCTCTTTAAATTTTTGGTAGAATTCAGCTGTGAAGCCGCCTGGACCTGGGCTTTGTTTGCTGGAAGATTTCTGATTACAGTTTCAATTTCCGTGTTTGTGATGGGTCTGTTAAGATTTTCTATTTCTTCCTGGTTTAGTTTTGGAATAATGTACTTTTCTAAGAATTTGTCCATTTCTTCCGCGTTGTTCATTTTATTGGTATATAATTGCTGAGAGTAGTCTCTTATAATCCTTTGTATTTCTGTGTTGTCTGTTGTGATCTCTCCATTTTCATTTCTAATTTTATTGATTTGATTTTTCTCTCTTTGCTTCTTGGTGAGTCTGGCTAATGGTTTGTCAATTTTATTTATCCTTTCAAAGAACCAGCTTTTGCCTTTGTTGATTTTTGCTGTGGTCACTTTGTTTCTTTTGCATTTATTTCTGCCCTAATTTTTAAGATTTCTTTCCTTCTACTAACTCTGGGGTTCTTCAATTCTTCCTTTTCTAGTTGCTTTAGGTGTAGAGTTAGGTTATTTATTTGACTTTTTTCTTGTTTCTTGAGGTATGCCTGTAGTGCTATGAACTTTCCTCTTAGCACTGCTTTTATAATGTCCCACAGGTTTGGGGTTGTTGTGTTTTCATTTTCTTTAGTTTCTATGCATATTTTGATTTCTTTTTCGATTTCTTCTGTTAATTTGTTAGTTATTCAGAAGTGTGTTGTTCAACCTCCATATGTTGGAAGTTTTAATAGTTTTTCTTCTGCAATTGAGATCTAATCTTAATGCATTATGGTCAGAAAAGATGCTTGGAATGATTTTGATTTTTTAAAATTTGTTAAGGTTAGATTTATGGCCCAGTATGTGATCTATCCTGGAGAAGGTTCCATGAGCACTTGAGAAAAAGGTGAAATTTAGTTTTGTGGTGAAATGTCCTATAGATATCAATTAGGTCTAACTGATCTAATCTATCATTTAAAGTTTGCATTTCTTTGTTAATTTTCTGTTTAGTTGGTCTGTTCATAGGTGTGAGTAGGGTATTAAAGTCTCCTGCTATAATTGTGTTATTGTAAATTTCTCCTTTCATACTTATTAGCATTTGTTTACATATTGTGGTGCTCCTATATTGGGTGCATTTATATTTATAATTGTTATATCTTCTTCTTGGATTGATCCTTTGATCATTATTTAGTGGCCTTCTTTATCTCTTTTCACAGCCTTTGTTTTAAAGTCTATTTTATCGGATATGAGTATTGCCACTCCTGCTTTCTTTGGTCTCTATTTCCGTGGAATATCTTTTTCCAGCCCTTCACTTTCAGTCTGTATGCGTTCCTTGTTTTGAGGTGGGTCTTTTGTAGAGGTCTTGTTTTTGTATCCATTCAGCCAATCTTTGTCTTTTGGTTGGGACATTCAGCTGATTTACATTTAAGGTAATTATTGATAAGTATAATCCCGTTACCTTTTACTTTTTGTTTTGGGTTCGGGTTTATACGCCCTTTTTGTGTTTCCTGTCTAGAGAATATCCTTTAGAATTTGTTGGAGAGTTGGTTTGGTGGTGCTGAATTCTCTCAGCTTTTGCTTCTCTGTAAAGCTTTTGATTTCTCCTTCATATTTGAATGAGATCCTTGCTGGGTACAGTAATCTGGGCTGTAGGTTATTTTCTTTCATCACTCTAAGTATGTCTTGCGATTCCCTCCTGGCCTGAAGAGTTTCTATTGAAAGATCAGCTGTTTTCCTTATGGGAATCCCCTTGTGTGTTATTTGTTGTTTTTCCCTTGTTGCTTTTAATATTTGTTCTTTGTGTTTGATCTTTGTTAATTTGATTAATAGGTGTCTTTGGGTGTTTCACCTTGGGTTTATCCTATTTGGAACTCTCTGTGTTTCTTGGACTTGGGTGATTATTTCCTTCCCCATTTTAGGGAAGTTTTCAACTATTATCTCCTCAAGGATTTTCTCATGGTCTTTCTTTTTGTCTTTTTCTTCTGGGACTCCTATAATTTGAATGTTGGAGCATTTCATGTCGTCCTGGAGTTCTCTGAGATTGTCCTCATTTCTTTTAATTCGTTTCTCTTTTTTCCTCTCTGTTTCATTTATTTCTACCATTCTATCTTCTATTTCACTAATCCTATCTTCTTCCTCCCTTATTCTACTATTTGTTGCCTCCAGAGTGTTTCTGATCTCATTTATTGCATTATTCATTATATATTGACTCTTTTTTATTTATTCTAGGTCCTTGTTAAACCTTTCTTGCATCTTCTCAATCCTTGTCTCTAGGCTATTTATCTGTGATTCCATTTTGATTTCAAGATTTTGGATCATTTTCACTATCAATATTCAGAATTCTTTCTCAGGTAGATTCCCTATCTCTTCCTATTTTGTTTGGTTTGGTGGGCATTTCTCCTGTTCCTTAATCTGTTGAGCATTCCTCTGTCTCTTCATCTTGGTTATATTGCTGCATTTGGGGTGGCCTTTCTATATTCTGGGAATTTGTGGAGTTCTCGTTAATATGGAGCTTCCTCACTGTGGGTGGGGTTGTATCAGTGGTTTGTCAAGGTTTCCTGGTTAGGGAGGCTTGTGTTGGAGTTCTGGTGGGTGGAGCTGGGTTTCTTCTCTCTGGAGTGCAGTGGAGTGACCAGTAATGGGTTATGAGATGTCAGTGGTTTTGGAGGAACTTTGAGTTGCCTGTATATTGAAGCTCAGAGGTGTGTTCCTGTGTTGCTGGAGAATTTATGTGGTATGTCTTGCTCTGGAACTTGTTGGCCCTTGCGTGGAGCTTGGTTTCAGTGTAGGTATGGAGGTGTTTGATGAGCTCCTATTGCTTAATGTTCCCTGAATTCAGGAGTTCTCTGATGTTCTCATGCTTTGGACTTAAGCCTCCTGCTTCTGGTTTTCAGTTTATTTTTTACAGTAGCCTCTAGATTTCTCCATCTATACAGCACTGATTATAAAACATCTAGGTTAAAGATGAAAAGTTTCTGCACATTGAGGGACACCCAGAGAGGTTCACTGAGTTACAAGGAGAAGAGAAGATGGAGGGTGTAGTTAGAGGTGACTGGAATGAGATGCAGTGAGATCAAAAGAGGAGAGAGCAGCCAGTAGTCACTTCCTTATGTGCACTCCATAGTCTGGACTGCTCAGAGGTACTCAAGGAGTTATACAGGGAAGAGAAGAGGGAGGAATTAGACAGAGGTGGCCAGGAGGATAAGAGAGAGGAATGAAAAGGAGAGAGACAAATCCTGCCAGTAACCAGTTCCTAAGGTGTTCTCCACCATCTGGAATACACAGAGATTCACAGAGCTGGATAGAGAAGAAATGGGGGAGGAAAGAGGCAGAGGCCACCTGGTGGAGAAAAAGTAGAGTCCACAGGAGGAGAGAGTGGTTAAGCCAGAAATCTCGCTCTCAGGTAAAATTTGGTAGTGAAGTTTGGGTTTTTCAATGTACAAAATTGACAACAAAAACCAAAAAGCAAAGATTAAAAATCCAGAGTAGAGGTTGGATTTTCAAAAATACAATATTAAAGAAAAGAAGCAGAAGGAAAAAAGAAAAAAGAAAAAAACGCCACAAAAATTATTAAAAAACTCCAACAACAACCACATAAAGAGTATATATGGTGTTTGCCTTAAAAAAATAGAGTCTTTTTTTGGAAAAGTAATAGTAGGTTATAGAAATAAAAATTACAGGAGAAATAGAAGACAACAATTAAAAAAAGTTAGAAAAAAAAAAGCAAGAAAAAAAGAAAAAAAAGAGGGGAAAAAAAAAAAAGGAATGATTGTAAAAATAGTAAAGATATATCTAGGCCTTCTCTGATGTTGTGGGCAGTGTGGGGTCACTTCCAAGGCGGTTCCCTCTGTTTAACTTCTTCTGTTTGCTGGTTTTTTAGGCTCACTAGTTCAGTCGTGCTGTGGGGAGGGGGGGATGCTGCAAACAAATAGCACTGTCTTGTGCACACAGTGTCTCAGCCCCGCTGGACCTGTCCCTTCTCGTGGTGCACAAACCCCTCCGCTTCTACAATGCTCAGCCGGGAACTGTCTGAGGCTGGCCCTAGGTGCATGCACCTCCCTGGTCTAAGCCGCTCAGGTTCAGTGCTCAGAGGCTCAGATTCGGTTGGGACTGCGTTTTGTGCCCTTCCCAGGTCTGAGTAGCTCAGGAGTTTGGCGAGCGTGGTCACTGCAAGTTGTCGCCTTTTCTGTCTCTGCTGCTCTGTTTTCTGGGTGAACCACTGGCGCCCCTTGTGAGGCAGATGGTGACTGTCCAGCACCCCCAAAAGTCTTAGCAAAGAAGCCTGCTTGCAGTTTGGTAGGTAGAGTCTCTCTGGGGCTGCAGTTGCCCCTTACGGCTCTGGCTGCCTGTCCTCGGTGGGGGATGGTCTGCAGCCAGCTATTTCCGTTCCATCCTTTGTTCTGTGCGTGGTCCTGGTGGTGTCTTATGTTTGAGCTTTTCGCGTGGTAGCTATCCCACAGTCTGGTTTGCTAGCCCAAGTTAGATTGTTCTGGTTACGCATGGGGCGTTCTTGCCCAATTCTTACAAATCTCTGCAGCCAGCACCTCCCACGCTTCCCTGCCCTGCCCCCACTTGCTAGTGGCAGATGCAGGTGTCTGTGCTGCTTTTCCGCTGGGGGAGTTACTGTTGGGCTTGTAATCTCTTGGTTTTAATTATTTATTTACTTTCCTTCCTGTTATGTTGCCCTCTGTGTTTCCAAGGCTCGCCACAGACTCGGCAGGGAGAGTGTTTCCTGGTGTTTGGAAATCTCTCTTCTTAAAATTCCCTTCCCAGGACAGGCTTCCCTTCCCAGGAGGGAGCTCCCTCCCCACCTCCTTTGTCTCTCTTTTCATCTTTTATATTTTTTCCTACCTGTTTTCGAAGACAATGGTCTGCTTTTCTGGTTGCCTGATGTCCTCTGCCAGCATTCAGAAGTTGTTTTGTGGAGTTTGCTCAGCGTTGAAATGTTCTTTTGAGGAACTTGTGAGGGAGAAAATGGCCTTCCCATCCTATTCCTCTGCCATCTTAGGACCGTGCCCCCCACCAAAATATACTTTTCATATTTGGTTTTCATCCAAAGTTCTTGGCTCACAGCTTCAAAAACTCTTTGTGGTTGTTCAGTTACTCAGTTGTATCCTATACTTTGTGATGCATGGACTGCAGCAAGCCAAGTTTTTCTGTCCTCCACCATATCCTGGAGCTCACCCAAACTCACATGCATTGAGTTGGTGATGCCATGCAACCATCTCCTCCTCTGTCATCAACTTCTCCATCTGCCTTCAATCTTTCCCAGCACCATGGTGTTTTCCAGTGAATTGGCACTTCTCTTCAGGTGGCCAAAGTATTGAAGCTTCAGCTTCAGCATCAGTTCTTCCAATGAATAATCAGGACTGATTTTCTTTAGAGTTGAGTCGTATGAACTTGCAGAAAAGGTCAGCTTTTTCACTGCTCTCTTTCACTTTCATCAAGAGGCTCTTTATTTCCTCTTCACTTTCTTCAATTACGGTGATGCCATTTGTATAGTTGAGGTTATCGATATTTCTCCCAACAGTCTTGATTCAGCCTGCTTCATACAGCCCAGCATTCCCCATGATGCACTCTGCATACAACTTACATAAACAGGGAGACAATATACAGCCTTGACATACTTCTTTCCCAAATTTGAACGAGTCCACTGTTCCATGTCTGGTTCTAACTGTTGCTGCATGACCTGCATTCAGGTTTCTCAGGAGACAGATAATGTGGCTTGGTATTACTACCTCTTGAAGAATTTTCCGCAGTTTGTTGTAAGCCATACAGTCAAAGGTTTTAGTATAGTCAATGAAGCAGAAGTAGATGTTTTTCTGGAATTCCCTTACTTATTCTGTGATCCAATGGATATTGGCAATTTGATCATGGTTCCTCTGCCTTTTCTAAATCTAGCTTGTACATTTGGAAGTTCTTGGTTCACATACCATTGAAGCCTAGCTTGGAGAATTTGAGCATTACCTTGATAGTATGTGAAATGAGTGCGATCCTGAGGCAGTTTGAACATTCTTTGGCACTGTCCTTCTTTGGGATTGGAATGAAAACTGATGTTTTCAATTTTTGTGGTCTCTACTGTGTTTTCCAAAACATCATATTTTAGGATTTTAAGTAGCTCAGCTGGAATTTCATCACCTCCACTATTTTTGTTCATAGTCATGCTTTCTAAGGCCCACTTGACTTCACACCAGGATGTCTAGCTTTAAGTAAGTGTTCAAACCACCGACGTTATCTGGATCATGAAGATATTCTTTATATACTTCTTCTGTATATTCCTGCTAGCTCTTCTTAATATTTTCTGCTTCTGATAGGTCCCTATAGTTTCAGCCCCTTACTGAGCCTGTCCCCAATCTCTCCCAGCATCAGACTCTTTTCCAATGAGTCAACTCTTCACATGAGGTGGCCAAAGTATTGGAGTTTCAGGATCAGCATCAGTCCTTCCAATGAACACCCAGGACTGATCTCCTTTAGGATGGACTGGTTGAATCTCCTTGCAGTCCAAGTGACTCTCAAGAGTCTTCTCCAACACCACAGTTCAAAGGATCAATTGTTCGGCACTCAGCTTTCTTCACAGTCCAACACTCACATCCATACATGACTACTTCAAAAACTATAGCCTTGACTAGATGGACCATTTTTGGCAAAATAATGTCTCTACTTTTTAATATGCTATCTAGGTTGGTCATAACTTTGCTTCCAAGAAGTAAGTGTCTTTTAATTTCATGGCTGCAGTCATCATCTGCAGTGATTTTGGAGCCCCCCAAAATAAAGTCTGACACTGCTTTCACTGTTTCCCCATCTATTTCCCATGAAATGATGGGACCAGATGCCATGATCTTCGTTTTCTGAATGTTGAGCTTTAAGCCAACTTTTTCACTCTCCTCTTTCACTTTCATCAAGGGGCTTTTTAGTTCCTCTTCACTTTCTGCCATAAGCATGGTGTCATCTGCATATCTAAAGTTATTGATATTTGTCCTGGCAATCTTGATTCTAGAATTTCCTAAATACTGTACATGAATTAATTTTTTTTTTCATTTTAATGAGGTGGCTTCTGGAAAACCTTCCAGAATAGGGGCTGGTTACCAATGAAACCAAACAAGGGATTAGAATTTAACCCCACCCCTTACACATCCCACCCACCTCCAGAGAAAATAGTGAAAGAAAGTTAAAGTGTCAGTGGCTCAATTGTGCCTAACTCTGCAACTTCATGGACTATAGCCATGAAGGCTCCTCTGTACGTAAAATACTCTAGGTAAGAATTCTGGAGAGGGTTGTCATTCCCCTCTCCAAGGGATATTCCTGACTCATCAATGGAAACTGGGTCTCCTGAAGTGCAGGCAGGTTCCTTACCACTGAGCCACCAGAGAAGTCAGGGAAAAGGGAAGAGCCCAAAATTGCATTCAGTAACCAACAGCCAATGATTAAATTAACCATGCCTCCATTAAAACTCTAAAAGGATGGGTTCAGAAAGCTCCCTGATTGCTAAATACAAGGTTTGTGAAGAGTGCTATTCACTGAGAGGGAATGGAAGCTCTGCTTTCCTTCCTTGATATTTGTACTCTGCATTCTTCCATTTGGCTGTTCTTGAGTTATATCCTTAGATAATAACTCAATATTCTCACGTGTAACCATCTCTTGTGTTGTTCGAAAAGGATGTTTGCTATGACTAGTGCATTCTGTTGGCAAAACTCAGTTAGCCTTTGACCTGCTTCATTTTGTACTCCAAGGTCAAACTTGCCTGCTACTCCAAGTATCTCAGCAAATTTGTAAAATTAAGCAGTGATCACAGGATGGAAAAAAGTCAGTTTTCATTCCAATTTCAAAAGGCAATGCCAAAGAATGTTCAAATTACCTTAAAATTGTACGCATTTCACATTCTAGCAAGGTAATGCTCAAAATCCTCTAAGCAAGGCTTCAACAGTGAACCAAGAACTTCCAGAAGTTCAAGCTGGATTTAGAAAAGGCAGAGGTACCAGAGATCAAATTGCCAATATCTATTGGATTTTAGAAAAAGCAAGGGAATTCCACAAAAACATCTATTTCTACTTCATTGACTATGCTAAAACCTTTGACTGTATGGCTGACAACAAACTGTGGGAAATTTTTCAAGAGAAAGGACCACCTTGCCTGTCTCCTGAGAAATCTGTGTGCAGTTCAAGTAGAAACAGTTATAACTGTACATGGAGCAACAGATTGGTTCCAAATTGGGTAAGCAGTGCATTGAAGCTGTATATTGTCACCCTGCTTATTTAATTTATATGCAGAGTACATCATGGGAAATGCCAGACTGGTTAAAAGCTAAGCTGGAATCAAGATTGTGGGGAGAAATATCAATAAACTCAGATATGCAGATGACACCACCCTAATGGCAGAAAATGAAAAGGAACTAAAGAGCCTCTTGATGAAAATGAAGGAGGAACATGGAAAAAGCTGGCTTAACACTCAACGTTCAAAAATTGAAGATCATAGCACCTAGTCCCATCACTTCATGGCAAATTGATGGGGAAACAATAGAAATATTGACAAATTTTATTTTCTTGGGCTCCAAAATCACTGTGGAAGATGACTGCAGCCATGAAATTAAAACACACTGTTCCTTGGAAGAAAAGCAGTGACAAACTTAGCCTATTAGAAATCAGAGGCATCACTTTGCCAAGGTGTATATAGTCAAAGGTATGGGTTTTCCAACTGTCATGTACAAATGTGAGATTTGCATCATAAAAAAGTCTTAGCCCCAAAGAATTGATGTTTTTGAAGTGCGGTGCTGGAAAAGACTCTTGAGAGTTCCTTGAACTGCAAGGCTATCAAATCAGTTAATCCTAATGGAAATCAATCCTGAATATCCATTGGAAGGACTAATGCTGAAGATGAACCCCCAATATTTTGCTTACCTGGTGGCAAGTGCTGACTGTTTGGAAAAGACCCTGATGCTGGAGAAGACTAAGGCAAGAGGAGTAGGGGGCGACAGAGGATGTGATGGTTGGATGGCATCATTGACTGACTGGACAGGGGTTTGAGCAAACATTAGGAGATAGTGAAGGACAGGGAATCCTGGCATTCTTCAGTCCAAGGGGTCTCAAAGAGTGTGACACAGCTGCACAATTGAGCAACAACAACCTTATTGTTCTCCATAACAACTGCAATAGCAATTAATTTTCAGCCCTTAGATTCAGAGAATAAAACAACTTCTGAAAAGTAAAGTCTATTTCAGCATCAGTTGAAGCTGTTATCATAATACCAAGTGAAAGAAAAATGGCAAAACTGACTCCTGTAGAAAAATAAGTAAAAGGTCAAAATCCATACTAATATTAATAGAATCAAAGCAGTAAAATATAAGAGATATAAAGGTGGTAAAAATAAGAACGAGCTATATGTTAATTTTTAACATATTCTCATTTGTAAAATATGTATATTATTTAAGGTGGAGTTGCTCAGAAATTGTGCAACTTTTACGTAAATATGCCACAAGCTTCAATGCCATCTAAATTTTATTAATAAGAATGCTTTGCAAACATTTCACTCACATTTGGAGACTTTTTTTTTCTTTCTTTCTTTTATTTGCTTTCATTCCTTATTATCACTTCCTCTGGTCTGTCCTTTATATTCTTGACAATCTGATATACATTATAAGCATTTCTTTCCTTAATGTTCTGATAACACTACATACATAACTTATAAAATAACCTCAGTTATTAAGTATTATTATCATTTCCATATTTTGCTCTTAAAACAGTATTAGAGAATATTGACAATCTATTCAAGTCTATGCAATGTGTATATAAATGAAACTAGGATTCAAATTCTTTCTTATTCAAACCTATATTTGACTCTATCTCTGCTTAGAAATACATTTTAGTCAGTGTGAAAATATTTAAGTACTAAAATATTTTAATGAAAAATGAAAATAATTTATTATATAAACTTCTTTTAACTCATGCAGTTACATTCAGACATTATCATGTAAATTTGATTTTAACTATATAAAGAATGATAAATTTCAATATCCTCAAATATTTGAATAATAAGAAGATTCATCCTGCTGTTTGTTAAAGAGAAGCAAGAGCGATATTTCTGAAGAAAAATAGTGGTACATAAATAGAAGCAAAAAATCTTTTTAGTATTGAAAGAAAAAATAATGATATCCAGAAAACTGAAGTATCAGTATAATTATCACTAAAGGAAAAATATATTTAATTACTTAGGCTGAATGAAAGCAGTTTCCATAAAAATTTCTATGACTATAGACCAATATTACTTCCAATAAAATAATTACAAATTAAACAGATTTTACAATATACATCATTATGTCAAGTGCATATGCAGGTATGCATATATTAAGATCCTTATTCAATATTATTATGTTTATATGTTTATGCTCATCTTTTTCACTTACTCATAGCATCACTTCAATAGCATAAGAAAGCAATAGTAAAGTTTGAGACACATGGCGCTTTCAAAGTCGGAAAGCATTCATTTTCAATCAATAATCAATCTATTATTTTAAAAATGCATATTTTCTCCTATGCTCTGACTCCCTCATAATAATAAGCATTTAAATTAAAACATAAAACCATAAGTTGTATTTGGAAGCTCATGAGGTTTTATAAGCATATTTGTAATCATTAGTGTTTGGCTATAAAAACATACTATTTATGATCAGTATTTTTACAAACTGACATATTGCCATGACAACTTGTCAGAAAGTTGACAAGAAAATATACACTTAATTATCTCTCTTTTAAAAAGGCATTGAATGATTTCACAGTATTTTGGGTATCTTACACACTTTTTCTGGGATCATCCACAGTAAGAACAATGCCTAGTGCAAACATTTGCTTAGTAAAATATTTACTGAGAAACAAACATCAACAACAAAAAATAGTCAAACAGATTGTTATACTTGTCTCTATTTATTGATGCTTGAATGATATTTGAGCTTTCTTTGAAAAACATAATTTATTATTTGCATATTTATTTTTGGCTGTGCTAGGCCTTCATTGTTACACGAACTTTCTCTAGTTTCAATACTTGGGCTTCTCCTTGCAGGGGCCTTTCTTATTGTAGAACATGGGCTCTAAAGTGTGCAGATTTCAATAGTTGCATCACATGGGCAACTCCTGGGATCTAGAACACAGGCTCAACAGTCGTGGCACTCAGTTACTTCTTGGCATGTGGGATCTTCCTGGATCAGGAAATGAAATTGAGTCTCCTGCATTGGCAGATGGATTCTTTACCACTGAGTTACCAGGGAAAACCCTTATTTGAGTCTTATTTGTAGAAAATTTTGATAGACTGTCTGCCATATTTTAAAAGCAGAATATTTTATTTATGTTAATCTTTTGTTAATTTAGCTGACTATGGCCATAGGTTGATGTATGTATGTATGTATATATATATATATACCCCCACACACATATATATACATATATATATAAATGCAGAAATACATTTTATGTATACATATATACATTGACTTCTACTATAAAAATTTCCTAAAAAGCCCAGTTCAGTGGTTGCAACTCCTATTGTCAATTGTGTCTTACACCACATAGTCACTGTTGAGCTTCTCAAGGATGCCAATCTTTTATTGCAATATTTTTAATTCATTAATAAAGTCCTTTAGATCTTCTTGGGAAACAGAGCAAGAGGTTTGGTTTTTTTTTCATTCCTTTTCTCTCATAACATATTTATTCTATGCTGCCTATCATTTTAAGACCCTGATCCCCTTTCTCAACTGCTTGCCAAAGCCTTTCAGAGGTCTACTTCTCATTTACTGTAGCCATAAACGTGTCTACCTCTATGCTTTAGAAAATGTCCCATCAGTATGAGAAGACCCCACAAGTTTTTTAGAAGCCATTAGTTTTTCTTTTAATTAAAGAGTGAATATATGACTAATAAGACAAAAAAAAATACACATATTATTAGAAATTTTTGAAAAAAATAACTGTGATAAAATGTAATCTGTAAATCTGTGAATCAAAAATAAAACACAGTAAGTGAATGATTAATTAGCTTATATATATAATTAAGACCTACAAATTATTAAAGTAATAGCTAAAAAGGGAATAAAATCTTATGAACATTTAAATATCAATACTGTGATAATATTACATAAAAAGTAGATGGAAAATGGAAGAAAATACAGTCTCTTATGTTAATCTCACACACTAGCAAAGTAAAGCTCAAAATTCTCCAAGCCAGGCTTCAACAGTACATGAATCTGGTACGTGTAGCAAAAATTTCTGTTGATTTACTGGCAAAGATTCATGCTTTCAATTTATTTTTAGTATTTATGACTTTCTTAATTCCATGAAAATTCACCATTGGATTTCAAAGAGTGTTTTAAAATACTGTATTGTATGTTTTAGTTGTGGCAAATGAAAGTGTTCAATAAACCTAATCCACCAAACTGACAGAGATGGAAGACAGAAGCTCATTTGTATCTTCAAAGTTGTTTTATTGTTGTTTAGTCACTAAGTCATGTCGCAAAGGGGGCTTTTTTGTGATCCCGTGAGCTATAGCCTGTCAGGCTCCTCTGTCAATAATGATATTTCCTTAAATACACATAATTATCTCTATTAATTTATTTTTGGGAGTGTGAAATTGCAATAAGCACTATTCAGTAGCTCTATTTCATTAGTTGTTTTCTGATTTATGATATGCTATTTCCTTTTATGGCTTCTGTATGAGAACAATAAATGAAGCATGACAAGTCTTAGAGAAATGTCTGATGTATTTTGACATATGATTGCTACTTATTACATAAACAGAGCTATTTATTTTAACCCTTAAAAGAAATAGAGTAGCCATCATAGTCAACAAGTGAGCCCAAAATGCAGTAATTGAATGGAATCTCAAAAAGGACAGAATGATTTCTGTTCATTCCAAAACAAACCATTCAATATCACAGTAATGCAAGTCTATGCCCCTAGCAGTAATGCTGAAGAAGCTGAAGTTGAATGGTTCTATGAAGACCTAGAAGAACATCTAGAACTAAGACATGAAAAAGATGTCCTTTTCATTATAGGGGCTGCTGCTGCTGCTCAGAGGATGAAGTTGAATGGTTCTATGATTTTTGTTTGCTTTCAAAGCAATCCATTCAGTATCACAGTAATGCAAGTGTATGCCCCTACCAGTAATGCTGAAGAAGCTGAAGTTGAATTGTTCTATGAAGATCTACAAGAACATCTAGAACTAAGACACAAAAAAGATGTCCTTTTCATTATAGCCCCTGCTGCTTCTGCTAGGTCACGTCAGTTCAGTTCAGTTCAGTTGCTCAATCGTGTTTGACTCTTTGTGACCCCATGAATCATAGCACGCTAGGCCTCCCGGTCCATCACAAACTCCCGGAGTTCACGCAGACTCATATCTATTGAGTCAGTGATACCATTCAGCCATCTCATCCTCGGGCATCCCTTCTCCTCCTGAGCCCAATCCCTCCCAGCATCAGAGTCTTTTCCAATGAGTCAACTCTTCACATGAGGTGGCCAAAGTACTGGAGTTTCAGCTTTAGCATCATTCCCTCCAAAGAAATCCCAGGGCTGATCTCCTTTGGAATGGACTGGTTGGATCTCCTTGCAGTCCAAGGGACTCTCAAGAGTCTTCTCTAACACCACAGTTCAAAACCACCAATCCTTCGGCACTCAGCCTTCTTCACAGTCCAACTCTCACATCCATACATGACTGCTGGAAAAACCATAGCCTTGACTAGATGGACCTTAAAAGGCAAAGTAATGTCTCTGCTTTTGAATATGCTATCTAGGTTGATCATAACTTTTCTTCCAAGGAGTAAGCGTCTTTTAATTTCATGGCTGCAGTCACCATCTGCAGTGATTTTGGAGTCCCAGAAAATAAAGTCCGACACTGTTTCCACTGTTTCCACTGTTTCCCTATCTAATCTGTGTGACCCCTGTAATGCAAAAGTAGGAAGTCAAGAAATTCCTACAGTAACAGGAAAATTTGGCCTTGGAGTAGAGAATGAAACAGGGCAAAGGGTAATAGAGTTTTGCCAAAAGAAGGCACTGGTCATAGCAAACATCCTATTCCAACAACACAAGAGAAGACTCTACACATGGACATCACCAGATGGTCAAAACTGAAATCACTTCAGTTCATTCTCTCCGTTGTGTCCAACTTTGTGCAACCCCATGGGCCACAGCACATGAGGCCTCCTTGTCCATCACCAACTCCAAGGGGTTTACCCAAACTCATGTGCATTGAGTTAGTGATGCCATCCAACCATCTTATATTCTGTTGTCCCCTTCTCCTCCCACCTTCAATCTTTCCCAGCATCAGGGTCTTTTCAAGTGATTCAGCTCTTCATATCAGGTGGCCAAAGTATTGGAGTTTCAGCTTCAACATCAGTCCTTTCAATGAATATTCAGTATGGATTTCCTTTAGGATGGATTGGTTGAATCTACTTGCAGTCCAAGAGACTCTCAAGAGTCTTCTCCAACACCAATACTGAAATCAGATTGATTATATTTGCAGCCAATGATAGAGAAGCTCTATTCAGTCAGCAAAAACAAGACTGGGAGCTGACTGTGCCTCAGATCATGAATGCCTTATTGCCAAATTCAAACTCAAATTGAAGAAAGTAGGGAAAACCACTAGACCATTCAGGTATGATGTAAATCAAATCCCTTACAATTATACAGTGGAAGTGAGAAATAGATTCAAAGGAATAGATCTGATGGACAGAGTGACTGAAGAAATATGGATGGAGGTTCATGATATTGTACAGGAGCCAGGGGTCAAGACCATCCCCAAGAAAAAGAAAAGCTAAAAGGCGAAATGGCTGTCTGAGAAGGCTTTACAAACAGCTATGAAAGAAGAGAGGTGAAAGGCAAAGGAGAAAAGATGGGATATATCCATTTGAATGAAGAGTTCCAAAGAATAGTAAAGAGAGATAAGAAAGCCTTCCTCAGCTATCAGTGAAAAGAAATAAAGGAAAACAATAGACTGGGAAAGAATAGAGTTCTCTCTAAGAAAATTAGAGATATGAAGGGAACATTCCATGCAAAGATGGACACAATAAAGGACAGAAATGGTATGGAACTAACAGAAGCAGGAAATATTAAGAAGAGGTGGCAAGATTACACAGAATTATATATATATATATATATATATATATATATATATAATCTTCATGACCCAGATAATCATTATGGTATGATCACTCCGTTAGAGCCAGACATCCTGAATGTGAAATCAAGTGGGCCTTAGGAAGCACCACTACAAACAAAGTTAGTGGAGGTTGTGGAATTCCAGTTGAGCTATTTCAGATCCTAAATGATGATGGTGCTTCACTCAATATGCCACCAAATCTGGAAAACTCAGCAGTGGCCACAGGACTGGGAAAGGTTAGTTTTCATTCCAATCCCAAAGAAAGGCAGTGCCAAAGAATGCTCAAGCTACTGCACAATTATACTCATCTCACATGCTAGCAAATTAATGCTAAAAATTCTCCAAGCCAGGCTTCAACAGTAGGTGGACCAGGAAATTCCAGATGTTCAAGCTGGATTTAGAAAAGTGAGAGGAACAAGAGATCAAATCACCAAAATCCGTTGGATCATCAAAAGCAAGAGAGTTCCAGAAAACCTCTATTTCTGCTTTATTGACTATACCAAAGCCTATGACTACGTGTATCACAACAAACTATGGAAAAATCTTCAAGAGATGGAAATACCAGACCACCTGACCTGCCTCTTGAGAAATCTGTATTCAGGTCAGGAAGCAACTGCTAGAGCTGGACATGGAATAACAGATTGGTTCCAAATTGGAAAAGGAGTACGTCAAGGCTGTATACTGCCACCCTGCCTATTTAACTTGTATACAGAGTACATCATGAGAAACACTGTGGTGAATGAAGCACAAGCTGGAATCGAGATTGCTGGGAGAAAATCAATAACCTCAGATATGCAGACGACAGAAAGTGAAAAAGAGCTAAAGAGCTACTTGGTGAAAGTGAAAGAGGAGAGTGAAAAATTTGGCTTAAAACCCAACATTCAGAAAACTAAGATCATGGCATCTGGCCCCATGACTTCATGGCAAATAGATGGGGAAACAATGGAAACAGTGACAGATTTCATTTTTTTGCACTCCAAAATCACTGCAGATAGTGACTTCAGCCATGGAATTAAAAGATGCTTGCTCCTTGGGAGAAAAGTTATGACAAACAGCATATTAAAAAGCAAAGACATTACTTTGCCAACAAAGGTCCATCTAGTCAAAGCTATGTGTTTTTTTGTTGTTGTTGTTGTTGTTGTTGTTGTTGTTGTTTTTTCCCAGTAGTCATGTATGGATGTGAGAGGTGGACTCTAAAGAAAGCTGAGTGCTGAAGAATTGATGCTTTTGTTCTGCGGTGTTGGAGAGGACCTTGAGACTCCCTTGGACTGAACAGAGATCCCACCGGTCCATCCTAAAGGAAATAAGTCCTGAATATTCATTGGAAGGACTGATGCTGAAGCTGTAACTCCAATACTTTAGCCAGTTAATGCGAAGAGCTGACTCATTTAAAAAGACCCTGATACTGGGAAAGATTGATGGTGGGAGGAGAAGCGGATGACAGAGGATTAGATGGTTCGATGGCATCACTGATTCAATGAAGATGAGTTTGAGTAAACTCTTGGAGTTGGTGATGGACAGGGAGGCCTGATGTGCTGCGGTCCATGGGGTGGCAAAGATGGGCTACAACTGAATGGCTGAACTGAACTGAATTTTTAACTGAAATATTTCAGTGAGCACTACAATATAAATAGGCTTCCCTGGTGGCTCAGATAGTAATGAATCTGCCTACAATATCAGAGACCGGGGTTCCATCCCTGGGTCAGGAAGATTCCCTGGAGAAGGAAATGGCGACTCATTCCAGTATTCTTGCCATGTACATAGGAGGCAGGAAAAGGCAAGCTACAGTCCAGCGGGTCACAAAGAGTTGGAAACGATGGAGACACAGACATAGACACAGACACAGACACACACACACACACACAATTTAAACATGAAGAAAATAATACTAGAATTTTAGATCTATCAAAAATGACTTTAGTAAGGAAAACAAAACAAAACTTTATATAGACCAAGCATAATGAGAATCTAGAAGAGTTTCAAAACAGGAATAACATCATAAACATTACTAGTTCTCAGTTGGTGGTGATTGTCGTGACTTAGAATAGTGATTGTCTTTTACTGGTAGAGATAATGGATGCTGCTTAGCATCCTATGATGCACAGAACAGTGTTTGCTTTTTCCTTGTATACACACACACACACACAGAATGCAAAATATCTGCATTGTCAATGTTTGGAAACTCTGGCATAGAGCTACATGATTTTATAAACAAGATTAGTAATACTTGGAAAAGCAGAGGGAGTGTAGCCAGACAAGGTTTAAGCACTATAGAACAAACATAAACTAAGGGAAGATGCAGATAGGTTAAAAAAACTAGTACAGGGAAGAGGGATTCTTAGCAATTCCTAAGGAAGACTATTAAGACAGACTAAAAGAGAGACAGTAAAAATAGAAATTATCTAATCAGCTTCAAAGATGTTAACAATAGTGGCATCCAATAGGTAGTAATGAAACCTACATTAGCTGTAGACTTGTAACTAAGTAATATAGCTTTTGATGGTACAAATTTTCCTCTAAATTTCATATTTTTAGAAAAAAAAGGCTAGCAAATACTATCCAATATGTACATAGTATGTGAGAAGGAAAACTATGTTAAGGATGAAGAAACAATGATTAAATGCTCCATTCCTCTACCAAATTTAAGCAATAAGTATCATTATTTCAAATATAATTCATTTTTGAATTATTTCAATTATTAGTTATTATATTACATTATTATATATTATTATATTAATATATTATAGCTAAATTAATTAATAATTATTAAAATTATTGAAATAATCATCAATTAATGAATTATTAATTCACAATAATGCAAAATACATTATTAAGCATGTCATTTTAATGCAGAGCATGTTACTATGTCTTAAAAATACCCTCACAAATTGGTATAGAGTCATATCTTACAGTAAGAATGTTTATACATTGCTTCTTTCTTCTAAGTAACAAATTGTCCTAGAATTTATAATGATAAAAATGAATTTACTTATAGCTCATCTGTAACTCTAGCTCTTTTAATCTGAGATTAAAATGCATTTTTATAATGTTGTGCTTTGCAATTTGAAGGTTAAATGTATGCTCAAAAGATATATATTTTCCAAGACTATATTTATCAATCAATGAATTTAATTCAGCATAATTCTAGTCTCAATTATTCTGTAAAAATTAAATTGCTTTATACTTTAAATAGCTTACTTGTTAAATTTGTCATAAATGTCAAATCATGAAAATATCCTCCTACATACATGAGAAGGTATTATAAAGGGTCATCCTGATCTAGGGCCAGTAGGAGAACTAAATTACCCCTGCCATTAATGCTGATGTTACAGTAGTAATTACTGCATAACATCTAGCAAAATTATGCTCTGAGAGCAATTTCCCACTGAGTTGTTTTCCACCTGGATTCATTGCTTCTTGCTTGGTTAAGTAGTATCAAAAAATAATAATTGAAAAAAATAGAAAATAGCTTGTTTTAATTTAAGGACACACAGATGACTCAGTCCCTGAGGGGGGAAAAACAGAAATGTATTTGCATCCTAAAATTTTATATTATGAAAGTTTATGTGTATGAAATGGAAATTATGATTTCAGAATGTATATACTATGAGATGTGCAAATAATCATTTTAGTAACTGAAATATTCCAGTAAAGTTTGGGCAAAAAAAATGTAACTTTGAAAAATATATTTCTTTAGCTTGGTTTATTCATTATCTTACAGCACTGCTTAAAAATTGATTGCTTGGGGGCTTCTAAAAAATTACATATGGTTTAATTCACTTTCTGATTTATTTAAAAATACTTCAGAAATTATTTAAGAAATAAGAAATGTAATGTGTAAAACATAGGGATATTTTCACTGTGTTTGTCTTGATATTCTATACGTTAAAATACCAGTGAAATTGTTTCAGCATGGCTGTTTAAATTACAGAGATGTTCTAGAACTAGTAATGCAATAGTAATTACTATGAATATGCAGAACAAGATGGCATATACAAATGATTGAAAGCAATATCTATACTTTATTTTGTTTTTTTATTGACAAAATAAAAGTTAAATACTTGATACAACCTTCCCTTGTCATTCAGGCATATGCTTATGCCATGGTATATATGCAGTGTGGAATTACATATGTAAACTTATATAATATGTTAATAGATATAAATATGTAACATATACAATGAGATTACTTGTAGTAAGTATGAATATTACATTATAAACATTCTAAAGCAATAATAATATCACTTTTGTGTTAAATGATGTCAAGATATACGATGACTTTAATATACTTTATTACATTTTGTGAGAACTGAACCACATTGTAGGCAGATTCTTTATCATCCGAACCACCAGGGAAGCCCAACTTGACACTTAACAAAATCTACATAATTAGTAGCAAGTGTAATAAAAATGGGCTTCCCAGGTGGCTCAGTGTAAAGAATGTGTCTTCTATTGATAATATTATAGACTTGCTTCACAATTCTTTTTGAAAGTGAATGCACTTAACAATAAATGTGAAAAGTGGGATGGTTTGAGAAATAGCTTTGAAACATATATTACCATATGTAAAATAGATAACTTTGCGAGTTCAATGAATGAAACAGGGCATTGTGATAACCTAGAGGTATAGGGTGGGGTGGGAGGTGGGAGGGAGCGTTCAGATGAAGGGGATACATACATACCCATGACTGATTCATATTTATGTATGGCAAAAACCATCATAATATTATAAAGTAATTATCCTCCAATTAAAATAAACAATTTTTTTTAACAGATTGTCTTTTGGTTTATTTCCATGTTTTTGAACTGGACTTTAGTCTTCAGTTTTTATATATATATATAAATTTATTTATTTTATTTGGAGGTTAATTACTTTACAATATTGTATTGGTTTTGCCATACATCAACATGAATCTGCCACAGGTATTTTTAAAATCAACATTCTAGTTCCCAGGCAGAGTAGCATACTAAGACAGAGTTCTCTTTAACTACTCTAAACAATGCTCAATCAAACATGGAAAGCTCATCTTCTAATATTTTATGGGTTTTTGATCTACCATCCAATGGAGTTTCAACTTGAGTCTGAAATGCTGCTAGATAATTTTAAAAGATGATTATTGTCAATTTGTTGGTAGAACAATTGGTTGGTTTTTACAATAGACAGCTGATTGTCAATGTAAGAAAATTTAAGAACAGTACATACTGCAAAACGTTTCAACATTGCATATGTATCATTTACACGTGGTTAAAGAATACAATTTGAGCACCAAAGGAAATTCAGTGTGTCAGAAATTGTTTGCTAAATATTTTCATCTAAATATACTTATTAACTAATTATTTAGAGAAAGATGATAATATTTAAATGCATAAAAATAAAAAATCTATGATAGACATTAACATTTTATGGTTAATCCTAAAGGGTATAATGAGATTAAAATTGTGAGCTAGATTATAAAATCCAATGTAAGTCCTATTTGACTTTGAAAATGATAAGTAACACAGAGGACTAAGAACTCTTGAAATCAAAATAGAATTGTGATACTAGAAAATAAACTAGTATGTAATTTCATGCATAATTGATGATTATTTTGATTAAAGATAAAATAAATGAGCAGCAATTAAGACTTATTTCCTCTGTTATTAAAACAACTATGAATTTTATAATCAATATTGTCAGAAAAAATAAAAATAGTTTCAGTAGGTGTATTCCAATGTATATTGAAAAATACATACTATAAGGAATAGTGTTAGTGTGTTAGTGTTAGTCGCTCAGTCGTACCCAACTCTTTGAGACCCCATGGACTGCAGCCCTCTGTCCGTGAGATTTTCCAGGTAAGGATACTGGAGTGGGTTGCTATTTCCTTCTCCAGGGGATCTTCCCAACCCAGGAATCAAACCCGGGTCTCCTGCACTGCAGGCAAATTCTTTACCAACTGAGCTACAAGGGAAGCCCACATCTTATTTATTATTAAAATTAGCAACAATATATTCACAATAATACTACCTTCAGTAAAATTAAAAACATAAAATAGTATAACCTGATCTTCAAATACCTTAAAACTATTCACAAGAACTCTTTGATACTAGTTTTACAATGCATTAGAAATTCCAGTGTAAGTAGGTAGTCCAACCTGTGCTTTCTTGATTTATCAGAATAACAAATAATGTGAGTTATGGAAACTATTCTTAGGTCATTTAAGCATGGAGGAAACACTAGCATTACTTCCCCCTCCCACACTCGGTATTTGCATACACATATCCCTGGTAGCTCAGCTGGTAAAGAATCCCCCTGCAATGCAGGAGACCCAGATCAATCCCTGGGTTGGGAAGATCCACTGGAGAAGGGAAAAGCTACCCACTCCCGTATTTTGGCCTGGAGAATTTCATGGATTGTATAGTCCATGGGAGTCACAAAAAGTTGGACATGACTGAGTGACTTCCACTTCACTTCACATTCATCAGGTTGGGATTATACAGAACATTTCTTTTTTAATGTTAGATTTTATATGATATTATATCTTAAAATTCTCATCATTACAAATTTTTCAAAGGATGACTTCAACAGATTTATTGTAGAGAAGTGGTTTTTGTTTTATTTTCACTGAGATTCATTTGACATATAGGGATTTCTCAGGTGGCGCTACGGGTAAAAAAACTCGTCTGCCAATGCAGGAAACATAAGAGAAATGGGTTGGATATCTGGGTAGGACAATCCCCTGGAGGGGGATGGCATGGCAACCTACTCTATTCTTGCTTGGAGAATTCCCATGGACAGAAGAGCCTGGCGAGCTACAGTCCATACGATAACAAAGAGTCGGACACGGCTGAAGTGACTTAGCACACATGCAATTGGCATATAATATATTAATTTCAGGTGTATACCATAATAACTTTATATATGTAAATATTATGATATGATCACAACAATATATACTTAACATTCACCGTCACACATAGCCGCAGATTTTTTTTCTTGTGATTAGAACATTTGATATACTGTCTTAGCAACTTTGAAAAAGATGTTCATGCATGCTAAGTCATTCCAGTTATGTCCATCTCTTTGAGACCCTATGGACTGTGTCCCACCAGGGTCCTGTCCATGGGATCCTCCAGGCAAGAATACTGGAATAGGTTGCCATGCTCAACTCCTAAGGATCTTCTTGACCCAGGAGTCAGTTTGTCTCCTGTGATTCCTGTTGAGCCACTTGGGAAGCCCTTGAAAAATACAGTACAATTATTGTTAACTATAATTACAAATCTATACCTTACATTCCGGGGCCTTATATGTTTTATAACTGGATAATCATGCCATTTAACCACTTGCACTCATTTCAACCCAGCCCTAGTGCCTGATGCATATATTGATGATTATGAAATTAGCTAAGCAGAAACTGGGAGACTGAGATTAACATATATGGTGGTTTACTCGCTAAGTTGTGTCCAACTCTTGCAACCCCATAGACAGTAGCCTGCCAGGTTCCATTATCCATGGGATCTTCCAGACAAGAATACTGGAGTGGGAATACATATACATTATTGATACTATGTATAAAATATATAACTAATGAGAACCTACTGTATAACACAGGGAGCTCTACTCAGTGCTCTGTGGTGAAATAAATGGGAAAGAAATACAAAAAAAAAGAGACGATATATGTAAACATATAGCTGATTTTCTTTGCTGTACACGAAATGTACAGGGTAGAAACTAATACAACATCGTAAAGCAACTATACTCCAGTAAAAAAAAAACAAACAAACAAAAAAAGAAATAGAGAAAAGAAAAGAACATAAACATTTTCCTGCTTAATAAAATTTTTAAAGTGCTTTCAGAGAGCAATGTTATTTTAAGATCAATTTTAATACTGTGGTAAAAGTCTCTTTGAAGGTAGAGAAATATTTGTCACAACTAAGGCAATGGAGATAGATATATACAAAATAATAATTGCAAATATATTTTAGATGCATGATCATCATTTTACGCTGTAGGATCAGATACAAGGGGGTGAACAAAATAAGTAATCAAGATGAATTTCTTTATTTCTAAATTCAAAACTAATTTAAAGTCTTTGTACATGATCTGGTCATTTAATACAAGGAGAAGGGTTAGAGGTGATTCAGAAGATACAAATTTATGGAAGAAACAAAGAGTTTCTATTTAGATATGTCAAATTTGGATATGATTTATAAATGAGGATTTACTTTTAGAAGTTGATAAAAATAATGTTAAGTATTTGAAAATAAATTTTCAATATTTATAATTTAAGTAAAAGGTGAGTGATAGAAGAAAATCTATGCTATACCCTGAAGAGAAAAATAGATCAAGTAGAAAAAAAGAGATGCATCAGAAGGATATTAAGAAAAGATGTTTACTGAGGTGGGATTTTAGTGATTCATAATTATTATTGATTCAAAAATCAAAAAATGTGTATTTTAACAAAGACAAAATGGTACCTGATGCACGGTGGGATAAATATAGTATACGTAAATGTTTACACTCACACACTCACAAACATAGAGTTACTTGGATTTTGATAATGTAAAAGAGTAATGTTATTTGGAAGAAAATGTTATCTCATTATAAATTTTGTTTCAATTTGTTTATCCTTAATATTAAAAGAAATTGTATCATTTATGGTGATAAAGAGGATATAAGTGAGCTGATAGAAATGCAACATAGCATACAATGTATATGTAAAATATATTTGATTAAACTCTGATGGAAAATCATTATTTTTCCCAATTCAATTACGGTTAACACTGAATATCTTAATCTAGGTAAGATGACACAGAGATTGGTAATGTAATATCTTACTTCTCAATAAAATACTAAAAGATAGATATCTTTTATTTAAGGTATTTAAAATATCTACTTTAGCTTAATTTTTTAACATAAAAAATTAATGCAGAAAACTACAGTTTATCCTAGCAAACAGGCACTCGATTTGTTAAGTTCAAGGAAAATAGACCAGCTTTTTGGTCTACTCAAAATGTACAGTTTCTTTTTAATATTAAATTTCCAAATGTATTATTCAACAACTGTCATCTATTCTGAAATATTTAAAGACAGAGATTGGTAGAACTGATTTTTAAAATGACCCAGCAATATGATGTCCACAAAAAAGTATTATTCTATCTAATGATGTAGACTGGTTGAAACTAAAATAAAAGGAAGAAATTAAAAGACACTTACTCCTTGGAAGAAAAGTTATGACCAACCTAGATAGCATATTGAAAAGCAGAGACATTACTTTGCCAACAAAGGTCTGTCTAGTCAAGGCTATGGTTTTTCCAGTGGTCATGTATGGATGTGAGAGTTGGACTGTGAAGAAAGCTGAGCGCTGAAGAATTGATGCTTTTGAACTGTGATGTTGGAGAAGACACTTGAGAGTCCCTTGGATGGCAAGAAGATCCAATCAATACATTCTGAAGGAGATAAGTCCTGAGATTTCTTTGGAAGGAATGATGCTGAAGCTGAAACTCCAGTACTTTGGCCACCTCATGCGAAGAGTTGACTCACTGGAAAAGACTCTGATGCTGGGAGGGATTGGGAGCAGGAGGAGAAGGGGATGACAGAGGATGAGATGGCTGGATGGCATCAATAACTCGATGGACGTGAGTCTGAGTGAACTCCAGGGGTTGGTGATGGACAGGGAGGCCTGGCTTGCTGCGATTCATGGGGTTGCAAAGAGTCGGACACGACTGAGCGACTGAACTGAGCTGATATATACTATGTCAAATATAATTAAAAGATACATTAATATCAGATAAAGTAGCCTTCAGAACAAAGAACATTTTCAGAGAAAGAGAAGAGCACAGATTACAATAAACAGTTCAGTCTTCAAGAAGATGATATAACAAACCTAAAATTGCATGCATCAAACAAGATTAAGTCATGCAAAACTAATGGATTTTATAAGACAAATCCAAAATGCAGATATGTGCAGATTTTAAAACCCATCTGTCAGAAATTGCCAAATCAATTAATAGAAATAAGCAAAATATCTAATATATATAATAACTCATTAACACAATCAATTAACCAGTACAAACAGATTTATAGAGTACTCTAACCAAAAACAAGAGAATATACTTTTTTAAGTGCTCATGGAACATATATGAAAATCAACCTATGCTAATTGAAAAAGCAAACCTTGAAAAATTTCAGAAATTGAGTCTTACAGAGTGTGTTATCTGTCATAATATATTCAAACTGGTAGTAAATAACAGAAAAGCAAAAGGAAAATTTCTAAACACATGCAGAATAAATGTTTAGTGAACACGAAGATCAAAATTAGACTGCATAAAATGAAATACAGGAAGAAGTAATACAAAATATAAAAGAACAATGCCAAAAACGAACAGAATATCAGTCAGCTGTGAAATAACTTTAAGCTAAATAGTTTTTAAAAACAAATAAAACTCTAAATCCATAGAAAATAGTAGGCCATGAGAGATATAACTAAATCAAGTTAGAAGAAAAACAGAATTCAGCTTCTCCCATTATGCTTTCCACCTGCAAATCCTTAACAACCATGTATTTAATTAATCAGACTGAACTAGTATTTATTCTCCAGTGAAACTAAGCAGGTAGTGAAAGATAATGTATAGATTGCTCTGTATACATCACCAATATGCAGTGATGCTCATTTATGTGGTTCCCTCACACTTAAAAATACCAAGACTTAAATAATCTTGGCCTAAAAAATAAAGAACAATACAGTTTTGAGAAGTATGAGGAAAATAAATATTTAGCAGCAAGGATGTTTCTACTGTATTGTAAGCTCCTATGAATATATTTTTTCATCTTCATCTTAACATTTTGAGTAGATTTAGACAAAGTGTAATGTTCCTTTATCTTTAATAGTTATCTGTCTGTAATGACAATATCTGATTATTGCACAGTGTTGCTAGCAAAGTAATATGTCTCTCCTAGGAAATAGAAATGGGTCTCATGAATCAGAAATATCAATTCATTACTTTTTGAAAATTTTCCAAACTTGTCTCCAATTATTTGATGTTTTCTTTTCTGTTGTTACTTGCTAATCTACAGATCTCTAAAATATCATGTCACAAGACATATTTGGGAGTCTATTTTTAAAATACCATGTCTCCCTCATTCTCACCTAGTTTATTGTCAATATTTGTTTTTCTGTATTATTTTTTGTTCCTTTTAACAAAGTGACTATGTTTTCTTTTTAAATGTTAGCTTTCCATCTGGATGTTACTTCTTGTTATATCTATCACCTAGTTAACAAAACAAAGTCCAGTATTATTTGATAAGGGTCAATAGAGAAGCTAGTTTAATTGATAACACACACATGCTCACCTATATAAAGTGGCTTATATTTCAAAGAAGTGTATTCTCAATACAATTTTCAGTTTTACAATTCAGCTAATGGAGTAAACAACTCATTGAAGCATCAGCTTGAAAACTCCAGCATTTAGCATCAACTCTTAGAGCAGTTTCTAACAGCAAAGGAGACATTCAATAAGTTTCAGATGTGCTGCTTTTATAATTTCTCATAGCACTGGCAGAAGTGAAAAGCAAGTCCCATTGCCTTGAAAAGCTCTTTGCTATTGGGTTTGTAATGCTGTATTTTCTTTTCTGTCCTCTTCATGCTCCTCTCTCTAGCTTTCTCCCATGTTTCTTAATAGCAATCAAGATGTTTCTTTCAGTCCTGCTGCTGCTGCTGCTGCTAAGTCGCTTCAGTCGTGTCCAACTCTGTGTGACCCCATAGACGGCAGCCCATCAGGCTCTCCTGTCCCTGGGATTCTCCAGGCAAGAACACTGGAGTGGGTTGCCATTTTCTTCTCCAATGAATGAAAATGAAAAGTGAAAAGTGAAAAATGAAGTCGCTCAGTCGTGTCCAACTCTTCACGACCCCATGGACTGCAGCCTACCAGGCTCCTCTGTTCATGGGATTTTCCAGGCAAGTGTACTGGAATGGGGTGCCATCGCCTTCTTTGTCTTCGAGTCCTAGCATGACTGTATTTCCTAGTTTACTTAATGACTCGGCTCATTTGTTTACTGTGCTGCAGCCAAACTAGTTGCTCTTTCCAAATACCTTACCTGATTTCTTTTTTTTTTTTTTTTAATAACTAAGTCTCCATAATGTTTCTTATATACTGGGAACTCTTTTTGGTGCCCTACATTAGTCTGTAATTCTCAGGGCAATCATAAGCAATATATGCTATTACTATCTTTATTTTATAGATGGGAAAATTAAGGCTCAGACTAGATTAAACAACTTTCCCAAGGTCACCAATTAATGTGTGGTGAGACTGATCCAAATCTACCTTGTTTGGAACTAGATTCTGCTTTTGACTATTATTCTATTTATCAATAAGATAGGCATGCTCTTTCTTATTCTATAGTGAAATGAAATCCTACATTTATTGTTGGAGACACTGTAGATTTTATATTCTCCACACCCTCATTTTGGGGACTATCACCTTCATCTTGGGGCTCCTTCTGTGGCTCAATGGTAAAGAATCTGCCTGCAATGCAGCAGTCCCAGGAGATGCAGGTTCCATCCCTTCCTACCTCCAGGGAATATACCCTGGAGGAGGGTATGGCAACCGACTCCAGTATTGTTGCATGGATAACCCCATGGACAGAAAAGCCTGTCAGGCTACAGTCTGTGGGGTCTCAAGGAGTTGGACATGACTGAGTACATATGCATCATCCACCTTCATGACCATAAAAGATGTTTGTCATCACCTGTACTTGCTCCACAACTGACTAAATTTTAATGTTTTCAGTTACTCAGTTTGTCCAACTCAGGCCTATGGGGTGTAGGCCAACAGGCTCCTCTATTCATGGGATTTCCCAGACAGGAATAATGGAGTCAGTTGCCAGTGAAAAAGTTGGCTTAAAGCTCAACAATCAGGAAACTAAGATCATGGCATCTGGTCCCAACATTTCATGGCAAATAGATGGGGAAACAGAGGAAATAGTAGTAGACTTTATTTTTTGGGCTCCAAAATCACTGCAGATGGTGATTGCAGCCACGAAATTAAAAGATGCTTACTCCTTGGAAGAAAAGTTATTGCCAACTTAGATAGCATATTAAAAAGCAGAGACATTACTTTGCCAACAAAGGTCCATTTAGTCAAGGCTATGGTTTTTCCAGTAGTCATGTACAGATGTGAGACTTGGACTATAAAGAAAGCTAATCGCTGAAGAATTGATGCTTTTGAACTGTCATATTGGAGCAGACTCTTGAGAGTCCCTTGGACTGCAAGGAGATCCAACTAGTCCATCCTCAAGCAAATCAGTCCTGAATATTCATTGAAAGGACTGATGTTGAAGTGGAAACTCCAATACTTCAGCCACCTAATTCAAAGATATGACTCCTTTGAAAAGACCTTGATGCTGGGAAAGATTGAAGGTGGGAAGAAAAGGGGATGACAGGGGATAAGATGGTTGGATGGCATCACCAATGCGATGGACATGAGTTTGAGTAAACTCTGGGGGTTGGTGATGGACAGGGAGGCCTCGCTTGCTGTGGTCCATGGGATCCAAAGAGTCAGACATGACTGAGTGACTGAACGGAACTGAACTGCCATTTTTCCACCAGAAGATCTCCCTGACCAAGGGATCAAATCTCTGTCTCCTGTGTCTCCTGTATTGCAGTCCATGTTTAAATCACACACTCCTATGCTCCATCATTTCCCTTATCTATATTAAGATAAGTATATTTACACTTGACTTCACAGCAACTTCAATTCTTTCTGTTTTCTGTTACTTCCTATTCTGTTTTATATCATCTGATGTCCTGCCAAATGTAGCAAAACTGTCACAATAATTTTTATATATCAGCCATGTGGATAAATTTTATCCCAAGGCCTAGTTATCCCATTTGTATCTAGTTGCTGAAAACCAGTGGAAAAAAGCAAATGGATTATACTACAAATTCATGTTTATATTTGTATCCAAAAGTTGCATGCATGACCCTGGGCCTGATATAACCAATTTCTCACAGGATAACTCAAGGACATCTCAAAATAAGCGTATTTTAATTTTATTTCAGCTTGTTCTATTAACTTAAATTCAGATATTGCATCTAATTTGAGAGATTAATCTGTGGTCCGAAACCCAATGAATGTCCTTCTTATAAATAAAATTCCTTCTAATCATTATATATTGTGCTTGATGTGAAAGCTTAAAACCTTGAGCCCTTTATTGATGAAAGACCTGTTAAGACATGTGTAATTTAGTATCGTGTCTATCTCTGAAGCTCTTCTTTTCCTCTTATTCTTAATTACTATACTTTACATACCCTTGTCTCTCAATGATCTAGGACAGCAACCTTTTCTACCATAGAATATGTGCTTTCTCCTTCTGAACTATCTTTGCAGGTATCCTCCACAATTAGATATTTAATCTACTAGCACCTTACAAACATTATACATATTTGTGTTTTTCTTGTATTTATACATTATTCTTATATTATGTTAGCAATTTGCTGCCTATTTATTTCTTTGTTTTCTGACTGGAATTCCCGGAATAATAGTATATTGTTAAAAGGAAGAAAAAAAAATCAAGAGTAACTAATTTCTGATTTTAAATAATGTTCAGCATATTGTCAGGCAGAATAGAGAAAGAGAGAGGGAGGGAGAGAGAGAGAGAGAGAGAGAGAGAGAGAGAGAGAGAGAGAGAGAGAGGGAGAGAGAGAGACTCTCTGCAAAAACCTGAGGGAAAAAGATGAGTGAAACCGAAGAACACTTGAAGGTACCCCCTTAGAAGCAAATGGCTATGTGAACCCTACAATCAACTGCAATTTGTGAAGACTCTTGAGAGTCCCTTGGACTGCAAGGAGATCCAACCAGTTCATTCTGAAGGAGATCAACCTTGGGATTTCTTTGGAAGGAATGATGCTAAAGCTGAAGCTCCAGTACTTTGGCCACCTCATGCGAAGAGTTGACTCATTGGAAAAGCCTCTGATGCTGGGAGGGATTGGGGGCAGGAGAAGAAGGGGACGACCGAGGATGAGATGGCTGGATGGCATCACAGACTCGATGGACGTGAGTCTGAGTGAACTCTGGTAGTTGATGATGGACAGGGAGGCCTGGCTTGCTGTGGTCCATGGTATCCAAGGAGTCGGACAAGACTGAGAGACTGAACTGAACTGAACTGAAGGAGATCCAAAAACATAGTCACATTCAGACTTGGAAATGGAATCAACAAATTATATCATAGGAATTTGTCCCTACTTGCTCAGTATTCTTTCAGTGAGTAAATATGGGAGTTAATTAGGAGGTCCCAAACCCTGTGCTTCAGTGTTGTTACATGCTAGCACTTTTACATGCTTAAATTTCTTCCTAAACAAGAGCTCCATGAAGTCATTGTCATCCTTGTACCTATAACAATAAGTCATTCACAAGGTCACAATACAGGTACTATTGAATAAATGGACTATCTTTAAAATTATCTTTCTTCATCTTGCAGTATTCTTAAATCCTTCTCTTCCTGGCAAAATTCTACTTGTGCAAAACATGTAGAACAAATATTGTCCTTTAAAATAAATCTTAAAATTCAAAAAGATTTCATTAATATATTCACATTCATGTACAGATGCATATGCATAAATGCCCAAGGGGATTATGTACTACATGAGGTGTTTTGAAAAAAATATTTTAGTTATTTTCTTATTATTTTTTTTTAATCTCCAGCTTCCCAAGTTTTTGCCATAACTCCTATCTCTAATATTTTTGTTTTCTAATAATAGGATTTTTACAACTTGATAAATTAAATAATTACTCTTTCCCTCCATAAGTAGATTTATCTTAGATGCTATTACCTCTCCTTGGAATTTTATTTGTTGTTTAATGCATTTTTGGACTATATGGGGAAAGGCAAGGATAGGATGATTTAAGAGAATAGCACTGAAACATATATATTACCATATGTAAAATAGATGACCAATACAGTTCAATGCATGAAGCAGGGCAATCAAAGCTCGTGCTCTGAGACAAACCAGGGGTGGGGGGTGGTGGGGAGGGAAATGGGAAGGCGGTTCAGGATGGAGACACACATATGTACCCATGGATGATTCATGTCAGTTAAGTTCAGCTCAGTTTAATTCAGTCGTGTCCGACTTTTTGTGACCCCATGGATTGCAGCACGCCAGGCCTCCCTGTCCATCACCTGGAGTCTACCCAAACCCATGTCCATTGAGTCAGTGAAGCCATCCAACCATCTCATCCTCTGTCATCCCCTTCTCCTCCTGCCTTCAATCTTTCCCAGCATCATGGTCTTTTCAAATGAGTCAGCTCTTTACATCCGGTGACCAAAGTATTGAAGCTTCAGCTTTAACATCAGTCCTTCCAATGAATACCCAGGGACTGTTTCCCCTTGTATTTGCCATAAAGTGATGGGACCAGATGCCATGATCTTAGTTTTCTGACTGTTGACTTTTAAGCCAAATTTTTCACTCTCCTCTTTCACTTTCATCAAGGGGCTCTTTAATTCTTCTTCACTTTCTACCATAAGGGTGGTGTCTTTCTTTCTTTCTTTCTTTCTTTTTTTTTTTTCTGTTATATCTTTAAAACTATTTTAATCATTTTCATGCTTCATCATTTTCATTTGTTGTTGAAGTAGGTATTCACTTTTCTTTCTCTCTCTCTCTTTTTTTTTTTTTTTTTTCCTTTGTAGAGCTCTAAAATATTTTCTCATTTCATTCATGATTACTTTCTCTCTCTGGTTGTTTATATTTGGACAGAAATTTCTCTATTGTCTTTACACAAAACATATCCACAGGTTTCTCCAGTAAGTTGCATGGGTTCTCCCACCAAGACACCATAGCCACCAAGCATTCCCACTCTCAGATATGACTCAAAAGACATAGGACAAGATGTTAGGGAAAATAGTTTTTCTCTCCTTCCCATCCTTCATATTTTTGTAGGCTTTTGAACTATTGAAAAGCAATATACTCCTCAGAGGAGTCTTTTGATTTTCTTTCACTGTTTTCCAAGGTCCGGTTTTGCAAAACAAAACAAATCCAGACTGATAAATTATATTTGAATTACTTCCTCATTTTCCCTGGAATCTTATATTTTTCTCATTTTCTTTTGAATGGAAGATTCCATTGTATATTCTTTTGCTTGTATGTTTTTCAAGTAGTCCTCTAGAATCTTAGTGAAACTTTTCACCTTTGGATTTAAAACTGTTTTCAGTTGAGCTATTTTCTTCTAGTTCTTTTATAGTTATTTCCTCACTTTTCTTTTTTTTTTAATTTATGATTTTAAAATTCTTATTACTCTTTTCAAAAATCTCTTATATCTATTGTCTGATCCTTCTATCTTTTCCCTCACTATTGATGCTTTACTTTATTTTTGCTCTGTGCTATAACGTATCTTGTTTATCTTCCTGGTCACTGATTAAGCACTCAAGGTACATACCAAAATTTCTTGCACTATATGTATTGCATTAAAAAAAAAAAAAAAAAAAGAAATTATGTGCTTTGATTCCATACCCACCAAAAATGTATTTTATTTTAATCTTAATGTTGCTTTTTCAGTATTATTTTTATTTCTAATTTATGTCCTCTTCTGCTTTTTGACAAATTCTTAATTTCTATGAGCACAGACCAATTGTTAATTTTCTTTCTTCTCTGTTTCTTGGGGAATCCAGTTATTGGATTATTTTTTTTTTTTTGCAACTCCAAGAAAGTTAAATGTATTCTTCCACTGATGTCTTTGTATAAGGGCTACTGTAATACCTGTAAAGATTCAAGAAGAATTCTATTTGTCCCTTGCTCCTCCTGAAATTTTATCTTCAGAAGTAGACAGCCTTCCTTATAATTTCAGTGACATCCTGTTTTGTTTTCTTTTTCCTACTTCCACATGGATCAAGCAAAATATTTTCTCTGAATTGCAGATTATCTGTTGTTACATCTCATGTGCTTCTTTTGCTTTCTGATTCTCCCCTATGAGTTCTCTGACACTGGGCTCAGTTCACAACAAAGAAATTGCAATAGCTTGTTTATGCACAGACCCCTACAGAACACAAAGCTTCATTCTCATTCACCTCACTTCCAGGGACAGAAGGAGTTTCACTCAGGAGATGTAGATAATTGGAAATAGGGAGTTTGTAAACAACAGCGCCTCCTCAAAATCTCTTCCCTGAAATTTACATGTCTCTATATTTTTGCTTTATTTTTTACATTGTCACTTCTTCAGTGTTTTTATTTACTTAGACTCAGTATATTGCAAATATTTACTTATGTGTCTTACTATTAATTGAATTTCAAGAGAGCAGTATCAACATACTCTCTGCTGTCATACAGAGAGTTGACTCATTAGAGACCATTGCAATCTACTAAGCACCATGTATACAAGTAAACATTTAAAATGTTCTACCTCATACATGCTTACACAGAACTTTATTGGTATTGTAGTATTGGTTGGTTTTTGTTGTTGTTGTTCAGTTGCACGGTCATGTCCTACATTTTGGAACCCATGGACTGCAGCACGTCAGGCTTCCCTGTCCTTCTCCATTACTCAGAGCTTTTTCAAACTGATGTCCATCGACTTTGAGATATCATCCCACCATCTCATCCTCTGTAATCCTCTTCTCCTCCTGTCTTCAATCTTTCTCAGCACTGGGGTCTTTTCAAATGAGTCAGTTCCTCACATCAGGTGGCCAAAGTATTGGAGCTTCAACTTTAGCATCAGTCCTTTCAATGAATATTCAGGGTTAATTTCCTTTGGGATTGACTGGTTTGATCGCCTTGCTGACCAAGGGACTCTCAAAAGTCTTGTTTAGCTCCACACTTCAAAAGCATCAATTCTTCAGCATTCAGCCTTCTTTAGGTTCCAACTCTCACATCCATAAACAACCAATGCAAAAACCATAGTTTTGACTCTATAGACTTTTTTGGCAAAGTAATGTCTCTGCTTTTTAATATGCTGCATAAGTTTGTCATTTCTTTTCTTCCAAGGAGCAAGTAAGTGTCTTTGAGCTTTATGGTTGCACTCACCACCCACAGTGACTTTGGAGCCAAAGAAAAAGTCTGTCCCTGTTTCCACTTTTTTCCCATCAATTTGACATGAAGTGATGGAATCAGATGCCATGATCTTCATTTCTTTAATGTTGAATTCTAAGCCAGTTTTTTTTCACTCTCTTCTTTTACCTTCATCAAGAGGTTATTTAATGCCTCTTCACTTTCTGCTTTTAGAATGGAGTCATCTGCTTATCTGAGGACATTGATATTTCTCCAAATAATCTTAATTTCAGCTTGAGCTTCATCCAGCCTGGCATTTTCACGTGATGTACTGTGCATGTAAGTTAAACAAACGGTGATAATATACAACCTTGATGTACTGCTTTCCCTATTTTGAACCAGTCTGTTGTTCCATGTCCAGCTCTAACTGTTGCTTCTTGACCTGTCTACAGGTTTCTCAGGAGGCAGGTTAGATGGTTTGGTATTCCCATCTCTTCAAGAATTTTCCACAGTTTGTTGTGATCCACATAGTCAAAGGTTTAGCATATTCAATGAAACAAAAGTAGATTTTTTTTTTCTGGAACTATCTTGCTTTTATTATGATAAAATGGATGTTGGCATCTTGATCTCTGGTTCCTCTGCCTTTTCTAAATCCAGCTTGCACATCTGGAAGCTCTCAGTTCACATACTGTTGAAGCCTAGCTTGAAGTATTTTGAGCATTATATTGCTAGCATGTGAAAGTATGCAATTGTGTGGTAATTCTTTGCCATTGGCCTTCTTTGGGATTGGAATGAAAACTGATCTTTTCCAGTACTGTGGTCTAACTGATGTAAACACCATATTTATATTTCAGAAAACAAAATTACAGTTTGTCATTCATCAAAATATGTAAATAAATAATTGCATTACTTTTACATTAAGACATGTTTCCAAGTATAAATGAATAATGTAAATTTTTAAATAATAAGTTTTAATATAACCCTAGTGATGAGAAACACTTTAAATGAGTCTTTAGAATTTTTTCACTTTTCTAAGTTATTGGAAACTTCACAGTTAAATTTCTGTTTTATTTTATAAACATTTGTGTATTTTGACATGAAAGATACTATCTTAACTATAAAATATAATTTTATATACTTACATAACTATTAGAAATGACAATCAAATGTGTAACTTTGATATACTTTCAGTACATCTATTGAAGGTGTGTCAAATTATAATAATTGATAGGTGTATAAATTGTATTATACTAAAATCTTTATAGTATTCTTTAAATAATTTGTTTGAACTTGGTAATATAATCCTTAATCAAATATGTAATCCTTTTTTCTGTCCTGCAGAACAAGAAAATATATGCTATAAAAATGATAGTTCCTGGATGTTGTATATATATATATATATATATATATATATATATATATATATATAATGGAATATTACTCAACTATGAAAAATAAAATATCAGTCACAGCAACATGGAAGGACCTAGCAATTATCATACTAAGTAAGCCATATCATGTGATATTTGATATCATATGATATTTGATATCATATCACTTTTATGTGGAATCTAAAAGAAAAGTCAGAAATTAATTTATATACAAACCTGAGATAGACCCATAGACATAGAAACAAACCTATTATTATCAATGGGGAAGGGATAAGGGATAAATTAGGAGTCTGGGATTAAAATATACAAACTACTATACATAAAATAGATAAGCAAAAAAGACCTACTCTATAAAACAAGGAGCTATATTCAATATTGTAATAGCCTATAAGGAAATATGATCTGAAGATGAATATACATGTATTTTCATATATTATACATATATATGTATGTATTCTTTTATATGTATGTTTAGCTGAATGACTTTGCTGTACACCTGAAATTAACACTATATTGGAGGTCAATTATGCTTCAATAAAAAATAGACAGGTGCTTAAAATAAAAAAAAAAAACATTCATTACACAATGATTATTTTACTTTTATCTATGTGATTCTTTTGTGATTTTAATGACAGTTAATGTCAGTAATAGTAAGCAATACAGTAGCTAAATCTTTTTCACTGATCAGTAATGTTGGTTTTCCGAAAACTACAACTAAAACTATCAAACCATACGTTATTAAAATTTGTCTTGAGTTACCTCTAATTTTTTCCAGTTTTACTGAGATATAATTTACATACAACACTGTACAAGTTTAAAGTGTACAATGTATTAAACTAATACCACAAATGTACCACCATTGTATTATCTAACACCTACATCACATATCACACTGTACATCAGATCCCCAGCTCACATATTTAGGGGATGTAGATCACATCCCCAGATCACAACTTCAACTATTTATGACATAGTTAGGGAGGTTGTACTTTTTGACCATATCTACCCATTCACACACTCCTTAGTTTTGACAACCACCAATCCACTTTTTGTTTCAATGAGTTCAGTTTTTTAAGATTCTGCATATATGTTATATCGTGAAGTGTTTGTCTTTCCCTGTTTGATATTTCACATAGCAAAATACTCTCAGGTCCTTCCATGTATTTTTGTGAATAATTACTGTAACTAATATGGGAGTGCAGATAACTCTTGGAGGTACTGTTTATAATTTCTTCTCATGTGTACCTGCAAGAGGGATTGCTGGATCATATGTCAGTTCTATTTTTAATTTTTGAGGAACCTGTGTACTGTTTTCCATAATTGCGGTAACAATTTACAGTTCTACCAACAGTGCACAGATGTTCATATTTCTTCACATCCTCATTAACTCATTATTTCTTGTATTTTTGACAATAATAGGTTTAATGTGATATCTTATTTGTATTTCCCTGATGGTTAGTAATATTGAACATCTTTTCAGGTACTCATTGGAGATTTGTAAATCTTCACTGAAAAAAAATTCCCTTCAAATCCTATATCTATTATTTTATTCAGATTTTTTATATTGAGTATTATGATATACATTTTGAATACTAACTTCTTATCAGATACATGGCTTGCAAACATTTCCTTATGCTCTGCAGACTGCCTTTTAAATTTTTATTTATTTATTTATTTTGCTGTGCAGAAGCTTTTTAGTTTGACTAGTCCAACTTATTTATTTTTGCTTTTGTTGTCTGTGCAACATAGGAAATTGCTCTCCAGACCAATGTCAGAAACTTCTTTTTTTTTTTTTTTCTTTGCTGCATTGCTTTATTTTTTTTTCCCTATATTTTCACCTAGGAGTTTTTATAATTTCAGGTCTTATTTTTAAGTTTCTTTTATTGAATTCGAGTTTATTTTGTGAATGGTGTTAGTAGGAATGCATTCATTATTCTGCATATAGTTATTCAGTTTTCCCAACACCATTTGTGTAAAGATTATCCTTTCCCTGCTGAATATTTTTGAGTCCCATGTTAAATATTTATTGACTGTATATTTGGGGATTTATTTCCATGCTCTTAATTCTGCTCCATTGGTCTATATTATTATTTTTATGCCTAACCCATACTTTTTTGATTACCTTAGTTCTGTATTATAGTTTAAAATTAGGAAATGTGATTCTTCTTGCATCTCCTTCTAATGTCCTTCGAAAGTCTTAACTTCCACTTTCTCTGTCTTTCTCCACCCCCTCATCATTTAGTTTATGATTCTGTACATACTCCAATTAATCCAAACTAATTATTTTGTCCCAATGATGTGCCATAATTTATCTTCTGAAATCCTGGGTTTCCACCTAGGCTATCTCTCATCTGTGAGTGATTATCTAAGTTGGAATTCTCCTGTGTAAGAGGATACTGGAGCAAGTTGATGGTACACTGAAGGGTCCACAGTCAAAACCTAGATTTGTCTGTTAGCTAACTCATGTGTGGTTGAGACCCATTTTGACTCTTCTGATGTATGATGCTTTATCCCTCACTTCCATTAAAAGCACCTTTCTCTGTGAATAGATTATGAATCTCTTTTTTTTCCTTTTATTGTTTGTTTGTTTGCTTTTTTAAAAATTTTTATTTTTACTTTATTTTTCTTTACAATACTGTATTGGTTTTGCCAAAGAGGCACAGATGTATAGATGATTAATTTCTGTAGTTGAAGAGGAGAACAAAAACAATGTCTTATGCTGCCATGATGCTTACACCACTCAACTGACCACTAATTTTTATATCCTTTTTATATGTTTCCTTGGACTCTAATATCTAAAGTTTATAGAATTAAAAAAAAAAAAAGAGGGGAGAGAGGGAAAGATGGCGGAGGAATAGGACGGGAAGACCACTTTCTCCCTCACAAATTCCCCAAAAGAACATTTCAACGCTGAGCAAACTTCACAAAACAACTTCTGTAGGCTGGCAGAGGACATCAGGCAACCAGAAAAGCAGATCATTGTCTTCAAAAATAGGTAGGAAAAAATATAAAAGATGAAAAAGGAGACAAAGGAGGTGGGGAGGGAGCACATTGTAGAATGTCAAGCTGTCTTGAACAATTATTTTATTTATTCAAATGTATTGTACAAAGCATTATTAATTCTAAAGACTACTTCTTTGGAAAGTATTAAATATAAGTTTCCTGCCTATCAGGTAAATAATAGACTTACAATTCCCCTCTTCAAAAATTACTTCATAATATACAACATTAAATATGCTGAGACAAATATTTTGATGTTTGAAATAGTCTTTAAAAATTTCACATATGTGTATCTTAGTCATGGTGTAAGTTGGTGCATTAATTAATGATTAATGTAAACACATTGTTTTGGCTTTTTGTTGTTGCTTATTGTTATTCAGTTCCTAAGTCATGTCCTACTCTTTGTTACCCCATGGAATATAGCATGCCAGGATCCTTTGTCCTCCACTATCTCGCAGAGTTTCCTAAAAATCATGTCCATTGAGTCAGCCATGCTACCTAACCATCTCATCCTCTGCTGCCCTTTTTTTTTTTTTTCAGTTCATTTCAGTTCAGTCACTGAGTCGTGTCCGACTCTTTGCCACCCCAGGAATCGCAGCACACCCGGCCTCCCTGTCCATCACCAACTCCCAGAGTTCACTCAAACTCACATCCATTGAGTTAGTGATGCCATGCAGCCATCTCATCCTCTGTCATCCCCTTCTCCTCCTGCCCACAATCCCTCCCAGCATCAGAGTCTTTTCCAATGAGTCAACTCTTTGCCTGAGGTGGCCAAAGTTCTGGAGTTTCAGCTTTAGCATCACTCCTTCCAAAGAACACCCAGGGCCGATCTCCTTCAGGATGGACTGGTTGGATCTCCTTGCAGTCCAAGGGACTCTCAAGAGTCTTCTCCAACACCACAGTTCAAAAGCATCAATTCTTCAGCACTCAGCTTTCTTCACAGTCCAACACTTGCATCCATACATGACCACTGGAAAAAACACCCTTGACTAGACGGACATTTGTTGGCAAAGTAACGTCTCTGCGTCATAACTTTTCTTCCAAGGAGTAAGTGTCTTTTAATTTCATGGCTGCAATCACCATCTACAGTGATTTTGGAGCCCCTCAAAATAAAGTCTACACTGTTTCCACTGTTTCCCCATCTATTTCCCATGTAGTGATGGGACCGCATGCCATGATCTTAATTTTCTTTACCTTCAGTCAAATATCTTCTTATTTTAATTGACTAAACAGCTCAAACATATTTTCTCATGCATTTGCTATCAGATATTCAGAAGACTTCTAACATTTTGTTTAAAACTCTTCAAAACCTATTTTTAGTCATTTAATGAAGTAAAAATCTTGCTAATATAAAAGCTTTCTTCTTATCTTTTGACAATGTGAAGTTTGAGAGTTTTCAATGAGAGAATAAAGAAATATCTTGATTTACAGAAAAAAATATGATATTTCTTACAATCAACAAATGTATATGTTTGCTAATTTACACTTGCAAATTTAGTCTCAACAGATTTTAAAATGAATATTTAAGATACACACAAATATTTGTATTACAAAATGTTGTATTTCTAAGATCTTTCATTAAAATATTGGTAATACAATCTTTAAAATATTTTTTTGTTAAAACTAAACATTTTGTTTTTCATCCACTTGTTGAGCCACATACTTCAACCTTAAGTATATAACATATTTATGAATCTTATTTAATCATACAAATAATATAAACATTTTCTAGGTATAGTTTTTAGTGAAATTAGAACCAAATTACCAATTATTCTCTGCTGTGTATCTACATGAAGGACTTTCATAATAGTAAAAGTGAGGCAGGCATTCTACTGGGGGGATTTCTCTGGGACCCAAACTACAAACTGGAGGGCCCATGATGCAACTGTCACTAACCCAGAAGAATCAAGCCTCTCCACATGTTTATGAGAGAACCTTTGGCACAAGAGCTAGGCTTTCACTCTGGAAACGCTGGGAACAATCTGAGTCTGCACATAGAGGGAGGAATGGGTTAGCCTGTTTAGGTTACTTCAGAACCCAGATCATGGGAGGATGTAAAGACAAAGATAGAAACAAAGGAGACAGAGGTAAAGTACCATAGGAAGCAATCCACCTTTCTGCCCAAGATAGAAAAAAAAAAAAAACAACAGAAAATATAAAAAGAAGGATCAAAGATATGCACAAGCTTTCGGAGAGAATCCTAATGATGTTCCTTTAAATAAAACAATGTAATAAAATGATTACATGGTTGACAAAGAGAAAACTGATGAGCTGACAAATTCCCAACTATAGCAGATACAAGGGTGAGATTATAGAACTCTGTGGAATCCAAACAAAAATATGGAATTCTGAATAAAAGAGATTTATAAAATAATGAAATAAAAATACATTTTTTTTTAACGCAATGAAAACAACCAAAAGACTTGAGTAAGAGATATCCTAGGAAACATTCCATTTAAATATTAAAGCCCTTCTCCTTCACTTCACTGTTTTACAGTGAGGTGAAGAAATACACCAGTCCTCTTGAAAGATCTCAGAAATGGAGCCAAATGATGATACTTCAATATTTTAGGAATATTGAAATAAAATTATTTACAAGATTTCCTACAGACCTCAATGCCTTCTTGTAAACTTGATCCTGAATTGTGCTGCATAAATGCCTATAAACATTTTGAAGGCTATTTAATTTAAAAAGACAGTTTCCTGGTTTCCTACCATCTTCTTCTCTTAGTACCCACAGGCATCATTAACCATATGCTCCAGTATATATGTGAACTGGAAAAACCCCAGATATTCCTGGGTTTTCTAGACACAGGAGCTCATACTACCTCCATTCATATGAACAAAGCCTTTAATCTGTTTCTTGTTCTTAGTTAAAAAAAATTATCTCCCCATGGGGGTGGGGTGACTTTAATCAGTCAATATTTCAACATTGATAAGGGCATTCTTCAAGCTAAAATCAATTAAGATGGGATAAACTATGGAAAATTCAATGATAAAATAAAAAATATCACATTCAATAAGATAAGCCTGACTTCTGATGGCCAGACAAACTCTTAACATGTGATTATTCACCTTGTAGTAAAATATACAACCCTGCTAAATTTTGTATTTAAACCTGAAAGGATTCTGACTTAATGAGATTATCACTTATAAGAGTTTGTATGTCAAATAAAATTAAGCTACCCTTCTTGGTCAGGAAAAATCCAAAGGAGGAGTTTAACAATCCATCAAACAATAAGAAAGCTTTGATGGTGGCTTGTATTGGTGCTAAGTCACTTCACTTGTGTCTGGCTCTCTGAGACCCTATGGGCTGTAGCCCACCAGGCTTCTCTGTTTATGGGATTCTTCAGGCAAGAATATTGAAGTGGGTTGCCATGCTCTCTTCCAGGGGATCTTCTCAACCCAGGGGTCGAATCCATGTGTCTTCCGTCTCCTGCACTGGCAAGCAGGTTTTTTACCACTCATCTTGTAGTAAAATGTATGGCTCTGCTAAATTTTTTATTTAAATATAAAGTGATCCTGACCTTAAGAGTTTATCACCTATAAGAGTTTGTATTCCAAAACAAAACAAAACAAAACAAACAAAGTTCCCTTCTTGGTCAGTTCAGTTCAGTTCAGTTCAGTCACTCAGTTGTGTCTGACTCTTTGTGATCCCATGGACTACAGCACACCAGGCCTCCCTGTCCATTACCAACTCTCAGAGCTTGCTCAAACTCATGTCCATGAAGTCAGAGATGCCACCCAACTATCTCATCCTCTGTTGTTCCCTTCTTCTCCCGCACTTAGTCTTCTTGGGCAGACCAAGAGAAATTCAACAGAGGGCTTTAGCAATTTATCAAATAACAGTAAAGTCTTGAGGTGTTTTGTACTGGTAATAACCTGAAATAGGCCTATGGAGTCAAACTTTCCAACAGAACGCTTAAAATATGAATAAAGACATACTCTGCATGGGCCTCCCTCTCTGGTAAAGTTCCTAGGTACCTAGAAGTTTGAAAAGTGGAAAGCAAAACGGAAGCCCATTTGATGTAATAGAACTGATATAGAGTTGAGAATATTTATATACACCAACAATATCCACTCCCCCCTTTTTTTCTATTTTCCTACCTTGCATGCTAAGTCACTTTATTCATGTCCTACTAATTGCAATCCTATGGACACTAGCCCACTATGCTTCTCTGTCCATGGGGGATTCTCCAGGCAAGAATACTGGAGTGGGTTGCCATGCCTTCCGCTATGGGATCTTCTCAACCTAGGGATTGAACCTGATCAAACCTGCATTCCCTGCAACTCCTGCATTGCAGGCAGGCTCTTTACTGCTGAGTCACAGGGGAACCTCACCAAGAATACTGGAGTGGGTAGCCTATCCATTCTCCAGGGAATCTTTCTGACCCGGAGTTGAACCAGGGTATGCTGAATTGCAGGTGGATTCTTTACCAGCTGAGCTACCATGGAAGCCATCTGGTCTTGGTTAGAAGAGATACTGGCAATGATGACTTGACCAAAAAACTTTGGAGTGTTTTTTTTTCTCTTTTTTATTTGAAAACATCTGGTGACCATATAAACTGTAATGATAATTTTCATTTTATCATTGTCACCAGTGGTTCTACAGTTGTGTCATATACCCCATTCACATTGATTCTTATGCCCATGCAATGGATTCCCTCTCTTTGGAAGTTCAGTTTTCTAGATTAAAGGTCATTCCTCTATCTGTTCCCTCTTGGAAGCTGGTGATAGATCTTGGCTACTGAGATGGAGGGTAATTGTGACCTTGTTTTAAAGATAAAGGCAGAGATTCCTAATAGCCTGTGATCATACCTGTATAGCTGAGAACTCATCACTCTATTGGATATAGCTTCAGGATGTGGAAATCTCATTATCCCATTTCTATAACTGACTTATAAACTAATATTAATCTGAGAGCAACTGGTATCAGTTCTGTCTTTATTTGATACACTCAATCTAAAGCATAAGCTTTCCAGTGTTCCTGATGTTTCGGAGTCTGGGATTGGCACATGCACAGAAGAAATATCAAAAGCGCTTATTGGCAGTTCTTCACAATTTATTTTATGTCTAGTTAATTATCCTTTTTAAGACCATTAAATTCAGTCCTCATTAAAAGAAACACCACATGGTTCCATAAGGTTGATCTGAGGTAAAAAGTAAACAGTTCTCTGTGACATTTTTTTGTTGCAAAGCAATTATACTCCAATAAAAAAGAAAAAAGTAGCTAAGAAAAAGGAAGAAAAACCAAAGTGTTTGGACCTAGTAAAGAAAGAGAGAACACTTTTTACACAGTCTTAATTGTGTATCAAAACAGAGAATTTAGGAAAGACCTTACAACCTGTTTGAGTAATTTTAAAGTATGTAATGTAAGGAAAGGCACTAGTTTTGTTGACAGACTGTAATATATTAGTGAACCCAGAAAGATGAGGGTGGACCCAAAAAGGGTCTTGGAAGGATTCTTGATGAGAAAGATGTTAGTTCTAAAGTGCAAGCTGTCTTGTAGGTCTATGTCTCTACATTCCAGATTAATCATTTCCTGGAGAAAAAAGCTAATTACTTATATTCAGTCTTAGTGAGTGCATGTGTTTGTGTGTTAGGTCGCTTCAGTCATGTCTGACTCTTTGCAACTCTATAAACTGTAGCCCACCAAGCTCAGTTCATGGGATTCTACAGCAAGAATATTGGAGTGGGTCGCCATGTCCTATTCCAGGGGATCTTCCCAGCACAGGGATCGAGCCCACATCTGTGTCTCCTGCACTGGCAGGTGGGTGGTGCTTTTTTTTGTTTATTTATTTATTTATTTATTTTTACCACTAGCACCACTTGGGAAGCCGTTTTGGGCAGCAAAAGAAGAGAAATTTTTGCTTAATCTCAGGGACAAAGATTGATGCTGTTCTCAGAATTCCTCAGAGTCTTCTGCCTGTTTTTCAAACAGCCACGAGTATTTGTGGAGGAAAGGATTGGGATCTCACCTCTGGAACACAACCTTAGTATGAATAACAGGTTATGATCAGAGATAGCAATGCAAAGAGCCTGGATATTTGCACGGATCTTGATAGTCAAGTTATTATTTGTTTCTATAAGCACTCTGCCTCAAACCTACAATATGAATCACCCAAACTACCACACAATAGCATTCATTTCACATGCTAGTAAAGTAATGCTCAAAATTCTCCAAGCAAGTCTTCAGCAATTCATGAACCGTGAACTTCCAGATGTTCAGTCAGTTCAGTTCAGTCACTTAGTCATGTCTGACTCTTTGTGACCCCATGAATCACAGCACGCCAGGCCTCCCTGTCCATCACCAACTGCAGGAGTTCACTCAGACTCACGTTCATCGAGTCGGTGATGACATCCAGCCATCTCATCCTCTGTCGTCCCCTTCTCCTCCTGCCCCCAATCCCTCCCAGCATCAGAGTCTTTTCCAATGAGTCAACTCTTCGCATGAGGTGGCCAAAGTACTGGAGTTTCAGCTTTAGCATCATTCTCTCCAAAGAAATCCCAGGGTTGATCTCCTTCAGAATGGACTGGTTGGATCTCCTTGCAGTCCAAGGGACCCTCAAGATTCTTCTCCGACACAACAGTTCAAAAGCATCAGTTCTTCAGCACTCAGCCTTCTTCACAGTCCAACTCTCACATCCAGACATGACTAATGGAAAAACCATAGCCTTGACTAGACGGACCTTAGTCGTCAAAGTAATATCTCTCCTTTTGAATAAGCTATCTAGGTTGATCATAGCTTTCCTTCCAAGAAGTAAGCATCTTTTAATTTCATGGCTGCAGTCATCATCTGCAGTGATTTTGGAGCCCAAAAAATAAAGTCTGACACTGTTTCCACTGTTTCCCCATCTATTTCCCATGAAGTGATGGGACCAGATTCCATCATCTTCGTTTTCTGAATGTTGAGCTTTAAGCCAACTTTTTCACTCTCCTGTTTCACTTTGATCAAGAGGCTTTTGAGTTCCTCTTCACTTTCTGCCATAAGAGTGGTGTCATCTGCATATCTGAGGTTATTGATATTTCTCCCGGCAATCTTGATTCCATCTTATGTTTCTTCCAGTCCAGTGTTTTTCATGATGTACTCTGCATATAAGTTAAATAAGCACGGTGACAATATACAGCCTTGACGTATTCCTTTTCATATTTGGAACCAGTCTGTTGTTCCATGTCCAGTTCTAACTGTTGCTTCCTGACCTGCATACAGATTTCTCAAGAGGCAGGTCAGGTGGTCTGATATTACCATCTCTCTCAGAATTTTCCACAGTTTATTGTGATCCACACAGTTCAGGCTGCTTTTAAAAAAGGCAAAGGAACCAGAGATCTAATTGCCAAAATTCACTGGATCATCAAAAAAGCCAAGATAGTTCCAGAAAAACATCTATTTCTGCTTGCCTATGCCAAAGCCTTTGACTGTGTGGATCGCAATAAACTGTGGGAAAGTCTGAAAGAGATGGGAATACCAGACCACCTGACCTGCCTCTTGAGAAACCTATATGCAGGTGAGGAAGCAACAGTTAGAACTGGACATGGATCAAGAAAAGACTGGTTCCAAATAGGAAAAGGATTATGTCAAGGTACATTGTCACCCTCCTTATTTAACTTATAAGCAGAGTACATCATAAGAAATGCTGGCCTGGAAGAAGCACAAGCTGAAGTCAAAACTGCCAGGATAAATCTCAGTAACTTCACACATGCAGATGACACCATCTTTAAGGCAGAAAGAGAAGAGGCACTAAAAAGCCTCTTGTTGAAAGTTCAGTTCAGTTCAATTCAGTCACGTCCGACGATTTGCAACCCCATGAATCGCAGCATGCCAGGCCTCCCTGTCCATAACAACTCCCAGAGTTTGTTCAAACTCATGTCCACTGAGTCAGTGATTCCATCCAGCCATCTCATTCTCTGTCATCCCCTTTTCCTCCTGCCCTCAATCCTTCCAAGCATCAGAGTCTTTTCCAATGAATCAACTCTTTGAATCAGGTGGCCAAAGTATTGGATTTTCAGCTTTAGTATCAGTCCTTCCAATGAACAACCAAGACTGAACTCCTTTAGAATGGACTGGTTGGATCTCCTTGCAAACCAAGGAACTCTCAGGAGTCTTCTCCAACACCACAGTTCAAAGGCATCAATTTTTTGGTGCTCAGCTTTCTACACAGTGCACCTCTCACATCCATACATGACTAATGGGAAAATCATAGCCTTGACTGGATAGACCTTTGTTGTCAAAGTACTGTCTCTGTTTTTGAATATGCTGTCTACATTGGTCATAACTTTCCTTCCAAGGACGAAGCGTCTTTTAATTTCATGGCTTCAATCACCATCCACAGTGTTTTTGGATCCCCCAAAAATAAACTCTGACACTGTTTCAGAGTGAAAAAGTTGGCTTAAAGGTCAACATTCGGAAAACTAAGATCATGGCATCTGGTCCCATCACTTCTTGGGAAATAGATGGGGAAACAGTGAAAACAGTGTCAGACTTTATTTTTTGTGGCCCCAAAATCACTGCAGATGGTGATTGCAGCTATGAAATTAAAAGACGCTTACTCCTTGAAAGGAAAGTTATGACCAAACTAGATAGCATATTCAAAAGCAGAGACATTACTTTGCCAACAAAAGTCCATCTGATCAAGGCTATGGTTTTTCCAGTGGTCATGTATGGATGCGAGAGTTGGACTGTGAAGAAGGCTGAGTGACAAAGAACTGATGCTTTTGAACTGTTGTGTTGAAGAAGACTCTTGAGAGTCCATTGGACTGCAAAGAGATCCAACCAGTCCATTCTAAAGGAGATTATTCCTGGGTCTTCACTAAAGGGACTGATGCTGAAACTGAGAAACTCCAATATTTTGGCCCCCTCTTGTGTAGAGTTGACTCATTGGAAAAGACCCTGATGCTGGGAGGGATTGGGGGCAGGAGGAGAAGGGGACAACAGAGAATGAGATGGCTGGATAGCATCACTGACTTGATGGATGTGAGTTTGGGTAAACTCCGGGAGTTAGTGATGGACAAGGAGGCCTGGCATGCTTCGATTCATGCGGTCACAAAGCGTCGGACACGACTGATCAACTGAACTGACTGACTGACTGATTGTCTTTCTCAAAATTGCTTAAAGGAGTTGACTCCTCCACTACTCAATTCCATTCCTTCTATCGTTTCTTTAATGATGCTTTCATCCCATCATGCTATCAAAGTTATTATTCATCAGTCACTTCCAAATTACTATTATAAATGATTTATTTTTCTTAGTTCTATTGGCAGCTTTCATAAGTTAATTAAATTGCAGTTTTCCTTTACAAAAATTTTGATTGGCCTCCAGAATATTATTCTCTTTTCTCACAACCTTATTTTCTTCTCCTTCAATCTCTTTATCAAAGTTTCTTCCTTCTTTCACCACATTTAAATGTAGATGTCCCCTAGGCTAAGCTTAGAGCTCTTTTTTGTTATTCACTCTCACTCTTTGTTAATATTGTCTATCACTTTTGTTTAAATGCTGTTCATGTGTTGATAAATCCCAAACTTATACCTCTCACCTTGGCTATATTTAGTATCTATACTTTTGTACCTAGTCTTCCCTGGTGGCTTAGTAGTAAAGAACCTGTTTGCCAATGCAGGGGAAGCAGTCAATCGCTGGGCCAAGAAGATCTCCTGGAGAAGGAAATGGCAACCCACTCCAGTATTCTTGCCGAGGGAGTCTAATGGACAGAGAAGCCTGGTGGGCTACAGTCCATTGGGGTTGCAAAAAGTGTCAGACCCAACTTAGCAGCTAAACAAAAGCAGCAACTTATGTACCTAATGAACTTGGCCTTAAACTTGCCCTAAAATGAACTTCTGTTCTTCCCTGCAAATCTGTATTCCCCACAATTTATATTATCTTATCCCAGTGAATGAAGTTTCATTCTTAATTTTATTTGTCAGCAAATCATGTTTGTTCTACTTTAAGATCATATTCTTAAACTAAACCAGCAATTGAAATTTCTTATTTGAAATGTTATATTGACCTCCCTAGTGATGTCACTGTTTATAATCTTTTCACTGTTACTTTTTAATATATTAACCAGAGAATATCATCAGTGAATTTATCAGTTCCATTTTCATCCAAAATCCTCCAAAGGCTTCCTTTTCAGACTAAGTACATGTTAATGCCTTTGCCTTGTTACCCAAATAATTCTACTTAAAGTACATAAGCCATACATGTAAAGTATATAAACCAATGTACATAAAACCATTCATTACCTCTATCACTTAAGACTATTCCAGCTCACGTTTTTTCTTTACAAAATACTCATTTCTAATGTTTAGTAATGGCAAAGTCCACTGTCTTCCTCAAGTCTTTTCATGTTACCTTATCAGTTAGGTCTTCTCTGTCCTAATTAAATATTTTAGTTTCCTGGCTTTCTCTAGCCTTCTTTCAATTTTTCTCTATAGCATTTTTACTATTTTATTTTATGTATTTCATTTATTTATTTTGCATTGCCTCTTTTTATTAGATAAGATCCAGCATTTAGAGCCTTACTTCAAACACAGAGCATTTAATTATTATTGGCTAAATGAATGAATGCATGCAATGAACAGTTGATAGACTGCAACTACTGCTAGAGGTCTCAGTGAGGGATTTCCATCATGATACGAAACTGTAAGGAATTTCTTCACTTCATGAACATCATACAAAATTAAAGTTTCAAGGACAATTATCTGATTAGTTGAGGTAAAATCCCTGTTTGTTCCAGCTTTATCATGCAAAAGGGGGAAAATATTTTCCTCTGTTAATTTGTGTTACCATCCAACCCTGACTACACAAAATGGAAAGAGGTGATTATCAGTGGTAAGTCCTACTCTTATGAGGAAAGTGTATTTAAAAGTGAGGATCAAAAATATTTACATATCCAATATATATTCAGTACAGTTTTAGGTACAATAAATAAATAATAGTCATTGAGTATTTAGTCTATGAGTATTAGTCATTCAGTCGTGTCTGATTCTTTGCAGCCCCATGGATTGTAGCCATCAGGTTCCTCTGTCTGTGGAATTCTCCAGGCAACAATACTAGAGTGGGTAGCCACTCCTTTCTCCAGGGATCTTCCCAACCCAGGAATAGAACTTGGGTTTCCCACATTGTAGGCAGATTCTTTACCATCTGAGCCACCAGTGAAGCCCAGGTCCGTACAACTTAGTAAATAATAACATGCATTTATAAAAGTCACTCATCACAAGTGTCTCAACCACATAATATAATTTCTTTTTTAGAAACAATAAAACTAGTTCTAAGTTGTAGCAAAAAGCAGAGATTAAAAACAGATAATGCTTGTCTTAAGCTCCCTTTCGTTTATTAATCAAATATTTGTAGCACACCTTTTTAACACTATCATGGATATACTTGGAGATACAATTTTTTTAAAAAATGCATTTCTCTTAAAGGTCTTGATTTCAGTTCTTTTGGATTATTGCATCATCTTTTTTTAATGAAGTGTACTCATTTTATTTATTTATTTTTTTATTTCACAATATTGTGTTGGTTTTGCCATACATCAACATGAATCCACCACAGGTATACATGTGTTCCCCATCCTGAACCCCCCTCCCTCCTCCCTCCCCGTACCATCCCTCTGGGTCATCCCAATGCACTAGCCCCAGGCATCCAGTATTATGCACTGTACCTGGACTGGCAATTCCTTTCATATAAACAACTCAAATGTCAATTGACGAATGGATAAAGCATATGATGTATACATATGACAAAATATTATTCAGCCATATTTTAAAAAACAGAAGAAGAAACATCTTGCCACTTGTGAGAGCATGAATAAACCTGGAGGATTTTTTTTTTTTTTTTGCTGAGTGAAATAAATCAGTCACAGAAGGACAAATATTTTATGACTCCACTTATATGAGGTATCTAAAATAATCAAACTTATAGAAGCAAAGAATACAATCAATAGTGCTTGCTAAGGGTTAGGGTTGGAGGAAATAGGAAGATACTATTCAATAGGTTTAAAGTTTCAGTTATGATAGATTAATCAATTCTACAGATCTACTATACAATAGAGTGTCTGTAAATAAAATGCAATATTGTTCATATTGAAATTTTCTTTTTAAATTAATATTTTATTTTTTATTTTACTTTACAATACTGTATTGGTTTTGCCATACATTGACATGAATCTGCCACGAGTGTACATGAGTTCCCATCCTGAATCCCCCTCCCACCTCTCTCGCCATAGCATCTCTCTGGGTCATCCCAGTGCACCAGCCCCAAGCATCCTGTATCAAACCTAGACTGGCGGTTTGTTTCTTACATGACAGTATACATGTTTCAATGACATTCTCCCAAATCATCCCACCCTCTCCCTCTCCCTCTCCCTCTCACAGAGTCCAAAAGTCTATTCTATACATCTGTGTCTCTTTTGCTGTCTCACATACAGTGTTATCATTACCATCTTTCTAAATTCCATACATATGTGTTAGTATACTGTATTGGTGGTGTTTTTTTTTTTTTTTTTTTTTTTTTTTCTGGCTTGCTTCATTCTGTATAATCGGCTCCAGTTTCATCCACATCATTAGGACTGATTCAAATTTATTCTTTTTAATGGCTGAGTAATACTGCATTTTGTATATGTACCACAGCTAAATATTATTGTCACATTCATTAAAATAAACACACGACAGCAACAAACAAAAAAGAAAAAAAAAAGAGAGAGAGAGAGACAGAGATATACAAAAGCAAACTCTAGTTGATGTTAGATATGTCTATTATCTTGATTTTGGTGGTGGTATTTCAAAAGTTTGTATACATTCAAACAACAAAAGTACACACATTAATTATATGAAGTTATTTGTATGTCAAATATATATCAATAAAGCTATTAAATTAATTAATTCATTAGGAATGCATGCAAAAACATCTGTACCATCCTAGAATAGTCCAGATAAAGCAAGTGTACAATCAGATATAAAGTAAATCATACAATGATTTATGAACATAAGTGACTCAATCTATTTCAAGTTCATAAAATAAAGATTAAACACTCTGGATGAATTAACTAGAGAAATATGGGAAAATAAATAAACCATACATAGGTAAAAGTTTGAAATAAGATTATTTTAGAAAGCTATCACACAAGAGTTGCAGTATAGTGGCAACTATAGCCACAGAAGATTTAGAGAAAAAAAAAAAAGCCAATTTTATTGCAGTAAGTGAGATTACTTGAAAATTTTGAAAACCTTCCATTCTAAAATAGTTGTCAAAAATCAGATAGAAACAGTAAGTTCATGATCAGGTGTAGAATTTCTTTACAGAAGCATCTATTTATGGCTAAATGAATAAAATAATCTTGAAAACTGTGGTAAACATTAGAGTATACACATGAGGCACCTAGCATGGCACTTGCAAGGGGTATTAACAACATCTTAGCAATAGAACTGCTCTAATTGGCCTGATATTCTAATAAACTGAATCAAGACTTTGCTGAATTTAGCACTAATATTTAAGGAACTAGTTTAAGATACTCTGTTTCTGTAAAGTGTTTTTAGAAAATAAAAATCAAATGAAAGAAAATAAATAGAAAAGAAGATTGGTTCCTTAGTAAAATATTATCCTCTTTCCATGCAAAAAAAAAAAAAAAAAAAAAAAAAAAAACACACGAAAATATAGAATGGCAGTAGAGGAAATAAAGAACCTATATAGCTCAGCAGATTATCCACTAGTTACATTTTTCTACTAGTTTTTAATGTGGAGCATCAGCAAACTTTCAAGTATCCTAGAATAACTGTCCCAAATCAGCAAAATCAAAGTTAAAACAGCAGAAACAACAACAAAAAAGTACCAGTTCAAGATGAAATGTTGAATATATTATAATAAGCAACAAAAAAATTACCTTTTGTTCATCATTACACGTTCGTTTTATGTATGTAGAGTGCAAATTTATTTATGTAGAGTGAAAATGCCAAATACTTTGTCCACACTAGAACTCTAATCTAGTCCGTCAATTTATTCTAGACTGGTGATGCTGCTGTTTCATAGAGAGAGAGAGAGAGAGAGGAAAAAAAAAAAAAAACCTGCTAATTTGGCTGTTATTCTGCAAAGCAGCTGTGATCACCACCCTAAGCAATGAAGATACTTTCTCCCAGACTCATATAAAACTTTCACATGGAAAACTACCAAAAAGCTAAATATGCATATTTCATAATTTATTGAGATATATTTTGCATTATGCTGTTATATTTTGCAGCTCATCAAGAATACATACCATATCCTGGGATTTCTACCTCATAAAGTGTGCTACAGCAATCAAGCATAAGCTATACCTTTTTATAATCAATATAGCTCATTTGAGCTTAACTGGCAACCCTGGAGAGTGAACATAAAAGAAAAGCACAGCTAATTGAAGACTTCGATCTTCATCTCCCAACTCCCTTACAGTTTTCTACATTTTGTTTTAATTTGTATAGAATCTTCATTGTTAACGAACTTAGTAAAATTCTGTTTTATTTTTAATCTATAGTGTTGAGATGCTTATATTTTAAATCAAACTCAAAGATATTAAGAGTATTGATGCAATATTATGGTTTTGAAAACCTAGTTTTGAAAATAACTGTCACTCGTATAAATTGATATGTGGTTATATAAAAAGGCTTTACTGTATTGAATGATAACTGAAAATATTTATCTGAATTTAAAACCTGAGATGTTAGTGAAAATGCCATTGTCATCAAAATAATGCTCTGTTGATATATAACTGAATCACTTGTTCTTTTCAAATATTTGAGTTTTTTTAATTCTTAAGTAAACAAGAGTTCAAAATTATTCATAGGAAGGTTATCAATTTTGCATTTCCTCTGTTAAACATTTATGAAAATGATAAAGCCATGTTTCAGTTCAGGTCAGTTCAGTCACTCAGTCATGTCCGACTCTTTGTAACTCCATGAGCCACAGCACTCCAGGCCTCCCTGTACATCACCAACTCCTGGAGTTTACCCAAACTCATGTCCATTGAGTCGGTGATGCCATTTAACCATCTCATCCTCTGTCATCTCCTCTCCTCCTGCCCTCAATCTTTCCCAGCATCAGGGTCTTTTCAAATGAGTCAGCTCTTCGCATGAGGTGGCCAAAATATTGGAGTTTCAGCTTCAACATCAGTTCTTCCAATGAACACCCAGGACTGACTTCCTGTAGGATGGACTGGTTGGATCTCCTTGCAGTCGAGGAGACTCTCAAAAAGCCAAGTTTAGAGTGGTAAATATTTGCACCAAGGTGAATGTGAAGACAGTAAGGCCTCAGCATCAAGATAATTTGCAGTGTCAGTTGTATCCTTTTCAGAGGACTATGCTTTAAGAAATCTCTGTAAAATTATCATGCATCTGCAAACATTAGTAGGCTAAATCGACCTAAAGATTTTAAGGCAATTTAAACATTTAGATTACTTTTGTAGTCTATAATAATGATGGCCATATTATAATCATTCAGGACAGGACCCAAACAATCACTTTGAATTGCCTTGGATTCTTAATATTTATCATATACATAAATTATGATAAATAAAAATAAATCACAAGGAATTACTAAATCATATGTTTCAAAATGTCTGAATAAGACAGCAAATATAGCATCCAGTATGTAATATGCAATCATCTGATGCTCTGTACCTGAAGGTACTCTAAAATCTCCTATTACAATTACAATAAGCAGTCTCTGAACATTTAAACTAAGAATACAGATTGAGTAATCTCTATAAGAACTTTGAAAGTCATGCAAACTGCCAACTGGATGCAGAAAAATTTAGTGGTCAAGCAAGGTAATCAGTCATGCAAGTAAGTTTAAACATCCCCTTCTTTTTGTATCTTCAAAAAATGTTGTAATCCTCCTATATATGTATTTGATTTAATCAAGCTTCACACAACCCAGGATTCTGTCCCTTCATTTTTGTCATGTTTAACTCACATTCTGAATCTCTCATTGCAATCTTTTCTGTATGTATGTATGTATATTCATATATATATGTATATATATATGTATGTATATATATATGCATGTGTGCATGTGTGTGTATATATATATATGTATATAAATGTGCAACTGTCGTCTGGGAGAAATGGGTGATATGGTTAGATGATACAAACTTCCAGTGAAGAGATAAATTCTGCAGATGTAATGTATAACATGGTAACTACAGTTAACAATAGTATATTGCATATTTGAAAGTTGCTTAAGAGAACAAAAATTTAAAATTCCTACTACACACAAAAATCCCACCATATAAGGGGATGGATAAACTAACTATCCATATACTGGTAACTATTTTTCAACATATACATATATAATTACCTTGTAACATGTCAATTTTGTCTCAATAAATCTGGGGAAAATGTTAAGCTATTTCATATACCTGAAACATTTGGCATTATGATCACTTTATTTCATAATCTTATTGCCATATACTGGCAATGCTTGAACAATATGGGTTTGAACTGCACAGATCCACTTACAGAGAGATTTCCTTTAGTAAATATACTGAAAAAAAAATAGTTTTTGTAAAGTGAGTAGGCTGAAAATCAAGAAAAAGTTCTGTTGTGAATTCATAAAATACATGTAGACACTGATATATTTTACTGCCATAAAACACACAAAATCTCTTATTAAAAGTTAAACTTACACAATAGTTACATAGACTGAACATGGCACCATGAAAAATACTGTGGCCAAAAAAAATAGTGGGATGAGGCTGAAAATTTTCAAGATGAGTATTAGGCAAACATTGCGGAGCTAATACACATCAGACAGAATTAACAGATGTCTTAGTGGAGATGAATGTTTCTGAACCAGTGCCAGATGATGAAGATGTAGAATCAGTGATAGAAAACTTATTTTAAACATAATATATAATTTAAGAATAATTTGACTTATTTTACAACATAGGTCTTTCTATGATATGGATACTGAAAGTAAAGTCAATGGTGGAATAAGAAAGCATACCATACAGAAAATATTTTTAGTGGAATGAAAAAGCAAAAAAAAAAAAAAAAGACAAATTTCAATGAATACGCTCATAAAGTTAAACCAAGTGTGCCTGCCTCTTCAGCCTCTCCTTTCACCTCCTCCACCTCTTCTGCCTCTACCACCCCTGAGTCAGCAAATCCAAACCTCTGTCTTCTTCTGCCTCCTCAATCTACTCAACATGAAGAAGACAAGGATGAAGATATTTATGGTGACCTACTTCCACTCAATGAATAATAAATAATCAGAAGAGTAAATAATCATCATAAGCTAATAAATGTATCTTCTGTGTGTCTATGTCTTCCTGTGAAAATCTAACTGTACAGCAAGCACTGTATGAGACATTTTGTGTCAGTATCATCAAGTTTTTTGTTGAAGCAGATAGTCTATTCTTACATAAACATAAGGTGAGTGATAATTTATATAAAATTAATAATGCATTAGTTTTCTTACCACTTTATGAGTTTTATTTTTAAAAATTACATTACCGTATAGTTGCCTCTCTTGTAATTGAAGAGCTACATATATGCCTATCAGTACAGATATCTTTTTTAGTAACAATATTTGTATTATGTATTATGAATACATATTATGAATATGTATTATGTATATGTATTATGAATACTATATGCCATAAATTCTACACATATTCATTTATTAATGTAGAGACTAGACTACTATGCAGCAATTATTATCCATTACATTTGTTGTGGTGGTTCAGTCACTCAGTTGCGTCCTACTCTTTGCAAACGCATGGACTACAGCATGACAGGTTTCCTTGTCCTTCATCTTCTGGAGTTTACTCAGAGACTTGTAAATCTAGTTGGCCAGCCAACCATCTCAACCACTGTCTTCCCCTTCCCTCCCTGCCTTCAATCTTTCCCAGCATCAGGGTATATTCTAATGTGTATGCTCTTCACATCAGGTGGACAAAATATTAGAGTTTCAGCTTCAGCACGAGTCCTTCCAATGAATAGTCGGGACTGATTTCCTTTAGGATTGACTGGTTTGATCTTCTTGTAGTCCAAGGGACTCTCAAGAGTCTTCTCCAACACCACAGTTCAAATTATTTCGCAGTCAGTCTTCTTTATGGTCCAACTCTCACATCCACACATGACTATTGGAAAAACCATAGCTTTGACTATATGGACCTTTGTCAGCAAAGTAATATCTCTGCTTTTTAATATGCTGTCTAGTTTAGGTATAGCTTTTCTTCCAAGGAGCACGCATCTTCTAATTTCATGGCTTTAGTCACCATTTACAGTGATTTTAGAGCCCAAGAAAATAAAGTCTGTCACTGTTTCCATTTTCTCCCCACTTATTTGCAAAAAGTGATGGGACAAGACACCATGATCTTTGTTTTTTGAATGTTGAGTTTTAAGACAACTTTTTCACTCTCCTCTTTCACCTTCATCAAAAAGCTCTTCAGATTCTCATCACTTTTTGCCATAAGGTTGGTGTTATATGCATACATGAGGTTATTGATACTTCTCATGGCAATCTTGATTCTAGCTAGTGCTTCATCCAGCCCAGTCTTTTACATAATAAAATCTGCATAAAATTTAAATAAGCAGGGTGACCATATATGGGGTTGATGTACTCCATTCCCAATTTGAAACCATTCCATTGTTCCATATCTGGTTCTGACTATTGCATCTTGACCTGTATCCATTTTCTCAGGAGGCAGGCAAGATAGTGTTGTAGTACCATCTCTTAAAAGAATTTTCCATAACTTGTTGTGGCCATACAGTTGAATGCTTTAGTGTAGTCCCTGAAGCAGTAGTAGATTTTTTTTTCTTGAATTCTCTTGCTTTCTTATGATCCGATGGATATTGTCGATTTGATCTCTGATTCCTGTGACTTTTCTAAATCCAACTTTAACATCAGGAAGTTCTCAGTTCACATACTGTGGAAGTCTTGCTTGAAGGATTTTAAGCATTACCTTGCTAGCATGTGAAATGAGTGCAATTATTTGGTGATGTGAACATTCTTTGGCATTGCATTTCTTTGATATTGGAATGAAAACTGACCTTTTCAAGTTCTGTGCCCACTGGTGAGATTTCAAAATGTGCATCAGGCAAATTAAACAATTATATGGCTACCATTATTTTAGGTTCAGTTCAGTTAAGTTCAGTCGCTCATGTCTGACACTTTGTGACCCCATGAACAGCAGCACCCCAGTCTCCCTGTCCATCACCAACTTCCAGAGTCTACCCAAACCCATCTCCATTGAGTTGGTGATGCCATCTAACCATCCCATCCACTGTCGTCCCCTTCTCCTGCCCTTAGTCTTTCCTTGCATCAGGATCTTTTCAAATGAGTCAACTCTTCGCGTGAGGTGACCAAAGTATTGGATTTTCAGCTTCACCATCAATCCTTCCAATGAACACCCAGGACTAATCTCTTTTAAGATGGACTGGTTGGATCTCCTTGCAGTCCAAGGGACTCTCAAGAGTCTTCTCGAACACCATAGCTCAAAAGCATCAATTATTTGGCACCGAGCTTTCTTCACAGTCCAACTCTCACATCCATATATGACCACTGGAAAAACCGTAGCCTTGACTAGGCGGATCTTTGTTGGCAAAGTAATGTCTCTGCTTTTCAATATGCTATCTAGGTGGGTCATATATTTTCTTCCAAGGAGTAAGCGTTTTTTTTTTTTTTAATTTCATGGCTGCAATCACCATCCACAGTGATTTTGGAGCCCAGAAAAATAAAGTCAGCCACACTTACCCTATCTGTTTGCCATGAAGTGATGGGACTGGATGCCATGATCTTAGTTTTCTGAAAGTTGAGTTATAAGCCAAACTTTTTCACTCTCTCACTTTCATCAATAGGCTATTTAGTTCTTCCTCATCTTCTGCCGTAGAATGGTGTCATCTGCATATCTGAGGTTATTGATATTTCTCCTGGCAATCTTGATTCCAGCTTGTGCCTCCTCCAGTCCCATGTTTCTCATGACATACTCCACATAGAAGTTAAATGAACAGGGTGACAGTATACAGCCTTGACATATTTCTTTTCCTATTTGGAACCAGTCTGTTGTTCCATGTCCAGTTTTAGCTGTTTCTTCCTGACCTGCATATAGGTTTCTCAAGAGGCAGGTCAGGTGGCTTGATATTCCCATCTCTTTCAGAATTTTCCACAGTTTATTGTGATCCACACAGTCAAGGCTTTGGCATAGTCAATAAAGCAGACATAGATGTTTTCTGGAGTTCTCTTGCTTTCTTGATGATTCAGCAGATGTTGGCAATTTGATCTCCGATTCCTCTGACTTTTCTAAAACCAGCTTGAACATCTGGAAGTTCATGGTCCATATAACTTGATTGCTGAAGCCTGGCTTGGAGAATTGTGAGCATTATTTTAACAGCATGTGAGATGATTGCAATTGTACAGTAGTTTGAGCATTCTTTGGCATTGCCTTTCTTTGGGATTGGAATTAAAAATGACCTTTTTCAGTCCTGTGGCCACTACTGAGTTTTCCAAATTTGCTGACATACTGAGTGCAATACTTTCACAGCATTATATTTCACGATTTGAAATAGCTCAACTGGAATTCCATCACCTCCACTAGCTTTGTTCATAGTGATCCTTCCTAAGACCCACTTGACTTCACATTTCAGGATGTCTGGCTCTAGGTGAGTGATAACTCCATCATGATTATCTTGGTCTTGAAGATATTTTTGGACAGTTCTTCTGTGTATTCTTGCCACCTCTTATTAATATCTTCTGCTTCTGTTAAGTCCATATCATTTCTGCCCTTTATTGAGCCCATCTTTGCATGAAATGTTCCCTTGGTGTCTCTAATTTTCTTGAAGAGATCACTAGTCTTTCCAATTCTATTGTTTTCCTCGATTTCTTTGCACTTATCACTGAGGAAGGCTTTCTTCTCTGTCCTTGCTATTCTATGGAACTCTTCATTAAAATAGGTATATATTTCCTTTTCTCCTTTGCTTTTCACTTCTCTTCTTTTCACAGCTTTTTCTAAGGCCTCCTCAGACAGCCATTTTGCCTTTTTTGCATTTCTTTCTTTTTTTCTTTTTTTGCTGATGTTCTTGATTCCTGTCTCCTGTACAATGTCAGGAACCTCCATCCATAGTTCATCCAGCACTCTATCAGATCTAGTCCCTTAAATTTGTTTCTCCCTCCCATTGTATTGTTATAAGGGATTTGATTTAGGTCATACCTGAATGACCTAGTGGTTTTCCCCACTTTCTTCAAGTCTGAACGTTAGGTACCATAAAACAATCACACAGCTTGCTTCATAATTATCACAGTATGAATCATCATACTTATACATAAAGGTGAATTTCCTATTCACATTGTTGTCTTATTTTTTTTTAATTTTTATTTTTACTTTATTTTGCTTTACAATACTGTATTGGTTTTGCCATACATTGACATGAATCAGCCACGGGTGTACATGAGTTCCCAATCCTGAACTCCCTTCCCACCTTCCACCCCATTGATGTCTAATGTTAATAGTACAAAGAATATGTACAGTGTTTTGTATCATATAAGACAATATTGAGGTAGGTACAGAAAGGCAGATGATTCATCTTGTAAACAGATGACATAAAATTGTAATAGAACAGGGGTTTGAGCTGCAAAATCCATATAAATGTCGATTACAAAAAAAAAAGCAGCATTATCCTATCTATAGTTGATTGAATTCAGAGATGTAGAACCCACAGATACAGAATACTAACTATAAAAGACTATAGCATTCATGGATTTTGGTATCCATATCAGGTCTTAGAACCAATCTGCAGGAGATACCAGGGGATGCCTGTGTAGAACTGAAAATATATTTTTCTTCTTGATTTTCTTAATAACACTTTCTTCTCTCTAGCCTAGTGCATTGTAGAAATACAATACATATGAAATGCATTAATCAACTCTTTATGTTATTGGTAAGGCTTCTGGTCAACAGTAGGCTATTGGTATTAAGGTTTTGGAAAGTCAAGTGTTTCATGTAGATTTTTAACTAAGTGGGAGATCAGTGTCCCTAACCTTCACATTGCTCAAGAGTCAACTGTACATGTTTTTAAGCAAACTGATGAGTATTTTTAAATGGCTATTATTTCTTTATATAGAGAAAGTATAATATGTGATGAAGAATAGGTTTTTTTGGGCAAATAACTCAAAGCTTAGCTGACATTTCTGTATAGTATTAGTCCTATGTGGACAATTCTGTTCACTTTAAATGATCATCTGTACTCTAATAACTTCCATGTCTATAACTTCAATATAGATTATTTTTTTTAATCTCCAGTAGTGTTTGCTGTAAAATTCAAGGCACTTCAAATGCAGCACATTCATAATTTAACTCATCTTCCCTCATACTTCATTAGTCAAGGTGACCCTTCTATAGTCTTTATATCAGTGACTGGTATACCCAATGCAATCAACAAATGATTAAGCCAGAAAATCAGGAGTTTTCTTATCTTCACAAAACTCAGGTACTAATTATCACCTAGTCCACTTGTTAGATTCTGTGAAATACATTATTCCACCTTTATCTATGATGCCCTTGCTAATTATACCATTCATTATAAAGATTATTGTAGTGTTTTTCTTTGGCCACAGGTGCTTTCATCTTCAATTTTAATTCTTTAAACTTCATCCTTAGCTAATAAGATAGTTTTAAAATTATGATTTATTTCCTGTCACCTAAACTGCTTAGTCTGATAAATAAGGTCCTTCATTTTATGAACCTTGGCAGCTAATCCAGCATCAATTCTAGTCATTTCCATCTTCAGGTTTTACCATATTTGCTCAAACATGCCCTATGATTTCTGACATACACTTCTGTTCACACTGCTTTTTCTGTTAGTAACAGCCTTTTCTTTCTACTCATTTTCATCTGCTAATATTCTAGTTGGAAATTTATTCTTTAATTTAATCTATTTATTTTAATTGGAGGGTAATTACTTTACAATATTGTGGTGGTTTTTGCAATACATCGATATGAATCATCCATGGGTGTACATGTGTCCCCCCATCCTGAACCCTGTTCCCACTCCCTCCCCACCACATCCCTTTGGATTGTCTCAGACCCCTGACTTTGAGTGCCCTGCTTCATGCATTGAACTTGCACTCGTCATCTATATGGTGATATACATGTTTCAATGCTATTCTCTCAAATCATCCCACCCTCACCTTCTCTCAAAGAGTGCAAAAATCTGCTCTTTACATCTGTGTCTTTTTTGCTGTCTTGCATATAGCGTCGTTGTTATCATCTTTCTAAATTCCACATATATTGTATTGGTGTTTCTCTTTCTGACTTACTTCACTCTGTATAATAGGCTCCAGTTTCCTCCACCTCATTAGAACTGACTCAAATGCATTCTTTTTTAAAGCTGAATGATATTCAATTTTGTATATGTATACAACTTCCTTATCCATTCATCTGCCAATGGGCATCTAGGTGGCTTCCATGTCCTAGCTATTGTAAACAGTGTTGCAATGAACATTGGGTTACATGTGTCTCTTTCAATTCTCGGTGTGTATGCCAGAAATTTCTTGAAGGTTTCTGTGGCTTTTCCTATTTCTCTATCACAGATTTATTTGGTGCTTAGTTCTGTACTCCCACTGTAGCTATGTATATTTTCCATATAGAAATTTTATTTTAATTAAATGTTTATCTAAAATTTGCACTCCATATTACATAAATTGTTTTTCAGATCTCTAAGACTCACCAGGTGCTGTGATACCGTTGTGATCAGAGGGGAAAGAAAAAAGTGCAATAATCTTCAACCTTGAATAAAATCTCTATATATCACTGGACTCCACATACCTTATGACTTCACTGATAAGACAAGCTCCCTAATAGTTCATAATATCAATCTTCCACATAATTAGAAATGCTAGCTAACTCTTGCTTATATAACCATGCCAGCATATTATCAATATATGGGATCAATATTTTGGTCTTCAAGAAGTCCAAAAGATGAAAATCTTCTAAAACTAAATTATGACAATGTTAGGAAAAATTAGTATAGCCCCGGGATATGAATAATTTCTATTTCATATGAACTTGAACTGTTTATAAATATTTTTTTCTCTCATTGGAGAAGAAGCCATCTTAATATCAATGACTAATACTATGCACCTGAAGCCATAATAATTAACTCTAACAAAGTCGCCATATTTAGCATGATGACTGAGACCTTTGCTAATGCTTAATTGATTTGGTAGTATTCTGTGACCATTCTGCAGTTCAGTTTAACTTAGGGACCACTATTAACCCCAGACTTTGACCAAAAATTCACTTTTCATATCTCATGAAATTCATGTTTTCATATCTCAGATGTCCATTCTAGCAAGATGGAACACAATGATGCTTGGGTTTTTAAACATCAATATTATATAAAACCAGATGTCATACATTCCTTAAAAAGTCTGTGTATTGCCCTTTATCCAGCATGCAAATATTCAAGTAAATAACTTGGTGTTTTAGTTATCTCCTGTTATATAACAAATTGCCTCAAAAACTGAGGATGAAACTATAAATATTTGTGATCCTCACATTCCGTGTGTCAATAACTCAGGAATGTTGAGGCTCAGAATCACTCATTAAGTGTAGCCAAGATGTCTTCTGAGCTGTGGTCACCCAAAAGTTTGAGATGGGAAGTAGCCCTATTTACATGGCTGGCAAGTTGGTGCTGGTAGTTTAATTGTGGCTTCTGTTTGTTTCCATACAGGATCTCAAAATTGTTACTTAAGTTTCCTCAGAACACAACAGCATTCTTATTCCAGAACAAGTGACCTAAGAGACAACAAGACAGTGTTGATTCTTTTTATGACTCAGACTTGTAAGTCATGTACCATCACATCTACCACATTCTATTCATTGGAAATGCGTCACTATATTCAGTTTGCAAACAAGGTTAGAATAATTAAATTTGAGCTTTTGAAGGAGGAATGTTGTAAATACTTGTGAATATAATTTAAATTTCCAATAATCCTTTTAATGACAAATTATTTACATTTCTCCATGACTGAAAGTACATTCTCTCCAGCACATTCAATATTCTCATCCTTTTAAACTACAAGTTTGAAGTTTGAAATCTTATTATCTAAAACATGTCTAGGGGCAAGAAAATTAGTTTCTCTTCAGAATTAGTCTCTCTAGTACTGTAGAATTCTTCAGACAGGATGGTTTGTAACCTAAATAAGCCAGTTATGTCTCTTCCAATTCTAACATATGTGGTGCATGGGTGTAAGATACTTGTTACTGACAGTCATTGCAATATAATGGAAAACCATAGGAGACAAATAGAATTTTGTACCACTTTTGAAATCAAGCATGGCACAAGTGGACTGTTCCTTGATTGGATACAAAGCCTTGACATGTTTTATTTCATGGCTCTTGACTTTGCCTTCTGAGCTTTTTTTTTTTTTTTTTTTTTTTAATAATCTTCCTTACACATTAAAGATAGCCTGTGTCTTTCTCAGAATGCTTTATGGTCATAGAAATTTTGGCATTCAATCATGTTGTTTCTTTGTGAATTTTGTACTTGTACTCTTTCTTTTTCCCTGCCAGAAGTTTAACTAGCTAGTATTTCTGCCCATAATCTTTTCTTAAAATGTGTGAGTCTTTTATGAATTTTATTGGAGTTCAATAAATTAAACAAAATCCATAAACACAGCATTTTTAACGCTCTTTCCTTGTCTTCCTTGGACTTACATTGAAGCTGCTAAAATACAACATTCTTAAGGACTTTCTTAAATGGGAAAATTTTCATTTTGAATGTTTCTCCTACTAATGCAAGTCATTAGATTTTTTTCTGTGGTATCGTAACTAAATTTTACTATCACATTCTTAGCTTCATCTTTAGACCATGTTTTCCTGATAGTGGTCTGAATTCGATCTCTACCTAGAAGATACTGCATAATTATAGCATTATTGATCTTCGGAAGAGGTTTGGCATTTTCACTCAGGCCACAGCTAAGAAAAGTTACATGAGAAATTCTGTATAAACAAGTGGTAGATGGAAGAAAATTGCTCAGCTACTTTTCATGAGTTGAAATATTATGTGGGAGCAAACAAAATAGAAATTGCAGCTGTATTGAATCCTCACATTAAAATAAAAAAGTAGGGGGCGGTCCTAAGATGGCAGAGGAATAGGACGAGAAGACCACTTTCTCCCTCACAAATTCCTCAAAAGAACATTTCAACGCTGAGCAAACTCCACAAAACAACTTCTGTAGGCTGGCAGAGGACATCAGGCAACCAGAAAAGCAGATCATTGTCTTCAAAAACAGGTAGGAAAAAAAATAAAAGATGAAAAAGGAGACAAAGGAGGTGGGGAGGGAGCTCTGTCCCGGGAAGGGAAGCCCATCCCAGGAAGGGAATTTTAAGAAGAGAGGTTTCCAAACACCAGGAAACACTCTCCCTGCCGAGTCTGTGGAGAGCCTTGGAAACACAGAGGGCAACATAACAGGAAGGGAAAAATAAATAAATAATTAAAACCAACAGATTACAAGCCCAACAGTAACTCCTCCAGTGGAAAAGCAGCACAGACGCCTGCATCCGCCACTAGGAAGTGGGGGCAGGACAGGGAAGCACGGGAGGCACGGGCTGCAGTGCTTTGTAAGAATCGGGCAGGAACACCCCACGCACAGCCAGAACGATCTAACTTGGGCTAGCAAACCAGACTGTGGGATACTACCATGCGAAAAGCTTGAACATAAGACACCGCCAGGACTGAGCACAGAACAAAGGACGGAACGGAAAAAGCCGGCTGCAGACCATCCGCACCAGGGACAGGCAGCCAGAGCCCTAAGGGCAGGAAAGGGGCAATTGCAGCCCCAGAGAGACTTTACTTAGCAAACTGCAAACAGGCTTCTTTGCTAAGACTTCTGGGGGTGCTGGACAGTCACCATCTGCCTCACAAGGGGCGCCAGCGGTCCACCCAGAAAACTGAGCAGCAGTGGCAGAAAAGGCAACAAGTCGCAGCGATCACGCTCTCCAAACTCCTGAGCTACTCGGACCCGGGAAGGGCACAAAACACAGTCCCAACCAAATCTGCGCCTCTGAGGGCTACCTGAGCACCGAACCTGAGCGGCTTAGACTGGGGAAGTGCACGCAACCTAGGGCCGGCCTCAGACGGTTCCCGGCTGAGCATCATAGAGCCTGAGCAGTTTGTACGCCTCAAGAAGGGACAGGTCCAGTGGGGATGAGACACTGTGTGCACATGACAGCACTATTAGTTTGCAGCATGCCCCCTCCCCACAGTGCGACTGAACTAGTGAGCCTAAAAAAACCAGCATAAAGAAGAAGTTAAACAGAGAGAACCGCCTTGGAAGTGACCCCACACTGCCCACAACATCAGAGAAGGGGCAGAAATATTTTTACTATTTTTAAAATCATTCATTTTTTTCTAACTTTTTTTTTAATAGTTAAGTCTTCTATTTCTCCTCTAATTTTTATTTCTATAACCTATTATTACTATTCAAAAAAAAACACTTTTTTTTTTTTTAAGGCAAACACCATATATAGTCTTTGGGTGGTTATTGTGTTTTTTGTTTGTTTGTTTGTTTGTCTGTTTTTAATAATTTTTGTGGCTTTTTTCTTTTCTTTTTTTTTTTTTTTTCCTTTTTCCTTCCGCTTCTTTTCCTTAATATTGTATTGTTGAAAATCCAACCTCTACTCTAGGTTTTTAATCTTTGCTCTTTGGTTTTTGTTGTCAATTTTGTACATTTAAAAACCCAAACTTCACTACCCAATTTTACCTGAGAGCGAGATTACTGGCTTGACCACTCTCTCCTCCTTTGGACTCTCTTTTTTCTCCACCAGGTGGCCTCTGTCTCTTCTCTCCCCCATCTCTTCTCTATCCAACTCTGTGAATCTCTGTGTGTTCCAGACGGTGGAGAACACCTAAGGAACTGGTTACTGGCAGGATTTGTCTCTCTCCTTCTCATTCCTCGCTCTCATCCTCCTGGCCACCTCTGTCTACTTCCTCCCTCTCCTCTTCCCTGTATAACTCTGTAAATATCTCTGAGCGGTCCAGACTATGGAACACACATAAGGAAGTGACTACTGGCTAGCTTGCTCTCTCCTCTTTTGATCTCACCGCATCTCATTCCAGTCACCTCTAACTACCCCCTCCGTCTTCTCTTCTCCTTGTAACTAAGTGAACCTCTCTGAGTGTCCTTCAATGTGGAGAAACTTTTCATCTTTAACCTAGATGTTTTATCATTGGTGCTGTATAGATGGAGAAGTCTTGAGGCTACTGTAAAAATAAAACTGTAAACCAGAAGCAGGAGGCTTAAGTCCAAAGCCTGACAACATCAGAGAACTCCTGAATTCAGGGAACATTAAGCAATAGGAGCTCATCAAATGCCTCCATACCTACACTGAAACCAAGCTCCACCCAAGGACCAACAAGTTCCAGAACAAGACATACCACGCAAATTCTCCAGCAACACAGGAACACACCCCTGAGCTTCAATATACAGGCAGCTTAAAGTTACTCCAAAACCATTGACATCTCATAACCCATTACTGGTCACTCCACTGTACTCCAGAGAGAAGAAACCCAGCTCCACCCACCAGAACTCCAACACAAGCCTCCCTAACCAGGAAACCATGACAAGCCACTGATACAATCCCACCCACAGTGAGGAAGCTCCATATTAAAGAGCACTATACAAATTACCAGAATATTAAAAGGCCACCCCAAACGCAGCAATAAAATCAAGATGAAGAGACAGAGGAATACACAGCAGGTAAAGGAACAGGAAAGTTGCCCACCAAATCAAACAAAAGAGGAAGAGGTAGGGAATCTACCTGAGAAAGAATTCCGAATATTGATAGTGAAAATGATCCAAAATCTTGAAATCAAAATGGAATCACAGATAAATAGCCTAGAGACAAGGATTGAGAAGATGCAAGAAAGGTTTAACAAGGACCTAGAAGAAATAAAAAAGAGTCAATATATAATGAATAATGCAATAAATGAGATCAGAAACACTTGGAGGCAACAAATAGTAGAATAACAGAGGCAGAAGATAGGATTAGTGAAATAGAAGATAGAATGGTAGAAATAAATGAATCAGAGAGGAAACAAGAAAAACGAATTAAAGGAAATGAGGACAATCTCAGAGACCCCCAGGACAACAGGAAATGCTCCAACATTCGAATTATAGGAGTCTCAGAAGAAGAAGACAAAAAGAAAGACCATGAGAAAATCCTTGAGGAAATAATAGTTGAAAACTTCCCTAAAATGGGGAAGGAAATAATCACCCAAGTCCAAGAAACACAGAGAGTTCCAAATAGGATAAACCCAAGGTGAAATGCCCCAAGGCACATATTAATCAAATTAGCAAAGGTCAAACACAAAGAAGAGATATTAAAAGCAGCAAGGGAAAAACAACAAATAACACACAAGGGGATTTCCATAAGGATAACAGCTGATCCTTCAATAGAAAACTCTTTAGGCCAGGAGGGAATGGCAAGACATACTTAAAGTGATGAAAGACAATAACCTACACCCAGATTACTGTACCCAGCAAGGATCTCATTCAAATACGAAGGAGAAATCAAAAGCTTTACAGACAAGCAAAAGATGAGAGAATTCAGCACCACCAAACCAGCTCTCCAACAAATGCTAAAGGATATTCTCTAGACAGGAAACACAGAAAGGGTGTATAAACCAGGACCCAAAACAATAAAGTAAATGGTAATGGGATCATACTTATCAATAATTACCTTAAACGTAAATGGGTTGAATGCCCCAAGCAAAAGACAAAGATTGGCCAAATGGATACAAAAACAAGACCCCTCTATATGCTGCTTACAAGAGACCCACCTCAAAACAAGGGACACATACAGACTGAAAGTGAAGGGCTGGAAAAAAGATATACCATTCAAATAGAGACCAAAAGAAAGCAGGAGTGGCAATACTCATTTCTGATAATATAGACAAAGGCTGTGAAAAGAGATAAAGAAGGCCACTACATAATGATCAAAGGATCAATCCAAGAAGAAGATATAGCAATTATAAATATATATGCACCCAATATAGGAGCACCACAATATGTAAGACAAATGATAACAAGTATGAAAGGGGAAATCAACAATAACACAATAATAATGAGAGGCTTTAAAACCCCACTCACACCTATGGACAGATCAACTAAACAGAAAACTAACAAAGAAATGCAAACTTTAAATGATACATTAGACCAGTTAGACCTAATTGATATCTATAGGACATTTCACCCCAAAACAATGAATTTCAACTTTTTCTCCAGTGCTCATGGAACCTTCTCCAGGATAGATCACATCCTGGGCCATAAATCTAAACTTGATAAATTCAAAAAAATTGAAATCATTCCAAGCATCTTTTCTGACCATAATGCATTAAGATTAGATCTCAATTACAAGAGAAAAACTATTAAAAATTCCAACATATGGAGCTTGAACAACACACTTCTGAATAACCAACAAATCACAGAAGAAATCAAAAAAGAAATCAAAATATCCATAGAAATTAATGAAAATTAAAACACAACAACCCAAAATCTGTGGGACACTATAAAAGCAGTGCTAAGAGGAAAGTTCATAGCAATACAGTCATACCTCAAGAAACAAGAAAAAAGTCAAATAAATAACCTAACTCTATACCTAAAGCAACTAGAAAAGGAAGAATTGGAGAACCCCAGAGTTAGTAGAAGGAAAGAAATCTTAAAAATTAGGGCAGAAATAAATGCAAAAGAAACAAGAGACCATAGCAAAAATCAACAAAGCCAAAAGCTGGTTATTTGAAAGAATAAATAAAATTGACAAACCATTAGCCAGACTCACCAAGAAGCAAAGAAAGAAAAATCAAATCAATTAAATAAGAAATGAAAATGGAGAGATCACAACAGACAACACAGAAATACCAAGGATCATAAGAGACTACTATCAGCAGTTATATGCCAATAAAATGGACAACGTGGAAGAAATGGACAAATTTTTAGAAAAGTACAATTTTCCAAAACTGAGCCAGGAAGAAATAGAAAATCTTAACAGACACATCACAAGCATGGAAATTAAAACTGTAACCAGAAATCTTCCAGCACACAAAAGCCCATGTCCAGATGGCTTCACAGCTGAATTCTACCAAAAGTTTAGAGAAGAGCTAACACCTATCCTCCTCAAACTCTTCCAGAAAATTGCAGAGGAAGGTAAACTTCCAAACTCATTCTATGAGGCCACCATCACCCTAATACCAAAACCCGACAAAGATACTACAAAAAAAGAAAACTACAGGCCAATATCACTGATGAACATGGATGCAAAAATCCTCAACAAAATTCTAGCAATCAGAATCCAACAACACATTAAAAAGATCATACACCATGACCAAGTGGGCTTTATCCCAGGGATGCAAGGATTCTTCAATATCTGCAAATCAATCAATGTAATTCACCACATTAACAAATTGAAAAATAAAAGCCATATGATTATCTGAATAGATGCAGAGAAGGCCTTTGACAAAATTCAACATCCATTTATGATAAAAAACTCTCCAGAAAGCAGGAATAGAAGGAACACACCTCAACAGAATAAAAGCTATATATGACAAACCCACAGCAAACATTATACTCAGTGGTGAAAAATTGAAAGCATTTCCCTAAAGTCAGGAAAAATACAACGGTGCCCACTTTCACCACTACTATTCAACATAGTTCTGAAAGTTTTGGCCACAGCAATCAGAGTAGAAAAAGAAATAAATGGAATCCAAATTGGAAAAGAAGAAGTAAATCTTTCACTGTTTGCAGATGACATGATCCTCTACATAGAAATCATCTACATAGAAAATTACTAGGGCTAATCAATGAATATAATAAAGTTGCAGGATATAAAATCAACACACAGAAATCCTTTGCATTCCTATACACTAATAATGAGAAAGTAGAAAAAGAAATTAAGGAAATAATTCCATTCACCATTGCAACGAAAAGAACAAAATACTTAGGAATATATCTACCTAAAGAAACTAAAAACCTATATATAGAAAACTATAAAACACTGATGAAAGAAATCAAAGAGAACACTAATAGATGGAGAAATATACCATGTTCATGGATTGGAAGAATCAATATAGTGAACATGAGTATACTACCCCAAGCAATTTACAAATTCAATCCCTATCAAGCTACCAGCGATATTTTTCACATAACTAGAACAAATAATTTCAAGATTTGTATGGAAATACGAAAAAACCTCGAATAGCCAAAGCAATCTTGAGAAAGAAGAATGGAACTGGAGGAATCAACCTGCCTGACTTCAGGCTCTACTACAAAGCCACAGTCATCAAGACAGTATGGTACTGGCACAAGGACAGAAATATAGATTAATGGAACAAAATAGAAGGCCCAGAGATAAACCCACACACCTATGGACACCTCATCTTTGACAAAGGAGGCAAGAATATACAATGGAGTAAAGATAATCTCTTTAACAAGTGGTGCTGGGAAAACTGGTCAACCACTTGTAAAAGAATGAAACTAGATCACTTTCTAACACCACACACAAAAATAAACTCAAAATGGATTAAAGATCTAAATTTAAGACCAGAAACTATAAAACTCCTAGAGGAGAACATAGGCAAAACACTCTCAGACATAAATCACAAAAGGATCCTCTATGATCCACCTCCCAGAATTCTGGAAATAAAAGCAAAAATAAACAAATGGGATCTAATTAAAATTAAAAGCTTTTGCACAACAAAAGAAAATATAAGCAAGGTGAAAAGACAGCCTTCTGAATGGGAGAAAATAATGGCAAATCAAGCAACTGACAAACAACTAATCTCAAAAATATATAAGTAACTTATGCAGCTGAATTCCAGAAAAATAAACGACCCAATCAAAAAATGGGCCAAAGAACTAAATAGACATTTCTCCAAAGAAGACATACGGATGGCTAACAAACACATGAAAAGATGCTCAACATCACTCATTATTAGAGAAATGCAAATCAAAACCACAATGAGGTACCACTTCACACCAGTCAGAATGGCTGCGATCCAAAAATCTGCAAGCAATAAATGCTGGAGAGGGTGTGGAGAAAAGGGAACCCTCCTACACTGTTGGTGGGAATGCAAACTAGTACAGCCACTTTGGAGAACAGTGTGGAGATTCCTTAAAAAATTGCAAATAGAACTACCTTATGACCCAGCAATCCCACTTCTGGGCATACACACCGAGGAAACCAGAATTGAAAGAGACACATGTACCCCAATGTTCATCGCAGCACTGTTTATAATAGCCAGGACATGGAAGCAACCTAGATGTCCATCAGCAGATGAATGGATAAGAAAGCTGTGGTACATATACACAATGGAGTATTACTCAGCTATTAAAAAGAATACATTTGAATCAGTTCTAATGAGATGGATGAAACTGGAGCCGATTATACAGAGTGAAGTAAGCCAGAAAGGAAAACATCAATACAGTATACTAACACATATATATGGAATTTAGAAAGATGGCAATGACGACCCTGTATGCAAGACAGAAAAAAAGACACAGTCCGTATAACGGACTTTTGGACTCAGATGGAGAGGGAGAGGGTGGGATGATTTGGAAGAATGGCATTGTAACATGTATAATATCATGTAAGAATCAAATCGCCAGTCTCTGTCTGACACAGGATACAGCATGCTTGGGGCTGGTGAACGGTGATGACCCAGAGAGATGTTATGGGAAGGGAGGTGGAAGGGGGGTTCATGTTTGGGAATGCATGTACACCCGTGGTGGATTCATGTCAATGTATGGCGAAACCAATACAGTATTGTTAATTAAAATAAAGTAAAAATAAAAATTAAAAAAAAGAGCAAAAAAAAAAAAAACTAAATTAAAAATAAAAAAAAGTAACCTTGAAAAACAGAGGTGAAGAAAATCATTCATTTTCTCAATGAGGAGAGTTTTGGTCAATGCATTTTCTTGTGCACTTTATGCTGAAGGACAAATGGAACTGAGGTTAGATTCAAGCAGTAGAATCATGTGGAAGGACACATGGCAGTATGATATCTTAACACTCATCAGAGGGCATCTAGCACTAAAGAAGCATTAAACAACAAAATTAACACAATCACTTGATTCATATCAGTGAGTCCTGGTTATCCATTTTCAGTTTTAGTATGATAAATACTTAATGAATTGACCTTGGTTTCAGGAACAGAAACCATCCATAGATACTATGACCTGGACTTCCTCTTACCATGGTTGATCTAGTTTGCCATTGTCAGATATCCAGATCCTTGGGAAACTCTTTTAATTTTTTTGTTTGTTTGTTTGTTTCTTTTAATTTGGCAAGTGTCCTGTCTGTAAAAATAATTTGAGTTCTCCAAATCTGTGCCTTTATTAGTCTACCAGTCCAATCACTTGATTTCTTGAAAAAACTGCCACATCAGTAAGCAAGAAAAGTTGCTCACTAAGCCACCTGCCTGGAAGTAGGGCCTGGAAGTAGGGCCATGTTGGAGTTTCTTGGAGCACCTTGATGATCCCATGTTCACGGTGGAAGGTCAGAGAATTCCCAAGATAAGAAAGAAAAACAGGATTCCATATAAGTAACAGTCTGGGATTGGGCTGCACACAGGTGTTACTGTGGGTCCTGGCTGATCTCAGCTTAAATACATTTTAGTAGGTGCATTCAGTGTCTTTCATGCATAAGGAATCAGATCTGGTCCCAAGATATTTTTTCCTGATAGCACTGCTGACCTGGGCAGTTTCCAGAGACTGGTGAGGACATACAAAGTATTGAAGAGGGATCTCCAAAATGTGGGATGCAGTGTCCCTTGCCTAGGTCTAAGGAAAATATTTCTTCCAAGTCTCAGTCATTTTCCAAACACTATGGGTGCTGAATTGAGTGACACTTGGCCTTCCACATGCCTACTGTAGTGAGGGCTGATGATTCCACAATCATGGTGAGATGGAATAAGAGTAGCAGACACTGAAGGTTCTATTCTCTTCAGAGACCAAAGTGAAGTTAAGTTATTGACGTTCTGACCAAAGCATAGAAAAATCCAACTCATGTGTTGCAACATTTGCAAACATAACATTGTCAAAAGATTTCTCAGATTTACAGACTGCTATGCTAGCAACCAGGACACCCTGACTCAATGGAGATCCTAACAGGATTCATAAGAATTGCATCTGATACATCTGTTCGGAGAGAAGTCTCTACTCATCTGTGCCATTCTTCTACAATGCCACTGGACATTTGTTCTGAATTACCTTTACAAAGATACATGCATGAATAGTGAGCAGTCTTGAAGGACAGGGATATTTTTACTTGCTTTTCTGTGCATTTATTTTCTTCTTTTTAATGAAAGAATCTCTTGATTCTGTACAGAGAAAAACATGGTGCCTCAGAAGTGCTTTATATTTTTCATCCTTTTTTCTTGCCAATGGAAAACAAAATATCATAAAAGAAAGCAAAACTTTTTCTTTGTGTATAGCACTCAGAAAATGTGCTTCTCTGTTCTTGTCCATGCCCCCTACATTTGAAAGCTTTCTCTAATTTAACCTCAAGTTCCTACAAACACTACATACAGGAATACCTACTGCAACCTCTCAGCTTTTTTCCATTAAAACTACATTTTCTTCTGTGATTGTTGACAAAGACTGTAGATAGCAATAACAAAGATAATCAACAATATAACTATTATCAGTGTTTTGTGTTTGTTTTTTTTTTTTTTTTGCATTACAGGCATTGTTAACAAATATTTTGATAATTAATGGCCACATTTATCACCACAATAACCTCACAAAGTAAATGTTATAAATAGAGGTGCATTTAATTCATTGATTATATAAATAAGGAATACAGATTTTGGGCAACTTCATTGTTATTATTGTATCACACTTTTGTTATTTAGCAAAATAGTTATCCCTTCATTCTACATCTGAATGTATGATGTGTCATTTTTTGAGGGAGCTGAAATATCACTTTAAGATTGGCAGTGCTTTCTGCTCCAGTATATTGATTCAGCTTCTGATAGCCTGCAAGATGTAGACAAAAGCTGGTTTCATCCCCTAGAGTGCTAACACTCTAATTTGAATAGTAAGTGTTGCATTAAAAAAAAAATATATATATATGTTGGAGAAAAAACATCCCTTGTTTTATCCATTTGTGGAAACCTCAGAAACAAAAAGTAAACCCTACATTCTACACTTTTATGTTATATAACTTTTATTATGATTCTTTGAGACTGAGTTCCACAGATCAAAAGTAGAGCATCTAAATAAAGTAATATGTCAACCACAAATAAGAATTAATTGACAAAGTAGTATTTCTATGTAGCAAAGTTTGACATCAAACTGCATATTTTTTCCTAATATATTATACAGCATGGAGATAATAACACCTAATTATGTTATGTATAAATATATAATATAACCTTACACATATGTAAGGACTTCCCTGGTGGCTCAGAGGGTAAAGTGTCTGTCTACAATGCGGAAGACCTGGGTTCGATCCCTGGGTCTTGAAGATTCCCTGGAGAAGGAAATGGCAACCCACTCCAGTACTCTTGCCTAGGAAATCCCATGGACGGAGAAGCCTGGTATCCATGGGTTCTCAAAAGTCGGAAACGACTGAGTGACTTCACTTTCACTTTCAATTTATACATATGTAATGAGACATTTTAAAAACTGAAACATTGGGCTAATTGTGAAAACCCAGTCACTGTGGATTTTTCTGCAATGTGGATATTACCAAAAATATTTTAGAGTATGCAGTAAAATTTAAACTGCATGTTATAATATAGACAACATATAGACCAATAAGCCAGAATAGGTAGACCAGAAATGTGCCCATTCTCAAACCATAGATTAAATTTTGACAAAGGTGTCAAGATTACTCACTGGGGAGAAGTATGCTAGTATTTCAACAGGAGGTGATAAATATTAAATATCCATGTATTAAAACAATAAGCTTCAAACCTTGCTGCATGCCATATACACAATTTAATTTAACATGGATGCTATACCTAAATGAAGGCCTAAAAATGTAAACCTTCCCCAAAATAATCATAGAACATCTTTCTGATGTGGTTATATTGGGCAAAATTTTATCAGATATGATAAAAGCCATATTTTTAAAAGATAAATTGTATTTCATGAGGTATTAAGATTATATTTATTAAAGACCTTTCTATGGTAGTGAAAGAGTAAGCAACAGATTGAAATATTTGTAAATCATGTGCTGATAAAATTATTCTACCCACAATATTGTTAAAAATAAATATTATCTATATCTTTTTTAACTTGTATTTTCTTGTAGAGCTAAACAAGTTCTTTTTAATATCTTATTTTTAAATTTAAATTTATTTATTTTAATTGGAAGCTAATTATCTTACAATATTATATTGGTTTTGTCTATATCTATATCAAATGTGAAAAAAAAAAAATCTCTACATGGTCAGCAATTAGGGAAACAAATTAAAACCACAATGGAATACCAATGCTCAGGGACTTCAGTGGCTAAAATTAAAAAAAAAAAAAACAATATCAAATGATGACAGAGATGTGGGAGAGCCAGAACTTGGTTACATTGCTGCTAGGAATGGAAATGTTATGGCAATTTTGGGGAAAAAAATATCACTATGTGAATATAATGCCCTGTTTTTAGCTTTGCTGCTGCTGCTGCTAAGTCACTTCAGTCATGTCCAAGCTCTGTGTGACCCCATAAACGGCAGCCCACCAGGCTCTCCAGTCCCAGGGATTCTCCAGGCAAGAATACTGGAATGGGTTGCCATTTCCTTTTCCAATGCATGAAAGTGAAAAGTGAAAGTGAAGTTGCTCAGTCGTGTTCAACTCTGCGACCCCATGGGCTGTAGCCTACCAGGTTCATTCCAGGCAAGAAAACTGGAGTGGATTGCCATTTCATTCTCCAGGAGATATTCCTGACCCAGGGAGTGAACCCGGGTCTCCCGCATGGTAGGCAGACGCTTTACCATCTGAGCCACCAGAGAGGGGTGTGAGAACTCAAGTTCAATTATCTTAGTAAATTTAAATTATTCAGTCTAGTACAATAACTATAGTCAACATCTTATACTTTAGCTACTCAGACCTTATTCATCTTATAACTGAAAGTTTGAGGCCTTTTGTCTTCCTTATTACAAAACATCCTGACCCTGACAACCTCTCAATTGCCATTCTACTCTTTAACTCTGTGCTTCCATATGTTCAACTTTTGTTTTTAGATTCAACATTTAAGTGATACCATACAGTATTTGTTTTCCCTGCTTAGCTTAGTTCACTTAGCATAATGCCCTCTGGGTTCATCTCTGCTGTTGCAAATGGGAGTATTTCCTTCTTATTTTAAGACAATGATGCTATATATAATATATATATATATATATATATATGTATATATATATACATATACACATATATATATACACATATACATATATATGTGTATATATATCCTTTATTTGTTCCTCCATCAGTAGACACATGTTTCCGTACTTGGCTATTGTGAGTAATGCTGCAATGAACATGGGAGTACTGGTATCCCTTAAAAATAATGATTCCATTTCCTTTATATACCTATAATATCTTTCAAAATTACATAATTTAAAAATCATCTAATGTGGTTCTCCTCATCCTACTCACCCTTATTATAAGATACCCTGGACTTTCAAAGACTGATTTGCTTTTCCTCTTATATGTCTCTTGCTGCCTCCCACCATTATTACTCTTCTCCTTTTTCTTTCACTAACATCCTAATCTTTCATGGATATACATAAATATTACCCTACCCATCAGGAGAGGATGCTAAAACTATTTTTCCTTTGTCCTTCCTTCTTTCATTACTCATTACAATGGATTGCATTACTTCATCACATGCTTTTCTTGCCTGTGAGATTGAATACATGCAAAGGACAAAGAGCATGACTTGCTCTCCTTTGACTTTTTCTTAATTCCTATCATATTGCTGACACATAATAGTGTTCCATAAATATCTATTGAATAATTAAACACAATGACTTATTTGAATGCCTTGCTATAGTCATTTTCTACAGCCTGGAGGGGAAATGAATGAACGAAGATACATTCAAGATTTTTACTAGACTTTTAAAAGTACAGGGACACTAAATATTAAATCATCTCACTGAACAGAAAGAGTCACTATAGATTTCAAGAGTTTAATTTAACATTATATTCGAAGAATCAGACATCAATTTATTTGGAAATTCTCTCTCTGGCTATGATGAAGAAAAAATTGCACTTAGAATACTTAAATGTGTATATATGAAATTCATTTGGTATTTTCATTAAAGTTACAAATATTATTTTATGAAGTAAATTTTCAACATACTATAATGTAAAATGTAAAATATATTGAAGAACCTGCTGAATGATGTCATAGCTGTTTTAGCAAAATACTGAAAATTGAATACATTCAAACAAACCAGATGACAATACAGTTTAATTATTAAGGAGTAAATTATTTGAAATTATAAAATACCTAGAAGAGTAAAATGACCTAAATACAATTGACTTATTTTATTTATCCATTAAAAATATTTAGGAATACCTACTATTTTCCACTTGAACTAAGTATTGGTGATAAATTATTAAAGAATAAGAAATACACTCTGTCCTCATAAGGATAAAGATTTATTAAGAAAATAAACAAATATGGTATCAAAAATCACTCAAATATATTTTTGGAGTTAAATGTTGACTTTGAATCATGAAACAACCACATCCTTAAAATGAAGTTCTGCTTTAGGACATAAAACACAAAGCAAACCTTAAAAATTATTGAATAATATCTTCACATTTATAAATTTAAATACATTTTCTAAAGGCCCAAAGTTCATTGGTGTAAATACTGTGAAAGTGGCTCAGTTGCATCCTATTCTTTGTGACCCCATGGACTGTACAGTCCATGGAATTCTTCAGGCCAAAATACTAGAATGGGTAGCCTTTCCCTTCTCCAGGGGATCTTCCCAATCCAGGGATGGAACCCAGAGATGGAACTCGGGTCTCCCGCATTGCAGGTGAAATCTTTACCAGCTGAGACACCAGGGAAGCCCAGAGTTCTTGGGAAATCTGTCATTTATTATCTCTAACAATCAAGAAATTTGAGTTTCAACTTTTTGCATCTCTATTGCTCACAGCATTTATTAGCTATCATTATAGTATAGAAAACTCAATCAAATTAATTTCACAAAATTAATGCATAAAAATAATTGAAAGGCACATATCATCCCCTTGAGCACAGGTGCATTCACTCATTTTCAATTATGTCATATCATTTAGCACATGATATAAATATTCATTTATAGCACGTTCCTTTTCTTTTTAAAATAAATATCAAGCATGTTTTAATGGAAAAAAAAAAAAAAACAACAAAACAAAAACCTCTTGCCTTCACTAGAGTTTATGTCCTAATGGTAACAAAAATTGTTCAGTATTTGATATGCATTCTTTATGGGTTTTCATCCATGTATATTTTTATTATTTTTCTTTTCTTTTCAACTGGAACCAAAACTGTAAGTTAATTTGAGTGATGTTATGCTGTGCTAACTCATGTTATGTTATGCTATAATGTGTAATCCCACCACAAATTAATTTACTTTTGTCTCTGCATATTTCCTTAAGTAAAATTGTCTTCTCTATAATTAATGTCTGCATAGACGACAGGAAAATCATCTGGGCCTTTTGCAACCAGTTCAGTAATCTAACATATTTTCTTACTAAGTCTCACTTTTCTTTTTTCTTGGTAGCTGTTTTGAAATTTCTTTGCAATTCTAAAACTTCTCATCTGATTTTTCATATCACATACAAAATGAAAGCCATCCAATAAGAATGCTTCAATATATCTTCACCCCCAAAATAAATTACTTACATGGCACATGCATTTTTAGATTGCCTTCTTTTCACAACTGAAAAATTGGTTGTGCTTATTTCTAAGGATAATATTTCCAATATCCAAGGTTCTATTTCATTAGGACATTCAATGAGAAAAAGTCTAATTATTATTCATGATCCTTATTTTGAACCTCTCACTTTCTTCATTATCTTCATTATATTTCTCTTATCCCCCTCACAGTCAAACTTTCTTAAAGATTGGGTAAAGCTGATTTCTCGTCTTAACTCTTCAAACTATAGCAATTTGGCTTCACCTGCAAGTTACCCTGAAATCCTTGCAAAATTCACCAACCAGATTTGTTTTGCTAAAATTAGTAAAAATTCCCATTTTTTATTGTAGGAGACAGGAACAATAGAAGAAAAGCAGGCCCCAGAAAAGGCTGCAGAAGGAATTCATAATTATTGATAAACTGGATGCTTCAAGGCATGAGACTCTTGGAACAAGTCCAGAGGGAACAGTTCATAACCTTTAAAACAAGATATGATCCTGGGGTTGGAAAAGTGACCCCACAGTCACAAGTTTTAATGTATCTGGAGGAAAAACTATAGATAAGAATATTAGTCTTAGTTACTGATTTGTTATTGATTACAGTTCCTTGGTTATTCAGTGGTTAATGATCACTTTGTTCTTTGGCCCTGAAGGCCACAGGATTCATACCTTAACTCCCTGCACATTCTTTCCTTCATGGCTGAGAGTATAATAAAGCTGGCATGGATTCAGTTTCAGCACCTTCACCTTGGAGCGGTGTTCTTTCCCTGATCCTCACCTTTCACTGAACTCATGTGTCATGTTTCTCATTTTCTTGCCAGCATCCTGCTTTTGGAAGCCCTGCTTATCAAGCCAGACTAGACATATTATCTCAAAATGGAACCATGCATAAGAGCCAGGAAGATAATCACCACCACACATTGAAGAACTAGCTTTAGGGCATTTGAAAATAGTAGTGGAAAGACTGAAATAAATGGATACTTCACTTTTTGAGAGTAACAGAGTAGTGTTTTGTTTTGGTTTTGCTTTTACAATTTATTAATATTTTATTTTTTTTAATTAGAGGGTAATTTCTCTACAGTAATGTGATCGTTTTTGCTGTACATCATCATGAATCAGCATCAGCACATATCTGTTCCCTCTCAAATCTCTCTCCCATCTCCCTCCCCATAGCACCCCTATAGGTTGTCACAGAGCACTGGCTTTGGGTTCCCTGTGTCATACATCAAAATTCCACTGGCTATCTCTTTTACATATAGTAATGTATATGTTTCAGTGTTATTCTCTCATATCATCCTACTGTCTCTTTCCCACACTGTGTCCAAAACATCTGTGTCTCCTCTGCTGCCCTGCAAATAAGATTGTCAGTAATATCTTTTCAGATTCCATATATATGCATTGATATATAATATTTATTTTTCTTTCTGACTTACTTCACTCTGTATAATAGACACTTGTTTCATCCACTTTATTAGAACTGATTCAAGTTTATTCCTTTTTTTAAAGCTGAGTAATATTCCAATCTGTATATATACCATAAATTCTTTAGGCATTCATTTGTCGATGGACGTCTCAGTGGCTTCCATGTCCTAGCTATTGTAAATAGTGCCAAAATGAACAATGGAGTATATGTGTTTTGTTTTGTTTTTCACTTTTGGTTTCCTTAGGGTATATGCCTAGTAGTGGGATTTCTGGGTCATGTGATAGTTTTATTCCTAGCTTTATTTATTTATTTTTTAAAGGATTCTCCATATTGTCTTTCATAATGGTTCTGTCAATTTACATTTCACTGACAGTTTTTTACTTAAAAAATTATTAGTTATATGACAATATATACTTTGGAACATTCAAGGAAACTGAATAAAGAGATAATAGGTTCTTCTTTTTAGAGTAGGTAAAAATAAACTTAATTAAACCATGTGTATTAGAGTCGCTCAGTTTTGTCCAACTCTTTGCAACCCCATAGATTGTAGATCTTTAGGCTTCTCTGTTCATGGAATTCTCCAGGCAAAAATACTGGAGTGGGTAGCCATTCCCTCTTCCAGGGTATCTTCCCGGCCCAGGAATCTAACCCAGGTCTCCCCCATTGCATGCAGATTATTTGCTGTCCGAGTCACCAAGGAAGATCTAATTACACTGTACACTCAGAATTTTTCAAGATCTTAAAAACAAAATTCAAGACATTTCCAATATTTGTAGTTTGTTAGCACGGTGACTTAAACCAGCCTCTTCTCTGGAATCATTCCTTTCTACTTTAAGTGACGTGTGTTGTAGCACCACCACCAATATTTTGGTTTCTAATACAGTTATTCTCTACAGAGTATCATAGATCTTCACAGAGTAGTTGAGATGTAATGTTAAGGCCAGGGAAAAGTAACATGAGTCATGAATGATATTCAAAGAGGAAAAGTCATATAAAATGAGCTGTATAATAGTCACATAGTATATGAACCACCTAGTATTTGGTTCCTGAATTCTTAATTGTGGAGATGGGAGTGCTAATCATAGTACAAGTAAATATTAAATTCAAATAATATGTGAATTTCAAATATTTTCTCTCAGTCTATATTTATACATCAGTTTCTTTACAATGTCTTTTACAGATCAAAAGTTTTAATAAGCACAATGTGTCATATTTCTTTTTCATAACACTGCTTTTGGTCATATCAAAAAACTCTGGCTAAACCAGGTCTTAAACATTTTCTTCCATATTTTCTTCTGTGAATTTAAAACTTATAAGATTTTTAAATGATACATTTTGCTTTAATTTTGTGTAAGACATGAGAAAGAGGGTGAAGTTTCTGCCTGTTTGTTTTATTTTTTGTTGTTGTTGTTTTTGTATATGAGTGTCCAAATTGTCAACATCATTTCTTGAAAAGACCATTCTTTCTTCATTGCATTACATATTTGCCAAAAATAAATTGGCCATGCTGCGTGATTATGTTTTGGGGATTTACTTTTTCCCTTAATCTATGCTTTAAGCTTTTCACAAATAGCACAGTAAGCAGTTGTAGTTTCACAGTAATCAGAGAGTATGATTACAATATTCTTATTTTTCAAAGTTAGTTTGGTTATTCTAGTGCTTTTCCCTTTGCAAATATAGTTAAAATCATCTTGTATATATCTACACAAAATTTTATTTAGTAGTAGTAAATCTGTAAATTAATTTTGGGAAATCTGCAGTGTTAAGTTTTCCAATCCATGAATATAGTATGTATTTGTCTTCATTATCTTCATTAGTGTTTTGTAGTTTTCAATATATAGAATCTGTATGTACTTAATACATTTATATTTCACTATTTCTTATTTTAGAGTTGTTGTTAGTGAATTAAAAAAAAAAAAAACCTGTCTTCCTCTATTTGTATTCTATTCCTTTCTAGAAATGAAATTTGTTTTGTGTGTTGAGGTGGTATCTTACAACATTGCTAAACTGATGTATTATACAATAGTTTTATACAACTGATGTATTTTACCAGATTATTGATGTCTGCATAATTTTTAGTGTCTTCTATAAAATATTCATATTCTATATAGTCAATCAGGTTCTATATAGCAACCTACAAATATAGAATACATTATTAGTTCTTTTGTAATCTGTAATCATTTTATTTTTAATTTTTTTTAATTGCATTGTAAAGGTATTCAGTATGATGCTATATAGTCATGTGGAGAGTTGACATCCTCACTTGTTTCTAGTCTTAGTGAGAGAGCATTGTTTTTCATTAATGAGTATGTTAAGAAAGTTCACTTATATTTTTAGTTTCCTGGGAATTTTTATTATGAATCAATGTTTTATTTTGCTGGTTTCTATACTAATTGAGAAGATAATGTAGCTTTTTTTCTTTAAGCTGAATTAAACGGACAGATTTCTGAATATTATTTCAGTCCAGAAATCTTGAGATAAAACCCTCTTGATCCTTTGGTGTATTATTCTATTAATATATTTCTAAGTATATGAGTTGTTAATGTTTTGCCAAGAATTTTTTTGATTTGTTATCATTGTCACTCTGGTCTGATGAAATAATATAGATAATGTCCCTTCTTCTTATGTCTTCTACAAGATGATTTTATGAATTTTGTATTAATTACTTTTTAATTTTAAAAACTGAATAAATGAAACCAGTGGATCTAGACATTTATAGAAACTGAATTATTAATTTAATTAGTTTAATAATATAAGAATATGCATGTATATGTATATGTACATGGTCAGTCGTGTCCAGCTCTTTGCAACCTCATAGATTGTAGCCCTCCAGCCTCCTCAGTCCATGGAATTTTTCAGGCAAGAATACTGGAGTGGGTTGTCTGCCCTCCTTCACAGGATCTTCCCAATCTAGGGATCAAACTAGAGTCTTCTGTGTCTCCTGCATTCTAGGCTGAACCACTGCTGGAGCCCAATGTAAGAATGCTCACTTCATTTAATTTTATTTTGGGTAAATTTTGATAGTTTATCATTTTAGGAAATTGATTCATTAATATGTTTTCAAATTTTTGGAAATATTAGTAGAGTTCTCCTTTTGAATTTTTAATGACTGCAGGGTCTGTAGTTATATCCTTTTCTTCATTTTTCCTATTGTCATTTCTGTCATCTTACTTTTGTGTGTGGGTATTTGACTTCCTAGATGTTTTTCAGCTTCATAAGTCTTTTCAAAGACTTGATTTCATTAATTTTTCTCTTTTTTTACATCAGTGATTTTTGTCTTTTTATTTTACCAGTATATTTGACTTAGGATTATTTTGTCCATGTTTTCTCATTTCTTAAGAGAACTTTAAAGCCCTACTCCTTATCTGGTGTGAGAATTTAATCCTATACATTCCCCACTAAGTATTATTTCTGCATCACATAAATTTAGATATATATCAATTTGTTCAGTTTGAAATAATTTTAAATTTTCCTTAAGATATTTTCTGTGGGTTGTAGATTATTTAGAAGTATGCTTTGTAACTTTCAAATGATTGGAGATTTTCTTTTATTATTCAATTATTGATTTCTGGGTTAATTCTATAGTATATACTTTTTATAAATTGTATTTTATTTATTTATGATTTGTTTTCAGTTCAGTTCAGTCACTCAGTCGTGTCTGACACTTTGCAACCCCATGAATCACAGCACGCCAGGCCTCCCTGTCCATCACTAACACCCGGAGTTCACTCAGACTCACATCCATCGAGTCTGGAATTCCATCCAGCCATCTCATCCTCTGTCGTCCCCTTCTTCTCCTGCCCCCAATCCCTCCCAGCATCAGAGTCTTTTCCAATGAGTCAATTCTTCGCATGAGGTGGCCAAAGTACTGGAATTTCAGCTTTAGAATCATTCCCTCCAAACAAATCCCAGGGCTGATCTCCTTCAGAATGGACTCGTTGGATCTCCTTGCAGTCCAAGGGACTCTCAAGAGTCTTTTCCAACACCACAGTTCAAAAGCATCAATTCTTCTGTGCTCAACTTTCTTCATGGTCCAACTCTCACATCCATACATGACCACAGGAAAAACCGTAGCCTTGACTAGACGAACCTTTGTTGGTAAACTAATGTCTCTGCTTTTGAATATGCTATCTAGGTTAGTCATAACTTTTTTCCCAAGGAGTAAGCGTATTTTAATTTCATGGCTGCAGTCACCATCTGCAGTGATTTTGGAGCAAAAAAAAAAAAAAAAAAAAAAAAACTCTGACAGTGTTTCCACTGTTTCCCCATTTATTTCCCATAAAGTGATGCGTCCAGATGCCATGATCTTTGTTTTCTGAATGCTGAGCTTTAAGCCAACTTTTTCACTCGCCTCTTTTCACTTTCACTTTCATCAGGAGGCTTTTTAATTCCTCTTCACTTTCTGCCATAAGGGTGGTATAATCTGCATATCTGAGGTTATTGATCTTTCTTCCGACATTCTTGATTCCAGCTTGTGCTTCTTCCAAACCAGCGTTTCTCATGAAGTACTCTGCATATAAGTTAAATAAGCAGCGTGACAATATACAGCCTTGATGTATCTCTTTTCCTATTTGGAACCAGTCTGTTGTTCCATGTCTAGTTCTAACTGTTGCTTCCTGATCTGCATATAGGTTTCTCAAGAGGCAGGTCAGATGGTCTGTTATTCTCATTTCTTTCAGAATTTTCCACAGTTGATTGTGATCCACACAGTTAAAGGCTTTGGCATAGTCAATAAAGCCGAAATTAATGTTTTTTTGGAACTCTTTTGCTTTTTCCATGATCCAAGTGGATGTTGGCAATTTGATCTCTAGTTCCTCTGCCTTTTCTAAAACCAGCTTGAACATCTGGAAGTTCACAGTTCGAGTATTGCTGAAGCCTGGCTTGGAGAATTTTGAGCATCACTTTACTAGTGTGTGAGATGAGTGAAATTGTGCAGTAGTTTGAGCATTCTTTGGCATTGCCTTTCTTTGGGATTGGAATGAAAACTGACCTTTTCCAGTCCTGTGGCCACTGCTGAGTTTTCCACATTTGCTGGCATATTAAGTGCAGCACTTTGATGGCATCATCTTTCAGGATTTGAAATAGTTCAACTGGAATTCCATCACCTCCACTAGCTTTGTTTGTAGTGATGCTTTCTAAGGCCCACTTGACTTCACATTCCAGGATGTCTGGCTCTAGGTGAGTGATCACACCATCGTGATTATCTTGGTCATAAAGATATTTTTATGTATAGTTCTTCTGTATATTCTTGCCACCTCTTCTTGATATCTTCTGCTTCTGTTAATGTCTTCTGATTTGTTTTATGACCTAAATATAACCATTCTTGGTGAATGTTCAATGTACACCTGATAGGAGAGTGTATTCTGCTATCTTTTGGGGAATTGCTCTGTACAGGTTGACTAGATTCAATTGGTTTATAGTGTTGATCAATTACTCAATGTTTGTGAAGTTTGTATCTGCTAATACTATTTATACTACAAAGGAATGTTAAAACTCTTAGCCTTGATTGTGAGTTTTTCTGCATCTCTTTTATGTCCTGTCAGCTTGTCAGTTTTTCTTAATCGATTTTGAAGCTCTATTGTTAGGTGCATTAACTTTGTTTTTTATTTCTTCCCAGTTAATTGACTGTTGTATCATTATTTGTGTCCCTCTTTAGCTGTGCTTTATTTGTGTCCCTCTTCAGTTGTGGTAATAAGCTTCTAGTTTATTTCTTTTCTATATTACTCTAATATAGCAAATCAAGTGTTTGTGTGGTGTACTATTTGCTTTCTTTTAAATTTAGCCTATGATTTTTGTTATATTTAAAGCAAATTTCCCATACAAGCATAGAGCTGTGTCTTTTTTACCCACTATGATACTTGTTTTTAATTTTAATTGACTTTTTATAATGATTCCTATTTAATATGATTTTTGATTTGCTTGAGATTAGTTCTGTATTTTTAATATATGTTTTTGTTTATTTGATTGGCTTATTTTTCTTTTCCTTCCTCCACTTTCCATTCCCCTCTTCTTCAGGGTTATGTGACTGCTTCTTATGCATGCTCTAAAAAGTTTCCATGAAACAGAAAGAAATACATTGAAGTTAAGTAAAATAAATGAGTAATTAGCAGTATCAAAACAAATAAAATTTAGGCATATTTGACACTTGAAGAAGACAGTTAAAATGAGGCTTGGCAAAGTTTTTGAAATCATAAGTCCTTAGCAAAATTGACATAACCTTTTTTGGGTGATACTGCAAAAAGTTAAATGTTATGTTTTCAGTTCAGTTCAGTTCAGTCACTCAGTCATGTCTGACCCTTTGCGATCCCATAGACTGCAGCTTGCCAGGATTCCCTGTCATCACCAACTCCTGGAGATTGCTCAAACTCATGTCCATTAAGTCATTGATACCATCCAACCATCTCTTCCTCTGTCATCACCTTCTTCTCCTGCTTTCAATGTTTCCCAACATCAGGGTCTTTTCCAATGGGTCAGTTCTTCACATTAGGTGGGCAAATTATTTGAGGTTGTTTTTAGTTCTTAAGATTAAGGGAAGTAAAACACAATCTTTTTGCAATATGAAAAGGCAAAAAGATTGTGCGTTTTGCTTCCCTTAATCTTGAGAGACTATTTCAATAATATTCTGTTTTAAAAAAATTTTACTTTGGCCTTCTATTTTTGTATATCACATATCTCAAGTATCATTCACAGAAACAAGCTCATCATTTTTATCTCATGTAACTAATTACTCTTAAACAAATTCATGACAATATTCTAAATGTCCAAATATAGTGAAAATATATATCAATTTTCAAGGGACAAAGTGCTGGACAGTTCGGCTTCATTCAAGGTTATTTTCGCTTGCAAAGTCAGTGTTCTTGATGGAATTTTCAAGCTCTATAGATTATAAATTATTACTGACTAAACATTCATTATTGCAGAACCTAAAATAAGTAAGCAATAAATAAATAAGTACAAAATAAGTAAGATGATTCATGGAATTTTTATTAAAAGCAAATTATTATCAAGTTTAAAGTTTAACTTTACATACAAGGTGAAGGATGACTGTACCTCTTACTTTCCTAAACCAGAGGGAAATGTGGTTTATAGTTTTGGTGTATTGTAAAATATATATTTTAAAGAATACAATTCAATGACATTTAGTTCCCTCATAATGTTGTGCGACTGTTTCACTGTTTAGTTCCTGAATATCTCCATCATTCCTTGTGCCTATTAAACAGTCACTAAAGGTATCAATTAAGTGTTCAATCCTCATTTCTCCCTTTAATCCCTGGTTTGGTAAGATCCCCTGGAGGAGGAAATGGCAACCCATTCCAGTATTCTGACCTGGAAAATCCCATGGGCAGAGGAACCTGGTAGATTATAGTCCGTGTGGTCACAAACAGTCAGACATGACTGAAGAGACTAAACACACACACACACGGACACACCAGCCCTAGTCAATGAATAATTTGCTATTAGTCTCTATGGATTTGTCTTATTTGAATATCAACAACCTGAAATATGCAGATTCTATAACTGTAATTGCAGAAATTGAATAGGAATTAAAGAGCCTCTTGAAGACAATGAAAGAAGAGAGTGAAAAAGCTGGTTTTTAAACTCAACATTCAGAAACCAAGAGCATAGGATCTGAACCCATCGCTTCATGGCAAATAGAAGGAGAAAAAGTCGAAGCAGTGTCAGATTTTCTTTTCTTGGTCTCCAAAATTATTGCATACGATGACTGCAGACAAGAAAACACTCTTGCTCCTTGGAAGGAAAGCTATAATAAACCTAGACACACCTAGACATTTAAAAGCAGAGACACCACTTTGCCAACAAAGGCCAATACAGTCAAAGATATGGTTTTCCTAGTAATTATGTATGGATGTGAGTGTTGGACCATAAAGAAGGCTAACTGCTGAAGAATTGGTGCTTTTGAATTGTGGTGCTGAAGAAGACTCTTGAGAGTCCCTTGGACTGCAAGGAGATCAAACCAGGCAATCCTAAGGGAAATCCACCCTGAATATTCATTGGAAGGACTGATGCTGAATTGAAGCTCCGGTACTTTGGGCACCTGATGAAAAGAGGCAACTCATTGGAAAAGACCATAATGCTGGGAAAGATTGAGGGCAAGAGGAGAAGGAGGTTACAGAGATAAGATAGTTAGATAGCACCATTGACTCAATGGACATTAATTTCAACAAACTCCAGGAGATAGTGGAAGACAGAGGAGCCTGGCGTGTTACTGTTTGTGGGGTCAAAAAGGCCTAGACAAAACTTCATGACTGAAAAACAACAAATGGCAAAGTATATTTTTCCATTTTTAATTGGGTCATTTATCCTTTTGATGTTAAATTTTCAAGTTTTATATATATTGCCAACAAAGGTCCATTTTGTCAAGGCTATGGTTTTTCGAGTGGTCTTGTATAGATGTGAGAGTTGGACTGTGAAGAAAGCTGAGAGCTGAAGAATTGATGCTTTCGAACTGTGGTTTTCGAGAAGACTCTTGAGAGTCCCCTGGACTGCAAGGAGATACAACCAGTCCATTCTAAAGGAGATCAATCATGGGTGTTCTTTGGAAGGACTGATGCTAAAGCTGAAACTCCAGTACTTTGGCCACCTCATGCAAAGAGTTGACTCATTGGAGAAGACTCTGATGCTAGGATGGATTGGGAGCTGGAGGAGAAGGGGACCACAGAGGATGAGATGGCTGGATCGCATCACCGACTCGATGGACATGGGTTTGAGTGAATTCCGGGAGTTGGTGATGGACATGCAGGTCTGGAATGCTGCAATTCATGGGGTCGCAAAGAGTTGAACACGATTCAGCAACAGAACTGAACTGAACTGAAAACTTGTAGCATATATGTATATATATATATTTTTTTTCTGGATATCAAATCTTAATCAGATATATGATTTCTAAATATTTTCTTCCAACATTTGGTTTACCTTTTCACTTTCTTCATAGTGTTTTTGTTGCAAATAAGTTTTGATGAAATCTCACATCTTTGTTGTTTTTAAAGTTTTTTCTACTTTTTCTTTCAGCCAATTTCTATTTTTCTATGTTCAATTTTTACAAACCCTTTCTTTTGTCAGTTTTATTCTACTACTGAGTCTATCCAGTGAAATTTCTATTTCAATATTTGTATTTTTCTATTTAAATACCTTCATATAATGCTTCTTTATACCTTGTAATATTTTATGCAGATAATTTTATGACTTATTGGAACATTTTTTTAAAAACAAAATTTTTAAACTATTTGTTAAATATTTTCAATATCTTATCACCTCAGTTATTTTCTTTTTGCCCTTCTTTCTTATGAGTTGATATTTTTTCTGGTGTAAACTTAAATTGTACTTTATTTCAATGTATATTATGAGACTCTAGGTTCTGCTTAAACTGGAAAATGTTGATATTCATACTTTTGGCCAAAATTGACCTATTCAGTTTTGTTTTTTCAAGTTAAAGTATCCATCCTATAGGATATAGTTTTGTTATCAGTTCAATCATCAAAAACTTTCTAGTATTCTTTTCATCTGTCCTGTTTTTGTGTCATTCAGTAGGCTATCTGTGACTTGGTTAAAGGTCTATTTTCACAGTATCCAATGTCTTTGCTATGACAGTCAGATCAGGTATATTCACCTGCAGCTCAAAATCTGAAGTACAAAAGCAGTTTTATAAGATTGTATTCATGAGTTCCTCCATTTCCATCTCTCTTAGACTTTTCTGTTCTCTGCAGTTTCCTTTTATGGTCATCTGACTAGAATGTTGAGTTTATAGTTTGTTTACTTTTTCATGCCCTTTCATATTTTTATCACATTCATGCCCTAGCATTGGGAAGGCAGAGAAAGAGAAAAAAGCAACAAGGTTTGATCATCCTCTCATAAGATCTAAACTTTGAGAGAAAGGTTTCTTCTCTCAATGTTTAAACTCCTGTTAGTCCCTCATACTGGCTGCTGCCATTGCTGAACTGTTATGGGGCTCAAATATGAGAGGACAGAGCAAAATAAAGGAAAGAAAAGAAATTGATTTTCTGCACTCTGAAGAAGAATTAGAATTTTCCTTTTTCTCTTTAAGTCAACACTAGAATTTTGGGTGCCACTTAGCTCATTCCCAGGTTGCTTACTATTATTATAGTCAAGCTGATTTTCCTTTTACTCACATCCAGTTTGCTGATAATTTGGCTCTGATACTCATTGCTGAATTATGAACAACTATTTACTCTACAGAGTTCTGAAATAATTGCTGTATGCATTCTGTCCTCTGTACTATCATATTAAGTGGCAGAAGCAACTGAAGTGTGCTAAATTTACCAGAAACCAAGCTACTGTTTATTAGGTTGGAGAGTCATTTGTAATGCAACTCTCTTAAGGTCTTCAGAGGCTGCTAATCCTTTTGTATCCTTGACATATACAAACACTTCAAATCATGACCATAAATCTAATCTCTGTTTGTAAGCATGCATTTCATTTAGCAAAAGGGCATACTGCCTTGCCATAAGCTATGTGTCTCAGATTTAATCTTGAATTTTTCCATGGATCAACATAATGGAAATAGTTGGAGATGTAAGGTAACTCATGCTTTCCCTAAACCCACTGTTCAGAATTAACATAGGCATTAAATGGAATGATACTATGTCTTCTATCATGTTAGGAATCAAAATAAGCAAGTCCTTCTGAAGGGCTCAGAAAAGGGTTCAGAATGTTAAAATTCCCACAAATCTCTCCCATATATCAATATTGTCTTTCATAGTTTTAACTACAGTCATCAGTAAAGGAGATTTTAGGGTAAAAATAATTAACTAGTAATAATAATTTAAAAATTTACAAGTCAAATGAGTAACCAGTGATCTAAAATTACTCATGACTAAAAAAAAAATGCAATATATTTCATACCTATATTTTCTAAACTATGATACACTATCATGTAATTTTGTACTTATTTATGTAACATATTAAAAAATACATAATGAATGTACCTATTTTTGGTAAGGAAAAATAAAATACAACCTATTCTAGCATCCTGGTAATATTTCTCTAAATTCCCATACACTATAGCATCAGTGAAAAACCATTTGAGCCTAATATATCACACAAAACAAAACAAAAAAGGAGCAGTGACCTCACAAGAGAATGACCCAGACTTGCCTGTGAGTGTCCAGGAATATCTGACGGAGGCGTAGGTCAGCAGTGGCCTGCTTCAGGGCTAAGGGACACTGCATGCCTCAGGGCATGTATGGGAACTTTTGAAGGAGGTCACCATTATCTTCATTATCTCCACTATTCAGATCAGTTCAGTTCAGTCGCTCAGTCATGTCTGACTCTTTGAGACACCATGAATCGCAGCATTCCAGACTTCCCTGTCCATCACCAACTCATGGAGATCACTCAGACTCACATCCATCGAGTCAGTGATGCCATCCAGCCATCTCATCCTTTGTCGTTCCCTTCTCCTCCTACCCCCAATCCCTCCCAGCATCAGAGTCTTTTCCAATGAGTCAACTCTTCGCACGAGGTGGCCAAAGTACTGGAGTTTCAGCTTCAGCATCATTTCTTCCAAGGAAATCCCAGGGCTGATCTCCTTCAGAATGGACTGATTGGGTCTCCTTGCAGTCCAAGGGAATCTCAAGAGTCTTCTCCAACACCACAGTTCGAAAGCATCAATTCTTCAGCTCTCAGCTTTCTTCACAGTCCAACTCTCACATCCATACATGGCCACTGGAAAAACCATAGCCTTGACTAGACGGACCTTAGTTGGCAAAGTAATGTCTCTGCTTTTGAATATGCTACCTAGGTTGGTCATAACTTTTCTTCCAAAGAGAAAGCGTCTTTTAATTTCATAGCTGCAGTCACCATTTGCAGTGATTTTGGAGCCCCAAAATATAAAGTTTGACAATGTTTCCACTGTTTCCCCATCTATTTTCCACTATAGCTCAGGTCAAATAACAGGAAGGAAACACATCCCTATGCTTCAACAACAACAACAAAAAAATATTGGATTAAAGATTTAATGAGCACGCCCTTGCCTATCAGTACAAGACCCAGTTTCCCTGTCAATTTTTCCCATCATAAGGTACTGGAATGTAAAACTAGGAAGCCAAGTAATACCTGGAGTAACAGGCAAATTTGGCCTCGGAGTACAAAACAAAGCAGGTCAAAGGCTAACAGAGTTTTGAAAAGAGAACTCACTGGTCTAGCAAACACCCTCTTCTAAAACACAAGAGAAAACTCTACACGTGGACGTGACCAGATGGTCAATACCAAAATCAGATTGATTATATTCTTTGCAGCCAAAGATGGATAAACTCTATACAGTCAGTAAAAAACAAGACTGGAACTGACTGTGAGTCAGATCATGAACTCCTTATTGCCAAATTGAAAATTCAGTTGAAAAAAGTAAGGAAACAACAAGGCCATTCAGGTATGATCTAAATCAAATCCCTTAAAATTATACAGTGAAAGTGTTTCAAGGGAGTAGATCTGACAGACAGATTGTCTGAACAACTGTGGAGAGAGGTTTCTGACACTGTACAGGAGACAGGGATCAAGACCATCCCCAAGAAAAAGAAATGCAAAAAGACAAAATGATTGTCTGATGAGACCTTACAGATAGCTGTGAAAAGAAGAGAAGCCAAAGCAAAGAAGAAAGGGAAATATATACCCATTCGAATGCAGAGTTCCAAAGAATAGCAAGGAGAAATAAGAAAGCCTTCCTCAGTGATCAATGCAAATAAATAGAGGAAAACAATAGAATGTGAAAGACTAGTGATCTCTTCAAGAAAATTAGAAATATGAAGGGAACATTTCATGCAAAGATGAGTTCAATAAAGGACAGAAATGTTATGGAACTAAGAGAAGCAGAATATATTAAGAGGAGGTGGCAAGAATACACAGAAGAACTATACAAAAAAGATCTTCATGGCTCAGATAATCACGATGGTGTGATCACTCACCTAGAGCCAGATATCCTGGAATGTGAAGTCAAGTGGGCCTTAAAAGCATCACTACAAACAAAGCTAGTGGAGGTGATGGAATTCCAGTTGAGCTATTTCAAATCTTAAAAGATGATGCTGTCAAAGTGCTGCACCCAATATGCCAGCAAATTTGGAAAGCACAATGGCCACAGAACTGGAAAAGGTCATTTTTCATTCCAATCCTAAAGAAAGGCAGTGCCAAAAATGTGCAAACTACCACACAATTGCACTCATCTCACATGCTAGCAAAGTAATACTCAAAATTTTCCAAGCCAGGCTTCAGCAATACATGAACTGTGAACTTCCAGATATTCAAGCTGGATTTAGAAAAGGTATAGTAACCACAGATCAAATTCTAGCATCCGTTGGATCATAGAAAAGGAGAGAGAGTTCCAGAGAAATATCTACTTCTGCTTTATTGACTATGCCTGAGTCTTTGACAGTGTGGATCACAACAAACTCTGGAAAATTCTTCAAGAATTGAGAATACCAGACCACCTGACCTGCCTCTAGAGAAATCTGTATGCAGGTCAAGAGGCAACAGTTAGACCTGGACATGGGACAACAGACTGGTTCCAAATCAGGAAAGGAATATGGCAAGGCTGTATTTTGCCACCATGTCTGTTTAACTTATATGCAGAGTACATTATGAGAAATGCTGGGCTGGATGAAGCACAAGCTGGAATCAAGATTGCCAGGAGAAATACCAATAACCACAGATATGCAGATGACAACACCCTTATGGCAGAAAGTGAAAAGAAATAAAGAGCCTCTTGATGAAAGTGAAAGAGGAGAGTGAAAAAGTTTGCTTAAAGCTCAACATTTTGAAAACTAAGATAATGGCATCTTTTCCAATGACTTCTTGGCAAATATACGGGAAAACAATGGAAGCAGTGTCAGACTTTATATTTTCGCTCTCCAAAATCATTGTAGATGGAGATTGCAGCCATGAAATTAAAAGACATTTGCTCCTTGGAAGAAAAATTAAGACCAACCTAGAGAGCATATTAACAAAACAGAGACATTACTTTACAACAAAAATCTGTCTAGTCAAAGCTATGGTTTTTCCAGTAGTCACGTAAGGATGTGAGAGTTGGACTATAAAGAAACCTTAACGCCAAAGAATTGATGACTTTAACCTGTGGCTTTGGAGAAGACTCTTGAAAGTCCCTTGGAGAGCAAGGAGATCCAACCAGCCCATCCTAGAGCAAATCAGTCCAGATTAATTATTGGAAGGACTAAAGCTGAAGTGGAAACGTCAATACTTTTGGCACCTGACATGAATAACTGACTTATTTGAAAAAAACTATGATGCTGGGGAAAATTGTAGGTGTCAGGAGAATGGGATGATAGAGTCTAGGATGGTTGTATGGCATCACCAACTCAATGGGCATGAGTTTGAGTAAACTATGGGAGTTGGTTCTGGACAGGAAACTCTTGCATACTGCAGTCCATGTGGTTGCAAAGAGTTGGACACAACTGAATAACTGAAGTGAACTGAATACATCACAGGTGAGATTTCAGCTTCTTCATTGTGGATTGTAAAGAATTTACTGTTTTCAACCATTATTATGGCATCAAAATTGTTCTCAACCAACTTAATAATTAACCAGAACCACAGAAGCAGAAGTTGAATGGTTTTATGAAGACTTACAAGACCTTTTAGAACTAACACCGAAAAAAGATATCCTTTTCATTGTAGGGGACTGGAACACAAAAGTAGGAAGTCGAGAAACACCTGGAGTAACAGGAAAATTTGGCCTTGGAATGGGGAATGAGCAGGGCAAAGACTAACTGAGTTTTGCCAAGAAAATGCACTGGTGATAGCAAACACCCTCTGCCAACAACATAAGAGAAGACTCTACACATGGACATCACCAGATGGTCAATACCGAAATCTAATTAATTATATTCTATGCAGCCAAAGATGGAGAAGCTCTATATGGTTAAAAAAAAAAAAAAAAAAAAAAAAGACCAGGAGCTGACTGTGGCTCAGATCATGAACTACTTATTACCAAATTCAGACATAAATTGAAGAAAGTAGGGAAAGCCGCTAGACCATTCAGGTATGACCTAAATCAAATCCCTTATGATTATACAGTGGAAGTGAGAAATAGATTTAAGGGCCTACATCTGGTAGATAGAGTCCCTGATGAACTATGGACAGAGGTTCGTGACATTGTACAGGATACCAGGATCAAGACCATCCCCATGGAAAAGTAATGCAAAAAAGCAAAATGGCTGTCTGGGCAGGTCTTACAAATAGCTGTGAAAAGAAGAGAGGTGAAAAGCAAAGGAGAAAAGGAAAGATGTAAGCGTCTGAATTCAGGGTTCCAAAGAATAGCAAAAAGAGATAGACAGACTTCTTTAGCAGTCAATGCAAAGAAATAGAGTTAAACAACAGAATGGGAAAGACTAGAGATCTCTTCAAGAAAATTAGAGATACCAAGGGAAAATTTCATGCAAGGATGGGCTTGATAAAGGACAGAAATGATATGGACCTAACAGAAGCAGAAGATATTAAGAAGAGGTAGCAAGAATACACGGAAGAACTATACAAAAAAGATCTTCACGACCCAGATAATCATGATGATGTGATCACTAATCTAGAGACAGACATCTTGGAAAGTGAAGTCAAGTGGGCCTTAGAAAGCATCACTATGAACAAAGCTAGTGGAGGTGATGGCATTCCAGTTGAGCTGTTTCAAATCCTGAAAGATGATGCTGTGAAAGTGCTGCACTCAATATCCCAGCAAATTTGGAAAACTCAGCAGTGGCCACAGGACTGGAGAAGGTCAGTTTTCATTCCAATTCCAAAGAAAGGCAATGCCAAAGAATGCTCAAACTACCACACAATTGCACTCATCTCACATGCTAGTAAAGTAATGCTCAAAATTCTCCAAGCCAGGCTTCAGTAATACGTGAGCCATGAACTCCCTGATGTTCAAGCTGGTTTTAGAAAAGGCAGAGGAACCAGACATCAAATGGCCAACATCCGCTGGATCATGGGAAAAACAAGAGAGTTCCAGAAAAACATCTATTTCTGCTTTATTGACTATGCCAAAGTCTTTGACTGTGGATCACAATAAAGTGTGGAAAATTCTGAGATAGATGGGAATACCAGACCACCTAAACTGCCTCTTGAGAAATCTGTATGCAAGTTAGGATGCAACAGTTAGAACTGGGCATGGAACAACAGACTGGTTCCAAATAGGAAAAGGAGTACGTCAGGGCTGTATATTGTCACCCTGCTTATTTAACTTCTATGCAGAGTACATCATGAGAAACGCTGGGCTGGAAGAAACATAAGCTGGAATCAAGATTGCAGGGAGAAATATCAGTAACCTCAGATATGCAGATGACATCACCCTTCTGGCAGAAAGTGAAGAGGAGCTAAAAAGCCTCTTGATGAAAGTGACAGAGGAGAGCGAAAAAGTTGGCTTAAAGCTCAACATTCAGAAAACGAAGATCATGGCATCCGGTCCCATCACTTCATGGGAAATAGAAGGGGAAACAGTGGAAACAGTGTCAGAATTTTTTTTTTGGGGGGGGGTTCCCAAATCACTGCAGCTGTTGATTGCAGCCATGAAATTAAAAGACGCTTATTCCTTGGAAGAAAAGTTATGACCAACATAGATAGCATATTCAAAAGCAGAGACATTAATTTGCCAACTAAGGTCCGTGTAGTCAAGGCTATGGTTTTTCCAGTGGTCATGTATGGATGTGAGAGTTGGACTGTGAAGAAGGCTAAGAGCTGAAGAATTGATGCTTTTGAACTGCGGTGTTGGAGAAGACTCTTGAGATTCCCTTGAACTGCAAGGAGATCCAACCAGTCCATTCTGAAGGCGATCAGTCCTGGGTGTTCTTTGGAAGGAATGATGCTAAAGCTGAAACTCCAGTACTTTGGCCACCTCATGAGAAGAGTTGACTGATTGGAAAAGACTCTGATGCTGGGAGGGATTGGGGGCAGGTGAAGAAGGGGACGACCGAGGATGAGATGGCTTGATGGCATCATGGACTCGATGGAAGTGAGTCTGAGTAAACTCTGGGAGATGGTGATGAACAGGGAGGCTTGGCATGCTGCGATTCATGGTGTCGCAAAGAGTCAGACACGACTGAGTGACTCTACTGAACAGTCCTTGCAGCATTATTTGAATTATTACACTTTTACTCTTAATTAAGAAACAATAAGGACTCTTAATTTATGGCTAAAATTAATATAAGCAATCCAAACAAATCACAGCTTCTTTCTTTCTGCATCTTTGAAACTGTGCTTGAGTCAATGTATTTGCGTTAATCCTGTTGGAATTCTATGATTGAACAGGTTATGTATCTATCCTTTTTCCAGTAGTGAAGGGTCCTGTGATTAACAGACTCTCCAGCAACAAATGCATTGAGGGAGAATACCACCTTTCATCCAAGGAACAAAATTTACTCAAACTTTACTCAAAATTTACTCAATATTTCCCTATTAATCTGCTATTTTTGGTTAAAAGAATATTTGAAGGTTTATTTTGTAATTTATTTTGTTACTGATTTTAAATTTTTTACCTATATAAAACTATATCTATGTTTCCTCCTGTTTTCATTGATACTTGCTATATTGAGAATATTTTGTTGTCAGATTGAATCACTTCTTTTGGGAGTGATATTAATTTGATATGTCCTGTATTATCATCGAACTATACCACCAACACGGCTTCTAACTGTACATCAGTGCTCACTCCAAGTATAAGCATAGTATAAGTTCTTCATGTAAGTAAAAGAGGAGAGTGAAAAATTTAGCTTAAAGCTCAACATTCAGAAAATGAAGATCATGGCATCCAGTCCCATCACTGCATGGGAAATAGATGGGGAAACAATGGAAACATGTCAGACTTTATTTTTTTTTTGGCTCCAAAATCACTGCAGATGGTGATTGTAGCACAATTGGTGTAGATTGGTGATGGACAGGGAGGCCTGGCGTGCTGCGATTCATGGGGTTGCAAAGAGTCAGACACTAATGAGCAACTGAACTGAACTGAAGTTCTACTATGAGACCCTTCCTTGGTTTTTACTCTAAACCTTCATGTACTTGATGATGCTGGGACAATGAAAATATTCTTGCTGATATTCCTACAGACCCTTCTTGCAACAAATACTTGTGTTTTAAAGACAAGGTTATTAATTCAGTTTGGAAAAGGAGATACAGGTTGGATTTCTGGGTCAGAAACATCCCCCAAAGAAGAAATGGCAACCCACTCCAGTATTATTGCCTGGAGACTCTCATGGACAGAGGAACCTAGCAGGCTACAGTCCTTGCGGTTGCAAAATTGGACACGACTGAGTATGAGAAATTTTTTCTTCAATTTTCAAGGCCAGCCTTATCTTTATATTTAAAGAAGCAAAGAGAATCTTCTATCCTCCTGATCTATAAGTAGCAAGAATTTGATTAGGTTAAGGAAACATCTCTGTCAAGGGATTTAGGCTCATGTTCCAGTTAGAGTGTGTGAGCATCCTTTGAAATTTTTCCTGTCCATAGAAAAGCCATATTTTATGTTATCAGATATATATTTTCTTGAATAGAACTTTAAAATATTATCTTAGGTTGGCTAAGTTGTTAATGGGGCAAAAAAAAAAAAAAGCTGCAAAATCTTTTTTTGTGTGTGTTAACATATGACATGGGAATGTCTAAATAGAGTTTTCATTGTTATTTTTAGTCAAATTGAGAGGTTGTGTTCCAGATAATCTAAATAAGTATAGAATTTAGAATGCATAAAAATTCACCTTGGCAAGCTCTGAAAATGATCTTTCAGACCTAAAAATCACTAAAGTAGAAGAAGAAAATATAGGAACAATAAGAGGCTATTTGAAAGCAAACCAGGAGATATAAGAATTACATAAAGATTTCATTGAAAACATGATAAACAATGATTTTAAATATCAAAAGCAATTGAATAGGTTGACAATTAGCACTACAGACATTGATTTGTGTTCAAGTTGTTTCCTAACAAGCAAGTCTATATCGCCTGTTCCAGAGTGAATATACTCAGTCAGTTATACAATTTGCAGCATTGATGGTCTCCTTGAGTAAAGCAGTGTAGAAAGGTTACTATAAATCATATCAAAGCAATTAGGTAGCTATGGTCAAATAGTCCTTAAATATCATTTGGAGATACTAGAGAAAGAAAATGTAACGTTTAAAAATGTTCAAATGCAAAATATTTAGAGTAAAAAAGTTGTTAATGCTTCATTATACTTTTTTGGTGTTAATGCAAATTATGTAAATTTTAAGACTAAGATATATTCCTCATTGGTTTGCCTTAAAGATGATATTTGTATAAGAGCCATATAAATAAAGCTCTTTTTTAAATCAGAAATTCTGCACTCATTTTATGCCTCTATAACTAACATTGCACAGGATGTGTCACAAAATATATATAGCTCCAACTTCCCAGAGATGCTGTGCTTACTTCCTTGCTTTAATGACTATTTCACTTTCAAATGGATTTATTAACAGAAGCAAGTACACTCTAAACAGATGGTTGTCAGAAATCTGCTTACTTCAATAAAATAGTTGAGAGTTAACAAACATTTGCAGCTTGGTGTGGTATAAAGCATCACTGCATTAAGTTGCCATAAGAGATGAGGCACATAGAACATTTTATAAAGATAACTCATGTTTATGTAGTTTTGATTTCAGCAATATTAAATACATAAAGTGCATGTGCAAATGACTAACTTGAGACTATAAATAATATTCATTACATAACACCTATCATCTTCAAAGCTTACAAAACTCTGCTGAAACCCCTGTAAAAATAGGATCAACTGCAGCCAAAATGGGGAGAGATTAATTGAAGTTTTTACCCTGAAAAATAATAAGCCAAATGTCAGAATATTTATGATTGATTCCCTTAAATCGTTTTCTGCAACACTTATGTATCATAAAATAAATAACCGGGATGATATCCAAAATCTCAACTAAAAAAAAAAAAAAAAAGAAGTCAGATAATGTGCAGTATTAATCTTCTAAGCCATTTTAAAATATTGTGCAACTAGTAGCATACCATTGCAGCCTGTAAAGGTAAGATGTTACGAGTAAAGTAGAGCTGGACAAACAATATTTAAAAGAACAATGCTTAAAGTTAGAAATTTTGTTTTAAATACTAAAAAAATAAAAGGATAGACTAAGAAAAACTTAAAAATGAGTGTGCTTTTTTTGCTTCCAGTAATGAATAATATTTCATTAGTCTACCACACAGTGATTAGACATATAGACAGATGATAGGTATGTGATAGATATATATGTCTATCTATATCTATATATATAGATATGTATATATATGCATACATGTATATACACATATATGTGTATATGCACACGGCACGGTATATTCACTTTTCAGGCAGCATTATCAATTCAATTTTTTAAAATTATCTCTCTAGACTATCTTACTCAAGCTACATTAGACTGTAGTATTCACACAATTTCTTAAAAGAAAAAAAAAATCAGGATAAGTTAATAGATGAGAGGAATATGTGGGAGAATCTTAAAAATAGATATTTGAGTCATAATCCATGAAATGTACTTTAATGTAGTGAAATTGTAAAAATTAACTATTCTACTAAAATTGTTCTCCAGAATTACTTTGTGTTTTATAATTTATATTGAGAAATAGGTTTAAATCCTTTAAATTGTATCAGGGAATTTAACTGATCTTGTTAAAACAGAGTTATTAGTTTGTCACCTCTTTGTTTTAAATAGACAGCTCAAAGGAATACAACTAATTCGAAGAGCTGAAATTTCTGGTAGTGATCGATTTTAGTATTTATTCCAAAATATCAATAAGAGGATCTGGTCTTGAGAAGGTGGATTGAGTGTCAAAATCAATCTGGTGATTTTGTTGATTTTGTTTATGAAAGATAGGAAAGGATTTCTTTCAAAGTAGCATTAAATAATTATAAATTCCAATTATTTCTATAACTCATCTGTGCTTTTGGTATTGATCATATATCTTGCACAGAAGGAGTAAAAATCAAAGAAACTGAATAGGCTCACCATAGTTTCTTCTCTGAGTAGAACTGGTAGAACAGCATTACTGTACCCCTGCCACCAGAGACAATGAAATATCTTCTTTACCAGTGGAAGCTGTGCTAGTAACAGGATGACCATCACTTCCACATTTGTCTAGACTGATAATCACACAGTTAATGTGATAATAATAATGAAAAATCTACTGCATTGAAAATAATTTACAAAATCAAATATTAAAAATTCTATTTAAGATGCAAAGAAATACATTTCTTCCCGTCCTTGGCTTAATTGGTAGGATCCTATTACAGAATAGAGACCTATTGTCTTCCCACAGAAATAGCTCTTCAATAATTTCCTCCTGTCTTTTTCAACTTCACTTTTGTAATTTTCAGTTTAATGAACTCAATTTTCATAGCTTTTTCATTTTAAAAAATTATTGATTTATTTTTTTTTAATTTTATTTTACAATGCTTATTGGTTTTGTCATACATTGACATGAATCTGCCACGGGTGTACATGAGCTCCCAATCCTGAACCCCCCTCCCACCTCTCTTCGCCAACTCAATTTTCATAGCTTTTTCAAAAGAGATATTCTTAGTCCAATTACTTTATTTGAATGTCATATACATGATATGAAAACATTTTTCCTGTTAACTATTCAAGTTGAATAATTCTATTTCTTCACAAGCTAAGCAACACAAAAAAACTGAGGAGGAAATAATTTTAGTGAAGCAAAAAGAAAGCAGGAAGACCTGGGTCTCATCAAGTGCCAAAGATGGAAGTCTTAAATACAGCTTGCGTTTGGCCAGCAGGAGACAGAGTTTAAGGGTAAATGATGAAGTTTAACCAAGAGAGGTCAAAGTGGTGAAGACATACTTATCATCTACTCCCCAAATACCTGAGACTAGATGATCAAGAAATGAATGCATCAGTAACTGAAGGAACTGAGGATGATTCCAAATTGAAAGGAAAGAATAAACTAAACTAAATGAATTAATTTTATTCATTCTTCTTCTTTTTTTTTTTTTTTGCTTGATCTTCTCTAGTGCCATGTTAGTGCAATTTCCTGCAAGTTGCAACTGTTGATTATGATTGAGTTTACTATATGTTAGTTTTTCAATAGGAATTGTAATAGTTTATTTTATTTTAATATAGGTTTTCCTTTAATGAATAATATTACACACATTTCTTGTATTTCTGAAAGACAACATTCTAATCTGAAAATAAAATTACTTCTGTTTGAGTTGTGAACAATCTGGTCTGATTTTGAAGGAAAAGGACAAAACCAGTGTTAGAAAACTATTTAGTTTGAGAAAGATTTTAAATATTTTCAAAACACAATAATAATATTTTTACATTAGAAATATATCTACCTTAATATTTTAGTAGTAGTAGTAGTATAATGTAGCAATGGAATTTTCATAAACTGAAACCTGCAATTAATTTACATAAGTTCAAGAAAATAAATCTTGTAGTTACTTTTCATCATTCTCTATTTATGGGTAATAAAAGCAAACAAATCAAAATAGTACTACTGTCAAATTATTATTTATATCATTGGAAGCTTTACTATTTGCCTTATTTAGACAAACTTGAAAATTCATCAGAATAAAGCAAAATAATTACCAGAGCATAATACATACTTCTGAATACTTTGGACAGTCAATATACTAAAAAATAAAAACATATGCATTATGTTGAACAGTAGTGGTGAAAGTGGACACCCTTGTCTTGTTCCTGACTTTAGGGGAAATGCTTTCAATTTTTCACCATTGAGGATAATGTTTGCTGTGGGTTTGTCATATATAGCTTTTATTATGTTGAGGTATGTTCCTTCTATTCCTGCTTTCTGGAGAGTTTTTATCATAAATGGATGTTGAATTTTGTCAAAGGCCTTCTCTGCATCTATTGAGATAATCATATGGTTTTTATTTTTCAATTTGTTAATGTGGTGAATTACATTGATTGATTTGCAGATATTGAAGAATCCTTGCATCCCTGGGATAAAGCCCACTTGGTCATGGTGTATGATATTTTTAATGTGTTGTTGGATTCTGATTGCTAGAATTTTGTTAAGGATTTTTGCATCTATGTTCATCAGTGATATTGGCCTGTAGTTTTCTTTTTTTGTGACATCTTTGTCAGGTTTTGGTATTAGGGTGATGGTGGCCTCATAGAATGAGTTTGGAAGTTTACCTTCCTCTGCAATTTTCTGGAAGAGTTTGAGGAGAATAGGTGTTAGCGCTTCTCTAAATTTTTGGTAGAATTCAGCTGTGAAGCCATCTGGACCTGGGCTTTTGTTTGCTGAAAGATTTCTGATTACAGTTTCAATTTCCGTGCTTATGATGGGTCTGTTAAGATTTTCTATTTCTTCCTGGTTCAGTTTTGGAAAATTGTACTTTTCTAAGAATTTGTCCATTTCTTCCACGTTGTCCATTTTATTGGCATATAACTGCTGATAGTAGTCTCATATGATCCTTTGTATTTCTGTGTTGTCTGTTGTGATCTCGCCATTTTCATTTCTAATTTTACTGATTTGATTTTTCTCTCTTTGCTTCTTGATGAGTCTGGCTAATGGTTTGTCAATTTTATTTATTCTTTCAAAGAACCAGCTTTTGGCTTTGTTGATTTTTGCTATGGTCTCTTTTGTTTCTTTTGCATTTATTTCTGCCCTAATTTTTAAGATTTCTTTCCTGCTACTAACTCTGGAAGTTTTGGCCACAGCAATTAGAGCAGAAAAAGAAATAAAAGGAATCCAAATTGGAAAAGAAGAAGTAAAACTCTCACTGTTTGCAGATGACATGATCCTTTACATGGAAAACCCTAAAGATTCCACCAGAAAATTGCTAGAGCTCATCAATGAATATAGTAAAGTTGCAGGATATAAAATCAACACACAGAAATCCCTTGCATTCCTATACACGAATAATGAGAAAGTAGAAAAAGAAATTAAGGAAACAATTCCATTCACCATTGCAACGAAAAGAATAAAATACTTAGGAATATATCTACCTAAAGAAATTAAAGACCTATATATAGAAAACTATAAATCACTGATGAAAGAAATCAAAGAGGACACTAATAGATGGAGAAATATACCATGTTCATGGATCGGAAGAATCAATATAGTGAACATGAGTATACTACCCAAAGCAATTTACAAATTCAATGCAATCCCTATCAAGCTACTAGCCACATTTTTCACAGAACTAGAACAAATAATTTCAAGATTTGTATGGAAATACAAAAAAACCTCGAATAGCCAAAGCAATCTTGAGAAAGAAGAATGGAACTGGAGGAATCAACCTGCCTGACTTCAGGCTCTACTACAAAGCCACAGTCATCAAGACAGTATGGTACTGGCACAAAGACAGACATATAGATCAATGGAACAAAACAGAAAGCCCAGAGATAAATCCACACACATATGGACACCTTATCTTTGACAAAGGAGGCAAGAATATATAATGGAGTAAAGACAATCTCTTTAACAAGTGGTCCTGAGAAAACTGGTCAACCACTTGTAAAAGAATGAAACTAGATCACTTTCTAACACCGCACACAAAAATAAACTCAAAATGGATTAAAGATCTAAATGTAAGATCAGAAACTATAAAACTCCTAGAGGAGAACATAGGCAAAACACTCTCAGACATAAATCACAAAAGGATCCTCTATGATCCACCTCCTAGAATTCTGGAAATAAAAGCAAAAATAAACAAATGGGATCTAATTAAAATTAAAAGCTTCTGCACAACAAAGGAAAATATAAGCAAGGTGAAAAGACAGCCTTCTGAATGGGAGAAAATAATGGCAAATCAAGCAACTGACAAACAACTAATCTCAAAAATATACAAGTGACTTATGCAGCTGAATTCCAGAAAAATAAACGACCCAATCAAAAAATGGGCCAAAGAACTAAATAGACATTTCTCCAAAGAAGACATACGGATGGCTAACAAACACATGAAAAGATGCTCAACATCACTCATTATTAGAGAAATGCAAATCAAAACCACAATGAGGTACCACTTCACACCAGTCAGAATGGCTGCGATCCAAAAATCTGCAAGCAATAAATGCTGGAGAGGGTGTGGAGAAAAGGGAACCCTCCTACACTGTTGGTGGGAATGCAAACTAGTACAGCCACTATGGAGAACAGTGTGGAGATTCCTTAAAAAATTGCAAATAGAACTACCTTATGACCCAGCAATCCCACTTCTGGGCATACACACCGAGGAAACCAGAATTGAAAGAGACACGTGTACCCCAATGTTCATCGCAGTGCTGTTTATAATAGTCAGGACATGGAAACAACCTAGATGTCCATGAGCAGATGAATGGATATGAAAGCAGTGGTACATATACACAATGGAGTATTACTCAGCTGTTAAAAAGAATTCATTTGAATCAGTTCTGATGAGATAGATGAAACTGGAGCCGATTATACAGAGTGAAGTAAGCCAGAAAGAAAAACACCAATACAGTATACTAACACATATTTATGGAATTTAGGAAGCTGGCAATGACGACCCTGTATGCAAGACAGGAAAAAAGACACAAATGTGTATAACGGACTTTTGGACACAGAGGGAGAGGGTGGAATGATTTGGGAGAATGGCATTCTAGCATGTATACTATCATGTAAGAATTGAATCGCCAGTCTTTGTCTGACGCAGGGTGCAGCATGCTTGGGGCTGGTGCATGGGAATGACCCAGAGAGATGTTGTGGGGAGGGAGGTGGGGGGGGGGTTCATGTTTGGGAACGCATGTATGAATTAAAGATTTTAAAATTAAAAAAATAAAAAAAACTATATAACAAAACATATGCATTAAAATTCTGCCTGGGTTTTAAAAGAATTATGTAGAATTGAAACAACTCATAAATATTTAAACATTTAACATAATTATTTTGGCCAAGGTAATTTTAATTATTCAATATAGCCTTAATGTATATGAAACATTTGACAATTCAGTCATTTTGTATTAGTGCCAGTTAGTTTATCTATATAGTCTTCTTCCTTATATGCATTATTTTTGTTGATCAAATTGCTATTTCATATCTTTTTTTCCATCTATTATATTTTTAAACTATTTTAAATAATTTTATTATTTGTGTTTGTAATTTGGACATGAATCCTTAATATCATAATCTATATAATAGTCTATTTTAAGTTCACTATTACTTCCAAGTCTTCTTGTAGTCTATACCAAGAGGCAGTAGTGTTAGTAATAGTCACATTTTTCTACTTTGTATGTCTAGCATTTTGTTAATACTTTAGACAGTATTGATGCTACTGATGTTGTACTGCTTTCAGAGGTATTGAGTACTGTTTTTGCATGCAGTTCTCTTACTGGTAGATCCCTTTGTCCTTCCCAGCTATAGTTTTACGTTTTATTCTGTAGGTTTATTTTAGTTTTGTCTTAGTAATAGGTTATAACCTAGGGTGTGGCCTTTAGTTATTTGGTCTTTAGCTCTACAGTCTCACCTGAATACTTAATTTGGTAAGCAAGTTCTCTTCACTCTTCTCCCTGGAATTCCAGTCTCCACAGCATTACATGAATCCTGGTATATCCGTTAGCTAGTAACCCCACTAGTCTGCTTTTTCATGCTATTCATGGGGTTCTCAAGTTTGGAAGGGCTGATGCTGAGGCTGAAACTTCAATACTTTGACCACCTGATGTGAAGAACTTACTCACTGGAAAAGACCCTGATGCTGGGAAAGATTGAAGGTGGGAGGTGAGAGGGACGACGGAGGATGAGATGGTTGGATGGCATCACCGACTCGATGGACATGAGTCTGAGCAAGCTCCAGGAGTTGGTGAAGGACAGGGAAGCCTGGTGTACTGAAGTCCATGGGGGTCTCACAGAATTGGACACAACTGAGTGGCTGAACTGAACTAAACTCACTAGTCTGAGTCATGACTGAAACATACAAAACTCAAGCTCTCATTTATGATACTATATGGAACTTAGACCAGATTTCCATCACTTTTCCTCCAGAATTCCTCTAACAATCTGTCTACAAAATTCCACTGGCTGAAGGCTCAGTGGATCAACACAAATGTGGGTGTCCCCTCACTGTTAAGGAAACTCCAAACAATAGTCTCTGACAGTTTTATTGACCCTAGAATTGGGAAAGAAGGCCCAACAGGGAGAACTTGGAGTGAAAAAGAATTCAGTACATCAGGAAGAGGAAAAGGGGCTTAAAGCCTCTCCTCCTTTCTCTCCCACTCCTTCCCTGTCCTCAAAAGCAGGCTTCATTAGGTACAATTGAAGAAGACTTCTGTCTAAGGCAGAAGAGACATTAATATAAACATGCTAATGACTTAAGAATCAAAATATGTTAACCATTTGCTAGTCCAGAAGTGCCTGAGTCCTTGACTGCAACTTCCTTCAGAGACTGCAGTGCATTGGCTCTAGCCTGGGTCTGGGGTCAAGAGGGCAGAATTCCCCCTTGAGACCTTCCAGCTAAAGTCTTTATCATTGCCTATAATCAGGCCTGAAAAACTACACACAGATTTCTAACCAGGAATTGAGTCTTTCCATGTCATATGGACATGAGAGCCAATCAGAAAGAGCTCCTCATGTTCAAATGTGTTTCAACATTTAAATGCAAAAATATTGAATAAACCAAAGAAATAGAAAGTCATTAGAACATTTCATCAATAAGCCTTATAAGTGAAAAACACTGTTAAATATTAAAACTAATGTGTGGTTGGAAATACCAATAGTGTGATGGACCTTATGGTTCTGAAGGCCTCTAAGGGTTAAGACCCTCCTGGACCACTAGTCCTATTACTTTGACAGGAAGAGAGAGCCCTTCAGATTTCAGAGAGTCTTTTGTCCAAACTCAGTCTTCCAGTATTCTTGAGAATCCCCCATTCTTTTTTTTTTTTTTTTTTTGCTATAGATTAATAGGCTTTTATTTTAACTTTCTTTAACCAGGATTGATGCATAAAACTTTTAATAAAAGAACAAGAGAAAATCTGTCACTGTTGACAAATTTGAAACAAAAAAGTTGAAAAACGACCCATCTTAACAGTGTCTATCCCATCGTCTTAAAGAAGGAGAGGGGCTCAAAACCCCCTGTCTTCTTGTGCACAATCAGTAAAGTATTCTATGAAAGTGAAATGTTAGTCATTCAGTTGTGACCAACTCTTTGCAGCCCCAAGGACTGTAGACCACCAGGCTTCTCTGTCCATGGAATTCTCCAGGCAATAAACCCAGGGATCAAACCTGGGTCTCTCACACTGCAGGCAGATTCTTAACCATCTCAGCCACCAGGGAAGCCCAAAGTATACTTTAATCAGCCAATAAATATAAATAAAGAGTGAAACTTTAAGAAGAAACATGATATTTGCATAGCATTTGCCAAATAATATTTATTAATCTCAATGGTTATTTTAACATGTCTTCATATATCTTTTAACATATTTTGACATGTCTTTACCTATAGTCTTTGATAATTGTCTCTCCTGGTGTTGGTTCTTAATTTTACTCCCATGAACAGTGAGCGAGACTTAGTATTAATAACATACTTCTAATGAATATGGTGTGGAAAAAGTATATATTTGCAAAGTATTGTGTGGAAAGGGAAAAATAGTTATCTGACAGACACAATCTTAATATTACTCAGTGTTAACATCACTAGTAAAATTCAGGTTCTTGTGTCCCAAATTATATAGTTTAATGAGAAGGGCACTTCCCTTGTATAGAATTCAAAAAGATCTATAACCTGAGTCTAATCATGAGAAGACATCTGAAAAATTCAAATATAGAGAATTCTATAAAATATCCAACCAGTACTATTCAAAAAAGTGAAGGTCATGAAAAACAATGAAAGACTAAGTAATTATCATAGTGGAGGATACTAAGGGGACATGGGAATTAAATATAATATTATATTCTGGATTAAATACTAGATTAGAAAGAAATGGCATTGAAGGAAATTCTGGTGAAATCCAAATAAATCCTGCTGTTTATTAATGTTATTATACTAATGTCAGTTTATTAGTTTGGTATAACATGGTTAGATAGCATCTCTGACTCAATGGACATGAATCTGAGCAAACTCCAGGAGATAGTGGAGGGCAGAGAAGCCTGTTGTGCCATAGTTCATGAGGGTGCAAAGAGTGGAGCACCACTTAGCCACTGAGCAACAACAAGTGTAACATGGTTAAGTACATTAAGGGAGACTGGTAAAGCATGAGTGTGTGTGCTAAGTTGCCTCAGACTTGTCTAACTCTTTGCGATCATGTGGGCTATATGGTAGCCCACCAGGCTCTTCTTTCAGTGGGATTCTCCATGCAAGAATACTGTAGTGAGTTGCCATGCCCTTCTCCAAGGGATCTTCCTAACCTAGGGGTTGAACCCATATCTCTTATGTCTCCTCCATTGACAGGCAGATTCTTTAGCAAGGGTATATAGTAATTTGCTTCAGCTCTTGGCAAACACAGCAATTTGTACCAGTTAATCCCATAAGCACCCTATCCTGCACCTCATCCCTTTCCTTCTGCACTGGTGTTCATTAGTCTGCTATCTATATCCGTGAGTCTATGTCTGTTTTGTTATATGCAATCATTTGTTTCATTTTTTGTCTTTCTCTCATTTATTTCTCTAAGCAAGGGCTTCCCTGGTGGTTCAGATGGTAAAGAATCCGCCTGCAATGTGGGAGACCTGGGTTCACTCCCTGAGTCGGGAAGATCCCCTGGAGGAGGGCATGGCAACCCACTCCAGTGTCCTTGCCTGGAGAATCCCTTGGACAGAGGAGCCTGGTGGGCTACAGTCCATGGGGTCGCAAAGAGTCGGACACGACTGAGCCACTAACGCACATAACGCACATTCCCTTTGTCCAACCATGGTGTTGAAAATGGTAGAATTTTGTTCTTTTTATTTACCTAATAATTTGCAATATTGAGTATATTTTCATATGACTTATTCCTGATATATATTTTCTAAACAAAAGTACTGAAGTCAGGAAGTTTCAAAAGTACTCATTATTAACAGTTATAAGGAAACATTCAATACAGAATCTTAAGGACAATGTAATTTCTCTATTTCTACTAAGTAAAGGAAAGTATTCAGAAGTTGCCTTCCCATTATTTAATAGATGATTGTAAATTGGAGCCTGGAAAAATAGGGAGTCTTGTCTTTCTAGAGTCCAAAATAGAGGGAGATGTAAACCTAAGTCTCATAAAACCTAAACAATCTTTATTTTTTAAAACATTTAATTTATTTACTATTTTTATTGAAGGATAATTACTATACAGAATTTTGCTGTATTCTGTCAAATCTCAACATGAATCAGCCATGGGTATACATATATACCCTCCCTTTTGAACGTCCCCCCCAATTTCCTCCCCATCCCACCCCTCTATGTTGATACAGAGCCCGTGTTTGAGTTTCCTGAGCCATAGAGCAAATTCCTGTTGGCTATCTATTTTACATATGGTAATATAAGTTTCCATATTACTCTTTCCATTTATCTCACCCTCTCCCCATATCCATGTCTATTCTCTATGTCTTTTTCTCCATTGCTGCCTTGTAAATAAATTCTTCAGTACTATTTTTCTACATTCCATATATATGTGTAAGAATATGATATCTATCTTTCTCTACCTTCACTCTGTATAATAGGTTCCAGGTTCATTCACCTCAATTTTTACTAACTCAATTGAATTCTTTGTGATGGCTGAGAAATTTTCCATTGTGTATATGAATCACAGCTTCTTTATCCATTCATCTGTTGATGGACATCTAGGTTGCGTCCATGTTCTAACTATCGTAAATAGTGCTGCAATAAACAATGGGATATATGTGTCTTGTTAAATTTTTATTCCCTCAGGGTATATGCCTAGGAGTGGGATTGCTGGGTCATATGGTGCTTTTTTTTTTTTTTCCTAGTTTTTTAATGAATCTCTTATTGTCTTACATAAAGGTTGTATCAATTTACATTTCCACCAACAGTACAAGAGTGTTCCCTTCTCTCCACACCGTCTCCAGCATTTATTGTTCATAGACTTTTTGATGATGGCCATTCTGACGGGTGTGAGGTCATATCTCTTTGCAGTTTTGATTTGTATTTCTCTAATAATGAGCAATGTTGAGCATATTTTCATGTGTTTGTTAACCATCTGTATGTCTTCTTTGGATAAATATCTGTTTAGGTCTTTTTCCCACTTTTTGATTGGGTTGTTTGTTTTTCTAATATTGAGTTGTATAACCTGCTTGTATATTTTGGAAATTAATCCTTTGTCAGTTGTTTCATTAGCTATTATTGTCTCCCATTCTGAGGGTTGTCTTTTCACCTTGCTTATAGTTTCCTTTGCTATAAATGTTTTAAGTTTAATCAGGTCCCAAGTGTTTACTTTTGTTTTTATTTCCATTACTCTAGGATGTGGGTCATTGAGGATCTTGCTTTGATTTATGTCATCGAGTGTTCTTCCTCTAAGAGTTTAATAGTTTCTGGTCTTACATTTAGGTCTTTATCCATTTTCAGTTTATCTTTCTGTATGGTGTTATAAAGTGTTCTGAATTTCATTCTTTTACATGTAGCTGTCCCATTTTCCAACACTATTTATTGAAGAGGCAGTCTTTCTCCCAGTGCATATTCTTGCCTCCTTCGTCAAAAATAAGGTAACCAAAAGTGCATGAGTTTATTTCTGGGCTTTCTATCTTTTTTCCATTGGTCTATATTTCTGTTTTGGGGCCAGCACCATACTGTCTTAATGACTGTAGCTTTGTAGTATAACCTGAAGTCAGGAAGTTTCATTCCTCAGTTCCATTCTTTCTCAAGACTGCTTTAGCCGTTTGGGGTCTTTTGTGTTTCCATATGGACTGTGAAATTTTTTATTTTAGTTCTGTGAAAAATGTCATTGGTAATTTGACAAGGATAACATTGAATTGGTAGATTGTGTTTGGTAATATAGTCATTTTTCACAATATTGATTCTTCCTACCCAGAAACCTGGACTATTTCTCCATCTGTTTATATTGTCCTGATTTCTTTCTTTAGTGTCTCATAACTTTCTGTATACAGATATTTTGTCTCCTTAGGTAAATTTATTCCTAGATATTTAATTCTTTTTGTTGCAATGGTGAGTGGCATTGATTCCTTAATTTCTCTTTCTGTTTTTCATTGTTAGTATACAGAAATGCAAGTGATTTCTGTGTATTGATTTTGTATCCTGCAGCTCTGCTAAATTCACTGATTAGCTCTAGTAGTTTTCTGATACTATCATTAGGATTTTCTATGTATGGTATTATATAATCTGCCAACAGTGAAAGGTTTATTTCTTCTTTTCCAATATAGACTCCTTTTATTTATTTTTATTCTCTGACTGCTATAATTGCTTTCTATTTCTTCCTGTTTCAGTCTTAAAAAATTGAACTTTTCTAAGAATCTGTCAGTTTCTTACAGGTTACTCATTTTATTGCCATATGCTATTGCTAAGTCACTTCAGTCATGTCCAACTCTGTGTGACCCTATAGATGGCAGCCCACCAGGCTCCCCCATCCCTGGGATTCTCAAGGCAAGAACACTGGAGTGGGTTGCCATTGCCTTCTCCAATGCATGAGAGTGAAAAGTAAAAGTGAATTTGCTCAGTAGTGTCAGGCTCTTAGCAACCCCATGGATTATAGCCCACCAGGCTCCTCCATCCATGGGATTTTCCAGCCAAGAGTACTGGAGTGGGGTGCCATTGCCTTCTCCATTATTGCCATATAATTGTTCATAAAAGTCTCTTATAATTCTTTGTATTTCTGCATTATCTGTTTCTACCTCTCCTTTTGCATTTCTAATTTTGTTGATTTGATTCTTCTCTCTTGTTTCTTTCATTTATTTTTTCATTTATTTCTGCTGGGTTCCTTATGATTTCATTCCTTCTACTATTTTTTTTTTCTGTTATTTGTTTTCCAGTTGCTTTTGGTGTAAAGTTAGGCTGTCTATCTGATACTTTTCTTTTTTCTTGAAGTAGGATTGTATTGCTATAAACTTCTCTCTTAGGACTGCTTTTGCTGTATCCCATAGGTTTTGAGTTGTAACGTTTTCATTGCCATTTGTTTCTAGAATTTTTTTTTTAATTTCCCTTTTGATTTCTTCAGTAACCTGTTGGTTATTTAGAAACATATTGTTTAATCTCCATGTGTTTGCATTTCTTACAGTTCCCCCCCCCCCTTGTAATTGGTATCTATTTTTATAGCCTTATGGTCAGAGAAGCTGCTTGATATGACTTTAATTTTCTTAAATTTACTGAGGTTTGATTTGTGGCCCAAGATTTGGTCTGTCCTGGAGAATGTTCCATGTTCCATTGAGAATGAGAGAGTCAGTTTCTAGGCTTGTTGATAAGGTGTTCAGGGATCCACAAGGGGAGGGGTCTGGGGGTCTTGAGGAGGGGATAGGGGTCTGGAATTCTCAAGGAGGAGGAAAGAACAAACGTCTTTTTTTCCTCTTCATTCCTCAGTGTTAGTCACATAAACAGTTTGTTTGTTTGTTTTTCTTTAAGCCCAGAACTGATGATTACACAACAAACAACTCGGTTTAAACTCTGCTAAGGATTCCCTGGTGGCTCAGATGGTAAAGCATCTGCCCACAATGAGGGAGACCCTGGTTCGATCCTTGGGTCTGGAAGATTCCCTGGAGAAGGAAATGGCAACCCACTTCAGTACTCTTGCCTAGAAAATTCCATCGATGGAGGAGCCTGGTGGGCTAGAGTCCATGGGTTCTCAAAGAGTTGGACATGACTGAGCAACTTCACGTCACATCACATCACGTCAAGGATTATATAACAACAATGGATCCTGCCTGAGGATAGTTTCTCCTTCCTGAAAATATTCTGGACAATCTTGTTATCTTAAACTATAAATTATGGAAATGAGTCTAGTAAGATCTTCACAGATTTGAGACATTCTTTTCATTTAGTGTAATAACTAATTTAGAAAGTATATAACTCCCTTGCTAACACTAGTGGGGTTGTGGGGGGGCACTCTTCATCCCCTTTCGGATGTCTATGTCAGAAGCTTTCTCTGTACCTTTTCTTACTTTAATAAAACTCTGCTACATAAAAGTTGTTGAGTGATCAAGCCTGGCTCCTGGTCCTGAAGCTAAATCTTCTTCAGAAATCACAAATCTGACATCATTCACCATAAGTAATTATCTTGGGGGCTTGTCCGGTATCTTCAGGACAAGATAAGAACACTCAGAACTCCAGCCTTTCTGCTGTCTCAGTATGCACATTTTCTAATTTACTTACTCTGTGGGTGTGCTTGTGTGAACGAATGACACACCATGAATGAAGCAAGTGATGAGTCCTGCTCTGTGTTTTTTTAGTACCTCATAATAACTGAAGGCAGCCCCAAAAGGCGAACCTTATTGAGGATTTATACCTACCTGCCAATGCCAAGAGGCAGCCAAGGTCCCTTTGAAGGAAGCAGCCAGAGATGTAAAGACTGTAGGTCGACCTTTCCTTTCTCAGTCATCTCTTCCTGGTCTCTTTGACCACTTAGTAATTGCGTGGGTAATTAGAACTGCTAACATAATTTGTAAGATCATATACTTTTATGGAACTTGTGATCAATGCTCTTACTATGTACTTTTACTATACCCCAAGTATGGAAGAGCCTAGTCTTGCTAGGTGCCAAAAGTTACAAGAGCACGTTTGGGAACCAGGTGGAACTCTAGCTTCAGGAACGTCTCTCAGGCTAGAGGTTCCCTCTTGGCTGTCTGATTTAGGGGCCAGCCAGAGAAGTGAAAGTGAGTTTTTATCATGTCTGTGCCTCCTGTCTATACGGAGAGAAGCACTGCTGGTGACCATGAAGTTTTTGAGGACACAGATCGGGAATTGCAAGATGTGGTCAGAATGGAAGTAATATGGGCTTCTTTTGGTAGTACTAGCTCTTAGAAGACCAGAGGAGGCTCTCCGATGGCTTTTGTCTCAATTCCTTGGATATTACTTTCTTTGGAATCTGTGGAAATGGATTAGAAGGATTGGTCCTAGTAGCTTGAGGACAAAAACCACTTTTTCCTCACTAGCCAACCCCCTACCATCTCTTTTTCTATACTGATGTGGCAATGACTCACTGCTTCTACTGAGGTCAGGACTGTACTCAGCAATGTGCACAGGCACACTTGAGATGGATGATTCTCCTAGTAGTACTAGCTTGGGAAAAATTTGGGGAAAGCTACTCTGTTATACTTTGGGTAGCATCAGAGAAAAGGGCAAATCAAACAAAGGTCTTGTGGTATGGAATTAAATCCATCTGGGATGCCATCAGGTCTACACCGGGTGAATCTCCACCCCAGTTCAGTGGTAGAACCAGGAGGGACAAGTAAGATGTCTGCATCAGTAAGGGACAGACTAAGTCTGATCAGAGAAGGGAAGCTTCAGTGAAAAGTCTGTCCACACCCCCATCTAGAGCAGGGAGGGATGCCTCCAGTGGAAAGAAGCCACAGCTGTGGATGCCACTTTTTTCTCTCCTACACATGGGAGCTAGCAGTTCCAAAACCACTCCTTTAAAATTTATTTATTATAAAGGAAAAAAAAAAAAAAGGAAGAAGAAGAAGGTGGGAAAAGTTTGACCCCCAGAGTTTAAAAAAAGACATGCTTGATCTTCTGTGATACTGAATGACCACAATATCCTTTGACAAACCTGTTGAAGGATCTCATTTATTACTGTTTTACAACTAGATCAGTTCTGTAGAAAACAAGGGAAATGGGTAGAAGTGCCATATGTGTTCTCTCTGAGAGACATGCCAGACTTATGTCCTAAGGGTACAGGATTTGGGTGTGAAACCTTCAGCTGCCTCATGTTCTCTTACTTTGCCCCTGTATCTGGGGTTCCCAACTGAACAGGCTGAGAATTAGGGAACCCTTCCAGGAGGAATGGCTTCAGTCTCGGTAGAATCTCAAACAGTCCCAATTGTGGTCGAGACTATTTAGAGGATCCAAAAAGTACATGGAAGCCTTTACAGGACTAACTTTACTTTATGACCTTACTTGAATAGATGCAATGTATGTCTTAGGACAGACGCTGACTCCTGACTTGAGAGCTCTAGTTCTGAGGGAAGCTACTACTTTTGGAGATAAATGGCTTGAATGTGAAACAAGGGAAAAGAGGGAACACAAAATATCCCTCCTTCCTGCTGGGAGCCAAGCGGTTCCAATAAGAGTCACTTTGTCATATGTATTCTTGAAGGACTTAAGCAAGTGCATGCTAAGACTTTAAACTATGACAAGTTGGCTGACATACAGCAGGGAGAGAAGGACATTCCTGGTAAATTCCTAGATAGATTATGGGAGGGTCTCCACAAGTTTACTAATGATCTTGAAAGTGCAGAAGAAATGATCTTATAAGATAGATTTCTCACTCGTACCTCCAGATATCTGATGTAATTTATGAAAACAGACATTTGGACCAAATCCATCTTTAAAAAACTGTTGCAGCTGGCTTAGACTGTATATTATGGTAGACCATATAAGAAGGAAAGTAAGAAGCAAAAAAAGAAAAGAAAAGAAAAGAAATGAACCAGGCAATAGACTGAAACCCCAGTGCCGGGGGCCAGCATGAGGAACTCCGCCCATGGCAAAGGGCATGAGGAAGGAAGCTTGGCATACGCAAAGGCGTGATCAAGGTTCAGGAAACCCCCTGTTCCCGAGCATCTACCCCCAAAACCAGAGTACTTTATGGGGAGCTCTCCCCCATAACCATTTCTCTCAGAGAAGGAGTTAACTTGCAGCTCCAGTTAATAAAAATTCCTGGGCGTGACAAGAGCATTTCAACTTACGAACTCTGAAGGTTCTCTGGCCTGCCTGATCAGGCTTGTCTGACCGCATGTGATTGTTTACAGCCTCCCAACTGTGAGAGGCATGGGATGTTTTAAAACTTTCTAAATACAGACTCTTTTGAGAAGTTAGAAGATCATTAATATAATATTAGTGGGTTGATTAGGAATTATATTGGTGAAGGGATTTTTTCATTTGTCGTGCCAATAATTACTGCTAATTCCCTGCCCTGAATGTGACAAGGGTGTCTCAGGTCAAACCTCTCTGCTGACAGACTAGCTTGTGTGACAACCTCTCAACCATAAACAGCACAGAGAGTCTGGAGTATTAGCATAGGGTTTTTTTCACTGATGAGTCAATGATTGCCATCAGGCCTCCATATCCTTAGGCCCCTGGAAATATATTAATCAATGTATTTGGAATATAGAAAAGGAAATATAGTAGTTTTTTGATGTTAGCAATACTAGACTTTTTGAGTTAATGAATTTTCTCTTTTATTATAGACCACTGTACTTTGTTATAAATCACTGTGTCCTTGCTATGCAAAAATGTAACTTTATCAATATCTTAAGACTAAATAGATCTTAAGGGAAACATTGGTGAAGGTTTTTCATTTGTTGAGCTGATGTTTGCTGCTAAATCTCCATATTCCCTGCCCTTATAATGAATATAACTAGCATATAGGAGAAATAAGTATTAACCTTTAAGATTAATCATGTTAAACCTTAGGTTAAGTAAATTCCTTTCTTGATTGTAACTCACTGCACCCTCACCCTATAGGAATGCAGCTTTATTTGGAGGGTGGCGCCTGATTTAAGAAAAAATCACCCCTGGAAAAATAAGTTTCCTGGTTAACTGACCAGTCTCAGAAAGGGCCATAAAATGTCAGCAGACCTCATGGCTAGAAGATGATGTAAAAACCCATAAGACCTTTGTATAATTTTATATGAAGCACCTGATTGTGACAAGGGTCAGGTCTGCTGACCCCCACGTGACTCTGTATTCATCCCTATGTATAATAAAAAGGTATATAAACAAACCTGAAAAATAAAGAAATCGGATCAGTTTCTGAAAAGAGTGATTCCCCCGTGTCGTTTCTTTCTTGCTCCTCGCTTTCCTGGCTGAATTCCCATTTGAAATGTGGGTACTCACCAAGCCTGCTAATTCTGCCTGGGCTTCTGAGATCAGACCAGGGAGGCCTCAGTGCCTCCTCTCCTTTGGAAGAATGGAAAGACGCCTGTGGCCTACGTAGGTGATTATTGGTATTCCATGTAAACCAGTTATTCAGCCTCTTTTTCTCCACTAATTTTCCTACTACATTATCCGTTTCTAATCTCTCTCTATATCTGTAATTAAATAAGTTTTTTTCAGGATGCCAATTCTATCCCTGCCTTCGAATTACCCTGAATCCACTGGGGCTGGACCCCGGCACCCCAGCATGACTGTTAGATCCCCTCTGAAACAGCCTGAGAAAAATGCCCAGAGGGGCCCAGGTAAAAAGGGATAGACTTGTTATTACTGTGGAAAGGAGAGGCATCTCAAGCAGGATTGCCCCCAGGCATCTAAGCTGCCCCCAATTCCAGGTCCCATCTGCAAAGACCAAAGGAGAATACTGGATAAGTGACTGCTCTCTGAGGTGTAGGCCCCAGGGGTTGGACTCTCAAGACAATCTGGACTGAAGGTACCCAGGGGTCCCCACACAAGCTTTCATCGTAATTACACCTGAGGAACCTCGGGTATTAATAACTGCGGTTGGGGGGGGGGGGGTGGGAGTCAATCAGCCAATTTATTTTGAACACTGGGGCAACTTTCTCTGTGCTCACTGAAGCCCCTGGCCCACTTTCTTCCTGATCCACTGCTGAAATAGGACTGTCTGGATGAGCAAAACATTATGTCAGTCATCTTTTAAGTGGCAACTGGGACTCTGTGTTGTTTTCTCATGAGTTTCTGATCATGCCAAAGTCTCCCTCACCCCTTCTGGGGAGGGACATACTGAGTAATGTTCAGGCCTCTGTTTTCATGACTATGGAGCCTGTCCTTTCTCTCCCATTAATTGAACAAAATGTAAATCCTAAGGTGTGGGATGATTAAAAAACTGTGGGTCCAGTACAAAATGCTCTTCCTGTTGTTACCAAGCTCAATTACCATCACTTATCCCCACATCAAAAGCAGTATCCACTAAAGCCTGAGGTTAATAAATGGGCAAAATCTCACTGCACTGACATCTCATGGTATAAGTGGGATCTTAAACTCTAAATTTCAGAGCAACAATGCTCCAGCTTTAAAGCTACTGTAACTCAAGGGGTGTCAAAAGCTCAAGGAATAGAATATCACTAAAACTGTTCCTGGGGACCCCAATGTTTGTGAACGGTAGAAAAAGGTGAATGACATTAAAAGACATCTGCATAAGTTAACTGAGGAAACACAAAACAGTTGGCTTAAAGTTTTACCCATAGCTTTAATGAGGTCTCGCATTGCCCCCAAGAAGAAGGGACTGTGTCTATGATAGACTGTTTTTGTGCACAGATATTGTCAGAGACCCTGAAGCCTTAGAACTAATTATGTGGCTCAGCTTTCATCTTTTCAACCTTCTTGTCAATTGAAGGCTTCACATGGTGGGTTTCTCTGCTTCAAGAAAAGGACTTTTTTCTGCTCTGCACATACCTTCACCAATAACAATTTTATGTGACTCCTCTTCTTGATCTGATGACATCTAACGATCCTAAGATGGACTGATATAACTATGGATATAGTTCAGTTCAGTTTATTTCAGTCACTCAGTTGTGTCCGACTCTTTGTGACCCCATGAATTGCAGCAGGCCCAGCCTCCCTATCCATCATCAACTCCCGGAGTTCACTCAGATTCACATCCATGGATTCAGTGATGCCATCCAGCCATCTCATCCTCTGTCGTTCCCTTCTGCTCCTGCCCTCAATCCCTCCCAGCATCAAACTCTTTTCCAAGGAGTCAACACTTCGCATGAGGTGGCCAAAGTACTGGAGTTTCAGCTTGAGCATCATTCCTTCCAAAGAACACCCAGGGCTGATCTCTTTCAGAATGGACAAATTGGATCTCTTTGCAGTCCAAGGAATTCTCAAGAGTCTTCTCCAGCACCACAGTTCAAAATAATCAATTATTCGGTGGTCAGCCTTCTTCACAGTCCAACTCTCACATCCAGACATGACCACTGGCAAAACCATAGCCTTGACTAGATGGACCTTAGTCGGCAAAGTAATGTCTCTGCTTTTGAATATGCTATCTAGGTTGGTCATAACTTTTCTTCCAAGGAGAAAGCGTCTTTTAATTTCATGGCTGCAATCACCATCTGCAGTGATTTTGGAGCCCCCCAATATAAAGTCTGACACTCTTTCCACTGTATCCCCATCTATTTCCCATGAAGTGATGAGACCAGATGCCATGATCTTCGTTTTCTGAATGTTGAGCTTTAAGCCAACTTTTTCACTCTCCTCTTTCACTTTGATCAAGAGGCTTTTGAGTTCCTCTTCAATTTCTGCCATAAGGGTGGTGTCATCTGCATATCTGAGGTTATTGATATTTCTCCCAGCAATCTTGACTCCAGCTTGTGTTTCTTCCTGTCCAGCGTTTCTCACGATGTACTCTGCATATAAGGTAAATAAGCAGGGTGACAATATACAGCCTTGACACACTCCTTTTCCTATTTGGAACCAGTCTGTTGCTCCATGTCTACTTCTAACTGTTTCTTCCTGACCTGCATACAGATTTCTCAAGAGGCAGGTCAGGTGGTCTGGTATTCCCATCCCTTTCAAAATTTTCCACAGTTTATTGTGATCCACACAGTCAAAGGCTTTGGCATAGTCAATAGAGCAGAAGTAGATGTTTTTCTGGAACTCTCTAGCTTTTTAGATGATCCAGCAGATGTTGGCAATTTGATCTCTGGTTCTTCTGCCTTTTCTAAAACCAGCTTGAACATCTGGAAGTTCACAGTACATATATTGCTGAAGCCTGGCTTGGAGAATTTTGAGCATTACTTAACTAGCATGTGAGATGAGTGCAATTGTGAGGTAGTTTGAGCATTCTTTGGCATTGCCTTTCTTTGGGATTAGAATGAAAACTGACCTTTTCCAGTCCTGCAGCCACTGCTGAGTTTTCCAAATTTGCTGGCATATTGAGTGCAGCACTTTGACAGCATCATCTTTCAGGATTTGAAATAGCTCCACTGGGATGCCATCACCTCCACTAGCTTTGTTCATAGTGATGCTTTCTAAGGCCCCCCTGACTGCACATTCTAGGATGTCTGGCTCTTGATGAGTGATCACACCATCGTGATAATCTGGGTCATGAAGATCTTTTTTTTACAGTTGTTCCATGTATTCTTGCCACCTCTTCTTAATATCTTCTGCTTCTGTTAGGTCCATACCATTTCTGTCTTTTATCGAACCCATCTTTGCATGAAATATTCTCCTGGCATCTCTAATTTTCTTGAGGTGATCTCTAGTCTTTCCCATTCTGTTCTTTTCTTCTGTTTCTTTGCATTGATCGCTGAAGAAGGCTTTCTTATCTCTTCTTGCTATTCTTTGGAACTCTGCATTCAGATGCTTATATCTTTCCTTTTATCCTTTGCTTTTTGCCTCTCTTCTTTTCACAGCTATTTGTAAGGCTTCCCCAGACAGCCATTTTGCTTTTTTGCATTTCTTTTCCATGGGGATGGTCTTGATCCCTTTCTCTTGTACAATGTCACGAACCTCATTCCATAGTTCATCAGGCACTCTATCTACCAGATGTAGGCCCTTAAACCTATTTCTCACTTCCACTGTATAATCATAAGGGATTTGATTTAGGTTATACTACCTGAATGGTCTAGCGGCTTTCCCCACTTTCTGCAATTTATGTCTGAATTTGGTAATAAGGAGTTCATGATCTCAGCCACAGTCAGCTCCTGCCTGGTCTTGTTTTTGTTGACTGCGTAGAGTTTCTCCATCTTTGGCTGCAGAGAATATAATCAATCTGATTTCAGTGTTGACCATCTGGTGAAGTCCATGTGTAGAAGCTTCTTTGTGTTGTCGGAAGAGGGTATTTGCTATGGCCAGTGCATTTTCTTGGCAAAACTCTATTAGTGTTTTTCCTGCTTCATTCCGCATTCCAAGGTCAAATTTGCCTGTTACTCCAGGTGTTTCTTGACTTCCTACTTTTGCATTCTAGTCCCCTGTAATGAAAAGGACATCTTTTTTGGGTGTTCATTTAAAAGGTCTTTTAGATCTTCATAGAACCGTTCAACCTCAGCTTCTTCAGCATTACTGGTTGGGACATAGACTTGGATTACTGTGATATTGAATGGTTTGCCTTGGAAATGAGCAGAGATCATTCTGTCATTTTTGAGATTGCATCCAAGTACTGCATTTTGGAATTTTTTGTTGACAATGATGGCTACTCCATGTCTTCTGAGGGATTCCTGCCCTCAGTAGTAGATATAATGGTCATTTGAGTTAAATTCACCCATTCCAGTCCATTTTAGTTCCCTGATTCCCAGAAAATATGACTTTTAATTTTGACTATATTTTAACTTGGTTGAATGACTATTTTGCCTTACATTTGTAACTGCATGATGTGGTTTGTTTCTAACCATCTGAAAAATTTTAAGTTAAAAATGGATGTTCAGGTTCCTACGAGTGCCACAGCCTCTTCCATCTATTACTTGGGGCCCCTGGATGCGAGACACTCAATATGAGAGTTAGGAGAATATGTTGCCTCAACAATTTAAGGATGACGCCCCTCAACAGCAGGAAGTAGATATGGAACAAAAACGATGCCCCTTTCCCTTTTCAACATAATTCTTATGAAAGAAAAGGGAAGAATGAGAGAGTCAGTTCCTAGGCAGGTCGATAAGAACTCTGGGGGTCCCTGAGCAGAGAGGGGTCTGGAGTTCTCCAAGAGGAGGAAAGAACAAACGTCTCTCTCTCTCTCTCTCTCTGTCTCTTTTTTTTTTTTTTTCCTTCTACATTCCTAAGTCTTAGTCGCATAAAACATTTTTTTTTAAAGCCCAGAACTGATGATTACACAACAAACAACTAAGTTTAAACTCTGTACTAAGGATTATATAACAATAATGTATCCTCTTTGAGGACAGTTTCTCATTATTTAAAACATTCTGGCTAATCTTATTATCTTAAAATGTAAATTATTGGAGTGGGTCTAGTAAGATCTTCAAACACTTGAGACATTCTTTTGATTTATTGTAATAACTAATTTAAAAAGTATATAACTCCCTTGTTAACACTATTGGGAGGTCACTCTCTGCCCCCCTTCTGATGTCTATGTCAAAATATTTCTCTGTGTCTTTTTATTTAATAAAACTCTGCCACACAAAAGCTGTTGAGTGATCAAGCCCTGTCCCTGGTCCCAAAGCTAAATCTTCTTCGGAGATCACGAATCTAAGATTGTCCACATAAACTGTCAAGAAGAAGGTGTATTCTGCCTTTGGATGGAATACCCTGAAGATCTCAATGAGATCCATCTCATCTAATGTATAATTTAAGCCTTGTGTTTCCTTGTTAATTTTCTGTTTTGATGATCTGTGAAATGGTGTAAGTGGGGTGTTAAAGTCTCCTACTATTATTGTGCTGCTGTCAATTTTTCCTTTTATGTCTGCTAGTGTTTGCCTTATGTATTGAATTGTTCCTATATTGAGTGCATAGATATTTACAATTTTTATGTCTTCCTCTTGGATTGATCCCTTGATCATTACGTACTATTCTTCCTTATCTCTTGTAATTTTCATTATTTTAAGGTCTTCTGTCCGACATGGGGATTACTATTCCAGCTTTCTTTTGCTTCCCATTTTCATGGGATATACTTTTTCATCCTCTCACTTTCAGTTTATATGTGTCTTTAGGTCTGAAGTGGGTTTCTTGTAGGCAGCATATATACAGGTCTTGTTTTTGTATCCATTCAGCCAGTCTGTGTCTTTTGGTGGGAACATTTAATCCGCTTACATTTAAAGTAATTATTGATATACATGTTCCTTTTGTCTTTTTCTTTAATAGCATGTGAAATGAGTGCAATTGTGCAGTAGTTTGAGCGTTCTTTGGCATTGCCTTTCTTTGGGATTGGAATGAAAACTTGCCTTTTCCAGGCCTGTGGCCACTGCTGAGTTTTCCAAATTTGCTGGCATATTGACTGCAGCACTTTGACAGCATCATCTTTCAGTATTTGAAATAGCTCCACTGAAATGCCATCACCTCCACTAGCTTTGTTCATTGTGATGTTTGCTAAGGCCCACCTGACTGCACATTCCAGGATGTCTGGCTCTAGATGAGTGATCACACCATCGTGATAATCTGGGTCATGAAGATCTTTTTTGTACAGTTCTTCTGTGTATTCTTGCCACCTCTTCTTAATATCTTCTGCTTCTGTTAGGTCCATACCATTTCTGTCCTTTATCGAGCCCATCCTTACATGAAATGTTCCCTTGTTATCTCTAATTTTCTTGAAGAAATCTCTAGTCTTTCCCATTCTCTTGTTTTCTTCTATTTCTTTGCATTGATCACTGAAGAAGGCTTTCTTATCTCTTCTTGCTATTCTCTGGAACTCTGAATTCAGATGATTATATCTTTCATTCTCTCCTTTGCTTTTTGCCTCTCTTCTTTTCACAGCTATTTGTAAGGCCTCCCCAGACAGCCATTTTGCTTTTTTGCATTTCTTTTCCATGGGGATGGTCTTGATCCTTGTGTCCTGTACAATGTCATGAACCTCACTCCATAGTTCATTAGGCGCTCTATCTATCAGATCTAGGCCCTTAAATCTATTTCTCACTTCCACTGTATAATCATAGGGGATTTGATTTAGGTCATACCTGAATGGTCTAGTGGTTTTCCCTACTTTCTTCAATTTATGTCTGAATTTGGTAATAAGTAGTTCATGATCTGAGCCACAGTCAGCTCCTGGTCTTATTTTTGTTGACTGTATAGAGCTTCATCTGGTCACATCGCTTCATAGGAAATAGACGGGGAAACAGTGGAAACAGTGTCAGAGTTTATTTTTTGAGGCTCCAAAATCACTGCAGATGTTGACTGCAGTATGAAATTAAAAGACGCTTACTCCTTGGAAGAAAAGTTATGACCAACTTAGATAGTATATTCAAAAGCAGAGACATTACTTTGCCGACTAAGGTCCATCTAGTCAAAGCTATGGTTTTTCCTGTGGTCATGTATGGATGTGAGAGTTGGACTGTGAAAAAGGCTGAATGCTGAAGAATTGATACTTTTGAACTATGGTGTTGGATAAGACTCTTGAAAGTCACTTGGACTGCTAGGAGATCCAACCAGTCCATTCTGAAGGAGATCAGCCCTGAGTGTTCATTGGAAGGACTGATGCTGATGCTGAAACTCCAGTACTTTGGCCACCTCATGCGAAGAGTTGACTCATTGGAAAAGACTCTAATGCTGGGAGGGATCAGGGGCAGGAGGAGAAGGGGATGAAAGAGGATGAGATGGCTGGATGCCATCACTGACTCGATGGACGTGAGTCTGAATGAACTCCGGGAGTTGGTGATGGACAGGGAGGCCTGGCATGCTGCGATTCGTGGGTTTGCAAAGAGTTGGACACGACTGAGCGACTGAATTGAACTGATCTGAACTTTGTAATTTTCTTAATTGTTTGGGGTTGATTTTACAGATCTTTTTTTCTTCTTTTTTATTTCTTGACTATATAAGTCTCTTTAACATTTGTTGTAAAGCTGGCTTGGTGGTGAGTTCTTTTAACTTTGCTTATCTGAAAATATATATATATATATTTTTTCTCCATCAATTTTGAATGAGATTCTTGTTGGGTACTGTAATATTAGTTGTAAATATTTCCCTATAAGTAGTTTAAATATATCCTGCCATTCTCTTTTGGCCTGCAGAGTTTCTGCTGAAAGATCAGCTGTTAAATGTATGGAGTTTTCTTGAAGTTACTTGTTGCTTTTCCCTCGATGGTTTTTATCTTCTTTCTTTGTGTCTAGTCTTTATTAGTTTGATTAGTATCCATCTTGGCGTGTTAATCCTTAGGTTCATTTTGTATGGGACTCTTTTAACCTTTTGGATTTGATTGACTATTTTCTTTTCTATGTTGGGGAAATTTTCAACTATAATCTCTTTAAAATTTTTCTCATACTGTTTCTTTTTCTCTTCTTCTTCTGGGACCCCTATAATGTTGGTGTATTTGATATTGTCCCACAGGTCTCTGAGGCTGTCCTCAGTTCTTTTCATTCTTTTTACTTTATTCTGTTCTTCCAAAATTATTTCCACCATTTTATATTCCAGCTCACTGATTTGTTCTTCTCCTTCATATATTCTGCTGTTGATTTGTTCCAGTGTATTTTTAATTTCAATAATTGTGTTCCTTGTCTATTTATGTTTCTCATTTAGTTCTTCTAGTTCTTTTTAATTGATTCTTGTATTTCCTCTATTTTGTTTTCAAGGTTTTTTATCTTTACTATCATTATTTTGAATTCTTTTTCAGATATTTTGCCTATTTCCTCTTCATTTATTTGGATTTCTGTGTTTGTAATTTGTTCCTTCATTTGTGTAGCATTTCTCTGCCTTTTCATTACTTTTTTTTTTTTTAATTTATTATATTTGAGCTCTCGTTTCCCCAGGCCTCAAGTTTGAATTCTTTCTCCCTTTTGCTTTCTGCCCTCCTAAGTTTGGTCCAGTCGTTTGTGTAAGCTTTGTATACAGTGAGATTTGTGCTGAGTTTTTGTTTGTTTGTTTGTTTGTTTTTGTTTTATTTCTTCTGATGGAAAAGGCTGAGTGAGGTGGTAATTCTGTCTGCTGATGATTAGGTTTGTATTTTTGTTTTGTTTGGTGTTTAGATGAGCATCCTACACAGGGTGCTACCAGTGGTTGGGTGATGCTGGATCTTGTATTCAAGTGATTTCCTTTGTGTGAGTTCTCACTATTTGATACTCCTTGGGGTTAGTTCTCTGGTAGTCTAGGGTCTAGGAGTCAGTGTTCCCACACCAAAAGCTCAGGGCATAATCTCTGGTCAGAAACAAATATCCCACAAGTGGTTTGTTATGGCATTAACTGATATTAAAATAAATAGCCAAAAACAAGAAACCAAAGATGAACCACAGACAAATGGCAGTGACGAAATCAGGCAAATAGTAATTAAAATAATGGAATATACACCATAAGCAAAGTCAAAACAGTCCAACTGAAATAAAGTACAATAGATTGACCTAGCAAATAAAAAATTATATTTACCAGTTGAGAACAAATCTAACTAAAGCATGAATTGGAAAACAAAACTAAAGCAAGGTGCCACGTTGAGAATAAAGCAATGAAAGCAAAACTAACAAATATTTTGAGAAGAAAGGAAATAAAGAAAAGAAAGAAAGAATATATATGCAAAGTTAAAAAGAGGTAGCTGAAGATTTACATACATAAAAAAAATTAACTGCAAAGTGAAAAGAAGGAAAGGCAAACAGAGGAATAAAGGTAGAAAAAATAAGGTAAGCTTTAAAAATTTTAAATTATAAAAAAGAGAAAAGAAAGAAAAAAAGGGACTGTACAGAACTGCAAAAATCCGACATAGCAGCAGAGGTTTATAACAAGGATAAAGTTTGTGACTCAATATACACATATACATCCATAAGCAAAATACAAACAGTCCAACAACAGAAAACAAACAAACAAACAAAAATACAGAAGATTGACCAGGCCAACAATGGAAATCAAAAATTATATCTACCAGTTGAGAACAAAACTAACTAAAGCATAATCTGGAAAACAAAACTAAAGCAAGGTGCCAATTGGGGGATAAAGTAATGAAAATAAAGCTGGCAAATATGCTGAGAGGAAAGGAAAGAAAGAAAAGAAAGACTAGATATGTAATGTTAATAGAGAGAGAAAAAGAAGGTTTATATACATTAAAGACTAATTGCAAGGGGAAAAGAATGGTAGGAAGAGCAAACAAAGGCATAAATGTAGAAAAATAATAATAGGTTTAAAAAATTAAAAATTTAAAAAAAAAAGAGAAAGGGGAAAAAAAAATAAAAAAGGAAAACTCCCCAGAATTGCAAAAGTCCAACATAGGGACAAAAGTTTGTAACAATAAAAAGTGTGACTGAGAAAAAAATAAAAAAAGAAGAAAGAAAGAAAGAAAGCTTAGAAACTTAATTAGATTTCATAGTCCCAATAAAATTGACAACTACAACAGAGGCGGAAATTGAAAGAAAAAAAAAATTTAAGAGGATCTACAGAATAAGTCAAAACATAAGAAAAATAAATGTTTTTCTTGAGTTAGTGCTGTCACAGAGTCCTTTCCCCCGCTGGGAGTCACAGTGCACCTTATCTCCCAAGGAAGTCCTCCAACACTGTGGTGATCTCTGGACCTGTTGTGGGGGCAGCTCAGATCCTAATCTAGTCCTACTCCTGTGTGTTCTTGCCTCCAATGTCCACAGCTATTAGAACCAGTGCACTTTTGTGCGAGCTCTGAGTGGTCTTTTATATATTCCATAGACACAGAGTCTACCTAGTTAATCGTGTGAATTTACTATGCAGCTTGTACAGCTGGTGGGAAGGTTTTGTGTCTTATTCCTTAGCCACACTGCCCATGTATTTCAATTTTGGTTTTATTTCCACCTCTGCATGTATGTCATCCACTGGGGCTTACTCTTGTGGCTGCACTGGAGGACTTGGATTTGCCTGTGTCTGAGGGCCAGTTGTGGAGGTTGTGCAGTTGCTTGGGTTGCAGGGGTTCTCACAGCACCAGGTACTCAGGGCAGTTGGTGGCTAGGGCAGCAGGAAATATAGTACTCTATATAGTACTCTGTATAGTACTTTATATAGTATTGGTCAATAGGCTCCAGTATTTTTGCTTGCCAAACCCCCCTGAGAAGCCTGGCAGACCACAGTCTACAGGGTCACAAAGCATTGGACACTACTGAATTGACCCTGAATGCATAGATGCAAGACGTTTTTTGCCTGTGGCAGCTCTTTCTCAGTGAGTGTTGAGCATGAAGATGGCACAACTGCCTGGCTTACAGGGACCCTGGTGGCTGCAAGTGTGTAGGGACACAGACTGCCTCTGCGACAGGAATTATGGTCCTATCAGAGAGGTTTTTTTTTGTTTGTTTGTTTTTTTTTGTTGTTTTTTTTTTTTTTTTTTTGAGCCTCTTGTAGCTGGTAACCAGAAGGCCTCTTGAGCCAGTATTTCTCTGTAGTTCTTCCTGTTTAGGCACATAAAGGGGTCCCTTGGCTGGGGTACTACCAAGTTTTGTGTGATTCTATATATTCTTTTCTGCTGGTCAGGTACTCCTGTCTGTTCTCAGATGGTTTTCTGCGTGCACTTTTGGGTCTGAAGGTATATCCCTGATATATCCTCGAAGAGAGATGTATTCCATATCTGCCTACTCCTCCACCATCTTGTTCTCCCTGATATATTTTTAACAGGAAAATTTTTTTTTCAGTTTTAATTTTGTTAACTTTTTGAATAGTTTACTTTTTTAGTTGACTTTTGAAAATAAATCAAAGCATCCACATATAAACATATATAGGACTGCATTTGAATTGATGAATAAAGTATGATAACTATTTAAGGTATGGGTAGTAAGCACATGAATCATTAATAAGGTGTTACTTTCTCAATTTTTATATGTTATCCTCTGAATTTAAAAACCTAAATTATAATAACTAAATAACATAATATCAATTTTACTATCTATCATGAAAATTTGTTCCAACATGAAAAATATCAAAAACTTGTATTTCAACTCCTAAATTACTATTTGGGGACAGAACAAACTCCAAATAACAAAATGCTAATAATATGGAGAATATAAACTCAAAATAAATGACTGCATTTACTATTTTAATTCAAAATACAAAGTTTATTACAAAAATATATTCTGACTACTCAGGAAAAAATCTTTCATATCTAATAATTTTTTATTTACTTTATATCACTTGATATGTCTTCTTTTTCTCCCATATCACTTTGTAGTAGAGATTCAGAATGTCAGTGAGAAATGTCTCATGCTACAAAAGACAACTAGCTATGTAAATTTATTTAGTTGTCAATACCAAAAGTCACATATGGCATTGCAGGGTGATTCTTTACCAGCTGAGCCACAGGGGAAGCCCATATTATGAATTAGGATAGTTAATAAGCTATTTTCAAATTTGCATTTACTGAAAATTTTATTTTCTAAGTTTATAACATTTGAATATTTTATTCCATAAGAATCTACAGAAAATGTGAGGATTTTCAAAGAGAATGCCTCCTTGGTCAAGAAATTAGTTAAATATTAGATAATCAGCAACTGGTTGTGTTCTACCATATTTCAATGCATGATCCTGTAATTTCTTGGAAAGCACACACATTTTTCAGTATAAAAATAGACTTATTTTTTCTTAAAGTTTTATTTGTTTTCATTTAATGTTTGTTCGTAAATTACTAACTTGATATAAAAATCATATTTATCTTAGATAAAATATTACTTTCTATTAAAGGTGAATATAAAATTTCTTTAATTAACAATGTAAGCATGAGGGATATGTCAAGTGGTCCAATGGTTGAGAGTTTGCTTTCCAATGCAGAGAACAGAGGTACCATCCAGATCAGGAAACTAAGATCCTAAGCACTGTGGAACAACTGAGATTGCACACCACAACTACTGAGCCTGAATCCTCTAGAGCCCATGTTCCACAACAAGAGAGCATTGAGGACCACAACAAGAGAAGCCCTCCTGCTACAACTAGAGAAAAGCTGTGCACCACAATGAAGAGTCTGTGAGCTGCAAGGAAGACCCAGAAAAGTCAGTCATGTCTGATTCTGATACCCCATAACAGCAGCACTCCGTGCTTTCCTGTCCTTCACCATCTCCCAGAATTTGCTCAAATAAATGTTCATTGGATTGGTGATAACTATCTCATCGTCTGTCATTTCATTGTCTTCTTGCCTTTAATCTTTCTCAGCATCAGGGTCTTTTCTAATGAGTCAGCTCCATATATTGAGGCATAATAATTTTCATGACCTACCTCAGAAGTATGAATTAAAGACTAACAGAAAATGTATTTCTCTTACAAAATACATAGGACTTGTTCAAGGGAGCAAAAAATAGCAAAAATAAAAAACTTATATGTAGCTAAAAATGATGTTTTAACAAATATTCAATTTAAAATGGATTCTTGAGCCCAATTATTTTACTCATTCACACTATAATTTAAATATGAATTTATATTTCACTGTTAAAATAAGTAACATGAAAAAGAACATTTTGCTGGGTATCAGAAAAGCAAGATTCTAAATCCATTTCTAATTTTAGGAGCTCAACAGAAATAATTTTAAAGTATCTGAATATGTTTTCTTGACTTCATTTTTTGGGCACCACAATCACTGCATATGGTAACTGCAGACATGAAATTAAAAGAGTCTTATTCCTTGGAAGGAAATTTATGACCAACCTAGACAGCATTAAAAAGCAGAGACATTACTTTGTCAAGAAAGGTCCATCTAGTCAAGGCTATGGTTTTTCCAGTAGTCATGTATGGATGTGAGAGTTGGACTATAAAGAAAGCTGAGCTCTGAATAATTGATGCTTTTGAACTGTGGTGTTGTAGAAGACTCTTGAGAGTCCCTTGGACTGAAGGAGATCCTACCAGTCCATCCTAAAGATCAGTCCTGAGTGTTCACTGGAAAGACTGATGTTGAGCTGAAACTCCAACTTTGGCAATTGATGCGAAGAGCTGACACATTGGAAAAGACTCTGATGCTGAGAAAGATTGAGAGCAGGAGGAGAAGGGACCTACAGAGGAAGAGATGGTTTGATGGCATTACTGACTCAATGAACGTGCGTTTCAGTAGACTCTGGGAGTTTGTGATGGACAGGGAGGCGTGGCATGCTTCAGTTCATGGGGTCGCAAAGAGTTGGACATGACTGAGCGACTGAACTGAACTGATGATGCTTTATTTTAACTATAATACAAGGAGAACACTTGCCTTAATCGTTGTTATACTGAGAGAATAAAAATGATATATTTTGATGAAGAAAACATATATAAAAAGTGAAAAATCATTGGAAAACTTACTTTTTTGTTTTGCTCATAAATTATATGCTTTGAAGAACAGTAATTTTTCAAGTGGAACTTAATATTTCCTTAAATCATTATATTGCCTTCTTTTTGGCATCAGTGTAGTTGCTTAGTCATGTCTGACTCTTTGCAACCCCAAGAACTGCAGCATGCCAGGCCTCCCTATCCATCACCAACATCCAGAATTCACTCAAACTCACATCCATCGAGTCAGTGATTCCATCCAGCCATCTCATTCTCTGTTGTCCCCTTCTCCTCCTGCACCCAATCCCTCCCAGTATCAGGGTCTTTTCCAATGAGTCAACTCTTCACATGAGGTGGCCAAAGTACTGGAGTTTCAGCTTCAGCATCAGTCCTTCCAATGAACACCCAGGACTGATCTCCTTCTCCTTTAGAATGGACTGGTAGGATCTCCTTGCAGTCCAAGGGACTCTCAAGATCGTTCTCCAACACCACAGTTCAAAAGCATCAATTCTTCGATGCTCAGCTTTCTTCAGAGTCCAACTCTCACATCCATACATGACCACTGGAAAAACCATAGCCTTGACTAGATGGACCTTTGTTGGCCAAGTAATGTCTCTGCTTTTCAATATGCTATCTAGGTTGGTCAGAACTTTCCTTCCAAGGAGTAGGCATCTTTTAATTTTGTGGCTTCAATCACCATCTGCAGTGACTTTGGGGCCCCAAAAAATAAAGTCTGACACTGTTTCCCCATGTATTTCCCATGAAGTGATGGGACCAGATGCCACGATCTTCATTTTTTGAATGTTGAGCTTTAAGGCAACTTTTTCACTCTCCTCTTTCACTTTCATCAAGAGGCTTTTCAGATCCTCTTCACTTTCTGCCATAAGTGTGGTGTCATCTGCATATCTGAGGTTATTGATATTTCTCCCAGCAATCCTGATTCTACCTTGTGCTTCATCCAGCCCAATGTTTTTCATGATGTACTCTTCATATAAGTTAACTAAGCAAGGTGACAGTTTACAACCTTGATGCACTCCTTTCCAAATTTGGAACCTGTCTGTTCCATGTCCAGTTCTACCCTTTGTTTCCTGACCTGCATACAGATGTCTCAACAGGCATGTCAGGTGGTTTGGTATTCCCATCTCTTTCAGAATTTTACCCAGGTTATTGTAATCCATACAGTAAAAGGCTTTGGCATAGTCAATAAAGCAAAAATAAATGTTTTTCCTGGAACTCTCTTGCTTTGCAATGATCCAGCAGATATTGACAATTTGAACTCTGATTCCTCTGCCTTTTCTAAAACCAGCTTGAACATCTGGAAGTTCACAGTTCACATACTGCTGAAGCCTGGCTTGGAGAATTTTGAGCATTACTTTGCTGTGTGTGAGATGAGTGCAATTGTGTGGTAGTTTGAGCATTCTTTGGTATTGGAATGAAAACTGACCTTCTCCAGGCCTATGGCCACTGCTGAGCTTTCCAAATTTGCTGGCATATTGAGTGCAACACTTTCCCAGAATCATCTATCAGAATTTGAAATAACTCAACTGGAATTCCATCACCTCCACTAGCTTTGTTCCTAGTGATGATTTCTAAGGCTCACTTCACTTCACATTCCAGGGTGTCTGGCTCTAGATGAGTGATCACACCATCATGATTATCTTGGTCATGAAGATCTTCTTTGTACAGTTCTTCTGTATATTCTTGCCACCTCTTCTTAATATCTTCTGCTTCTGTTAACATACCATTTCTGTCTTTTCTCGAGCCCATCTTTGAATGAAATGTTCCCTTGGTATCACTAATTTTCTTGAAGAGATCTGTAGTCTTTCCCATCCTCTTCTTTTCCTCTATGTCTTTGCATTGTTCACCGAGGAAGGCTTTCTTATCTCTCCTTGCTATTCTCTGGAACTCTGCATTTAGATGCTTATATCTTTCCTTTTCTCCTTTGTTATTCACTTCTCTTCTTTTCACAGCTATTTGTAAGGCCTCCTCAGACAGCCATTTTGTTTTCTTGCATTTCTTTTCCATGGGGATGGTCTTGATCCCTGTCTCCTGTACAGTTTCAGTAACCTCCTTCCATAGTTCATCATGCTCTCGGTCTATCAGATCTAGTCCCTTAAATCTATTTCTCACTTCCACTGGATAATCATAAGGGATGTGATTTAGGTCATACCTGAATGATCAAGTGGTTTTCCCTAGTTTCTTCAATTTAAGTTTGAATTTTGTAATAACGGGTTCATGATCTGAGCCACAGTCAGCCTCTTGTCTTATTTTTGCTGACTGTATAGAGCTTCTCCATCTTTGGCTTCAAAGAATATAATCAATCTGATTTCAGTGTTGACTATCTTGTGATATTCATGTGTAGAGACTTCTCATGTGTTGTTGGAAGCATGTGTTTACTATGACCAGTGTGTTGTTTTTGAAAAACCCTATTAGCCTTTGCCCTGCTCATTCTGTATTCCAAAGCCAAATTTTCCTGTTATTCCAGGTGTTTCTTTAGTTCCTAGTTTTGTATTCCTGTCCCCTATAATGAAAAAGACATATTTTTTGGGTGTTACTTCTAAAAGGTCTTGTAGGTCTTCATAGAACTGTTCAACTTCAGCTTCTTTAGCATTACTGGTTGGGGCATAGATTTGGATTACTGTGATATTGAATAATTTGCCATGGAGATGAACAGAGATCATTCTGTCGTTTTTGAGATTGCATCGAAGTACTGCATTTTGGACTCTTTTGTTGACCATGATGGCTACTTCATTTCTTCTAAAGGATTTGTGCCCACAGTGGTAGATATAATGGTCATCTGAGTTAAATTCACCCATTCCAGTAGATTTCAGTTCGCTGATTCCTAGAATGTCGACATTCACGCTTGCCATCTCTTGTTTGACCACTTCCAATTTGCCTTGATTCATAGACCTAACATTCCAGGTTCCTATGCAATATTGCTCTTTATAGCATCAGACATTGCTTCTATCACCGGTCACATCCACAACTGAATATTGTTTTTGCTTTGGCTCCATCCCTTCATTCTTTCTGGAGTTATTTCTCCACTGATCTCCAGTAGCATATTGGGCACCTACTGACCTGGGGAGTTCCTCTTTCAGTATCCTATCATTTTTCCTTTTCATACTGTTCATGGGGTTCTCAAGGCAAGAATACTGAAGTGGTTTGCCACTCCATTCTCCACTGGAAAACATTCTGTCAGACCTCTCCACCTTGACCCACCCTTCTTGAGGGGCCCCACACTGCATGGCTTAGTTTCATTGTGTTAGACAAGGCTATGGTCTGTGTGATTAGATTGACTAGCTCTCTGATTATGGTTTCACTGTGTCTGCCCTCTGATGCCGTCTCACAACACTTACCGTCTTACTTGGGTTTCTCTTACCTTGGATGTAGGGTATGTCTTCACGGCTGTTCCAGCAAAGCGCAACCTCTGCTCCTTACCTTGGACAAGGGGTATCCCCTCATCGCCGCCCCTCCTGACCTTGAACATGGAGTAGCTCCTCTAAGACCTTCTTCTTTTTGGCATAGTATCTGAGAAATTTTTGTATAATACAAAGGCACAGTGACTTTTTCCTGAGTTTTATTCTACAAATTTGGTTTTAGGATATCATAGGATACTTTAACTAATCAATTAGCTGATCTACTTAAGATGGATAGGAGAAAAAATGGTCAATGTCGATCTGAAACTGCATATTGACAAGACTTTTAGTTATAGTTACTCTATTTTAGTTATGAAAAAGGTAACTTAAAAGAAAGTATGGGATAATGGAGGAGCCTAATTCTGGTAACTCCCTTCTTAGACTTAGTTTAGACAGAATGGATGCATCATCCTCCGTTTTTATTTCCCCATCAAGCCAGTGCCCAGGACAAAGTCCATGTTCAGTGAATAATTGCTAAATGAATGAAGGGGTTGGAAGGAACACTACAATTTTTTAACGAAGTCATCAAAAGAAAGCTTAGGACGGGTTCTTGACTTTTCTCTGTGAGAGGAACTATAATAACACCACGTTTTATTTCAAGTAATGCAACAGATAATTTCTTAGTATTGTATTTTGAAAGTATACCCTTTAATTATTCTCCAACTTCCCTGTGTACACACCTTTACATGTATATATACATTCATAGCTTCTACTTCACCCAAGGATTCAGTTTCCTATCCCAAACAGTGCTATCCAGTCAATCTTAGGGTGATGCTGATTTATGCATCCTTCCTAATATTTCTTTTAGAAATAAATCAGCTTTGGAAACATATCAAACTTCTTCCCTACTTCTCCCTGATTTTAAAAACACATTTTCAACGTTTAACCCATAAAATACCCTGGACATTCCATAGTATTTCCAAGGTAGATTTTACAAGTTAAAGCAGAAAAGTGACCCTGGATTCCACATATAAAGGATATACTACACTGTCAGATTATAGCTCTTGGCTGACAGAGCATAAGTATACTGAACTTCAGTTAAAATATATTGCAAAAAATCCTCCCTGTTAATTTAGGCAATCCAATAAACTGGCCTGTCTCCTGCAAGGTGAAGGACGCCTTGGAAACCTTAATGAACATCTTTCTGAATAGCAGTTACAAGCTTAGCTGCTCACCATGAAAGACTGAGTAAGTTAGGCAGGATATTATCTTTTTATCCAGTCTGTCCTCTCACTCACATACTTTGCCCCTGAGATTGAACTAGCTACTGTCTGCAGTGTAAAGATAGCATTGCTCAAGGCATATGTATCCTGTTAACACACAGATAGAATCACTTATCGTAGAAGCTCTTATCAAAGTTCTTGCCAATGATTATATAATTGTCCCATACAAGCAAGTATGTTTTGTAATATATTTAATTAAATGGAGAAAGTTATGAAAGTTGTTGTTATTGGATAAAGATATTTCAAAACAAAAGAATTCTTGTATTTCTATGCATTTCAGAGTGAATTATGTTTCTCAAAAGATTAATCAAGACATGATATTTAGAAAGAGAAATCCTATTGCCCCTACTATATTTTTTTCATTTTTCAGAATTTAAATAATTAGTAGTATTTGATATATACATTACTAAGCAATCTAAGTTTCCAAATAATGAGAAATTATGATAGAAATAATATTCATTAATGTGTATGTCATATGTAAAATAATATAAATTTCAATATCATCTCATATAATTTTATTTATGGGGTCTGTTTATTATTACCAAATTTTAATAAACTATTTTTATTTACCTCTTTGCTATACTTAAGTAGAACTGAACCTAGGTTGGCCTTTTTTGCAATTGTATAATCCCAAGATAATAATAAAACTATTAAAATTTTTTATAAACAAACTTTTGAAATAGTTCACATACTAGAACAATTGCTACCCTCATATTTATCTTTTAAAAGGAAACACTCATTCATATCAATGAAAACACTATCCAGCATCTCATGACAAAAATTCTCATGTTTTTATAGAGTTATTATATATAAAGTAAGTAAAAATGCATTATTTTCTAGGTTTTCCTGTGTTTCTTTTTTTACTTATAATGGAAGTACACTGATTATATTCAATGAATTTTAGGGTTACTTTCAGGTTTTAAACAATATTTACTCATATAAAAATAAACATCAACCATATACTAGGCCCCATTCATGGCATACAGAATATAACAATTTACTAAATAAAGAAAAATGCACAGTCTTACAAGGCTAGCATTCTAATAGGGAATCGTGATGCTTTATAAGATAATTTGTTAAAAATATAAGTGGGATGAATGGAAATCAGTACTAAAGAAAAACAAAAAAATAATGACAGAGATTTGGAGTTTATTGCATTTGTGATTGAGTAAACAATGAAGGTCTCACTAAAGTGCCAAGACCCTTAGGTGGCAACTGGCTAGATCTGTTTGTGAATCTGCCAATCACCTAAGTACATTACCAATCATTTTGTGTAAGATTCCCTGGAAACCAGAGACTGAAAGGGAAATTAAAGTGTAAACTATATATTAGTAATAAAACACCCATGAAGTGATAGAAGTTGCATTGAACAGCCCAAGAAGATAGACTGCAGTTCAGGTATGACACAGCCTACATCAGCATGGATGGGGATGCTGGGTTGTGCTATTCTCCATCAGAGTGTCCCCATCTCTCTGAAATGCTCAGGCTTTTCCTTTCCCCCAGCTGTGGACTGATTCAGGAAGGGTGTGATCATGGACAAAGAGATGTTCTGCAGCTGAGCCATACCCTGAAGGACCTAAGGGGTCAGAGGCTGCCTGTTGACTGAACCATCATGGTAGCCTGGCAGAGTCTTTCCTTAAAGATGATGACGCTAGTCCTCTTGTTGCCCTGTTGTTATGCATCCACATTATATATGTTCTGGGATTTAACTTCAGATGTTGTAGTAGAATAGATATGGTACTCATGTATACAATCAGAGAAGACAATGGCATCCCGCTCCAGTACTCTTGCCTGGAAAATCCCATGGACAGAGGAGCCTGGCAGGCTGCAGTCCATGGGGTCGCTAGGAGTCGGACACGATTGAGTGACTTCAATTTCACTTTTCACTTTCAGGCACTGGAGAAGGAAATGGCAACCCACTCCAGTGTTCTTGCCTGGAGAATCCCAGGGATGGGAGAGCCTGGTGGGCTGCCACCAATGGGGTCGCACAGAGTCGGACAAGACTAAAGCAACTTAGGAGCAGCAGCAGCAGCAGCAGCAGCAGCAGCAGCAGCAGCAGCAGCAGCAGCAGGAGTAGCAGCAGCAGCAGCAGCAGCAGCAGCATGTATACAATAGTTTGAGTCCCATTTTGCAAATGATCATTCATTTTTGACTTATTGATGAACTAGATGTATAATAGTACACATTCTTACTTTTAACTAGTTCTTATTTTTAATTAATATAAAGAATAATTATTTTGATATTATATAGCTATACATTAACTATATAATAACATTACTTTGAAATAAATGTAACAGATCTAGGTTTTTGTTTTTGTTTTTGTTTTTTTACTAATAATATATTAAGAGGATCCTCAACACTGGGGGCAAATTGGGAGGATATATAGATATTGTATGTGTGTCTTCTCAGTTGTGTCCGACTCTTTGCAACCTCAGGAACTGTAGCCTGACAAGCTTCTCAGTTCAGTTCAGTTCAGTCACTCAGTCGTGTCCACTCTTTGCAACCCCATAAATCGCAGCACGCCACGCCTCCCTGTCCATCACCAACTCCCAGAGTTCACTCAGACTCGCCTCCATTGAGTCAATGATGCCATCCAGCCATCTCAGCCTCGGCCGTCCCCTTCTTCTCCTGCCCCCAATCCCTCCCAGCATCACAGTCTTTTCCAACGAGGCAACTCTTCTCATGAGGTAGCCAAAGTACTGGAGTTTCAGCTTTAGCATCATTCCTTCCAAAGAAATCCCAGGGCTGATCTCTTTCAGAATGGACTGGATGGATCTCCTTGCAGTCCAAGGGACTCTCAAGTCTTCTCCAACACCACGGTTCAAAAGCATCAATTTTTCAGCACTCAGCCTTCTTCACAGTCCAACTCTCACATCCGGACATGACTACTGGAAAAACCATAGCCTTGACTAAACGGACCTTAATTGGCAAGTAATATCTCTGCTTCTCAATATGCTATCTAGGTTGGTCATAACTTTTCTTCCAAGGATAAGCTTCTCAGTCCATGGAATTTTCCAGGCAGGAATACTGGAGTGGACTGCCATAAATTGCCAAATTTATCCCATATTTTCCCAAAACTTTCTCAAAATCAGATTAAAACATGACAAATATATCATGTTCTATCTTTCATTGATAACAGGAGCCAGCCTAGATTAGTAAATATTGGACAATATTTGTCTTAGATGCTATCAACTTTCAAATACCAATCTTTTGTTTGTTGTTATTTCAAAATACCAAAGTTTTTGTAATCATCACATTCTATTGAAAACATATTCAACATGTTACGTACAAAATTTTCTGATCAGTCAAGTTCAGTTCAGTCACTCAGTTGTGTCTGACTGTTTGTGACCCAATGAACTGCATTTTGCCAGGCCTCCCTGTTCATCACCAACTCCTGGAGTTCACCAAAACCCATGTCCATTGAGTAGGTGATGCCATCCAGCCATCTCATCCTCTATCGCTCCCTTCTCCTCCTGCCCCCAATCCCTCCCAGTATTGGGGTCTTTTACAATGAGTCAACTCTTCACATGAGGTGACCAAAGTATTGGAGTTTCAGCTTCAGCATCAGTCATTCCAAAGAACACCCAGAACTGATCTCCTTAAGAATGGACTGGTTGGATCTTCTTGCAGTCCAAGGGACTCTCAAGAGTCTTCTCCAACACCACAGTTCAAAAGCATCAATTCTTCGGCGCTCAGCCTTCTTCACAGTCCAATTCTCACATCCATACATGATCACTGGAAAAACCATAGCCTTGACTAGATGGACCTTTGTTGGCAAAGTAATGTCTCTGCTTTTGAATATGCTATCCAGGTTGGTCAAAACTTTTCTTCCAAGCAGTAAGTGTCTTTTAATTTCATGGCTGCAATCACCATCTGTAGTAATTTTGGTGCCCCAAGAAATAAAGTCTGACACTATTTCCACTGTTTCCCCATGTATTTCCCATGAAGTGATGGGACCAGATTCCATGATCTTCATTTTCTGAATGTTGAGCTTTAAACCAACTTTTTCACTCTCCTCTTTCAATTTCATCAAGAAGCTTTTTAGTTCCTCTTCACTTTCTGCCATAAGGGTTGTATTATCTGCATATCTAAGGTTATTGATATTTCTCCCGGCAACCTTGATTCCAGCTTGTGCTTCTTCCAGGTCAGGGTTTCTCATGATATACTCTGCATATAATATAAATAAGCAGGGTGACAATATACAGCCTTGACAAACTCCTTTCCCTGTTTGGAACCAGTGTGTTGTTCCATGTCCAGTTCTAACTGTTGCTTCCTGACCTGCATATTGGTTTCTCAAGAGGCAGGTCAGATGGTCTGGTATTCCCATCTCTCTCAGAATTTTCCAGTTTATTGTGATCCACACAATCAAAGGCTTTGGCATAGTCAATAAAGCAGAAATAAATCTTTTTCTGGAACTCTCTTGCTTTTTCGATGATTCAACAGATGTTGACAATTTGATCTCTGATTCCTCTGCCTTTTCTAAAACCAGGTTGAACATCTGGAAATTCACGAAGCAGCCATGAAGAGATACCCCACATCCAACATAGAGAAACCCAAGTAAGACAGTAGGTGTTGTGATAGACATTAGAGGGCAGGCACACATGTCATAGTCACAGAAAACTAATCAATCTAATCACAGGGACCACAGCCTGTCTAACTCAATGAAATTAAGCCATGCTTAGTTTCATGCTGGGTCAGCGTGGGTCAGGTTGGAGAGGTCTGACAGAATGTGGTCCACTGGAGAAAGGAATGGCAAACCGCTTCAGTATTCTTGTCTTGAGAACCCCATGAACATTATGAAAATTTTCTGATACATCTGCTCAATCTTCTTTAGTACTTCTTAACTGAGTTAACATTATTATCATCTATTTAATCAGTATGAAAATGTGCTTACACAATTCTACATATTCTATGTATACAATGACATATATTTTGAAAATCTTTCAATTGTTTTCATAACAGGGCATTGCATTTACAGTTTGTGCTTCTCCAACTATTGATATTTTCCCTCAGACAGCCCTTCCTAATAATTTTGGTGGGGGAAATTTTGCTCATCCATACAAATTAAATATTTATATTTGCAACAATAGCTCTATTCTCTGTTTTATTTCCTGTGTTATAAATGTTACTACTTGTTAAATTATATATTGATATTTGTCTCCCCAAGGAGATAATTTCCCTTCTTGAGAACAAAAGGTTCATGCTTTATTCATTTGTATAAACTGTTGGAAAACAAATGGGGAAACAATGGAAACAATGAGAGGCTTATTTTGGGGGTCTCTAAAATCACTGTAGATGGTGACTGCAGCCATGAAAATAAAAGATACTTGCTCCTTGGAAGAAAAACTATGATCAAACTAGACAGCTTATTAAAAAGCAGGGACATTGCTTTGCCAACAAAGTTCCATCTAGTTAGAGCTGTGGTTTTTCAAGTAATCATGTATGAATGTCAGAGTTGGACCATAAGGAAAGCTGAGCACCAAAAAATTGATGCTTTTAAACTGATGTTGGAGAAGACTCTTGAGAGTCCCTAGGACTGCAAGGAGACCACCCAGTCCATCCTAAAGGAAATCAGTACTGAATATTCATTGGAAGGACTGATTCTGAAGCTGAAACTCCAATACTTTGGCCACCTGATGTGAAGAGCTGACTCATTGCAAAAGACCCTGATGCTGGGAAAGATTGAGGGCAGGAGAAGGGGATTAAAGAGGATGAGATGATTGGATGGCATCACCAACTTGATGGACATGAGTTTGAGCAAGCTCTGGGAGTTAGTGATGGACAGGGAGGCCTGGTGTGCAGCAGTTCATGGGGTCACAAATAGTCAGACATGACTGAATGACTGAACTAATATTCAGTTCTAGAAATGTAGAAATACTAGAGTATTTCTCTATAAGTGAAAACTATATAAGTTTTGATATGATTTATGCATACCTTCCCCTGCCCACATTAATTAGTTTGAGATATCTACAAGAAATTTTCTACCAGTTTCACCTGCATTCCTTATGTTCAAGAACTAATTGTTGTCTCCAGGGTGTATAAATGTGAGCTATAGTCACAAATGAAGCATGCGGGAAGCTGAAGGAGAATGAAAGATTTGAAATGGTGTAAAGTGCAGCCACTTGACTTAACAGAAGGAATGTATGTTGAGGAGAAGTATTTCCAGAAGAAAAGAATGATGATGCCTTGTTAAAGTTCATCAGTAAAAGACATATTCCATGAGATCAAGTTATTATTTGGTTTATTATCCATCTAAGAAATACTCAATGTGATGATAGATTGCTTGTTGAGCATTATTCAGTATTATGCCATATGATACATGAACTACCTGCCACTCACAGTCAATATCTTTATCTCATATAAAGCATTCAGAAATAGAAGATAGCAACCTTTTAGAATAGAACTCCCCTGCCTTCAAGGTTTATCAACATATATTAGTCTTCCTCCCTGTTAGAAAGTAGCCCTTACATCTAAGGCCAACATAACCAAAAAGAGTAGTTTCTTTCTGCCTCAGAGTCAGCAAACTCTACTTCTTCATGTTTGTGTTGTCACACATATACTTCCTCTGCTTTTTCTGCTACACAGGCATTTACAAAATGCCTACTACTTAATATGTATCCTTCTAGAACAAAGAATAAAAGAGAAATAAAGTCACTTTTCTCATAAAACATTTAAAGAAATATAATTTAAAAATGCTTTAAAAGCATACACAGTATGATAGAGATTAAAATACAGTGCAGGATTGTGTTTTCATGGAAGGCCTGAGTGAAAAAATAAAAAAGATATTTAGGTAGATATATGAATATGAGAATGAAGAGAAACTAAAGAGTCTCTCTATGAGGGTGAAAGAGGAGAGTGAAAACGTTGGCTTGAAAGTAAACATTGGGTGTACTGTGTGTTCGGTCATGGCCAACTCTTTTTGGCCCCATGAACTGTAACCTGCCAGGCTCCTCTGTTCATGGGATTTCCCTGGCAAGAATACTGGATGGGTTGCCATTCCCTATTCCTGGGAAGCCCAAACAACTCTACATTAAAACAAAACAAAACAAAACAAAAACACACTCTTCCGGTTCCATAACTTCAAGGCAAATAGAACGGGAATAAGTGGAAACAATAACAGATTTTATTTTCTTAGGCTCCAAAATCACTGAAGACAGTGACTGCAACCATGAAATTAAAACATGGTTGTTCCTTGGAAGGTTAACTATGACAAACATGGAGAGCATATGAAAAAAAACAGTTTAATATTTCACAGAGATATATACAAGCCCATATAGTCAAAACTATGATTTTTCCAGTAGTCATGTGTGGATGTGAGAGTGGGACCATAGGACAGTTTGAGCGCCAAAGAATTGATGCTTTTGAACGTTGATGCTGGAGAAACCTCTTGAGAGTCCTGTCAACTTCAAGGAGAAAAAAACAGTCAATTCTATTGAAAATCATTGAAAGGACTGATGCTGAAGCTGAAGCTTCAATACTTTGGACATCTAATGAGCAAAGCTGATACTTTGGAAAAGCCCTGATGTAGAGAAAGACTGAAGGAGGGAGACAAAGGGGGCAAATGGGGATCTCCCCAACTCAAAGCTTGAACCTGCATCTCCATCATATAGCTACAAAAGAATCAAAGAGTCACAAAGAGTCAGACATGACATAGCCACTGAACAACAACAGCAATTAACATGGATATAAATATTGTTGCTGTCAAGAAAAAAAGGCACAAATTAAAAGTTGAGAGTTATGTTTTATGTGGCAGAACTTCTGAGGATGTAAGCTTGGAAGACAGCCTTTCTTATAGCTCTGAGGGATTGCTCCATAAAGGTAAGGGATGAGCCAGGATATATGAGTTTTTAAACAAAATACAAGTAGTCAGAACATCAAATGTTTACTCTTAATTAAAAGAAACCAGACATCTCAAGTTAATGTATTTAACACTTTTCTGTGTATGCCAGATTCTGGTCTCATTGAAATCTCTTCTTTGATATGCACCTTAACTACAAAGGTTAGTATCTTTTTTTTTTTTTTTTTCATTCTAAATCTCCTCAAGGTGCATAGTTGGGAGTGGCTGTAGTGGCTGCTGCCTTGACGGATGCATATCTTTTATTTACTGATATGGCAGATGACATTCTTCATTCACAAAATCAACAATGAAATGGGTCAACAGATAAAAATATTTTTTTTCAGGACAGGCTTTAATTATTTGAAGTTAGAGAACATTAAGCATGTATACTTAGGTAGAGAGAAAAGAAGAGTTGAAATATAAAATAAAATATTGTAGGAGCAATATCTTTGGGAATCAAAGAATTGACATACAAAGTTTAGTTGGAAGAATTTTACAAGTACCAAAGCAAATATTCTTCAAAAGCTGTTCTCCCATATTCTTCACTAATTTAAATATTTATTAACTACTCATACATCAGCTTAAATATTACTTGAGTATGAAACGATTCCACAGATTTTGTCAGATTTTTCTTTCTAAGCCTTCATATTCACTCTGTAATTTACAAATACCTCATGAATGATTAAAAGGACAAATTAATAAATATCAAGCCAATACATATATACTGATCACTATTTATATATCGTATTGTTTATTTTCCATCATAGGGATATTTCTATCCTTTATGAACTTCTTCAGCTTTTGTTATGGTTCAGTCATTCAATTGTATCTCATTATTTGCAACCCCATGGACTGCAGCACCACAGGCTTCCCTTTACCAGTTCCCAGAGTTTGCTCAAACTCATATCCATTGAGAAGATGATGCCATCCAACCACCTAATCCCCTGTCATCCCCTTCTCCTGCTGCCCTCAATCTTTCCAAGCATCAGAGTTTTTCCCAACGAGTTGGCTTTTTGCATCAGGTGGCCAAAGTATTGAAGCTTCAACTTCAGCATAAGTCCTTCCAAATAATATTCAGGGTTTATTTCCTTTAGCATTGACTGGTTTGATCTTCTTGCTGTCCAGAAGATTTTCAAGAGTCTTCTCCAACACCACAGTTCAAAACCATCAGTTCTTCAGTGCTCACTCTTTTCTATCATCCAGCTCTCACATCCATACATGACTACTGGAAAAACCATAGCTTTGACTACATGGACCTTTGTAGGGAAAACATTGTCTCTGCTTTTTAATATGCTATCTAGGTTTGTCACAGCTTTTCCTCCAAGGAGCAAGCATCTTTTAATTTCATGGCTGCAGAGACCATCCACAGTGATTTTGGAGCCCAAGAAAATAAAGTCTGTCACTCCATCTATTTGCCATGAAGTGATGGGACCACGTGCCATGATCTTCATTTTTTGAATGCTGATTTTTAAGCCACCATTTTCATTCTTCTTTTTCACATTCATCAAGAGGTTCCCTAATTCCTCTTCACTTTCTTCCATAAGCGTGGTGTCTTATGCATATCTGAGGTTATTAATATTTCTCAGGGCAATCTTGATTCCAGCTTCTGCTTCAGCCAGCCCCATATTTCACATGATATACTCTATTAAAGTTAAATAAGCAGGGTGACAATATACATCCTTGATGGTATACAGCCTTCCTTCACCTTAGAATCTTAGAATTCATCTCAATATTCAGTACTGTTTTTTTCTAGTGTTTTATAAATGAATATACTCCTTAAAGTGAATTAACATTTTAAATTTTGTTTCAAAGATAGCTTGCTGGTCCTAAATGATTTTGACTTTCTGGTTAAAAAAATAGCCTCTAATGTAAACAATTTTAGTCACATTGTTTGAAATAGAATTATGCACAATCTCACAAAATTATATGCTATAAGTGTTACCAAAATTTAAAATGTGTAAGTGCCTTATTGGTAAAAATAAAAGAATGTTCACACTATATTATCAGATAAACCCATGAAAATAAGTCATGTAAAACCTAAGTATTCTAAGGAGACTATAATTAACTAGGTTTTAGTTTGAAAATATTTATTCATATGTTTCATCAGTATAGAAGGAATAGAGCACAAGACTCAGTGAAGTTGGTGCATTAACACTTTACAGAAATGTATGTGGACCAACCACTCAAAATGACAAAATACACCACAAAAACAAAAATGAAATAGATTTATTGTAAGGAAATGTTTAATGTATAAAATATTAGATTTACTTTCTGTAGTACTTCACAATTATATTTTATAAAAAATACTCCAACGTGGGTCAAACATAAAAGTAAAAAGAATTTCAAATTTGATTAAAGGCATGAAACAAAAATAATTTTCAAAACTTTCACTTAAAACAGTATTATAATAATAACCAATTTAAAATCTTGTCTGTATGTATTAAATGTCATAGATCATTTAATTCAGTTCAGTCACTCAGTCATGTCCAACTCTTAGCAACCCCATGGACTACAGAATGCCAGGCTTCCATGTCCATGACCAAATCCTGGAGCTCACACAAACTCATGTCCATTGAGTTGGTGATACCATCCAACCATCACATCCTCTGTCATTCCCTTCTCCTGCCCTCAATCTTTCCCAACATCAGAGTCTTTTCCAATGAGTCAGCTCTTCACATCAGGTGGCCAAAGTACTGGAGTTTCAGCTTCAGAATCAGTTCTTCCAATGAATATTCAGTACTCATCTCCTTTAGGATGGACAGGTTGGATCTCTTTGTAGTCCAAGAGACTCTAAGAGTCTTCTCCAACACCACAGTTCAAAAGCATCAATTCTTTGGAACTCAGCTTTCTTTCTTTCTTTTTTTTTTTTTCCTTGTAGTTTTGCTTTTTTTTAATATAAATTTATTTATTTTAATTGGAGGCTAATTACTTTACAATATTGTATTGGTTTTGCCACTTATTAACATAAATCCACTAAGGGTGTACAGGTGTTCCCCATCCTGAACCCTCCTCCCACTTCCCTCCCCATACCATCCTTCTGGGTAGTTCAAAAGCATCAGTTCTTGGACACTCAGCTTTCTTTTTTGTGTGTAGTTTTTTTTTTTTTTTTGTAAGTATAAATTTATTTATTTTAATTGGAGATTAATTACTTTACAATACTGTATTGGTTTTGCCATACATCATTAGTCCACCAGGGTGTACACGTGTTCCCCATCCTGAACCCCCCTCTCCCTTCCCTCTCCATATCATCCTTAGGGGTCATCCCAGTACACCAGCCCCAAGCATCCAGTATCATGCATTGAACCTGGACTGGAGATCCGTTTCATATATGATATTACACATGTTTCAATGTTATTCTCCCAAATCATCCCACACTTTCCCTATCCCACAGAGTCCAAAAGACTGTCCTATGCATCTGTGTCTCTTTTGCTGTCTCGCATACAGGGTTATCGTTATCATCTTTCTAAATTCCATATGTATGCATTACTAGAAAAGGCATGGAGAAGGAAATGGCAACCCACTCCAGTACTCTTGCCTGGAAAATCCCATGGATGGAGGAGCCTGATAGGCTGCAGTCCATGGGGTCGATGAGGACCGGACACGACTGAGTGACTTCACATTCACTTTTCACTTTCATGCATTGGAGAAGGAAATGGCAACCCACCTCAGTGTTCTTGCCTGGAGATTCCCTAGGACGGGAAGCCTGGTGGGCTGCCATCTAAGGGGTTACACAGAGTTGGACACGACTGAAATGATTTAGCTTAGCTTAGCTTAGCTTAGAAAAGGCAGAGGAACCAGAGATCAAATTGCCAACATCAGCTGGATCATGGGAAAAGCAATAGAGTTCCAGAAAAATGTCTATTTCTGCTTGATTGACTATGCCAAAGCCTTTGATTGTGTGGATCACAATAAAGTGTGGAAAATTCTGAGAGAGATGGGAAAACCAGACCACCTGACCTGACTCTTGAGAAATTTGTATGCATATCAAGAAGCAACAGTTAGAACTGGACATGGAACAACAGACTGATTCCAAATAGGAAAAAGAGTACGTCAAGGCTGTATATTGTCACCCTGCTTATTTAACTTTCATGCAGAGTACATCATGAGAAACGCTGGACTGGAAGAAACACAAGCTGGAATCAAGATTGCTGGGAGAAAAATTAATAACCTCATATATGCAGATGACACCACCCTCATGGCAGAAAGTGAAGAGGAATTAAAAAGCCTCTTGATCAAAGTGAAAGAGGAGAGTGAAAAAGTTGGCTTAAAGCTCAACATTCAGAAAACGAAGATCATGGCATCCGGTCCCATCACTTCATGGGTAATAGATGGGGAAACAGTGGAAACAGTGTCAGACTTTATATTGGGGGGGGGCTCCAAAATCACTGCAGCTGTTGATTGCAGCCATGAAATTAAAAGACGCTTACTCCTTGGAAGAAAAGTTATGACCAACCTAGATAACATATTCAAAAGCAGAGACATTATTTTGCCGACTAAGGTCCATCTAGTCAAGGCTATGGTTTTTCCAGTAGTCATGTCTGGATGTGAGAGTTGGACTGTGAAGAAGGCTGAATGTGGAAGAATTGATGCTTTTGAACTGTGGTGTTGGAGAAGACTCTTGAGAATCCCTTGGACTGCAAGGAGATCCAACCAGTCCATTATGATGGAGATCAGCCCTGGATTTCTTTGGAAGGAATGATGCTAAAGCTGAAACTCCAGAACTTTGGCCAACTCATATGAAAAGTTGATTCATTGGAAAAGACTGTGATGCTGGGAGGGCTTGGGAGCTGGAGGAGAAGGGGGCGACAGAGGATGAGATGGCTGGATGGCATCACTGACTTGATGGACATGAGTCTGAGTGAACTCCTGCAGTTGGTGATGGACAGGGAGGCGTGGCTTGCTGTGATTCAGGGGGTCACAAAGAGTCGGACTCGACTGAGAGACTGAACTGAACTGAACTGATAGTGTATTGGTGTTTCTATTTCTGGCTTATTTCACTCTGTATAATAGGCTCCAGTTTCATCCAACACATTAGAACTGATTGAACTGTATTCTTTTTAATGTCTGAGTAATATTCCATTGTGCATATGTACCACTCCTTTCTTATCCATTCATCTGCTGATGGACGTCTAGGTTGTTTCTATGTACTGGATATTATAAGCAGTGCTGTGATGAACATTCAGGTACACGTGTCTCTCAATTCTGGTTTCCTCAGTGTGTATGCCCAGCAGTGGAATTGTTGGGTCATACGGCAGTTTTATTTCCAGATTTGTTTAAGGAACCTCCACACTGTTCTCCATAGTGGCTGTACTAGTTTGCATTCCCACCAAAAGTGTAAGAGGGTTCCCTTTTCTCCACACCTTCTGCAGCATTTATTTCTTGTAAACTTTTGTATAGCAGCCATTTTGAATGGCATGAAATGATACCTCATTGTGGTTTTGATTTGCATTTGTCTGATAATGAGTGATGTTGAGCATCTTTTCAAGTGTTTGTTAGCCATCTGTATGTCTTCTTTGGAGAAATGTTTGTTTAGTTATTTGGCCCATGTTTTGATTGGGTCATTTATTTTTCTGGAATTGAGCTGCAGGAGTTGCTTGTATATTTTGAGATTAGTTGTGTGTCAGTTGCTTCATTTACTATTATTTTCTCCCATTCTGAAGTCCGTCTTTTTACCTTACTTAAAATTTTCTTTTTTGTGTGGAAGCTTTTAAGTTTCACTGTGTCTCATTTGTTTTTTTTCTCTTTTTTTTTCCAATATTCTGGGAGATGGGTCATAATGGATTTTGCTATGATTTATGTCAGAGAGGGTTTTGCCTATGTTCTCCTCTAGCAGTTTTATAGTTTCTGGTCTTACATTAAGATCTTTAATCCATTTTGAGTTTATTTTTGTGTATGGTGTTAGAAAGTGTTCTAGTTTCATTCTTTTACAAGTGGTTAACCAGTTTTCCAAACACCACTTGTTAAAGAGATTGTCTTTTCTCCATTGTATATTCTTGCCTCTTTTGTCAAAGATAAGGTGTCCATAGGTGGGTGGATTAATCTCTGGGCTTACTATTTTGTTCCATTGATCTATATTTCTGTCTTTGTGCCAGTACCATACTGTCTTGATGACTGTGGCTTTGTCATCGAGCCTGAAGTCAGGCAAACTGATTCCTCCAGTTCCATTCTTCTTTCCCAGTATTGCTTTGGCTATTCAAGGTTTTTTTGTATTTCCATACAAATTGTGAAATTATTTGTTCTAGCTCTGTGAAAAATACCGCTGGGTATTTGATAGGTATTGCATTGAATATATAGATTGCTTTGGGTCGTATACTCCTTTTCACTATATTGATTTTTCTGATCCATGAGCATGGTATATTTCTCCATCTATTAGTGTCCTCTTTGATTTCTTTCACCAGTGTTTTATAGTTTTGTATATATAGGTCATTAGTTTATTTAGGTAAATATATTCCTAAATATTATTATTTTCATTGCAGTGGTGAATGGAATTATTTCCTTAATTTCTCTATTTTCTCATTATTAGTGTATAGGACAGCTTTCTTTATAGTACAACTGTCACATCCATACACAACTACTGGAAAAACTATAGCTTTGACTAGAAGCATCTCGTTGGCAAAGTAACGTCTCTGCTTTTTAGTATGCCATCTAGGTTGGTCATAACATTTCTTCCAAGGAGTGTCTTTTTATCTCATGGCTACAGTCGTGATCTTCAGTGGCTTTGGAGCCCAAGAAAATAAAGTCAGCAACTGTTTCCATTGTTTTCCCATCTATTTGCCATGAAGTGATGGGACCGAATGCCATGAACTTAGTTTTCTGAATGTTGAGTTTTAAGCCAACTTTTCCACTCTCCTCTATCACTTTTGTCAAGAGGCTCTTTAATTCTTCTTCATTTTCTACCATAAGGATGGGGTTATCTGCATATCTGTGGTAACTGATATTTCTCCCAGCAATATTGGTGCCAGCTTGTGCTTCATCAATTCCAGTATTTCTCATGATGCATTCTGCATATAAATTAAATAAGAAGGATGACAATATACAGCCTTGATGCACTCCATTCCCAATTTGGAACCATTATGTTGTTCCATGTCCAGTTCTAACTACTGCCTCTTGTCCTGCATACAGATTTCTCAGGAAGCAGATTGGGTACTCTGGTATTCCTATCTCTTGAAGAATTTTCCACAGATTGCTGCGATCCACACAGTCAAATGCTTTGGCATAGTCAATAAAGCAGACATATATGTTTTTCTGGAACTCTCTTGCTTTTTCAATGATCCCACAGATGTCAGCGATTTGATCTCTGGTTCCTTTGCCTTTTCTAAACACAACTGGAAAATCTGGAAGTTCACTGTTCACATACTGTTGAAGCCTGGCCTGGAGAATTTTATGCATTACTTTGTTAGTGTGTGAGATGAGTACAATCGTGCTGTAGTTTGAACACTTTTTTGCATTGCCTTTCTTAGGGATTGGAATGAAGCCTGATCTTTTCCAGTCCTGTGATCACTGCTGTGTTTTCCAGATTTGCTGGTATATTGAATACAACACTTTCACAGCATCATCTTTTAGGATTTGGAATAGCTCAACTGAAATTCCATCATCTCCACTAGCTTTGTTTGAAATGATGCTTCCTAAGACCCACTTGACTTCATATTCCAGGATGTCTGGCTCTAGGTGAGTGATCACACCATCATAATTATCTGAGTCATGAAAATCTTTTTTGTATAGTTCTTTTATGTATCCCTGTCACCTCTTCTTAATATATTCTGCTTCTGTTAGTTACATACCATTTCTGTCCTTTATTGTGCCCATCTTTGCATGAAACGTTCCCTCTGATTTTCTTGAGGAGATCTCTAGCCTTTCCCATTCTGTTTTCCTCTATTTCTTTGAATTGATTACTGAGGAAGGCCTTCTTATCTCTCCTTGCTATTCTTTGGAACTCTGCATTCAAATGGTTACATCTCTTCTTTTTTCCTTTGCCTTTAGCTTATCTTCTTTTCTCAGCTATTTGTAAGATCTCGTCAGACAACCATTTTGCCTTTTTGCATTTATATTTCTTAGAAGTGGTCTTGATCACTGCCTCTGGTACAATGCCACGAACCTCTGTCTTCCATAGTTCTTCAGGCAGTCTGTCTATCAGATCTAATCCCTTGAATCTATTTGTCACTTCCACTCTTTAATTGTAAGGGGTTTTATTTAGGTCATACCCAAATGATTTAGTGGTTTTCCTTACTTTCTTCAATTTAAGTCTGAATTTGGCAATAAGGAGTTCATGATCTGAGCCACAGTCAGGTCCCAGTCTTGTTTTTGCTGACTATATAGAACTTTTCCTGCAAAGTATATAATGAATCTGATTTTGGTATTAACCATTTGGTGATGTCCATATATAGAGTCTTCTCTTTTGTTTTTGGAAGATGGTACTTGCTATGACCAGTGCATTCTCTTTGCAAAACTCTGTTAACCTTTGACCTGCTTCTTTTTGTACTGCAAGGCAATATTTAGCTATCATTTTGTGGCAAATAGAAATGAAAACAATGGAAACAGTGAGAGGCTTTGTTTTTTTTGGACTCCAAAATCACTGCAGATAGTGACTGCAGCCATGAAATTAAAGAATGCTTGTTCCTTGGAAGAAAGGCTGTGACCATCCTAGACAGCATTTTGAATAGCAGAGACATTACTTTGCCTACAAAGGTCCATCTAGTCAAAGCTATTATTTTTCCAGTAGTCATGTATGGATGTGGCAGTTGGACTATAAAGAAAGCTGAGTGCTGAAGAATGGATGCTTTTGAACTGTGATGTTGGAGAAGACTCTTAGAGTTCCTTGGACTGCAAGGAGGTCAAACCCGTCAATCCTAATGGAAATCTGTCCAGAGTATTCATTGGAAGGACTGATGCTGATGCTGAACTTTCAATACACTGACCACCTAATTTGAAAGACTGACTCATTGGAAAAGACCCTGATGCTAGGAAAGATTGAAAGTAGGAGGAGAAGTGGATGACTGACGATAAGATGGTTGAATAATATCACTGAATTGATGGACATGAGTTTAAACAAGCTCATGGAGTTAGTGATGGACAAGGAAGCCTTTTGTGCTGCTATCCACGTGGTTGCAAATAGCCAGACACAACTGAGCAACTGAATTGAACTGAACTGAGTGATTGAGTTGACATATAAGTAAAGATATTTAACTTCAAAGTTAAGCCCAAACTGAAGTCATCACATGTTTAAAGCTTATTGTGAAGTCTTAAGAAACTGCAAAACAGCATCTCTATGTAAAGGAAAGAATTTGATATAGATGCAGCCTGTGCGATTTCCTCTGTGGAAGACGATTACCATCCTTTTAGAAGTTTCAGTAAATATCCTAGGTAAATTTTACACAAAACATAAAGTTACCTCACTTAAGAAAATGCTGAGCATATTATTGAAATGGTCACAAATCAATGGAAAAACCCATTTAAAACCTTCTCCTGGGTTTCCTTACCCTACTGTTGTCCACCCAGGTGCCCTTTCCACTATAATCTCTTGCTTTTTCAGCACATGTGTCTCCCCAGACAATTCATTTCCGAGTGTTAAACAAGAGCCCAGTTTCGGGCCCTGGAAGGGGTCTGCCTTCCTGCAACAAATGGTGACTCTGGTGGGATTCTTCTTCGCTGAGACTGACATCCTGATGACTCGGTGTACTCAGGGGCCAGCTTGCCTGCCAATGGACCAGACCTAGCGGCTGCAACTGGGACCCTTTTGTCACTGGTCTCCTCCTGATGCGGACAACTGGCCAGAGTGCCCTGACTGGTAAGGAATGAGAGAATTTATTGACCTCTCTTTATTGACCTCATGCCTTCCCTCTCTCTTTCTTCTCCGTAACCCTTCCTATCATCCCCTGTTTTTCTAGTCCCCCAGTCCTGGATGCAGGAATCTGGATGAAGGGCCCTCAGCTTGAGCTGAGAATTGGAGACTGATCACCTCCTCTTGGCCAAGAACTCGAATTCTGATTCTGGTCTGGTCTGATTTCTGGTAGGGCTAAGTTCCAGTCCTCCCTTCTCTGGAGGCCCAGGGAAAAGTCCCATGATGCCTGGGTATCTGTAGGTGTCAGGAGACGTCTGTAAGGCCACCCCTTTCACCCCTCCTCTCCCGCCTCCTCCCCCTTCTTCTTTAAACCTGGCTTCCTTTCCTCCTTTAAAATCTTTGATGTTAGTACTTGGATCTGAAGTTCTGTGTCTCTATAGGAGGTTTTCTGAGAGACTGCATTCTTGTATTTAAGGGCTTCCCTGGTGGTGCAGAGGTTAAAGCGTCTATGTGCAATGTGGGAGACCTGGGTTCAATCCCTGGGACGGGAAGATCCTCTGGAGAAGGAAATAGCAACCCACTCCAGTATTCTTGCCTGGAGAATCCCATGGACCGAGGAGCTTGGTGGGCTAGAGTCCAAGGGTCGCAGAGTCGGATATGACTGAGCGAATTCACTTTCTCTTTCACTAAACAATTGATGATAACAGACTTTGTAAACACAGAGCTAAAAGCCAACCAATCAGTAGCAAGCCCTCTTCTTGAAAATTAATAGAAGACTCATGCCAGTGAACAAGTTTCCAAGGCTAGCATCTGCCTTGGAACAACTCCTGCCTCCAAGGCTCTATAATTAATAGATTTGCTCTATTATAGAATTGCTCATTAATAGAATGGTTTTATAATTAATAGAGTGTGTTCCAAAACTTCAATATAACATCAAGAGTTGGCTTTATTTATTGAAACAATACATGCCCAGACTAACTCTAAATTATTTGATAAAAGGAGGACTACAATTCAGCCTTTTTTTTTAGATTATAAATAATGGTTTTATTCTCTATGCCAATACACATCACATGGAAGGTAAAAGTTGAGTTCAAGTTGACCATGGTAGGGTGAGGAGTGGGGAATTGGAGAGCAGATGATAAAGATGTGTTCAGTCCAGACCTTTTAGGAAAGTTAACACAGTGCAGAACTTAGCTTGCTACTTATACCTAAATCACAGCACAGACAACCACTCCAGATGACGAATCCAGACACAAATAGAATTTAATTGTTTTTGCAGCAAAATGCACAAAGTTAAACAATCTATTTTCTAAGAGCCTAATTGCAGAGGCAAAGAGGAATGAGGGGACTTGTCTTTCCATACAAATGAGTTTATCTTTTGCAAATCATTTTTGTTCTTCAGTATTCTCCTTTGGCCTTAGAAACTTGAAGTGTAAAATGAAAATAATAGTAGTTTCTTCAAAAGGATATTAATCACAGTTAAATATTAGAATCATAGCTTTTATTTTTTTAATGCTGCTCCGTTATATTGGTGTTTAATTGTCTAAGAGGGAGCAGAAATATTCACATTCTCTCTGGTTGATTCTAATGAGCAATGTTGAGAATGCTGGGTTAGAAGAATAAAAATGTTTTCTTTCTTGAAAGGTACTAAGAAGATTTCTTTATATGATAAGTACCTATGACATGATGTTCTTGTTGTTACTGTAGAAAAATTAGTAGTACTATTAGTTATCAACATAATACTTTGATATGGTGACATTTGTAGAAATAGCTGTGAAAATTCCTGTTGCAGGATTCCCTCAATGTTGTATTTCTCAGTATGTAGGTAAATATCTCTACCTGAAAATTTTCTTTGTATTTTTGTTTAGTCTCTAAGCCGTGTCCAACTCTTTGTGACCCCACAGACTGTAGCCAACCAGGCTCCTTTCCATGCGATTTCTCAAGGAAGAATACTGGAGTGGGTTGCCATTTTCTTCCCCAGGGGATCTTTCTGACCCAGGGATTGAACCTGTGGCTTCAACAGCATTTCCTGCATTGCAGGAAGATTCTTTAACCACTGAACCACTGGGGAAGCCCATCTGAAAATTTGAAACATACTATTTGAAAGCTCTTTTAATTTTCAATTGTCCCTATTTTTAGAAGGCTATCTATACTTCCCTGGTATTAGAATGGAAAATGGATTCTCTTAGGCATTCTATATGTCTCCAAATACTCAAATCCACTAAAGGTGTATTATCCTTTTATCTGGACTTGAAGCATTTGGAGATATATAGGATGCCTGAGAGAGTCCATTTTCCATTCTAATACCAGGGAAGTATAGGTAGCCTTCTAAAAATATAAAAACTTGAAAAATGAAAGTTTCTGATGGAAATAACAATGCCTGTAATGATCTATAATAATAATGTATAATAATAATAAATGTTGGCTAATAAATAGAAACACACAAAAAAATAAGAAAGGTCCAATTTTAGTTTTCAACAAGAGTGCATTCAAGAAATTAGAACGAAATTATTCTCAGTACAGGAATCATCCAAGTAGATAAAGATGCCTATTATTAAGGTAAAAATGACCATGGAAGTAAAGAAGAATAATTATAACATTGAGGAAGAAAACTGAATCAGTGTAATAGAGGTTAAATTGAGCTATTCTCATATAATTCAGAATAATAGCATAGTGAATATAAAAGTGTTGAAAATAAGGAACACAAATATAAATTTTGTAATTAAGCATAAGGTTCACCATTTTATGGATTTGCTGGAAATATATATATAATCAACAGTATGTTTTATTTCTCTCAAGATATTTTAAAATTTACTGTACTGTTGGTGACCTTTATATTTAAGTCATCCAAGCTTAGCAGGCCACTTAGATTGTATCTTTTCTATTGAATTTCTTTTCCTTTAACATTGTAATTGTGGATTTACTTTACATAAAAACTTTTAATTTTAATATTAGCATGTTAGTCATTTGTTTCCTTTCATGACGTTGTTTTTTTTTTTTTTTTTTTGTGGACTCAAAGGAAAAATAAATCTCTAATCTATTAAAAAATCCAATTATTTTTGCTACAATTTTACTTATCTGTTTTATTCAGTTTTACTTCATCTGGAATCAGTTTCTGTGTATAGATTGAAATTAATTTTAAAGCAAGTTCTCAACGTTATTCCTAAACATTGATTGTTCATCTCAGCTTCATTTATTACTACTTCACATTTATCTTACTTTGTGCCAACATTTTAGTATATGTGTGCATGCTAAGTTGCTTCAGTTGTGTCTAGCTCTTTGGGATCCCACGGACTGGCATCCACTAGCCTCTTCTGTCCATGGGATACTCCAGGAAAGAATACTGGAGTACTGTTTCCTTCTCCAGGGAATCTTCCCAGACTCAGGGATAGAATTCTCATCTCTTACATATTGTGCAGATAGGCGTGTTCTTCACCACCTGTACCGCACCACCTGGTAAGTTCCATTTTAGTAGGCTAAAGACTATATATATCAAATTAAAAAGAAATCTTATGAATCTGTATCACTGAATTGTTCATTTGTTCCTAAACTAGTGTTTTAATATCTTTTGAGTTCTGGGATGGCATTCTAGCTTCTATTCTGAAACCGCTGGTCCTTTGAGGAGTCCTACTTTTACTCAATGCAAATTGCACACATGTACTACTGTTAACAGACACACAGACTCATATATGCTTTTTATTTGCTACAAAATTAAATCCCCTGTATTGATCACAGGTTTTTATAAAGATATACAAATAATCTTTCTATAAATCTCTTTATAATATTACACCTAGTTAGAAAGGAAAGACAATAGTCAGTAAAGAAAACAGCAAAATTGTGAGTATAATCAAGATAGATGTTTGCTTTCCTAGAAGAGAAAGAAAGTTCTGGACTTTGGTAAACCTGTACTGTCACTAGATTTAATCACATTCTATTTTCTATTTTTCTATTACAAATCTTGGTGGTTTTCATAATTAGGAAAAAGTATCCAGGCAACATATTAACATTCTAAGGAAGAACTGATAAAAATAAGCAAGGAACATAAGGACACAGAGCAACCAATTGGTCCTTTATTAAGTGTTTTACCAGAAACACCACCCAGAATATTACAGTTACACTGAGAAGATGTATGCAATAACTTTTCATATTATAAAGATTAATGGCCAGTGTTTGATTTTAGCTAACTGTATAGTTACATACAGCTCTAAAAGAACACAAAGTCATCTAATAGGGAAAGAGAGAATTCATCTCTGTCACAAACACTATGTATTTCTTTTTGTAACTAGTAGATACTAGCTTGCATTGTAAAAACAATAATAGGTAATCTAATATAGAGGTAAAGATTATATTTTGAAATTTTAACATGGAACTCAATGAGAAATATTTATGCTTGTACTGAAAAATGAGAAAAAAAAAAAAAACACTGAAAAGTTTTTCTGAACAGTTTATTTACCAAAACATGAAGTGATTTTGAGTTTAAGAAAAACTTTGAGACTATATACACAAAGAAAAACAACACAGAATACAGGAATGAAAGACAAGAACTTTAACATTTGTAAAAACTATTTTACATTTTCAAATTTGGTACTCAGTTTTTAAGTAACTAAACATAAACTGTAAGAATAATAAATTATATCACTATAAAAATCATTTCTCTATTTTCCTGGAAATAACCACTTTTTTTTCTTCTTTTGGTAGGTAAACCTATCATTGTCATTAAGATAAGACACCTGTGTAATTTGTTAAAATAATTTATATTGACAAATATCATTTATCAAGTGACTGTGGCTTTTTGAATATATTGAAATATGTAAAAAGCAATGCCTTTTAATACTGTTGACAGCAGATCATTTTGTACATGTTTCAATTGAATGCTCATAAAAATCATGCCATGTTTAAATCAAGTGAAAAGATGAGACCAGTTGGCAAGCACAGAAATTGCAATTATTAAATGATAGACTTAATCACTTAAAAAAAAAAAGATATTTGGGGCAATAGCATACCTAAATATGGGTTAACAAAGTAAAACTATAAAATCTGTAATAGCAAAAAATTCAAATGAAAATATATCTGAAAATTATGCAGGTAAATATCTTTGAAGATATGAATGGCAAAAAAAACCTTAAATGACCAAGTATTTTTAAAATGTTTGTCTTTGATTAGCAGTTCCTGGGGGTTCTGACTATGACACTGTATGTCTAAAGCTATGGTTTGATGGAAAAATATTGTCAATGTACTAAGACAAAGTTCTTTCAAGTTGTAAGTCAAGGCCCTGAATCAAGTGTTAATCCTAAAAAAAAAAATGTATTCACAAAAAAATATTCGCAAAACTTACCCTCCACTCACTTTTAAACATTTTCTCAAACTCTCATTCACTTTTCAACATTTTATTAGATAGTTGGTATGAATGGAAAATGCTATATATATATATATATATATATATATATATATATATATATATAATCAGTTCAGTTCAGTAGATTCGCTCAGTCATGTCAGACTCTTTGCGACACCATGAATTGCAGCACGCCAGGCCTCCCTGTCCATCACCAGCTCCTGGAGTCCACTCAGACCCACGTCCATTTAGTCGGTGATGCCATCAAACCATCTCATCCTCTGTCTTACCCTTCTCTTCTGCCTTCAATCTTTCCCAGCATTAGGGTCTTTTAAAATGAGTCAGCTCTTCCCATTAGGTGGCCAAAATATTGGAGTTTAGGTTTCAACATCAATCCTACAAATGAACACCCAGGACTGATCTCTTTTAGGAAGCACTGGTTGGATCTCCTTACAGTCCAAGGGATTTTCAAGAGGCTTCTCCAACATCACAGTACAAAAGCAGCAATTCTTCGACACTCAGCTTTTTTATAGTCCAACTCACACATCCATACATAACCACTGGGAAAACTATAACCTTGACTAGATGGACCTTTGTTGGCAAAGTAATGTCTCTGTTTTTTAATATGCTGTCTAGGTTCGTCATAATTTTCTTTCCAATGAGCAAGCGTCTTTTAATTTCATGGCTGCAGTCACCATCTGCAGTGATTTTGGAGCCCAGAAAAATAAAGTCAGCACTGTTTCCACTGTTTCCCAAACTATTTGCCATGAAGTGATGGGACCAGATGCCATGATCTTCCTTTTCTGAATGTTGAGTTTTAAGCCAACTTTTCAGTCTCCTCTTTCTCTTTCATCAAGAGGCTCGCTGGTTCTTTTTTGTTTTCTGCCATAAGGGTGATGTCATTTGCGTGTCTGAGGTTATTGATATTTCTCTCAGTAATCTTGATTTCAGCTTGTGCTTCCCCCAGCCCAGCATTTCTCATGATATACTCTGCATGTAAATTAAATAAGCAGGGTGACAATATACAGCCTTGACATACTCGTTTTCCTATTTGGAACCAGTCTGTTGGTCCATGTCCAGTTCTAACTTCTGCTTCCTGACCTGCATACAGGTTTCATGAGGAAGGCCAAGTGGTTTGGTATTCCCATAGATTTCAGAATTTTCCACCGGTTATTGTTATCCATACAGTCAAAGGCTTTGTCATAGTCAACAAAGCAGAAATAGATGATTTTCTGGAACTCTCTTGTATTATTGATGATCCAGCATATGTTGGCAATTTGATCTCCAGTTCCTCTGCCTTTTCTAAAACCAGCTTGAATATCTGGAAGTTCACGGTTCACGTATTGCTGAAGCCTGGCTTGGAGAATTTTGAGCATTATTTTACTAGTGTGTGAGATGAGTGTAATAGTCCGGTAGTTTGAGCATTCTTTGGCATTGCCTTTCTTTGGGATTTAAATGAAAACTGACCTTTTGCAGTCCTGTGGCCACTGCTGAGGTTTCCAAACTTGTTGGCATATTGAGAGCAGCACTTTCACAGCATCATCTTTCAGGATTTGAAATAGCTCAACTGGAATTTCATCACCTCCACTAGTTTTGTTCATAGTGATCCTTCCTAAGGCCCACTTGACTTCACACTCCAGGATGCCTGGCTCTAGGTGAATGATCACACCATCGTGATTATCTGGGTCGTGAAGATCTTTTTTGTACAGTTCTTCCGTGTATTCTTGCCACCTTTTCTTAATATCTTCTGTTTCTCTTAGGTCCCTACCATTTCTGTCCTTTACTGAGACCATCTTTGCATGAAATGTTCCCTTGGTCTTGAAGAGATCTCTAGTGTTTCCCATTCTCTTGTTTTCCTCTATTTCTTTGCATTGATCACTGAGGAAGGCTTTCTTTTCTCTCCTTGCTATTCTTTGGAACTCTGCATTCAGATGCTTATTTCTTTCCTTTTCTCCTTTGCTTTTCGCTTTCCTTTTTTTCAGTTATTTGTAGGTCCTTCTCAGACAGCCATTTTGCTTTTTTGAATTTCTTTTTCTTGGGGATGGTCTTGATCCCTTTCTCCTGTTCAGCGTCATGAACCTCCATCCATAGCTCATCAGGCACTCTTTCAGATCTAGCCCCTTAAATCTATTTCTAACTTTGACTATGTAATTATAAGGGATTTGATTTAGGTCATACATGAATGTTGCAGTGGTTTTCTTCACTTTCTTCAATTTCAGTCTCAGTTTGGCAATAAGGAGCTCATGATCTGAGCAACAGTCAGCTCCCAGTCTTGTTTTTGATGATATGTTCATGCTGATACATATACTGTGTATGTATATCTACATATGCATATAGAATATTTGTATAATTATTCTTATTCCTTATGCATTTATTCCCCAAGTTAATGCCTTCAATCTCACACACACATTCACATACCAAACATGCATATATATATATATATACATATATATACCAAGGAATTTAAAGCTGCTAATCTATCCTTACTTCAAAAAAAGTTTGCAACTTTACATATTACATTGTGCTATTAGAAAATCATAATGGGGATGAAATGTGGCAATATATATTTTTATCATGACTAATTACAAAATAGATAAAAACATTTAGGACTAAATTAATTAAACCTGTAATTTATTTATTTGAATATTTCATATAAGAATTTCTTAAAACCAGTCAATTTGTATATTGATATATCAAAGTGAATTTTTTTCTGAATAAATACTAAAAATTAATTTGGTAGTTAAGCTAATTATCAAAAATGACAAAAAAATTTTCACAAATCAAATGAACTTTCAAAGTTTTGAAGTAATGTATTTAAAGCACATGGTAAGATAAAACATTTTCTAAAAATATTGCATTAAGCTAGCAAAGGACTAAAAATATTCAATGCTATTATTTTTCCAACTTGCTATAAATAAATCAGGTTAAATACATGCTTTTAAGTTAAACAGAAAGATAGAAACAAGTGATATTAGTTGCCATCTGTTAAATCTTAAGAATGATTTCTGAAACATTTCACATAAATGAAGTGACAGTCTTCAATGACTAAATATCAAGTCCTTTTACAATCAAATGCTTTCAAGTGCTCCATTTATTCCTCAGTTTTGAAGAATGACTTAATTCAATTATCATCAAAAGGATGTATATACATATAGAAAAGCTAGGTTTCAATGGGACCTGAACAATGAACTTCCAGATGTGCAAGCTGGATTTAGAAAAGGCAAAGGAACCAGCGATCAAATTGTCAACATCCACTGTATCATCGAAAAAGCAAGGAAGTTTCAGAAATAAACATCAACTTCTGCTTTATTGATTATGCGAAAGCCTTTGATTGTGTGGGTCACAGCAAACTGTGGAAAATTTTTCAAGATACAGCAAACAATACTACCTTACTTGCCTGCTGAGAAATCTGCATGCAGGTCAAGAAGCAACAGTTAGAACTGGACATGGAACAACAGAATTGTTCCAAATTGGGAAAGGAGTAAGTCAATGCTGTATATTGTCACCCTGCTTATTTAACTTATATGCAGAGTACATCATAGAAAATGCCAGGCTGTATGAAGCACAGCTAGTATCAAGATTGCCAGAAGAAATATCAATAACTTCAGAAACACAGATGACACCACCCTTATGGCAGAAAGTGAACATGAACTAAAAAGACTCTTGATGAAAGTGAAAGACAAGAGTGAAAAAGTTGGCTTAAAGCTCAGCATTGTGAAAATGAAGACCATAGCAGCTGGTCCCATTGCTTCATGAGAAAAAGATGGAGAAACAGTGGCAGGTTTTATTTTTTTGGCTCCCAAATCTGCAGATTTTGAATGCAGCCATGAAATTTAAAAAAAAAAAAAAAAAACAAAAAACACTTACTCCTCAGAAGGAAATTTATGACCAACCTAGACAGCATATTGAAAAGCAGAGACATTACTTTGTCAACAGAGGTTTGTCTAGTCAAAGCTATGGTTTTTCCAGTAGTCATGTATGGATGTGAGAGTTGGACTATAAAGAAAGGTGAGGGCCAAAGAATGGATGCTTTTTAACTGTGGTGTTGGAGAAGACTCTTGAGAGTTCCTTGGAAGGCAAGTAGATCAAACCAGTCAACCCTAAAGGAAATTAGTCTTGAATATTCATTGGAAGGGCTGATGCTGAAACTGATGCTCCAATATTTTGGCCACGTGATGCCAAGAACTGACTCATTGGAAAAGACCCTGATTCTGGGAAAAGTTAAAAGCTGGAAGAGGAGGGGATGACAGAAGATGAGATGGTTGAATGCATCACTGACTCTACGGACATGAGTTTGAGTAAGCTCTGGGAGTTGGTGATGGACAGGGGAACTGGCATGCTGTAGTCCACGTAGTCACAAAGAGTTGGACGTGACTGAGCAACTGAATTGAACTGAACTGATTATAGATATATAGATTGTCGGGAGCCATGTTAGGCATTACTGACAAAATGGAGGCACGGCCCCAACTCCCTCTCCTTGTCCCACAGGCACAGACCCGGGATGAGGGAGTTAGGCCTTGTGATTCTGACTTGTTTTTTCCTCTCCTCAGCTGAGTTGGCTAAAAGGAATATTAAGATGCTTATTGTTCTTGAGAGGAGCATGAGAAGGTACAAAGCCTTCTGCAGCTGTGCTCAGAGAATAATTCATAAAGGTAATCATTAACATTTGTTCAAGGACCTTTACAGAAGAGTGTTCCAGGATGAGCACATAGGCCACAGCTTGAGGCCATGGGAAGGATTCCTATGTGAAACCTATTTGCGAGGGAAATGTTTATGGCAAAGGAGTTTGCTGAATTTAGGGCTTAGGAATAATTAAGAGTTAGAATCTAAAGACTTAAGGAATGTTGTAATGTTAGCATTTTTACTATAGCTTATAGAGATTAGGAATTTTGGAGATATTAGTGGTTAGAAGCCTTTTTAGAGAAAGTGAGCTCAGGATACTAGGGGCAAACAGGATTTAGAAAGATAAGAAATAAACTGAGGACTGTGGTATGCAGCCCAGACTTAGCATGAGTTACTATGTATTCACAATGACACATGAGAAGAAGAAGATAAGAGAATCACTGAGGCAGGAACTCCTTTTGAGAGGCAACATTGATTTATGGAGACAACAAATCTGGGTCAGGGGAACTGATAATGTCAAATCTCTGACCTAATGCTTTTGTAACAGTATAAAAGAGAATCTTAAGCTTGAAATAAATATGCAGTCCAAGAAAACTGAGAGGCTGCATCGTTTCTCACCAACACCACCCATCTCTTCAGGTTGATTCCCTGGCTGCTGGAACTGGACTCTGGCAATAGATAAATAGATATATAGACATATAGATATATAGTTTTAGGAAGCGGAGGTGTACATCCATACATAAGTGCATATGTATAGTGGTGGTGGTTTAGTCGCTAAGTCATGTCTGACTCTTTCGACCCAATGGACTGTAGCTTGTCAGACTCCTCTGCCCATGGTATTCTAAAGGCAAGAATGCTGGAATGGGTTGCCATTTCTTTCTCCAGAAGATTTTCTCAACCCAGGAATCGGACCAGGTCTCCTGAATTGCAGGCAGATTCCTTACCAACTGAGCTACAATGGGGGAGGTGGGTGTAAATGTATATATGTAAGTAAATAGAGAGAGATGTTAAAACATTACAGAATTTATGAAATATAACTTGGTTATACTACATAGAACTGAAGAATTGTTTCATTCAGTTCAAATTATCTATTCACCCAATGTATTTTATCTATTAATCTTTATTATGCAAAAGTTTCTTATGATTCACCTCTGTAGAAAGGAAAAAAGGGGAATACGGTTTTTGATGAAAGTTGTCCCATTTCAGCAAGAACTCAAAATCATTTGTGACTTTTCCATTAATTAAAAAAGATATGATCTTTTAAGAGAAATGTTTTCCACCGCCCCCCCCCCACTTTCTTAGAAGTTTGGGATTAGCAGATGCAAACTAATATATACAAATTAAACAAAAAGGTCCTACTATTTGTCACAGGGGTAAATATTAGACTTAAATGTAAACCCAGAAATTATAAAACTCTTAGAGGAAAACATAGGCAGAACACTCAATGACATAAATAAAAGCAAGATCCTCTATAACCCATCTCCAAAAGTAATGGAAATAAAAACAAAAGTAAACAAATGGGACCTGATTAACTTAAAAGATTTTGCACAGCAAAGGAAACTATAAGCAAGGTGAAAAGAAAACCCCCTGAATGGGAGACAATAATAGCTAATGAAACAACTGACAAAGGATTAATTCCCAAAATATACAAGCAGCTCATACAACTCAACATCAGAAAAAGAAACAACCCAATCAAAAATTGGGAAAAAGACCTGAATAGACATTTCTCTAAAGAAGACATACAGATGGCTAACAAACGCATGAAAAGATGCTCAACATTGCACATTATTAGACAAATGCAAATTGAAACTACAAAGAGATATGACCACACATTGGTCAGAATGGCCATCATCAAAAAGTCTAAACAATAAATGCTGGAGAGGATATGGAGAAAGGGGAATGCTCTTGCACTGCTGGTGAGAATGTAAACTGATACAGTTACTATGGAAAAAGGTAAGGACATTCCTTAAACAATTAGGAATAAAACCACCATCAGTTCAGTTCAGTTCAGTTCAGTTCAGTCGCTCAGTCGTACCCAACTCTTTGTGACCCCATGAATCGCAGCACGCTAGGCCTCCCTGTCCATCACCAACTCCCGGAGTTCACTCAGACTCACATCCATCGAGTCAGTGATGCCATCCAGCCATCTCATCCTCTGTCGTTCCCTTCTCCTCCTGCTCCCAATCCCTCCCAGCATCAGAGTCTTTTCCAATGAGTCAACTCTTCACATGAGGTGGCCAAAGTACTGGAGTTTCAGCTTCAGCACCATTCCCTCCAAAGAAATCCCAAGGCTGATCTCCTTCATATAACCTGGCAATCTCAGACCTAGGCATATAGCATGAGGAAAGCAGAATTGAACAGGACACATGTATCCCAATTTTCACTGCAGCACTATTTATACTAGCTAGAACATGGAAAGAACCTAGATGTCCATTGACAGATGAATGGATAAAGAAGCTGTGGTACAATGCAATATTATTCAGCCATAAAAGAGAATGCATTTGAGTCAGTTCTAATGAGGTGGATGAATCAGAGGCTATTATATAGACTGAAGTAAGTTAGAAAGAGAAAGATAGATATCATATTATTACACATATATACAGAATCTAGAAAAATGGTAGTGAAGAATTTACAGGTCAGAAACAGAGAAACAGACATAGAGAACAGACTTATGGACGTGGTGAGAGAGGAGGAGAGGGTGAGATGTACGGAAAAAGTAACATGAAAACTTACATTACCATGTCTAAAATAGATACCCAACAGGAATTTGCTGTATGGCTCAGAAAACTCAAACAGGGATTCTGTATCAACCTAGAGGGGTGGGGTAGGGAGGGAAGTGCGAGGAAGTTTCTAAAGTGTGGGGATATATATACGTCTATAGCTGATTCATTCAGAGGTTTGACAGAAAATGACAAAATTCTGTAAAGCAATTATCCTTCAATTAAAAAATAAATTTAAATACATATATGTAAATAAAACTTTAAACTTAATAATCAATTAGTGTAGATTAGGCCTAGGTTGACTCATTTCATCCTAACAACTTATAAATTATTAGGGATTTATTAAATGCATCAACGCAGTAAAGTAGAAATGTTCATTTATTTTGGGGCTGGTTGTTTTGAATTTTACTTTTAATAAAATCAGCTTAAGGAATAAAATAAAGAAAAAACATTTATATTTAATTATAATTTATCAACAATTTTAAATATTTTTAGTTCCCTCATGAGTTTACTCTGTTTGAATTATTTTGGCTTCATAAAAATAGTTACAAAATTTATTTTATTATTCTTATATTCAACATTGCATTCGGCATTTTTATTAAATATACGAAATAAAATTAATAGAATAAGCTATTTTAAAAATTTCATTATTTTGCTCAAGATTTTATGTATTATGACAGGAAAGAGAATCAATCTTTCACAAACCCACGTTTAATTAGGCTTCTCATGTAAAGACTCTTCATTAAAAAAAAAAAAACACACCATTTTTAAGATTACTGCATAGTGATTTGTATTTTAGCTGTTATGAAATTGAACTCATGTTTTATAGCACCTTACTGCACGTTTATAAAAAAAAATTACATTTAAATGTGCATTGTGCTCTTCTATGTAGATTCTCTTACTAACTACAAAGAGTTTCAATATTTTTTTTTTTTTTTTGTTGTTAAAAGTGAAATGATTCCAGATATTACCTACTTTGGAATTTTAACCTTCTCTTACTGCATTGATTCAGTTCGGTTCATTCGCTCAGTCGTGTCGGGCTCTGAGACCCCATGAACCACAGTACACCAGGCCTCCCTGTCCATCACCAACTCCGGAGTTTACCCAAACTCATTTCCATTGAGTCAGTGATGCCATCCATCCATCTTATCCTCTGTCATCCCCTTCTCCTCCTGCCCTCAATCTTTACCAGCATCAGGGTCTTTTAGTTTCAAAACCCACCAAATTTTAATATTAGGCTCATTATCATTGATTTTTATCTTGCAAGATATGATAGGAATATCTACTGTTTGTGAGCTTCATTGATGCTTGGCTTTGGAAGTTTCTAATTACCATCTTAAGACAATATTACACTTTGGATTAATTTTATGAAAAATTAATTTTGAAGTGATATAATATATTCTTATTATTTTTAAACTATATTTTTCTTAATTGATCTCACTATGTAATAAATCTAACAGCAGGCTTCTGACAGTGGAATTTTTTGTGTGTGTGTACTGTGAAATTCAACATTTGTAATCTATTGGTCTATTAAATTTTTTAGTGTGAAAACTTTTTAAATATTATATATTAAATAAATAATATGGTTCATCTCCATAGGTTTTGATATTGTCTATTCTAGCTATACAAGATAGTTTAGCAAATTCTTTATTTCTTCAAGTCTGCAATAGCAACTTTACCTAGGATTAATTACATATAATTTTTTCTGGGTTTTGAGCCAGTGTGAAGAGGCATGGTCAGTGTTTTTTTCTTTTCCTCTGTTATATAAATATTCTTTATTAAGATTTGCTACCTCCTCTAGAGTCAAATTTTGACAATATATAAAATTATTTATCATTAATATTTATACTGTATTGACATTCAGTCAGTCAGTTCAGTCGCTCAGTCATGTCCGACTCTTTGCAACCCCATGGAATGCAGCATGCCAAGTCTCCATGTCCATCACCACTAGTGGAGTTTACTCAAACTCATGTTCATTGAGTCATTGATGCTATCTAACCATCTCACCCTCTGTTGTCCCCATCTCCTCTCGCCTTCAATCTTTCCTAATATCATGATATTTTCCAATGAGTCAGCTCTTTGCATCAGGTGGCCAAAGTATTGGAGTTTCAGCTTCTGCATCAGTCCTTCCAATGAGCACCCAGGACTGATGTTCTATAGGAGGGACTTGTTGGATCTCTTTGCAGTTCAAGGGACTCTCAAAGGTCTTTTCCAACACCACAGTTCAAAAGATCTAATTCTTCAGCACTCAGCTTTCTTTATAGTCCAACTTTCACATCCATACATTACTACTGGAAAAACCATAGCCTTGACAAAATGAACCTTTGTTGGTCAAAGTAATGTCTCTGCATGTGAATATGCTGTCTAGGTTGGTCATAACTTTTCTTGCAAAATGTCTTAGTTTAAGGCTGCAGTCATCATCTGCAGTCATTTTGGAGCCCCCCAAAATAATGTCTGCCTCTGTTTCTGCTGTTTCTCCGTCTATTGGCCATGAAGTGATGGAACAGGATGACATGACTATTGTTTTCTGAATGTTGAGCTTTAAGGCAACTTTTTCACTCTCCTCTTTCACTTTCATCAAGAGGCTCTTTAGTTCCTCTTCACTTTCTGCCATAAGGGTGGTGTGATCTGCATATCTGAGGTTATTGATATTTCTCCCAGCAATCCTGATTCTAGCTTGTGCTTCATCCAGCCCAATGTTTCTCATGATGTACTCTTCATATGTTAAATAAGCAGGGTGACAGTATACAGCCTTGATGCACTCCTTTCCAAATTTGGAACCAGTCTGTTGTTCCATGTCCAGTTCTATCTGTTGTTTCTTGACCTGCATACAGATGTCTCAACAGGAAGGTCAGGTGGTTTGGTATTCTCATCTCTTTCAGAATTTTCCACAGGTTATTGTAATTCATGCAATAAAAGGCTTTTGCATAGTCAATAAAGCAGAAATAGATGTATTTTCAGGAACTCTCTTGCTTTGCAATGATCCAGCAGGTGTTGACAATTTGAACTCTGATTCCTCTGCCTTTTCTAAAACCAGCTTGAACATCTGGAAGTTCACAGTTCACATATTGCTGAAACCTGGCTTGAAGAATTTTGAGCATTACTTTGCTAGTGTGTGATATGAGTGCAACTGTGCTGTAGTTTGAGCATTCTTTGGTATTGATTTTCTTTGATATTGGAATGAAAACTGACCTTTTCCAGGCCTGTGGCCACTGTTAAATTTTCCAAATTTGCTGGCATATTGATTGCAGCACTTTCACAACATCATCTTTCAGGATTTGAAATAGCTCAACTGGACTTCCATCACCTCCACTAGCTTTGTTCATAGTGATACTTTCTAAGGCCCACTTGACTTCACATTCTAGGGTGTCTGGTTCTAGGTGAGTGATCACACCATCGTGATTATCTGAGTCGTGAATATATTTTCTTTACAATTCTTCTGTGTATTTTTGAAACCTCTTCTTAATATCTTCTGCTTCTGTTAGATCCATACTTTCCTGTCCTTTATTGAACACATCTTTGCTTGAAATATTCCCTTGGTATCTCTAATTTTCTTGAAGAGATCTCTAGTCTTTCCCATTCTATTGCTTTCCTCTATTTCTTTGCACTGATCACTAAGGCAAGCTTTCTTATCTCTCCTTGCTATTCTTTGGAACTCTTCATTCAAATGGGTATATCTTTCCTTTTCTCCTTTGTTTTTTGCTTCTCTTGTTTTCACATCTATTTGTAAGGCCTGCTCAGACAGCCATTTTTCTTTTTTGCATTACTTTTCCTCGGGGATGGTCTTGATCCCTGTCTCCTGTTCAATGTCATGAACCTCCATCCATAGTTCGTCAGACACTCTTTCTATCAGATCTAGTCCCTTAAATCTATTTCTTACTTTCACTGCATAAACGTTAAGGATTTGATTTAGGTTATACCTAAGTGTTCTAGTGGTTTTCCCTACTTTCTTCAACTGAAGTCTGAATTTAGCAATAAGGAGTTCATGATCTGAGCCACAGTCAGTCCTAGTCTTGTTTTTCCTGACTATATAGAGCTTCTACATCTTTGACTACAAAGAATACAATCAATATGATTTTGGTGTTGATCATCTGGCAATGTCCACGTGTAGAGTCTTCTTTTGTGTTGTTGGAAGAAGGTGTTTACTGTGACCAGTGTATACTTTTGGCAGAACTCTATTAGCCTTTATTCTGCTTCATTCTGTACTCAAAGGCTAAATTTTCCTGTCACGCCAGGTGTTTCTTGACTTCCTACTCTCGCATTCAAGTCCGCTAAAATGAAAAAGACATCTTTTTTTTAGGTGTTAATTCTAGAAGTTCTTGTAGGTCTTCATAGAGCCGTTCAACTTCAGCTTCTTCAGCGTTACTGGTCAGGGCATAGACTTTGATTACCAGGATATTGAATGGTTTGCCTTGGAAAAAAACAAAGACCATTCTGTTGCATTGACATTAATAATACATTATTGTAAAACTTAATCATTTTTATCAGTGCTTCAAGTCCCCTTTTACAATTTATCCTACTGACTCATGTTACTTTATCATTAGCTTTCTTATAGTTTATTTACAAAAAAAAATAACTTGAAATCATATATCTATATCATTTTAAAATATTTTCTAAAGAGTTAACAATTGCTGTGAATTTTATCCTCCCCTTTACATTGTCTTTAATTTACATACTTTTATAAGATTTGTTCCTTTATATTATTGAAGTCTTATACATGAAGTATTTATTAATATTTTATCCTTACCCTCAACAAAAATCAACCTTCCCATGAGGTTTTGTAAATCTTTCTGGTAGAGTAAAAAGACATAGAATAAAGTACACAAGCATACAGCTTAATGAATATTCACAAAATGATTTGTCTACATAAGCATCACTTTGTTCAGGAAACAGAACATTGAAAGCACCTTAGAAGTCCTCCTTGTGCTTCTTCCAGATAACCTTTCTTTTCTTTTCTTTTTATGTTTAATTCACTAACATTTTTATTTTTATTTTTAATGAATTTATTTATTTTAATTGGAGTTTAATTACTTAACAATACTATATTTGTTTTGCCATACATCAGTATGAATCCGCCACAGGTATACAAGTGTTCCCCATCCTGAACCCCAGAGTGAAGTAAGCCAGAAAGAAAAACACCAATACAATATACTAACACGTATGTATGGAATTTAGAAAGATGGTAGCGATAACCCTGTATGCGAGACAGCAAAAAAGACACAGATGTATAGAACAGTCTTTTGGACTCTGGGAGAGGGAGAGGGAGAGAGTGGAATGATTTTGGAGAATGGCATTGAAACATGTATAATATCATATATGAAACGAATCACCAAACCTTCTTTTCTTAAAAAAAAATCTACCTTTATTCTAACTTTTGGAGAGGGGAATGGCAACCCATTCCAGTACTCTTGCCTGGAGATCCCCATCGTCAGAGGAGCCTGGTGGTCTACAGTCCATGGGATCGTGAAGAGTCGGACATGACTGAGTGACTTCACTTTCACTTTTCACTTTCATGCATTGGGCAAAGAAATAGCAACCCATTCCAGTGTTCCTGCCTGGAGAATCCAAGGGATAGGGGAGCCTGGTGGGCTGCCGTCTATGGGGTCTCACAGAGTTGGACATGACTGAAGCGACTTAGCAGCAACAGCAACAGCATTCTAACATTTATTATCATACAATAATTTTATCTATTTTTGAGACTGTGCACAAAGAATCATATAATATACTTTCTTCTGTTTGCTTTCATTTGCTTAATATTACTTTTTTTTAAAATTTTTTATTTTTTTTTAAATTTTAAAATCTTTAATTCTTACATGCGTACCCAAACATGAACCCCCCTCCCACCTCCCTCCCCACAACATCTCTCTGGGTCATCCCCATGCACCAGCCCCAAGCAAGCTGCACCCTACGTCAGACATGGACTGGCGATTCAATTCTTACATGATAGTATACATGTTAGAATTCCCATTCTCCCAAATCATCCCACCCTCTCCCTCTCCCTCTGAGTCCAAAAGTCTGGTATACACATCTGTGTCTTTTTTCCTGTCTTGCATACAGGGTCGTCATTGCCATCTTCCTAAATTCCATATATATGTGTTAGTATACTGTATTGGTGTTTTTCTTTCTGGCTTACTTCACTCTGTATAATCGGCTACAGTTTCACCCATCTCATCAGGACTGATTCAAATGAATTCTTTTTAATGGCTGAGTAATACTCCATTGTGTATATGTACCACAGCTTTCTTATCCATTCATCTGCTGATGGACATCTAGGTTGTTTCCATGTCCTGGCTATTATAAACAGTGCTGCGATGAACATTGGGGTACATGTGTCTCTTTCAATTCTGGTTTCCTTGGTGTGTATGCCCAGAAGTGGGATTGCTGGGTCATAAGGTAGTTCTATTTGCAATTTTTTAAGGAATCTCCACACTGTTCTCCATAGTGGCTGTACTAGTTTGCATTCCCACCAACAGTGTAGGAGGGTTCCCTTTTCTCCACACCCTCTCCAGCAATTATTGCCTGCAGATTTTTGGATCGCAGCCATTCTGACTGGTGTCAAGTGGTACCTCATTGTGGTTTTGTTTTGCATTTCTCTAATAATGAGTGATGTTGAGCATCTTTTCATGTGTTTGTTAGCCATCCGTATGTCTTCTTTGGAGAAATGTCTATTTAATTCTTTGGCCCATTTTTTGATTGGGTCGTTTATTTTTCTGGAATTGAGCTGCAGAAGTTGCTTGTATATTTTTGAGATTAGTTGTTTGTCAGTTGTTTCATTTGCTATTATTTTCTCCCATTCAGAAGGCTGTCTTTTCACCTTGCTTATATTTTCCTTTGTTGTACAGAAGCTTTTAATTTTAATTAGATCCCATTTGTTTATTTTTGCTTTTATTTCCAGAATTCTGGGAGGTGGATCATAGAGGATCCTGCTGTGATTTATGTCGGAGAGTGTTTTGCCTATGTTCTCCTCTAGGAGTTTTATAGTTTCTGATCTTACATTTAGATCTTTAATCCATTTTGAGTTTATTTTTGTGTACGCTGATAGAAAGTGATCTAGTTTCATTCTTTTACAAGTGGTTGACCAGTTTTCCCAGCACCACTTGTTAAAGAGATTGTCTTTACTCCATTGTATATTCTTGCCTCCTTTGTCAAAGATAAGGTGTCCATATGTGTGTGGATTTATCTCTGGGCTTTCTATTTTGTTCCATTGATCTATATGTCTGTCTTTGTGCCAGTACCATACTGTCTTCATGACTGTGGCTTTGTAGTAGAGCCTGAAGTCAGGCAAGTTGATCTCTCCAGTTCCATTCTTCCTTCTCAAGACTGCTTTGGCTATTCGAGGTTTTTTGTATTTCCATACAAATCTTGAAATTATTTGTTCTAGTTCTGTGAAAAATGTGGCTGGTAGCTTGACAGGGATTGCATTGAATTTGTAAATTGCTTTGAGTAGTATACTCATTTTCACTCTATTGATTCTTCCGATCCATGAACATGGTATATTTCTCCATCTATTAGTGTCCTCTTTGATTTCTTTCATCAGTGTTTTATAGTTTTCTATATATAGGTCTTTAGTTTCTTTAGGTAGATATATTCCTAAGTATTTTATTCTTTTCGTTGCAATGGTGAATGGAATTGTTTCCTTAATTTCTTTTTCTACTTTCTCATTATTCGTGTATAGGAATGCAAGGGATTTCTGTGTGTTGATTTTATATCCTGCAACTTTACTATATTCATTGATGAGCTCTAGTAATTTTCTGGTGGAGTCTTTAGGGTTCAAATCAGGTGGCCAAAGCATTGGAGTTTCAGCTTCAGCATCAGTCCTTCCAATGAATATTCAGGACTGATTTCCTTTAGGATGGACTGGTTTGATCTCCTTGCAGTCCAAGGGACTCTCAAGAGTCTTTTCCAACACCACAGTTCAATAGCATCAATTATTCAGCACTCAGCTTTCTTTATAGTCCAACTGTCACATCCATACATGACTACTGGAAAAACCATAGCTTTGACTAGATGGACCTTTGTTGGCAAAGTAATGTCTCTGCTCTTTAATATGCTGTCTATGTTGGTCATAGCTTTCCGTCCAAGGAGCAAGCATCTTTTAATTTCATGGCTGCAATCACCATCTGCAGTGACTTTGGAGCCCCAAGAAATAAAGTCTGTCGCTGTTTGGATTGTTTCCCCATCTATTTGACATGAAGTGATGAGACCGAATGCCATGATCTTAGTTTTCTGAATATTGAGTTTTAAGCCAACATTTTCACTCTCCTCTTTCACTTTCATCAAAAGGCTCTTTAGTTCTTCCTCGCTTTCTGACATAAGGGTAGTGTCATCTGCATATCTGAGATTATTGATATTTCTCTTGACAATCTTGATTCCAGCTCGTGCTTCATCCAGCCTGGCATTTCACATGATGTATTTTGCATATAAGTTAAATAAGAAGGGTGACAATATACAGCCTTGAAATACTCCTTTTCCAATTTGGAACCATTCTGTTGTTCCATGTCCAGTTCTAACTGTTGCTTCTTGACCTGCATACCGATTTCTCAGGCGACACTGGTTATTTAAAATCGTCCATTCAACTTTTTGTCTATCCTTAAAAACTTAATTTTCCTTTTAATCTTTATACTTTGTAAAATCCCTTATATTCACTGGCTATCAGAGTTTACTGAAAATAGTTATTGCAATGATCTTCCACCTGATGACTTGCCTTTAACTTCTCATATTAGAATCTTTTTAAGAGTCCATTTAATGAAAAATGGTTCCTATCTCTAGGATAATAAATATATTTTATGTTATTATGTAGAAGGTAATGCACATATTTATATGTTATTTTCTAGAAGTTTTAAATTTATTCTTCTGTTTAGACGTACAACCCACATAGAATGAAACTTAGTTTCTCCAAAACTAGCAGTCTATCCCAAAAATATTTGTCATATAGTGGAAGGCAAGGCATATTACTGAAAGCTGGTAGACTTCAAATAATAGATGATATTCCCCCTTTTTGTATCTTCCATATTTAAAATTTTCTTTCTTTATAGTATTTTTAATAGTCTCCAAGTTTTTCTCGTTGATCACTGTTTACTTATTTTAGAAAATTGCATGTGCCTCCAAGGGGAGACAATAACCCTTAGATCTATATCATAATATCATGAAAAGACACTTTTCTTTCCTTTCTCTCTCCTTCAAAATGTTAACTACAGCATTTCATTCTTTCAATTTTAGAGTTGTTTTTTTTTTTTTTTTTTTTTCCTGCAATGTGAATATGATGTGTCTGTGTATAGATCTTTGGTGTGCTTATTTTGTATTGTGTACTTTGGGTTGTGTGGGTTTAATGTTATCAGTGTGAAATACTAGGGTACAGTATTTTTCTATACTATTTTTTCCTTTCAATCTTCCTTTATTTAGGACCCCAATTACATGATGTGATGAGTTGAATTGTAAACCTCAAAATACGTGTTTACCCAGAATCTTAGACTGTGACGTTATTTGGAATAAGGGTCTTTGAATGTATAATTGGGCTACAATATCAAGATGAAGTCATAATAAATATAGGGTTTTCCCTAAATCCAATAAGAGGAATTCATTTAATGGAAAAAGAGCAACAAGGACAAAGAAAGACAAAGGAAAAGACCATGTGAAAACAGAGAGAGACTGAAGTAATGCACTTTCTTAGAATGGATATTTTCTCAGAGCCTCTAGGAGGAACTAACCTTGATGGTACCTTGACTTTAGAATTCTAAAATCCAAAACTACGACAGAATCTGATTCTATTGTTAAAAGTCACTAAGTTAGTGTTAATTTATTGTGGTAATCTAAATTAATGCACAGGCTTCCCTGGTGGCTCAGACTGTAAAAAAATCTACCTGCAATGCAAGAGACCTGGGTTGGATCCCTGGGTCAGGAAGATTCTCTGGAGAAGGAAATGGATATTCACTATAGTATTCTTGCTTGGGAAACCCCATGGACCAAGGAGCCTGGGGGAGTACAGTCCATGGATTTGCAAAGAATTGAACACGACTGCACAACTATCATTTTCAAACTAATGCGAATGGATATGAAAACACCTGATATTCTCCAAGAGGTTAACTATAATCCCGTTCATTTTTTCCCTGTTCTTTCATTCTATGCTTCATATTTTATGACTAATATTATATATTAAAGTATTTTTAACCTTCTCCAACATCTTCTTTGCTACTAATTCCGTCTCAAGAGTTTTCTATTTATGAAGAACTTTTAATCTCAAAATAACTTATTGAATCTTTAGTTTTTTTCAATATAGTATTTTTCATTAAATACTTGACCTAGTAGGAATATATGTGTTCTATGTTCCATGTGCCAATTTCATCATATCTGTCACTATTATGTATAATTATATTAATTGGTTTTATGTCGTATACCCCTGTCTTTGAATGTGTGATAAATTCTGATCAGATTCAATGTATTGTATTACTTTGATAAAACTGAACTTTGGTATATTCATTTAAAGATTGTTGGATGATGTTTCAGTCTCTTTTCTTTGAAGATGGCCTTAAATCTTAAACCTGAGGAGGCTTCTTTGCAATCATACTGTCTCCAAATTCCAGTCATTTCCATCTCTCCAAATTTGTGCATCTCAATTTAGAAAAGACCACTCTCTGCTTGAGTTCCCTACCGTGCTTAAGTGTCTTACCAAAAAATCCTTAAGCAAAAATCCAGGGAGATTATGGAACTTGGCTTCCCAGGTGGTACTAGTGGTAAAGAACCTGCCTGCCAATGCAGAAGACATAGGAGAGGTAGGTTTGAGCCCTGGGTTAGAAAGATCCCCAGGTTAGAAAGATCCCCTGTAGAAGGGCATGGCAATGCACTCCAGTATTCTTGCCTGGAGAATCCCCATGGACAGAGGAAGCTGATAGGGTACAGCTCCTAGGGTCACACAGAGTAGGACATGATTGAAGGGACTGAGCATTATGGAACTTACTTTACTTATTTCCCTTCATTTACTGACAACAAACAAGTTATCAAGTCTCCAGTGTCTGAAAACAATTGTCCAATATATTTTGCCTAGTTTTCTGGTTATTTATAATGAGATGAAAAGTTGAGCCTCTCATACTCCATCAACACCAAAAGTGATAACCCCTTAAAATTGTATTTAAGCACGTTAAATTGCTAAATAATATTTAACTAACTTAATAGAATTGTTCTATTATAAATAGGGATATACTATACTAAAAGTGTTTCAGATAATTGTACTTTATAGATACAGTAGAAATATAAATTCAACTCATCCATTATTCTCTATCTATTCTTATTCTTGAAGACAACCATGCACACATTGTGAATACATAAGTTGTGTTGGCTGTGTTTATATTCCTGAACATATTGCTATACAGGGATATTTCACAGATATTTCAATTCTGTTCCAGACCACTGCAGCAAATAAAATATCACAATAAAATAAGTCACACAATTTTTTTTTTGGATTCCCAGTGCATATAAAAGTTATGTTTACATTATACTGGAGTCTATTAAATATGGAACATTATGTCTAAAAATGTATATACTTTAATTTTAAAATAGTTTATTGCTAAAAAATATTAACCATAATCTGAGTCTTAAACAAGTTGTATTTTTGTTGTTGTTGTTAGTGAATTGTCCTAGATGTTGATGACCGTTCTTGCTGAAGGTTGGGTTTGCAGTGACAATAGCTTAAAATAATAGGGCAACAAAGTTTGCCATTTAAGCCAACTTTTCCTTTCTCATGGGATTTCACTGTAGTATGCAACATTGTATGATAACAATGTAATAAAGCAAAACTTCTTTCAAAATTGGAGTTAGTCCTTTCAAACCCTGATGCTGCTTTATTAGCTAAATTTATGCAATATTCTAAATACTTTGTTGCTATTTCAACAATCCTGACAGCATATCCAGCAGGAGTAAATTTCATCTCAAGAAGCCTCTTTGTTCATCCATAAAAAGCAAATCTTCCTCCATGAAAATTTTATCATGAGATTACAGTTCAACCACATCTTCAGGCTCCACTTTTAATACCATTTCTCACTCTTTTCACAACATCTATCGTTCCTTCCTTCACTGAAGTCTTAAACCCATCAAAGTCACCCATGATAGTGGAAGTCAACGGCTTCCAAACTCCTGTTAATGTTGATATTTTGACCTCTTCTCATGAATGATGAATCTTCTTTATGACATCTAGAATGGCAAATCCTTTCCATGAGGTTTTCAGTTTATTTTTCCCAGGTCCATCACAGGAGTCACCATCTATGGCATCTATAACCTTAAAAATATATTTCTTCTATAAAACTTGAAATATGTTTTATATAAGATATAACAAATTATTTATTTATTATTTTCTTGTAAATAGTTGGAAATTAATTCCTTGATCCATAGGCTACAGAATACATGTTGTATTTACAGGCATAAAAATAATATACATCTCATCATTCATCTACAACAGAGGTCTGATATGACCAGGTACACTGTCAAAAAGCAGTGCTATTATAAAAATAATCTTTTTTTTTCCTAAGCACTAGATCTCAATATGTGTGCATGCATAGTCGCTCAGTCATCTCTTACTCATTGCTACCCTGTGGACTGTCGTCCACCAGGCACCTCTGTCCATGGCACTTTCCAGGCAAGAATACTAGAATGGATTGCCACTTCCTCTTTTAGGGGACCTTACTGACTCAAGGATTGAACCCACATCCCCTGCATTAGCAGGCAGGTTCTCTACTACTAAGCGACCTGAGAAGGCCTTAAATCTCAACAGTGGGCTACAATATTCAGTATACCATGTTGTTAGCATACATGCTATTATCCAGGCTTTGTTTTCCATTTGTAGCATACAGACAAAGTATAATTAGCATAATTCTAAAGGGCCCTGAAATAAAAAGATACTTACTCCTTGAAAGGAAAGTTATACCAACCTAGATGGCATATTGAAAAGCAGAGACATTACTTTGCCAACAAAGGTCCCTCTAGTCAAGGCTGTGATTTTTCCAGTTGTCAGGTATGGATGTGAGAGTTGGACTGTGAAGAAAGCTGAGTGCTGAAGAATTGATGCTTTTGAACTGTGGTGTTGGAGAAGACTCTTGAGAGTCCCTTGGACTACAAGGAGATCCAACCAGTCCATTCTGAAGGAGATCAGCCCTGGGACTTCTTTGGAAGGAATGATGCTATAGCTGAAACTCCAGTACTTTGGCCACCTCATGCGAAGAGTTGACTCATTGGAAAATACCCTGATGCTGGGAGGGATTGGAGGCAGGAGGAGAAGGGAACAACAGAGGATGAGATGGCTGCATGACATCACCGACTCGATGGACATGAGTCTGAGTGAACTCTGAGAGTTGATGATGGACAGGGAGGCCTGGCGTGCTTCAATTCATTGGGTCACAAAGAGTCGGACACGACTGAGTGACTGAACTTAATTGAACTGAAAGGGCCCTAGGATTTTGAAAATCGTAAGTGATTTCACACGTAAGTCTCCAGTAGAATCATTCCCTCAAAAGAGAGTCATCTTGTCCTTTGAAACTTTGAAACCAGGCATTGACTTCTCTAGTTATGACAGTGCTGAGTAGTATCTTCTCCCAATACATGGCTACTTTATCTACAATGAATATCAATTGTTCAGTACAGCCACATTCATTATCTTAGCCAAATCTTCTGGATAACTTATTGCAATTTCTACATTAGCATTTGCTCCTGCTCAGATGGTAAAGAATCTGCCTTCAATGCAGGAGAATGTGGTTTGATTCCTGGGTGGGAAAGAAACCCTAGAGAAGGAAATGACAACCCACACCAGTATTCTTGCCTGGAGAATCCCATGGGGAGCAGAGCCTGGTGGATTACAGTCCAGGAGCTCTTGAAGAGTAGGGCACCAAATTTTCCATAGTTTGTAGTGATTCACACAGTCAAAGGCTTTGGCATAATCAGTAAAGAAGCCCAAGGCCATATTTGCCTGTTACACCAGATATCTCTTGACTTCCTACTTTTGCATTCCAGTCCCCTGTAATGAAAAGGTCATTGTCTTAGATATTAGTTCTAGAAGGTCCTGTAGGTCTTCACAGAACCGTTCCACTTCAGCTTCTTCAGTGTTACTAGTTGGGACATTGACTTGTATTACTGTGATATTGAATGGATTTCCTTGGAAATGAACAGAGATCATTCCGTCGGTTTTGAGGTTGCATCCAACTATTGCATTTTGGACTTTTGTTTACTATGGTGGCTAGCTCATTTCTTCTAAGGGATATTTGCCCACAGTAGTACATATAATGATCATTTGAGTTAAACTTACCCATTCCAGTCCATTTAAGTTCATTGATTTCTAAAAATCAAGGTTCACTCTTGCCATTTCCTATTTGACCACTTCCAATTTGCCTTGATTCATGGACCTAACATTCCAGGTTCCTATGCAATATTGCTCTTAACAGCATCAGACTTTACTTTCATCATTAATGACATCCACAACTGGATGTTGTTTTCGCTTTGGCTCCATCTCTTCATTCTTTCTGCAGTTATTTCTCCACTGACCTCCCGTAGCATATTGGGCACCTACAGACCTGGGTAGTACATCTTTCAGTGTGCTATCTTTTTGCCTTTTCATGCTGATCATGGGGTTCTCAAGGCAGGAATACTGAAGCTGTTTGCCATTCCCTTCTCCAGTGGATCACATTTTGTCAGAACTCTCCAACATGACCTGTCCTTGCCTGGCCCTACACTGCATGGCTCATTGTTTAATTGAGTTAGACAAGGCTGTGGTCCATGTGATCAGTTTGGTAAGTTTTCTGGGATTGTGGTTTTCAGTCTGTCTGTCCTCTGATGGATAAGGATAAGATGTTCATGGAAACTTCCTCATGGGAGACTGACTGAGGGGAAAACTGGGTCTTGTTCTGATAGACAGGGCCAGGCTCAGTTAATCTTTATTTCATTTTTCTGTTGATGGGTTGGGCTGTGTTCCCTCCTTGTTGTTTGACCTGAGGTCAAACTATGGTAGAGGTAATGAAATAATGGGAACCTCCTTCAAGAGGTCCCATGCATGCAAGGCTGCATTCAGTGCCCCTGACCCTGCAGCAGTCCACTGTCTAACTACACCTTCTCCTGAAACTACTAGACATTCACTGGCAAGTCTGGGTCAGACTCTTGTGGGGTCACTGCTCCTTTCTCCTGGGTCCTGGTATGCACAAGTTTCTGTTTGTGCCCTACAAGAGTCTGTTTCCCCGGTCCTGTGTCTGGCAGTATATAGTGGAGTTAATAGCAACTTCCTCCAAGAAGGCTCATGCCATACCCAGGTCTGCTGCACCCAGAGCCCCTGGTGTCTAGGTTTATCATAGCTTTTCTTCCAAGGAACAAGGGTCTTTTTTTTTTTTTTTTTAATTTCATGGTTCCAGTCACAATCTGCAGTCATTTTGGAGCACCCCCCCCCCCGCCCAAATAAAGTCTGTCATGATTTTCATTGTTTCCCTATCTATTTGGCGTGAAGTGATAGGATCAGATGCCATGCTATTAGTTTTCTGAATGTTAAGTTTTAAGCCTGCTTTTTGATTCTCTTCTTTCACTTTCATCAAGTTGTTCTTTAGTTCCTCTTCACTTTCTTCCATAAAGGTTGTGTCATCTGCATATCTGTTATTTATATTTCTCCTGTAAATCTTGATTCCAGCTTGTGCTTCATCCAGTCTGGCATTTCATATGATGTATTTTGCATCACCTCCCTAAAATAGGCCCCTGACTTCTCTATCACATCCCCTCCTTGTTTGCTTTGCAAACACCTGTGTACCCAAGGAAAACAGTCACAACTAAAGACCAGGATCTTCCTGTTCCCTGTGGTTGCCTCAGCTCCCGCCTTTCCCACTGACTCAGCACCCACTCTACAAACACATTCTGAATATGTGGTATGGTTTTTAGCCAGTGCCTGACTCTGTATGAACCTATAGAAAAATCTCAATTTGGTATATATATATATATATATATATATATATATATATATATATATATTTATTTATTTATTTATTTATTTGCAGGTTATTTGGGACTCTTGAGTTGAAGGGCACATTGAAAGAGACTCATTAGCTGTTTCCCTTTTTTTTTTTTTTTTTGGCTTCTTGGTGGCTCAGAGGGTAAAGCATCTGCTTGCCATGGGTTCAATTCCCAGGTGAGGAAGATCCCCTGGAGAAGGAAATGGCAACCCACTTTTGGGAGGTTTTGTGGTGGCTCAGAGGGTAAAATATCTGCCTGCAATGTAGGAGACCAGGGTTTGATCCCTGGGTCAGGAATATCCCCTAGAGAAGGAGATGGTAACCCACTCCAGTACTCTTGCCTTGAAAATACCATGAATGGAAGAGCCTGGTAGGCTACAGTCCATGGGAATCACAGAATTGTGCATGACTAAGCAACTTCACTTCTCATAAAGGAGGTGGCTTCCCACTTCTTGCGGGGAAGTCACATGACAGTATGCTTCCCCCAATCAGGTAAGAGGAGGTGTGGCCACTCACATTTACAGAGCACTCTCCACTGATATCTTTGCTCTGCAAATGGTACAGTGTCTGTACTCTAGGAGCATCTTTACACAGCTCTAAATGTGCATGGAAACATGTTATCTTGATGCTGGAACTCCAGGTAATATGACAAAATCATGATATTCCTCCTGTGAAAGCTGAAATGTTGCAGCCTCCATCTATCCAGGACAAAACACACTGGATCATTTTTCTGTGCATTATGCCTCTATTAATAAGGTCTTTAAAAATTTTATGTGGGCAACTTTTATTCATGTGAGTAGGTCACTAGAAATCAGAATTAAAGAAGTTATATGTTCCAAATCCCAGTCTATTATTTGAGTCTTGGCACTGTTTTGTAATGTCCTGCTAATTTTTAGCTAGCTTTCTAGTTTCTATTCTAAAGTTAATTTTTTTAATTAATTAAATTATTTTTATTTTTAATTTAAATTTATTTATTTTTAATTTATTTTTGAGTATGTACTGCATTTTTATTTATTCATTTATTTATTTTACTTTACAATATTGTATTGGTTTTGTCATACATCAACATGAATCTGCCACAGTGTACACGAGTTCTCCATCTTGAATCCCCCTCCAACCTCCTTCCTCATACCATCCCTCTGGGTCATCCCAGTGCACCAGCCCAAAGCATCCTGTATCCTGCATTGAACCTGGACTGGCGATTTGATTCTTATACATGTTTCAAAGTTAATTTTTATTGGAGTGTGGTTGTTTTACAATGTTTTCTTAGTTTCTACCATACAGAAATGGTATGGACCTAACAGAATCAGAAACTATTAAGGAGAGGTGGCAAGAATACCAGAAGAACTATACAAAAAAGATTTTCATGACCCAGATAACCATGATGGTGTGATCACTCACCTAGAGCCAGACATACTGGAATGTGAAGTCAAGCGGGCCTGAGGGAGCATCACTATGAACAAAGCTAGTGGAGGTGATCGAATTCCAGTTGAGCTATTTCAAATCCTGAAACAAGATGTGGTGAAAGTGCTGCACTCAATGTGTCAGCAAATTTGGAAAACTCAACCGTGGCCACAGGACTGGAAAGGTCAGTTTTCATTCCAATCCCAAAGAAAGGCAATGCCAAAGAGTGCTCAAACTACCACACAATTGCTCTCATCTCACACTCAAGTAAAGTAATGCTCAAAATTCTCCAAGCCAGGCTTCAGCAATACATGAACCATGAACATCCTGATGTTCAAGCTGAATTTAGACAATTCAGAGGAAACAGTTCAAATTGCCAGCATCAGCTGTATCACTGAAAAAAGTAAAAGAGTTCCAGGAATAAATATCTATTTCTGTTTATTGACTATGTCAAAACCTTTGACTGTGTGGATCACAATAAACTACGGAAAATTTTGAAAGAGATGGGAATACCAGACCACCTAACCTGCGTCCTGAGAAATATGTATGCAGGTCAGGAAACGACAGTTAGAACTGAACATGAAACAACAGACTGGTTCCAGATAGGAAAAGGAGTAGGTCAAAGCTGTATACTGTCAGCCTGCTTATTTAAATTATGTGTAGAGTACATCATGGAAAATGCCAGGCTGGATGAAGCACAAGCTGGAATGAAAATGGCTGGGAGGAATATCAGCAACCTCAGATATGCAGATGACTCCACTCTTATGGCAGAAAGTGAAGACAAACTAAAGAGCCTCTTGATAAAAGTGTGAAAGGAGAGTGAAAAAGTTGGCTTAAAGCTCAACATTCAGAAAACTAAGATCATAGCATCTGGTCCCATCCCTTCATGAGAAAAAGATGGAGGAACAGTGGAAACAGTGGCAGGTTTTATTTTTTTGAGGGCTCCAAAATTACTGTCGATGGTGAATGCAGCCATGAAATTAAAATATGCTTACTCTTCAGAAGAAAACTTATGATCAACCTAGACCGGACATTAAAAAAACAGAGACATTACTTTGCCAACAAAGGTCCATCTAGTCGAATCTATGGTTTTTCCAGTAGTCATGTGTGGATGTGAGAGTTGGACTATAAAGAAAGTTGAGCACTGAAGAGTTTATGCTTTTGAACTGTGTTGTTGGAAAAGACTCTTGAGAGTCCCTTGAAGTGCAAGGAGATCCAACCAATCCATCTTAAAGGAAACCAATCCTGAATGTTCATGGAAGGACTGATGTTGAAGCTGAAACTGCAATACTTTGGCCACCTGATGTGAAGAGCTAACTCATTTGAAAAGACCCTAATGCTGGAAAAGATTGAAGGCAGGAGAAGAGGATGACAGAGGATGAGATGATTGGATGACATCACTTTCTCAATGGACATGAGTTTGTGTAAACTCCGGAAGTTTGTGATGGACAGGGAGGCCTGGCTTTCTGTGGTCCATGGGATCACTAAGAGTCAGACACGATTGAGCGACTGAACTGAACTGACTGTACAGGAACGTGTATAAATACATATTATCCCCCGTTTTTGAAAACCTTCCCATTCAGGTCACCACAGTGCATTAAGTAGAATCCCCTTTGCTATACAGTATGTTCTCATTAGTTATCCTTTTACACATAGTATTGATAGTGTTCAGGTGTCAATACCAATCTCCAAATTCCTTTCCCCACACTACTTTCCTCTTTCATATCCATACATTTGTTCTCTACATTTGTGTTTGTTTTCCTGCTTTGCAAATAATATCACTTATACCAGGAGTCCCTAACTTCTGGACCATGTACAGGTATTTTTTGTTAGATCAGAGACAGCATTAGATTAGAAATAAACAGCACAGTAAATGTAATGTGAACCATTTCCCTCTACCTGGTCTGTGAAAAAAAGTGTCTTCCATGAAGTTGGTCCCTGATGTCCAAAAGATTGGTGACTGTTGATTTTTACCATTTCTCTAGATTCCACATATATGTGTTAATATACGATATTTGTTCTTTGAAAAGCTAAAAACTATTTTCTGAATTATTTTTCATCAGAACATCTAAATGTATGCATATTCAATACATCATTTACAAAGAATGCAACTTTAATGCCTACTAAATGTTAAGAGCTTACTTTTAACCAATGTACCCTAGCGGAGGTAGTATGTCACCATGGCTTAAGAACATGGCCTCTCTAGTGGGGCTGAGCAGGTGAGGACACTAACTTGTCGTTTCCTCACCACGAGGCCTGTGTAATCAGAAAATTGATTAAATAATCTTATGCCTTTTTTTCCTCAGCTTAGGACTGAAAAGCTATTTACCATATAGAATTGCATGTGAGAAACGTATAAGAAATAACTTCTTAAAGTGCTTCATAGAATGACTGGTCCACAAAAGAAAATAAACGAAGTTAGTTACTATTTTAAATATGGACATAATATGGTGATTTCTATCCCACTCCATATATTATCAATTTGTCTGATTCAATGTCTGATGTTTGTTTCCTGATTGTATTGATTGCTTCTAGGCAAGATCAATAGGCATCTGGAAGACAGAAGCAGTAGAATTTTGATAGTAAAAAGTTATCAATGAAAAAGATACATGAATAATTATATCAATAAATTAATGACATTGCTAAATGATATTTAAGTTTAAAATTTGGCCCTATATGCAAGTAACTACTTAAAAATGAACAATAAAAATTTAAAATAAAATAATGTTTAGCTTTTGTGATACTCTGAAGGAATTATCTTTATTGTAAAGTACTCAGAACATTAACTATTCAAATATGTAACAGTAAATGAGAGTAAATTGATCTCTCCACTACTTATGGTATCCTTTAAAGAATTGTTCTTATTATTTACTTCAAAAATAACCTCTGAAGCATACATATTTAATAAAGGAGCCCCAAGATATGCATACAAACAGATTAGACACATATACCTATATACATCATTCAAAAGATTTAATTGGCTACTAATTTGATATGATAGCCTTACTATTTTTATATTTGTCTGTAAAATTCTGAAATTCTGGGTATTGTGTGTCTCTTCTAGCATCTAAAATAGGTTTCCTGTATGTAACAATTCTGTTATTGTCAAAAGCAAATGAGAATTTTAAGTTCAATGAATCAGTCATTTAATGTCCTTGTTCTCCATAAAACCATAATAAAGTGAGCAATATCAGTTATTCATGACTATGAATGAGTATTTAGTGAAACAGGCCCTTGGGACTTTGTTCTAACTGCTACTGCAAATTATTCCCATTAGAATTTTGATTACAAGGGAAATCAATAATGAAATTCAAATTCCAATAATGTTTAACATTATTTTACAATGAAAATGCTTGCATATAAAAATTTATATAATGAAAATGCATGATTTCAATTTATACCTAATTAATTGTATATATTATTCATATACTACATTATAGAAATATCATCCCCTTACAATCATTATACTCAGCTGAAAATTCATTAAACATTGCAATTTAAAAGAGAGAAATGTAACACTTAGAGACTTAAAATTTTGTCTCCTATTACTTTTTTAGTGCTCCTCTGTTATTTTAATTGCATTGTACTTGTTGCTAAACTTCATAAAGAGATGTGTGGTTATTGTAAAATCATTCATGGTGCACCAGAAAAAATGTTATTTATTTTTGATTGATAATATATCAAGAAACATTACAACCTTATGCTGATTGGCAAATATAGTATCCTATTTTAGAACTGTAATATCATATTTCTATATATAGGTTAATATCTAAATATTAACTGATTGTTGTTCAAGGGACTATCATTTCTACTATCTTTACAATCAGTTTTCTCCACGGCAGCTTCTTTTAACATCTTATCAATATCAAGCAAATAACACTGAAAGGAATTAAGTACATTGTAAATGAAGAAGATAAATTAGCTTTTAATCATTTAGATTGTACCTTAAATACATAAACACAGTAGAATAATTCAAGTCACATTAGCTTTTGAAGGTCCTTAAACACTGAGTGATTCAACATAGGAATAAATGCAATAATACAATCTAATTTTAAATTGCTTTATATTTCAATAAGACCAATACTGTGTAAAGTTTTTTTTTTTAATATGTTCACTGTTTTTTTTTACCATACAAGTGAATGTAATAAATTGAAATATTCATCTACTTAGTTAATTTGGTGTTTCTTCAATACTATATTTTAGTTACAGATATCACTTTCACATTTTAAAAAGCCCAGTACATCAATAATTTTGAGAAAACTACAACATATTTTAAAAAATAAGCCAGTGCATTGAATAACATTAAATGTATATGTAAGTGATTCACTGTGACTAACGTGCATTTAAAGATTCTCATTAAACATTGTTAATGAATATTCATACAAAAACATTTGTTCTGCACACGTTGAAGAACGAATTTTAACAGGCAGTCTACTAACATGAAAACAAAGGGACTATGGCAAAATATCTACAAAATCTGGGACAGTATATTTCATATAGTAGTGGTTCAATAAGTATTTCTTAAAATAATAAGTAATAAACTTTAAGCTATAACAATTCCAATTAAAAAAAAAAAGACTAAGAATCAAATCTTCCTAAGAAATGATTTATATTGAATTTGTATATCTACAGCATAAATATATAATACTAGAATTTTAAGAGTTTGAAATTTTAAGGCATGCGTTTTAAAGGCTTTATTTCAAATTTAATAGGAACATTTTATTTAGGTGACAAATATGATTATATGACTTCTTATCTTTGTGGATGCTATATTTTTCAGAATACAGTATCAATTTGAAGTAAGTGCTTGAAATGCAATATATTTATGTATTTTATGTATGCATATCCTGGCTTGTTCTATTAAATTATTTTATACATTTTGTTCTTTATTTTATTAGCATGTATATCAGTTTTACTGTACTGCAATTGTCCTATAGTAATAGAAGTCTTCAATGTTCGAAGGTCCTGTATATTATATAACATGGCAACAGATAACAAACCATTCCAGGATGTGCCTGTGGATGATATGTAACTCTCAATAAACATGGATCAAACTCATAAATATACTTTATATCTAGTATTTCACACTAAGATGAGAATGAAATGGAAAACCACTTCAGTAGTCTTGCCTTGAGAACCCCATGAACAGTATGAATAGTATGAAAAAGTACACTTATAGAAGATATATTATTAAAAGCATTGGAGTACATAAGTCACACCTAATTAGAATTCATTCAAACCAAAAGGAATGATCTGTTGCAAATAAGTTTCAAGTGGAGTAGCTAACCTTTTATTTTCTTATTAAACCTATAATGTGGAGTAATACTAAAATGAAAAATGTATTTGTGATATTTTGTTATATTTATTTACCTTTTCTTAGAATTTTATACTTATTTTTTTTAAACTTTATTACTTGCAGAAAGAGCAAAAAAATTAATATTTAAGTCAAAACTTTTCTATATTTTACCAAATATTTTCTTCAGAATATTATATTCTTGAAATAATAAGTCCTACAAGCTAGTTAATTTGTGTGAGCTATACTTTTGGAATAAATCAATAACATAAGTATAAATAACTATATACATTTAAGCATTTTTGCATTTGTTTTTCTTAAATTATCACATTAAATCTCTATATATTTGTCTCTCTCATATATATATGCGTGTTCATTTCTTAAGCTGACACTAACATCAATATATATGTATGACCCATTAAAATGTAATATTTGCCTATTTGTTTTTATATCCCTATATATTCATCTTATTTGGAAGACACAGACACTTCACCTTGGGAAATGTGGACATTTATCCAATGTGCAACAGATATTTTTTAGTGTTTTTATACTAGACTTTGTGTGTTGAGTGAAAACATAGGATGAAAACATATGGTTTGCTTTTAGAAACTTAGGCTAACCAACCAGGAACCCAAATAAAAATAATAGTTTACCCATAAATCAACCAATTTTTAAAATAAGGATATTCAGAAGATGCTAAAGGAATAAAGCAACTATGTTTATTTCTGAAAGTTAAAATGGTCTTTCCAAAGTGCTAAAACTTTGCACTAAGATTGGAGAAATGGTATGAAATTCTTCAAATGAGAAATCATTGTTGCAAAGGTGTGATGGACGAAGATCTATTTATTCAGCCTTCAAACAAAAATTGACCATCTCCCATATCATCAGAGGTGGGGACTTACATTTTGAAAAAAAAAGCAAGAGATGCAGATTTCTCATATGCAGCTCCTGGGGAAAATCGTAGTGAATGTGCCAAGCGAATTTTCTTTCCCTCCCTTCTCTCCTTTCCACACACAAGTCGGCTACAGGCGCAGACACCTGCCTGTGTGTATGCACATCTCACATCACAAGCTTATTTCCATATTTTCAATTGGAAACTTTGTTTTACTGTTGTAAAACAATCAGATACACAGAAGCAAATAAGCTAACAAATTTCTCAAAAGGACAGTTAACTTTATATCCAGTTATATGATTCAAAGTAATATCAGGAGCTGTTACTCCCTGAATTCCAGGATCTCCAGCTGATACCAGTTTCTCAATCTCTGATGTACTTCCTTCTGATTCTTATCTTTCAAGCTAAACAAATGAATTATACAATGATAAAGGGAAATTAAACAATATCAAAAAAGAAGTTAATTCTTAAAAATGTAAAATAAATGACAAGCATCAAATAATAGACACAAAATCAATCTATGGTAATGTAATAAATGGGACAAAAACACAGATGCTTCATTGATGGTGGAGTAGAATTTTTAGACTGTAGATCTGATGGATCCTGATTATGTTTGGGAGAACTTTTTTTTTGTTACTCATGGCTCTCCAAGGTGGGCTGCTGTCTATGAGGTTGCACAGAGTCAGACATGACGGAAACGAATTAGCAGCAGCGGTAACTGCTCCAAGGTGATACTTGAGATTAGGAACTATGGGAGAATGTGTAGAAGTTTTAATAGTCCATTATGGATCTGTCTGCTTTACAACATCTCAAAAATTACCTTAAAAATAACAATTGCCTGCAACTTGGGATATTTGGGGGAATAGAGTTATCTTAATATATTAGATTCTCTTTCATTTCAATTCTGAGGTCTCTTAGCTAGTACTGATTTCAATCTTATTTAATAGGTAGATTTTTGTTTTCTTTAAATATAAAGAGATGGATCTTGGAGATCATTCCTCATTATCCTCAGCCCTGAAAGAATTACCATAGTTATACGAGCCCTGATTTTATGTGCCTTTGTTCTACACCTTTGTAGATATCTAATTTGATCCTAAGGTCGTGTCCTATTTGATTCTTTTTTTTTTCTTTTATATGATGAGTGACAACAGGAGCAAGATGCCAAACTAAAGTACACATGAGGAGCCTGGATGGGACACTAAAGGACTGCTCTTTTATGCTTATTTTAGACTCTCCACATTAAAAGTTTTCTTAATAATTTTAGCAAAAGAGAGGAAATTTCCTTTTGCAAACTGGCGCAGTATGTGTTTTTTCATTTGTCTAGGATCATAGGTTATATTCAAAAAATTCCTCTCCTAAGGCAATGGCAACCCACTCCAGTACCCTTGCCTGGCAAATCCCATGGACCGAGGAGCCTGGTAGGCTGTAGTCCATGGGGTCGCTAGGAGTCTGACACGACTGAGTGACTTCACTTTCACTTTTCACTTTCATGCATTGGAGAAGGAAATGGCAACCCACTCTAGTGTTCTTGCCTGGAGAAGCCCAGGGATGGGGGAGCCAGGTGGGCTGCCATCTCTGGAGTCGCACACAGTTGGACACGACTGAAGCAACTTAGCAGCAGTAGCAGCAGCAACGAACATACAAGCCTTTTCATTCCAAGAAGCCAAGATGGACAAATATCTTTTTTATTTCAGTATTACTTCTTAATGGCTGTAAGAAGTAACCAACATCTTCCTGTGTATATGACATTTTTCTCTGTAATAGTGTTGTCAAAATCCGAAGACAATAGGTAATAATAAAAAGTATGCTTTACTGTGACACAGCAAGTAAGACTCAGTTGTCTTGGCATGGAAAGATCCTTGCCAATTCCAACCCTACCTTTAGTCAGGCAGTATCACATCTTAGTTTTATTTTTCACAATACTGCACTCCAAACATAACATCTGTATTAAGACTTTCCCCAATCTTTGGAAATGGAACTTAATCAAATAATATTAGTACCAAAGTCGAGGCATTTATTGTTCATATAATGATTCTTCCCTGCACATCTAAGACAGGCACACTATCACTATTTTCTTTTGATTTGAATCAAAATCTCAAGTACTATCTTCTCTACTGTTGGGTGCCTTTTAGCATTATCATTTTTTTTTTCAAATCAAGAGAAATTGTGAAAATATATGTAACTACTGAATACTTCAAGTTTACATACAACATATCTCATTTGATACAAGAAAAGGACAATGAAGAAGTTTTTTTAAAAGAAAATGATTTTCAATTCTAAAATGGAAAATTTAAAGAAACTTTTTAGATTGTTAAGACTTGAGTCGTGGACTTCCTGGTGGACAAATGGTTAAGAACTCACCTTCCAAGGCTGGGGGTGCAGATTCGATCCCTGATCATGGAGCTAAGTTCCTACATATGTGTGTTAGTTGCTCAGTCATGTCTGACTCTTTGCAAAACCATGGACAGTAGTCTGCTTCTCTGTCCATGGAATTCTCCAGGCAAGAATATTGGAGTGGATTTCATTCCCAATGTGGGATCACATGGATCCCACATACCTATGACCAAAAATCTGGAAACATAAAACAGAAGCAATAATGTGTCATATGCACATTTTAACAGTATCATTTCTTCCCATACTTTAACCTGGGGTATTTTTACATTTATTTATTTTTAATTTAATTTACTTCATAATATTTTATAATTTTCAATATACAGATTTTTCAATTCCTTGGTTAAAATTTTTTCTAAAGTTTTTTTTTTTTTTTGTGCGTGTGTGTGTTTGATAATGGGGCCATTTCATTTTCTCTTTCTGAGAGTGTGCTGTTCTTAGTTTATGGAAATGCAAATAATTTTGTATATCAATGGAAACTTTACTGAATTTTAATATTAGTTCTAACAGTTTCTGAATGAAACCTTTATGTTTTTTTTCTCTAAATTATACATGTCTTATATAAACCAAGAGGATTTTACCTATTCATTTCTGGTTCAGATGTCTTCTATTTCTTTTTTCTGCTAATTTATCTGGTTAAGATTTCCCATAATTTGTTGAGCAAAAGTGCACTTCCACTGCAGAGATATGGTCAGGAAACTAGGATCCCACATGGTGCAGTGTGTAGAAAATAAAATAATAAATTACATATATATATATATATAACTAAATAATAATGGCAAATTTTTTAATTAGAAAACTCTCTTGCTTGTTGGGCAGAACATATACTGAATTCTGGAAGCCCAGTTTATAAGGTAATGTTTTATAGGGAGAAAGTTCACAAAAAAAAGGAAAAAAAAAGAGAGAGAGATGGAGAAACATTAAAGAGGTAAATTAAATAAAGAGAAATAATTTATAATGATTTAGCAATACAAAGCAGAAGCAACATTGAAAGATGAAGTTGGACATGAGACTATATGGTACTAGTTGCTTTTAATGCTGGGAAGTTACATCTTTTATGTAGGAAGTTACAATTTTTGCTTAGAACAATTATTTTTAAATTAGCACTCAGCAAATGATTAAATAATTGTTTCAATGTTTTAGCTATCTATTACTGTATGTCAGTTATCATGACAGGGATTGGACCACAAAAGCTAAAATTAAAGAATAATTTGGAAGAGAATAATTAAAGCATAGAAAACCATTAGGAGGTCATTGTTAATATCTTGATGAGGAAAATGAGTGTATTCATAAAGTATGGAAGGTGGTTGGATATAATTTAGGTATACATCTTTGGAAGGTATATACAGGCAGAATTTGGTGATTGACAATTGGTGTAAGAATGGGATGAGTTAAAGATAATTCTTAGATTTCTGACTGAGGCAATTGTGTGGGTGATAGTACCACTTGCTAAGATACTTCATTCAGAAAAATCAGTTGGAAATAAAGATTCTGATTTATTTGATGTATTTGGCTTAATTTTGGGACAGAATAATATAATCGATAGTGTGTTACATCTTAAATAAACACAGGTTCTTCAATTAAGTCAATCAGTAAAAACATCATCTCTAATGGAAGTTGTATCTAAATAAAATAATTGGAGCCTCAGCTTCAACACTAGTCCTTCCAGTGAAGTTTCAGTGTTGATTTCCTTTAGGATTGATTGGTTTGATCTCCTTGCAGTCCAAAGGACTCTCAAGAGTCTTCTCCAGCACCACAGTTAAAAAGCATGAGTTCTTCAGTGCTCAGCTTTCTTTATGGTCCAGTTTTCACATTGCATGTGACTAATGAAAAAATCATAGCTCTGACTATATGGACCTTTGTCTTTGCTTTTTAATAAGCTGTCTAGATTTGTCATAGCTTTCCTTCCAAGGAAGAAACATCTTTGAATTTCATGGCTTCAGTTACCATCTACAGTGATTTTGGAGCCCAAGAAAACAAAGTTTGACACTGTTTCCATTTTTTCCCTATTAATTTGCCATGAAGTGATGGAACCAGATGCCATGATCTTAGTTCCTTGAACGTTAGGTTTTAAGGTGTGGCCATCTATAAAATATCAAATTAGAATGGACAGAGGAAGCTGGCAGGCTAAAATCCATGAGTTCACCAAGATTCGGACATGACTGAGCACACAAATACACACACACACACACACACACACACACATAATAACACACTCTCTTGTTTGTCACTCTACTAATACTTTTCCCTTTGCTAAAATGAATATATGGATGTACTTTTCAATAATATAAATCTGTTAATCCATTAATCTCTTCACTATCTGTAAGCACATTCTTTGTCCAGTCTACCACTCATTGCTTGTTACCTGAATACTTTAATACCAAATTATCCTGACACATAATCAGTTAATTATTGATAAATCCATGAAAAACTCATGTTAAGCAGATTTTTAAATGTAAATCCATGATCGTGAAATTTAAACTGGATCTAAGAAATATTCAGCCAATTAAACATAGCTCCTTTTTTTCACATATGAACAAGACAATTTTATTCTTCCCCATTTTTTTTAAGGTCTTCCCAGGTGGCGCTAGTGGTAAAGAATCCACATACCAATGCAGGAGACATTAGAAACATGAGTGTAATCCTTGGGTGCAGAAGAGCACCTGGAGGAAGTCATTGAAATCCACTCTAGTATTCTTGCTGGAGAATACCTTGGACAGAAGAGGCTGGCAGGCTAAAGTCCATAGGGTCACAGAGTTGAGCATGAGTAAAGCGACTTAGCATGCACATTTTTTCTTAAACCTCTAAAATGTTAATTCAGAGATATTTCTTAGCTTTTAAAATTAATTGAAAAGCTAAAATTAACATTCTCACCTTGTTTCTAACAAGCTTAAGAACCCACTGATTTACTGCATTTCTTTTTTTTTTTTTTTCCTTTCCTATATCTGCTGCTGCTGCTGCTAAGTTGCTTCAGTTGTGTCCGACTCTGTGCGACCCCATAGATGGCAGCCCACCAGACTCCCCCGTCCCTGGGATTCTCCAGGCAAGAACACTGGAATGGGTTGCCATGTCCTTCTCCAATGCGTGAAAGTGAAAAGTAAAAGTGAAGTTGCTCAGTCATGTCCAACTCTTCGCGACCCCAAGGACTAGCGGGCCCTATTTCCCTCCTAGAAAAAAGAGAGAAGAAACTATATAACAGTTATCCTCAGGGACTTATCCTATGCCTTCTGAAAGACTTGGATCTGTTAGTTTGTCAGTGATTTCTATCATATGTTCTCTTCTATTGTATTATCCACATGAATAACATAGTATTGGTGGAACAAAATTAATTTTTCTTAAACCATAACTCCACATCTCTAAATAGCTATAATTTTTTAATCTATTTTTTAAATAATTTGCTGTGTTATTTTTGCCAACTGGAAATCATCATATAAAACAATATAGCCTGGCTTTGTACCGACTAACCCATTAAACCTCTTTTTATCAATGTCACCAACAATCTCCAGGTTTTAAAATCAACGGACTCTATCATCTCTTCTTCATTATGTCAGTGTTTTTGAATGCAGTTTATCATACCACATCTTTTATGAGCCACCTTCATTTATTTTGGCTATTCTGACAACACTTTATCGTGTGTGGTTTGTTATTTTGCTTTCCATAAATGAATAGTCTGTAAATAGCCTTGGCTATTCCTTTGGCTGTTCCTTTTTCGTCATCTATTCTCTAAAGGTTGCAATTTCTCAAGGCTCAGTATTTTAAACTTGTGTTTTCTCTCTCATACTTCTTAAGGATGTAAATGCCACCAGTAATCTAATACTTCTATAGCTATAAAAGGAAATCCCATAATATCCACATATTATTACTGTCCCCTACATATGAATGATCCCCTGGTAGCACTAGTTGTGAGAGTTACAGATTTGCTCCCAGGATCAGGGAGATTCCCTGGAGAAGGGCATAGCAACCCAATCTAGTATTCTTGCCTGGAGAATCTTCATGGACAGAGGCGCCTGGAAAGCTACAGTTCATAGGGTTGCAAAGAATCGGACATGACTGAAGCGACTTAGCACATACATATACGCACACACGTAGGAATTAATTCCTTTCCAAGAGGATGTTCATAAGTCCAATTTGTTTGTTAAGTCTTACAAAGTTAGCCTAGGTAATCAGTTAACACAATTAGCTATATAGTACTGTATCTTAATCAGTTATCATACTTTTCATAATAAATAATACATAAAAAGCAAGCAAACCCAAAAAATAAACATTTTTAATCTTACAGTAACATGAAAAGTACAGTAGCACAGTACTATAGCTGACATATGAGGCCTGAAACCTAATGAATGGGCAAGAATGGTTATTGATGGGAGGAGGGAAAGGAGGTAGGAGATGCTAGGGCTGAAGGACTGTCAGCAACAGGAGTCAGAATGCAAGCTACAATTTTACTCATGCTTGACATCGATGGCACAGGTTCTGGTTTCCTGCTGGATTCAATTCTACCTACCCCCTTGAAATAATGATTCAGTGATGTCTGGGTAGTAGCTTTTAAAATGTTTTTCTTCAATTCTGGTTTCCTCGGTGTGTATGCCCAGAAGTGGGATTGCTGGGTCATAAGGTAGTTCTATTTGCAATTTTCCCCAATGTTCATCGCAGCACTGTTTACAATAGCCAGGACATGGAAACAACCTAGATGTCCATCAGCAGATGAATGGATAAGAAAGCTGTGGTACATATACACAATGGAGTATTACTCAGCCGTTAAAAAGAATTCATTTGAATCAGTTCTGATGAGATGGGTGAAACTGGAGCCAATTATACAGAGTGAAGTAAGCCAGAAAGAAAAACACCAATACAGTATACTAACACATATATATGGAATTTAGGAAGATGGCAATGACGACCCTGTATGCAAGACAGGAAAAAAGACACAGATGTGTATACCAGACTTTTGGACTCAGAGGGAGAGGGAGAGGGTGGGATGATTTGGGAGAATGGGAATTCTAACATGTATACTGTCATGTAAGAATTGAATCGCCAGTCCATGTCTGACGTAGGGTGCAGCTTGCTTGGGGCTGGTGCATGGGGATGACCCAGAGAGATGTTGTGGGGAGGGAGGTGGGAGGGGGGTTCATGTTTGGGAACGCATGTAAGAATTAAAGATTTTAAAATTTAAAAAAAATAAAAAATTAAAATTAAAAAAATAAATAAATAAAAATAAAATGTTTTTCTTCATAACTGACACTCTCACTGGATTGAATTCTAAATTACTGCACGATTCTACATACAGGTCCTCTGCTTCCTCAAATAAAGAAAATCCTCTTGGCACTCCCTGCATTGTGAATCACTTCAGTTTTTTTCAGTTACTTCTTCTTGTCTATCTTTACTCTGGGTCTTCAATTTCTGGTGTTTCTTAGCAGTACTGATATCAACCAAGGTTTTTGGCCTTCTCCAAGCAATAGAAATTGAATAGAGGCCAGATAGAAAATTCAGGAAAGGCTTTTTTGGGTTTCCAGCTCCAACAGCAGGAGGGAGCAAAAACAAGTAAAAGGGTTCACTAGTTCGCTTGTCGAGGTTGGGAGAGCTTGCTACTTATGTGGGGTGATGGGAGGGGTGAATCCAGGGGTTGGGCTGGAGGGGTGGCTTAGGTGGTTTGCCCACTCTTTAATTGTGTTGAGTGCAGGGGGCCATGTGCAGCACCCTGCTTTTGCTTCCAACACCCAGTTTTTATTTTGACCCTGGCTCTTCATAAATAGAATTTTTTTTTCTTCATATCTTTTGGTCAAAAACTTGCCCCAATTGCACATGTATACAGTTATTTTTAGTCACATATAAATTCTTTGTATTTTGTAGTTCAAAAAGTGTGTCCAGGTGCAAATTTTGCAGTCCTGCAGCAAAAGTTTCCGGGTTCCAGGCTTGTTTCAATACCAGCTACATTACTGCTGTTTTTATGCTTGATCTGGACATCCAGGGCTTGAAATAAAGATACTGTACCTCAGTACTGTATTGTACAGTAAAGTACACAGAATCACAGTCACTTGCAGAAGATACACATACATGACAATGTACTGCAGACATATGAACTAACTTACATAATTGGACATCTGAACTCATGTTCACATTCTTGAAAGGTCACAATTTGAAGCTATGTAGAGGATTAATTGTTCAAAGAATGGTTCACATGCACTAAAATAAAGTTACAAAGGGATAAAAAAATGGTTAAACTTCCTTCATAAAATTATAAGGTAAAATTATTCCTAATAGCAATTTGTATATTAGTGTTGGTGTTTTCCTTGAAAATCTAATATAATTGCCTGTGTAAGCCATCAGTGGTAAAAATTACAAGTAATTGAACACTAATTATATTAAATTACTCATCTTAGTATTAAAATACATCATTTAGAATCCACAGTATTATCTTAACCATTTATAAAAGCATAGTTAATCTCCATCCTGAATAAAGCAATGTAAGTATAATCTTCTGCCGGGAGCCAGCGTGAGGAACTCCGCCCATGGCAAAGGTCATGAGGAAGGAGGCTTGGCATACACAAAGGCGTGATCAAGCCTCAGGAAACCCCGTGTTCTCGAGCATCAACCCCAAAACCAGAGTCTTATGCTCTCACTTACACCTCTGACTTTACGGGGGGCTCTCCCCCATAACCGTTTCTCTCAGAGAAGGAGTAAATGTGCAGCTCCAAGTTAATAAAAATTCCTGGGCATGACAAGAGTGTTTCAGCTTACGAACTCCTCTGAAGGTTATCTAGCCCACCTGTATATGTTCGTCCGGCCACATGTGATTGTTTACAACCTGCCAATCTGAGAGGCACGAGATGTTTTAGACTTACTAAAGGCAAATTCTTTTGGGGAGTTAGAAATTATTAGTATAGTGGGTTGGTTAGGAATTATATTGGTGAAGGGTTCTTCATTTGTTGTGTCAATAATTGCTGCTAATTCCCTGCTCTGGGTGGGACAAGGATGTCTCAGGTCAAACCTCTCTGCTGACAGACTAGCTTGTGTGACAGCATTATCTATACTCCTGCCACATGATTGTTTACTACCTGTTAACCATAAACAGCACAGAGAGTTTTGGAGTATTTTGAGAGTCTTAATTAGCACAGGACTTTTTCTTCTTGTTGAGTCAATGATTCCCACCAGGCCTCCATATCCTTAGGCACCTGGGAATATATTAATCAATGTATTTGGAATATAGAAAAGGAAATATAGAAGTTTTAAGGTTAGCAATACTAGACTTTTTGAGTTAATGGATTTTCTATTTTGTAATAGATCACTGTACTTTGTTATAAATTACTGTCTTTGCTATGTAAAAATGTAACTTTATCGTATCTTAAGACTAAATAGATCTTAAGGGGAACATTGGTGAAAGGATTTTCATTTGTTGGGCTGATGTTTGCTGCTAAATCTCCATGTTCCCTGCCCTTATAATGAATATAACTAGCATATAGGAAGAAATAAGAATTAACCTTTAAGCATATAGGAGAAACAAGTATTAACCTTTAAGACTAATCGTGTTAACCTTGGGTTAAATAAATTCCTTTCTTGATTGTAACTCACTACAACCTCACCCTATAGGAATGTAACTTTATTTGGAGGGTGGTGCCTGGTTTAAGAAAAAACACCCTTGGAAGAAATAAGTTTTTTGTTTATCAGAAAGAAAGGATCATAAAATGTCAGCAGGTCTCACTCATGGCCAGAAGCTAATGTACCTTTTTTATACATTTATATGAAGCACCTGATTTTGATAAAGGTCAGGACTGCTGACTCCTGCGTGACTCTGTATTCATCCTTATGTGTAACAAAAGGTATATAAGCAAACCCCAAAATAAAGAAATTGGATCAGTTTCCAGAAAGACTGATTCCCTCATGTCACTTCTTTCTTGCTCCCGTTTTTCTGGCTGAATTCCCATCTGGAGCATGGATGCTATTCCACGTAATCCAAGTTATTCAGCATCTTTTTCTCCAGTAATCTTCCTACTACACTATCCATTTCTAATCTCTCTATATCTGTGATTAAATATGTATTTTTCCAAAGATGCCGACTCAGTCTGCACCTTCGAATTCCCTGGATCCACCGGGGCTGGACTCTGGCAATCTTCATTTCAAAAAATCTAGATATATGTCCATTATATGAACTAATATGTATTCCCTTTCCATATAATATTAGAAATATTCTGAAATATTAGATTTACAGCTAACCAATGCCTCTCAACTAAAAATGCTGTCATAGATAATGAGGGAAAACACTAAATGCATAGACAGTTTGACTTTATTTTATTATTTCTCTGTTATATGTATTTTTTCTTACATGTAAGAATGCTAAATATTTTAAACAATAACTTCTGAAGGGAAAACTGGAAATTCAATAAATTCTCATTTTCTTTGATTTGTAAATGTGTAGAAACTTTGTCACAAATGAAATCTTACATCATTTTTAATTTCTAATTATCATTAAATTAGTAGGATCTAGGGGAAAATTATTTTAATTGAAATACATACTATTATCAAAGATGGTTATGAAATTATTTAAGAGATAATCATTTGTACTCTGAATGTTTCTGTACATTTAAATAGAGGTAGAATGAAGAATGGAAGAGCAGTCATAAATGTCTACAATTTTAGTGCAAGAGGTTGGAAACAATAGTTAATAAATATCATCAAATATATACCACACATGTTTCTCAATGCTTCTATGCAAGTAATCATGTAATCCTTTCAGATTGATTCCCTAGACTCATATCTATGCTGGAATCTAAATTTCTTGGATTCTACTGATTAACAATTATATTTTATTTCCAGTTGGATTCAGTCAATGAAGAGGTATGCAAAAATACAAAAAAGAGTGAAGAAAGTAAGAAGAGAATATTTCAATAGCTTCACTCTAGTAAGATCACTCTGGAGTGGGTGGATCCTCTACTTCACAGATTCCCATCTGACTGCCTGTCTGAATAACTGTAAAATTTGTACTTACTGAAATAAACCTGGTCCTTGCATATGTGCAGTGGCGGAATCACTGCTATTGCTGGTCCTAGGACACTGAAATATCCCTTATGAGTTTCTTAATTCCTTTTCATACATTTAAATTACTCCTCTATAATATTAATTTTATCTCATTCTAACTTGAATGTATACATTTTCTCCTAATTGACAAGTGAAAGTGAAAGTGAAAGTGGCTTACTCCTGTCCAATCATTTGCAACTCCATGGACTTTAGACCGCCAGGCTCCTCCATCCATGGAACTCTCCATGCCAGAATAATGGAGTGGGTAATTGTTCCCTTCTCCAGGGGATCTTCCCAACGAGGGAATTAAACCCGGTCTCCTGCATTGCAGGCAGATTCTTTACCATCTGAGCCATGAGGGAAGCCTGAAGCCATACATAAATACATATTCCTAGTTGTCCTAATAATCGTTTGTTGGGAGTACTTTGGCCTCCATTTTACACATGAGAGAATTGAGGCAAAGTGTTTAGATCAAAATTGTTATGTGATAAAATTAAGATATGAATCAATTAATATGCTTCAGTTTAATTAATATCCATACATACCTGACATATATATATAACACATGCTGAAATATGAGTTATATTAAGAGTTTACTACTAAAATAGCATAAGAGTAAACTGTTTGATCATTTGCTTAAACTGTTCTAATTCTTGTAATAATATCACTTGGGAAATTGTTTTAAGTGAGGACATGACATTATAGAAATGACCAAACTTGGTCAAGGGCACATAACCGGTTAAAGTTCTCTAGAAAGGTTTAAAACAAACTGATACGAACAAAGGTTAAGGGAAAGATTGCACTCAGTTCAGTTCAGTTCAGTCGCTCAATCGTGTCCAACTCTTTGTGATCCCACGAATCACAACACGTCAGGCCTCCCTGTTCATCACCAACTCCCGGAGTTCACTCAGACTCACGTCCATTGAGTCCGTGACGCCATCCAGCCATCTCATCCTCTGTCGTCCCCTTCTGCTCCTGCTCCCAATCCCTCCCAGCATCAGAGTCCTTTCTAATGAGTCAACTCTTTGCATGAGGTGGCCAAAATACAGAAGTTTCAGCTTTAGCATCATTACTTTCAAAGAAATCCCAGGGCTGATCTCCTTCAAAATGGATTGGTTGAATCCCCTTGCAGTCCAAGGGACCCTTAAGAGTCTTCTCCAAAACCACAGTTTAAAAGCTTCTTTTCTTTGGCACTCAGCCTTCTTCACAGTCCAACTCTCACATCCATACATGACTACTGGAAAAAGCATAGCCTTGACTAGATGAACCTTAGTCGGCAAAGTAATGTCTCTGCTTTTGAATATACTGTCTAGGTTGGTAATAGCTTTTCTTCCAAGGAGTAAGCGTCTTTTAATTTCATGGCTGCAGTCACCATCTGCAGTGATTTTGGAGCCCCGAAAAATAAAGTTTGACACTATTTCTACTGTTTCCCCATCTATTTCCCATGAAGTGATGGGACCGGAGGCCATGATATTAGTTTTTTGAAAGTTAAGCTTTAAGCCAACTTTTTCACTCTCCTGTTTCACTTTCATCAAGAGGCTTTTGAGTTCCTCTTCACTTTCTGCCATAAGGGTGGTGTCATCTGCATATCTGAGATTATTAATATTTCTCCTGGTAATCTTGGTTCCAGCTTTTGTTTCTTCCAGTCCAGCATTTCTCATGATGGACTCTGCATTAGTCCTGTATTAAACACAGAATATATTAAGGGAAAGAATTTTAGTGTTGTAGGGAGAAGTGTCAGATATCTTACAGGAAGTGAACAGACTGCTAGCAAGTCCTGAGGATCAGAAAGCTTTTCTTACTGTGGGCACATTGGAGTCTAGATTCGTGCTTATGACAGTCTTCAGGCAGATAATCTTTTCCAAGAATCTGGGATCCCTTTAGATTTCTAAGTATTTAAACATAATTTGCTGTGTTGTTCTTAGTTACTCAATCCTATCCAACTCTTTGCAACCCCATAGACTGTACCTCACCAGCCTTCTCTGCCCATGGGGATTCTCCAAGAAACAATACTGGAGTGAGTTACCATGCCCTCCTCCAGGGATCTTCCCAACCTGGGAACTGAACCCAGGTCTCCCTCATTGCAAGTGGATTCTTTACCATCTGAGCCACCAATTAAATATATTGCTAGCGGGGGAAAAAGGATAAATTTATTTAGATACCACACATATTTAAATGTTGCATTGAAGTTTTCCAATCTTAAAAAAAAAAAAAAATCTAAGTTCTCATAAATAGTAGTAAAAAAGAAAACCAAACTAATAATTTCAGTATAGCTCTTCTGTCCTTATTTGTAGCTAGAGGCCTTGATGAAATCATTGCTTCTGGAGCAGACTTGCCTTTCCCTGGTGACTGACCCTTCTACCATCACTCTGGTTCTCACTTTAAGGGCACAATAATGTCCCTAATTTCTATAATTGCATTCCTTACTATGAAACTTACTGAATGTTCACTGAAAACATCAAGGAATTATAATACAGATGATTATTTATAACCTTTGAGTTATGTAAACTTCCAAGTTCTTCAAAATTCTTCATTCCTGTGCATTTGTATCAAATATACAACCTCATGACAGGGTGGGAATTGTTTTCTGGGCCCAGGACAGGGTTGAACTCTTGATAAAAATATTTCCTGTCTTAGAAATGAATCGTGAATTACAAAATGTCTTTTCCTTTTCTTACTCTAAGCCCTCTTCCTAGATAACATAAACCATGCCCAGAGAAAATATATTGTCTCTAATCTAGATATTCAAGATCCCTTAAGTGAGTTTCATGTTTATATGTATTAATGATAGTTTGTATTTGATGCTTCCACTTGAAGGCACACAATTGCCTTACAACAAAATATAAAAATACAATAACATTCTATCCTAGTCAGTATAAATGCCCACCAAACTAAACAAACAGGAAGAGATAGGGAATCTACCTGATAAAGATTTCCAAATAATAATAGTGAAAATGATCCAAAATCTTGAAAACAGAATAGAGTTACAGAAAAATAGCCTGGAGACAAGGATTGAGAAGATGCAAGAACGGTTTAACAAGGACCTAAAAAAAATAAATAAATAAAAAAGAGTCAATATATAATGAATAATGTAATAAATGAGATCAAAAACACTCTGGAGGGAACCAACAGTAGAGTAATGGAGGCAGAAGATAGGATTAGTGAGGTAGAAGATAGAATGGTAGAAATAAATGAAACAGAGAGGAAAAAAGAAAAATGAAAAAAAAAGAAATGAGGACAACCTCAGAGACCTCTGGGACAATGTTAAACAACCCAACATTCGTATCATAGGAATCCCAGAAGAAGAAGACAAAAAGAAAGATCATGAGAAAATACTTGAGGAGATAATAGTAGAAAACTTCCCTAAAATAGAGAAGGAAATAATCACCCAAGTCCAAGAAACCCAGAGAGTCCCAAACAGGATAAACCCAAGGCAAAACACCTCAAGACACCTATTAATCAAATTAACAAAGATCAAACACAAAGAACAAATATTAAAAGCAGCAAGAGAAAAACAACAAATGACACACAAGGGAATTCTCATAGGATTACAGCTGATTTTTCAAAAGAAACTCTTTAGGCCAGGAGGGAATGGCAAGACATCCTTAAAGTGATGAAAGAAAATAACCTAGAGCTCAGATTACTGTACCCAGCAAGGATCTCATTCTAATATGAAGAAGAAACCAAAAGCTTTACAGACAAGCAAAAGCAGAATGCAACACCACCAAACCACTTCTCCAACAATTGCTAAAGATCTTCTCTAAACAGGAAACACAGAAAGGGTGTATACACTCGAACCCAAAACCATAAATTAAATGGCAAGGATCATACTTATCAATAATTACCTTAAACATAAATGGGTTGAATGCCCCAACCAAAAGACAAAGACTGGCTGAATGGATTAAAAAATAAGACCCATATATATGTTGTCTACAAGAGACCCATCTGAAAACAAGGGACACACACAGACTGAAAATGAAGGGCTGGAAAAAGATATTCCATGCAAATAGAGACCAAAAAAAAAAAAAACAGGAGTAGCAATACTCATACCAGATAAAATAGATTTTAAAACAAAGGCTGTGAAAAGAGACAAAGAAGGCCACTACATAATGATCAAGGATCAATCCTAGAAGAAGATATAACAATTATAAATATATATGCACCCAGCATAGGAGCACTGCAATATGTAAAACAAATGGCAACAAGTAAGAAAGGGAAAATTAACAATAATACAATAATACTTGGAGACTTTACTACCCCACTCACATTTATGGATAGATCAACTAAATAAAAAATTAACAAGAAAGCACAAACTTTATATGATACAATAGACCAGTTAGACCTAATTGATATTTATAGGACATTTCACCCCAAAACAATGAATTTCAACTTTTTCTCAAGCACACACGGAACCTTCCCCAGGATAAATCACATCCTGGGCCATGCCATATATCTAGTTTTTGTAAATTCAAAAAGTTGAAATCATTCCAAGCATTTTTTCTGACCACAATGCAGTAAGATTAGATCTCAATTACAGGAGAAAAACTATTAAAAATTCCAAAATATGGAGGCTGAACAACACCATGCTGAATAACCAACAAATCACAGAAGAAATCAAAAAAGAAATCAAAATATGCACAGAAATGTGTGAAAATGAAAACACAACAACCCAAAACATGTGGGATACTGTAAAAGCAGTGCTAAGTGAAAGGTTCATAGCAATACAGGAATACCTCAAGAAACAAGAAAATAGTCAAATAAATAACCTAACTCTGCACCTAAAGCAACTAGAAAAGGAAGAAATGAAGACCCCAAGGGTTAGTAGAAGGAAAGAAATCTTAAAAATTAGGGCAGATATAAATGAAAGACAAACAAAGGAGACCATAGCAAAAATCAACAGAGCCAAAAGCTAGTTCTTTGAGAGGATAAAAAAAAAAAAAAAAATTACAAACCATTAGCCAGACTCAAGAAACAAAGGGAGAAACATCAAATCAATAAAATTAGAAATGAAAATGGAGAGATTACAACAGACAACACAGAAATACAAAGGATCATAAGAGACTACTACCAGTAATTATATACCAATAAAATGGACAACGTGGAAGAAATGGACAAATTCTTAGAAAAGCACAATTCTCCAAATTGAACCAGGAGGAAATAGAAAATATTAATAGACCCATCACAAGCATGGAAATTGAAGCTGTAATCAGAAATCTTTCAGCAAACAAAAGCCCAGGTCTAGACGGTTTCACAGCTGAATTCTACCAAAAATTTAGAGAAACGCTAACACCTATCCTATTCAAACTCTTCCAGAAAATTGCAGAGGAAGGTAAACTTCGAATCTCATTCTATGAGGACATCATCACCCTAATACCAAAACCTGACAAAGATGCCGCAAAAAGAGAAAACTGCAAGCCAATATCACTGATGAACTTATATGAAAAATCCCTTAACAAAATTCTACCAATCAGAATCCAACACCACATTAAAAAGATCATACATCATGACCAAGTGGGCTTTATCCCAGTGATGCAAGGATTCTTCAATATCCACAAATCAATTAATGTAATATAACACATTAATAAATTAAAAAAATAAAAGCCATATGATTATCTCAATAGATGCAGAAAAAAACCTTTCACAAAATTCAACATCCATTTATGATAAAAAAAAAAAAACCCTCCAAAAAGCAGGAATAGAAGTAACATACTTCAACATATAAAAGCTATATATGACAAACGCACAGCAAACATTATCCTCAATGGCGAAAAATTGAAAACATTTTTCCTAAAGTCAGCAACAAGACAAGGATGCCCACTCTCACCATTAATATTCAACATAATTTTGCAAGTTTTGGCCACAGCAATCAGAGCAGAAACAGAAATGAAAGAAATCCAAATTGGAAAAGAGGTACTAAAACTCTCATGGTTTGCAGATGACATGATCCTCTATATAGAAAATCCTAAAGACTCCACCAGAAAATTACTAGAGCTAAAGATGATGCTGTGAAAGTGCTTCACTAAATATGCCAGAAAATTTGGAAAACTCAGCAGTGGCCACAGGACTGGAAAAGGTCAGTTTTCATTCCAATCCCAAAGAAAGGCAGTGCCAAAGAAGGCTAAAACTACCACACAATTACACTCATCTCACACACTAGTAAAGTAATGCTCAAAATTTTCCAAGCCAGCCTTCAGCAATACGTGAACTGTGAACTTCCTAATGTTCAAGCTGGTTTTGGAAAAGGCAGAGGAATCAGAGATCAAATTGCCAACATATGCTGGATCATGGACAAAGCAAGAGAGTTCCAGAAAAAGATCAATTTCTGCTTTATTGACTATGCCAAAACCTTTGACTGTGTGGATCACAATAAACTGTGGAAAATTCTGAAAGAGATGGGAATACCAGACCACCTAACCTGCCTCTTGAGAAATCTGTATGCAGGTCAGGAAGCAGTTAGAACTGGGCATGGAACAACAGACTGGTTCCAAATAGGAAAAGGAATACGTCAAGGCTGTATATTGACACCCTGCTTATTTAATTTATATGCAGAGTACATCATGAGAAATGCTGGACAGGAAGAAACACAAGCTGGAATCAAGCTTGGTGGGAGAAATATCAATAACCTCAGATATGCAGTTGACATCACCCTTATGGCAGAAAGTGAAGAGGAACTAAAAAGCCTTTTGATGAAAGTGAAAGCTGCTTATAATAGCCAGGACATGGGAGCAACCTAGATGTCCATCAGCAGACGAGTGGATAAGAAAGCAGTGGCACATGTACACAGTGGAATATTACTCAGCCATTAAAAAGAATGCATTTGAATCAGTTCTAATGAGGTGGATGACACTGGAGCCTTTTATACACAGTAAATTCAGCCAGAAAGAAAAACACCAATAGAGCATACTAATGCATCTGTATGGAATTTAGAAAGATGGTAATGATAACCCTATATGTGAGACAGCAAAAGAGACACAGATGTATAGAACAATCTTTTGGACTGTGGGGGAAGGCGAGGGGAGGATGATCTGAGAGAATAGCATTGAAACATGTATATTATCATATGTGAAACAGACCGCCAGTCCAGGCTGATGCATGAGACAGGGTGCTCAGGGCTGGTGCACTGGGATGACCCAGAGGGATGGGATGGGGAGGGATGTAGGAGGGGAGGTTCAGGATGGGGAACACATGTAAACCTATGACTGATTCATGTCAATGTATGATGAAACCACTTCAATATTGTAAAGTAATTAGCCTCCAATTAAATAAATTTAAAAAAATAAGAAAGAAAGTGAAAGAGGAGAGTGAAAAATTTGGCTTAGAGCTCAACATCCAGAAAATGAAGATAATGGCATCCGGTCCCATCACTTCATGGGAAATAGATGGGGAAACAGTGGAAACAGTGTCAGACTTTATTTTTTGGAGCTCCAAAATCACTGCAGATGGTGATTGCAACCATGAAATTAAGACGCTTACTCCTTGGAAGAAAAGTTATGACCAACCTAGATAGTATATTCAAAAGCAGAGACAGTACTTTGCTGACTAAGGTCCTTCTAGTCAAGGCTATGGTTTTTCCTGTGGTCATGTATGGATGTGAGAGTTGGACTGTGAATTGATGTTTTTGAACTGTGGTGTTGGAGAAGACTCTTGAGATTCCCTTGGACTGCAAGGAGATCCAACCAGTCCATTCTGAAGGAGATCAGCCCTGGGATTTCTTTGGAAGGAATGATGCTAAAGCTGAAACTCCAGTACTTTGGCCACCTCATGCAAAGAGTTGACTCATTGGAAAAGACTCTGATGCTGGGAGGGCTTGTGGGCAGGAGGAGAAGGGGATGACAGAGGATGAGATGGCTCGATGGCATCACTGACTCGATAGACGTGAGTTTAAGTGAACTTCAGGAGTTGGTGATGGACAGGGAGGCCTGGTGTGCTGCGATTCATGGGTTTGTAAAGAGTTGGACATGACTGAGTGAGTGAACTGAACTGAATCAATGAACATAGTAAAGTTGCAGGATATAAAATTAACAAACAGAAATTCCTTTTATTCCTATACAGTAATAATGAGAAAATAAAAAGAGAAATAATGGAAACAATTCCATTCTTCATTGTAATGAAAGGAATAAAATACTTAGTAATATAGCTACCTAAAGAAACAAAAGACCTATATATAGAAAACTATAAAACGCTAGTGAAAGAAATCAAGAGGACACTAACAGATGGAGAAATATACTGTGATTATGGATCAGAAGAATCAATACAGTGCAATAGAGTATACTTCCCAGAGCAATCTATAGGTTCAATGCAATCCCTATCAAGCTACCAACGGTATTTATCATAGAGCTAGAACAAATAATTTCACAAAATGTATGGAAATACAAAAAGCCTCAAATAGCCAAAGCAATCTTGAGAAAGAAGAATGAAAATGGAGAAATCAACCTACCTGACTTCAGGCTATACTACAAGGCCACATTCAAGATAGTATAGTACTGACATTAAGACAGAAATATAGATCAACAGAACAAAATAGAAAGCCCAGAGATAAATCTACACACCTATGAACACCTTATCTGTGACAAAGGAAGCAAGAATATACAATGGAGAAAAGACAATCTCTTTAGCGAGTGATGCTGGGAAAACTGGTCAACCACTTGTAAAAGAATGAAAGTAGAACACTTTCTAACACCATACACAAAAATAAACTCAAAATGGATTAAAGATCTAAATGTAAGACCAGAAACTACAAAACTCCTAGAGGAGAACAGAGACAAATACACTCCCCTACATAAATCATAAGAGGATCCTCTATGACCCACCTCCTAAATATTGGAAATAAAAGCAAAAATGAACAAATGGGACCTAATTAAACATAAAAGCTTCTGCACAACAAAGGAAACTATAAGCAAGGTGAAAAGACAGCATTCAGAATGGTAGAAAATAGTAGCAAATGAAGCAACTGACAAACAACTAATCTCAAAAAATATAGAAGCAACTCCTGCAGCTCAATTCCCGAAAAATAAAGGACCCAATCAAAAAATGGGTCAAAGAACTCAATAGACAATTCTCCATAGAAGACATACATATGGCTAGCAAACACATGGAAAGATACTCAACATCACTCATTATCAGAGAAATGCAAATCAAAACCACAATGAGGTACCATTTCACACCTGTCAGAATGGCTGTTATCCAAAAGTATACAAGCAGTAAATGCTGGAGAGGGTGTGGAGAAAAAGGGAACCCTCTTACACTGTTGGGAGTGCAAACTAGCACAGCCACTATGGAGAACTGTGTGGAGATTCCTTAAAAAACTGGAAATAGAACTGCCATACAACCCAGCAATACCACAGCTCGGCATACAGAGCAAAGAAACCAGAACTGAAAGAGGCACGTGTACCCCAATGTTCATCGCAGTACTGTTTTGCCAGAACATGGATGCAACCTAGATGTCCATTAGGGAACAAATGAATAAGAAAACTGTGGTACATATACACAACAGAATATTACTCAACCACTAAAAAAGAAAAACAGAGAGGAACACCAGAAAGAAAAACACCAGTACAGTATAGTAATACATATATATGGAATTTAGAAAGATGGTAACGATAACCCTGTATGTGAGACAGCAAAAGAGACACAGATGTATAGAACAGTCTTTTGGACTCTGTGGGAGAGGGAGAGGGTGGGATGATTTGGGAGAATGGCATTGAAACTTGTATAATATCATATATGAAATGAATCGCCAGTCTAGGTTCAATGCATGATACAGGATGCTCGGGGCTGGTGCACTGGGATGACCAAGAGGGATGATATGGGGAGGGAGGTTGGAGGGATCGGGAACACATGTACACCCATGGTGGATTCATGTCAATGTATGGCAAAACCAATACAATATTGCAAAGTAATTAGTCTCTACTTAAATAAATTTATTCAAAGAATAAAATAAAACATAGTCCTCTTCTAGGATACCAAGTAAAGTCTGTTCAAGAAGCAATGGGGTTAGCAGGAATACCAGACAAAAGAAGGCACAGAAATGATGAAAGTAGCTTCTTTGTTTCTCTCTCTCTCTCTTTTATTTTTTTTTTTTCATGGTACCAACATCCTTCTTATTACAAAGGGTAACGACAGAAGAGTTATTCTTAACATCATAGCTTTCCATAGTGATGCTGTCCCCAAATTCGGACCACCTTCTAAATAAATTTTGACTCCATCAAATTATTCTCATTCCTTAATGTTACTCTAGTCTAAACTATCTTCATCCCTTCAGTTCAGTTCAGTTCATTTTATTTGCTCAGTTGTGTCTGACTCATTTTGACCCCATGGACTGCACGCCAGTCTTCCCTGTCCATCACCAACCCCTGGAGCTTCCTCAAATTCATGTCTATCAAGTAAGTGATACCATCCGACCATCTCATCCTCTGGCATCAGTTTCTCCTCCCGCCTTCAATCTTTCCCAGCATCAGGGTCTTTTCCAATGAGTCAGTTCTTTACATCAAGTGGCCAAAGTACTAGGAGTTTCAGCATCAGTCCTTCCAATGAAGAGTCAGGACTGATTTTCTTTAGAATGGACTGGTTGGATCTCCCTGCAGTCCAAGGGATTCTCAAGAGTCTTCCCCAACACCACAGTTCAAAAGCATCAATTTTTTTGGCATTCTGCTTTCTTTATAGTCCAACTCTCACATCCACACATGACTACTGGAAAAACCAAAGCTTGACTAGACTTCATCCCTTAGACTACTGCAATTGCCTGTTAAACAGTTTTACTTTATCTTCTCTGTGACCCTTCTACATTATAGTCACCTATATAACTAATCAATATTTAAAAACCACTGGTTATAGTCTCCCAGATTAAAATGAATTGAGAAAAAACGTGAAGATCTCAACTTGCATAACCCAATTTCCTTCTCTTCCATTTATCCAGCATCATATGAATTAATTCTCCAGACACTTTAATTGCTTTCCAATTGTAAAAACTACTCTAACTCTACCCACACTCTCTCTAGACTTTTTACTTTACCTGCAGGAAATCCTCTGTCATCCCCCTCTCGTCCTGCCCTCGATCTTTTCTACATTAGGGTCTTCTCAAATGAGTCAGCTCTTCTTATCAGGTGGTGAAAGTATTGGAGTTTCAGCTTCAACATGGACTAAAATGGTTTTTAAAAATTAAAACTAAACATCAATAATTAGTGTTCTTAATATAAGTGACATGATGTCATCTAAAAATAATTTTTCTTTAAATTCAATTTGATACATTTTTCTATAGAACTTTAAGTTCTATTAATACATGGAAGGAATCTTTCAACACTATACTGCTCTATATTTTCTCTCTCATAACACGATAAGTTGGTTTGTAGAGAATCACTTCTGATACTAGGCTCAGTTCAGTTAGCAAGTTCAGTCACTCAGTCATGTTCAACTCTTTGCGACCCCATGAATCACAGCATGCCAGGCCTCCCTGTCCATCACCAACTCTCGGAGTCCACCCAAACCCATATCCATTGAGTTGGTGATACCATCCAACCATCTCATCCTCTGTCAAACTATTGGAGTTTCAGGTTCAACATCAGTCCTTCCAATGAACACCCAGGACTTTCCTCATATCTGATTTAAGTTGTGCTGAAAGCATCCATCTACCTTTACAATTGGACATCAGTTTGAGGATATTGCAGCAAGGTGTCATGTTTATACACTGCTTGCCTCTTTATAAAAAGCTTATCTGATTTTCAATTTTTTAAACATTTGAAGGTGGAGATATTAAAATAAGTAAATAATATTAAAACAAGTAATATTATCCTAACTATTCTCCAATTGATTGTACTTAACACCAGAAACTTAAAATAAATACAAACATCAGTTCAGTTCAGTTTAGTCGCTCAGTCGTGTCCCACTCTTTGCGACCTCATGAATCACAGCACGGCAGGCCTCCCTGTTCATCACCATCTCCCAGAGTTCACTCAGACTCACGTCCATCGAGTCAGTGATGCCATCCAGCCATCTCATCCTCGGTCATCCCCTTCTCCTCCTGCCCCCAATCCCTCCCAGCATCAGAGTCTTTTCTAATGAGTCAACTCTTCACATGAGGTGACCAAAGTACTGGAGTTTCAGCTTTAGCATCATTCCTTCCAAAGAAATCCCAGGGTTGATCTCCTTCAAAATGGACTGGTTGGAGCTCCTTGCAGTCCAAGGGACTCTCAAGAGTCTTCTCCAACACCACAATTCAAAAGCATCAATTCTTCGGCACTCTGCCTTCTTCACAGTCCAACTCTCACATCCATACATGACCACAGGAAAAACCATAGCCTTGACTAGACGGACCTTAGTCGGCATAATGTCTCTGCTTTTGAATATGCTATATAGGTTGGTCATAACTTTTCTTCCAAGGAGTAAGCGACTTTTAATTTCATGGCTGCAGTCACCATCTGCAGTGATTTTGGAGCCCCCCAAAATAAAGTCTGACACTGTTTCTACTGTTTCCCCATCTATTTCCCATGAAGTGATGGGACAGGATAACAGAGTATATTGTTTTATATTGTTTTCATAACAAACTAGAACACAATTAGTGGCTTGAAACAACATGAATTTATTATCTTATGGGTCTGAAGGTAAGATGCTCAAAATGAGGTCACTAGGATAAAATCAAGATATTGGCAGGATTGTGTTTCTTGTGGAAGCTCTAAGGGAAAAAGTGTTTACTTTCCTTTTCCAGTATTCAAAGACTGTGCACATTTCTTGGCTCATGATCCTGCATCATTCCAACCTCTTTCCATTTTGACATCTCATTCGCTGATTGTAACCTTCTTACTCCTTCTTATAAGCACAACTGTGGTTATAGTTAAGCCTACCTTGATAACCAGATAATTTCTTAATCTCAGAATAATGAACTTAATCGCATCAGCAAAACCCCTTATTGCATATAAGGTAAGATATTAAGGTGTTCTAGAAATTAAAATGTAGACCTATTTGGAACACCACTATTAGGTCTATTAGACAGAGTGAAGTCTCTGATATCTTGCAGTAAAGGAACTACTCTATTTTTTCAGCCACTGTTTATCAAGCAGAAACTTTATCTCCTGGTTAAATTATGTTTTCAAAGAAATTGTTTTCTGGAATGTTTTGGGAAATAAATTTTTAAAATAATCAATATGTTTAAAGTAACTTTAAAAAGTAAAAAGAGCTAAAAGTAAATGAAATGATACAGAGTAAAAAACTTAAATTATGTGTTACATGAGTGTAATTTATAATTAATGAATAGGCAGTTAAACAGAATTGCTGAAACACTGGTTATACAAAATCAAGTAATATCACTTTAAAGACATGCTAAAGAAAGACAAAGTAATAAAAATGACAGGGTAGATACAAAGTATACATGACTTTGAGACAAGTAAAACTGTTGAAGGAGGTCGGCAAGTGATTCTATCAGTCAAAATTTCATGTGGGAAATCCTACAGACTTTGGTTACAAAGAAATCAATACAAATTTTCTAATGTAAACTTAGGAAAATACTTGGGGTAATTTGGGAGAAGGTAATTAAATTCAAGTCACTAAATATTATACACACACACACACACACACACACACACACACACACACACCTCCATTGTGGCTCAGCTGGTAAAGAATCTTCCTGCAATGCAGGAGACCTGGATCCCATCCTTGGGTTGGGAGGATCCCCTGGAGAATGGAAAGGCTACCCATGACAATATTCTGGCCTTCCAGAAAAAAAAAAAACAACCAAACAAACAAAAAAACATCAATTTTTGCTTTATTGACTATGCCAAAGCCGTTGACTGTGTGGATCACAATAAACTGTGGAAAATTCTGAGACAGATGGGAATACCAGACCACCTAACCTGCCTCTTGATAAATCTGTATGGAGGTCAGGAAGCAACATTTAGAACTGGGCATGGAGCAAGAGACTGGTTCCAAATAGGAAAAAGAGTACGTCAAGGTTGTATAATGTCACCCTGCTTATTTAACTTATATACAGAGTTCAGTTCAGCTCAGTTCACTTCATTTCAGTTGCTTAGTAGTTTCTGATTCTTTGTGATACCATGAATCGCAGCACACCAGGCCTCCCTGTTCATCACCATCTCCCAGAGTTCACTCAGACTCATGTCCATCGAGTCCATGATGTCATCCAGCCATCTCATCCTCGGTCATCCCCTTCTCCTCCTGCCCCCAATCCCTCCCACCATCAGAGTCTTTTCCAATGAGTCAACTCTTCGCATGAGGTGACCAAAGTACTGGAGTTTTAGCTTAAGCATCATTCCTTCCAAAGAAATCCCAGGGTTGATCTCCTTCAGAATGGATTGGTTGGATCTCCTTGCAGAACAAGGGAATCTCAAGAGTCTTCTCCAACGCCACAATTCAAAAGCATCAGTTCTTCAATGCTCAGCTTTCTTCACAGTCAACTCTCACATCCATACATGACCACTGGAAAAACCATAGCTTAGACTAGACAGCCCTTTGTTGGCAAAGCAATGTCTCTGCTTTTGAATATACTATCTAGATTGGTCATAACTTTTCCTCTGAGGAGTAAGCATCTTTTAATTTGACTACATCATGAGAAATGCTAGGCTGGATGAAGCCCAAGCTGAAATCAAGATTATTAGGAGAAATATCAATAACATTCAGATATGCAGATGACATCACCCTTATGGCAGAAAGTGATGAAGAACTAAGGGCTTCCCTGGTGGCTCAGAGGTTAAAGTTTCTGCCTTCAATGCGGGAGACCTGGGTTCAATCCCTGGGTTGGGAAGATCCCCTGGAGAAGGAAATGGTAACTCACTCCAGTATTCTTGCCTGGAGAATCCCATGGACAGAGGAGCCTGGTGGGCTACAGGCCATGGGGTCGCCAAGAATAAAGAGCCTTTTGATGAAAGTGAAAAAGGGGAGTGAAAAATTTCTCTTAAAACTCAACATTCAGGAAACTAAAACCATGGCATCTGGTCCTATCACTTCGTGACAAATAGATGGGGAAACAGTGAGAAAATTCTTTTTTTTTTTTTTTTCCTCTCCAAAGTCACTGCAAATGGCGAATGCAGCCATGAAATTAAAAGATGCTTACTCCTTGGAAGAAAAGTTATAATTAACCTAGATAGCATATTAAAAAGCAGAGACATTATTTTGCAAACAAAGGTCCATCTAGTCAAAGCTATGGTTTTTCCAGTAGTCATGTATGGATGTGGGAGTTGGACTATAAAGAAAACTAAGTGTTGAAGAATTGATGTTCTTGAACTTTGTTGTTGGTGAAGACCCTTGAGAGTCCCTTGGACTGCAGGGAGATCCAACCACTCCATCCTAAAGGAAATCAGTCCTGAATATTCATTGGAAGGACTGATGCTGAAACTCCAATACTTTGGGCACCTAATGTGAAGAATTGACTCTTTGGAAAAGACCCTGATTCTGGGAAAGACTGAATGAGGCACTAGAAGGGGACAGCAGAGGATGAGATCATTGAATGGCATCACTGACTCAATGGATGTGAGTTTGAGTAAACTCAGGCCTGGTTTGCTGCAGTCCATGGGGTCACAATGAGTCAGACACGACTGAGTGATTGAACTGAGCTGAACTGAAATATTATATAAATATTACATATTTCTCAGCCTCAGTGGATTTGGTAATGTGTCATTATTATTATTACTATTATTATTATTATTGTTTTTTTCTCTAGAGAGTGTGCTCAAAAATTTTTGTTACTGTTGTTTTTCAGTCTCTGTGTTATGTCTGACTCTTTATGATTCAAACAGTTGTGCTGAAATAGATGTGCTCAAAATAAATACACTCAAAATTTATAAGCTGATCTTTGGCTAAATGGCTGATCTTGGGTGTGGTAGGGAAAACATAAGATGATCCTAGAGAATCTATTCATTTTGGAAATAAGGAAGTGCTATCAATGATTATATTCTGCACCTTGACTCCATACAGCTTTTATTTGTCAATTATACTTGAATAAAGTGTGTGTGTGTATATGTGTGTGTGCGGGGATAATGAAGTGCCAACACACACATAAAATGGGGCATGTTAAAACACTCAAGTACCATATTTAAGAACACTCAGTTGTCAAGAATGAAAGAATTTAAGTGGGTCATAAATACCAGGCTTGGAGTAAAGCAAAGTTAAATAAAAGCATCCATATTGATAATGGATAGAGGATTGCATAAATAAACAAGTGAGATAAATGGGACAAAATTTACTGAAGAAATTTTAGTAATATAGGTCACTACTCCTTTCTCTTTAAATGCAGGCTTGACTTGGTGATTAGATTCCAAAGAACTAAGAAATAGAAAAGTAGCAACTATTTAGTCTAGAAACCTAGCAATACTATCTTAACCAAGTGGCTTGGATACATGTTACCAGTTAACTTATGTGAGTGTCATGTAAATCCTAATAAAATGTGATGAGGACACTGTGCCTCTGTGGTATTATTTCCAAAATCCATCACCTCTATCTAAGCATAGAAATACAATAAGCAAACCCTTGCTGAGGGACATTCTGTAAAACACCTGACCAGTTCAGTTCAGTTCAGTTGCTCAGTCGTTTCCGACTCTTTGCGATCCCATGAACTGCAGCACGCCAGGCTTCGATGTCCATCACCAACTCCCGGAGTTCACTCAAACTCATGTCCATTGAGTCGGTGATGCCATTCAGCCATCTCATCCTCCGTTGTCCCCTTTTCCTCCTGCCCCCAACCCCTCCCAGCTTCAGATTATTTTCCAATGAGTCAACTCTTTGCATGAGGTGGCCAAAGTATTGGAGTTTCAGCTTTAGCATCATTCCTTCCAAAGAACACTCAGAACTGATCGCCTTTAGAATGGACTGGTTGGATTTCCTTGCGGTCCAAGGGACTCTCAAGAATCTTCTCCAACAACACAGTTCAAAAGCATCAATTATTTGGTGCTCAACTTTCTTCACAGTCCAACTCTCACTTCCATACGTGACCACTGGAAAAACCATAGCCTTGACTAGATGGACCTTTGTTGACAAAGTAATGTCTCTGCTATTTAATATGCTATCTAGGTTTGTCATAGCTTTCCTTCCATGTAAATGGTTGTAAATACAATATAAATGTTATGTCAATAATTATTAGCACATGGCAAATTCAAATTTTGCTTTTGGGAATTTTCCAGAAATATTTTTTAGAATATTTTCTATCCATAGTTGGTTGTGCTTGCAGGTGCAGAACATGTGGATATAGAGGGCTCACTATATGTTCAGAAACATGCTTAGAAGATAGATAAGAGTTAACAGTGTAGTCCAAGACAATCGTGCAGACTGATGGGAAAGAACCCTATTATCATGTAGAGAGATGGTTCAAATTCCAACTCCAACCCATAGGAGCAATGTCATCTCAGGCTAGCTGTTTAACATCTGAAGCTCAATGTCATCAGTTCTAAAATGAGTCTGATAATATTGACTACACAGGTTTGTTGTGAGGTAACATAAAGTGCCTTGCACAGTACATGGCACACATAAGAACACTAATAAAATCAGCTTCACTTCCTCCTCACTGCTTTCTCACTCCTCACATCTCAATGGTTGGCATACACAAGTTTCTCAGTCCTGCTCTTTCCATTATTCTGAATGGGCCGTATATTTTTAGATAGTTTTTTTTGTTGTTGTTTAGTTGGTAAGTCAGGTCTGAGTCTTTTGTGACCCCATAGACTGTAGCCCACAAGGCTGCTTTGTCTGTGGGATTCTCCAGGCAAGAACACTGGAGTGGGTTGCCATTTCCTTCTCCAATGCATGAAAGTGAAAAGTGAAAGTGAAGTCGCTCAGTCGTGTCCTACTCTTGGCGATTCCATGGACTGCAGCCTACCAGGCTCCTCTGTCAATGGGATTTTCCAGGCAAGAGTACTGGAGTGGGGTGCCATTGCCTTCTCCAGGATATCATCTTGTCACAGACAAAATGACTTAGTTATAGTGACTGAATTTCTCCGCCTCTCAGGCTGATACTCTGACTGCCACCTACTTCTCAAGGCTACAGGCTGCTGCTGCTTCTGCTAAGTTGCTTCAGTTGTGTCCGACTCTGTGCGACCCCATAGATGGCAGCCCACCAGGCTCCCCCACCCCTGAGATTCTCCAGGCCAATTCTCCAGAGCAGTTCTCCTCAAAACTATCAGGATCATAAGAAACAAGTGTCCTAGGGAACTTTCAGAAACCAGTGGATATGAAGATGACTGATGTCTCAATGAACATTGAACCCTGGATGGGCTCCTGGAACAGAAAAGAAAACTATAATGAGAATATTTTGTGAAATCACAATAAAAGTTGAGTGTGTAGCTCAGTCAGTAAAGAATCTACCTCAAATGCAGGAGACCCAGGTTTGATTCCTGGATTAGGAAGATCCTCTGGAGAAGGAAATGGCAAGAAGTATTCTTGCTTGGAGAATCCCATGGAAAGAGGTACCTGGCAGGCTACAGTCCATGAGGTAGAAAGAGTTGGACACAATTTAGGGACTAAACTGTCAAAAATATATTAAATCATAACTTAGAAAAATTCTCTTTATTTTAATAATTGCACCTAGGTTATAAAATATTAACTGTACAGGAAACTTGCTAATAAAATTATTCCAAATTAAAATAATCACTTAACCAAAATTAATGAGCTTAGATCTCTAATGTACATTGATAATGGTATTCCCTCAAGCATCATTTTAAACAGTTTGAACTTTTGTTATCTAAGATTAGCAAACAGAGTACTGAGAGAGCTAATTCTTAGGTAGGTTGATAAGGAGTCTGGGGTCCTCTAGGAGGAACAGGTTCAGGGACTTCAGGAAGGAGAAAAAGGGGTGTGGGACTGTCAATGCAGAGAAAAGAGCAATTTTTTTTTTCTGCATTTCTTTGTCTTAGTCAATGTAACAATGTATTTTACTCAAGGATATATTTCTCCTTCTTAACAAGAACCTTCTGAATAATCCTATTGTCTTAAGGCATATGTTGTGAGAGTAGCTTTGTTAAGACCTTTCTATTGTTAGTTCTAATCTTGTTAATTTAAGTTATATGTTGGGGGAGAGGATCTGATAAAAGTACATAAGGCTTTGATAAGACTAGTGATGTCTATACAAGAAGCTTTCTCTGTCCTTTTTCACTGTAATAAAACTTCTACCACACAAAAGCTCTGAGTATTCAACCCTGGTCCCTGGTCCCGAAGCTAAACCTTTTTCTTTGACGATCATGAATCTGACATTGTCCACTGTAAGCCATCAGTATCAGTAAGAATTTTTAAATTTTTCTTGCATTATTACTAAGTTCTTCTTGCTTTTTTTTCTGGATATGATCTCTCTTCCAGTGTTAAAGTTTTAGCTTAGTTAAAAATTTAGAATATGAAATATATATACATATATATATATATATATATATATATATATATATATATATATACTAACAGTAATGTTATTTTGGCAATTTGTAGTTATCCAAACATGGCAACCCACTCCAGTGTTCTTGCCTAGAGAATCCCAGGGATGGAAGAGCCTGGTGGGCTACTGTCTATGGGGTCGCACAGAGTCGGACATGACTGTAGCGACTTAGCAGCAGCAACATCAGACAAATTATGAGTTGTTAGTTTTGCAATGTGGAATGACAGGTTTTTCTAACAATGAATTTTATATTATTTCATCTATTTTATTTTACTTTATCTTTCATGATAATATAAATATGACAAAAATCAAAACTGATTATTTAAACAAAATAAATACCGTTATACACATCTGTGTCTTTTTTCCTGTCTTGCATACAGGGTCGTCATTGCCATCTTCCTAAATTCCATATATATGTGTTAGTATACTGTATTGGTGTTTTTCTTTCTGGCTTACTTCACTCTGTATAATTGGCTCCAGTTTCATCCATCTCATCAGAACTGATTCAAATGAATTCTTTTTAACAGCTGAGTAATACTCCATTGTGTATATGTACCACAGCTTTCTTATCCATTCATCTGCTGATGAACATCTAGGTTGTTTCCATGTCCTGGCTATTATAAACAGTTCTGTGATGAACATTGGGGTACATGTGTCTCTTTCAATTCTGGTTTCCTCGGTGTGTATGCCCAGCAGTGGGATTGTTGGGTCATAAGGTAGTTCTATTTGCAATTTTTTTAAGGAATCTCCACACTGTTCTTCATAGTGGCTGTACTAGTTTGCATTCCCACCAACAGTGTAGGAGGGTTCCCTTTTCTCCACACCCTCTCCAGCATTTATTGCTTGCAGATTTTTGGATCACAGCCATTCTGACTGGTGTGAAGTGGTACCTCATTGTGGTTTTGATTTGCATTTCTCTAATAATGAGTGATGTTGAGCATCTTTTCATGTGTTTGTTAGCCATCCGTATGTCTTCTTTGGAGAAATGTCTATTTAGTTCTTTGGCCCATTTTTTGATTGGGTCGTTTATTTTTCTGGAATTGAGCTGCAGAAGTTGCTTGTATATTTTTGAGATTAGTTGTTTGTCAGTTGCTTCATTTGCTATTATTTTCTCCCATTCAGAAGGCTGTCTTTTCACCTTGCTTATATTTTCCTTTGTTGTGCAGAAGCTTTTAATTTTAATTAGATCCCATTTGTTTATTTTTGCTTTTATTTCCAGAATTCTGGGAGGTGGATCATAGAGGATCCTTTTGTGATTTATGTCGGAGAGTGTTTTGCCTATGTTCTCCTCTAGGAGTTATATAGTTTCTGATCTTACATTTAGATCTTTAATCCATTTTGAGTTTATTTTTGTGTACGGTGTTAGAAAGTGATCTAGTTTCATTCTTTTACAAGTGGTTGACCAGTTTTCCCAGCACCACTTGTTAAAGAGATTGTCTTTACTCCATTATATATTCTTGCCTCCTTTGTTAAAGATAAAGTGTCCATATGTGTGTGGATTTATCTCTGGGCTTTCTATTTTATTCCATTGATCTATATGTCTGTCTTTGTGTCAGTACCATACTGTCTTGATGACTGTGGCTTTGTAGTAGAGCCTGAAGTCAGGCAAGTTGATTCCTCCAGTTCCATTCTTCTTTCTCAAGATTGCTTTGGCTATTTGAGGTTTTTTGTATTTCCATACAAATCTTGAAATTATTTGTTCTAATTCTGTGAAAAATGTGGCTGGTAGCTTGATAGGGATTGCATTGAATTTGTAAATTGCTTTGGGTAGTTTACTCATTTTCACTATATTGATTCTTCCGATCCATGAACATGGTATATTTCTCCATCTATTACTGTCCTCTTTGATTTCTTTTATCAGTGTTTTATAGTTTTCTATATATAGATCTTTAGTTTCTTTAGGTAGATATATTCCTAAGTATTTTATTCTTTTCTTTGCAATGGTGAATGGAATTGTTTCCTTAATTTCTTTTTCTACTTTCTCATGATTCGTGTATAGGAATGCAAGGGATTTCTGTGTGTTGATTTTATATCCTGCAACTTTACTATATTCATTGATTAGCTCTAGTAATTTTCTGGTGGAGTCTTTAGGGTTTTCCATGTAGAGGATCATGTCATCTGCAAACAGTGAGAGTTTTACTTCTTCTTTTCCAATTTGGATTCCTTTTATTTCTTTTTCTGCTCTGATTGCTGTGGCCAAAACTTCCAGAACTATGTTGAATAGTAGTGGTGAAAGTGGACACCCTTGTCTTGTTCCTGACTTTAGGGGAAATGCTTTCAATTTTTCACCATTGAGGATAATGTTTGCTGTGGTTTTGTCATAGATAGCTTTTATTATGTTGAGGTATGTTCCTTCTATTCCTGCTTTCTGGAGAGTTTTTATCATAAATGGATGTTGAATTTTGTCGAGGGTGGGATGATTTGGGAGAATGGCATTCTAACATGTATACTATCATGTAAGAATTGAATCGCCAGTCTATGTCTGACGAAGGGTGCAGCATGCTTGGGGCTGGTGCATGGGGATGACCCAGAGAGATGTTGTGGGGAGGGAGGTGGGAGAGGGGTTCATGTTTGGGAACGCATGTAAGAATTAAATATTTTAAAATTTAAAAAAATAAAAAAACTAAAAAAAAAATTAAAAATAAACAAAATAAACAAAATAAATACTTGCATCACCTTACAAGAAAATAAAATTGACTAACTATGCAAGAAATTATATCACAGGAAATCTAAGTTGTAAGTTTGTAAGTTTACAAAATCACAGTTGTAGGTTTGTCCTAAATTTCTTTCTAGTAAGAAAACATTTATTATTCATTTTAGAGTGGTGTATCAATATAAATATTGACAAGCATGCATGCATGCTCAGTTACTTCAGTTGTGTCCTACTCTTTGCAACCCTATAGGACTGTAGCCCTCTAAGCACCTCTGTCCATGGGATTCTCCGGGCCAGAATACTACAGTGGGTTGCCATGCCCTCCTCCAGGGAATCTCCCTAACCTGGGGATAGAATCCACAACTCCTGAATTGTGGGGAGATTCTTTACACACTGAGACACCTGGGAAGACCAAATATTGGCATATCCATCCATGAAAGTACATGAGATTATAAAATATTATGAATAAATGTTGTTAGAAATTTTGTCAGGTAAGGTGGAAAGATTTTATAAGCTATATGATTAATATCTGATTCCATGCTATTTATTTATTCTTGATACCTTTTCAGGATGATTTCAGAAAATTGATGGTAAAGCTTTAAAACCTTTAAATATCAATATTTTAACAATATGTTTATACATATTTGAGAACTTTTGTCACCTTTTTACAGATACTCTATAAACATGGTGATGTAAAATACTGCTTCTTCCAGTTTGTGAGCATACAATGAAATTCAATTTTATTTAATACTGGAATACTAAAAAAACTAGAAAATATTGATGAATGACATAAATATACATTTATAAAATAACACCTTATTAGGATAAGGATGGCAAAATTTTACCTTTATCCTCTTATGTTTTTTCAGATGAGCCTGAGAATTAAATTGATATAATGCAGATTAACAGGAGAAATGCATGTAAATTCATACAACTTTTGCATGACACAGAACAAAGAGATGAAGAAACAAAGAAAGGGTGAAACCAATAAGCTTTTCCAGTAGGTTGAACAAAAAGAGAAAATTGATAACTAAAGAGAGAAAAGTAACTAAACTAACTGTGTGGGGAGGTTTAAGGAAGATAGAATTGTAAAGTAATTAGCCTCCAATCAAAATAAATAAACACCCATGGTGGATTCATGTCAATGTATGGCAAAACCAATACAGTATTGTAAAATAAAATAAAGTAAAAATAAAAATTAAAAATAAAATAACATAACATAACATAAATAAATTTAAATTACAAAAAAAACTTTTCAAACAGATCCTGTTTATACAGACTTCTTTATATAAAATCTCTCTGTCTTAACTTCTTGTCTTTGATGTTAAGAATGTTACTTTTCTTCTGGTATAGGAAGAAGATTTTCCTTTTAAGAAAAAGAAGAAAGATCAGAGTGTTTTTCTTACATTTTCTGTTTTGTAAATGCCTTTAACTCAAAATAATCCTTATGCCAAATTGGCAAATTGTGCAGTGGCATATTCTGTCACCCTTTGTTAGCAAATAGTGAAATATTTCTATGTTTCCTGATTTATAGGACATTAACTTCTTTTTATTTTATTTTTTTTTAAATTTTTTATTTTTTTTTAAATTTTAAAATCTTTAATTCTTACATGCGTTCCCAAACATGAACTCCCCTCCCACCTCCCTCCCCACAACATCTCTCTGGGTCATCCCCATGCACCAGCCCCAAGAATTTTTAGAAAATCACAAATGTGACAAATAGAAAAAAAAGTTCAATCCTAACTTTTAAATAAAGCTATTTTAAGGCAGCTTCATTGATAATTATATATTTATTTTTCCAATGTTGCAAGTTCAAATTATTTAATTTTAGACTACATAACTTTATTGTTTTAAGCACTTATTCTTGAAGATGTATGGACACTGTTCATTTTGAAATTGTTATTAAAGTTAAATATCTCATTTGTTAATGTTAAAAATGCAGTTTATCCTCTTATATTTATTGAAAAGAGTGAAAAAATCTATGTAAATGAGATCAAATGTATCTTATGGAGAGAAATAAATGAGTAAAGGCCTTATTTTCTGAAAATGGGACATAGATGGAACTCTGCAGTCACATTTTAAATATTTGTTATGACTTCTTTAGATTCAAAATTGTTACACATATATAAAATTAGCAATACTAATTATGCAGATAAAAATTTTTGCATTCTATGTCATGATTTTTATAATATTTAAATATACCTAGAATTACATACATCTTTTCTGAATGATAATTCCATCATTGTCTCATTGTATGGGTAACTGTTTTGGACAAATAAAGGGAATAATTGAACTGCTCAGATAGAGGCAATCCTGACATTATTTTGAGCATTTGATTGACATGAATTCCCTTTCTTTATAATTTTTACTAATCACTCAATAATCACAAATTCACCTAACATATAAATAAAACGTGAAATTTTCTTACAATGGTTAGTATGAAGACAATACTAACAGAGTAAGCAAGGGAAAAGAAAGAAGTGAAAAAAGAAGAGGGGAAAATAGGGACAGAAATAATTGGAGAGAAAAGAAGAAACCAAACACAGTTCCAACAATCCAACAATAGCTAGAAAATAATTTGCTTACTCTTTGAAAGGAAAATTATGACCACCCAGACAGCATATTAAAAAGCAGAGACATTACTTTGTCAACAAAGGTCTGCCTAGTCAAGGCTATGGTTTTTCAATGGTTGTGTATGGTTGTAAGACTGAGACTATAAAGAAACCTGGACACCAAAGAATTGACGCTTTTGAACTCTGGTGTTGAAGACTCTTGAGAGCCCCTGTGATTGCAAGGAGATCCAACCAGTCCATCCTAAAGGAGACAGTCCTGAATGTTCATTGGAAGGACTGATGCTGAACCTGAAACTCCAATACTTTTGCCACCTGATGTGAAGAGCTGATTCATTAGAAAAGATGCTGGGGGAGATTGAGGGCAGGAGGAGAAGGGGACGGCAGAGGATGAGATAGTTGGATGGCATCACCAGCTCAATGGGCATGGGTTTGGGCACACTCCGGAAGTTGTTGATGGACAGGGAGGCCTGGCGTGCTGCGGTTCATGGGGTTGCAAAGAGTCAGACACAACTCAGTGACTGAACTGAATTGAACTGAATTTGCATTGTAACAGATAGTCTCCCCATAAAACACTTTTTACCGTGCATCTAATCAGTTGACACTACTAATAAATTTCCAGCTCCCATTGCTCCTGCCTTATATAATCTCAAATGGTGCAGTGTGGCAGGGACAAAGTTACTTAAAACTCTCTCTCTGACTTACTTCACTCTGTATGACAATCTCTAGGTCCATCTGTATTGCTGCCGTTGCAACTGGAATTGTTTTATTCTTTTACATGATGGAGTAATAGTCCATTCTATATCTATACCACATTTTTTAAAAGTGGGTGCAGTTTTTTTATAATATTCTGTTGATTTCTAATATACAATTAAGTGAATCATCTATGTGTATACGTGTATTCCCACACTCTTGTACATTTTTCTCACCATCCTCCCCAATTCCTCCCATCTAGGATGCCACAGAGCACTTAGCTGAACTCCCTGTACTATACAGCTAGTTCCCAGTAGCTATCTGTTTTACACATGGAAATGCAAATATGTCAAAGTCAATCTCCCAATTCATCCTACCTCCCTCTTCCACCCTGTGTCCATACATCCTTTATCTATGTTTGCATTTCTATCCTGCCCTCCAAATAGATTCAACTGTACCTATTTTTTTTTTGTATTTCATATATATACATTAATATACCATATTGTTTTTCTCTTTCTGACCATATTCACTCTATATGACAGACCCTAGGTCCATCCATATCACTAAAAATAATTTCATTCCTTTCAATTTCAATTTCCTTCCTTTTAATGGCAGGGAAATATTCTATTGAATATATGTACCACATCTTTTCTTTATATATTACATATTTGATGGATATTTATGTTACTAATTCAGATTCTTAAAATATCATATGATACTGCTTATATGTGGAATCTAAAAATAAAAAAAAAAAAACGAAAGAAAGGCACAAATGAATCTATCTACAGAACATAAATAGATTTACAGATTATAAAGCAATCTTAATGTCACCAGGGTGTCCTAGAAAACCACGATAGTGTGGTCACTCAGCTCGATCTAGCCATCCTGGAGTGTGAAGGCAAGTGGACTTTAGAAAGCATTGTTATGAACAAAGCTAGTGGAGGTGATGGAATTCAAACTAGCCTACTTCAAATCCGATGATGCTGTTAAAGTGCTCCACTCAAAATGCCAGCAAATTTGGAACACTCAGCAGTGGCCACAAGACTGGAAAAGGTCAGTTTTCATTCCAGTCCCAAAGAAGGGCAATGCCAAAGAATGTTCAAACTATTGTACAACTGCACTTATTTCACATTCTAGTGAGGTAATGCTCAAAATATTTCAAGCTAACCTTCTGCAGTACAGGAGCAAAGAAATTCCAGATGCACAAGCTGGATTTAGAAAACAGAGAGGAACCACAGATCAAATTGCCAGCGTCCACTGGATCATAGAAAAAGCAAAGGAATTCCAGAAGAAAACATCTGTTCATTGATGAAACTAAAACCTTTGACTGTGTAGACAGCAATCTGTGGAAAATTCTTAAAGTGATGGCAATACCAGACCACCTAACCCGCCTCCTAAAATATCTGAATACAGGTTAAGAGGCAAGAGTTAGCACAGAACATGGAACAACAGACTGGTTCCAAATCAGAAAAGGAGTACATCGAGACTGCATATTGTCTTTATTTAATTTTTATGTTTATTTAGTTAATATGCAAAGTACATCATATGAAATGCTGGGCTGATGATTCATAAACTGGAATCAAGATTGCCAGGGGAAATATCAATAACCTCAGATATGCAGATGATACCACTCTAATGGCAGAAAGGGAAGAACAAAAGAGCCTCTTGATAAGCATGAAAGAGAGTGTAAAACCTGGCTTAAAACTCATCATTCAAAAAATGAATCTCATGGTATCCAGTCACATCACTTCATGGCAAATAGATAGGAACACAATGGAAACTGATTTATTTTTGTGGGCTCCAAAATCACTGCAGATGGTAACTGCACCATGTAACTAAAAGATGCATTCTCTTTGGAAAAAAAATCTATGACCAACCTAGACAGTTTATTAAAAAGGAGAGATCACTTTGCTGACAAAAATCCATATGGCCAAAGTTATAATGTTTTCAGTCGTATAAGGATGTGAGAGTTGGACCATGAAGAAGTCTGAGCACTGAATAATTGATGCTTTCAAACTGTGGTACTGGAGAAGACTCCTGAGAGTCTCTTGGACAGCAAGGAGATCAAACCAGTTGATTTCCTAAAGGAAATCAATCCTGAATATTCATTGGAAGGGCTCACACTGAAGCTGAAACTCCAATACTTAGGCCAGTTATTGTGGAAAGATGACTCATTGGAAAAGACTGCTTGGAAAAATTGCAGGCAGGAAGAGAAAGGGGCAGCAGGGTATGGGATGGTTGAATGGTATCACTGACTCAATGGACATGAATTTGAGTAAACTCCAGGAAATAGTGAAGGACAGAAAGCCTGGCGTGCTCTAGTCCATAGGGTAGCAAGGGGTTATACACGATTTAGCAACTGAATAACAAAAGCAAAAACTATTGCAAGATTTTTTTTAAAATTATTCAACTCACTCTTTAACAAGCTCTCTCCCTCTGTTCAGTTAACAAGTTGTGTTCGACTCTTACAAACCCATGGACTGTAACCTGCCAGGATCCTCTGTCCATGATTCTCCAAGCAAGAATACTAGAGTAGGTTGTCATTTCCTTCTCCAGGGGATCTTCTCTACCCAGGATTCCAACCCAGGCCTCCTGCACTGCAGGTTATTAACAAGGTCCAAGTCTACACAATCTATTTCTTTTTATAACAGTTAGCCATGATATGAATGATATCTACATTTGAGAGGAAAATAACATAATGGGAAAGACTAGATATCTCTTCAAGAAAATTAGAGATACAAAGGGAATATTTCATGTAAAGATGGGCTCGATAAAGGAAAGAAATGATATAGACCTAACAGAAGCAGAAGATATTAAGAAGAGGTGGCAAGAATACACAGAACTGTACAAAAATGATCTTCATGACCAGATAATCATGATGGTATGATCACTCATCTAAAGCCAGATATCCCGCAATGTGAAGTCAAGTGGGCCTTAGAAAGCATCACTATCAACAAAACTAGTAGAAGTGATGGAATTCCAGTTGAGCTATTTTAAATCCTGAAAGATGATGCTGTCAAAGTGCTGCACTCAATATGTCAGCCAATTTGGAAAACTCATCAATGGCCACAAGACTGGGAAAGTTCAGTTTTCATTCCAATCCCAAAGAAAGGCAATGCCAAAGAATGCTCAAACTACCACACAATTTCACTCATCTCACTCGCTAGTAAAGTAATGCTCAAAATTCTCCAAGCCAGGCTTCAGCAATACTCGAACTGTGAACTTCCAGATGTTCAAGCTGGTTTTAGAAAAGGCAGAGGAACCAGAGACCAAATTGCCAACATCTTCTGGTTCATGGAAAAAGCAACAGAGTGCCAGAAAAAAAAAAAAAAAAAAAAAAAAAAAAAAACACAATTTCTGCTTTATTGACTATACCAAATCCATTGACTGTGTGGATCACAATAAACTGTGGAAAATTATGAAAGAGATGAAAATGCTAGACCACCTTGATAAATACTTGTCTCTTGATAAATCTGTATACAGGTCAGGAAGCAACAGTTCGAACTGGGCATGGAGCAACAGACTGGTTCCAAATAGGAAAATGAGTATGTCAAGGCTGTATATTGTCACCCTGCTTATTTAACTTCTATGCAGAGTACATCATGAGAAACGCTGGACTGGAAGAAGCACAAGCTGGAATCAAGATTGCTGGAAGAAATATCAATAACATCAGATATGCAGAACATCACCCTTATGGCAGAAAATGAAGAGGAACTAAAAAGCCTCTTGATGAAAGTGAAAGAGGAGAGTGAAAAAGTTGGCTTAAAGCTCAACATTCAGAAAACGAAGATCATGGCATCTGGTCACATCACTTCATGGGAAATAGATGGGGAAACAGTGGAAACAGTTTCAGATTTTATTCTGGGGGGCTCCAAAATCACTGCAGATGGTGATTGCAGCCATGCAATTAAAAGACACTTTTTTACTCCTTGGAAGAAAAGTTATGACCAAACTAGATAGCATATTCAAAAGCAGAGACATTTCTTTGCCAACTAAGGTCCGTCTAGTCAAGGCTATGGTTTTTCCAGTGGTCCTGCATGGATGTGAGAATTGGACTGTGAAGAAGGCTGAGCCCCAAAGAATTGATTCTTTTGAACTGTGGTGTTGGAGAAGACTCTGGACAGTGCCTTGGACTGCAGGGAGATCCGACCACTCCATTCTTAACATGAGCCCTGGGATTTCTTTTGAAATGACGCTAAAGCTGAAGCTCCAGTATTATGACCACCTCATGCAAAGAGTTGACTCATTGGAAAAAACTATGATGCTGGGAGGGATTGGGGGCAGGAGGAGAAGGGGACGACAGAGGATGAGATGGCTGGATGACATCACTGACTCGATGGACGTGAGTCTGAGTGAACTCCGGGGGTTGGTGATGGACAGGGATGCCTGGCCTGCTGTAATTCATGGGGTTGCAAAGATTCGGACATGACTGAGCGACTGAACTGAACTGTACCACAATCAAATAAGCATTTATTTTCTCTAATCTCCCATATTTGTGACTTTTTACCTCATAAACATCATTTTTGTCCTATACTTCCCACGTTTATAATGTTGAAATAAAATTTCAGATGCTTTTTATCCTTTTTTTAAGCAAAAGTCCCTGGTGGATCAGATGGTAAATAATCTGCCTGCAATGCGAGAGACGCAGATTTGATCCCTGGGCTGGGAAGATCCCCTGGAGAAGGGAATGGCTATCCACTTCAGTACTCTTGCCTGGAGAATTCCATGGACAGAGGAGACAGTCCATGAGGTTGCCAAGAGTCTGACACGACTGAGCAACTTACACTTTCACTATCATATAATATTTGAAAATAAAAATATATATAATCTGGTTATTAATAAGACACAAGAACTCCTGCTAGGTTTTGAAGTATATTTACCATTATGCCTGTTTAAAAGATTGTATTTCTATAACTGTCAGAATTGTATTTATTATAAAAAAGGATGCACTTTTTTTTAGTACAAAGCCATCTCTTCAAAACATAATATAAATTAGAATAATTTTTAAAAGATTTGTAATTTCCCCATAATCATTTTTAAAAATTTTTTTCATAGATATTTAGAAATGAATAATTGTTAAATAACAGAATGATTGAGAACATGAGTTTCAGGTGCAGATAATCCAGCTTTTGGTTTCATATAAACCATTTGCTAGCTGTGATACTTACATTAAATTACTTAACTCTTCAGCAGTCCTGCTTCCTCAAATATAGGAGTTGAGAAGGTTAGATGAAAGAAGCATGTAAAGTGCTTAACTCATCCTGCAAGACATAATTATATTTTTGAAGATACTTGAAGGTTCCATTACTATTATTTTAACTGTAAATTGCTGACACATATGATGGCTTATAGAGCTATAAATGCACTTTTCCTTAAACTAAAAGCAACAGATGGTTTTTGAAAAATTAAGTCTCAAGCATTTTAAAAGAATTAAATTTCAGAACTGATTTGAATAATATTTTCCATATATATATATATGTAAGCCTGAAACTTTATTTCATGCTGTTGAACTACGATATGAAATCCCATTTACTATCGAAACTAAGTTCACATTTCCTCTCTCTAGTAAGTCAGTTTAAAATAATTTTTTGGTTAAACAATATAAGCAAACTTTGGAAGAATAAATGGAGAATATAAATATAATCTATAAATATATGTGATACAGTTTTTCACTCTCAAAAAAAATATTGATAAATATTTGGGGATCCTAGTAACCTAGCATTTAAACAAAATTAAATTCAGAGAATGTTGAAGGTGTGAAAGTTTGCAATTCCTACTCTAGTGTAAAAACTTTCAAGACTTTCTCTTCACCTATGTTTTTCTTCAGAATATTTTCTGGAGCTTAGTAGTCATTTTAAGCATAAAATTTATTGATTAGGTCCTAGAATGAGTTCTTGGAAACTGTTGTGTTTGACCAGTTTAGCTGACAATTTTGTCATTGAATTTTATAATTTTTTCTCTCTAATGTGAAAGATACATTTATTTTCATCTATTGCTCTCTTAGCAAGAAACCCCTATCATTGATATATGAATTACTACTTCAAAAATATGTATGCAGTATATATATATGTATATATATCATATATATATATATATATAGAGAGAGAGAGTGAGAGCCTAATTTCTACCAGATGTCATATTATCACATCTGTATGAAGAAAGTAGTACAACTTGGAAAATGTAACATTTTTCAAGCAAGCACTAAACAAAAAAATATTTAAATTCAAATTGCATTATTTCTATCCTATTTCCACTATAGTCTCTCTCCATCTGTCTCCCTTTCTCTCTCCTGTTCTCTCTCTCTGTCTCTCTTGATTTCTTTCTCTGTTCTCTTTCTGTCTTTTTCTGTCGCTGTTTATCTGCCTGTCTATCTCTCTTTCACACACACACAAATATTCAAACACACACACACACACTATAATTGTATGATAATGTAAAAAGCAAGCAGGAAAACTGTCTTGAATATGTTGATGCAAATGAGCTCATCCTGTAAGGTAATCAGAGCCTCCATCTTACCATTGTGGTTCTAATTATGTCCCTGAGACTGTAATGAAGTACCAATATGACACTACATTTTCAGTATACAAGTGTCAAAAATATTTCAAAGTCAAACAAACTATAAGGAACAAATTAATATTTAGATAAATAAAGCAAATGTAACTGTCTATCATGCAGAAATCCAGTTAATTGTGCTGCCTGAGTAAAGAAGGTCAGACAGAAACATGCTGTTTGCTTTTGTCAGCATTTTGAAGACACTTAAAATCCCACACCATCAAAACTAACCAAAGCCTATACATTTACTAAGTTACTAAATCCACACTACCTGTTACACCATCATTTCCTACAATAAAACTGCTACTATTGATAAAACCTTTTATGTTTATAGGAAAAATCATAATTCCAAAAATTATTGGAATGGGATGAACTATGAAATGTGGAAGGCATTTCCAAAAATATTGAACTCTTGTTCATCATTTTTAAAATTTTATTTTGTGTGTACATATCATTTTAAACCTGATCTTTCCCTAAATTATTTTAAATATATCATTTTGAAACTAATATATTTAGTTTAGCATTCAAAAAATAAGTGATATACACTGTTGTTTCCTAGAGAATTATATTGGAAAAGTGAACATGATGATGTGGTTTTTCCAGAAGGTATTCTTCTGTTGAATAGTTCTTTTCAATATGTGAATAAATCTGCATATGTTCCATATCTCAAAGAGAAGTTTAGAAAATTTGTTTCTAATAAAAGCAAAACTAGATAACAGTTTGACTTGGAATAGTAGGAGACACATTTTACATATATGTGTGTATTGTATATATGTATTTGTTGATGGTATATATTTCATATACATATCTATGTAATGTAATACTGCTGTTTATTATCCTATATTTATTGTTATTATTTACCTTCTCCAAGAAATTAAGATCATTTCTGTGTCCCTAGCTAACCTAGCTGGTTAGTAGTAACTTTCAGTTCAGTTCAGTTCAGTCGCTCAGTCGTTTCCGACTCTTTGTGACCCCATGAATCGCAGCATGCCAGGCCTCCCTGTCCATCATCAACTCCCAGAGTTCACTCAGATTAACGTCCATCGAGTCAATGATTCCATCCAGCCATCTCATCCTCTGTCATCCCCTTCTCCTCCTGCCCCCAATCCCTCCCAGAATCAGAGTCTTTTCCAGTGAGTCAACTCTTTACATGAGGTGGCCAAAGTACTGAAGTTTCAGCTTTAGCATCATTTCCTACAAGGAAATGCCAAGGCTGGTCTCCTTCAGAATGGACTGGTTGAATCTCCTTGCAGTCCAAGGGCCTCTCAGATAACCTAAAAGAGTGATTCATGTGACATCTCAAATTTATTAAAAGATATATATTATATTCTAGATTCTAAAACTGCTATTAATGTCTCTATGTACAACAAAGAGCATATGTGGAGGTTTTGGTATCTTAATGTTAATTTTTTTGGACATCCTTATTGTTATAGTTAACAAACCTTAATATTTCTTGACAACATGACCAAAAGTTTACTTTTTAACATTACAAGTTTCCTATACATGGCAAGAAGTTAAGCTCCTATCAGAGATGCAAAGGATATAAGCAAAAAGGTATGGAAAACAAATTCATTGAGATAACTCATATAATGTCAAGATATACAAATAAAGCCTCCATGCACCCTGAGAAATACTGAGTACCACTGATAGCATGTAGATTCACTCTAAGTGTGAAACCTTTGGTAGACAATAAATGAGGAAGTAGAAGAGACTTCTATAATTCTCTTGTGTTATTTTTTAATTTTGTACATATTTTATGTTATGGAATAGATGCACATTAAAAGAGTGTTTATATCATAGATATTGAAATAATAGTTATGAAGCATGCTTTTGTATAGTAAGCTTCCATCTGAAGAAATAGAGGTTATTATAAATGAAACTGCACAATTTATTATCATATAGTTATATTAACAAAGAGATTGAGCCATACTTAGGTAAACATTATGATTTTCTTGCTTTGTCATTTAAATACCCTTTAAATTAAAAAAGAGGAATTTTTATATCCTGAAATGAAATCCAGATAATCATATATCAATCATTTTAATTTCCATGAATTTTAAGGAGACTCTGAAAAGAGATGTATTAATTGTTAATAGGTCAAAACATGTAATTTGAGAGCTTTTATTCAAGCACTTTTATAAGCCTTACAGTATAATAGTAATAAATCCCAAATAACAAAGTTTTATATGATTGAATCATACAAGAATATTTCTCAGTCATTTTAAAAGTCATTTTAATTCATTAGACAAATATATAGAATTATTTCCCTTTACCCTTTTTACAATAAATTAAAAAAAAAAGTCTCAACCTATTCTTTTGTCTTAAGTGAGAAGTCCCTGAATCTCCTCACAGCATTTATTTTTTTGAAAACTTTTGTAAGACACTGTTAATTCAAGTTGCATATTCTATAACTTGCAGACCAAACCAAAACTACAGATCTAAGGTAGCTAAAACCTTGGCAGTGATGTAAATTAAATTGAATTTCCTTTTACAGAAAGCATGCCATATTTACCTTGTATGTCTTTTAAAAAATTGAATAATAGTCATCAAGTAAAATCACTTCAAAATATATTTGAGTACCAACTATGACAGCCATTTTTACACTAAAAAAATCCACATTTTAGTATATAAACTGTTGAGTGCAATTTCAAATCTTGTTCATTGGGACATATAAAATATTGTATATTGCCAGCGTCCAGCTCCAGTGCATCCAGGGTGATTCAAAGGTTGGGACAGAGTTGGCGTCCTTGGAAAAATACATATTTAATTACAGATATATAGAGAGATTAGAAACGGATAGTATAGTAGGAAAATTAGTGGAGAAAAAGAGGCTGAATAACTTGGTTTACGTGCAATAGCATCCATGCTCCAGATGGGAATTCAGCCAGAAAAACAGGGAGCAAGAAAGAAACGACATGGGAGAATCAGTCTTTCTGGAAACTGATCCAATTTCTTTATTTTTGGGTTTGCTTATATGCCTTTTGTTACACATAGGGATGAATACAGAGTCACGTGGGGGTCAGCAGTCCTGACCTTTATCAAAATCAGGTACTTCACATAAAAAGGTCTTAGGGATTTTACATCATCTTCTGGCCATGAGACCTGCTGACATTTTATGATCCTTTCTTTCTGATAACCAAAAAGCTTATTTCTTCCAGGGGTGTTTTTTCTTAAACCAGGCACCACCCTCCAAATACATTCCTATAGGGTGAGGGTGTAGTGAGTTGGAATCAAGAAAGGAATTTATTTAACCCAAGGTTAACATGATTAATCTTAAAGGTTAATATTTATTTCTCCTATATGCTTAAAGGTTAATACTTATTTCTCCTATATGCTAGTTATATTCATTATAAGGGCATGTAACATGGAGATTTAGCAGCAAACATCAACCTAATAAATGAAAATCCTTTCACCAATGTTCCCCTTAAGATCTATTTAGTCTTAAGATAGTGATAAAGTTACATTTTTACATAGCAAGGACACAGTGATTTATAACAAAGTACAGTGATCTATCACTAAAGAGAAAATCCATTAACTCAAAAAGTCTAGTATTTCTAACCTTAAAAACTACTATATTTCCTTTTCTATATTCCAAATACATTGATTAATATATTCTCAGGTGCCTAAGGATATAGAGGTCTGGTGGGAATCATTGACTCAAAAATGAGAAAAACCCTATGGTAAATAAGACTTTCAAAATAATCCAAAACTCTCTGTGCTGTTTATGGTTGAGAGGTAGTAAACAGTCATGTGTATAGTGGCAGGAGTATGGATAATCTTGTCACACAAGCTAGTCTGTCAGCAGAGAGGTTTGACCTCAGACACCCTTGTCACACCCAGAGCAGGGAATCAGCAGCAATTATTGGCACAACAAATGAAGAAACCCTTCACCAATATAATTCCTAACCAACCCACTATACTGACAATTTCCCAAAAGAATTTGCCTTTAGTAAGTCTAAAACATCTCATGCCTCTCAGGTTGGGAGGCTGTAAACAATCACATGTTGCCGGAGGAACCTATACAGGTGGGCTAGATAACCTTCAGAGGAGTCCGTAAGCTGAAACACTCTTTTCATGCCAAGGAATTTTTATTGACTTGGAGCTTCAGGTTAACTCCTTCTCTGAGAGAACTGGTGGGGAACAGCCTCCCATGAAGTCAGAGGTGTAGGCAAGAGCATAAAACAGTAAAGTAGATAGAGTCTGGTTTGGGGGGTAGATGCTCGGGAACAGGGGGTTTCCTGAGGCTTGATCACACCTTTGCGTATGTCAAGCCTCCTTCCTCATGACCTTTGCCATGGGTGGAGTTCCTCATGCTGGCCCCCGGCAGTATACTAAGCACTGTCTCATTTTAGAAAGTTTATTTTTTCTTAAAATATCTATAATACCTTAAGAACTACAAATATATATATAAAAAGAACTACAAATATGTGCAACAGGAAACCTATCAACAGTTGGACACAAATGTTTTCTACTGAACAATCCATAGTGGAAAACAAAAATATGAAGATTTGACTTATTAACATATTCACTGCTCTCCTGAAGTAAGACACTTATGGCATCAGAAGTTTTGACTGATTTCACAAGGCCATTGGACACTTGGAGCTGTGTTTTCTCATAAATAACTTCAAAAAGAATAATTATCTTAACTGTAGAAAGGAAAAGCAACACATGTATTTTGTCTGCAATAGAAAACACGCTTGTCACATTATTGGATCATAGATGTATGTAGAGTGAATCTTCAAAAATTTCCTTTTATTTTTGGCATGAACAGTGCAAGATCAGAGTTAAAACAGACACCAAAAAGCTAGAAGGAATTTGGGCATGGGAAAATTAACCACAGAAGTTCAGTGCAATTCGGTTGCTCAGTCGTGTCCAACACTTTGCGACTCCATGGACTGCAGCACGCCAGACCTCTCTGTCCATCACCAGCTCCCAGAGTTTACCCAAATTCATGCCCATTGAGTTGGTGATGCCATCCTACTATCTCATCTTCTGTCGTCCCATTCTCCTCCTGCTCTCAATCTTTCCCAGCATCAAGGTTTCTTCAAATAAATCAACTATTCACAACAGGTGGCCAAAGTATTGAAGTTTTGGCTTCAGCATCAGTCCTTCCAATGAACTTTCAGGACTCATCTGGTTTAGAATGGACTGGTTGGATCTCCTTGCCATCCAAGAGATTCTCAACAGTCTTCAACACCAGAGTTGAAAGCATCAATTCTTTGGTCCTCAGCATTCTTTATAGTCCAACTCTCACATCCATACATGACCACAGGAAAAACCATAGCCTTGACTAGACAGACCTTAGTCGGCAAAACAATGTCTCTGATTTTTAATATGCTGTCTAAATTGATCATAACTTTCCTTCCAAGGAGTAAGCGTCTTGTAATTTCATGGCTGCAATCACCATCTGTAGTGATTTTGGAGCCCCCCAAAATAAAGTCTGACACTATTTCCACTGTTTCCCCATCTATTTCCCATGAAGTGATGGGACCGGAGGCCATGATATTAGTTTTTTGAATGTTAAGCTTTAAGCCAACTTTTTCACTCTCCTCTTCCAATTTCATCAAGAGGCTCTTTAGTCCTTCTTCTCTTTCTGGCATAAGGGTGATGTCATCTCCATATCTGAGTTTATTGATATTTCTCCTGGCAATCCTTATTCCTGCTGGTGCTTCATCCAGCCCAGCAATTCTCATGATGTACTCTGCATATAAGTTAAATAAGAAGGGTGACATTAGACAGCCTTGACGTACTACTTTCTCAGTTGGAAACCATTCTGTTGTTCCACGTCCAGTTCCAACTGTTGCTTCCTGACCTGCATACAGATTTCTCAAGAGAGAGGTCAGGTGGTCTGGTATTCCCATCTCTTTCAGAATTTTCCATAGTTTATTGTGATCCACACAGTCAAAGGCTTTGGCATAGTCAAGAAAGCAGAAATAGATGTTTTTCTGGAACTCTCTTGCTTTTTCGATGATCCAGCAGATGTTGGCAATTTGATCTCTGGTTCCTCTGCCTTTTCTAAAACCAGCTTAAACATATGGAAGTTAACATTCATGTATTTCAGTAGCTTGGCTTGGAGAATTTTGAGCATTACTTTACTTGAGTGTGAGATGAGTGCAATCATGGAATAGTTTATAGCATTCTTTGCATTGTCTTTCTTTGTGACTGGAATGAAAACTGATCTTTCCCAGTCCTGTGGTCACTGCTGAGTTTTCCAAATTTGCTGGCATATTGAGTGCAGCACTTTCACAGCACCATCTTTCAGGATTTGAAATGGCTCAACTGGAATTCCATTACCTGCACTAGCTTCGTTTGAAGTGAAACTTCCTAAGGCCCACTTGATTCTTCATTCCAGGATGTCTGGCTCTAGATCAGTGGTCACACCATCGTGACTATCTGGTTCATGAACATCTTTTTTATACAGTTGTTCTCTGTATTCTTGCCACCTCTTCTTAATATCTTCTGCTTCTTTTAGGTCCATACCATTCCTGTCCTTTATTGAGCCCATCTTTGCATGAAATGTTCCCTTGGTACCTCTAATTTTCTTGAAGAGATCTCTAGTCTTTCCCACTTTATTGTTTTCTTTTATTTCTTTGCACTGATCACTGAGGAAGGCTTTCTTATTTCTCCTTGCTATTCTTCGGAACTCTGCATTCAAATGGATATATCTTTCCTTTTCTCCTTTGCTTTTCCCTTCTCTTCTTTTCACAGCTATTTTTAAGGCCTCCCCAGACAGCCATTTTGCTTTTTGTGTTTCTTTTTCTTGGGCATGGTCTTGATCCCTGGCTCCTGTATAATGTCACGAACCTCCATCCATAGTTCATCTAGCACTCTATCAGATCTAGTCCCTTAAATCTATTTCTCACTTCCACTATATAACTGCAAGTGATGTGATTAAGTTCATACCTGAATGGGCTAGTTGTTTTCCCTACTTTCTTCAATTTAAGTCTGAATTTTGCAATAAGGTGTTCATGATCTTAGCCACAGTTAGCTCCCAGTCTTGTTTTTGCTGACTGTATAGAGCTTCTCCACCTTTAGCTGCAAAGAATTTAATCAAACTGATTTCAATGTTGACCATCTGGTGATGGCAATGTGTAGAGTCTTCTGTTATGTTGTTGGAAGAGGGTGTTTGCTATGACCAGTGCCTTCCTTTTACAAAATGCTATTACCCTTGCCCTGCTTCTTTCTGTACCCCAAGGCCAAATTTGCCTGTTACTCCAGGTGTTTCTTGACTTCTTACTTTTGCATTCCATTCCCCTATTATGAAAATGACATCTTTCTTGGGTGTTAGTTCTGAAAGGTGTTGCAGGTCTTCATAGAAGCATTCAACTTTAGCTTCTTTAGCGATACTGGTCAAGGCATAAACTTGGACTACTCTGATATTGAATGGTTTGCCTTGGAAATGAATAAAGATTATTCTGTTGTTTTTTGAGATTGCATCCAAGGGCTGCATTTCGTACTCTTTTGTCGACTATGATGGCTACTCCATTTCTTCTAAGAGATTCTTGCCCACAGTAGTACATATAAAGGTCATGTGAGTTTAATTCACCTATTCTAGTCCATTTTATTTTTCTGATTCCTAAAATGTTGATGTTAACACTTGCCATCTCCTGTTTGACCACTTCCAATTTGTCTGGATTCATGGACCTAATATCCAGGTTCTAATGCAGTATTGCTCTTTACAGCATTGAGCCTTGCTTCTACCACCAGTCACATCCACAACTGGGTATTGTTTTTGCTTTGGCTTTCTCTCTTCATTCTTTCTGGAGTTATTTCTCCACTGATCTCCAGTAGCATATTGGGCACCTACAGACCTGGGGAGTTCATTTTTTAGTGTCTTACCTTTTTGCCTTTTCATACTGTTCATGGGGTTCTCAAGGCAAAAATACTGAAGTGTTTGTCATTCCCTTCTCCAGTGGATCACATTTTGTCAGAACTCTACACCATGACCTGTCCATCTTGGGTGGCCTTACATGACATGGCTTAGTTTCATTGAGTTAGACAAGGCAGTGGTCCATGTGATTAGATTGGTTAGTTTTCTGCGATTGTGGTTTCAGTCTGTCTGTCCTCTGATGCTCTTTCCGAGTGCCTACTGTCTTACTGCAGTTTCTCTTACTTTGGACGTCTAGTGTCTCTTCAAGCCTGCCCCAGCAAAGTTCAGCCACTGCTCCTAACCATGGATGTGGGGTATCTCCCTTTGGCCACTTGCTGCCCCAGTGCCGTGCAGCCACTGCTTTTAAACAATTCATTAAAAACAATCCATAGGTGTAATTTTTAAAATGAAATTTTCTAAAATCACTTAACTTCTTTGCAAGTAACTTAAATTCCTTTAACATATGCCTTATCTCAATGGCCTACTTCAACCACAACTTAATAAAATGAAGTTATAATAATAGCAGCATAATTTTACCAAATAAACGTTTACATAATACTTAATATTGTATCACTGTGTATATGAACATTTTGTATAGAAATATATATGTATATATATATATATATATATATATACACACACACACACACATCAGTTCAGTTCAGTCACTCAGTCGTGTCTGACTCTTTGTGACCCCATGAATTGCAGCACACCAGGCCTCCCTGTCCATCACCAACTCCCAGAGTACACTCAGACTCACGTCCATCGAGTCAGTGATGCCATCCAGCCATCCCATTCTCTGTCATCCCCTTCTCCTCCTGCCCCCAATCTCTCCCAGCATCAGAGTCTTTTCCAATGAGTCAACTCTTTGCATAAGGTGGCCAAAGTACTGGAGTTTCAGCTTTAGCATCATTCCTTCCAAAGAAATCCCAGGGTTGATCTCCTGCAGAATGGACTGGTTGGATCTCCTTGCAGTCCAAGAGACTCTCAAGAGTCTTCTCCAACACCACAGTTAGAAAGCATCAATTCTTCAGCGCTCCGCCTTCTTCGCAATCCAACTCTCACATCCATACATGACCACAGGAAAAACCATAACCTTGACTAGACAGACCTTAGTCAGCAAACATATATATATGCAATTGAGTAGGGAAAAATGGAATAAGGTCACTCAAAATCTCTGATGAAGCCCACCAATTCACCTACAATTCTAACTGAGTGAAGAGTTCCACTGTAGTAAAGAGGGAAAAAAAAGAAATAGTTGATATTCTGGTGTGCCCCCAAGATAGAGTCAAACTTAATGACTAAGGAATTTATTTTCCATACTTCCAGGAATATTGGTTGCTTGTGGCTTTCAGTTATGTCCCCTTCTGGGAATTATCTATCACAAGGAGCTTCCTCCCCTAAAGTCATGCCTAATATCCAGAACCACTGTATATATAATAACATTAATGGGGAAATACAATGATTCTATCCCATCTTTTCAATTCAGGGCATCTCTTAAACACTGTTTTAGCTTGAAAGCACATATTAGGGGAAGTACATACATAAATTACTGGGATTTCTATATAAAAAGTTTGTCTTTCCTCCTCTAATAAATTATTCAGTCATTTATTTATATCAATGTGGATTTATATTCATTGCATAATTTTGGTTAAAATCAAATATAGCAGTAATATGAATATGCATGTGTCTGACTTCAGTCAAGTCTGACTCATTGAGACCCCATGGACTGTAGCCCAGCAGGCTCCCCTGTCCAAAGGACTCTCCAGGCAAGAATACTGGAGTGGGTTGCCACGCCCTTTTCTGTGGGATGGCATGCCCTTCTCTCTGGCTCAAGGATCGAATCCTCATGTCTTTGTCTCCTGAATTGGCAGGGGAATTCTTTACCAATAATGTAAATATAATGTTATTTATTTATCTTGATGCTCAAATTGCTGTGGTTTTGGCCATTGGGAGCTCTATCAATTGGCATCTTTTTACTTATTTTGCATTTGAATATTCCCTTACTTTTTGACACAAGATGCTTATCTTGAATATGTTCTACCCAGCCCTAGAATCAACCATTACTTACAAGAAACTCTGATTCCTGTCATCAAAAATTGTCATTAGAAATCAAGTTCTGGGTATTGGGTGTACTTATTTCTAGACCCTCTCAATGAGCAGAGTTGGGAAATGCATTCATCTCTACAAACCCACATGTATACACACATCTATGACTACTAATGCAATTAAAACAGAAAAGAAAAAAAAAAGTCACTCAGTTATGTCTGACTTTTTGTGACCCAATGAACTATACAGTCCATGGAATTCTCCAGGTTAGAGTACTGTAGTGGGTAGCCTTTCCCTTCTCCAGGGGATCTTCCCAACTCAGGAATCGAACTTGGGTCTCCTGCATTGCAGGCGGATTCTTTACCACCTCAGCCACAATTAGATGCATCTATAAAGGCTCACCCCACTCCAGTACTCTTGCCTGGAAAATCCCAGGGACAGAGGAGCTTGGTGGGCTGCTGTCTATGGAGTTGCACAGAGTCAGACACAACTAAAATGACTTAGCAGCAGCAGCAGCAGCAGCATAAAGGCTCAACATGACTCAACTTCCTGTCTCCCACTCTAATTCAGTACCAAATGAGTCACACTAACCTCTCTTCCCTACTTACCTGTCAATAATTTCCTCCTCCAACAATAAAGCAACTAACTTCAACTATCCTCCGTTCACTTACTTATTTTTAAAATTCCATTATGTACATATAGCAATTTCAGAATTGCTAATTCATACCCTTGTGAGAAACAAGTTTACCAATTAGAGCATAATGTTTATGTACTTATACAGTTATTTTGTCTTTAGTTTTACAATTTCCTGTCAAAACATCTTTTTCCAGTATACTCGAGTCAGCAGTTTTAAGAGAAGAATACTAACAAAATAATGTACTTTATTAATTTCACTATTTTTGTTGCTCTGCATTCTCTCCCAAAGTCCTTTGATCTTCTGTTTTTGTTGTTGTTGTTTATTTGCATACATTAAGGATCACTATTTGTATTGTAAATTGGTACAAGTTTATCCACCACTGCAATAACATAACAATTAGTTCCACTGCTCTAAAGTTGTTCCCTGTGCTTCCTCTCCTCAAACACTGCTCTTTCCCAAGACTGGCAAATGATCTGCCTTTTCATTTCTATCTCTTTTTTTCTCAATCGCTATTGTTAAGTCGCTGTCATGATTGACTCTTTAGGTGACCCCATGGACTGCTTCCTATCCTTCCAGGCTTCCCTATCCTTCATTATCTCCCAGAATTTGCCTAATTTTGCTTTCTCAATAATGCCAAATTACTGGCCTTACTCTGTGTATGTAGCCTTCTAGATTTGGCTCCTTCCCAAGATCCATTTGATTAATTAATGTCAGATGGATTAGGCACTTACTTTAATCACTGAATATTATTATTACACTGTATAGATGCATGCTTTTTTAACATATAATTTTAAAGGTTATTTTCCATTTATGGTTATTACACAATATTGGCTATATTCTTTGCCTTGTACAACATATACTTGAACCTATCTTACAGCCAATAGTGAAAGACATCTTTACTGCTTACATTTTTTTGATTATAAATAATAATTGTCTCCATAAGTTGTAGTCAATATTCATTCACAGATTTTTATGTGGCCCTAAATGTTCAAATCAGTTAAATAAATGCTAAATTGTATGAATGCTGTATCATAAGGTGTGTCTTTATTTAGCTAGTTAAGTAACTACGAAACACACTTTCAAATTGTGGCTGTACCAATTTTAATTATCACCTACAGAGAATGAGTTTCAACAAGCTCCAGAAGTTGTTGATGGACAGGGAAGCCTGGCATGCTGCAGTCCATGGGGTCCAAAGAGCCAGACATGACTGAGTGATTGAACTGAACTGAACAAAGAATGAGAATTCCTATTGCTCTATATCTTCACCAACACTTGGTATTTTCAGTGTTTAGGTTTCTAGACATTATAATAGGCTGTTGGCAGTAAGTTTTTGATGTTTTTAATTAGCACTTGGGGGCTTCCCAGGTAGCTCAGTGGTAAAAAATCTGCCTTCCATTGCAGGGGCCACAGGAGACATGAGTTCAGTCTCTGGGTTGGGAAGATCGCCTGGAGGAGGAAATGACAACCCACTCCAGTATTCTTGCCAGGATAATCCCATGGACAGAAGAGCTTGGCAGGCAACAGTAAATGGGGTTGCACAGAGTCAGACACAACTGAGCTCTCAAGCAAGGAAAATTATGTTGAGAAGCTTATTGTGTTATTTTTCTATATTGAATATTTTTATATATAATTTAATTAATTTATTTATTTAAGGCTTTGTGCTGGGTAGTCATTGATGTTCAGGCTTTTTTCCAGTTGCAGTGAGCAGGGATTCTCTCTAGTGTGGTGCATGGGCTTCTGATTGAAGTGATTTCAATTCTGGAGCATTCAGTAGTTATGGTACTTGGTCTCAGTATTTGTAGCTTCTGGGCCCTAAAGAAGAGCTTCAATTGTTGTGGCACACAAGCATGTGGGATCTTCCCAGATTAGGAATTGAACCCATGTCTCTTTCACTGGCAGGTGAATTCTTCACTGAGCCATTAGAGGAATCCTCCATATTGAATGTTAAATATATTTTTTGATCTGTTCAGAATCTTTGCTTTGTTTCTTTGTTGGAGCAGGTTTTTTTTTTTTTAAGATCTATATTTATACTCTGTTATTATTATTTGTTTTTAATATTTTTGTTCATATTTGAAGTCTAAAAAGGGGAAAGGGGTTAGCAGAGCGGAACCAGAACAAAAAGATGAATATTATACTATACTGTTAAAAATAAGTGTCTTAATACCTCAAATGAATGAACACTTCCAAAATTACTCTAATATTTTTAGTAGTATTTATAAGATGTATACCTGAAAATATACACTTATAATTTGGCAAATATTACCTGTCTTTAAAATGCCAGAGATACAAAATTACCAAATTATAGTAGACAACAAATGACAGAAGAAGTTGCCTGAGTTGAAGGAGACCCAAAGTCCTTTGAATTATTCACAAAGAGAATTGGACTACCTATTATTATTTAAAAGAGGTCTCCATGGGAGAAAACAGGGTCTGAAGCCTTCTATTTGCCATCTTGCTAATGTCCCCAATACTAATTTAAAGCAAAACTTTTATCATTTCATATCTTTCTTGATAGACTATATTCTCTAGTTTTTAGGCATAAAACCCAGTATATTTTATAAATTAATTGTACAGCTTAATTCTTAGACATAGCACTTAAAGTTCAGCATTAACTTATTAGAAACTAGGCATTCCAGGTTTTTCCATAACTTTAATTATATGTAAGTGTTCCAAGAAAATGCAGTTCGGTCACTCAGTCATGTCCGACTCTTGGTGACTCCATGGACAGCAGCAGGCCAGGCCTCCCTGTCAATCACCAACTCACAGAGTTACTCAAACTCACGTCCATTGAGTTGGTGATGCCATCAGACCATCTCATCTTCTGTTGTTCCTGTCTCCTCCCACCTTCAACCTTTCTCAGTATAAGGGTCTTTTCTAATAAGACAGTTTTTCAACTCAGGTGGCCAAAAAACTGGAGATTCGGCTTCTACATTAGTTCTTCCAATGAATTATTAGGACTGATTTCCATTAGAATGGACTGGTTGGATCTCCTTGCAGTCCAAGGGAATATCAAGAGTCTTCTCCAACACCACAGTTCAAAAGCATTAATTCTTTGGCACTCAGCTTTCTTTATAATCCAACTCTCATATCCATACAGTTCAGTTCTGATGCTCAGTTATGTCTGACTCTTTGGGACCGCAGCATGTCAGGTCTCCATGTCCATCACCAACTACCAGAGTTTACTCAAAGTCATGTGTATTGAGTCGGTGATGTTATCTAACCATCTCATCCTCTGTCATCCCCATCTCCCCTCGCGTTCAATCTTTCCCAGTATTGGGGTCTTTTCCAATGAGTCAGCTCTTCTCATTAGGTGGACAAATTATTGGACTTCCAGCTTCTTCATCAATCTTTCCAATGAACACCCAGAACTGATCTCCTTTAGGATGGACTTGTTGGATCTCCTTGCAGTCCAAAGGAATCTCAAGAGTCTACTCCAACACCCTAGTTCAAAATCATCAATTCTTCAGCAGTATCCATACAAGACTACTGGAAAAACCACAGCCTTGACTAGACAAATATTTGTTGACAAAGTAATGTCTCTGCTTTTTAATATGATGTCTACGTTGGTCATAACTTTTCTTCCAAAAGGCAAGTATCTTTTAATTTCATGGCTGCTGTCACCATCTGAAGTGATTTCGGAGCCCAAAGAAGTAAAGTCTGTCATGATTTTACTGTTTCCCCTTCTATTTGGATGAAGTGATGGGACCAGATACCATCATCTTAGTTTTCTTAATGTTGATTTTCAAGTCAATGTTTTCACTACCCTCTTTCACTTTCATCAAGAAGCTCTTTAGTTATTTTCGACACCTCTATGGTGTCATCTTCATATTTGAGATTATTGATATTTCTCCCAGCAATGCTGATTACAGCTTGTGCTTCATCCAGCCCAGAGTTTCTCATGATGTACTCTGCATATTAGTTAAATAAGCAGGGTGACAATATACAGCCTTGATGTACTCCTTTCTCTATATGGAATCAGTCTGCTGTTCCATGTCCAGTTCTACCTGTTCTTCCTGACCTGCATACAGATTCTCAAGAGGCGGGTCAAGCGGTCTGGTATTCCCATCTCTTTCAGAATTTCGCACTGTTTTTCGTGATCCATGCAGTCAAAAGGGTTTGGCATAGTCAATAAAGCAGAAGTAGATGTTTTCCTGAAACTCTCTTGCTTTTTCGATGATCCAACAGATATTGAAATTTGATCTCTCATTCCTTTGCATTTTCTAATTTTAGCTTGAACATCTGGAAGTTCACGGTTCACATACTGTTGGAACCTGGCTTGGAGAATTTTGAACATTGCTTTACTAGTGTGTGAGATGACAGCAATTGTATGGTAGTTTGAGCATTCTTCAGCAATGCCTTTCATTTGGGATTAGAATTAAAACTGACCTTTTCCAGTCCTCTGGCCACTGATGAGTTTCCAAATTTGCTGGCATGTTGAGCACAGCAATTTCACAGCATCATCTTTTAAAATTTGAAGTTGCTAAAGTCACTCACAATTTCAACCTTTAGGTCCATCCATGATACTAAAAATGACATTATTACAATATTTTTAATGGTTTAATAATATTCCATTATATTCATGTACCTCTTTTCTAATCCATTCATCTGTAATAGGCATTTAGTTGTTTCCATGTCTTGGCTATTTTGAACAGAGCTGCAATGAACGTTGGGGAGCATGTATCCTTGTGGATCATATTTTTTCCTCAGGTATATGTAGAAGGTATTGCTGGATCATATGGTAGTTCTATTTTTAGTTTTATAAGAAACTTCCATACTCTTCTCCATAATGGTTATACTGTATAAATTTACATTAATACTCACCAACATTTATTACTTGTAGACTTTTTTATTATCGCCATTTTGACTGGTGTGAGGTGATACTTCATTCTAGTTTTGATTTTCATTTCTCTAATAATTGGGGCCATGACTTCAGGACCAAAACTTATATTCTTGCTGATGGTTCTGATGAAGTCAGTGGCCTGTATATGAGGATTACAATTTATTAAAAAAAATAATGTGCAGTTTGCAGATCTGTGAGTTGTGAATGTACTGTTCTCTGGGACTAAGGAAGGAGTTAGATTTTACTAGGAACTGCATTGACCATGTGGTTTCAATTCTGTGTTAAATGTAGTTGTCACATCATAATCTCTGTATAACACATTCTTCCCTTGGAAGCTGATATCTAATCTGGTTGTGTACAGCCTATTAAACTGAAACACTGAGGACTCCCAAATTATTGGTATTTAATTTTGATATATTTACTTCTTTAATTTTCTTCTTTTTTTTAAGTCAAAGTAGATTTATTCTTTTCTTATAACTATTTGTTTATTTGTAATTTTGCTGGGTCTTTGTTGCTCTGCATAAGCTTTCTCTAGTTGCTGTGGGCAGAGACTTCTCATTGTGGTGACTTCTTTTGTTGTGGAGCACAGGCTCTAGGCACATAGTCTTTAGCAATTGTGGCATCAGGACTCTAGGACTTGAGGGCTCCAGTAGTTGTGCTATGCTTGCTCTGCAGCATGTGGAACCTTCCCGGACCATGTATTGAAACTGTGTCTCCTGCATTGAGGCAGATTTTTTTTCCACTGTACCACCAGGGAAATCCTTGAATTGTTTTCTTAGATGTTAATAGCTCTGAGTATTCAGAGGTTAATGACGTTGAAAAGTGATCTGAACACTTCAGCAAATTGGTCACAAAACAGACATTGACCGAGTACTGGTGTTATTAGAATAGGGACTTTGGGCGGAGACCAGTCCATATCCTTTACCACTAAGGGTCATTTAGAAATGGAAGGACTGCCACATCTCTTCTTGCTATGGTTTTGCAGTGTCCCCACAGCAACCTCTCATCATCTTCTGTTGCCTTTTTTCTCTCCATGGGTCTTGTCCAGACTCCTGTGTCTTTACCAAAGGCGAAGTGTGAGAAATGTACTCCATGGAGAATAAAAGGGGAATAAATGAAAATATCTTTCCTTTCAGAATCTTTAAACTTTAATTTTCTTTGCTCTTTACCTAGAGGTTTAACTCCCTTTCCTGAACCAAAACATACTTACAGTTCACAGTTCAGTCGCTCAGTCATGTCTGACTCTTTGTGACCCCATGAATCGCAGCACGCCAGGTCTCCCTGTCCATCACCATCTCCCGGAGTTCACTCAGACTCATGTCCATCGAGTCAGTGATGCCATTCAGCCATCTCATCCTCTGTCGTTCCCTTCTCCTGCCCCCAATCCCTCCCAGCATCAGAATATTTTCCAATGAGTCAACTCTTCACATGAGGTGGCCAAAGTACTGGAGTTTCAGCTTTAGCATCAGTCCTTCCAAAGAAATCCCAGGGCTGATCTTCTTCAGAATGAATTGGTTGGATCTCTTTGCAGTCCAAGAGACTCTCAAGAGTCTTCTCCAATACCACAGCTCAAAAGCATCAATTTTTCAGTGCTCAGCCTTCTTCACAGTCCAACGCTCACATCCATAAATGACTGCAGGAAAAAACATAGCCTTGACTAGACGGACCTTAGTCAGCAAAGTAATGTCTCTGCTTTTGAATATGCTATCTAGTTTGGTCATAACTTTTCTTCCAAGGAGTAAGCATCTTTCAATTTGAAGCTAATTTAAGTTTGATGAAGCGGTAAATAATCTTCCTGCTAAATTAGGAGATATGAGTGATGAGGGTCTGATCCCTTGGTCAGGAAGATACCCTAGAGGAGGAAACAGAAAACCCTTTTAGCCTTCTTACCAGGATAATTCCATGGAGAGAGGATCCTGATGGGCTACAGTCCAGGGGGTCACAAAGAGTCAGACATAACTGAGGGTTTGCCCGCACACACACACACAATAATTAGTGATGTTGAACATCTTTAAATGTGCTTTTTGGTCATTTGTATATCTTCTTTAGAGAAATGTCTATTTAGATAGTCCACCCATTTTTCTTTCTTTTTTTTTTTTTTTTTTTTTTGATTGGTTGTTTGTTTTGTTTTTAAACGTTTTTTGTGTCTTCTGGATGCATGTCATCCTTCTGTTTTGAGATCTTGGATGATCTTCAGTTCAATTCAGTTCAATTCATTCGCTCATTTGTGTCAGACTCTTTGCGATCCCATGAATTGCAGCATGCCCGGCCTCCCTGTACATCACCATCTCCTGGAGTTCACTCAGACTAGTGTCCATTGAGTCAGTGATGCCATCCAGCCATCTCATTCTGTCATCCCCTTCTCCTCCTGCCTCCAATCCCTCCTAGCATGTACATCACCATCTCCTGGAGTTCACTCAGACTAGTGTCCATTGAGTCAGTGATGCCATCCAGCCATCTCATTCTGTCATCCCCTTCTCCTCCTACCTCCAATCCCTCCTAGCATCAGAGTCTTTTCCAATGAGTCAACTCTTCGCATGAGGTGACCAAAGTACTGGAGTTTCAGCTTTAGCATCATTCGCTCCAAGAAAATCCCAGGGCTGATCTCCTTCAAAATGGACTGGTTGGATCTCCTTGCAGTCCAAGGGACTATCAAGAGTCTTATCCAACACCACAATTCAAAAGCATCAATTCTTCGGCACTCAGCCTTCTTCGCAGTCCAACTCTCACATCCATACATGACTGCTGGAAAAACCATAGCCTTGACTAGATGAACCTTAGTCAGTAAAGTAATGTCTCTCCTTTTGAATATACTCTCTAAGTTGGTCATGACTTTTCTTCCAAGGAGTAAGCGTCTTTTAACTTCGTGGCTGCAGTCACCATCTGCAGTGATCTTGGAGCCCAAAAAAATAAAGTCTGACACCGTTTCCACTGTTTCCCCATCTATTTCCCATAAAGTGATGGGACTGGATGCCATGACCTTCGTTTTCTGAATGTTGAGCTTTAAGCCAACATTTTCACTCTCCTCTTTCACTTTCATCAAGAGACTTTTGAGTTCCTCTTCACTTTCGGCCGTAGGGGTGGTGTCATCTGCATATCTGAGGTTACTGATATTTCTCCCGGCAATCTCGATTCCAGCTTGTGTTTCCTCCAGTTCAGCATTTCTCATGATGTACTCTGCATACAAGGTAAATAAGCAGGGTGACAATATACAGCCTTGACGTACTCCTTTTACTATGTGGAACCAGTCTGTTTCATTTCAATTGGCTGTTCTCAGTTTCATCTTGTGCCTTGATCTGGGACTTATTACTCTGCCATCTCATTTTGTCTAATTTTCTGAGACACTGTTTCCATTCCCCATGATGCAGGGCTATAGTTCTTATTTCTATTGTCTGCCTTCTGGTGAATGAAGCTGTCTAAGAGGCTTGTGCAGCCTTCCTGATGTAAATAACTAGTTCCTACCCTGCAGTAATTGGTCTGGCTCTTGTCCCTCTGGTGGGCAGAGCCTTGTTCAGGGAGATTTTAGGTCACTTGGCTGCAACTGCGTTCCTGCCTGTCAGTTGTTTAGCCTGAGGAAAGCCAGCACTGAAGCCTGCACACTGTTTGGTGGGGATAATGATGGCCTTGAGCAGGTATCTTTTGAATGGGTACTTCCCAGAACTGATCCTGCCAACGTTTTTATCCCTACATTGAGCCACAGCTGTCCACTACCTCTGAAGGAGACTCTTCAATTCTAGCAGTTAAGTCCAGTTGAGCATCTTATAGAGTCACTGCTCTTATGTCTTGGATCTTGATGAGCATGAGACTTTGTGTGGACTCTCCAAAAGTGGATTTCTCTGTTATTCAGTCCTGAGGAAGTTCTACAATCAAACTACACTGGCTTTCAAAGGAAGATCTCTTGGAACTCTTCTTGTTTCTTGCCCCAGTCTAGGGGTTCTGAATCCCCACTCCAGTAAGATAACCTCTGTGATATAATTTTTTTCTTCAATGTAGAGTTTTAAGCCAGCTTTTTCACTCGCGTTTTTCACCTTCATCAAGAGGCACTTTAGTTTCTCTTCACATTCTGCCTTTAAGGTGGTGTCATCTGTATATCTGAGGTTATTGATATTTCTCCTGGAAATCTTGATTTCAGCTTGAGCTTCACCCAGCCTGGTATTTCCCATGAAGTACACTGCATATAAATTAAATAAGCAGGGTGAAAATATACAGCCTCGACTTACTGTTATTCCAATTTTGAACCAGTCCCTTGTTCCATGTCCAGTTCCAAATGTTGCTTCTTGATCTGCATACAGGTTTCTCAGGAGGTAGGTAAGGTGCTCTGGTATTCCCATGTCTTTAAGAATTTTTCAGTTTGTTGTGATCCACATAGTCAAAGGCTTCATAGTTAATGAAGCTGTCGATAGTCAATGTAGATTTTTTTTTTCCTGGAATTCCCTTGCTTTTCCTATGATCCAACAAATGTTGGCATTTGATCTCTGCTTTATTCAAAAAGCTCAGATCATAGGAATCAGTCCCATTCCTTTATGGAAAATAGATGGAGAAAAAAATGGAAACACTGGCAGACTATATTTTCTTGGGCTCCAAAATCACTGCAGACTGTGACTGCAGCCATGAAATTAAAACACGAGACAACATATTAAAATCAAAGACAACACTTTGCTGACAAAGGTCTATATAGTCAAAGTTCTGGTTTTTCCAGTAGTCGTACATGGATGTGAAGGTTGGATCGCAAAGAAGGCTGAGTGCCAAATAACAGATGCTTTCTAACTGTGGTGTTGAAGAAGACTCCTGAGAGTCCCTTGAGCAGCAAGAGATCAAACCAGTCAACTCTTAAAGAAATCAACCATGAATATTAACTGGAAGGACTAATGCTAAAGCTGAAGTTCCAATATCTTGGCCACCTGATGCAAAGAGCCTGTTTACTGGAAAAGACCCTGATGCTGGGAAAGATTGAGGACGCGAGAAGAAGGGGGCGACATAGGATGGGATGGTTTGATGGCACTACTGACTCAATGGACATGAGTTTGAGCAAACCCTGGGAGGTAGTGAAGGACAAGGAAACCTTGTGCACTTCAATTCATGGAGTCACAAAGAGTCGGAAACAACCGGGTGAATGAAGAACATAATTGTTTTCTAGTTTGTGGGTTGCCCAACCAGTGGGTATGGGATTTGATTTTGTCTTTATTGCACCCCTCTTACAACTCATTTTGGCTTCTTCTTTATCTTTGGAGGTAGGGTACCTTTTTCGTAGGTTCCACTGTTTTTTTTTTTTTTTTCATCAGTGGTTATTCAGCAGCTATTTGTGACTTTTGCGCTTTTTAAGAAAAGTGTGAGTTCACCATATTGAGCTAATTTCTCAGTGAGTTTTCTTTTAAACTCGAAGTCGTTTACTCTTAGTCATCATTGATCACTTGAAAGGCATTGCAAGCCACAGGATACACTATTAATATGGGTCTATAGCTACACAGACATCTGGTAGATAATAAATCGAAACAAATAGATCATCAAATTGATGGATAAGTTACATAGAGGACACTCTTATGATTCAACTGTTAAATATTCATAAAGGGTAAAGAACACTCAGAAACTATATTTTACCAACACAATTACCAAGTAAAGTTACAAAAACAGTTGGAGAATTTGATATGAAGAAATTTTAAAGCATTATATTATTGCATGATGTAATTGGAGATATGTTTGGAAGGCAAGCTATGTAAAACAAGAAAATATGAGGAATTAGAGTTTTAAATGATCAGGACATGATGTATTTATGAATTTGCCTTTTAAGAACATATTAAATATCCAGTTACCTAAATGATTGGTATTATCATTTAGTAATTAGTATACAAAGAAGTATAGAATGTGAAGAGAATTATAACTGTTTTAGAAAAATAAATGCCAAAATATGCCATATGTTTTCAAATTACAGAGAATACTGCTTCAGTATGAAATATATAAGCAAAGATAGAGCAACAAGATTGAGAAGTATAATCAAAAAGCCAGTCTAGACAGATAGGCATATAGTTTTATCTATACCTTCAATTAACAAGTACTGCTGTAATCACTGTGGGAATAATACCAAAGGCAGTCAAAAAAGTATGCTGAAAATTAGTAGAAGGAAGCATATTAGTTATGCACCATAATACTAGAGGCACAACATTCAGACAGAGCCTCTTACAAACCATCATCCAAAAGAAGAAGACCCATGTCTCCTTATTACAAATCTATCAACAGAAGGTGGCCTAGTTAGACTCATTCCACCGTCAGGTTGAACAGATGTTCTCATAAGTTCAGGAATATTACTAAGTATCAATAATAAGTGCACTTGACACAAAGGAGCCACATCTATACTCTCCCACCTAGAAACCAGATGTTGATGACCAGAAACACCAAGAAGGGAAACTGCAGGTCAATGAGTGCCTGTTAGGAGGTACCTTCTTTTTTAGTGACTCAAATCTCCTTTCCACCAACTAGAGGCAAATAAGTTGTTGGGCAATCTCAATAGAAGGAACCTATTACAATAGGAGGGCAAAACTGGGAATTTTTTTTCCCCCTAAACCATAGATCTGTCACTTATCTAGATTTGTTAAGTAGCCTGATAAGGCTGGTAGTTAAGATATCCAAGAACAGGTGTAGGAAACTGTCTTTATCTCCATAGGCCAAAGAACACCCTCCATCAATGAAAGAAAATAGTTATCCAAGAGATCCAGACATGACTGATTCCTTCACAATAAACACCAGGTCTAAGATGTACTCTTTATCCTTGCAAACCACAAAATTGCCCCCACATAAAACCACAAAACATCAGAACTTGGAATAATTTCTTTGAATACATCAAAAACACAAGTGGAGAAAAATGGAAACACTAGATTCAGCAGATAATTGGCTTAAAGCTTTACTGAGGAAGGCTGTGCCCACAAGAGCAAGACCCAGCTTTTCCCATTGCCAGTCCCTCCCATTAGGAAGCTTACACAGCCTCTTAGTCTCATCCATCAAAGGGCAAACAGAAGAAGAAAAATCTCATCAGCGGCTAAAACAGAAGCCATATTATAAAAAGTAAATCATGATGGAAAAGCAGAAAGTTATGTCCCAGACGACGAAACAAGATAAAACCACAGAAAAACAACTAAATGAGTTGAAAATAGACAACCTTCCAGGAAAAAAAAAAAAAAAAATTCAGAATGATAGTAATGATGAGCCAGGATCTCAGGAACACATTGGACAAGATGTAAGAAATGTTTACCAAAGACCTATAAGAACTAAAGGATAAACAAACAGAGATAAATAATACACTAGAAGGAATCAATAGCAGAATTAATAAGGCAGAAGAATGAATAAATGACGTGAAGGACAAAATGGTGAAAATCAATGCTGAAGAACAGAATACTGGAAAAATAATATGAAGATTGCCTAAAAGACCTTGGGACAACATTAAATTCACCAACATCCACATTATAGGGGTCCTAGAAGAATAAGAGAGAGAAGTGGTCTGATAAAATATTGGAAGAGATAATAATTGAAAACTTTCCAAACATGGGAAAAGAAGCAGTCAACCAAGTGCAGGAAGCAGAGAGATCCAAGCGGGAAAAAAACAATGAGGAACACACTAAGATACAGTAATAAAACTGACAGAATTTAGAGACAAAGATAAAATATTAAAGCAACAAGGGAAAAATGGCAGGCAACATACAAGGGAACCCCCATCATGTTATCAGCTCAATGGAATTCCTAATGTCAGGATATACTTAAAATGATGCAAAGGAAGAATTTATAACACAAAATAATCTACCCAGCAAGACTCTTATTCAGATTTGATGGAGAAATCAAAAGCTTTTTGGACAAGCAAAAGTTAAGACAGTTCAGCATCACAAAACCAGCTTTACAAAAAAATGCTAAAAGAACTTCTCTAGGCAGGAAACACAAGAGAAGGGAAAAGTCTGCAGAAAATAAACCCAAAACAATTTAAAAAATAGTAATAGGATCATGCATATGGATAATTATCTTAAATGTAAATGGATTACTTGCACCAAACAAAAGCCATAGACAGCTGGGTAGATGAAAATATGTGCAGGTATGCACTTCCACTTGCCATGTCACTCTGTTTGACCTCCCCAAATTGTATGGTTTATTTTATATTATTGAGTTAGTCATGTTCCTATTAAGGCTTGCATTGTAACCATCTTTTACTTTTTGTCTGGCTACTGATTGTGAAAACTGACAAACATATTTTACTATTATGATTATGTAACTATTACTCACTTAATACTATTGTATCATGATTGGACAACAGAAAAATAATTTATTCTATATCACTAAAACTATTATTTAATATAAAAACCTGTAATTAGTATTTAAAATCCAGATGCATATCAGAATTATCTTGAAAGCTTTTGAAAAATATAAATACCTAGATATTGCATTTTTTTCTCCAGAGCTGCAGATATGTTTCTAATGAGCAATCATGTTTAAAAGCAACTGGACTATGTGATGATCTTTTATTCTTATCTAGTTTGCTGTACGTTTTCTATCTTATATTCAATGCTCCCACTTAATTTAGTTTATGTTTACCACTTTCTCCATCTCTTCTTATCCTTTTCTTTTTTCTGTTGTTCTTTCTCAAGCCTTTATCAAGTTTGTGTCATGCTGTATTTAGTCATTCAGTCGTGTCAGACTCTTTGTGATCCCATGGACTGCAGCTAGCCAGGTTCCTCTGCCCATGAGGATTCTACAGGCATGAGAGGGCTGCCATGCCCTCCTCCAGGGTATCTTCTCAAACCAGACATCAAAGTCAGGTCTCCCAGATTACAATAGGATTCTTTACCAACTGAGCCACTAGGGAAGGACAAGAATACTGGAGTGGATAGCCTATCCCTCCTCCAGGGTATCTTTCTGATCCAAGAATCAAACCAGGGTCACATGCATTGTAGTTGTATTCCTTACCAGCGGAGCTACCAGGGAAGCCCTCCTTTCCGCCATCCACAAAGGTAAAAAGTGAGTCCTAAATATTCAGTGAACATCCTGTCTTGGCTGTATACAGTGTCTAGAATAATATCTGGCAAATGGTACATGCTACATAGATAGTTTAAAAATGAAGCAATCTAAATGGTAAATGAATAGAATTTATGTTTTAATAAGAATGTATTTATATGGATTAAACTGACATAGGATGGGAAAAGTTTTACAATATCATATATTAGTATGTCATGAAACGTGACCAGACAATAAGAAAGCACACATATTGAAGCAAGCAGACTATAAGAAAGCACACATATTAAAGCACAATTTATTAAAGCTGAAAACATTCATCCAATATAGTTGCATAGGCATTTCCAAATAGTTAAATATTAACTTTAATACTCATGGAGTCTCAATATCAATACCAATTTCTGACATTGAATCTAAATACAAATTAGCACAGGTAAACAAAAGGACAAACATGAAGAATTTATCTACTCTTGTTCAAAGAGAAATATAATTAGATTAGATGGCTAGATCAGCCATCCAAAGGGAATGCTTAAATGTATACCTCTGATGGAATACTATAATGCAGATAAAATCAATAACCAGAAATTACATGTAGCAATATTCCTACATTTGTATATTTATTTAACAATTACTTAGATAGCATCTCATATCTGTTAGATATGGTTCTAAGTGTTTTACAAATATTAACTTATTTAATACTGATAATCTTATGAGAAGAGGTTTTCAGGTGGCTCAGTGGTACAAAATCAGTGTAAAGAATCTGCCTGCCAATGCAGGAGATGTGAGTTTGATCCCTGCACCAGGAAGATCCCCTGAAGTAGGAAATGGCAACCTGCTCCAGTATTCTTGCCTAGGAAATCTCATGAAGAGAAGAATTTGATGGGGCTGCAGTCTGTGAGCTCCCCAAAGAGTCAGACATGATTTGGTGACTATACAACAACAGCAATAACAATTTTAAAAGATTGATACACTATTATCCTCACTTAGAGATGAGAAAACTTCAGCAGAAGATGATTTTGAAACATGGCTTGGGTCACAGAACTAGTAACATTTGGAGCAGAAATCCAAACCCAAGCAGCCTGAATCTTAATTGCTCTCAAACTTTGTGCTATGTTTGCAATAGAAAAACAAGCCTGACTCCATATTCCGTCTATTCCTTTGTCTCTAACTATTGTATTCTGTTATTTTCTGTTATGCAACAGAAAATAATTAGTGTCCTTTTTGAATTTCATAAGGATATTGTAACCAGACCTATATGGACATTTGCAAGCACAAAAATTTCTGGCACCCAGAAGTTTGCAACTACTGGCCACAATCCCCTCCCTTTGGAATACAGATAAGCCTGAATTCTAACTCAGATAGGACTGTTCTTTAGGACGCTAGTTCTCAGCCTAATGGTTTTACAAATATAGTCACAGTTCCTTGCCCTAAGGACTTCTCTCTCAATTTATTAACCTTTCAGGTGGTGAGGAAGCTGTGATTGGATTCAGTGACATGTACACACACACACACACACACATACACACACACACACACACATACAGACTTGTATAACATTAGTAAATGAAAGAGTTAACTCATGGAATCTCAATTATAAATATTATAAAGTGCTATATAAAAATATTGTAAAATGTTCATTGCAGCACTATTTGCAGCAGATAGGACATGGAAGCAACCTAGATGTCTATCCACAGATGAATGGATAAGGAAGTTTTAATACATATATACAATGGGGTATTACTTAGTCATAAAAGGGAATGATTTGAGTCTGCTGAACTGAAGTGGATGAACCTAGAGCCTGTTGCCTCACAAAGTGAAGTAAGTCAGAAAGAGACAAAATATATATGTATCAGTTCAGTTCGGTTGCTCAGTCGTGTCTGCCTTTTTGTGACCCCATGGCCTGCAGCATGCCAGGTTTCCCTGTCCATTACCAACTCCCAGAGCTTCCTCAAACTCATGTCAATTAAGTCTGTGATGCCATCCAAACATCTTGTCCTCTGTTGTCCCATTCTCCTCCTGCCTTCAATCTTTCCTAGCATCAGGGTCTTTTTCAATGAGAGTTCTTCAATTCAGGTGGCCAAAGTATTAGAGCTTCAGCTTCAGAATCAGTCTTTCCAATGAATATTCAGGACTGATCTCCTTTAGTATTGATTCATTTGAACTCCTTGCAGTCCAAGAGACCCTCAAGAATCTTCTCCAAAACCATAGTTTAAAAGCATCAATTCTTCAGCTCTCAGTTTTCTTTATAGTTAAACCCCCACATCCATACACAACTACTGGAAAAACCATAGCTTTGCCTAGATGGCCCTTTGTCAGCAAAGTCATGTCTCTGGTTTTTAATATGCTGTCTAGTTTAGTCATAGCTTTCTTCCAAGGAGTAGGTGTCTCTTAATTTTATGGCTGCAGTCACCATCTGCAGTGATTTTGTAGCCCAAGGAAATAAAGTCTGTCATATATTAACATTTTATCCTGTTGGTTCAGATGGTAAAAAGTTCATCTGCAATGCAGGAGATGCATATTTGATCCCTGGAGAAGTAAATGGCAACTCACTCTAGTATTCTTGCCTGGAAAATCCCATGCACAGAGGAGCCTGATGGACTAAAGTCCATGGGGTAGCAAAATGTCAGATACAACAGAGCAACTGATACACATATTAATGCATATATATAGAATCTAGAAAATAGTACTATGAACCTATTTGTAGGGCAGGAACAGATATGTAGACAGATAAAACAGACGTGTAGACAGTAGGATATTGGAAAAAAAAGCAGGATGAATTGAGAGAGTAGCATTGAAGTATATACATTATCATATGCAAAAACAGTGGCTAGTGGGAAGTTGTTTTATAACACAAGGAACTCAACTTGATGCCCTGTGACAGTCAAAGGGGTGGTATGGAGGGAGAGTGAGGAACAAGAGACATAATATGTAGATAAATAGAAACACACACACGCACACACACACACACTTATGGCTGATTCATTTTATATAGCAGAAACCGACACAGCATTGTAAAACAATTATCCTCCAATTAAACATTAATTTAAACAAATGTTTTATTTAGGAACATATACTTATATACTAAGGAGCCTCTTGATTAAGGTGAAAGAGGAAAGTTAAAAATCTGGCTTAAAACTTAACATTCAAAAACTTAAGGTCATGGCATTCGGTACTATTACTTCATGGCAAATATATGGGGAAACAAATGGAAACAGTGATAGACTATTTTCTTGGGCTCCAAAATCCCTGCAGATGGTGACTGCAGCCATGAAAATAAAAGATGCCTGCTCCTTGGAAGAAAACCACTGACAAACCTAAACAGCATATTAAAAAAAAAAAAAAAAAAAAAAAAACAGAGACATTACTTTGCCTACAAAGGTCTATATAGTCAAAGCTATATTTTTTTTCCCCCAGTAGTCATGTATGGATGTGAGAGTTGGACCATAAAGAAGGTTAACTGCAGAAGAATTGATGTTTTTGAACTATAGTATTGGAGAAGACTCTTGAGAGTCCTTGGACTGCAAGGAGATCAATCCAGTCAATCCTAAAAATCAACTCTGAATATTAATTGGAAGGACTGATTCTGAATCTGAAGCTCCAATCCTTTGGCCACCTGATGCAAAGACCCAATTCTTTAGAAAAGACCCTGATCCTGGGAAAGACTGAAGGCAAGAGGAGAAGGGGATGACAGAGGATAAGTTGGTTGCATGGCATCACCAACTCAATGGACATGAGTGTGGGAAGCTCCAAGAGATGGTGAAGGACAGGAAAGCCTGGCATGCTGCAACCCATGGAGTTGCAAAGAGTCAGAAAAAACTGAGAGACTGAAAAACAACAACAATGAAGCATGCAATTATATTCATATATGTTAACTTCTTTTAGTAATGGATAAAAAGTCAAACACATTTGTAGTTATCCCTGAGACTCTTCTGGTGGCTCAAATGGGAAAGAATCTGTTTCAATGCAGGAGACCTGAGTTAAATTCCTGCGTTGGGAAGATCCCCTGGAGAAGGGAATGGCAACCCACTCCAGTATTCTTGCCTGGAGAATCCCGTGGACAAAGGAGTCTGGCAGACTACAGTCCATGGGGTCACAAAGAGTTGATATGACTTAATGACTGAACCACGACAGATAAACTAAAGAAGGAGCTGAAATTTGGGGATAAAGTTAATCATAGTTAAAATAAAATTTAAGGAGGTTAATCGCTGGTACTCTTTTATTTTAACTTGAAAGAGGCCTATAGAATTCAAGATAATGATCTTGCTTATTACCTAACTGAAGCCAAGGGAAAAGAGTAAATTGAATTCTATAGTACTCTTTCATGATTTCTACCCACTTAACCAGAATCTGTACTCACACACTGTTTTCCAGCCTGCTATTTTGTGCAAAATGTTCATACTCCTAACTAGAGTTAATCACACCAGGTATTCACTAAACTCCAACCGTTTCATCAATAAAAGAATAATCCAGACAGATTTATTTACCTTTAGTACATTATCACCATGTTAAAAACTCTAGGAAGGGTGAAGTTTGAATTACCCTATATACTTGGCATTATTCCTCCTATCATGCACAAAGTGAAAAAAAAAAAAAAAAGTTTTTGTAATTTCATTTTTTGACCCAGCTGCTACCATGCAACTTTGCTCCATTTTTTAATGTAAATACTTTTGAAAGAATTTATTTTTTTTCAAGCCCTTTAAATGGTAATATAAACGAGCATTACTTTGAGGAAACAGAGACTTATATAATGAAGTTGAAAATTCTAATATGGCAATTTACTCAGGTATATATCTTATAACATTCCTTACATATATTCACCTATAAATATGTAAAAGCAGACCTGTAAACCGTGCATTGTTTGCAAAAGAGACAAAAAAAAAAAAAAGAAATTTTACCAAAACTTCTATAAATATTCCCTGATAATCAGTGGATCAATAAATTGCAGTACAGTAATAATGCAATGTAATCATAATGGATATTATAACAATAAAAAATCCATTATTAATGTTATTGCTGTTGTTTATTTACTCAGTCATGTCTGGCTCGTTTTTTTGTCCCCATAGAATATAGTTGGCCAGTCTCCCCTGGCCATGGTATTTTCCAGGCAAGAATACTGGAGCAGGTTACCATTTTCTTTTGCAAGGCATCTTCCTGACCCAAACTACTTTTTTTCTGAATTGCAGGTGGATTGCTTAGTGTTGAACCATCAAGGCTTCCCAATTTTAATAATATGATATCTTAAAAAAATATTAAAATATGTGTACTACATTCCAATTTAAAAACTTAAAAACATGTAAAAGTACACATATTTAGGAATTCAAGCTTATATTAGAAAAGAGCTTCAGGGAATTTTACAAAAAAAAAGTCTGGATAGCACATACTTTGTACTTTGAGAGAGTAGAAGATTTAATAGTATTTAAAGAGGCACAAAGAGACCTCAAAAACAATGGAAAAAAATTTTTTTGGCTTAAGCTGGATTTTGAGTGCTGTGCACCTTCTGTATTCTCATCCTTCATTCCTTGTGTATATTTTATAGTTATCCTTTTAATTTTTAAAAAGTACAGAAATACATGGATCAAGAACATGGCAAATTATTACTTTTCTAAGCTAAAGAAATATCTGAGTTCTTAGATCATCAATACCTGGCAAAGTTAATCATGAGATCAATGTCAGAATAGATTTCAGTGTTTAATTATTTCAGGAATATTTAAAAAATTCATTGGGAGGAGGAAGTTTAACAATAATAAAATTATAGCAATTAATTATAATGAATAATGCACACATATCTATAAAAATGTTTTGGTTACTATGTTTATCAAACAAAATAATTGCAAGGCAACACTATCTAGTAGAATATGATAGGAAAGCTGCTATCTATAATTTTTTTAATCAAGGAGATAAAAAGAAAAAAAATCGATAAAATTGGACAAGAAGCATGAGTAAACAAAAAGTAAATATGTTTGTAGTGAAGTGTTCAGTCACACTGAGATCAGATACAGATAAGTAAAAGCCTTAAGGTCCTGCAGCTACCAAGCACTATAACGAATCAAATTCAGTCTGCTTTAGTCTAAAGCCCAAGCTGTGAATATCAACAAAGCAGAATTTTATCCAATCCCAAAAGAAAATCCATATATTTATCCAAGAAATTCTAGAATATGCTTTATATTTAATACTTTAATTAAAAATATTATACTTAAGCAGACTAAAAAAAAATAAGATATTATTAAATGATACTTTGTTTTTCCTGTGCTATTGAAAACCTTGCTTAAAGATACTGAGACGATTAAAGGCAAAATTATGCCTAATGCCTTAAATATCCTTTTTATTACCTTGTATATTCAACTATTTCCTTCTTACTGGATCCTATTCATTCGTTGTTAAACACATTTATGTCTCTCCACTAAAGAAAATTTTGCAGTCTCTGTTACCATATCCCATTGCATCTAAATTTCATTTAAATTAATGTCATTCTTTCCTTCCTTTAAAATCACTCATTTTTTTAATTTAAAGAGTTTTCGTCGTGTGCCCTGTGACATGTGTCAATTTAGTTCCTCAACCAGGGACTGATCTCATGGCCCTGTGATGTAAGAAAAGAAGTTTAACCATTGAATCACCAGAGAAATCTCTAAAGATTTTTAAATTTATGTCATTATGTATGTTTCTTCTATACAATATCATGTAAGTTTTATCTGTACATTACATTTCTACGTCTTATATAACAAGGCAAAGTGAAGTTGAAGTGAAGTCGCTCAGTCGTGTCCGACTCTTTGCGATCCCATGGACTGTAGCCTATCAGGCTCCTCCGTCCATGGGATTTTCCAGGCAAGAGTGCTGGAGTGGATTGCCATTTCCTTCTCCAGGGGATCTTTCCAACCGAGGGGTTGAACCCAGATCTCCTGCATTGCAGGCAGACGCTTTACCATCTGAGCCACCAGGGAATGGCATAACGCAGCAAGCTTACCACCAAAAAAATCCAGTTTCCATTTGTCACCATATAATTGATCACCTTTATCATTTTGCTCTTCCCCAAACCCTTTCCCCTTGGGTAAACACTACTCTGTTCTTTGAATTTTTGCCTTTATGTTTGTTTGGTCTATTTTATTCACTTATTTTTGTTTGTGTGTGTGTATGCCACCAAAAATCCAGTTTCCATTTGTCACCATATAGTTGACCACCTTTATCATTTTGCTCTTCCTCAAACCATTTCCCCTCAAGTAAACACTACTCTGTTCTTTGAATTTTTGCCTGTATGTTTGTTTGGTTTATTTTATTCACTTGTTTTTGCTTGTGTGTGTGTATGTGCGTGTGTGTTCATCATAGCATTTACAATAGCCAAAATATGGAAACAATTCAAGTGCCCACCAACAGATAAACAGATAAAGAAAATACGGTGCATGAATATACAATGGAATAATACTAATCCAGATGCTGTCCTGAGAATCCTTTATTCTTGGAGACAGAGAACTTTTGATACAGGCATTTTTACTACCTTCATACATTTTGAGTTTGTAAACTTATAACTATTCAGAATCAAATGAGACCAAATATATGGGAATACCTGTAGAGAAGTTAATTCTTCCAGTTCTTTCACAGCCTTGAATGCTATTACGAAATTTGTAGAGGAAGTTTTGTGCTGTCTACCCAAGACAGCTTTCTCCGTCCTTCATCATCTCCTGAAGATTGCCCAAATTCATGATTATTTAATTGGTGATGCCACTCAACAATTTCATCCCTCTGGTATCCTCTTCTTCTGCCTTCAATCTTTCCTAGCATAAGGGTCTTTTCTAATTAGTCATCTCTTAGTATCAGGTGGCCAAAATATTGCAGGTTTAGCAATAATTCTTTCAGTGAGTATTCTGGGTTGATTCTCTTTAAGAATAACTTGTTAGATCTCACTGTAGTCCAAGGAACTCTCAAGAGTCTTCTCCAGCACTGCAGTTCAAAGACATCAATTCTGTGGCATTCTCCCTTCTTACCGGGCCAGCTCTCACATGTGTACATGAGCACTGGAAAGACAATATGGACCCTAATTGGCAAAATGATGTCTATGCTTTCTAACAGATTCTCTAGGTTTGCTATAGAGTCTCAGTCAAGAAGTAATCATCTTAATTAAATGGCTGCTGTCACCATCTATTGTGGTTTTAGAACACAAGAAGAGAAATATGTCACTGTTTTCACCTACCCCTTTTCTATTTGCTATGAAAAAATGGGACTGGATGTCATGATCTTAATGTTTTATAATGTTGAGTTTTAAGCCAGCTTTTTCACTCTCCTCTTTCACCTTTATTAAGGGGCTTATTACTTCCTCTTCTTCACTTTCTGCCATTAAAGTGATATCATCTGCATATCTCAGGTTGTTGGTATTTCTCCCAGAAATCTTGATTCCAGCTTGTAATTCATCCAGCCCAACATTTTTCATTCTCTGCTCTACATTTTAATTAAATTGGCAAGGTGACAATAAATAGCCTTGTCTTACTCCATTTATAATTTTTAACTAGTCAGTTGTTCTACATAAGTTTCTAACTGCTGCTTCTTTTTCCATACACAGGTCACTCAGGCAACAAGTAAGATGGTCCCCAAAATAGTGGAGGGCTTTAATAACCTACCTTCATCAGTGGACAAATCATCTAGACATAAAATCAATAAGGAAACACAGACCATGAATGAAACTTATAGAGCATTCTATCAAAAGGAGATGATTGAACATTCTTCTCAAGTGCACACAGAACTTTTTCAGGATTGACCACATTCTGAGCCATAGGCGAGGCTTGGCAAACTTAAGAAAATCAAAATCTTATCAAGCATCTTTTCTGATCACAAGGCTATGAAATTAGAAATAAAGTACAAGAAAAGACTCTAAAAAAAAAAACAAACAATATACTACTAAACAACCATTGGATCACTGAATAAATAAAAAAGAAATAAAATAAGAAATTTAAAAAAAAAATTCTAGAGACAAATCGAATTAAAAACACCGTAGTCCAAAACTTAGGGGATGCAGCAAAACAATTCTAAAAGGGAAGTTTATAGCAATACCGTATCTTGCTATTGTTTGTATCTATCTTACCTCAAGAAACAAGAAAAATATTAGATCAAAAAAACTAACCATACATCTAAAATAACTATACAAAGAACCAACAAAACCTAAAGTTGGTAGAAGGAAGGAACTCATAAAGATCAGAAGAGAAATAAATGAAATAGAGAGAAGAAAAAATCAGTCATAAAGATCAATAAAACTAAATGGTGGTTCTTTGAAAAGATAGACAAAATTGACAAATCTTTAGCTTTTTCTTCACCAAGAAGAAAAGGGAGAGGACTCAAATTGGTAAAATTAGAATACAAAAGGGAGAAGTTACAACTGAGTTCACAGAAATACCAAGGATCATAAGATACTATCATGAACAATTGTAGGCTTCTTGGATGGCACTGATGGTAAATAATCTGCCTGCCAATGCAGGAGACACAGGAGATATGGGTTTTATCCCTGGGTCAGGAAGATCCCCTGGAGAAAGAAATGGCAACCCACTCCAGTATTCTTGATTATAAAATCCCATGGACAGATCTAAAGCCCATGGAACCTCAAAGAGTCAGACAGGACTGAGGACGAGCACAATGAACAAACGTATGCCAATAAAATGGACAACCTGAAAAGAATGGACAAATTCTTAGAAAGGTAAGTCTCTCTAGCCTGAACCAGGAAGAAATATAAAATACAAACAGACTAATCACAAGCACCAAAAATGAAACCATGATTAAAAACCTCCCAAGAAACCAAAGTCCAGGATACAATGGCTTCCCAGGTGAATTTTATCAAACATTTAAAGAAGAGTTAACACCTATCCTTCCAAAACTGTCCTAAAAAGTCACAGAGGAAAGAAAACTCCCCAAGTCATTTTATGAGGCCACCATCACCTTAATACCAAAACCAGACAAAGATGCCATAAAAAGGAAGAAATAAAATTGCCAGCCAATATCACTGATGAACATAGATGCAAAAATACTCAACAAAATAGATGTAGAAAAATTCTTTGACAAAATTCAGCGCCCATTTATGATAAAACCTCTCCAGAAACAGGGCACAGAGGCTACATACCTCAACCTAAGGAAGACCATATATAACAAATCTACAGCAGCATCATAGTCAATAGTGAACAGCTGAAAATGTTTTTCTAATATTAGAAGCAAGACAAAGATGTCCACTGTCATCTCTTTTACTGAACATAGTTTTAAAAGTTTTAGCTGCAACAATCAAAGAAGAAAAAGAACTAAAGGGAATCTAAATTGGAAGAGAAAAAGTTAAACCATCACTGTGTGCAGATGACATGATACTATAAATAGAAGATCCTAAAGATGCTAGAACCTATCAGTAAATTTGATAACATTGTAGGTTAAAAAATTAATACAAATCTGTTGCATTTCTGTACACTACCAATGAAAGGTCATAAAGAGAAATTCAAGAAGCAATTCCATTTGCCACTGTGTTGAAAAGAATAAAATAAGTAGGAATAAACCTACCTAAGAAGAAAAGAGGCCTATACTATGAAAACTATAAGATTCTGATGAAAGATATCAAATAAGACATAAACAGATGAAAATATGTTCATATATTGGAAGAATCAATATTCTGAAAATGACTATATTACCCAAGGCAATATACAGATTAAATGCAAACCTTATCAGATTACTAATGACATATACAAAGAACTAGAATAAAAAAATCTCAAAATCTGTATGGAGATGCAAAAGGTCCTGAATAGCAAAAGCATATGAAAATGAAAAATGAAGCTGGAGGAATCAGTCACTGACTCCAGTCTATAATACAAAGCTATCATCATCAAAACAGTATGGTACTGGCACAAAAATAGAAATTTAGATCAGGGAACAAGATAGGAAAACCATAAATAAGCCTATACACATATGGTCAAATAATCTATGACAAAGGAAGCAAGACTACACAATGTTCAAATGACAGACTGTTTATCAAATTGTGCTCGGAAAACTGGAGAGTCACAGATTTTAAAAAAAAATGAAATTAGATAATTCCTTAACTCCATATACAAATATAAGCTCAAAATTAATTAAATATATAAATGTGTGATAGAACATTATAAAACTCAGTGGAAAAACATAAGCAAAACACAGTATGATATGAATTACAGTAACATCTTTTTCAATCCATCTATCAGAATAGTAAAATCATGAACAACTTATTGTAAAATTCAGAGATAAACTGAAGAGATTAGGGAAAAGCATTAGGTCATACAGGGATACCCTAATCAAACCCTTATGATTATATAGTGGAAGTGACAAAAAGAATGAAGGGACTAGATCTCATGGACAGATCTAGTGGACAGCCACTGGTGGAAACAGTGGCTGAAGAACTATGGACAGAAGTTAGAAACAGTGTACAGGAGACAGTGATCAAAAACATCCCCAAGAAAAATAAAAGCTAAAAGGTAAAATTGTCATTTGAGGAGGCCTTAAAAATAGCTAAGAAAAAAACAGAAGTGAAAGGCAAAGGAGAAAAGGAAAGTTATATCCATCTAGATGCAAAGTTCCAAAAATAGCAAAGAGAGATAAGAAAGCCTTTTTAACTGAACAATGCCAAGAATTACCAGAAAGCAATAGAATGAGAAAGACTAGAGATCTCTTCAAGAAAATTAGTGATGTCAAGGGAACATTTAATGTGAAGATGGCACAATAAAGACAGAAATGGTATGAGCCTAACAGAAGCAGAAAATATAAAGAAGTGGCAAAAATACCAAGAAAAACTGTACAGAAAAGGTCTTAATGGATAGCCAAGACGTGATCACTCACATAGACTCAGACATCCTGGAGTTGGAATGCAAGTGGGCCTTAGAAGCATTACTGCAAACAAAACTAGAAGCAGTGAAGGTGTCCCATGTGAACTATTTCAAATCCTGAAAGATGATGTTGTGAAAGTGCTGCCCTCAATATGCCAGCAAATTTGTAAATTCAGCAGTGGCCACAGGACTGGTCAGTTTCCACTGATAAGGTTACTTTTCGTTTCAAACCCAGAGAAGGGCAATGCCAAAATGTGTTCAAATGATCATACAATTGCACACATTTCATGCACTAGCACAGAGAAGGCAATGGAGCCTCCCAAAATAAAGTCTGACCTGTTTCAACTCTTTCCCCATCTATTTCCCATGAAATGATGGGACCAGATGCCATGATCTTCGTTTTCTGAATGTTGAGCTTTAGGCCAGTTTTTTCACTCTTCTCTTTCACTTTCATCAAGAGGCCTTTTAGTTCCTCTTCACTTTCTGCCATAAGGGTGGTGTAATCTTCATATCTGAGATTATTGCTATTTCTCTCAACAATCCTGATTCCAGATTATGCTTCTTCCAGCCCAGCATTTCTCATGATATACTCTGCATATAATTTAAATAAGCAGGGTGATAATATACAGCCTTGACGTACTCCTTTTCCTACTTGGATCGAGTTTGTTGTTGATTACACCAAAGTCTTTGACTGTGTGGATCACAATAAACTATGGAAAATTCTGAAAGAAATGGGAATACCAGATCACCTAACCTGCCTCTTGAGAAATCTGTATGCAGGTCAGGAAGCAACAGTTAGAACTGGACATGGAACAACAGACTGGTTCCAAATAGGAAAAGGTGTACATCAAGTCTATATATCGTCACCCTGCTTATTTAACTTATATGCAGACTACATCATGAGAAACGGTGGACTGGAAGAAACACAAGCTGGAATCAAGATTGCCGGGAGAAAGATTAATAACCTCAGATATGCAAATAACACCAATCTTATGGCAGAAAGTGAAGAGGAATTAAAAAGCCTCTTGATGAAAGTGAAAGAGGAGACTGAAAAAGTTGGCGTAAAGCTCAACATTCAGAAAACGAAGATCATGGCATCCGGTCCCATCACTTCATAGGAAATAGATGGGGAAACAGTGGAAACAGTGTCAGACTTTGTTTTTTGGGGCTCTAAAATCACCGCAGATGGTGACTGCAGCCATTAAATTAAAAGACGCTTACTCCTTGGAAGAAAAGTTATGACCAACCTAGATAGCATATTCAAAAGCAGGGACATTACTTTGTCGACTAAGTCTGTCCAGTCAAGGCTATGGTTTTTCCTGTGGTCATGTATGGATATGAGAGTTGGGCTTTGAAGAAGGCTGAGCACCAAAGAATTGATACTTTTGAACTGTGGTGTTGGAGAAGACTCTTGAGGGTCCCTTGGACTGCAAGGAGATCCAACCAGTCCATTCTGAAGGAGATCAACCCTGGGATTTCTTTGGAGGGAATGATGCTAAAGCTAAAACTCCAGTACTTTGGCCACCTCATGCGAAGAGTTGACTCATTGGAAAAGACTCTGATGCTGGGAGGGATTGGGGGCAGTAGGAGAAGGGGACGACTGGGGATGGGATGGCTGGATGGCATCACCGACTTAATGGACATGAATCTGAGTGAACTCCAGGAGATGGTGATGGACAGGGAGGCCTGGCATGCTGCCATTCATGGGGTCGCAAAGAGTCGGACACAACTGAGTGGCTGAACTGAACTGAACTGATGTGAAGAGCTGACTCATTTGAAAAAACCTCATGTTGGGAAAAATTGAAGGCAAGAGGAGAAGGGGACAATAGAGGATGAGATGGTTGGATGGCATTACCGACTCCATGGAAATGAGTTTGAGTAAACTCCAGTAGTTGGTGATGGACAGGGAGGTCTGGTGTGTTGTAGTCCATGGAGTCATAAAGAGTTAGACATGACTGAGCTACTGAACTGACTGACTGACAATAGGATATTACTTAACCATTAAAAGGAATTAAATAATATCATTTGCAGCAAAATAAATGGACCTAGATATTGTCATACTGAGTGAAGTAAGTCAGACAGAGAAGGAGAAAAATCATATAACATCCTTTATATGTAGAATTTAAAAATAAATGATACAAATGAATTATGTACAAAACAGAAAGAGACTCACAGTCTTAGAAAACAAATTTATGGTTGCTGGTGGGAAAAGATAGTTAGGGGCTTTGGGAAGATCAGGTACACATTGCTTTAGCCATATGATTATCTCAATAGATGCAGAGAAAGCCTTTGACAAAACTCAACATTCATATATGATAAAAACACTCAAGAAAGGAGGAATAGAAGGGACATACCTCCACACAATAAAAGCTATACATGAGAAACCCACAGGGAACATTATCTTCATTATCCTCATTATGTTTAAAAATTGAAAGCATTTCCCCTAAAATCAAGAACAAGACAAGGGTGCCCACTTTCACCAATAATATTCAACATAGTTTTGGAAGTTTTGGCCACAGCAATCAGAGCAGAAAAAGAAATAAAAGGAATTCAAATTGGAAAAGAAGTAAAAATCTCACTGTTAGCAGAAGACATGATCATCTAGACAGAAAACCATAAAGACTCCACCAGAAAATTGCTAGAGCTAATCAATGAATATGGTAAAGTTGCAGGATATAGAATCAACAGACATAAATCCCTTGGATCCATATACACTAATAATGAGAAGATAGGAAGACAAATTAAGGAAACAATTCCATTCACCATTACAATGAAAAGAATAAAATACTATGAATATATCTACCTAAAGAAACTAAAGACCAATATATAGAAAACTATAAAATACTGGTGAAAGAAATCAAAGAGGACACTAATAGATGGAGAAATATACCATGTTCATGGATTGGAAGAATCAATATAGTCAAAATGAGTATACTACACAAAGCAATCTATAGATTCAGTGCAATCCCTATCAAGCTACCAATGGTATTTTTCACAGAGCTAGAACAAATAATTTCACATTATGTATGGAAATACAAAAAACCTCGAATAGCCAAAGCAATGTTGAGAAAAAAGAATGGAACTGGAGGAATCAACCTGCCTGAGTTCAGGCTCGATGGCAAAGCCACAGTCATCAAGAAAGTATGGTACTGGCACAAAGACAGAAATATACATCAATGGAACAAAATAGAAAGCCCAGAGATAAACCCACCCACCTATGGATACCTTATCTTTGACAAAGGAGGCAAGAATATACAATGGATTAAAGACAGTCTCTTTAACGAGTGGAGCTGGGAAAACTGGTCAACCACTTGCAAAAGAGTGAAATTAGAACACTTTCTAATACCATACACAAAAATAAATTCAAAATGGATTAAAGATTTAAACATAAGACCAGAAACTATAAAACTCCTAGAGGAGAACATAGGCAGAACGCTCTCTGACAGAAATCACAGCAGGATCCTCTATGACTCACCTCCCAGAATACTGGAAATAAAAGTAAAATAAACAATGGGACCTAATTAAACTTAAAAGCTTTTGCACAACAAAGGAAACTATAAGCAAGGAGAAAAGATAGACAGCCTTCAGAATGGGAGAAAATAATAGCAAATGAAGCAACTGACAAACAACTAATCTCAAAAATATACAAGCAACTCCTGCAGCTCAATTCCAGAAAAATAAATGACCCAATCAAAACAATAGGCCAAAGAACTAAATAGACATTTCTCCAAAGAAGACATACGGATGGCTAACAAACATATGAAAAGATGCTCAACATCACTCATTATCAGAGAAATGCAAATCAAAAACACAATGAGGTACCATTTCTTGCCAGTCAGAATGGCTGCGATCCAAAAGTCTACAAGCAATAAATGCTACAGAGGGTGTGGAGAAAAGGGATCCTTCTTACACTGTTGGTGGGAATGCAAACTAGTACAGTCACTATGGAGAACAGTGTGGAGAATCCTTAAAAAACTGGAAATAGAACTGCCATATGACCCAGCAATCCCACTGCTGGGCATATACACAGAGGAAACCAGAATTGAAAGAGACACATGTACCCCAAGTTCATTGGAGCACTGTTTATAATAGCTAGGACATGGAAGCAAACTAGATGTCCATCAGCAGATGAATAGATAAGAAAGCTGTTGTACATATACACAATGGAGTATTATTCAGCCATTAAAAAGAATGCATTTGAATCAGTTCTAATGAGGTGGATGAAACTGGAGCCTATTATACAGAGTGAAGTAAGCCAGAAAGAAAAACACCAATTTTTCACAGGATACTAATGCCTATATATGGAATTTAGAAAGATGGTAATGATAACCCTGTATGTGAGACAGCAAGAGAGACACTAATGTACAAAACAGTCTTTTGGACTCTGTCGGAGATGGTGAGGGTAGTATGATTTGGGAGAATGGCATTAAAACATGTATAATATCTTATGTGAAGTGAATCGCCAGTCCAAGTTTGATGCATGATACAGGATGCTCGGGGCTGGTGCACTGGGATCACCCAGAGGGATGGTATGGGAAGGGAAGTGGAAGGAGGGTACAGGATGGGGAACATGTGTACACCTGTGGTGGATTCATGTCAATATATGGCAAAAACCAATATAATATTGTAAAGTAATTAGCCTCCAATTAAAATGAATATATTTATATTAAAAAAAAAAAAGAAATTCAGACCTCATATATTAAGGCCTTGTCATTAACATGGAGCTCTACCCACTTTTCACTGCAAAACATATCTTTGTTTACAGATTCTGCTGAAAGCAAAGTAAACTATCAGTGATTGGTTTTTCAATTCTCATTTAGAACCAATTCCAGCTGTAGCCATTCTTAAAATACTAGGCCAAAATGCATATTATCAGATTAATATTGAAATGCAGCAGCTTTTACACTACAGTCTCTTTATATTTTGAGTTTATTACTAAGTTATTTCCTGTCAGAAATCAAATCAGTTTTTGTGTGGAAAGGGTAGGAGCAAGGACTTTTTGGAATTTAAAGCAGTAAAAATTCAAGGAACACATATCCCATAATAATTAGGTGCCAAACCGAACGAATTTTACATAATAAACGTCAAATATTATAATTTGCTGACACTGTAATCATTTTCTTATATTTCCTTTATTCCTCTCTTTTTTAACTTTATTACTGACCTGGTCACATGCGTATATTAAAGTGCGTAAAATAATCTGAGTGATAAAGCATCAAAGAAAGTTACCATAGTGTAAACAGGGAAAACTGTAATATTTTTACATCAATGAAAGTAGGTTCACGTGTTCTTTGCCATCATTATCTGCTCTCCTTAATGTAACTGCCATTCTATCACCTTGATTAGTTTTACCAGTTCTAAAATGTCATGTAAATAACATCATAGTGTATGTACTTTTGTGAATTTGCCTTCTTTTCCTCAAAATTAGGTCTACAAGATTTTTTCATTCTACTGTATATATCATTTAGTTTACTTTTTTTTTTTTTTTTTCTTTTCTGTGTGGTATACCATTGAACCGATAAAATGAAATATGTTTATTCATTGCTTTACTCATGGATAATTAGGTTGCATTTGTTTTGGGAAGTTGCAGAAAAATATTATGTACATTCTTATGCATAACTTTTTGTGACCACATATATTCATGTAGAGTCAGTTCAGTTCAGTCGCTCAGTCGTGTCCGACTCTTTGAGACCCCATGAAACACAGCACGCCAGGCCTCCCTGTCCATCATCAACTCCCGTAGTTCACCCAAACTCACATCCGTCGAAACGGTGATGCCGTCCAGCCATGTCATCCTCTGTCATCCCCTTCTCCTCCTGCCCCCAATCCCTCCCTGCATCAAGGTCTTTTCTAATGAGTCAACTCACATCCATACCTGACCACTGGAAAAAGCCATAGCCTTGACTAGACCGACCTTTGTTGACTAAGTAATGTCTTTGCTTTTCAATATGCTATCTAGGCAGGTCAGAACTTTCCTTCCAAGGAGTAAGTTTCTCTCAATTTCATGGCTGCAATCATGTAGAATAGGTACCTCTATGAAATATTGTTAAGTCATAGGCTGATATTAATCTACCTTTGCATTAATTTAATCTGTTTATTGAATCTGTTATTTACATCAGGCATAAGTAACGAGGGTGGCCTAGTCATAAATGATTCAAGCTGATCTCTAAATGCCACCCATGCTGCTGCTGCTGCTGCTGCTAAGTTGCTTCAGTCATGTCCGACTCTGTGCAACCCCTTAGACGGCAGCCCACCAGGCTTCTCTGCCCCTGGGATTCTCCAAGCAAGAATACTGGAGTGGGTTGCCATTTCCGTCTCCAATGCATGAAAGTAAAAAGTGAAAGTGAAGTCACTTAGTCATTCCCAACTCTTAGCGACCCCATGGACTGCAGCCTACCAGGCTCTTCCATCCATGGGATTTTCCAGGCAAGAGTACTGGAGTGGGGTGTCATTGCCTTCTCCAAACCCTACCCCAGATAAATTCAATTGTCCAAGGAGAGCTCACAGATATCCTATAAAATAACTATAGAAAAGTTTCCAACTCAGAGGCATGAACTCAAGGCACACAGTTGATACAAACTAACCACTGAAGCTTCTCCAACTCCCACACATGCATCCTTGATGCACAGCTGTGTCCTCAAGTGACCTCAGGCAACCTGAAGCCCACTAATGATTCATGGGCATTCCGTAAATACATACACCTGATTATAAGAGACTGAGCTATGTGAAAGACATACACAGTAGAGCCTGTTATTATATATCTTGCAACTGTCAATCAAAACTCTCAGTCCACACCATCTAGATGAATATGTAGAAGTCTCCTCTTGAAAAACCCTTACTTCATTATTTTGGCATCACAGCCTGTCTTAGCTTGGCACATCTCTCTTTTGAGTTCCTTGAGTTTCTCTTTCTGTTCCTTCTTCAATTAACTTATTTTTGCTACAGATAAACCCTCAGATTTTTCTCTGTGTTCTTACCAAAAACCAAGGCCTCATGAGGAACTGTCCTCTTCAATTATTAGTGTGAAGTAGTGAAAGTGTTAGTCACTCAGTCATGTCCAGCTCTTTGCAACCCCATGGGCTATACCCTGCCAGGTTCCTATGTCCATGGAATTCTCTAGGCACTAATGCAGTAGTGGGTTAGCCATTCCCTTCTCTGAGAGGTCTTCTCAACCCAGGGATCAAACTCAGGTCTCCTGTATTGCAGACAGATTCTGTACCATCTGAGTCACCAGAAAAGTGAAAGTGTTAGTCACTTCAATCAGGTCCAACTCTTTGTGACCCTTGGACTCTAGTCCACCAGGCTCCTCTGTCCATGGAATTCTCCAGGCAAGAATACTGGAGTAGGTAACATTTCCCTTCTCCAGCTGATCTCCTCTATCCATGGATTGAACCTAAGTCTCCTGCATTGCAGGTGAATTCTTTACCATAAAAGCCATGAGGGAAGCCACCAGGGAAGTCCCTCAATTTTCCCTATCTGGTAACAAATCAAGATAGTAGATACATGAGCATTCACACAGTTCTTTCAACTTTTATGCATGTTTGAAATATTTCAAAATAAAAAGGGGGAAGTCTAATACGGAGGATATAAGCAAGTACCAGGTTTACTCATTCTTGATTTGTGTGCAAGGCACATTTAAATATCCAGAAATGCCTATGAAAGAAAAACCATGTGCTGCACTACAGAGTGGCTGGCCTTTGACATTAAGCTGAGAAATTAGGCCAGGATTCAACCCTTCTGCAGGAAGATATACGCAAGAAAGCACATAATGCTTGTAATCTGTATATTTTTTCTCTTATCACAGACACATAAATCAGTTAAATCATACTGTGCTGAAAGGATAAATAGAACCCCGAAGTGATGCATTTTTGGTTCTTTCATATGAAAGCTTGATGAAACAGACATCATGTTTTCTCGTAATAAAGTCATATGATGACCTTTCATCTGATATTCAAAATCATCTTAATGTATTCTAAAATAAACATAAAATCTCTAAATTCAATTTTCCATTTTACTGGTGGGTTCACATGTACAGGGAATCATCCTTGAGGCATTTACTAATTTGAATCCATATCTAATCACTGTGTGGATTTTTGACCTCCCAAATAATGTTTCATCAGGATTGCTTTGTAATACTTCACTTTAGGCTTTGAGATGAGAAGTTCAGTTCAGTCACTCAGTCGTATCTGACCGTTTGGAACCTCATGGACTGCAGCACTACAGGCTTCCCTGTAAATCACCAAATCACTGTGCCTACTCAAATTCATGTCCATCATGTCAATGATGCCATCCAACCTTCTCATCTTCTGTCATTGGCTTCTCCTCCCACCTTCAATCTTTCCCAGCATCAGGGTCTTTTCCAGAGAGTCAGTTCTTCACATCATGTGGCCAAAATATTGGAGTCTGAACTTCAGCCTCAGTCCTTCCAATGAATATTCTGGACTGATTTCCTTTAGGATGGATTGGTTGGATCTCCTTGCAGTCCAAGGGACTCTCAAGAGTTTTCTCCGACACCACAGTTCGAAAGCACCAATTATTTGATGCTTAGCCTTCTCTATGGTCCAAAACTCACATCTGTACATGACTACTGGAAAATCCATAGCTTTGACTATATAGGACTTTGTCAACAAAGTAATAGCTCTACTTTTTAATAGCTCTGTCTAGGCTCCTCATAGCTTTTCTTCCAAGGAGCAAGCATCTTCTAATTTCATGGCTGCCGTCACTGTCTTCAGTGATTTTGAAAGTCAAGAAAACAGTCAGTGTTTTCGTTTTTTTTTTTTTTTTTTTTTCCATTTATACTCTGTGAAGTAATGGGACCAGATGTCACTATCTTAATTTTTTTAATATGCATTTAAAGCCAGTGTTTTGCTTGTTTGTTTGTTTGTTTTACTTTCCTCTTTGACTTTCATCAAGAGGCACTTTAGTACCTTTTTACTTTCTCCCATTAGTGTAGTATCATATGTATATCCGATGTTGTTGATATTTTTTCCTGAAATCCTGATTCCAGTTTGTCATTCATCCAGACCAACATTTCACATGATATACACTTCAGATAAGTTAAATAAGCAAGGTAAGAATATACAGCCTTAACATACTCCTTTCCCAATTTTGAACCAACCCAGTGACCAGTTTTAACTGTTGCTTCTTGACCGACATACAGGTTTCTCAGGAGGCAGGTAAGATGGTCAGGAATTCTCATCTTTTTAAGAATTTTCTACAGTTTGTTGTGATCCACACAGTCAAAGGCTTTGGCATTGTCAATAAAGCGGAAGTATATATTTTTTATAGAACTCTCTTACTTTTTCAATGATCCAACAGATGTTGATAATTTGATCTCTGGTTCCTCATCCTTTTCTACATTCAGCTTGAACATCTAGAAGTTCACAGTTTACATACTGTTGAAGCCTGGCTTGGAGAATTTAGAGCATTACTTTGCTAGTGTGTGAGATGAGTGCAATTGTGAGGTAGTTTTAACATTCTTTGCCATTGCCTTTCTTTGGGATTGGAACGAAAGCTAACATTTTCCAGTCCTGTGACCACTATTGAGTTTTCCAAATTTGCTGGCATATTGAGTACAGCACTTGCACAATATCCTCTTTTAGGATTTGAAATAGTTCAGCTGTAATTCCATCACTTCCAACAGCTTTGTTTGTATAATGCTTTCTAAGACCTACTTGACTTCACCCTCCAAGATGTCTGGCTCTATGTGAGTGAGCACACTATCATGGTTATATGGGTCATTAACTTTTGTGTGTGTGTGTGTGTGTGCAGTTCTTCCATGTATTCTTGCCACCTCTACACCTCTAGTTAATCTCTTCTGCTATTGTTAAGCCCTTGCTATTTCTGTCCTTTATTGTGCCCATTTCTGCATGAAATTTTTCAATTTTTTTGAAGAAATCTCTCGTCTTTCCCATTGTATCATTTTCCTCTATTTTTTGCATTATTCATGTCAGAATGCTTTCTTCTTTATCCTTGTTATTTTGCCTATAAAAGTTAATCCAAGAAAAGCTAAAATAATGACTATTCACATATATATAATTTCCTGAGCTCAGTGATAATAAGGATCAAAACTTCTTTACTTTTCTTATATCATTGCTTTATAAAATAGTGAGTGAGTGAGTGATAGTTTCTCAGTCATGTCTGACTATTTGTGACCCCATGAACTGTAACTTGCCAGGCTTCTTTGTCCATTGAATTCTCCAGCCAACAGTGCTGCAGTGGGTTGCCATTTACTTCCCCAGATTTATAAAATAATCACCATACACATTTTTTCATCATCTGAGAAGTTCTGCTGTAAGCTGTTTTTCTGTGTGATCTTGAATTGAAATCTAAAGTTTTTCATTTCTAATTTTATTTTCTTGACCACTATTTACTCATGTTAGACCAACAGAGTTATGAAGGATGTTAAATCAAGTCTAAAATTAAAATGTGTGCTAATAATTTTTATTCTTACTTGAATAAATATTGTTTTTGCCAGTACTTTCATGATGAAAATCGCTTATCTCCAAATTTAAATTTTCAATACTCTTAAAGAATATCCAAGGAAGAAATTGAGAATATATCTGGTAATTCATGCAAAAAATCCCTGAAATCTGCCTTTGACAAAAAGTAAATTTAAGGATGAAAAAAAACATTTTTGCCTTGCTCAAATTTTTCATGAAATTGCTAAATTGTCCACTTCTTTGAGCAAGAGTTATATGAATTTTTAAGAATATTGTTTCACTAAAATTATATTTGCTTAAAATGTATACTTGCATAGTACATAGGTAAATATGGAAAGAATAACACTTTAAACAGCTGAAATCCTATTTGCATATTTTCACTGAAAGTCACTAAAGTAAACTCATATTTATTACAATAGATTGAAGGGATCTATACTTTTGGAGGGCACCTCCATTAGCTCAGTGGTAAAGAATTACCTGCAATGCAGGAGAAGCAAGTTCGATCTCTATGTTGGGAAGGTCCTCTGAAGAAGGGCATAGCAACCCACTCCAGTATTCTTGCCTGAAGAATCCCATGGATAGTGCAGCATGGTGGGCTACAGCCCATGAGGTCACAAACATTCAAACATGATTAAAGAGACTGAGCACACACATGCATACTTTAGGAAATTCTAAATAAGTCTCAAAGTGCATTTGTCTTTATCTTAAGGTGTTCATACAATGATCCTTTGCTGTATTTAATCAGAATTAAATATAATGAACATTCAAAAAATGAAAAAAGAAATCATTTCCTTGGATAACTCATTGCCCTTTAAGTAAATGCAATAATTAATTGATAGATTATTGTAAACAAGAAGTCAGGCCCTATAAAAATCTAGGAAATAACATTTTAATGTATATATGGGTGTACTAATGTCTATGTATATTTATTGTCTATCATTTATAGTACCTAAACAAAATCAACACAGAGATTAAAAACAACAACAACAAAGAAAAACAGTTTACTGAGTTCCTATTACTAGAATATTCAACAAAACCCTGAGGAAAAAAAAATAAACATAAAAAGCAAAAAAGATACTGTTTTCCCCTTGTTTGAGAGACTGAGCTTGACTTTATCTGTCCTTTAAGTTTAGGTATAATTGTTCCTCAGACCATGAAATTTGCTCCAATGTTATACATTTATTTACATTGTGAGATATTTAAAACTTTTTTTAAAGAGTCAAAAAATATATATATTATCAGAAAAAAATACAGAATAATATTATCAGAGTATCAAATTATACCAAATTTTACCACACACTCCCTCAACTTAAAATCATACTATATTATATCTGCCATTATTGCAACCTTAACTAAAAAATTCCAGTGAAAAAAATCTAAGTTAAATAAAGACATACAATTAAAGATCCTTTATATAATATTCAGAAAGAAATTAGACACATATTTTAAACACTTTATAGCTCAATAATTGAAACATGATTTTATATAAAGTAATTATAAAGTTATGAAATATGATATATATTTATTTGTAGAAATAAAAAAATAATTGAAAATAATTTAAATTTTTAGAAAAAATTATATGTTTCTATGTATTGAGAAGATAAACTTACAAGCATTGCTTCCTTTTCTATAGGAAGTTGTGTATCCACTGAAAAAGATTTTCTTGACCCCATTTCCACTGGGCTACTTTTTCTACAAATAGAAAAGTTCTAGTTATTATTAGCAGTGCCCAATAGACATGCAGGTGAAAGGATTATTGAATATGGCATATATTTTGTTAGGAAAAGGCACTTGAGAGAAAAATGCAGCTGCAAAACTATTATTAAAATATGCTTTTGCTTAAAGGTGAGTTGCAAGGAAATTTTTTCTCTTTTATTTTAATTAGGTAAGCCCAAGCATATTTTATGTGTAGAATATTTCAAATGGTGAGGGAAATGAGTGTAATTTAGCAACTAATAGTTTTTAAAATGGCCTTTTAAGATATTTTTGTTGGTCTCTTGAAGTTCTACCAGCTGGTTTGCAATTACAGAAATGCTATAGAAGGAATCACTCTGGGATAGCTGAATTACTGGAAACTTTAGTGGAGTCAGATCAAAGGCTGACAAGGGGCTTTACTTAGAAGATAAAGTACAATAGGTTTGTGAAAAGTTTTATTTGAGATCATTTCCTTATCTCTCAAAGACTGAATAAAACATTTGAAACATCAGCAATCCAGAGTAATCCACTTTCCTCTGACCTGAGCTTCTATAAGCCTACTGCTGTAGTTTAATACTTTGATTTGTTGAGAATGAAAGGAAAAGAAAGAGAAAAAAAAAAAAAAAAGGAGATGAGAAAAAAGGCTGATTTTGTCATATCAGGCAAAGTAAACTCTCAGGTAGTCATGTCAGGAGAGGAAGTGAATTGTTTACTCAAGTGTTCTTTTAATCAGTGAATTTCTATAACACATATCATATTCCTTTAATAGTTATAAACATAATTTATATTAATACATGTACTCATGAAAACTGAACTTATTTAAATAAAAAATATTTCTATAAGTAGAATTGACTAAAACAAAATATATATTCTATAATTTTTAATCTTTAAGTCATAAAATAAGATTTAATGACTTTTTCACAGACATATTAGAAAATACTTGGTGGACCTCTGAGATTTCCTTTCCTCTCTGATTTATTTTCCAAGCACCCACTAAAATGTGTCAACTCTTTTCTAAAATTGTTCCATTTCTTTGTTGTCTAGACTAGATATTTTACTTCCATTTTTAGTTATCCCATTTGCTTTACCATATCTTCTTTAAAATGTTTTCATAGGAATTTACTTAAGCATCTGTATTCAACCAACTTTTTTTCTACTCACTGAATTATTACTTCAGTCTTATCCACCTGTGGATTTTAGTTGCCAAGGTCACTAATGACACTTTTGTTACTAACTCTTAAAAGCATATATCCATTTTTCTTACTGTAACTTTGCTGTATTTTTCATTGTTTAGTAATCCCTCTCCACCTCAGTTCTCTCCTCTCTTGTCTCCCTTGACACTATTCTCCTGCTTTCTTGGCTGATTCTTCTCAGTCTTTTTTGAATGCCACAAGCTGCACTGAAACATTAAATGTTGACTTTGCTAGGATTATTTTCCTTATTTCATTTCTCTTCTCTCATCACCTACTCTTCCTGCCAGGGTGATCAACTTCCTGAATTTGTTTTCTATTAATATATGTTAATAACGTACATTTCAATCCCATCTCCATTTCTCATGAGTTAAATAATTATATATCTTGCATTTTGGTGTTTGATTGCTAGATGGCACATCTTAATGAGAACATACAGTAAATTGAATTATTTATTTTCCTTATAAATGATTTTCCAGTATCCCTTGTTGTAGAGCTGGTTACTGCAATTTAGCTTTAACTTAGACAACATATTAAAAAGCAGTGACATTACTTTGTCAACAAAGGTCCATCTAGTCAAGGTTATGGTTTTTCCAATAGCCATGTATGGATATGAGAGTTGGACTATAAAAAAAAAAAAAAACTGAGCACAGAAGAATTCATGTTTTTGAACTGTAGTGCTGGAAGAAACATAAGCTGGATCAAGATTTCTGGGAAAAATATCAATAACCTCAGATATGCAGATGACACCACCCTTATGGCAGAAAGTGAAGAGGAATTAAAAAGCCTCTTAATGAAAGTGAAAGAGGAGAGTGAAAAAGTTGGCGTAAAGCTCAACATTCAGAAAATGAAGATCATGGCATCCGGTCCCATCACTTCATGGGAAATAGATGGGGAAACAGTGGAAACAGTGTCAGACTTTATTTTTTGGGGCTCCAAAATCACTGCAGATGGTGATTGCAGCCATGAAATTAAAAGACACTTACCCCTTGGAAGAAAAGTTATGACCAATTTAGATTGTATATTCAAAAGCAGAGACATTACTTTGCCGACTAATGTCCGTCTAGTTAAGGCAATGGTTTTTCCTGTGGTCATGTCTGGATGTGAGAGTTGGACTGTGAAGAAGGCTGAGCACCGAAGAATTGATGCTTTTGAACTGTGGTGTTGGAGAAGACTCTTGAGATTCCCTTGGACTGCAAGGAGATTCAACCAGTCCATTCTGAAGGAGATCAGCCCTGGAATTTCTTTGGAAGGAATGATGCTAAAGCTGAAACTCCAGTACTTTGGCCACCTCATGTGAAGAGTTGACTCATTGGAAAAGACTCGGATGCTGGGAGGGATAGAGGGCAGGAGGAGAAGGTAACGACAGAGTATGAGATGTCTTGATGGCATCACTGACTCGATGGACATGAGTCTGAGTGAACTTCAGGCGTTGGTGATGGACAGGGAGGCTTGGCATGCTGCAATTCCTGGGATCACAAAGAGTCAGACACGACTGAGTGACTGAACTGAACTGAACTGTTGAAGAAGACTCTTGAGATTCCCTTGGACTGCAAGGAGATCCAACCAGTCCATCCTAAAGGAGATCAGTCCTGGGTGTTCATTGGAAGGACTGATGCAGAAGCTGAAACTCCTACACTTTGGCTACCTGATTTGAAGAGATGACTCACTGGACAAGACCCTGATACTGGGAAAGATTGAAGGCAGGGGGAGATGGGGATGACAGAGGATGAGATGGTTAGACAGCATCACTGACTCAATGGACATGAATTTTAGTAAACTCCAGGAGTTTGTGATGGACAGGGAGGCCTGGCATGCGGTGGTTCATGGGGTCACAAAGAGCCAGACACGACTGAATGATTGAACTAAATTGAACTGATGGCATAGATATTCATACTGCGTCCATTTTACCTTTCACCTACATTATTGTCTCTTCCATCAAAGTCTTATACTATATGGCTATATCATCTCATTCCACAAATATCCAGCTTTCTGTGTATCCTGAGTACATTCAAGCTACCCTCAAAAAATATACCAGTAATCTGAGTGGCTTAATAATAGACATAGCTCTAGGATCCAGACGTCCAAGTTTAAAGGAACCATCATATTCAGTGTAAGTGAAGAGAAGCATGCTTTCTAGTTTATACACAATTATTTTGTCATTGTGTCTTCACATGGTGGAAGAAGCAGTTATCTAGTGTCTCTTCTATAAAGATATTCATTCTATGTGAGGTTCCCATCCTCATCACCTAATCACTTCCCAAAGGCCTCATTTTTAAATAGTACCCCATTGGTATTAGGCCTTCAGCATATGATTTTGAAGAGATGCAACCATTCAGTTTACAGCACTAGCTCAGTGTGTCTCCTGATGCTTTAATATTGAAATCATTATGTGAAATATATCACGCCCATAAAACACTGCAGATTCATTTTTGTTATTTTGATTTTGAGGCAATTACAAGAAAACAGATTTCAAAAATTTCTATTAAGAAATGGCATGTCCTCTAATCTGATTCTTCTCTTATCCCTAAAATCATGTACAGAACCTTGTGGCAATTTCATCATTTTATTTTACAGTTTGAGGGAAAGGAAAGACTCATGGAGAAAATGACAGCCTAGTACACTGTTACCTTACCACATAGTCTAAAGTAAAACATCTGTGCATCTGTCACCTACATAGTCAGATCTTCTCTAAGCCTTAGCATTCAGAGACTATCCATATCCAAATGGGTAGGAAAGATTGAGACACACTCTTTTCATAAATGCCATCCACAGCAACAAATTATATAATCCAACAGGAACTCAGAACCTAACAAACAAATGCACACTTTTCATAGAAGAGCATCAGAATACATCTACTCAAGAGAGCATGTTGCTGCTGCTGCTGCTGCTAAGTTGTTCAGTCGTGTCCAACTCTGTGCAACCCCACAGATGACAGCCCACCAGGCTCCTCCATCCCTGGGATTCTCCAGGCAAGATCACTGGAGTGGGTTGCCATTTCCTTCTCTAGTGCATGAAAGTGAAAAGTGAAAATGAAGTCCCTCAGTCATGTCTGACTCTTAGCGACCCCATGGACTGCAACCTACCAGGCTCCCCCGTCCATGCAAGAGTACTGGAGCGGGGTGCCATTGCCTTCTCCACAAGAGCACAAAAATATTGTCCAAAAAATACCATTATGCTAATGCAGAAATGTTAATTTGCATATTAGAGGAATAAAATCATCTTCCTGTATTTATTCTATGACTTTATGAAAGGCTCAAGGAGAATTCCTGGAGAAGGAAATGGCAACCAACTTCAGGGTTCTTGCCTGGAGAATCCCAGGGTCGGGGGAGCCTTGTGGGCTGCCGTCACTGGGGTCACACAGAGTTGGACATGACTGAAGTGACTGAGCAACAGAGCAGCAATGCAGAAAAAAGTTTTAACAAATTTTAAAAGATTTAAATCATTTCAACAATCTTTTCTGACCACAGTAAGAAAAAAAAATCAATTACAAGAAAAGCAGAAAAATTCACAAATGTGTGGAGATTAAATATGTGTTCCTGAAAACCAATAGGTCAAAGAATAATTAAAAGGATAAGTTTTACAAAAAAGCATACTAAACTCAAAGAATACAGCAAAAATAGATTTAAGATAGGAGTTTACGGTAAAGAATGCCTACCTTGAATAAAAGAAAACTCTGAAATAAATGGCCTGTCTTTACAACTCAATAAAATAGAAAAATAAATATCAAAGAATAGAGCAGAAATAAATAAAGTAGACTTAAAAATAGGAAAAAAAAATCAGTGAAACTAAGCTGTCTCTTTGAAGGGATAAACTTGAAAAACTTAAACAAGACACCCCCCCCCCAAAAAAAAAGAAAAGAAAAAGAGAGAGAGAGAAGTTTCAAATAAAATCAGCAATTAAAGAGGAGATATTTTAACTCATAACAGAAATATTGAGTCATAAGAAACTGTGTGAACAAAATATATGCCAATAAATCAGAAAGACTAGAAAAATAGGTAAAATTCCTCAGTTCAGTTCAGTCACTCAGTCTGATTCTTTCCGACCCCATGGACTGCAGCATGCCAGGCTTCCCTGTCAATTATCAAATCCCAGAAGGTACTCAAATTCATGTCCATTGCATTGGTGATGCCATCCAACCATCTCATCTTCTGTCGCCCCCTTCTCCTCTTACCTTCAATCTTTCCCAGCATCAGTGTCTTTCCCAGTGAGTCAGTTCTCTGCATCAAGTGGCCAAAGTATTGGAGTTTCAGCTTCAGCATCAGTCCTTGCAATGAATATTCCAGACTAATTTCCTTTAGGATGGACTGTTTGGATCTCCTTGCAGTCCAAGGGACTCTCAAGAGTCTTCACCAACACCACAGTTCAAAAGCATCAATTCCTTGATGCTCAGCTTTCTTATTAGCCCAACTCTCACATCCACCCATGACTACTGGGAAAACCATAGCTTTGACTAGACTGACCTTTTTCGGTAAAGTAATGTCTCTACTTTTTCAATATGCTGTCTATGTCAGTCATAGCTTTTCTTCTAAGGAGCAAGCGTCTTTTAATTTCATGGCTGCAATCACCATCTGCAGTGATTTTGGAGCACAGAAAAATAAACTCTGCCACTGTTTCCACTGTTTCCCCATCTATTTGCCATGAAATGATAGGATGAGATGCCATGATCTTATTTTCTGAATGGTGAGCTTTAAGCCAAATTTTTCACTTTCCTCTTTGAATTTCTTTTTTTTTTTCTAAGTTTTAAATTTTCTAGAGCCATATTTTCTTTAAATTTATTTATTTTAATTGGAGGCTAATTACTTTACAATATTGTATTGGTTTTGCCATACATCAATATGAACCTGCCACGGGTATATATGTGTTCCCCATCCTGAACACACCTCCCACCTTCCTCCCCATGCCATCTCTCTGGGTCATCCCAGTGAACCAGCCCCAAGCACGCTGTATCATGCATCGAACCTGGACTGGTGATTCATTTCATATATGATATTACACATGTTTCATGCCATTTTCCCAAATCATCCCACCCTCTCCCTCTCCCACAGAGTCCAAAAAACTGTTCTACACATCTGTGTCTCTTTTGCTGTCTCACATACAGAGTTATCATTACCATCATTCTAAATTCCATATATATGTATTACTATAATGTATTGGTGTTTATCTTTCTGGCTTCATTCTGTATAATAGCCTCCAGTTTCATCCACCTTATTAGAACTGATTCAAATGTATTCTTTTTAATGGCTGAGTAATACTCCATTGTGTATATGTACCACTGCTTTCTTATCCATTCATCTGCTGAAGGACATCTAGGTTGCTTCCATGTCCTGGCTATTACAAACAGTGCTGCAATGAACATTGGGGTACACGTGTCTCTTTCAATTCTGGTTTCCTCAGTGTGTATGCCGAGTAGTGGAATTGCTGGGTCATAAGGTAGTTCTATTTCCAGTTTTTTTCAGGAATCTCCACACTGTTCTCCATAGCGGCTGTAATAGTTTGCATTCCCACCAACAGTGTAAGCAGAAAAAGAAATAAAAGAAATCCAAATTGGAAAAGAATAAGTAAAACTCTCACTGTTTGTAGATGGCATGATCCTCTACATAGAAAAGCCTAAAGACTCAATCAGAAAATTACCAGAGCTAATCAATGAATATAGTAAAGTTGCAGGATATAAAATCAATACACAGAAATCCCCTGCATTCCTATAGACTAATAATGAGAAAATAGAAAGAGAAATTAAGGAAACAATTCCATTCACCATTGCAACAAAAAGTATAAAATACTTAGGAATATATCTACCTAAAAATCTAAAGACCTATATAAAGAAAACTATAAAACACTGGTGAAAGAAATCAAAGAGGACACTAATAGATGGAGAAATATACCATGTTCATGGATTGAAAGTGAAAATGAGTATACTACCCAAAACAATCTATAGACTCAATGCAATCCCTATCAAGCTACCAATGGTATTTTTTCACAGAGCTAGGACAAATAATTTCACAATTTGTATGGAAATACAAAAAACCTCAAATAACCAAAGCAATCTTGAGAAAGAAGAATGGAACTGGAGGAATCAAGCTGCCTGACTTCAGGCTCGATGACAAAGCCACAGTCATCAAGACAGTATGGTACTGGCACAAAGACAGAAATATACATCAATGGAACAAAATAGAAAGCCCAGAGTAAATCCACTCCCCTATGGACACTTTATCTTTGACAAAGGAGGCAAGAATATACAATGGAGAAAAGACAACCTTTTTAATGAGTGGTGCTGGGAAAACTGGTCAACCACTTGTAAAAGAATGAAATTAGAACACTTTCTAACACTATACACAAAAATAAAGTCAAAATAGATTAAAGATCTAAATGTAAGACCAAAAATTATAAAACTCCTAGAGGAGAACATAGGCAAAACACTCTCCGACATAAATCACAGCAGGATCCTCTATGACCCACCTCCCAGAATATTTGAAATAAAAGCAAAAATAAACAAATGGGACCTAATTAAACTTAAAAGCTCCTGCACAACAAAAGAAACTCTAGGAGAAAATACAGCCTTCAGAATGGAAGAAAATAATAACAAATGAAGCAACTGACAAACAACTAATCTCAAAATTATACAAGCAACTCCTCTTTCACTTTCATCAAGAGAATCTTTAGTTCTTCTTTACTTTCTGCCATAAGAGTGGTGTAATCTTCATGTCTGAAGTTATTGATACTTTTTCTGGTAATCTTGATTCCAGCTTGTGCTTCTTCCAGCCCAGCGTTTCTCATGATGTACTCTGGATATAAGTTAAACAAGCAGGGTGACAATATTCACCCTTGATTTATTCCTTTTCCCATTTGAAATCAGTCTGTTGTTCCATGTCATGTTCTGTTGCTTCCTGACGTGCATACAGGTTTCTCTAGAGTCAGGTGGTCTGTTATTTCCACCTCCTTCAGAAGTTTCCACCGTTTATTGTGATCCACACAGTCAAAGTCTTTGGCATAATCCCTGTAATTTTGCAGGCGAGAATACTGAGTGGGTAGCCTTTCCCTTCTCCAGGGGATCTTCTTAATCCAGGGATTAAACCCAGGTCTCCCACAATGCAGGTGGATTCTTTAATAGTTGAACCATAAGAGAAGCCCAAGAATATTGGAGTGGGTAGGCTATCCCTTCTCCAGGGGATAGTCCCAACCCAGAAATCATACCATGGTCTCCTGCATTGCAGGTGGATTGTTTACCAACTGAGCTATCATAGAATCCAGAAAATATGAATAGACTCATTATTGTAAGAAAATTAAGATAGTAATCTGATCAAATCAATAATCAAAAACTTCCAAGCAAAGAAAAGTCTGAGAAGAATTTCATTAGTAGTCTATATGCCATTTAAATAAGAATTAATGTAGTAGAGCCTGAAGTCAGGCAAGTTGATTCTTCCAGTTCCATTCTTTCTCAAGATTGCTTTGGCTATTCGAGATTTTTTTTGTATTTCCATACAAATCTTGAAATGATTTGTTCTAGTTCTGTGAAAAATATCACTGGTAGCTTGATAGGGATTGCATTGAATTTGTAAATTGCTTTGGGTAGTATACTCATTTTCACTATATTGATTCTTCCAATCCATGAACATGGTATATTTCTCCATCTATTAGTGTCCTCTTTGATTTCTTTCATCAGTGTTTTATAGTTTTCTATATATAGGTCTTTAGTTTCTTTAGGTAGATATATTCCTAAGTATTTTATTCTTTTTGTTGCAATGGTGAATGGAATTGTTTCCTTAATTTCTTTTTCTACTTTCTCATTATTAGTGGATAGGAATGTAAGGGATTTCTGTGTGTTGATTTTATATCCTGCAACTTTACTATATTCATTAATTAGCTCTAGTAATTTTCTGGTGGAGTCTTTAGGGTTTCCTATGTAGAGGATCATGTCATCTGCAAATAATGAGAGTTTTATCCTTCTTTTCCAATTTGGATTCCTTTTTATTTCTTTTTCTGTTCTGATTGCTATGGCCAAAACTTCCAGAACTACACTGAATAGTAGTGGTGAAAGTGGACACCCTTGTCTTATTCCAAAGCCATAGTCATCAAGACAGTATGGTACTGGCACAAAGACAGAAATATAGATCAATGGAACAAAATAGAAAGCCCAGAGATAAATCCACATACCTATGGACACCTTATCTTTGACAAAGGAGGCAAAAATATACAGTGGAGTAAAGACAATCTCTTTAAAACGTGGTGCTGGGAAAACTGGTCAACCACTTGTAAAAGAATGAAATTAGGTACTTTCTAACTCTGTTCACGAAAATAAACTCAAAATGGATTAAAGATCTAAATGTAAGACCAGAAACTATAAAACTCCTAGAGGAGAACATAGGCAAAACACTCTCCTACATAAATCACAGCAGGATCCTCTATGATCCACCTCCCAGAATTCTGGAAATAAAAGCAAAAATAAACAAATGGGATCTAATTAAAATTAAAAGCTTCTGCACAACAAAGGAAAATATAAGCAAGTTGAAAAGACAGCCTTAAGAATGGGAGAAAATAATAGCAAATGAAACAACTGACAAACAACTAATCTCAAAAATATACAAGCAACTTATGCAACTCAATTCCAGAAAAATAAATTACCCAATCAAAAAATGGGCCAAATAACTAAATAGACATTTCTCCAAAGAAGACATACGGATGGCTAACAAACGCATGAAAAGATGCTCAACATCACTCATTATTAGAGAAATGCAAATCAAAACCACAATGAGGTACCACTTCACACCAGTCAGAATGGCTGCGATCCAAAAATCTGCAAGCAATAAATGCTGGAGAGGGTGTGGAGAAAAGGAACCCTCCTACACTGTTGGTGGGAATGCAAACTAGTGCAACCACTATGGAGAACAGTGTGAGGATTCCTTAAAAAATTGCAAATAGAACTGCCATATGACCCAGCAATACCACTCTTGGGCATACACACCGAGGAAACCAGAATTGAAAGAGACACATGTACCCCAATGTTCATCACAGTGCTGTTTATAATAGCCAGGACATGGAAAAAACCTAGATGTCCATCAGCAGATGAATGGATAAGAAAGCTGTGGTACATATACACAATGGAGTATTACTCAGCCATTAAAAACAATACATTTGAATCAGTTCTGTTGAGATGGATGAAACTGGAGCCGATTATACAGAGTGAAGTAAGCCAGAAAGAAAAACACCAATACAGAATACTAACACATATATATGGAATTTAGAAAGATGGCAATGATGAACCTGTATGCAAGAGAGCAAAAAAGACACAGATGTGTATAGCAGACTTTGGGACTCAGAGGGAGAGGGAGAGGGTGGAATGATTTGGGTGAATGGCATTGAAACATGTATACTATCATGTAAGAATCGAATCACCAGTCTATGTCTGATGCAGGATACAGCATGTTTGGGGATGGTGCATGGGGATGATTCAGAGGGATGTTGTGGGGAGGGAGGTGGGAGGGGGGTTCATGTTGGGATCGCAGGTACATCCGTGGTGGATTCAGGTCAATGTATGTTGAAACCAATACAGTATTGTAAAATAAATTAAAGTAAAAATAAAAATTAAAAATTAATGAAAAAAATAAAAAGGCAAAAAAAAAAAGAAATAATTGGACAAATTAAAAAAAAATTAATGTCAATGATTCTAAAAAAAATACTCCAAAAATGAAATGGGAAGCCACGCTACAAACTCATTTTAGGAAGCAAGCATTATGTTGAAGTTAAATATATATAAAAACAGAAGGAAATGAAGGAAGAAAAAAGAAAATTACAGGCCAATGAATACAGATGCAAAATCCTCAACAAAATTTTGGCACACCAAACTCAACATTACGTTAAATAGACCATACTACGTGGTCGTATGGCAATAGGAAGTTTCCTTAAAAAATTAAAAGTAGAATTTCTATAAGATTCTGCAATCCCATTTATGAATATATATCAAAAGGAAATTATAATCACTCTCTTGAAGAGATAGCTTTACTCCCCTGTTTTGCAGTACTATTCATAACAGCCAAGGTATGAAAACAACCAGAATGTCTGTTATGTCTGTTAAAAGATGATTGTGGTATACACACACACACACACACATACACAAAGGAATACTACCCCCACTTTAAAAAAGAAGGATAGCCCACCATTTTTGACAACAAGGATGAAATTGGAGGCAATTATGCTCAGAGAAATAAGCCAGATAGAAAAAGACAAATATTGCATGCTATCACTTGTAGATAGAATAAAAACAGTTGAAGTTATAGGATCAGACAATAGAATGATCGTTGTCAGAGACTGAGGGCTATGTAAAAATAAAAAGAATCTGATAAAAGGGTGCAAACTTTCAATTACAAGATGAATAATTTCTGAGGATCTATGAATAACATGAAACAATAGTGGATAATAATGTACTGTATGATTGAGCTGTGCTAAGAAATAGAACTAATGCCCTCTAATGAATAAAATGAAAAGAAAAAGTCAAGTGAGAATTTTCAGAGAAAAATAATAAGAGGAGGAAACTGAAACCAATGGCATTCCAATTTTATATACTAGAATTTTGCTAATTTCCAAATTATATTTCTTTGAATTTTATTCTTTTTGCCTGATTGTCCCCCCCACCCCAAAAAAAGCATATGACTAGAAGATATAGAGTTGAACTGATCACTACATATGTTGAAGTTTTCTAATGTATCTCATTTATTTGAATTGAATACATTCTTAGCTTAAATATATACACATTTATTTTTATTCCTGTTACTTATAAATTCACACTATGTTACCAATGTCAACAAATGAATTTGTTAGACTTTTTTCATCACCTCTTGTGACTTCTGCAACGACTATCATTATCATTTGATGATTCCCTTTCTCAGTGTTTCATGAAGACTACTGATGGCAGAAGCCTTGACCATTTATATCTAACTGAGGAAAGACAGTGAGCTTCCTTCTCTGAAGTCACCAGATAACAGAATCATATCTCACTGACCTGAATTAGACTAGGAATAAACTGACATAATCAGTAGTCATGTATGGATGTTAGAGTTGGGCCATAAAGAAGGCTGAATGCCAAAGAATTGATGCTTTTGAATTGTGGTGCTGTAGAAGACTCTTGAGAGTCCCTTGAACTCCAGGAGATCAAAGCAGTTAATCCTAAACAAAATCAACCCTCAATAATTATTGGAAGGACTGATGCTGAAACTGAAGCTCCAGTACTTTGGCCACCTGATGCAAAAAGTCGACTCACTGGAAAAGACCCCAATGCTGGGAAAGACTGAGGAGAGAAGAAGTGAGTGACAGAGGATGAGATGGTTGGATGGCACCATAAGCCAAATGGACATGAGTTTGAGCAAACTCTAGGAAATAGTGGAGGACAGGGAAACCTGGCATGCTGCATTCCATGAGGTTGCAAAGAGTCGGACATGACTTAGCAACTGAACAAGAACAACAACAAGAATGCCAAAACACTGTAGTCATGAAATTGAATATTTTAAAGCGAATCAAGATCTATTCCTATTCTGGGAGTAAGGCAATTCTACCAGTCATATGGTTGAGTGAAAAATGAGAAGGCAAAAATAAAATCTTAGTAGGCAACCAGCAAATCTCATTATGCCCTGGAAGACAGCACAGCACCTGGTTTACACAAGACAAACATTCTGAGCATGTTAAATAAACATAAATCTATAATGTGTAATAAAAATTATTTAGCATCATTCTTGCCTGGAGAATCCCAGGGATGGCAAAGCCTGGTGGGCTGCCGTCTCTGGGGTCACACAGAGTCGGACATGACTGAAGTGACTTAGCAGCAGCAGCAGCAGCAGCATTCGTTATCTATGAACCTTGCATATATTAACACATTTATCATCAATACTCTGTTATTTAGGTATTATTATTATTCTCATTTACAGAGAACGGTATGACAGAGGATGAGATGGTTGGTTGGCATCACCGGTTCAATGGACATGAGTTGGAACAAGCTCCAGGAATTGGTGATGGACAGGAAAGCCTGGCATGCAGCATTTCACAGCGTCGCAAAGAGTCGGACATGACTGATCAACTGAACTAACTATTATTCTCATTTTATAAGCAAGAAAACTAGTGCAAAAAGAATTCACAACTCTTTAGTAGCAAAACAGCTTTTGCACCCAGGCAGTAAGGTTTACAGTTCTTTTTATAAACAAATCTTTACTGCTTTACACAGAATTAAATTTCAGCAATGTTCTTTGAGTTTCAATTTCCTCTACTCATAATCTACTCACAAAAATTGAATGTTTCTAAATAAGGAAATAGTTTTAATGTAAACTTACCACATTACACTTTGAAGCTACTAAAATCGATGACGGAAACATGTATGTACAGACCTAAAAATTTATTGTTTAGTCACTATGCTATGTCTGCCTCTTTGGGGATCCCATGGATTGTAGCCCACCAGTATCCTCTGTCCATGGATTTCTCAGGCAAGAATACTGGTGTGGGTTGCCATTTTCTTCTCCAGGGGACCTTGCTGACCCAGGGGTTGAATCCACTTTGAAACAATAGGCTTTTTCATTCTGTGGAATAGGTGCACCTGTGTGACCACACATATCATCCTCCTTCTCCTTAGATGAGCATTATCTTCTATAGTCTACATGTGAACAGGGTGGCTTAAGCTTCCTTAAATTTATGTGGTATCGGTCCTGTTTCTTACATCTAGTTAGATATGGTTTCATCATCACTAAATTAACCCAGAATTAACCCACACAACATAATTGCAAACTGTGCTTGAAGCTTCTTTTAGTGAATGCAATCTTATCATCATAGTATCACTAATATTAAATTTTGATAATTTTTTAAGAATTTGGTAGAGATAATAAATGTATGAGCTCAGAGATCCTTTTCTACTAATATAGTTGGTTTATAAATAATCTTTCATAATATTTAATATTCATAGGGCATGACATTCCACTAATATGAATTACTTCACTTAAACAATTGAAGATATTCTACCTTTGAAACATTTAATTTTGCAGCAACTTTTGTGTGTTCTTTTGCTTTTTAGTTACTGATAATTGCACAGAGGAATTAAATTTAATTTTTTTTAAATTTGTGTTCCAAATAAATACTATTTTAGAATGATAAAGTATATTTGTTTATACTCATGTCATCAATAATTCTTTGCATTCTGTTTGAATGAGAGCCTGCTATTTTTGTAAATTTTACTGAAAAACTACCATATGATATTATTGTTCAAAATAAAATTTACCTACCATTCAGTTTTTTCTTGATAGTTGTGTAAATATTTTTGCAGATTTTTCAAAAAAGAATTGAAGATAATTATCTCTTGAGTTAGGTTTGATTTTGCATATCAATTCAATGTACAGATATATTTTTGTTATTCCAACCAGGAATATACACACTTCTCTGTGCCACATCTCTTTAAGTTTCATACAGAAATACAAGGCTCAATTTCCATCACATAACAGTGAGCTATTTTAATCTGATTTTGATTAGAGCTTATTATAGATTTATCTAATATCTATATCTATCTATCTATCTATCTATCTATCAAACTAACCTACCTACAATCTCTTTGTCAGTCAATAAACACTCACATAAAAAAGGAGGAATAACTAATATATTGTGATACATCTATTGGACAGACTATGCATATTAATAAATCCATATATCCAGATACATATAATTATAAATATATTTAGCAAGTGTTTCTATATTTATGATATCTAAGCAGTGTTTGAAGTGTTCTACAAATATTAACTTTATTTAATCTTTACAACAAGTCCACAAGTTAGATAATGAGTTTAGAGATGAGTAGAGATCAGAAGATATTAAGTAATTGCAACAGCAGTTCAGTCGGCACAGTAGCAGAGCCCAAGTCAAACCTATATATTCCACATCTTTAGCCACAATATTATGTTTCTTCTCAGCTAGATTAAAATATTTTGAGGTGATAAAGTTTTGATTCTTGAGTTACTACTCCATTTTTATTACCTCTTTCTCTCTATTTGCTAAGTAAAGAAACTGAGTTAAGGTTTTATTTAAGATTTCACTTATACATACTGGTGTATGATTTCACTTCATTTCGTTTAATTTATATCAGTGCATGGTGATTTCAGCGTCATGAAAAACTGTCCTTTTTTTTTCTAACTTCTTTAACTTTTTAAATGTCTGTTTAAATCTGTCTTTCTCAAACTGGATTTGAGAAAATTTCACATCTTGAAAATGATTAGGACAGAGTTGCTTCATTCATTTGTTTTTCTGAGAGTAAAATTATGGTTTGGCATTCATTTCCTTGTCTACTTTTTAAAAAATGGAACAAAAATATAGGTTAGATCCATTTATAGTAAATTATTTCATTAGCGAAACTTCTGTATCCTGAAAGATTTTTTGCTTTAATTCTGGGTGTTCACCCCATTTACTTAACATTTGTTATGACAGATTATGGTACACTAAGGGAAATTTGATTTCCTGTAAATTCATTGTAAAAGTATTGTGGGGATAGTATAATAATATATTTTCAAAAATATATTATTACAAAAATTACTTCTTAAATGAATAAAAATATTTTATACAATATAACATTAGTTATTGTGTCTTTTAAAAATGTTTCAGATATTCCAAAGCTGTATTCTAAGCAACATTTAATGACAGGCAAAATGAAAGATATAAGAACCTTAGGTAAAACAGTAAATGATGAGATTGATATTGTTTTTTATGGAGAGAAAAGATTGTTTTAAATAGAAAATGTAGATGGTAATTTAGTTCATTTAATTTGTAATGCTGACTAAAATTTAACTTTTGAAAAAATAACGTTTAATAATAAGCCTTATTAATTTTATTAGCCTTCTCAAATGAACAATGCAAAGTAATAAAGGAAAATAATAGAATGGGAAAGACTGGAGATGTCTTTAAGAAAACTGGAGATATCAAGGGATGGGTACAATGAAGGACAGAAACAGAAAAAGCAAGGACCTAACAGAAGCATAGGAGATTGAGAAGAGGTGACAAGAATACACAGAACTGTACAGAAAATGTCTAATGACCCAGATAACCGTGAAGGTGTGGTCATTCACCTAGAGCCAGACATCCTGGAATGAGAAGTCAAGTGGGCCTTAGGAAGCATTACTACAAACAAGGCTGGTGGAGGTAATGGAATTTCAGCTGAGCTATTTAAAGTCTAAAAGATGATGCTATGAAAGTACCACACTCAATATGTCAGCGTATTTGCAAAACTCAACAGTGGCCACAGGATGGGAAAGGTCATTTTTCATTACAATCCCAAAGAAAGGCAGTACCAAAGTATGTTCAAACTACCATAGAATTGCACTTATTTCACATGCTAGCAGATAATGCTCAAAATCTTTCAAGCTAGGCTTCAAGAGCATGTGAACCAAGAACTTCCAGATGTTCAAGCTGGATTAGAAAAGGCAGAGGAACCAGAAATCAAATTGCCAAAATCAGTTAGCTCATGGAAAAAGCAAGGGAATTCCAAAGACATCTACTTGTGCTTCAGTCATTATGAGAAAGCCTTTGACTGTGTGGATCACAAAAATAAAAATAAAAAGCAAACAAACAAACAAAAAACCTGTGGAGAGTTATTAACATATGGGAATGCCAGACCACCATATCTGTCTCTTGAGAAACCTGTATATAAGACAAGAGGAAACATATAGAACTGGACATGGAAAAAGGGACTAGTTCAAAATTGGGAAAGGAGTACATAAAGGCTGTATATTGCTATCCTGCTTATCTAACTACTATGCAGAGTACATCATATAAAAGATTGGGCTGTATGAGTCACAAGCTGAAATCAAGATTGCCAGGAGAAATATCAACAACCTCAGATATGCAGATGATACCACCCTAATGGCAGAAAATGAAGAGGACTAAAGAGGTTCTTGATGAATGTGAAAGAGGCAAGCAAAAATCCTGGCTTAAAGCTGAACACTCAAATAACTAAGATCAGGACATCCGGTCCTACTACTTCATGGCAAATACAAGGGGAAACAATGGGAACAACGATGGACTTTATTTTCTTGGACTCCATAATCACTGCAGATGGTGACTGACACCATGAAATTAAAAGACACTTGCTCCTTGGAAGAAAAGCTATGACAAACCTAGAGAGCATATTAAAAGTCAGAAACATTACTTTGCTGAGAAAGTCCATATAGTCAAAGCCATGGTTTTTCCGAAAGTCATATACGGATGTAAGAATTGGACCATAAAGAAGGCTGATTACTCAAGAATTGATGCTTTTGAATTATGCTGCTGGAGAAGACTCTTGAGAGTCCCTTGGACTGCAAGGAGATTAAATTCTTCAGTCCTAAAGGAAATCAACCTTGAATATTCACCAGAAAGCTGCAGGATGCAGAAGCTGAAGCTCCAATAATGTGACCACCTGATATGAAGAGTAGATTCTTTGGAAAGGATCCTGATAGAGGGAAAGGTTGAAGGCAGAAGGAAAAGGGGGCAACAGAGATTGATATATTTGGATGGTATCATCAACTCAATAGATAGGAGTTTGACTAAACTCCAGGAGATAGTGAAGGACAAGAAAGCCTGGTGTGCTGCAGTTCATAAGGTCCCAAAGATGCAGACACAACTTAGCGACTGAATAAAAACAACAAGTTGTTTGCAAATTATAAGAAACACATTTTTATTTAAAACTTTGATTATTGATTATAATCTATTGATTTTTTTTCCTTTTATAGATTCTATTATCACAATTTGAATTTATGTGGAATATCTTATAAGTTGCAAATTTATATTATTTTATCCTCATTAATTTTTCAACATTTCACTTTTCTTTTGTATTTGAATTTGCTATGTGAATTCTTTTTAATGCTTCAAATAATCACATTATTGATCAAATATAGTTACTTTAACAGACATGTGTGAAAGCTGGCTCAGTCAACTAATACACAAAAATGTCTGACTTTTGGGGACTCCATGGACTGTAGCCAGCCAGGTTCCTCTGTCTATGGAATACTCCATGAAAGAACATTGAAGTAGGTAGGTAGCCATTCTCTTTTCCAGAGGATCTTCTCAACCCAGGGATAGAAGCCAGATCTCCTGAACTGTAAGCAGATACTTTACAGTCTGAACCACCAGGGAAGATCAACAGTGCCACTCAATTATTTGTCAAATAAACATGTAAATGCCTATTTTTGAAAGGCCATTTTTTCATTTGTTTATATTTTCTTCATTTATATCTCCCCTCAGTCTTTGCACTTCTATTGAATTAAAAATCACAGAGAGAAAAAAAATCACTATTTTTATTTCCAATATGAAATAATGCAATGACTATCTTGTTTATATTTTAGCTTCGGTGTCAAGCATGGTGGAAAAGTCATAGTAAGCCATGATTTTGTTCAATACTGTTTTTGAGGGACACGATGTATTTCATATTATTTTTTACTCTTGTGGTGCCAAGGTGTAAAGAATACTGGGCCCAAGATAGCCTTGACAAAATAAGAGAGGTGTATATCTATTAATAGAGAGAGGCATGGGAAATACACAATCCTTAATATATGATATTTTCAGCCTATACACCTTGACTCAACTCAAAATACCTGCATAACTTATTCCTTTAAATTAAATATCCAAGTAATATTTAAGTAAGAGAGGGTTAATTTCTTGCCTACATTTGATGTCATCATTCAGAATTCAGACACAGAGATGCAGAGATGAGGCATCCAGAAAGAATCACATAGAGACAAGTTGAAGGGTAGTATTTAGATATCCCTCTGGGAATTCAAGGTAAGGTTTCACTTTTGTGCTCCCAATAATCATCCATAGCTGCATACAATAAAGCAGGTATTGGATTCACCCAAAGCTATAAGCCCATTTTGATTTATTTTCGCATATCACCTTTAGAGACCATCTCAGGAAGGCTGCAGTGGACAACAACAGAGGCAAAGAAACAAAGCCTGGCAGCTCTGAAAAAAACTATTACTGGTATCAAAGCAACTATATATATATATAAATATATATATATATATATATATATATATATATACACACACACACACACACACACACATACATGTTGTGTGTGTGTGTGTGTGTGTGTGTGTGTGTGACTCAGTCATATCCAACTCTTTGTGATCCCATTGACTGTAACCTGCCAGGCTCCTCTGTCCATGGAATTCCCCAGGCAAAAATACTGGAGTGGGTAGCTATTCCCTTCTCCAGAGGACCTTCCAAATCCAGGGATTGAACCCTGGTCTCCTGTATTACAAGTGGATTCTTCACCATCTGAGCCACCAGAGAAGCCCAAGTGTATGTAATGGACTAAAAATGACTGACTACAATGTGATCCTTCTCCTCAGAACCCCTGGACAACTGAGACCTATCCTCAGTGTTACTTTCACCAAGTTCTGCTTCCAAGGGATTGCAGAGGTCATAATAGCATATAGCGAAGCCCTGTGTCTATACTGTACAAACAGACATTACTAAGAATAAACAGTTCTCTTCTGTTTACTCCCACATAAATTTTCCTACCTTCTACTCATTCCAGCTCACTCTCATCTTTTATTTGTTACTTTTCAATCTCATAGGCTCTGCTTGTTCAGATTTTTATCCTTCTCTTAAACTGGGATTGCTATGATCATCAATTGACCATACTACTTACATGACTTTCAATATGCATCTGTTGTGCTCTAGTTCTGGCTGATAAATGCCTTATTCTCCAGTTATTTCACAGTTCAAAATCTTGCTTAAGAAAAGGTACTGGTTCCATATACATTTCTGAGCCAGAATTAGCAGTACCAGCCAAAATAAAGGCACACACACTATAAAGCACATTTTTGAGTTAAAAGACGTGTGATCCCTAAAAGGAAAGCTATGACAAACCTAGACAGCATATTAAAAATCAAAGATATCACTTTGCTGACAAAGGACTGTATAGTCAAAGTTATGGTTTTTATAGTAATCCTGAACAGATGTGAGAGTTGGACCATAAAGAAGGCTGAACATCAAAGAATTTAGGCTTTCAAATTATGGTGTTGGAGAAGATTCTTGAGAGTCCCTTGGACAGCAAGGAAATCAAACCAGTCAATCATAAAGGAAATCAATTCTAGATATTCATTGATGAACTGATTTTGAAGCTGAAGCTCCAATGCTTCAGCCACCTGATGCAAAGAGCCAACCCTTTGGAAAAGACCCTGATGCTGGGAAAAATTGAAAACAAAAGGAGAGGAGACAACAGAGGATGAGATGGATAGATAGGATCACTGACTCAATGTGCATGAATTTGAGCAAACTCCAGGATATAGTGGAGGACTGAGAAGCCTGGTGTGCTGCAGTCTATGGGGTTGCAAAGAGCCAGACATGACTTAGCAACTGAACAACAGTAAATGTTACAAAGCAAGACCATAAAGAACTTCCCATGGGAAACTATATTAGGCAGAATTTGGGGGCATAGTAGGTCACACTCTAAGTATGTCTGCTGCTAAGTCGTTTCAGTCATGTCCAACTCTGTGCGATCCCATAGACAGCAGCCCACCAGGCTGGGATTCTCCAGGCAAGAGCACTGGAGTGGGTTGCCATTTCCTTCTCCAATGCATGAGAGTGAAAATTGAAAAGTGAAAGTGAAGTCGGTCAGTCGTGTCTGACTCTGAGCGACCCTACGGACTGTAGTCCACCAGGCTCCTCCAACCATGGGATTCTCCAGGCATAGTATGTCTAGTTTCATATATATATGTATGTAAAGCATATATGTATGGTTGTATAAGCTTGAACTCTCATGTAATTCTTACATTAATTCTGGAACAATGCATTGTATTTCTGCACCAATCATTTCATGTTGATACTATTTACAAAACACATTCAAAAAAATGTTCAGGACAATAAAATGTTGCTTTATTGTAAGTTCAGACATCTTGTAAATAGCACAGCAAGTACTGGCCAAATAGTTGGATAGTTTAAGCAAATAATGATTCTAAACTCATCTTTATCTAATTATTCCACAACACCTTATTATTGTTTCTGCTTTTGAGACATTTATTTATATATATCATATCAGTATGGTTAAAATGCTATATAAAACTTGCTGCTATTGCACTCTGTTAACCAACTCTGTGTTCCCTGACATCGTGTTAGTGGTTTGAACTCAGCTGTACTGGACTTGTCTATTCTATAGAAACCAAAGAGCATAGCAAATAGTCTTTTTCTTTCTTTCTTTTCTTTTCTTTTTTTTTTTTTTTTTTTTACCAACACAGCACTGTACACACACTTCTATATGCATATTTATGTATATATAGACCCACATACATTTCTTAATAAAATCTAAGCAGTTTAAATATTTATACAAACAAATAAAAATACACATGTTGGAAAAGCACATTCAATCAAGGTTTGCTACTGAAGTGGAGAGTGTGAATGTGATATATGGATAAAATGACATGTATCCATAAACAGTAAAACCAAAACAGGAACTTACAAGCGCCAGTGTTGACACTGAACATGTTCTTTGAACTGATGAATATGAATAAGTTAATTTTTCCACCTTAAGGTGAGAGAGAATTTTTCATAAGGGCTGATCAATCTTATACATTTAATCATAAAATTAGTTGTTTAAATGGCACCTTAAGGATTTAAAGTCAATTGAAATAGTAAGTTGATTCTGTCCTCATGATGCTGGTCTAAAGCACTTAACTTATTATATGATTTAATATATTTAAAACATACATATGGATAAGTGCCCTAAATGTTGAAAAGGTACTCGTTTTCAAATAATATATATTGTATCAATATGTTTCATATTATAAAACTAAGCTTTTGTGTGTTTTGTGGTATTTTTCTCTTTCTTTCAATTCTCCATGGTCCATGAAGAAGTAGCAGTATATAGCAGAGTTAAATCTTATGTCAGTGACTAGTGTGAAACCTCAGAAGATAAGCTGCATTGCCTTTCATAAAGGCTTTTGTATTTATTTAGCTGTTGTGCAGAAATGTCTGTACTTTACTAAAGAAAAAGAAAAAAGAAAAAAAACAAAGTCTATAATCACTAATGTCACTGGGGAGATGTGTTCTGAGAATGCAGATAGTTAGTGTTACGGTTGACTAGGAAATCAAGGAGAAAACAGTGACCAAAAGATAAAAATTAGATACTGTTAGAAAACTAAAATTACTCTCAAATATAGTAGAAACTTTTGGGTACAAAGATACTAAAGGAGATATAACATAATTAACAGTAAATATTGGAGGAAGTAAGAAATGTTTGCAACAAATTAGGTCTTTCCTTGCTGTAAGATTTCTAGTTGTTATGAAGATTAAATCATGAATCATTTAAGTACCAAAAAAATTGTAAAGAAAGTTCAGACATACTGAAGAATACGAAACTGTATATTCTTAAGTGTCCCTAGTATTTTGTTTTATGCATATTTCAGTTCAGTTCAGTCTCTCAGTCAGGTCCGACTCTTTGTGACACCATGGACTGCAGCATGCCAGGCTTCCCTATCCGTCACTGACTCCCAAATCTTACTCAAACTCATGTCCATTGAGTCGGTGATGCCATCCAACCATCTCAGCCTCTGTTGTTCCCTTCTCCTGCCTTCAATCTTTCTCAGCATCAGGGTCTTTTCCAATGAGTCAGTTCTTCACATCAGATGGACAAAGTATTGCAGTTTCAGCTTCAGCATCAATCCTTTAGTGGCCTAAAAATGGTTTTCTCTTTAAAAGCTAAGTTTATTCTGAAGACCTTCTTAATTTAAATGAAACAGTTCTTTCATCTATCCCCTAATATTTCACCGGAATTAGCACTCTTAGCTTTAAAAAGGTAAAATTTAGCTTACAGTATGTGGCAAAAAAATATATACAATAACTTTAAAGCAATTTTAACTGAAAAAATGGTGAAAGTATACTTAAATAGCTGCTATTCCATTGAAAATTTTACCCAAAGCACCTGCCTTGAGGACATTGCCTACAAAGAAATAAAGCTGCTTGTGTCACACTAGTTTATAAGTTTAAGGAGTGATTCCTCATAGTCATTCAGTAGAAAGAACACTGAATGCAAAATAAGACCCAGTTTCCAAGTCCTGACTGTTGCACTTACCTATAATATGTCTTTGGAAAATTAAATACCATCTATCACAATATGCCATCTATTTACAAGGAAAATAATGCACTTTCTTTAAAGTTTTGTTCAAAGAATCTAGCATGTAACAGTACTTAATACAATTTTATGAATATTTTTATAATCATATTCTACTTCTAACACCTCATAAAGAGATACTTAACACAACCTGTACCTGGCAGTAACAATCGTGTTATTTCCTAGAAATAAATTCTGTAAGAAGTTAAAAATTACTTAGAATGAATTACTAGTAGTTCATGAGTAAAATACTTTAAAAAATCTTGCTGAATAAAACACATTGGTACTCAACGAATGAGATACAACTCTAATAAACAGAGACTGGATTTGAACATAGAAAAATATTATAAAAAGAATCAAAAGAATGTTGCCTAAAATTTTATTAACCTTCCATGCAGAAAATCCTCTATAATACCGTATTAAACACTTTGAATGTGATACATAATGGTGAAAATTATTTTTTATTCATTGAAATTGGCATATTCTACAGATTATACCCACTAAGATTTCAGTTCCCGGATTCTTTTGCAGATGTGATTGAAGTCTCAAATTAAACTTGGGGAAGATTTGACATATTGTGCTGACTTGAAGACTGAAGTTGGGGGAAGGGTATATGACAAAGATTTTCAGCAGATTCTAGAAACTGAGAGTAGGCCATGGATGAGAGCCAAAAAGAAAATCTGGAGCTGAGTCCTATAGCATCTTGGAAAAAATTTGTCAACCATCTGATGATCATGCACTCATATTCTACCCCAGAGATTCTACATAAAATTCCAGCCCAAGTAACACCTTGGTTTCAGCCTTGTGGATCACTAAACAAAAAGTCAGCTGAACTAGCTTGGAATTTCTGACTTATAAAACTATTAAATAATGAGTGATAGTGTTTGAAGTATATGATAATTTGTTACTTTGTAATGGAAAACCAATACATACATTCAACAAATTATTTTTACGTGCCAGCAGGATTTAAGGCACTATGTTGAATGATGTGAGCAAACAAGTATTAATCAAATATAAAAATTGCTCTCTGGAGAATACAGAAATTAGTTAAAGAGATAAGATACATAAATAACCATACAATGAGAGAGAAGGGAATTCTAGAAAACATATAGAGAAATATGTTAAGGATACAAAATATTTATTTGAAAGGAAAGGTGATGAAAGAGTTGATAAAGACATTCTTATAAATGCAGTCCAAAAAGATACTAGATTATATGAGTTTCAAATATTAGTTGAAAATATTGATTAGTTGTGCAATTTTACCAGTAAATTTTCTGAAGAACTTTGAGAAATATAAATGAAAAGATAAATAAGCTTTGAATGATTATCTCAGAATCCTGAATACTATTCTTTATAAAAAGCAGTTTTAAACAATGTTTATCATTGGAGTGACCTGATTAAAGATGTATAAAATGCAAGAATAAAATGAAAGCATTATAAAATGGATAAGGAAGCAAAAAATAAGTTCTTCAGAAAACCAGGTTAAAGATCTATTTAAACATAATGGTAAATGGAACATGACCTTAAATATATATAAATATAAATATATATATATATATACACACACACACTTATACAAAAGTATGCATACATTTAGGCACAAATATAAATAGGAACAAAGCACCCTGAGAGATGTTATAAGGTTATTTTTAAAAAACAAGAAAGAAATGAAAGGGAGAGAAGAATGTATATATATATATATATATATATATATATATAGACTCTTTCTATTCTCTCTTGCTTCTTAAAATCTCAGGCTATACTATTTTTTAAATCCTGAATATAGGTTTGCAGGCAGGCAGAGAATAGCATCATATTAATTCAAATGTAAGCAGATGGGGAGGAGAAGTTTGTTTGCAGTATAGAGAGTGGGTGGTTTTAAAGCAACTATTTAAACTTTCAGTGGGTTGTTTAAACAAAATTGTATGTCCTACTTATGAAAGCAAAGTTTTGAAGTTCTCAGAGATAAAGTTTTAAGTTTTCCTTTGAACTTTTCTGAAGCTGTGTTTAAAATTCTTAATTCTATAGTGAGCAAAATTCAGTAAAAATTATCAGATTGCCCTATAGGATAAGGAAGACAAAAAATAGGGTCCAAGACTTTCAAATATGAAGGGGTCATGTTAACCACCCTGTAGTTTCAATCTGAATTCTAAAAGCTCCTCCCCAAGAATTAATTTCAACTTAAAAGATACTGGAGAGGTGGTCCTAAGATGATGGAGAAATAGGACGGGGAGACCACTTTCTCCCCCACAAATTCATCAAAAGAACATTTAAACGCTGAGTAAATTCCACAAAACAACTTCTGAATGCTGGCAGAGTACATCAGGCACCCAGAAAAGCATTATATTGTCTTTGAAAGGAGGTAGCAAAAACTATAAATGGAAAAAAATGAGACAAAAGAGGTAGGGACAGAGCTCTGTCCCAGGAAGGGAGTCTTAAAAAGAGAGAAGTTTCCAAACACCAGGAAACACTCTCACTGCCGAGTCTGTGGCGAGCCTTGGAACCATAGAGGGCAACATAGCTGGGAGGAAAAATAAATAAATAATTAACCCCCACAGATTACGAGCCCAACAGTAACTCCCCCAGCGGAGAAGCACCGCAGACACCTGCACCTGCCACTAGCTAGCGGGCTCTGGGCAGCGAGGCGTGGGCTGCATTGCTTAGAATAAGCACCAGGCCTGAATGCCCCGAGGGCAATCTGAGGGAATGAACTTGGGCTAGCGAACCAGACTGTGGGATAGCTACCACACAAAAAGCCCTAACTTAAGACACCACCAGTCCCGCTCACAGAAAAAAGACTGTATAGAACTAGTTAGCTGCAGACCATCCCCCTCTGGTGACAGGCAGCCAGAGCTGGAAGGAGGCAATCGCAGCCCCAGAGAGACATTATCTACCAAACTGTAAGTGGGCTTCTTTGCTAAGACTTCTTGGGGTTCTGGACAGTCAAAATCCTCCTGAGAAGGTGCTCTGGTTGTACACCCAGAAAACCGAGTGGCAGGGATGGGTGAGGCAATAAGTCACAGCGACCGTGCGTGCCAAACACCTGAGCTGCTCGGACCTGGGAAGGGCACAAAATGCAGGCCCAACCAAGTCTGCACCTCTGTGGACTTCCTGAGTGCCTGAACCTGAGCGGCTTAGAACTGGGATGTGCATGCAGCCCAGGGCCAGCCTCAGACAGTTTCCGGTGGAGCAACATAGAGCCTAAGCAGTGTGGGCAGGGAGGGCACACATGCTGTGAGCGGGGGCAGGCCCAGTGTGTCTGAGACACTGCGAGCAAACATTAATGTTATTTGTTTGCAGCCTCCCTCCCTCCCCACAGCTTGACTGAACAAGCGAGCCTAAAAAAGTGTCCACTACCGCCCCCTTGTGTCAGGGAGGAAATCAGACACTGAAGAGACCAGCAAACAGAAGAAGCTAAAACAGAGGAAGCCGCTGTGGAAATGACAGGTGCAATAGATTAAAAACCTGTAGTTAGTACCAACTACATAGGAAGGGGCTTATAGATCTTGAGAAATATAAGCCGGACCAAGGAACTATCTGAAAATGAACTTACCCCGCATTGCCCACAACAACAGCAGAGAAAGTCCTAGATATATTTTTACTATTTTTACGATCATTATTTTTTTAATGTTTTTAAATTTTTAAGTCCTCTATTACTCCTTTAATTTTCATTTTTATAACCTACTATTACTTTGCAAAAAAAAAAGACCCTATTTTTTAAAGCAAACTTCATACATATATATTTTTTCCTTTTATAATTTTTGTGACTTTCTTTTTTCTTTTTTTCTCTTAATATTGTATTTTTGAAAATCCAACCTCTACTCTAGATTTTTAATCTTTGTTTTTTGGTGTTGGTTATCAATTTTGTACCTTTAAGAACCCAATCTTCAGTACCCGTTTTTACTTGGGAGTGAGATTACTGGCTTAACTGCTTTCTCCATCCTTGGACTCGCCTTTTTCTCTACCAGGTCGCCTCTGTCTCCTCCCTCCTCCTTCTCTTCTCTATCCAACTCTGTGAATCTCTTTGTGTGTTCCAGACGGTGGAGAACATTTAGGGAACTGATTACTGGCGGGATCTGTCTCCCTCCTTTTGATTCCCCCCTTTATCCTCCTGGCCACCTGTCTCCTTCCTTACTCTTCTCTTCTCTGTGTAATTCCATGAGCATCTCTGAGTGGTTCAGACTGTGGAGCGCACATAAGGAAGTGATTACCAGCTACCTTGCTCTCTCCTCTTTTGATTCCACCGTATCTCATTCGGGTCACCTCTAACTCCCTCCTCCCTCTTCTCTTCTCCATGTAACTCTGTGAACCTCTCTGGGTGTCCCTCACTGTGGAGAAACTTTTCATCTTTAACCTAGAAATTTTATCAATGGTGCTGTATAGATGGAGAAGTCTTGAGACTACTGTAAAAGCAAGACTGAAAACCAGAAGCAAGAGGCTTAAGTCCAAATCCTGAGAACACCAGAGAACTCTGGACTCCAGGGAACATTAATCAATAGGAGCTCATCAAAAGCCTCCACACCTACACTGAAACCAAGCACCACCCAAGGGCCAACAAGTTCCAGACATATCACACAAATTCTCCAGCAACACAGGAACACAGCTCAGAGCTTCAATATACAGGCTGTCCAAAGTTACTCCAAACCTATTAACATCTCATAATTCATTACTGGACACTTCATTGTACTCCAGAGAGAAGAAATCCAGCTCGACTCACCAGAACACCGACACAAGCTTCCTTAACCAGGAATCCTTGACAAGCCCCCCCATACAACCCCACCAACAGTGAGGAATCTCCACAATAAAGAAAACTCCACAAATTGCCAGAATACAGAAAGGCCACACCAAACTCAGCAATATAAACAAGATGAAGAAACAGAGGAATATGCAGCAGGTAATGGAACAGGATAAATGCCCACCAAACCAAACAAAAAGGAAGATATAGGGAATCTACCTGAAAAAGAATTCCAAATATTGGTAGTGAAAATGATCCAAAATCTTGAAATCAAAATAGAATCCCAGATAAATAGCCTGGAGACAAGGATTGAGAAGATGCAAGAGAGGTTTAACAAGGACCTAGAAGATATAAAAAGAAAAGTCAATATATAATGAAAAATGCAATAAATAAGATCAAAAACACTCTGGAGGTAACAAATAGCAGAATAATGGAGGCAGAAGATAGGATTAGTAGAGTAGAAGATAGAATGGTAGAAATAAATGAATCAGAGAGGAAAAAATAAAAACTAATTAAAAGAAATGAGGACAATTTCAGAGACCTCCAGGACAATATTAAACAACCCAACATTCGAATCATAGGACTCCCAGAAGAAGAAGACAAAAAGAAAGACCATGAGAAAATACTTGAGGAGATAATAGTTGAAAACTTCCCTAAAATGGGGAAGGAAATAATCACCCAAGTCCAAGAAACCCAGAGAATCCCAAACAGTATAAACCCAAGATGAAACACCCCAGGACATGTATTAATCAAATTAACAAAGATTAAACACAAAGAACAAATATTAAAAGCAGCAAGGGGAAAACAACAAATAACACACAAGGGGATTCCCATAAGGATAATAGCTGATCTTTTAATAGAAACTCTCAGGCCATAAGGAAATGACAGGACATACTTAAAGTGATGAAAGAAAATAACCTACAGCCCAGATTACTGTACCCAGCAAGGATCTCATTCAAATATGAAGGAGAAATCAAAAGCTTTACAGAGAAGCAAAACCTGAGAGAATTCAGCACCACCAAACAAGCTAACCAACAAATGCTAAAGGATATTCTCTAGAAATACAAAACGGATGTATAAACTCAAACCTAAAATAATAAAGTAAATGACAAAGGGATCATACTTATCAATAATTACCTTAAACGTAAATGGGTTGAATGCCCCAACCAAAAGACAGACTGGCTGGATGGATACAAAAACAAGACCCCTATATATGTTATCTATAAGAGACCCACCTCAAAACAGGGGACACATATGGACAGAAAGTGAAGGGCTGGAAAAAGGTATTCTGTGCAAATAGAGACCAAAAGAAAGCAGGAGTAGCAATACTCATATCAGATAAAATAGACTTTAAAACAGGCTGTGAAAAGAGACAAAGAAGGCCACCACATAATGATCAAAGGATCAATCCTAGAAGAAGATATAACAATTATAAATATATACGCACCCAATATAGGAGCACTGCAATATGTAAGACAAATGCTAACAAGTATGAAGAGGGAAATTAAGAATAACACAATAATAGTGGGAGACTTTAACACCCAGTCAGACTTATGGATAGATCAACTAAACAGAAAATTAACAAGGAAACACAAACTTTAAATGATACAATAGACCAGTTAGACCTAATTGATATCTATAGGACATTTTACCCCAAAACAATGAATTTCACATTTTTCTCAAGTGCTCATGGAACCTTCTCCAGGATAGACCACATCCTGGGCCATAAATCTAGCCTTGGTAAATTCAAAAAAATTGAAATCATTCCAAGTGTCTTTTCTGACCACAATGCAGTAAGATTAGATCTCAAATATAGGAGAAAAACTATTAAAAATTCCAACATATGGAGACTGAACAACATACTGATGAATAACCAACAAATCACAGAAAAAATAAAAAAAATCAAAATATGCATAGAAATGAATGAAAATGAAAACATAACAACCCAAAACCTGTGGGACACTGTAAAAGCAGTGCTAAGGGGAAAGTTTATAGCAATACAGGCATATCTCAAGAAACAAGAAAAAAGTCAAATAAATAACCTAACTGTACACCTAAAGCAACTAGAAAAGGAAGAAATGAAGAACCCAGGGTTAGTAGAAGGAAAGAAATCTTAAAAATTAGGGCAGAAATAAATGCAAAAGAAACAAAAGAGACCATAGCAAAAATCAACAGAGCCAAAAGCTAGTTCTTTGAAAGGATAAATAAAATTGACAAACCATTAGCTAGACTCATCAAGAAACAAAGGGAGAAAAATCAAATCAATAAAATCAGAAATGAAAATGGAGAGATTACAACAGACAACACAGAAATACAAAGGATCATAAGAGACTGCTATCAACAATTATACCCCAATAAAATGGACAACGTGGAAGAAATGGACAAATTCTTAGAAAAGTACAACTTTCCAAAACTGAACCAGGAAGAAATAGAAAATCTTAACAGACCCATCACAAGCATGGAAATTGAAACTGTAATAAAAAATCTTCCAGCAAAGAAAAGCCCAGGTCCAGACAGTTTCACAGCTGAATTCTACCAAACATTTAGAGAAGAGCTAACACCTATCCTACTCAAACTCTTCCAAAAAGTTGCAGAGGAAGGTAAACTTCCAAACTCATTCTATGAGACCACCATCACCATAATACCAAAACCTGACAAAGACCTCACCAAAAAAAAAAAAAAAAAAGAAATAAAAGAAAAGAAAACTGCAGGCCAATATCACTGATGAACATAGATGTAAAAATCCTTAACAAAAGTCTAACAATCAGAATCCAACACCATATTAGAAAGATCATACATCATGACCAAGTGGGCTTTATCCCAGTGATGAAAGGATTCTTCAATATCTTCAAATCGATCAATGTAATACACCACATTAACAAATTGAAAAATAAAGGCCATATGATTTTCTCAATAGATGGCAGAGAAAGCCTTTGACAAAATTCAACAGCCATTTATGATAAAAAACTCTCCAGAAAGCAGGAATAGAAGGAAAATACCTCAACATAATAAAAGCTATGCGTGACAAACCCACAGCAAACATTATCCTCAATGGTAAAAAATTGAAAGCATTTCCCCTAAATTCAGGAATAAAACAAAGGTGTTCACTTTCACCACTACAATTCAACAGAGTTTTGGAAGTTTCGGCCACAGCAATCAGAGCGGAAAAAGAAATAAAGTGAATCCAACTTAGAAAAGAAGAAGTAAAGTAAAACTAGAAGAAGTAAAACTATCACTGTTTGCAGATGACATGATCCTCTACATAGAAAACCCTAAAGACTCCACCAGAAATTTACCAGAGCTAATCAATGAATATAGTAAATTTGCAGGATATAAAATCAATACACAGAAATCCCTTGCATTCCTATACACTAATAATGAGAAACTAGAAAGAGAAATTAAGGAAAAAATTCCATTCACCATTGCAATGAAAAAAATAAAATACTTAGGAATATATCTACCCAAAGAAACTAATGACCTATATATACAAAACTATAAATCACTGGTGAAAGAAAGCAAAGAGGACGCTAATAGATGGAGAAATATACCGTGTTCATGGATCAGGAGAATCAATATAGTGAAAATGAGAATACTACCCAAAGCAATCTATAGACTCAATGCAATCCCTATCAAGCTACCAATGGTATTTTTCACAGAGCTAGAACAAACAATTTCACAATTTGTATGGAAATACAAAAAACCTTGAATAGCCAAAGCAATCTTGAGAAAGAAGAATGGAACTGGAGGAAGCAACCTGCCTGACTTTAGGCTCAACTACAAAGCCACAGTCGTCAAGACAGTATGGTACTGGCACAAAGCCAGAAATATAGATCAATGGAACAAAGTAGAAAGTCCAGTGATAAATCCACGCACCTATGGACACCTTATCTTTGACAAAGGAGGCAAGAGCATACAATGGAGAAAAGACAATCTTTTTAACGAGTGGTGCTGGGAAAACTGGTCAACCACTTGTAAAAGAATGAAATTAGAACACTTTCTAAAACAATACCCAAAAATAAATTCAAAATGGATTAAAGATTTAAACATAAGACCAGAAACTGTAAATCTCCTAGAGGAGAACATAGGCAAAACACTCTCCGACATAAATTACACCAGGATCCTCTATGACCCACCTCCCAAAATACTGGAAATAAAAGCAAAAATAAACAAATGGGACCTAATTAAACTTAAAAGCTTCTGCCCAACAAAGGAAACTATAAGCAAGAAGAAAAGATAGCCTTCAGAATGGGAGAAAATAATAGCAAATGAAGCAACTGACAACTTCAAAAATATACAAGCAACTCCTGCAGCTCAATTCCAGAAAAATAAACTACCCAATCAAAAAATGGGCCAAAGAACTCAATAGACATTTCTCCATAGAGGACATACAGATGGCTAACAAACACATGAAAATATGCTCAATATCATTAATTATCCAAGAAATGCAAATGAAAACCACAATGAGATACCATTTCATGCCAGTCAGAATGACTGCAATCCAAAAGTCTACAAGCAATAAATGCTACAGAGGGTGTGGAGAAAAGGGAACCCTCTTACACTGTTGGTAGGAATGCAAACTAGTACAGCCACTATGGAGAACAGTGTGGAGATTCCTCAAAAAACTGGAAATAGAACAGCCTTATGACCCAGCAATCCCACTGCTGGGCATACACACCAAGGAAACCATAATTGAAAGAGACACGTGTTCCCCAATGTTCATTGCAGCACTATTTATAACAGCCAGAACATGGAAGCAACCTAGATGTCCATCAGCAGATGAATGGATAAGAAAGCTGTGGTACATATACACAATGGAGTATTACTCGGCTATTAAAAAGAATACATTTGAATTAGTTCTAATGAGGTGGATAAAACTGGAGCCTATTATACAGGGTGAAGTAAGCCAGAAAGAAAAACACCAATACATTATACTAAAGCATATGTATGGAATTTAGAAAGGTGGTAATGATAACCCTGTATGTGAGACAGCAAAAGAGACACAGATGTATAGAACAGTCTTTTGGACTCTGTGGGAGAGGGAGAGTGTGGGATGATTTGGGAGAATGACACTGAAACATATATAATATCATATAAGAAATGAATCACCAGTCCTTGTTCAATGCAGGATACAGGATGCTTGGGGCTGTTGCACTGGGATGACTCAGAGGAATGGTACAGGGTGGGAGTTGGGAGGGAGGTTCAGGATGGGGAACATGTGTATATCTGTGGCGGATTTATGTTGATGTAAGGCAAAACCAACACAATATTGTTAAGTAATTAGCCTCCAATTAAAATAAATATATTTACATTAAAAAATAATAATACTGTGTCTTACAAAGATTTAAATTCACCCACATATATCAGATTTTCTGATTGGATTAATATTCCAAATCAAATTATTGGTGAAGAAGTTGCACAGTCAAATCTTTTGCAGTCTCATGGAGTTAGGAATATATGAGTGTCCACCAGAACTGAGGAGAGTTATAAATATTCAGTCTTTCTAATGAAATCATAAAAGGCAATGACCTATAAGTAAAAGGAATCCAAAAGCAGAAAAACCCTGCCAAGATTTAAAAAATTAGCTCTGAATAAGCACAATCTCAGATTGAATTTTGAGAGCTACTATATTGGAGGAAAATATTATTATGGCAAATTTTAAAGTTTCTTTCTAATTTTTGCACACATCACTCAATATTTACTAAAATATTATCAGGAGACAAAATCAAATGGGCTACAAAAGAAAATTAGAAAATAGAGTAAGACCCACTGGAGATGCAAAAAAATCTGAGTAATTGAAAGGTTTTTTAAATAACATGTTTATGAGTGTTAGAAAATATGTTTCAAACTGAAAATTCAGCAGAGAAATGTAACAAGAAGTAGGGGGGAAATGGAACTAGAGAAAGGAAATATTGAATCAAAAAACATAATAAATGGCCCTTAAGATTCAGTAGATGGTTTCAACATATGATTAAATACTCCCAAAATGAGGATTAAGATGCATAATATTAATAACACCTGGGAAAAAATATAAATGGATGGAAAATAAATAGATTTAATGGGTTTAACATTCCTCTCATTATCCATGAAGTAGTATAGGGATGAATTTATACTAGACTTTAGTTAGTCAATAAGGCAAGTTGAAATATTTACAGCAAATTTAAAAAATAGGGAAATCATATTTAACATAATATTAGACCACAAGGAAGACAAAATAAATATAAAATTATCTGTATAAATATCAAATTGAAAAAAATAAATGTAAACATTAATTTAGTGATAATTGCATTAAACACATACTGACTATTAGTTCAACCAAAAGATAAATGAATAAAAGCAAGAAAGAAAATATAACATATCAGTAACATAACTGCACTTTAAATATAAAGATTCATAGAAAAATAATGCAAAGGAATAGAGAAAAATATGGCATCCATAAACTAAACAAGAAGATGGTGTAATGTAATCAGTTCAGTCCAGTTGCTCAGTATGTCCCACTCTGCGACTCCATGGACTGCAGCACCCCAGGCCTCCCTGTCCATCACCAACTCCCAGAGTTTACTCAAATTCATGAACGTTGAGTCGGTGATGCCATCAAACCATCTCATCTTCTGTTATCACCTTCTCTAACTGCCTTCCATCTTTCCCAACATCAGGGTCTTTTCAAATGAGTCAGCTCTTCACATCAGGTGGCCAAGGTATTGAAGTTTCAGCTTTAGCATCAGTCCTTCCAATGAATACTCAGGACTGATTTCCTTTAGGATGGACTAGTTGGATCTCCTTGCAGTCCAAGGGACTCTCAAGAGTCTTCTCCACAACCACAGGTCAATTATTCAGCTCTCAGTTTCTTTATAGTCCAACTCTCACATCCATACATGACTACTGGGAAAACCATAGCCTTTATTAGACAGATGTTGTTGGCAAAGTAATATATCTGCTTTTTAATATGCTCTCTGCTGCTGCTGCTAAGTCGCTTCAGTCGTGTCCAACTCTGTGCGACCCCATAGACCGCAGCCCGCCAGGCTCCCCCGTCCCTGGGATTCTCCAGGCAAGAATACTGGAGTGGGTTGCCAGTTCCTTCTCTAATGCATGAGTGAAAAGTGAAAGTGAAGTCGCTCAGTCGTGTCTGACTCTTAGCGACCCCAAGGACTGCATCCCAGCAGGCTCCTCCATCCATGGGATTTTCCAGGCAAGAGTACTGGAGTAGGGTGCCATTGCCTTCTCCAAAAACGCTCTCTAGGTTGGTCATAATTTTCCTTCCAAGAGGCAAGCATCTTTTAATTTCATTACTGAAGTCACCATCTGCAGTGATTTTGGAGCCCCAGAAAAAATCTGTCGCTGTTTCCCCATCTATTTGCCATGAAGTGGTGTGACCAGATGCCATGATCTTAGCTTTCTGTATGTTGAACTTTGAGCCCACTTTTTCACTCTCTTTTTTCACTTTCCCCAAGATGCTCTTTAGTTTTTCACTTTCTACCATAAGGATAATCATCTGTATATCTGAGGTTATTGATATTTCCCCCAGCAATCTTGATTCCAGTCTGTACTTCATCCAGACCACTGTTTCTCATAAGATACTCTGCATATAAGATAAATAAGCAGGGTGACAATATATAGCCTTGACGTACTCCTTTCCCTGTGAGGAAGCAGTCTCTTTTTCTATGTCCAGTTCTAACTGTTTCTTTCTGACCTGCACACAGATTTCTCAAGAAGCAGGTAAGGTGGTCTGGTATTCCCATCTCTTTCAGAATTTCCCACAGTTTGTTGTGATCCACAAAGTCAAAGGCTTTGGCATAATCAAAAGTGCAGAAATAGATGTTTTTCTGGAACTTTCTTGCTTCTTCGATGATCCAGCAGATGTTGGCAATTTGATCTCTGGTTCCTCTGCCTTTTCTAAAACCAGCTTAAAATCTGGAAGTTTACGGTTCATGTATTGCTGAAGCCTGACTAGGAGCATTTTGAGGAACCTGTAACTATACCCAAATCAACACTTTTATTGAGTTGAAACAAAATAACTCTTCAAAAAAATATCAAAGTATGGTTGATTTGTAATGGTGTGTTAGCAAAACAACTCTTTTACAATGGAGCTTTACTCTTTATCATGTCTCTCTACTCTCTTTAATAAGTCTTATATATACAATTTAAGCAGTAATAGATAGCACAGAGATGTTAATCCATAATGAAAAGACTTCCTCCCTTCATTTCCCAACTTTAACTACTAATAAAATAATTAAAATAGCTTCCAAAGAGAACCTTCCAGTGAATTTAATTCTACCCAGTCTCCTGAGTCTTCCTCTAGTTCTCATCATCTCAAAATCCCCAGAAATTTTGTATTGGTAAATAAGATATCTAAAGCATCTAGGATTACTCTAGTAATGTTGAGATATCCTAAATCCCATTAATGTGTTTCAACCTTAGAAATTCTCCTGGCCACAGACCCAAGAGTCTCCAGATCCCTTCCCTCATCAGCTTTAGCTCAAGCCCCTCCTGTGACTTGACCCAAAGAAACCAACTCGGCCTCTCCTATAGGAATTCAGCACACTGTTTGGACCTCTTTGGGCTTCCCTGAGAGCTCAGTTGGTGGACTCCCATGATAGCTCAGTTGGTAAAGAATCCATCTCCAATGCAGGAGACACTGGTTAGATTCCTGGGTCTGGAAGATCCCCTGGAGAAGGGATAGGCTACTGCACTCCAGTATTCTTAGGCTTAACTTATGGCTCAGCTGGTAAAGAATTTGCCTTCAATGTGGGAGACCTGGGTTGGGAAGATGCCCTGGAGAAGGGAAAGGCTACCCACTCCAGTATTCTGGACATGGTCTGTATAGTCCTTGGGGTTCAAAACAGACATGAGTGAGTGACTTTCACTTTGTACCTCTATAGCTGTCAGAGGACAGTTGTCCCTACATTACTTTGGTGCTCCATTGAAATCAACAAATTCCCAGTATTTCTTCTCTTAAATACAGAATTCCAAATAACTATCTTGCCTAGAAATCTCTCTAAATATAAGTCATCTCTCTTTAACTTACGAGGGGTCATTGGCTTTAAAGTCTTAGTCTCGTTAATTAAACACGTCAAAATTGAAATCATTTGACTGAGAAATATTTTAGTGATTACTCTTCCTCTTAAACTGAAATTTCCATAATTGAAATAGATACCATCTCAGAGAAATCCACTGAATGGAAAAAAAATAAATAAATCTGTAGCCTTATTAGTGGGCCACATTGAATGGAAACCCATTGATTTACCTATGCTATTTAAAATAGCTAATACTTCAGCCTACCAGTTGAAACAAGAACCAGAAAGACTGGCCAGTCATACAAGATTTATTGAAAGAATAGGCCATAATATACACAATTTATCCTTTTAATAGTATAATTTGATCGGCCCTTAAGGCAGATAAAAATAAATGGAGGCTCACTACTGATTATCATGATAATCTAAATGCTATAGTCCCTCTCATCAAATCTCCCATATTCAATATCATTGAGATGAATGAGAACACTCAAAAGTCCCTAGGAAATATTTTTCCATCATGATTTAGTCAATAGGCTTTATTCTTTTCTTATTACTACAATTTCCCAGTTGCAATTTGCCTTCTCCATTGAAGAAATATCCAATATACATTTACCTGTTTACCTATAGAATATATATTTATGCATATATATATAATTTATATATTCATATATAAATATCTATTTAAATAAATGTATATGTTTAATATATTTTAGATTTTATTTATTTTTGCTTGCACTGGGTCTTCATTGTTGCATGTGGGCTTTCTGTAGTTGCACTGAGCAAGGGCTGCTCTCTAGTTTCAGTGTGCAGGCTTCTTATTGTAGTGGCTTCTCTTGTCGAATAACCCAGCCTCTACGCACACAAGCTTCAATAGTTGCAGCATGCGGGCTCTAGACCACAGGCTCAGTAGTTGTGATGCACAATCTCAGTTGTCCAAACACACATGAAATCTTTCCAGGCCAAGAATTGAACCCATGTCCCATTCAATGGCAAGTGCATTCTTATCCACTATACCATTAGTGAAGTTCCTCCTATAGGATATTTAAATACTCCTGCCTCAGCCAGTATACTTGGTCTCCAAGAACTGGAGAATAGGTTTTTTTTTTTTTAACTTTCTCTGTTGATATTATATAAATAATATAATAAGAGTCAGTTGTGTCTGACTCGTTGCTATCCCATGGACTGTATCCTGCCAGGCTCCTCTGTTCATGGAATTCTCCAGGCCAGAATACTGGAGGAGTTAGCCATTCCCTTCTCCAGGGGATCTTCCATTCTCAAAGGGATCTTCCCAACTCAGGGATCAAACCCAGGTCTCCTAAGTTGCAGGCAGATTCTTTACCATTTGAACCAACATGGAAACCCGATTACTGGAGTGGATAGCCTATCTTTTCTTCAGGGAATCTTCCTGGCCCAGGAATCAAATCAGTGTTTCCTCCCCTGCAGGCAGATTCTTTACTGAGCTACCAGGGAACCAGGGGCCAACAAGGCCAATTTGGGTGTGGTGATGGCAGGACCTCAAGCCAGAGATTGGGCTACCATCCCACATAAAATCATAAGGCCAGTGTTTTTTTTTTTTTTTTTGCTTAATTTGTCTGCATTGTCTGGTCAGTAGAAGGATGATAAATTCCTGAGAAAATTAAGCATCAACTCTGCCTTAAAACAATCCTCACATCTCCTATGTTTCACAGGGTTTAGAGACAACATATTCCTTATTTTTCTATCATAGTAAGATGCTTCTCTCAGATTCCACATATTTCATCCAAATGTTATGTGCCTGGGATTTTGCCCATTTGGCCACACCACAGGACTTGCTTTTGGCATTGCTGGGGTCCAACCTTTCAGTGGAGGCCCTGGTCATCAAGGACTATGTCTGTTGAAACCTATTTGGACAGAGACTGCCTATGGAATTTTGGACCTAGTGGCTACATGTAACACAAAATGAATACACATTTCAGGCAACACCTTCTGATACACTGGACATTCTTGGAAACAAAAGCCATTATAGTATCCTTATCTGTTCATCTGCGTACTTAGGTATCCATTATTCAGTGGGTTAAGAACTTATCACCTACGTGGCTCTGCATGGCCACAGAATTCTCACTATTCAGTACAGGGCTAAACCTGACCCCAAAGGTCTTTCAGCACTACAGTAGGAGGTGAATTCTCCTATCTTTAACCCTGCTGTAAAATTAGGAGCCCTCTGGCACCAACTATCTGAAGAAGAGAGTCACTGATGACAGTATTAACTTCACAGGTGATGGAACTCTCCCTAGAAAGCAACTGCATTTCACTTGGCTATTCCCTCATGTGAAATAGCACCCTTGGTGGTGGTTTAGTCACTAAGTCATGTCCGACTCTTGTGACTCCATGGACTGTCGTCTGCCAGGCTCCACTGTCCATGGGATTCTCTGTCCATGGGATTCTCTGTCCATGGAATTCTCCAAGCAAGAATACGGGAAAGTGTTGCTGTTTACTTCTCCAGGTGATCTTCCCAACCCAGGTATCTAACCTGGGTCTCCTGCATTGCAGGCAGATTCTTTACCAACTGAGCTATGAGGCAAACCCCCAAATAGCACACTTGGCTTGCTTTAATTAGTGGAATTACAGGCCATGGCAAAGTTATTATTTGTTTACCCTTTCAGAAATTTGTGAGGAATATCTAACAGATTTGCTATTTGTTCTAGTGAAAGGGAAATGGATGATTTGTTTATTTAGGGAAAGAACTATGAGAATACTCCCTTTGGCAGAAACTGAATATTTCCCTTTGGGTAGCTTATTTCTCTGTTTATACCAAGGCCAAGACTTCCTTTCATAATAAGGCTGATAAACAGGCCAAGATTATCCTTACTCAAAATTCCTTATTTTTGCTACCATGGGAGTCTGAACCTATGAGACATTTGGCTTCTGAGGAGTCGTTTCTCTGATTGATCAGGACTAGGCTACGGGACTTTCTCTAATACAATGTTGGTAAACTTGACTATTCATAAAGTGTCTTCAGTAATTCATGAGCTAAAACATACAGAATATATATATATATATATATATACATATATATACATATATATAATTTCCTGGGGTAATATTCCCTACAGGAGATGGTAACTGGATGATATTAGACTGACTCTCCCTTCAGCAGAGAAATTTATGCTCAAACTATGGTAGATAACTATACTGGCCTCCTAGTGGCCTTTCATAACTAGGCATGAAATGGCTTAAATCACAATAATTGGCCATACCAAGACCATTCTTGTCTCCTTCGGGATTCTGACATTATTGATTCACATCAGGGTTCTCATTGATTAGCACATATAGTGCAACAGTTGATCTTGGAACAAGACTTTCAATGAACTATCCATCTGGCATATGGCTCCCAGGCAACTAGTTTAATTACACCAGCTCAACAATTGCTTTTTGAACTTCAGTCTAGAAAATGTACTCTTAAATAAGTGTCAGTTTTATATCAATACTAATTTCTCTTAATACCAGAACTTTACCTCATGCTAATTTTTGCCAACTCCCTATCAAGTTTTTCTATATTTAAAGAGGGACAGAATTCATCTTTATGTTTAGGATGATTTTTTACAAGAGATCTTTTAACAAAACCTCCAACAAATATAAAATTTTAGTCTTGCTCCATTCCACAGGAGCTAGAAGTCAGATCAAGTATGGATATTTGCATGACATCCAATAATGAGATATTGCCCTTCAGGCCTGGCATTTGTCCCACTTGCTATGGAACTCTTTTGAACCTAAAATTTCGCCATTTAAAATCTTCCACATTCTTCATGCTGTAAGGTATGGATAATTAATCTGGCCTCCCTCTCTGATTCTCTTCAGGAAGTAGGAATTATTGTCCTAAGGCCATTTCTACAGACAGTATGACAACCAAGAAGGGAGATAAGCAACTTCACTTGGCAAATGAAAATCACATTAAAAGATTATCATGGTATTGTAAAGTAAAATAAAGTAGAAAAAAAAAAAATTCTCTACCAAAAAAAAAAAAAAAGATTATCATGGAATCTAGATCCTATTCCACCATAATCAAAGAAGACAATCCCTCTTTGGGAATAATTTATGCTGGAGGGAAAGAAATATCAAACAATAAAAACAGTATAAGATGCAGTGGCATACTATTCCGTTGGCTCTTGGTCGTATTGATCTGAATATTTTTGATCTGAATATTTTCATTGGCTTATAATCTGGAGGCTCAAACTCTCCAATAAGTCATTGTTTTAACCAAACAGGGCAAATACAAAGGGCCACATATCACTGAGTTTGGCTAGTGCAAGCCTTACAGACCAAAGACCTCACTGGCTTGCTCTTTATCAGCCAAACCAACAACTGAAATAAAAGGTGCACAGTAACTGGCTAAATTGGAGTACCTAACTGCAGATTAATTTTGTGCCCCTAGCTTTAGCCTTGGGTATTTTAATCGACAAATATCCTGACACACTATTAATCACATCTGCCAAAATCAACCTTACACTTTTAAATCTATTTGTATTATAACCTCTCTCATCATCAATCAGAACAAACATTTATTTGTTAGAAGTTTTTGGATTCAGCCACCTTTAATTGGGACGTTAATGGTGGCAAGTGAGTCGTTGAGCTTTGGTCCATTTATTGCAGTATCACAGATGCCATTGTCACATTGGCTAACAGTACATCGCTTCAAAATCTTGATTTAATATGTATTTTGAAGTCGTGTACACATACTTAAGTTGCCTTCGTATTCTACAAGCAGCTCAGCCTCATAATACTATAAGGGCTACTAAAGCATGACCACATCAATTCTAACTAGTGTATTTCAAGGAAAGATATTCTAGTCCCATACCACCAGAATCCAAGCCCTCGCTGGTGAAGGCAGCACCTCAGAAGACATTGTCTCAGCCTAAGATCTTATCTTTTGAGATGACCTTTCCTCTGCCTATTAACCAACTACTAAAAGTCCCAACTATGTCAGAGGTAAAAAGTCTCACTTCTCACAGAAGAATTCATATATCCTCAGTTGTCCAGAGACTGACTACAGTGCTAAGTCATGTTTAAGAAAGTGAAACCAACTAGATTATAATGATTTTCCAGACATTCAGTTTGCTTGCTCCATGATTCAATTTTGTGTGTGTGTGTGTGTGTGTGTGTGTGTGTGTGTGTGTGTGTGTGCTACCTGTAAAACTGTAACATTTTTAGGCACTGGCCTAAAAAAATGTCTGGCCCCTATAATTTTAACAATTTTAAGCCCATATGCAATGACTCTGCAATATTTTCAAGGCTAAAATTTTCCTAGTTTCATGCATTTTTCCCATCTAACTTGTGACTTTAACAAAGTATTGATCAATGTTTTCTTCCTTGGTATAACTGTATTTATTGTCTTCTCAGTGCTCAAACCACTATTCCCTTCTCTCTCCTTTCCCTCCCTTTCCCACATTATCCAGAATCACTTTCCCTTTGCCAGCTTTCCAGCACTAACAGTGCCTAATCTGTTGTCCTCCAAAAGATTATATGTCAAAGAAAAGCTAAATCTATTTCCTCAGCACCTTAGATTTTTATACAAATTATACAAAATTACATATCTTTAACTGAACTAGCCTCACATACTTTGACCCTCCATAATTATTGAATTTGGCATCAACCTCCTACTTCTGCATTTTCTATACCATGCATTTATCTAGCTGTGAGAGGGAGAAATATTGGGAAACTAAGACTTCTTTCAAATTGCTACCTTTGCTTGTTCTTTGCGTGTCTCCTCATAGCAAGTGGAAAATGCTCTATTTCCTCAATATGCAGCCCAGATGAGATATTAATAGCTAATGAACAATTCTACTTCCTCACTATATGCCTGGAAGACACGATTATTTTCATCCAGTCCTATTCCTTAGGAATACCAAAAGTGTAAAGCAAACTGCAATTTCAAATCAAAATATAAGTCCATAAATCTATACTGTGGCCCTATATTCATTTTTTCCAATTTGCTCTTCACTACCTTCAAACCCCAAATTGTAGATATATTCCAGCCTTTCCATTTACATAAATGTAAATTATACTTTACCCACTCCAGCCAAATATCATAAATATACCACATTCATACCTAAAATATGATAACCCACCACCACTGAGGGACTTATGGAAATGATGCAGAAATCATATGTTTAATAGTAAAAAAATACTGACACTTAATAACATGACCAAAATTCTAATATCTCATATTTTAAAATAGGGTAAATATAAAGCCTTCATAAATAAAACCAGGGAAGCATGGTAAAAATAAATTTTGACAAGGTATTGGCCATAGACTATGTATTAGCTAATCAAGAAGGCATTTTTAATATTAATATTTGTTGGGGTTGTTCAGCTGCTCAGTTATGTCTGACTCTTTGAGACCTCATTGACTGTAGCATGCCAGGCTTTCCTGTCTTTCACCATTTCCTGGAGATTGCTCAAACTCATGTCCATTGAGACAGTGATGTCATCCAACCATCTTGTCCATTGTCATCCCCTTCTCCTCCTGCCTTCAATCTTTCCCAGCTTCAGGAATTTCCTCTTGAGTCAGTTCTTTGAATCAGGTGACCAAAGTATTGAAGTTTCAACTTTAGCATCAGTCCTTCCAATGAATATTCAAGACTGATTTCCTTTAGGATGGACTGGTTGGATATCCTTGTAGTCCATAGGTCTCTCAAGAGTCTTCTGCAACACCACAGTTTAAAAGCATCAATTCTTTGGCACATAGCTTTCTTTATAGTCCAACTCTCACATCCATACATGACCACTGGAAAAAGCATAGCTTTGATTAGATGGACCTTTGTTGGCAAAACAATGTCTCTGCTTTCTAACATGCTATTTAGGTTGGTCATAACTTTCCTTTCAAGGAGCAATTATCTTTTAATTTCATGGATACTGTCACCATGTGCAGTGATTTTGGAGAGAAAAAAAATAAATAAAAAATAAAGTTTGTCACTGTTTCCACTGCTTCCCTATCTATTTGCCATGAAATAATGGGACCAGATGCAATGATCTTAACTTTCTGAATGTTGAGCTTCAAGCCGACTTTTTCACTCTCCTCTTTCACTTTCATCAAGAGGCTCTTTAGTTCTTCTTCACTTTCTGCCATAAGAGTGGTGTCATCTGTATATCTGACGTTATTGATATTTCTCCTGGCAATCTTGATTCCAGCTTGTGCTTCATCTAGCCTAGTGTTTCTCATGATGTACTCTGTATATAAGTTAAATATGCAGGGTAATAATATACAGCCTTGATGTATTCATTTTCCTATATGGAACCAGTTTGTTGATCTGTGTTCAGTTCTAACTGTTGTTTTCTGACCTGCATACAGATTTCTCAATAGGCAGATCAGGTGGTCTGGTATTCCCATCTCTTTCAGAATTTCCCACAGTTTGTTGTGGTCCACACAGTGAAAGGTTTCACATAGTCAATAAAGCAGAAATAGATGCTTTTCTGGAAATCTCTCACTTCTTTGATGATCAATTGGATGTTGGCAATTTGATCTCTGGTTCCTCTTCCTCTTCTAAATCCAGCTTGAACATCTGGAAGCTCACGGTTCACATACTGTTGAAGCATGACTTGAAGAATTTTGAGCATTATTTTACTATCATGTGAGATGAGTGCAATTGTGCTATAGGTTGAGCATTCTTTGGCATTGCCTTTCTTTGGTATTGAAATAAAAATGCTTCTACTTGCTTTCTTTTTAATGTCACAACAAAATGTTTTCTAGGGTATTTAAAGCAATTCATGCCCTATTCTCTGGACATCTCTTTTACTATTCAGGCCAAACCAGTACCTCAAATAATTGAGCTCAAAATTGATGCCAAGACATAAAGATATAAATTTTAATATAATATTTCAAAAATCTCTCATGACTCTCTTTTGAAGTCATGATTTGGAACTTTTAATTCCGCTTCATAGTTTGCTCTTCCTGTCCACTCCAAACACTCTATTTATCAGGCTTCCACTATTTTGGAAAAACATGCACACATATCATCTACTTCATTTATCAGTATCCCATGTTCTGGGATGAGGTACTAAACATCTAATGGCAGGATTGCTACCTTGTAGATCATGAAATTTTTGAAAATACCCTGGCTTCAAGATACCTACTGAGACTTAGTTACTTTTAATGACTTGTATGCTTGTGTGGGTATGTGTGTGTGTAAATATTTATAGCTTAGTCTTACAGTTATATCTCATTTATGAAAATCAGAGTGAATAAAATGTTAAACTTATGCACATTTTAAAAGATAAAAAGAAATATCACAACCTTATGAATAAGAAAATAAAATAATAATTTGTTTACTTAGTATAATTGTGTATTGTTTTAAAGATTTTAGCAATAATATGCATTGTATGGATAAATAGAGAAAAAAAAACAATTGCTCGCATGCTTTCTATCATAGTATATACATTAAGTAAAGTACTTTTTACACTGATTGCATTCCTAGAAAACTATTATACATTAAAATAAATGTAATATCGGTGTTCTAAATGTAATATATAGAAACATGCACCTGAATTTCTCCACAACTACGAATGTTTGGAAGTGTGCAGTTGCTAAACAAGATGAGGTGGTCTACATGAAAATTAGATGAAGGGACAAAGGAGGCATAGTTAAGGAGAGATTATGAAACTGTGAAAGAAGGAGAGTTTGTAAAAGTATTTTAATAATCATAGCAGATTATGAATGTGTCAAATCTGTGATGTTGGCAGGAAAACAACAGCAGGAGGAAGCAAAAAGTTTTAGAAAGGGAGATCACAAACTAACCATCTGTGTTTCATAAATCAAATGGAATTACTGAAGCAACTGCTTTCTTAAAACTTCAGTACAGTTCAGTTACTCAGTAAAGTCCGACTCTTTGTAACCCCATGAACCACAGCATGCCAGGCTTCCCAGTCCATCACCAACACCTGGAGCCCACTCAAACCCATGTCCACTGAGTTGGTGATGCCATCCAACCATCTCATTCTCTGTCATCCCCTTCTCCTCCTGCACTCAGTCTTTCCCAGCATCAGGGTCTTTTCAAATGAGTCAACTCTTTGCATCAGGTGGCCAAAGTATTGGAGTTTCAGCTTCATCATCAGGCTTTCAAAAGAATATTCAGGACTGATTTCTTTAGGATGGACTGGTTGCCATCCTTGAAGTCCAAGGAACTCTCAATAGTCTTCTAAAAGACCAGAGTTCAAAAATATCAATTTTTTTTGGTGCTAAGCTTTCTTTATAATCCAACCCTCATATCCATACATGACCATTGGAAAAACCATAGCTTTGACTATACGGACCTTGGTTGACAAAGTAATGTCTCTTTTTTTAATATGCTGTCTAGGTTGGTCATAACTTTCTTTCCAAAGAGTAAGCGTCTTTTAATTTCATGGCTGCAATCACCATCTGCAGTGATTTTGGAACCCAGAAAAAATAAAATCAGCCACTGTATCCAATGTTTCCCCATTTATTTGCCATGAAATGATGGGACCAGATGTCATAATCTTACTTTTCTGAATGTTGAGCTTTAAGCCAATTTTATTCACTGTCCTCTTTCACTTTCATCGAGAGGATCTTTAGTTTCTTCACTTTTTGCCGTAAGGGTGATGTCATCTGCATATCTGATGTTATTGATATTTCTCCCAAAAATCTTGATTCCAGCTTGTGCTTCTTCCAGCCCAACATTCATCATGATGTAGTCTGCATATAAGTAAGTAAGCAGGGTGACAATATACAGGCTTGACGTACTCCTTTTCTTATTTGGAACCAGTCTGTTGTTCCATGTCCAGTTCTAACTGCGGCTTCCTGACCTGCATATAGGTTTCTCAAGAGGCAGGTCACGTGGTCTGGTATTCCCATCTCTTGAAGAATTTTGCACAGTTTATAGTGATCTACACAGTCAAAGATTTTGGCATAGTCAATAAAGCAGAAATATATATTTTTCTACTACTGCAGGCAGGAATCTCTTAGAAGAAATGAAGTAACCATCATGGTCAACAAAAGAGTCTGAAATGCAGTACTCAAAATGCAATCTCAAAATCGACAGAATGATCTTTGCTCATTTCCAAGGCAACCATTCAATATCACAGAAATTCAAGTTTATGCCACAACCAGTAACACTGAAGAACCTGAAGAGGAAGGGTTCTATGAAGACCTACATGACCTTTTAGAACTAACACCCCCCAAAAAGTCCTTTTCATTATAAGGGACTGGAGCGCAAAAGTAGGAAGTTAAGAAACACCTGGAGTAGCAGGCAAATTTGTCCTTCGAGTACAGAATGAAGCAGGGCAAAGGCTAATAGGGTTTTGCCAAAAGAACACACTGGTCATAGCAAACACCCCCGTCCAACAACAAAATAGAAGACTACATATGGACATCACCAGATGGTCAACACTGAAATCAGATTGTTTATATTCTTTGTGGCCAAAGATGGAGAAGCTCTATGCAGTCAGCAAAAACAAGACCGGGAGCTGACTGTGGCTCAGATCATAAACTCCTTATTGACAAATTCAGACTTAAATTAAAGAAAGTCAGGAAAACCGCTAGACCATGTAGGTATGACCTAAATCAAATCCATAATGATTATACATTGGAAGTGAGAAATAGATTTAAGGGACTAGATCTGATAGATAGAATGCCTGATAAAGGATGAAGGTTCATGACATTGTACAGGAGAAAGGGATCAATATCATCCCCATGAAAAGAAATGCAAAAAAGCAAAATGGCTGTCTGGGGAGGCCTTACAAATAGCTGTAAAAAGAAGAGAAGCGAAAAGGAAAGATATAAGTATCTGAATGTAGAGTTCCAAAGAATATCAAGGAGAGATAAGAGAGCCTCCCTCAGCAATGAATGCAAATAAATAGAGGAAAACAACAGAATGGGAAAGACTACAGATCTCTTCAAGAAAATTAGAGAAATCAAGGAAAATTTCATGCAAAGATGGGCTTGATAAAGGACAGAAATTGTATGGACTTAACGGAAGCAGGAGATATTAAGAAAAGGTGGCAAGAATAAACTGAAGAACTGTACAAAAAAAATCTTCATGACCCAGATAATCACGATGGTGTGATCACTCACCTAGAGCCAGACATCCTGGAATGTGAGGTCAAGTGGGCCTTAGAAAGCACCACTATGAACAAAGCTAGTGGAGGTGAAGGAATTCCAGTTAAGCTGTTTCAAATCCTGAAAGATGATGCTGTGAAAGTGCTGCATTCAATATGTCAGCAAATGTGGAAAACTCAGCAGTGGCCACAGGACTGGAAATGTTCAGTTTTCATTCCAATCCCAAAGAAAGGCAAAGCCAAAGAATGCACAAACTACCAGACAATTGCACTCATCTCACATGCTAGTAAAGTAATCCTCAAAATTCTCCAAGCCAGGCCTCAGCAATACGTGAACCATGAACTCCCAGATGTTCAAGCTGGTTTTAGAAAAGGCAGTGGAACCAGAGATCAAATTGCCAACATCCGATGGATCGTTGGAAAAGCAAGCGATTCCAGAAAAACATCTATTTCTATTTTATTTAGTATCCCAAAGCCTTCGACTGTGTGGATCAAAATAAACCGTGGAAAATTCTTCAAGAGATGGGAATACCAGACCACCTAACTTGCCTCTTGAGAAACCTATATGCAGGTCAGGAAACAACAGTTAGAACTGGACATGGAACAACAGACTGGTTCCAAATAGGAAAAGGAGTACATCAAGGCTGTGTATTGTCACCCTGCTTATTTAACATATGCAGAGTACATCATGAGAAACGCTGGGCTGGAAGCAGCACAAGCTGGACCAAGATCACTGGGAGAAATATCAATAACCTCAGATATGCAGATGACACCACCCTTATGGCAGAAAGTGAAGAGGAACTAAAAAGCCTCTTGATGAAAGTGAAAGAGGAGAGTGAAAAAGTTGGCTTAAAGCTTAACATTCAAAAAACGAAGATCATGGCATCTGGTCCCATCACTTCATGGGAAATAAATGGGAAAACAGTCGAAACAGTGTCAGACTATTTTTTGTGCTCCAAAATCACTGTAGATCATGATTGCAGCCATGAAATTAAAAGATGGACTCCTTAGAAGAAAAGTTATGACCAACCTAGATAGCATATTCAAAAGCAGAGACATTACTTTGCCAACAAAGTTCAAACTAGTCAAGGCTATGCTTTTTCCAGTAGTCATGTCTGGATGTGAGAGATGGACTGTGAAGAAAGCTGACTGCTGAAGAATTGATGCTTTAGAACTGTGGTGTTGGCGAAGACTCTTGAGAGTCCCTTGGACTGAAAAGAGATCCCACCAGTCCATGTTAAAGGAGATCAGTCCTGGGTGTTCTTTCGAAGGGATGATGCTAATCCTGAAACTCCAGTACTTTGGCCACCTCATGCGAAGCGTTGACTCATTGGAAAAGACTCTGATGCTGGGAGGGATTGGGGGCAGGAGGAGAAGGGGACAACAGAGGATGAAATGGCTGGATGGCATCACCAACTCGAAGGACGTGAATTTGAGTGAACTCTGAGAGTTGGTGATGGACAGTCATGCCTGGCATGCTGCAATTCAGGGTGTCACAGAGGCAGACACGACTGAGCAACTGAACTGAACTCAACTGAGATATTTTTCTGGAACTCTCTTGCTTTTTTGATGATCCAGTGGATATTAGCAATTTGATTTCTGCTTCCTCTGCCTTTCCTAAAATCAGCTTGAAGGTCTGGAAGTTCACATTTCATGTATTGCTGAAGCCTGTCTTGGAGAATTTTAAGCATTTGTTTACTAGCGTGTGAGGTGAGTGGAATTGTGCAGTAGTTTTAGCATTCTTTGGCATTGCCTTTCTTTGGGATTTGAATGAAAACTGACCTTTTCCAGTCCTATGGCCACTGCTGAGTTTTCCAAATTTGCTAAGCTATTGAGTGCAGCCCTTTCACAGCATCATCTTCCTGGATTTGAAATTGCTCAATTGGAATTCCATCACCTCCCCTAGCTTTGTCCATAGTGTTGCTTCCTAAGGCTCCCTTGACTTCACATTCCAGGTTTTCTGGCTCTAGGTGATTGATCACACCATCATGTTATCTGGGTCATGAAGATCTTTATTTTACAGTTCTCTGTATTCTTGCCACCTCTTCTTAATATCTTCTGCTTCTGTTAGGTCCATACCATTTCTGTCCTTTATTGAATCCATCTTGGAATGAAATGTTCCCTTGGTATCTCTAATTTTCTTGAAGAGATCTATAGCCTTTCTGATTCTTTTGATTTCCTTGCACTGATTGCTGAGGAAGGCTTTCTTATCTCTCCTTGCTATTCTTTGGAACTGTGTATTCAAATGAATATACCTTTCCTTTTCTCCTTTGTTTTCACTTCCCTTTTTTTCACAGCTATATGTAAGGCCTCCTCAGACATCCAATTCTTCAGACTAGGTTTGTTTAGATCCATATAATCCAACATTCAACATCAATTTATTGCTGCAAAGTAATAGTCTTAATTTAGAGCCTAATCTCCACCTTTTTTTTTTTTTCTTGAGTCCACATAAGCAAAAGTAAATATGATACAGAATGTGCATTTGGTCATGTAATTTCTTGTAGCTTTCTCTTTATTTTCAATAAATACAGAATATTTTTCATTCAACTGTCCAGACTTTCAATAAGTATTTCTCACATATTTTGAAGTGTAATTTCCTACTTCTGTATGTAATGCACTCCACAAATGTGTATAAACATTGAATGTTTGAAACTTGAAACAAAATGTGACATTGGGAAAGCAGGGGTTTTACTCATCTAGAGTTTTAAAATATTACTTCACTTTTAAGACATAAATTCAGCAATATGTTTGTTGAAATATTTTTTCTTGTTTTTTTTTTTCAAAATTAAACATGCTGCAGTTAGCTTTGATCTACTTAAGCACCTAATTACCCTAATGATATAGAATCGAGCATATCTAAAGATTTTCTTTCTATATTAATTTGTGAAATATACATATGTTATCATCAGAAACAAAAATTTTAATATTCAATGTTGGGTTTAAAAAGTATTAAATTTAAAATTTTGTAAAATAGACATAATAAAATTAAAAACAATTTAATAACATTATTGTGCAGAAAAACTGAAACTTATAAACCTATGAAAAGTAAGCTAATGGCCAGCAGGCAGTATTCCTCCATGAAACATCAAAACATCAATTTACCAAATAATGATAAAAAATTAAGTGATCAAATAAACTGGTCTATAATTGAAATTCAGCTTTAGGAATGCTTCATAAACTTGCAGAATTTGAAGGTAAAACTTAAAAATTTAACATTAGTTAAAGTATTCCTTCTATGCTTAAATATACCATCCATTATGTCTGGATAATCCTGAAAACAGACTGTTGTTTTTATTGCTGTTGTTTAGTAGCTAAGTGGAGTCCACCCCATCGATTGTAGCGCGCCAGGCTTCTCTGTCCATGGGATTTCCCGCACAAGAATACTACAGTGGGTTAGGTTGACATTCCCTTCTCCAGGGGATTTTCCTTACCCAGGGCTGAAACCTGTCTTCTGCACTGCAGGCAGATTCTTTACCTCTGAGCCACCTGGGAAGCCCCAAAACAGATTATCAAATGACAAATAAAGATCTACCATTATTCACTATATAAATCTATAATTTAAAATGTTGGTACTGTAGAATATTGAAAAATTACTTGTCTTTGCCCCTGATATACTACTATTTGCATTTAAATGGAAATGATTTTGCTTTATTTATTTTTAATCGGTTGATTGATTAATTAATTTATGGCTGCACTGGCTTTTCATCACTGCACGAGGGCTTTCTCTAGTTGCACTAAGCAGGCACTACTGTAGTTGCAGTGCATGTACTTCTCACTGCAGTTATTTCTCATTTTGCAGAGTGCAAACTCTAGAACATGAGCTCAGTTGTTGTGGCATATGCATGGGCTTAATTGTGAAAAGTTCTCTGACCAGGGATCAAAGCCATGTCCCTTTGTTGGCAAACATATTCCCTACCATGGACCACCAGGGAAGTCCTCAAATGGCAAAGAATTTAAAATTTCATTTATGTCTTTAATTTCTGAAACCATTTTTATGTATTTATATTTTATTGAAGCATAATTCCTGTACCATTTTATGCATTACAGGTATACATCTGTACAAAAAAATCAAACAAAATATAATATCTGTATAAAACTAAGTATAATATTGTATGAAAATCACAATTTTAAAGGTTATAATCCAATTATACTTATAGAACATTGGCTATATTTTATATGTAGCCTTTATTGACCATATTTTATTAAAAATTGTTTTTCTTCAGGATAGTCATAATGAAACATATTTGACCTTTTTTTCACTTCTATTTTAGAATCTAAAACCATGAAAATTATATGATAGTAGATAGCTAGCATTTTAACTAATATATTTTATAAATGTAAGTGATGAGATAAATTTTATTAACTCCGGGTTGCAATTTAGATATTGAAGGTGCTATTTTTTTCCAATGAAATCCTAATAACTTTTGTTATCATACCATTGTTAACTTTGCTGCAACAATCATCCTGCTTCAAAAATTCAGAATATTTCAGAGTTTAAAAGTTTATTAATAATTTTAACATGCTCAGTATTTGCCTTATTTTCAAAATAAAAAGGAAATACCATCACAGCTGTCAATGAAAAAAGAATAATAGCTACAACTTCTCAGCATTTATTAAATACAAGTAATTTCTTAATCCCATTAACTCACTAAAACTTCACAACTATTTTATAGCTAGACATAATCACCATTGTCATCATCATCGTTTTTATGTTATGATAAAATAAAAACACACTGAAGCTTAGAATCTTGACAGAATGGAAAAAGTTCCTAAACAACAAAATAAACTTTTGAACCCAGGTTGTCTCACTGGTTCAAAGCTCAAAAGCAGTAAGTTTGCTAGGTGGCTTAGTGTTAAAGAAAACTCCTGCCAGTGCAGGAGACTCAGGAGATGTGTGTTCTATTTCTGGGTCATGAAGATCCCCTGGAGAAGGAAAGGGCAACAGCCCACTCCAATATTCTCGCCTGGAGAATGCTGCCGACAGAGAAGTCTGGCAGGCTACCCTCCATGGGGTCATGAAGAGTAGGACATGACTGAGCTCAGTTAGTTCAGTTCAGTCACTCAGCCATGTACAACTCTTTGTGACCCCATGGACTGTAGCACACCAAGCCTCCCTGCCCATCACCAACTCCCAGAGTTTACTCAAACTCAAGACCATTGAGTCAGTGATGCTATCAAACCATCTCATCCTCTGTTGTCACCTTCTCCTCCCACCTTCAGTCTTTCCCAGCATCAGGGGTCTTTCCTAATGAGTCTTTCTTTGAATCAGGAGGCCAAAGTATTGCAGTTTCAACTTTAGCATCAGTGCTTCCAATGAATATTCAGGACTGATTTCCTTTAGGATGGACTGATTGGATCTCCTTGCAGTCTAAGGGACTCTCAAGAGTCTTCTCCAATACCATAGTTCAAAAGCATCAGTTCTTTGTTGCTCAGCTTTCTTTATAGTACAACTCTCACATCCATACACGACTATTGGAAAAACCATAGCCTTCACTAGACGGACCTTTGTTGGCAAAGTAATGTCTCTGCTTTTTAATATGCTGTAGGTTAGTTATAATTTTCTTCCAAGGAGTAAGCATCTTTTAATTTCATGGATTCAGTCACCATCTGCAATGATTTTGGAGCCACAAAAAATAAAGTCTGCCACTGTTTTCCCATCTATTTGCTATGAAATGACAGGACTGGATGCCATGATCTTAATTTTCTGAATGTTGAGTTTTAAGCTAATTTTTTCACTGTCCTCTTTCAATTCTATCAAAAGGCTCTTTAGTTCTTCTTCGTTTTCTGCCATAAGGGTGGTGTCATCTGCATATCTGAGGTTATTGATATTTCCCTCAGCAATCTTAATTCCAGTGTGTGCTTCATCCAGCCCAGTGTTTCTCATGTTGTACTCTGCATATAAGTTAAATAAGCAGAATAACTCCACAAAAAAATGACGAGCAATATCAACACTGAGTTGTGCATGTAACTGATGATGGAAGCCAGGTCCAATGCTTTAAAGAGTAGTCTTGCATAGGAACCTGGAATGTCAGGTCCATGAATCAAGGCAAATTGAAGGTGGTCAAACAGGAGAAAGCAACTGTGAACATCGACATTTTAGGAATCAGTGAACTAAAATGGGTTGGAATCGATGAATTTAATCAATGACCATTATATCTACTACTGTGGGCAAGAATTCCTTAGAAGAAATGGAGTAGCCACCATGGTCAACAAAAGAGTCCAAAATGCAGTACTTGGAGGCAATCTCTGAAATGACAGAATGATCTCTTTGGTTTCCAAGGCAAACCATTCAATATCACGGTAATCCAAGTCTATGCCCCAGTCACTAATTTTGAAGAAGCTGAAGTTGAATGGTTCTATGAAGATCTATAAGACATTCTAGAATTAATATCCAAAAAAGATGTCCTTTTCATTATAGGGGACTGGAATGCAAACGCAGGAAGTCAAGAGACACCTGGAGTAACAGGCAAATTTGGCCTTGGACTACAGAATGAAGTAGGACAAAGGCTAATAGAGTTTTGCCAAAAGAACGCACTGGTCATAACAAATACCCTCTTTCAACAACACAAGAGAAGACTCTGCACATCAACATCACCAAATGGTCAACACTGATATCATATTGATTATATTATTTGCAGCCAAAGATGCAGAATCTCTATACAAGCAGCAAAATGAAGGCTGGGAGAGGTCTGTGGCTCATATCATGAATTCCTTATTTCAAAATTCAGACTTAAATTGAAGAAAATAGGGAAAATCACCAGACCATTCAGGTATGACCTAAATCAATGACTGAGCTACTGAGAACGTATATTGACAATGTAATGTATTAGTATAAATACTTATATAAACCATGTTATATTTATTATATACATAGATTAGAGAGAACCAATAAAGTTATACATTATTTAAGTTCTTTCCCATTGTTATGTGACAGTTGAACTCTACAATTAAAGATAATGTGTAATGCAAAAGTTTCACTAGAAGTTAGATATAAAGTAGTTTAAAGAATTAGAAAGTAAGATATATATAGATAGATAGATAGCTATGTTATAAAGAAAATATTCGGTAAAGTGAATGTTTTCTCAAGTGGTGGTTTTTGTTCTGGTTAAAATGGAATTATTGAACTGTGGTGTTGGAGAAGACTCTTGAGTCCCTTGGACTGCAAGGAGATCCAACCAGTCCATTGTGAAGTAGATCAACCCTGAGATTTCTTTGGAAGGAATGATGCTAAAGCTAAAACTCCAGTACTTTGGCCACCTCATGTGAAGAGTTGACTCATTGGAAAAGACTCTGATGCTGGGAGGGATTGGGGGCAGGAGGAGAAGGGGACGACTGAGGATGAGATGGCTGGATGGCATCATGGACACGATGGACGTGAGTCTGAGTGAGCTTCGGGAGATGGTGATGGACAGGGAGGCCTGGCGTGCTGCGATTCATGGGGTCGCAAAGAGTCGGACACAACTGAGCAACTGAACCGAACTGAACATATTTAAAATATAAGAATAAAATTTAAGAAAACTGTTTCATTATTAGTATGTATATAGTAAAACAGCAAATTCTCTCTTGGCTCAATGATTTTGTTTATTGTTCTCCTTTCTAGTATGATCTTAGTAACACATCTCTCTGTGGCCATACCTCACACACAGCTACTCTTGGTTTACTCAAAGTCAGTCTCCAAGTCTCAAGTTAAATACCATTTTCCCAATACATTACCACATGTATTTTTCTTAATGTATTTCTTTCAGTTAATTACAGTTCAACCCTAAGAAGTGTTTTTATTGTCATGAATATGCATATATTCCACTAGGCTCTCCTATAAACGTTATGCTGCTGCTGCTGTTGCTTTGTTGCTTCCTTCATGTCTGATTTTGTGTGATTCCATGGACTATTGCTTGCAAGGCTCTTCTGCTCATGGGGATTCTCCAGACAAAAATAATGGAGTGGGTTGCCATGCTATCCTCCGGGGCATCTTCCCAACCCAGGGATCAAAACCAGGTCTTCCACTTTGCAGGCAGTTTCTTTACTGTCTGAGTCAGCAGGTGACTATTAAACTTCTTTTTTTTTTTTTTTAGTGTGAACTTATTAGAATGCCTGGAAAATAGAATGTACTGAGTAAATATGTCTTTAGTAACTAATATTACATTTAATAAATATTATGTAGAAAATTATTCTGTAAACTTAATGTTTAATTTCAATAGCTCTGTGGAGCATAGTTATTATTATACTATTTTTAATGGGTAAAAACAACTATTTTGCAAAAATTTAAGTGATTTGTCAAAAGTACAGCATTTGTTAAATATAAGAAAGTAAAATGGCAGTATTGGACCCAAACTGTATGTTTTCACTAAAACATAAAATTCATACTTGTATTAAACCACCTCCTATTTGATAATTAAGGGATCCTGGAAATACTGCAAACTGTGTTTTCTCTATGTGTGGATTAGTAAATTAGCAAAATAAATTTAATACCAAGATGTTGGACAAACAACAAAGAATGCCAAAAAAAAAAAAATTCTGAATAAAAGATACAGTGTAGATGTACTGAAGAGGAGTCAGAAGAAAGATCAACACTGCAGAATATGAAGACGCTAGAAACAAAACTATACAGAGAGGTGGCACTGCAAATCACTGAAAAGAGGCTAAATTTTCTTAGTAAAGGGAACTGTATGGTGATTGTCACCATGAATACAGTATAGTAAAATCAGATTCCTAAATTCAGATATTAATTTACTGTGCATTAACTAAATACGAATATTTTAAATGAAGGAAAATGAGATAGAATTCCTAAGTAGCAGACGGAAACACATAGTCACAGAGCGATTTTACTATATTAAATCATCATAATAAATAACACTTTAAAAAACACCATAAAATGTGAAAATTTATTTCTCAGAATAGAAATAGTTACATGCAATGTATATAACCTTCTTCTAGGGAAGATTTTCTTTTCCCTCAGAATAAGTAGAATTACTGAACTTCTTTGAAGATAGTAAAATAAAAACAAAAGAACAATTTTAGGTTACTTACATTCTGATAATTGGATTTTAAAAACAGTATATAATAAGAAAATTAAGGTGTTGAGAAAAACAATACTAAATGTTCTAAAAGAAATGGTAAGAGCTTATTCTGAGTGGAACCATCCTTGAAGGCTGCAGCCCTAGATTTGTATTGTCATAATTTGCTTGCCTAAAAGAAAAAGAACTTCTAGAGTGAGGAAGGAAAGTATTAGAAGTTTGGGACTCATTTCAGTTCAGTTCAGTTGTTCAGTTGTGTCTGACTCTTTGAGACCCCATGAACAGCAGCATGCCAGGCCTCTGTGTCCATCACCATCTCCCAGAGTTCACTCAAACTTATGTCTATCCAGTCGGTGATGCCATCCAGCCATATTATCCTCCGTGGTCCCCTTCTTCGCCTTCCCCCAATCCCTCCCAGCATCAGAGTATTTTCCAATGACTCTACTCTTGGCATGAGGTAAAAAAGGGCTGATCTCCTTTCAATGGACTGGTTGGATCTCCTTGAAGTCCAAGGGACTCTCAAGAGTCTTCTCCAATACCACAGTTCAAAAGCATCAATTCTTTGGTGCTCAACTTTCTTCACAGTCCAACTCTGACATCTATACATGACCACATGGAAAACCATAGCCTTGACTAGATGGAACTTTGTTGGAAAAGTAATGTATCTGCTTTTCAATATGCTATCTAGGTTGGTCATAACTTTTCTTCCAAGGAGTAATCATCTTTTAATTTCATGGCTGCAGTCACCATCTGCAGTGATTTTGGAGCCCCAAAAAATAAAGTCTGACACTGTTTCCCTATCTATTTCCCATGAAGTGATGGGGCCAGATGCCATCATCTTCATTTTCTGAATGTTGAGCTTTAAGCCAGCTTTTTCACTCTCCTCTTTCACTTTCATCAAGAGGCTTTTTAGTTCCTCTTCACTTTCTGCCATAAGGGTGGTGTCATCTGCATATCTGAGATTCTTGATATTTCTCCCCGCAATCTTGATTTTGGCTTGTGCTTCTTCCCGCCCATCGTTTCTCATGATGTACTCTACATATAAGTTAAATAAGCCGGGTGAAAATACACAGTCAATTAGCAGATGCAAATATTATACTAGGATAGGGAAACAGTAAGGTCCTACCATATAGCACAATAAACAATATTGAAATATCCTGTGATAACCCATGATAGAAACAAATAATAAATAGAATATGAATATATATAGGAGGCTTTTATTTGTGCAGTAGAAATTAACACAACATTGTAAATCAACTAGACCTTAATAAAATAAAAAAAAAAAAAAAAAAGAACTTCCAGGGTGTCTAAGGGCCTGTGGAGAGCCTCATGACAGATTTGGCTAATGATGATTAGTCTGAGATGGTAATTTTTAACATGCAAGTGTACCTCCCTTTCCAGTGGCAGAGTCTGGAGAAGATGAACAGAAATGGAACCTTGCAAGGGGAAGAAAAAGAAGGAAGAACAGGTCATCAACCTCTGCCCTCAGGTGGCTGAAGGAGAAAATGCATTTGGGTTGTGCCACATCTTTGCATCCTTCAATGACACTTTTGTGCACATCACCGATCTTTCAGACAAGGAAACTATCTGCAGTGTAACTGGTGGGATGAAGGTGAAGGCTGATCGAGATGAGTCCTCTCCATATGCTTCCATGTTGGCTGCCCAGGATGTAGCCCAGAGATGCAAGGAGCTGGGCATCACTGCTCTCCACATCAAACTCTGGGCCACAGGAGGAAATAGGACCAAGACTCCTGGACCAGGGGCCCAGTAAGCACTCAGAGCCCTCGCTTACTCAGGGATGAAGATTGGGTGGATTGCGAATCTCACTCCCATCCCCTCTGACAGCACCCACAGAAAGGGGGGTCGCTGTGATCACCATCTGTAAATAGAATTCCTCAAATTATTGCTTTCCGTAAATAAATTGCTTTGATGTAAAAAAAAATGCAAATGTTGAATACTAAAAAAAAAAAAAAAAAAAACACAAAAACTAGCATGCATTTGATGTATGCAGCTTCATTTTCTTCTTCATTTTTAACCAGGTTCTGTATTCCTTTTCTCAGATTCAAGGTACAGTGTTGTGAGTCTCTTGTGCCTAATGCTCACCCTAACTTTCCCTGTACAGACTATTGCTATGTTTATCTGTCTGATGATATTATCCTCCACATCAGGGCCAGTTCCTGGAACAATACAGCTGTTCATTGAATGTTTTTACTCAATGAATGAATCTCTAAGGAAAATTATCCCTTTACTATTTCTTACTATATTTTACAGGTAAGGTACTCTGTTCTGATTCTTGCAATTCACTTTGGTGCAAAATCTGCAGTGGTCACCATCTCCTATTTTCTGTTTTCCTACTGAGTGTAAGTCAACATTCACATCATTCTCTAAGTTTGTTTTTCTCCAAGTCCTTTATTCTCCAGGGTAAATGAATCAGATACAGTCGTTCTACACAGATATTTTAAGTACTACTTTGTATTATGCTGAAGCTCCAGTACTTTGGCCACCTCATGTGAAGAGTTGACTCATTGGAAAAGACTCTGATGCTGGAAGGGATTGGGGGCAGGAGGAGAAGGGGACGACAGAGGATGAGATGGCCAAATGGCATCACCAACTCGATGGATGTTAGTCTGAGTGAACTCCTGGAGTTGGTGATGGACAGGGAGGCCTGGCGTGCTGCAATTCACGGGGTCACAAAGAGTCGGACAAGACTGAGCGACTGAACTGAACTGAACTGAACTTGTGTTATGCATAACACATCCCTATTCCAAAGAAAAGTCCTTTTCCTGCATCACTTACACATTAGCAAAGCTTTTAAGACACTGACTAAATAACCTCTGTTAGTAAGAAATTAAATTAAACTTTTAATTTGGTCTCTTTTTTTCAGACTTATAAAATCAAGCTCATAGGAGGATAATTGAGAACTATAAGGGTTTTTAAGGATGATAAAAACATTTTTGCAACCTACACATATAACTCAATGCCAGCTTTTAAAAATGTGACAGATTTAACAGTTTCCATTATTTTAAATCTGTGATAAAACAGTGAATTGTAATTATCATGAACTTAATTTAAAAACAAAGAAGAATTCACTGAGGAGAATTAGCATAAATATCAGTGAATAAGTATCAAAATCATTTAAAAAAATACATTTGGTCATTTAAAGTCAGTGTTTTGTTTTGTTCCCCCCCCCCTCCCCGGAGCATCCTCCAAAACAACCTTAACCAAACATTAAACAAAAAACAAAACAAAACAAAAAGCTAAAAAACCTAACATCCAGCCACATATTTTGCTTCTATCTACATCGCCTATGTTTTGTTTCTGTTCTTAATACTATTTTCCTGCACCATTATCCCAGAAAATGCCTTCAAAATTATGCTCAAGATTTTGCAGGTGGTATGGATGGGGGATGGGAGCGGGGTTCAGGAGGGAGGGGACATATATATGCATGTGGCTGATTCATGTTGATGGATTGCAGAAACCAACACAATATTGTAACACAATTATCCTCCAATTAAAAATTAACTTAAAAACCCTTATCAAACTCCAAGTAAAGTATGTGAATGAATTCATAAGTTTAATACAGAGTCTTATGATATTGACAGTAAAGATATTAAATTTACATTCCTAGTGTTTGAAGACAGTTTTCCCAAAATGGCCTCAAAAAACATTTCCTACACTACATTCTCTCCTACAGTGTGACTTTTACCCTCTCGATTCAATAAGGGCTCTATTTCTCCAGCGTCATGAGCCTGCATTTGCTCTATGATTGCTCTGATCAATATAATGTGACAGAAAAGATGAGTAACACTTAACTGGTTTGGGAGATTCCTTTCCCTACCTCCTAGAAGTTAATTTCCATGTCAGAAGTGCAAATATTCTGAACTACTTCTCTGTTAGGGTCTCAAGCCTCATGGAATCTCCCCAGCAAATGAGAAGCCAATGAGGTATCCAGGAAGCACCTTGGTGCTGACATGTACTTGATGAGGCCATCTTGAAAGTGGATCTTCCAGTCCCACTGGACACTTAGCTGGTTTGGGAGCTTCCAAACCAACCAATTTACTTGGAAAGAACTAAGACACTTAGTTCTTCAGATATGACTGCCAAATCCCTTCCACATCTCCAGATCCATAGTATACGCAGAATGATGGATACAAAGTTTCAGAGTGCCTTCTTAAAATTTCAGATTATATAATTAACTCATCTAGTTTCTATCCATTATTCTGCATACTAGATGCATAGCTTATTATCCTTATATTTTGATCTTACTTGTAAATTGGAAAAAGTGGCATAAGAATGTTGTAAAAGTAAAATCTTGCTATATAAAGTCACTTAAAATGTTAATGTGAACATAGTAATTATGAAATAAATGTTAAGTACAGTTTGTTCTTGCAAAAAAAATCACCACTTTATCAGGCTGTGCCAGGTACTGTGCAACATGCTGCTGATTCTATGTGTGTTGGTATAAAGCCTTATTGGGAAATATTTATATCATAACACAGATATAATATGTTCATAGGCCTCCTAACCTATGTTGGCTCAATATTCTTACATAATGTTGCATGGCACTGTCTTTAACTTAGCTTGTCTCTAACAGGCAAGTGCTTCTGGAGGCAGGAAATTTGCCTTCTTCAAACTTTGGATTTTTAAAGATTTTACTGTGTTTTCACATAGTAAATATGTATTTAATATTTTTGGAGGAATGAGTGAATGGCTGAAGCAATGACAATTTTGAGACTAGCAATAATGTCCAAAATCTATCAGGGTCTATTGATAAGTTTTCAACACAACTGCTACACAACTGTGCCTTGTATTGAAAACTTCATTTTGGAAACAGGAAAATTGATGCATAGAAATATTAATATCTAATATCTACAGTTTCAAGACAAGTGAGATAAAAATAGTTAAAGGTTTTATTCAGTTCAATTCAGTCACTCAGTCATGTCTGACCTTTGTAACCCCATGAATCGCAGCACGCCCGGCCTCCATGTCCATCATCAACTCCCAGAGTTCACTCAGACTCAAGTCCATCGAGTCAGTGATGCCATCCAGCCATCTCATTCTCTGTCGTCCCCTTCTCTTCCTGTCCCCAATCCCTCCCAGCATCAGAGTTTTTTCCAGTGAGTCAACTCTTCGCATGAGGTGGCCAAAGTACTGGAGTTTCAGTTTTAGTATCATTCCTTCCAAAGAAATCCCAGGGCTGATCTCCTTCAGAATGGACTGGTTAGATCTCCTTGCAGTCCAAGGGACTCTCAAGAGTCTTCTCCAACACCACAGTTCAAAAGCATCAATTCTTTGGCGTTCAGCCTTCTTCACAGTCCTACTCTCACATCCAGACATGACTACTGGAAAAACCATAGCCTTGACTAGATGGACCTTAGTCGGCAAACTAATGTCTCTGCTTTTGAATATGCTATTTAGGTTGGTCATAATTTTTCTTCCAAGGAGTAAGCATCTTTTAATTTCATGGCTGCAATCACCATCTGCAGTGATTTTGAAGCCCCCCTAAAAAAAGTCTGACACTGTTTCCACTGTTTCCACATTTATTTCTTAATCATCATTTATTCATTCAGTAAAATGTATGGACTACTGACTATGTTGATTTCTTTTCTTTTACTTTATCTTTTATCATTACACCAAATATTGTTAGTAAGTCATCTTGAAACTATATACAGATTTTTTTATCTTTAAAATATATATTCTCTCTGAAATTTTGATGGCCAGAGCTGCTTAACAGTATATATTTTAAAAGTTCCTAAGTGTTTAGAACATATGTGCACTATAATGACACCTAATTAATTTTACTCACAGCTTCTGTTTTATATCAAGATAAAAATATAAAGCTAAATCAACCTTTAAAAGATTAGCAAAGCCAACTCAATTGTATCATTATCTCAAGTTAAATGTTGACTCTAGGAAGAGGATATGTTTCCTTCCAAGGACTAGTTAGTTTTGTGGAGTTTGTATTAACAAATTTTAATTTCATGGTATGTGTTTTAACATAGTATGTTACAGCAATGAAAATATTTAGTCCAAGCAAATCTCTAATCAAAAGAGTTAAAGCAATCTTAGCCACAAGTTAATGTCTTTAATTTACTATGATTATTTACATAAGATCAATATTCAAAAGATTTATGAGGAGATAAAGGGGACTTTTTGTGTTTATTTCTAATCTTAGAACTTGAAACACATTGATCAATGGCATTGAACTATACTGATTTTTAGCATCAGATCTACTTTTCTAGATTGTACTTTTTTTCTTCTTAAATATACATCCTAGCTGCCATTTCAATACAACATGCAATATGTTCTTAAAAGTGCAACTAATTTAAGATGACACCAAAGTCAAGCATTTTAAAACTCAGTGTTATCCTGCAATATTCATAACATATCTCTTAGGGATTTTTTTGTCACCTATAAAAGGCCATGATAATGAATCAAAGGATCTAAAGCCTAGATCTTTAAATTTTAAAATTTCCCCATATAATTTTCATGGCTTATGAGCTATAGCAGGTTAAAATTTCTATAGTCATAAAATTATAATTGGCTTAAGTAGTGAAGTGTCATTTCACTGCTACCATATATATGTACTTCAACATGCTTCAGAACTTCTTATCCATACAAAATACAGCAGTGTTATACATACATACCTCCCTTTAATCTGATGTCCTAAGTGGACAAAAGAAGGCCATTAATGAGTTCTTCACTATTAGCCTGGCTCCACAAGATTCCTGCCCAGAGATTATTATCCTAGGGGGGAAAAAAAAAAAATCCAGTTTGTGCTTAGCTGCTCAATAGTGGCCAACTCTTTGTGTCCCCATTGATTGTAGCCTGCCAAGCTCTGCTGTCTATGAGGATTCTCCAGGCAAGAATACTGGAGGGGATTGCCATGCTCTCCTATAGGGGATCTTCTCCACCCATGGATCAAACCCAGGTGTCCCTCATTGAGGGCAGATTCTTTACCTTCTGAGCCACCAGAGATTATTTTCCCAGAAAGAAAGAAAGAAAAAATTCCAATAGGTCTCTTTGAAAAACAACTTGAAAATATGCATATGCTTTCCCCCTGTTATTTCTGCTGGGGTGTATCCCCAGTAGAACATTGCATGTTTATGCCTGAAGATGCACACAAATTATGCAAAACAGCATTATTTGTTAAAATGTAAAACTGCATAAATGCAAATAAATATAAAGAATATAAAAATATAAAAAATGTGACCCATTATTACAATAAAAATAATGAGTTTTACATATTATAACTGGAATAACAGTGTGAAAGTGAAAGTGTTAGTTGCTCAGTCGAGTCTGACTCTCTGCATCCCTCTGGACTGTAGCACACCAGACTCCTCTGTCCATGGAATTCTCCTGGCAAGAATACTGGAGTGGGTAGCCATTTCCTTCTCTAGTGGATCTTCCCAACCCCTTAAGTGCCATCAGGGAAGCCCATACATAGAATGGCATACATGAATATTATAAACTGTGTAAGCTGAAAATATTCACACACCAGAGAATACACAACATATTTCTATGTGTAATATCCAAAAAAATTGAAAGCTACATGATACAATGTCAAAAGATATAAATATTTGGAAAATTATACTGTTGTATCTGTGCATATTTATATTTGTGTAATTTTTTACACTCAAAAATATTTTTCTAAATTCTTTCTTTTTTTTTTTCTTTTTCTTTCTTTTTTTTTTTTTTTTTAAACAGAGAAAGGTACTAAACGTTCCTGATTATCTCTATTAGTTGTGTGAGTTTTGCTCACTTATGGCTATGTTTTATTGAAAATTGCAATATTGCCAGGATAACCTGTACCAGTTAATGATACAAATCTCAAGTTAAAATAATGAAAAAAATATATCACAATCAGGAGTCCACAGGTCAGGTAGATTTCACTGTTTTGTTTATGTGCAAACACTGTTTCAATGGCCATTTGTGTATTCTTGGTTCTTGAGTATCTTCTCATCCCTAGAGTCAGTTGAAAAAGGTCCTAGCAGATGGGGCTCACTTTGGTCTCTGTGTACACATTTTCGGAATTGAACACTGCTCCTCAAAATGTGTCAATACTTATCCACGCCAAAAGGAGATAAAGCAAAACTTCATCCATTTATTGCTTCTAGTTCCAAACTCAGGGTCCATAGTATATAGTATAATGACTCAAATGAAAAACAAAATTTATCTGCCTGCACCAGACAATTTGGCAATCATGATGCCTTTTTTTGGAAAATGAAAGGACCAAAAAAAAAAAAAAAAGAATTATTTACTCAGTGATGTTTTAGTGTAGGTGTGTGTAATAAAATGTGCTACCAAGGCTCACTTTAGGAGGGATAGAAATCACAAGGAACACCTGATCTGTCAGTGAATAATGTTTCTTTGGGCAGCTACTTCATTTGTCAACATCTGTGTTGAAAATCTGGTAAGTGTTTTTGATTTTTTTTTTCCCCCATGAATGCATCTGACTTGAAACAGATAATTGTCCTCTTTGAAACTAAAATTCTTTGAAAACTCACTTAAAACTTTTCAGTGATATTTGAGTTACTTTAGCAGCTCAAGAGTCAACAAGGCTACTGTTCGTCAACCTTTGAATTTCATTGGCAATAATTAAAACAAAGAACTCCCTGAGATGGAGTGTTGAAACTGAAAGGGATTTGGTGGTGATGGTTTAGTCGCTAAAGTATGTCCAAGTCTCACAACCCCATGGATTGTAGCCCACCAGGCTGAAGGGATTGACATAAAGTAGAATAAAGAGAGGATCCACATCAAAATGTACCCTGGCATGAGACATTGTAGCTCACACAGTTTGGAGAGTTTATATGTAAAAAGGCTGGTCTGTGCAGGGTGTCAAAGCATACTCCAAGTGAAGTTACCCATGAGCGAGGAGTGTAGTCCCACACAGGTTGTCAGTTCGAGAGAGATGAGGAGGATGGCTGGAGAGAAAACAGTGTAGTAATGACAATAAAAAATTGTTTACAGCTGGGAGGTGTTATGGGCTGAGCTCTGTTCCCTCGTTAACACGTTAAAGTCATAACACCCAGGATCTCTGAATGTTGTGACAGGATTTTTACGTATAAACAGACAGAGAGAAAAGACAAATATTGCATAATCTCACTTACATGTGAAATATAAAATCTTAATCAAACAAACAAATAAAATAAAATGAAAACAGACTCATAGATACAGAAAGGAAGGGAGTGCGGCAGTGGGAAAGTAGGCAAAGGGGATTAAGAGGTTAAAAAGCCTCCAATTATAAGATAAATAAGCACAGAGATATAGAGCATAAGGAATGTGTTCAATGATATTTTAGTAACTTCATGTGGGGATAGACGGCTATTAGATTTATAGTAGTGATCATTTCATAAGATATTTAATTGCTGAACCACTATGTTGTACATCTGAAAGGAACATATTACATGTCAACTATACTGGAAAAAAAAAAAAAAGGAATATCTAGAGCAGCCCTTTCTTTAAGCTGTGCATTATGAATGGCCTTAAAGAAAGCCTATTGGTTAGCCTGGGAATATTAAACACTATATTTAACAGTTAGTATTTCACTGATCTGAAAGTAAAACTACTAAAATTTAAATTTAATGTATATAAGTTGCAGTTGCTACAAGAAACACGTCTTAATGGTGGTGATTTATTAAAGATAATTTAGGTCCTTCACTATGAACCAAAATCCAAGAACCCTTTTACAACTTGAAATAGTAATCAAAGTAAAATTAAAGTCATCATTGCACATATATAATATTCGATTAAATAGAATTGTATCTAGATATTATCAGAAATATTGACGATTAAATAAAATGAGATAAAACACTTTACTTTATATAGGACTTCATTTTATATATGATTGGTTTGATTCATGTCTTCAAATAGTTTCACTGTCATAAGATAAAACAGCAGCAACAACACTAAATTTAAAAATTCAATTCTATGCATTCACCATCCCACCACTTGTCTATCCATAGCAGATTTTAAAGAGCTTTTTCAGGGAGTGAATAAATATAAATGCATCTGATTCATCAATTTTCCCCCAAATCAGTTGCAATGGTCATACTAAATTAAAGTAATATTTTTAAATGTTAAAAAATGGATTCCATAAGATATCAAGTTCTGGGCTTATAAATATAATACACATTTAAGATATTTCAAATCAAATATTAATAATTTGAAAATGAAATAATTTAAAAATGCAAAATAATTATGTTACAAACCTCTATCCATAGTTCTTCAGACACTCTGTCTACATGATTTAATCCCTTGAATCTATTCATCACCTCCACTATATAATCATAAGGGATTTGATTTAGGTTATATCTGAATGGCCTAGTGTTTTTCTGACAAAGGTCCCTATAGCCAAAACTATGTTTTTTCAAGTAGCAGAGTATAGATGTGAGATTTGGACCTTGAAGAAGGCTGAGTGTCAAAGAATTTATGTTTTCAAACTGTGGTTCTGGAGACTTTTGAGAGTCCCTTGGACAGCAAGGAGATCAAACCAGTCAATCCTAAAGAAAATCAACCCTGAAAATTCATTGGAAGGACTGCTGCTGAAGCTGAAGATCCGATACCTTGGCCACCTGATGTAGAGAACTGACTCATTTAAAAAGACCCTGATACGGGAAAGATTGAGGGTGGGAGGAGATAGAGGCAACAGAGGCTGAAACATTTGGATGGCATCACCAACTCAGTGGACATGAATCTGAGCAAACTCCAGGAGATAGTGAAGGGCAGGAAAGCCAGGAGTGCTGCAGTTCATGGAGTCAACAAAAATCATACATGACTTAACAACTGAACAACCATAAAACTAATTAAGAAAACATTATAACAAATTTTACATCAGTTGATTTGAAAATACTTTTGCCTTGTTAATATTGGGAACTAATGTAAATAGATATATTTTATTGCTAGGAGATTTCCATCACTCTATATAGCATGAAAATAAAATGTCAGTTATTTTGAAAGCTTCTAGAGTGGTGATTTTTGTAAATTAAATTATTTTCTTCATTCTTCTTCTTCTCAAACAAATCCTCTTTCAAATAACAAAGCTAGAGTTAAACTAAAATATAAAGTGAATTAAAATGGAACTTTGTGAGTTCCAAACTTGCCTTGTGGCTCAGACTTTACAGAATCTGCCAGCAATGCAAGAGCCCTGGTTTTGATCCATGGGTCAGGAAGATTTCCTGGAGAAGGGAATGACAACCCACTCCAGTATTCTTGACTGGAGAATTCCATGGACAGAAGAACCTGGTGAACTACAATCCATGGGTTCACAAAGAGTTGGACACAACTGTGCAGTTAACAAACTATATTTTGAGTTCCAATAAGCATATGTTTAAAAAAAAAGGGGGGGGGGCATGGCTTAGATAAAAGATTAAATCCCAGACAGAATTACTAAGATTTAACTAATGAATACTTTCTATGTTTTAAATTCTATTCACTGCTCCCTCTTTTATTACATGTCTGGCATATTTTCAGATTAATTTTAGTTATTTTTATATAAATATCAAGCTCTTATATGGTTTTACTACAAGCTTGTCTTTGTCATATAGTGGACTAGGTTTTTGCTTAATAGTTCTTCCATTCCAAATACAGAAAATATCTTATGGCACTGGGACCATCACTAATGGTCATCAATTCCCTACAAAAAATGTAAGAGAAAATTCTGAATATGCATTTAGGTATTAATGTATGTTTACCTGTAAAATGTAAATTTGTTTTGAAATATTTAGTGATTTCTGATCTCAAGCAATTAACTAATCCTTTTGACATCTTTACTTCCATAAATGACTTACACTGAGTAACTATTATTAGGAATTTCTAGGCTCCATGATAACATAAAATCATATCACACGTTTTATTTTGGAATGTGTAGGTTTATAATTTGATTATAAGAATAAGAAGTTTCTCAGATACAGAACCACAGGTATATGTGATAATCAGAAAGGTTTTTGAGAGCTTCCAGAAAGTAGGAAGAAAAGAGAAATTTACAGGTCTCTTTAATAGAACTTAAATTAATTGACTGCATGATACATCCATGGGCTAAAATACTTGAAAACAGTTGAAACATAAGCTTCCAGTCTTGTCAGTGACTCTTTTGTTTCAAACTTGAACAACAAAAGTAGAGTCCTTTTTTCAGAAAGACCAGATGTGCTATGTAGGGGCCATTTTATCTTAATGAGCAGAGAATAAAGATAGAGAATACTGTCTATGTTTTCCAGACATTGTAAAATGGGAAATTCCACATTCTATTCTTTATGAGGAACGACACAAATTCTTTTCATTATAAGGAAGTTTTAACTTACATAAGCCATACTAATATAGAACCAGAATGGACTGTGACACTTAAAAAAATAGATAATTTAAGAAAATTATAGGCATATAGTATTTAGATATGCTCTCCTGCTTCTCCATCCATCTCTTTCCTTTGTTCTAATTCGCCTTTTCTTCTCTCTGTTTGGAAGTGGCAGCATAGCCAGAGACCAAGGAAATGATGGGGCCATGGAAAAGGCCACATGAGCATCAAGAATCAATGGCAGAGGCAGAAGTCAGAGGTAACTAGTTTGATTGGGACATATGAGGCTATTAAGAAAATGCATAACTATTTTGGGGTTAATGGGAATTAGATTTCTCACTGCCAAAGAAAGACTTTGCAAGCGTGTTAAAAGAACATTGGGAAAAAAGGCAGCATAATACAAACTAAGGATAAAACTCCTTGGATGTTGAATTGGAGTTAGAGGTGTTGGTGTGAACTCAAACACAGACAAAACAGATAGCCAGATAATAGAAAGATAAATGATAGATAGATGATAGATAAATGAATTGATTGACGGTTATAGACATATATGTGAACCTGCATATATTGGTATGTGTATGTATGAGTCTCCAATTCTAATTCACCAACACAAATTTAATTCTAGCTTTCTCCCTCACACTGCTATTTGAAATATCTACTCTCTGAGACTGGAAAAACTTGGCTATCATTATCTGTAATTCATTTGCTTTTGTGTTCAACCCTATCATCCATCTCAAGTATTTTCAGAATTCCTAACATATTTGTATATAAAACATTTTCACCTAGAGTTATTTGAGCATTATCATTATCATTTTCATTTTCAGCCTTGTCCAGAAATACTGAGGTCAGTATCTTTTCAATCCATGTGTCTGATTAAGTTTTCCTTTCATAATTTCCTTTCTTTTACTTTTATGTGTTTTAGTCTTCATCTATGTCCTTACAGAATAATCTTCCACTTCACCACATCTGTCTTCATTTCTCCCTAGTATTAATTAAACTATAAGTCAACTTCTAATTACCAGTTACCATGTTTGTTTGTTTTTTTTAATTTTAAATTTGGTTATTTGTAAATCTCATTTACAATTTCTGAAAACTACTGACTCTTTAGAATATTTTGACATCATCCTATGTGTGCTTAATTACATTAAACATGAAGAGCTATACATAAATGATGCTATTTCAATATCTCCAGTTTTTAAAGCTGGAGATTGTCAGGAGAAATATCAATAACCCTACATATGCAGGTGATACCACACTAATGGCAGAAAGATAAGAGGAATTAAATAATCTCTCGATGAAGGAGAAAGAGGAGACATATTAAAAAGTAGAGACTTCACTTTGCTGAGAAAGGTCCATACAGTCAAAGTTATGGATTTTCCAGTAGTCATGTACAAATGTGTGAGTTGGATCATCAAGAATGCTGAGTGCGTAAGAATAGATAATTTCCAATTGTGGTGCTAGAGAAGACTTTTCAGAGTCCCTTTGGACAGCAAGGAGATCAAACTAGTCAATCCCAAAGGAAATCAACCCTGAATATTCACTGGAAGGACTGATGCCAAAGTTGAAGTTCCAAAATTTTGGCCATCTAATGTGAAGAGCCAACCCATTGGAAAAGACCCTGATGTTGAAAAAGATTGAGGAAAGGTGGAGAAGGGGTTGACAAAGGATGAGATGGTAGGATGGCATCATAGAAATAATGAACTTGAGTTTGAACAAACTCTGGGAAATACTGAAGGACAGGCAATTCTGGCAGGCTACAGTTCATGGAGTAGCAGAGTCAGACATGACTTAATGACTGAACAACAACTCAATTTTATATTTTGGATTGTATTTTGTGTGTTTGGCTCGGTTGTCTCCCCCTCTTTTTTAATTTTATTGTGAATTTTTTTTTCCCAATTAGTTGAAATTACTTTTTGCTTATATGTGCTGAGTCACTCAGTCTTGTCCTACTCTTTGCAACCCCACGAATGATAGCCTGCCAGGCTCCTCTGTCCATGGGAATTATCCAGGCAAGAATACTGGAATGGGTTGCTATTTCCTTCTCCATGCTTATATATAAGTGCATTCATTTCCTCTAGAAGCATTTTGAAATCTCACAACAGGACACTATGTGCACTGACTCTGGTTTATTTAAATAAAATACCAAGCTTAGCATACTTAGAATTATTTACACACAGGAAGTTTGAATTCTGATATTTTTTCTCACTGGAGGATAATTTTAGAGTTAGGGATTCTCAGAAATCTTTTTATTTTCTCTTTATAGCATTTATTCATCTCTAAGATCAAAGCAAACAAGTATCCCTACCAATTATAACTTCGAGGTTTGACATCTGCAACTTTTAGAGGTTTATGTTTTATTTGCAGTACCTCTAATTCAATTTCCCACTTTACAAGGGAACAAGACTCTGCCACCTTCCTGTCATGTGTGGATTGTAAAAGCAGATCAAATTATCAGACTTAGCAGTGTAAAGCAAAAATCAAATTCAGAATCAAAACAGTACTTTAAAATACAGTCTTTGCAAGTTTTTGATCTGTATGTGATTTCATGTATGTTTATTATTAATTTGGATAAGAAAGGTTTTCTGAAGAGTGTATTAGTTTTATAATTTTAAATATTTTGAACTAGGAGGTTTCTCAAAGCATGTGATAAGTTGCATTCCCCAAGTAATTTTTTCAACACTCAAGTGTGGAATAAAACTCCAACTGCTGTCAGTTTAAATTAGTGAATTTATTATTTAAATTATTTATATGGCCATAGATAAATGAAAAGTCTTTAATCTTGTCAGGTCTTAAGATAACTAAAAGTTAATGTTTTATAAAGCACTGAGTAAAAGGTACAACATCCCAGGGGGAAAAAAAAATCAATCTGAAATATTTTAACATAATATTAAGAATAATCAGATATAATGCTTAATTTTTAAGGTGAACATGAGAAATATTTTCCTGAAATCTTGAAAAAGTTTGAACATTACTAGAGGTGTTGTTCCTCCTTTTATCATTTTCTCATAAGAAGAAAACAGGGAAAAAATATGTCGCACATTAAACAAGAAACTGTTCTATGAATATCTGAATAATTTATTTGTTTGTTAAGAAATTGTCTTCAGCTCTTTAGAAACTGTGATAGACAGTAGTAATACTGATGACTTTTATTTTTTGGCTATACCATGCAGCATTTGGGATCTTAGATCACTGAAGAGGAATTGAACGCAAACTCCTTGCACTGGGAATGTGGAATCTTACCACTGCACTACCACGGAAGTCCCATGATGATATTTTTATATTCTTATTTGTGGTATCTATATGTGAGCCTTCTATTTTCAATAAGAAAATACACAAAGATTATTGCCGTGTAAGGAAAGATAGAGCAAAGAGAGATTCACTGGGCGATGAAAAATGGTTAACTATATTGGCTTTACAGCAGATTAGCCAATGAAGAGCAAAACGTTAGTTGAGGGTGCTGCTGCTGCTGCTGCTAAGTCGTTTGAGTCTTCTCAGACTCTCTGCGACCACACAGATGGCAGCCCACCAGGCTCCCCTGTCCCTGAAATTCTCCAGGCAAGAACACTAGAGTGGGTTGCCATTTCTTTCTCAAATGCATGAAAGTGAAAACTGAAAGTGAAATCGCTCAGTTGTGTCCAACTTAGCGACCCCATGGACTGCAGCCCACCAGGCTCCTCCGTCCATGGGATTTTCCAGGCAAGAGTACTGGAGTGGGTTGCCATTGCCTTCTCCAGTTGAAGGTGAGATCGTCACAATGAAAAAAATTCCAAAATAGATAAATAAACAAGCAAACCTAAGAGATAAAGAGCAAATCGTTGCTCAGCTGTGGGAAAATTTCAAAGTGACTAATCTATATGTAATTGGAGTCCTTAGAGGAGAGGAGAAAAAGAAGAGAAAAAAACATAAAGAAATAATGCCTGAAAACTTTTCATGTTTGATTAAAACTAGCTCAGATGGTAAAGAATCTGTTTGCAACGCAGGAGATTGTAGCTCAGTCCCTTGGTCAGGAAGATCCCCTGTGGAAGGGAATGGCAACCCACTCCAGTATTCTTGCCTGGGGAATCCCATGCACAGAGGAGCCTGGCAAGCTACAGTCCATGATGTTGCAAAAAGTCATACAGGACTGAGCAAATAACACTTTCATTTTCACTTTCACTTTCATGAACTGATCCAAAAAGCTCAATAAATTCTGTAAAAAAGAACATGAAGAACATTTTCAGCTGCATCATAATCAAATTTCTGAAATCCATGAAAACTAGAAAAAATAAAACAAAGTATTAATCTGATAAGTGAACAAAGGATATAATCATAGCATAAGAAACAATCTAAGAAAGGTGAAAAACAAAATAATATTAATTATTAAGTGAAATAGAAATAATGTAAATACCTCAATTAAAAAGCAGGACTTATCACACTGTGGGGAAAAAAAAATGCAATATGTTATCTAAAGACATCATCTTTAAATATAAAGAAAAATGTAGTTTCAAAGAAAGGAAGGGGGAGAATATAACAGACATCAATCAAAAGAAATCTGGAGGCAATTTATTTAAATCATACAAAGAATTAAAAGGTAATTTCATAAGAATACATTTGTCAATTACTCAAGAGGACATAATATATAAAGCAAAATATTGAAAGAATTTCAAAGAAAAAAGATACACCATAATTATAGTTAAAGTCAACATTTCCTCTCCATAGATAATAGAACAATTTCAGAAGAACTGTAAGACAATATAGAAAATGACTATTCATAAACTTGACCTAACTAACATCTATGGAAGATCTTATCCAATACAGTAGAATGCATTTTTTTTTGAGTGCACATAAGCAATTTAACAACATACGATGATATGAGCCATTCAACAAGCTTTGATATTTTTTAATAAAATGCAAGTTATACAATATATTTCTAACGATTATGGGATTATAATAGAAACAGCTAATAGAAAGTCTGAAAAATCCTCATTATATGGAAAATGAATGTAATTAATCTAAATAGTTTAAAAACGTATAAGAAATTGTTTTGAACAATTGTTTAATTTTGAATTTAAATATAATAAAAACATATGATTTGCAGAGAATAGCTAAGCAGTGTTTGTTGGGGTACTTACATCACTAACCACTTATAGTAAAGATTAGATGGTTCTTAAAACAATGACCTTAGATTACATGTTCAGTTCAGTTCAGTTCAGTTCAGTCACTCAGTCGTGTCTGACTCTGTGACCCCATGAACTGCAGCACACCAGGCCTCCCTGTCCATCACCAACTCCCGGAGTTCACTCAAATTCATGTCCATCAAGTCAGTGATGACATCCATCCATCTCATCCTCTGTCGTCTCCTTCTCCTCCTTCCCCCAGTCCCTCCAAGCAACAGAGTCTTTTCTAATGAGTCAACTCTTACATATTAAGAAACTCAAAAAAGAACACATAACCCCAAAGAAAGTACTATTTATGAAATTATACAATTAGGAATGGAAAACAATGAAAAAGAAAACAGGAGAATGAAATAATATAAAAATTAATAATATCAAAATTTGGTTATTTGAGAAGATTAATGAAAGGAATAAAGTTCTAACCAGAATGGTTAGAAAAGAGCCGTAAATTACTTCCATCATAGAATGGACGAGAATGTTAAATTTAGATATAAACACACACGTATGTTCAGCTTATTTTGAAAAAAAAAAGAAAAACCAAGATAATTCACGGTACTAGAACCACTGGATAGGAATATGAAAAATAATTATCATTATTTCTCCATAAAACTCAATAAAAAGATGATTTTTTATATTAACTAAGTATGATAATTGAATAGACAATTCACCAAAGAAGATAAATAGGTGACACATAATCACGTGAAAAGATGCTCAGGATCAATAAATATATGCAAAGTATAAATTAAATTCAAAATCAGATACTTCTAAACCCTTGTTAAAATGACTGAGATGAAAACAGACCATAACAAATGTTGGCAAGAATGTGAAACAGCACTACCATGGAATGCAAAATGCTGAAATTTCTTTGGAAAACAGTTGATAGTTTCCCAAAAAGTTAAAAATATTCTTGTTATATGGTGAGGTCATCACAATACAAGGTTTTACCCAAAGATATGTACATGATTGTTTATGGCAGCTTTCATAGTGATAATTAATAACTGAAATCAATACAAACATCTATCAACTATGTATAACTAGTAGTGAAATGCAATAGCAAGGAAAAGGAATGAGTACAGATATACTGTTGTTATTGTTCAGTCACTCAGATGTGTCTGACTCTTTGTGACCCCACGGACTACAACACAGCAGGCTTCAGTTCAGTTCAGTTCAGTCGCTCAATTGTGTCAAACTCTTTACAACCCCATGAATTGCAGCACACCAGGCCTCCCTGTCCATCACCAACTCCGGAAGTTTACTCAAACTCGTGTCCATTGGGTTGGTGATGCCATCCAATGGTTTTATCCTCTGTCATCCCCTTCTGTTCCTGCCCCCAATCCCTCCCAGCATCAGGGTCTTTTCCAGTGAGTCAACTCTTTGCCTGAGGTGGTCAAAGTATTGGAGTTTCAGCTTTAACTGTCTCTTGGAGTTTGCGCAAACTCATATCCATTGAGTTCATGATGCCATCCAAAAATCTCATTCTCTGTCGCCCACCTTCTCCTCACACCATCAATGTTTCTCAGCAACAAGTTATTTTACAATGAGTCAGCTCTTCTCATCAGGTGGCCAAAGTCTGTCCTCCCAAAGTCCCACCTCCCAATACTATCACAATGGTCATTAGAATTCAACATATAGATATGGAGAAGGAAATGGCAACCCATTCCAGTATTCTTGCCTGGAGAATCCCATGGACAGAGGAGCCTGGTGGCCTACAGTCAATGGTGTCACAAGGGTCAGACAGGATTTAGTGACTAAACAATCACACAGACACTCACACCAGAGTATTGATACAATTCTATCTATATCAGTATGCAATATGTTGTAAATTGGGATTGTGGCATAGTATAATGTTATTGATGGAAATTAAAATGTCAACATACATATATGTATACATGTGAATATATACTTCATATTAAACAAATGGCTACGTATACTAGACACTCATATAAGGTGAGCAAAGCAAATTAATGATTCAGAAAAAGTAAAATGTTAAAAGCTGTGTTCATGGAATAGTAGTGGTCTAAAAAGCTTTAATTTCCCAGGGGGGAAAAAAAAAACCCTGATTCAAATATAATAAACATACTTGAACACATTTTTACCTAGGGTGAGGTTGATGCATGTTCCCAGAAAACTAACAAATATTATATTTCAATAATTTTATTATGTCTTCTCTCTATATTTTATAAGCAATTCCTGTGCAAAAATAAGGATTTTAACATCAGCATATTGGCTTTTACCTTGAATACTTAGTATAACAGAAACTCAGCAGCGTGCAATATACTTGGGATACAGTTAATGTGACATAATGAGGTCTAATTAACCTGGGTGTGAATGTTCAATTCAGTTCAGTTCAGTAGCTCAGTCATATCTGACTCTTTGTGACTCCATGAACCGCAGCACACGAGACCTCCCTGTCCATCACCAACTCCTGGAGTTTACGAAAACGCATGTCCATTGAGTCGGTAATGCCATTCAACCATATCATCCTCTGTTCTGCATTTGTCCACACGAATTCAATCATTCCCAGCATCAAGGTCTTTTCAAATGAGTCAGGACTGCTCATTAGGTGGCCAAAGTATTGGAGTTTCAGCTTCAGCATCAGTCCTGCCAATGAATAATCAGGATTGATTTGCTTTACGATGGACTAGTTGGATCTCCTGTAGTCCAAGGGACTCTCAAGAGTCTTCTCCAACATCACAATTCAAAAGCAACAATTCTTCGGCACTCAGCTTTCTTTATAGTCCACCTCTCACTCTCATAGAGTTCAGTTCAGTTCAGTTCAGTTCATTTCAGTCGCTCAGTCATGTCCAACACTTTGCGACCCCATGAATTGCAGCATGCCAGGTCTCCCTGTCCATCACCAACTCCCGGAGTTCACTCAGACTCACATCCATTGAGTCAGTGATGCCATCCAGCCATCTCATCCTGTCGTCCCCTTCTCCTCCTGCCCCCAATACCTCCCAGCATCAGAGACTTTTCCAATGAATCAACTCTTTCATTGAAGTGGCCAAAGTACTGGAGTTTCAGCTTTAGCATCATTCCTTCCAAAGAAATCCCAGGGCTGATCTCCTTCAGAATGGACTGGTTGGATCTCTTTGCAGTCCAAGGGACTCTCAAGAGTCTTCTCCAACACTGCAGTTCAAAGGCATCAATTCTTTGGTGCTCAGCCTTCTTCACAGTCCAAATACAGGACCACTGGAAAAACCATATCCTTGATTAGACAGACCTTTGTTGACAAAGCAATGTCTCTGCTTTTTAATATTGTTGTCTAAGTTGGTCATAACTTTCTTTCCAAGGAGTACAGGTCTTTTAATTTTGTGGCTGCAGTCACCATCTGCAGTGATTTTGGATCCCAGAAAAATAAAGTCAGCCACAGTTTCCCCATTCATTTGCCATGAAATGATGGAACAAGATGCCATGATCTTAGTTTTCTGAATGTTGAGCTTTAAGCCAACCGTTTCAGTCTCCTCTTTCACTTTCATCAAGAGATTCTTTAGTTCTTCACTTTCTGTCATATGGGTGGTGTCATCTCCATATCTAAGGTTATTGATATTTATCCTGGTAATCTTGATTCCAGCTTGTGCTTCTACCAACACAATGTTTCTCATGATGTACTCTGCATATAAGTTAAATAAGCAGGGTGACAATATACATCCTTGATGTACCCCTTTTCCTATTTCAAACCATTCATTTGTTCCATGTCTAGTTCTACCTGTTACTTCCTGATCTGCATACAGGTTTCTCAAAAAGCAGGTCAGGTGGTCTTGTAGTCTCATCGCTTTCAGAATTTTCCAGTTTATTGTGATCCACACAGTCAAAGTCTTTGGCATAGTCAATAAAGCAGAAATAGATATTTTTATGGAACTCTCTTGCTTTTTAAGTGATCCAGCAGATGTTGGCGATTTAATCTCTGGTTCCTCTGCCTTTTCTAAAACCAGCTTAAACATCTGGAAGTTCATGGTACACATATTGCTGAAGCCTGGCTTAGAGAATTTTGAGAATTACATTACTAGCATGTGAGATGAGTGCAACTGAGTGGTAGTTTCAACATTTTGTGTCATTGTCTTTCTTTGGGATTGGAATGAAAACTAACATTTTCCAATCCTGTGGCCACTGCTGAGTTTCCCAAATTTGCTGACATATTGAGCACAGCACCTTCACAGCATCATCTTTTAGGATTTGAAATAGCTCAACTGGAATTCCATCACCTACATGAGCTCTGTTTGTAGTGATGTTTACTAAGGCCCACTTAATTTCACTTTCCAAGATGTCTGGCTCTATGTGAGTGATCACACCATCGTGATTATCTGGGTCATGAAAATCTTTTTTGTAGTGTTGTTCTGTGTAGTTTTGCCACCTCTTCTTAATATCTTCTGCTTCTATTAGATGGGGAAACAGTAGAAACAGTATCACACTTTATTTTTTGGGGCTCCAAAATCACTGCAGATGGTGACTGCAGCCATGAAATTAAAAGATGCTTACTCCTTGGAAGAAAAGTTATGACCAACCTAGATAGTATATTCAAAAGCAGAAACATTACTTTGCTGACTAAGGTCTGTCTAGTCAAGGCTATAGTTTTTCCTGTGGTCATGTATGGATGTGAGAGTTGGACTGTGAAGAAGACTGAGCGCCAAAGGATTGATGTGTTTGAACTGTGGTGTTGGAGAAGACTCTTGAGAGTCCCTTGGACTGCAAGGAGATCCAACCAGTCCATGCTGAAGGAGATCAGCCCTGGGATTTCTTTGGAGGAAATGATGCTAAAGCTGAAGCTCCAGTACTTTGGCCACCTCATGGGAAGAGTTAACTCTTTGGAAAAGACTCTGATGCTGGGAGGGACTGGGGGCAGGAGGAGAAGGGGGCCACAGAGGATGAGATGGCTGGATGGCATCATGGACTTGATAGACATGAGTCTGAGTGAACTCCAGGAGATGGTGATGAACAGGGAAGCCTGACTTGCTGCGATTCATGGGGTCGCAAAGAGTTGGGCACGACTGAGTGACTGAACTGAACTGAACTGAACTGATTACGTCTGTACAATTTCTGTCCTTTATTGAGCCTATCTTTGCATGAAATGTTCCCTTGGTATCTCTAATTTTCTTGAAGAGATCTCTAGTCTTTCCTATTCTATTGTTTCCCTCTATTTCTTTGCATTGATCGCTGAGGAAGGCTTTCTTATTTCTCCTTACTATTCTTTGGAAGTTTCCTTTCAAATGGATATATTTTTCCTTTCCTCCTTTGATTTTTGCTTGTCTTCTTTTCACAGCTTTTTTTTTTTTTTTCACTTCTTTTCTAAGGCATTCTCAGGCAGCCATTTTGCTTTTTTTGTATTTATTTTTCTTGGAAATGGTGTTGATCCCTGTCTCCTATACAATGTCATGAACCTCCATCCATGTTCATCAGGCACTCTGTCTATCAAATCTAGTCCCTTAAATCTATTTCTCACTTACACTGTATAATCATAAGGGATTTGATTTAGGTCATACCTGAATGGTCTATTGGTTTTCCCTACTTTCTTCAATTTAAGTCTAAATTTAGCAATAAGATGTTCATGATCTGAGCCACAGTCAGCTCCTGCTCTTGTTTTTGCTGACTGTATAGAGCTTCTCCATCTTTGGCTGCAAAGAATATAATCAATCTGATTTCGGTGTTGACCATCTGGTGATGTCGATGTGTAGAGTCTTCTATTGTGTTTTTAGAAGAGCTATGACCAGTGTATTCTCTCAACAAAACTCTATTAGCCTTTGCCCTGCTTTACTCTGTACACCAAGGCCAAATTTGCCTGTTAGTCCAGATGTTTCTTGACTTCCTACTTTTGCATTCCAATCACCTATAATGAAAAGGACATCTTTTTGAAGTGTTCATTCTAAAAGTTCTTGTAAGTCTTCATAGAACCGTTCAACAGCTTCTTCAGTGTTGCTGGTTGGGGCATAAACTTGGCTTACTGTTATATTGAGTGGTTTGTCTTGGAAACGAACGGAGATCATTCTATCATTTTTGAGACTGCATCCTAGTACTGCATTTCAGACTCTTTTCCTGATTATAATAGCTACTCCATTCTTCTAAGGGATTCCTGCCCACAGTAGTAGATATAATGGTAATCTGAGTTAAATCCACCCCTTCCAGTCCAGCACGTTACAATAGCTTAAGCCCCCACTCTACCTGACTGCTCAGTGTTCTGTCTTTTAACAATTTATCCTACCTAAGAGTCATGGCCATCTGTAATGGATGTTTTTTTCAATCCATTCATCTTCTCTGGATTTTTCTTAACAAACAGTTTAGCTCTATAGATCTCCTATAGCTCTCTGGATCTTCTATGCCTTTTCTGGATACTGTTGATCACTTTCAAATCAAGATGATTATGTAATAGTTAAACAGGAAAGTAAAAAGTAATAATTTAATATCATTCTACCAGGTTAAATTTGAGTACTCCTTTTCAGTGGAGGAAATTTTTGTTGGCATATTCTTGGTGGAAAACAGCTTTCTATCATAGCAAAAAAAAAAAAAAATTATACAACTTTTTTCAGTGTTGTGGACAATACAGGGAGAAGAGAGAACACCAGTGCAGCAGCTTGGATAGAGATTGAGGAAAAACATTCTTTGGCAAAGGCAAAAATTTTACAGAGAATTTTTTAAAAGATAAAACTATCTTCTGTTCCAAAGTTGTGTTTTATTGTTGTCAATGTTGTTCAGTTGCTCAGTTGTATTTGGCATTTTGTGACCACATGGACTGCAGCACACCAAGCTTCCCTGTCCTTCACTATCTCCCAGAGATTTCTCAAACTGATGTACATTGAGTCAATGATGCTATCCAACTATTTCTTCTTCTGTTTCCCCCTTCTCCACCTGCCCCCATTCTTCCCCAACATCAGGGTCTTTTCCAGTGAGTCAGCTTTTCATATCAGGTGGCCAAAGAATCAGAGCTTTGGTTTTAGCATCAGTCTTTACAATGAGTATTCAGGATTGATTTTATTTAGGATTGACTGATTTGGTATCTTGTTGTTCAAAGGACTCTCAAGAGTCTTCTCCAGCATGACAGTCCTTAAGCAACAATTTTTTGGTACTCAGCCTTCTTTACAGTCCAATATTCACCTCCGTGCATGACTACTGGAAAAACTATAGCTTTGAGTACTGGACCTCTGTTGGCAAAGTGATGTCTGGTACTTCTTATTATGCTATCTAGTTTAATCATTCTTTTTCTTCCATGAAGCAAAAGTCGTTTCATTTTGTGGCTACAGTCACCATCTGTCATGATTTTGGAGCCAAAGAAAATAAAGTTTGTCTATGTTTCCATTATTTTCCCATGTATTTGCCATGAAGTGATGGGACCAGATGCCATCATCTTAGTTTTTTGAATGCTGAGTTTTAGGCCAGCTTTTTCACTCTCCTCTTTCACCTTCATCAAGAGGCTCTTTTGTTCCTCTTCAGTTTCTGCTGTTAAAGTGGTGTCAATTGCACATTTGAGGTTACTGACATTTCTCCTGGAAATCTTGATTCCAGCTTGAAAGTGAAAAGGAGCTAAAAAGCCACTTGATGAAAGTGAAAGAGGAGAGTGAAAAAGTTGGTTTAAAGCTCAACATTCAGAAAATGAAGATCATGGCATCTGGTCCCATCACTTCATGGGAAATAGATGGGGAAACAGTAAAAACAGTGTCAGACTTTATTTTTTGGGGCTCCAAAATCACTGCAGATGGTGACTGTAGCCATGAAATTGAAAGACACTTACTCCTTGGAAGAAAAGTTATGACCAACCTAGACAGTATATTCAAAAGCAGAGACATTACTTTGCCGACTAAGGTCCGTCTAGTCAAGGCTATGGTTTTTCCTGTGGTCATGTATGGATGTGAGAGTTGGACTGTGAAGAAGACTGAGCATCAAATAATTGATGTGTTTGAACTGTGGTGTTGAAGACTCTTGAGGGTCCCTTGGACTGCAAGGAGATCCAACCAGTCCATTCTGAAGGAGATCAGCCCTGGGATTTCCTTGGAAGGAATGATGCTAAAGCTGAAGCTCCAGTACTTTGGCCACCTCATGGGAAGAATTAACTCATTGAAAAAGACTCTGATGCTAGGAGGGACTAGGGGTAGACGGAGAAGGGGATGACAGAGGATGAGATGGCTGGATGGCATCACGGACTTGATGGACGTGGGTCTGAGTGAACTCTGGGTGATGGTGATGGACAGAGAGGCCGGCCGTGCTGCGATTCATGGGGTCGCAAAGAGTCGGACACGACTGAGCAACTGAACTTAACTGAACTTAACTCTGAATATAAGTTAAATAAGCAGGGTGACAATATATAGCCTTTTTGTATTATTTTCCCAATTTGTAAGTGGTCAGTTGTTTCATGTTGGATTCTGTCGTGTCTTGACCTGAATACAGGTTTCTCAGAGACAGGTTAGGTGGTCTGGTATTCCCATCTCTTTAAGAATTTTTCACAGTTTGTTGTTATTCACAAGTCAAAGGATTTAGTGTAGTCAATGAAGGTGGAATAGATATTTTTCTTGAATTCCCTTGCTTTATCTGTGATTTAATGGATGTTGACAATTTGATCTGTGGTTTCTCTACCTTTTCTAAATGTTATGTATTTGTAGAACTCTGTATGCATTTGCCCATAGCTGAACACAATAAGGAGGGAAACACTTTTTTATGTAAATGATCACAGAAAACTTGTAACTATAGTTAACAGACTGAGAACTCTGCTATTTGGATTTTTTTAAAAAACACTGGACAAAATCAGTACACAGAACTCCATTTTTACATAAAATAGGATAATATGCAAGAAAAATACTGCATAACACTAATATTATATCTAAATATGACCTTTCTTACACCAAACTATGATATACCAATTCTTGTTTGTACTTGCTCACATTTTGCTCATGCTTTTAAGTTCCCTAAATAACACCATCATGCCTCTCTGCAGGAAAAATGTATTTTTCTGACTCATTGATTCTGAGCTCACCACATAACTGATTTTGGCCAATGGCATGCAAATGCATGTAATATATGACATGTTTAAGCTATAAATTTAAATATGATTACACAGTTAAATAATGCACTACTTTCTGAAATCATCCTTGAGTGTTAGGCTTCTGCTGTGATAATAGCATGAGAAGAAATGTAGAACTGAATCAAGTCCACCAAAATGTTGCCATGAATTCCTAGGCAAGCCTAGTAAAGCCATAACCAAAGTGATGTAATGAACCCAAGGAGTTTTCAACCACTGAGATATTTTTTGTTTTTTCTTACTTGAGCATAAAATGATAATATGTACTAATAAAAGATGCTGAAACTAAACATGAACACCATGATTTTCTTAAAAAAACTTTTTTCTACATGTAATTATTCCATTTTCTATACCTTAAATGCTGCTATTTTGTTATACCATCTATCACACTGTGTATGATTTATTCCAAAATTCTTGATAAGAATATAACATTTGTTGGAATGTTTCTTTGTTTTATTTCATTTTACAAGACAGTCCCAGAGGAACAAGTTAACAGATTCTTTCAAGTCTTGTTAAGGAAGGATACATAAATCCAAAGAACCCAACTAACAAATAAAAGCAAGACTCTGATGCCATCACTGTACAGTCCAGGTTAGCAATTTCTTGTAATATCAAGACAGTCTTCATCAAGTTTTAGTGTTAGTTAGATTGGCTTAGTGTTAAAGAACACCCCTGAAGTACAAGAGAAGCAAATTCCTAAACTGTGTCAGGAAGATCCCTTAAAGATGGAAATAAGATCCCACTCCAGTATTCTTCTTGGGGAAATCCCATAAACAGAGGAGCCTGGTGGGATATAGTCTATGGGGTCACAAGAGTAGTACATGATTTAGTGACTAAACAACAACAAAATATTCCCACTATTTAACATCCAAATCTCAATTGGTAATGCACATTCTCTGTTCCTTTTCCTGAATCATTGACTTCTCTGTTTCTTTTAAAGAATGGAGATTTGCAGTTAATGACTCTCTTCTTAATATAAATGCTTTTTACATCAAGAGAAATGTCATGTTAAAACGGGAAAAGGATTAGTCCTTTAAGATATTAAGTTCTTCTAACTCCTTAAACTTGCCAAAGGGAATAAAAATAATTTCTGAAATACCATGTTTAATATACTTTAGACAAACTGCTGGAAATCAAATCATGGAGCAAACAACTTTATTTTGCAGTCTGAAAAAATATTTTTCCAATATGTCTATTACAAGTGTGAATTTCAATTTTATATTGTATGATTTGGGAAAGAAACTGAAATCTATAGTGTCTGAAAGTTTCCTTTATATACAAATCAAGTTCAATTTTAGTTTTATTGTCACTAAGATTTTTGCAACTTCCAAAATGGTCTAAATAGCAATGTTTTCTCTAAATGGCTAAACCCTAAAACAAATTGCTGGGGGATTTTGTAATTTCCTCAGTTCTGTCTCACTGCAACAAAATTTGAAGTGACAGATGGACCAGCATTACAGCCCTGCATTACAGCCTAGCGTTACAGCCCTCAGATGGACCAGTGTTGCAGCTCCATGTTACAGCTCAGTTTTATTTAGAAAGTAAAGGAAAATACATCTTCAAGATATGAGGGCATGCTGACCCAAAAGATGGGGGGAGATGAGAGGCCCCCATCCCAATTTTGGCTCTTTTTTTTTTTTTTTTTTTTAATAATGTTTTTGCTCCTCCCCCTGAGCCTGCCCTATGTCAATTGAGCTAGCCAGGAGTGCTGTTTATTTTACCTTAGGTTCTCAATCTGATCCTCGGAAATCCCTTTGTTCCATTTTCATGGGCTTTCCCCTTCCTTGTCTTTTAGCCACCATCATTCTGGAGTCTCTTTGCCTATTTAACTACCAACAAAATAGACCAAAACAAAATAAACTAATATAAAATATATTTGAGAGTGGACCTATTCTTAGAAAGTACCACTATCCTTTGCCACTAATCTGTTGAGGCAAGGAGACTCCCACTTTGGGGGGGGGGCAGTGGGTATGGTATACATATTTATTAATTATATAATTGTTAGATCAAGGGCTATAAAAATTATGAATATATTTAAGGTCATTATTGCCTAGAGGAAATGTTTGGGGTTTAGAAGTGTTGCATTTCTGTGATTCACAGGGATCTATCTTGTTTTTTAATCTTTCTTTCCTTTGTATATAACCCAAGGGCTTCACATAGTTTCCTTAGCCATGAGTTTAAATGTCTGATCTATTTTTCTTCTAAATGTTTTGCTTTTGTGTATTAACTTTTTTATCATCTATATTTAGGTTGGTCTATAAATAGTAAAGTGCTGACTGAAAGGAAAATTAAGAAAATAAAAGTGGACCTGAAAATCAAGGAAATAAAGGAAAACCTTTTAACTGTAGTCATTTTCAAAACAATATTTAATAAGGCTGTGCTTAGTTGCTCAGTTGTGTCTGACTCTTTGTGAAGCAGGACTGTAGCCTGCCAGGCCCCTTTGCCCATGGGGATTCTCCAGGCAAGAATACTGGAATGTGTTTCCATGCCCTCCTCCAAGGAATCTTCCCAACCAAAGGACTGAACCCAGATCTCCCACACTAAAAGAGGATTCTAAACCATCTGAGACACTAGGGAAGCCCGTTTCATAGTAAACTAGTACAAATCCTCAGATAGAGGCTGTCTTCTTAAATGACAGTATATGGGAATATCACTTGCAGAAGGTAACGGGCCATTAGAATTTACCACAGCTTTAGAAAACATGCATTCTAAATTATTTTCCTTGATTTTATAGGAATAAAAGTCCATGCTCAGAGACCTATAGGTCACATAACTAGTTCCTTTGTAGATTGATAAGTATCAATAAGTACTGATTTCCATGGGAGCGTATTTTCTGATTAGAAATGGTACTTGCAGTTGATTTATATATTCTTGGGAAAAACTAAGGCATAGCATTTTGTATTATGAACTGATTTCTTTTACACATTAATATGTATATGAGAAGGTGAAGGAGGAGAGTGAAAGAGTTGGCTTAAAAATAAGAATTAGAAAGGAAAAAAAAAAAAACCAACTAATGTCATTACATCCAGCTCCATTATTCATGGTAAATAGGAGGGGAGAAGGTGGAAGTAGTGACAGATTTCCTCTTTTGAGGCTCTAAAATCTCTTCAGATGGTGACAGCAGCCATAAAATCAGAAGATGATTTCTTCTTGGTGGAAAAGCTATGACAAACCTAGACAGTATGTTTAAAGCAGAGACATTGCTCTGCTGGCAAAGGTTCAAATAATCAAGGCTCTGGTCTTCCCAGTGGTCACATATGATTGCAAGAGCTGGACTATAGAGGAGGCAGAATGCAAAAGAATTGATGCCTTCAAACTGTGGTGCTGGGGAAGACTCTTGAAAGTCACCTGGAAAGCAAAGAGATCAAATCAGTCAATCCTAAGGGAAATCAATCCTGAATATTCATTGAAAGTACTGATGCTGAAGCTGAAGCTCCAGTATTTTGGGCATCTGATGCAAATTGTTGACTCATTGGTAAAGTACTGATGCTGGGAAAGATTAAATGCAGAAGGAGTGGAGGGCATCCTAGCTTTATGAATGTTGAGTTTATACCCAACTTTTTCACTCTCCTCTTTCACTTTCATCAAGAGGCTCTTTAGTTCTTCGCTTTCTGTCATAAGGTTGCTGTCATATGTATATCCGAGGTTAGTGATATTTCTCGCAGAAATCTTGATTCCAGCTTGTGCTTCTTCCAGCCCAGCGTTTCTCATGATGTACTATGCATATAAGTTAAATAAGCAGGGTGACAATATACAGCCTTGATGTACTCCTTTCACTATTTGGAAAAGGATCTGCATACAGATTTCTCAGGAAGCAGGTCACGTGGTCCAACATTCCCATCTCTTTCAGAATTTTCCATAGTTTATTGTGTTCCATACAATCAAAGGTTTTGACATAGTCAATAAAGCGGAAATGTATGTTTTTTTCTGGAACTATCTTGCTTTTCCAATGATCCAGCGGAAGTTGGCAATTTGATCTCTGGTTCCTCTGCCTTTTCTAAAACCAGCTTAAACATCTGGAAGTTCACGGTTCATATATTGCTGAAGCCTGGCTTGGATAATTTTCAGCATTACATTACTAGCATGTGAGATGAGTGCAATTGTGCAGTAGTTTGAACATTCTGTGTCACTGCTTTTCTTTGACCTTTTCCAGTCCTGTGGCCACTGCTGAATTTTCCAGATTTGCTGGTTTAAAACTCAACATTCAGAAGACTAAGATCATGGCATCTGGTTCCATCACTTCATGGCAAATAGATGGGGAAAAAAAAATGGAAAAAAGTTACAGCCTTTACTTGGGAGGGGGCATCCAAAATAACTGCAAATGGTGACTGTAGCCATGAAATTAAAAGACATTTGCTCCTTTGAAGAAAATCTATGACCAACCTAGACAGCATATTAAAAATCAGAGACATTACTTTGCCAACAAAGGTCCGTCTATTCAAAGCTATGTATTTTCCAGTAATCATGGATGGATGTAAGAGTTAGACTCCAAAGAAAGCTGAGCGCCCAAGAATTGATGATTTTGATCTGTGGTGGTAGAGAAGACTCTTGAGAGTCCCTTAGACTGCAAAGAGATCCAACCTGTCAATCCTAAAAGAATCGGTCCTGAATATTCATTGGAAGGACTGATACTCAAGCTAAAACTCCAATACTTCAGACACCTGATATGAAGAACGGACTCATTGGAAAAGAGCCTGATGATGGGAAAGATTGAAGGCAGGAGGAGAAGGGGAAGACAGAAGATAAGATGGTTGGATGGCCTCACTCATGTAATGGACATGAATTTGAGTAAGCTCTGGGAGATGGCGATGGGCAGGGAAGCCTGGCATGCTGCATTCCATGGGGTTACAAAGAGTCAGACATGACTGAATGACTGAACGGAATTGAATTGACGAGGACATCAGAGGATGAGATGGTTGGATTGTATCATCCATACAATGGACGTGAACTTGGGTAGACTTCTGGAGTTTTTGAGGGACAGAGAGGCCTTCTGTTCCTCAGACCATGTAGTTGCAAAGAATCTGACATGACTAGGTGACTGAACTATAATGTATATGAGGTGGGGCTTCCCTGATGACTCTGGTAAAGGAGTCCACTTGCAAAGCAGGCAACACAGGAGATGCAGGTTAGATCCCTGAATTAGGAAGTTCCCCTGAAGAAGGAAATGGCAATCCAGCCCAGTATTCTTCCTTGGAAAGTTCTGTGGACAGAGGAGCCTGGCAGGCTACAGTCCAAAATGTCACAGAGTAGGACACAAGTGAGTGACTGAGCACACTCCCATAGGTATATAAGATATAAATTGAGTTTAAGTAATTTTTACAGTTTTTTTTTCTTTTTTTAGTTTAAAAAATGTCAAAAAAATTAAAAAATAAAAATGTCATGAGGACTTCTAGTTTCTGGTTAGATATGTAACAAACTTTAAGCAAACAAACTGAAAATCAGCTCTTCCTAGATATGTCAGAGAACTGAAGTCACAGTGCAATCTGCTGCCTAAAAACTGAATATATAGACATAGGCAGTAGCCCACCTCAACCACAGTTTCACTTTTATGGTTTTAGTTACCTGTGGCCAATCCATGCTGAAATCTCAATCCATGTGTACTCACCTTAGCCACTTAGTAACCATGTTGGCTATCAGGTTGGTTGTTGTGCTATTCCAATGTTTGAGTTCAAGTAACCCTTATTTCACATATTAATGATCTTAAAACACAAGAGTAACAATTCTGGAAAGTTGGATATTCTCTCACTGTGTGCCTTCAGTTCAGTTCAGTCGCTCAGTCATGTCTGACTCTTTGTGACCCCATGAATTGCAGCACGCCAGGCCTCCCTGTCCATCACCAACTCCCAGAGTTCACTGAAACTCACATCCATCGAGTTGGTGATGCCATCCAGCCATCTCATCCTTTATCGTCCCCTTTTCCTCCTGCCCTCAATCCCCACCCCCCAGCATCAGAGTATTTTCCAATGAGTCAACTCTTTACATGAGGTGGCCAAAGTACTGGAGTTTCCGTTTTAGTCACTGTGCCTAGTTTATAAATTAAGCTTTATCATATATATATATATATATATATATATATATATGCACAGGGTTGGGGAGAAGCCTAGTATATATAGGTTTTCATAATTTATGCAGTTTCAATCATCCACCAGAAGTCTTGGAATGTATCACATACAGCTAAAAATGTTACTGTATATAAAGAGTCAGTTTACCAGTACAAGGATGTCTTGTTAGAGATAGAAATTGATAGGCACACTTAGAGTATTTGAGGAAATGCTATAAACTAGCTATGGCCAAGCCTAAAAGCTCAAAACTCACACTTTTGTAAGTTTTACTATCACAAACTCCATTAAATTTTTGGAGTAAAGGATGTAGAAAAATTTCCCATACTTCCTGTAGATGAAGTGGAGAAGTATCAATTTAAAAATAAGCCCATAGTGTCCCCATATTAACAAAGGTTTTCCCTCAAAGAAGACTATTTTGCCAGAGATTAATTGACTTAGGCTTCATGAGACCTTAATCAATGTGTGAAAGAGAAATTCACAATTACAGCCTTCACATGAATATTTATTCAGCTTTATTCTTTTTTTTCTTTTTTAAGTTATTTTAATCGGAGAATAATTTCTTTATGATATTGTGATGGTTTTAGTCATACATTGATGAATCAGCCATAGGTGTGCATGTGTCCCTCCATTTTGAACCCCCCTCCTGACTCTCCCCCATGCCACCACTGTGGGTTGTCCCAGAGCACCAACTTTGAGTATCCTGCCTCATGCATTGAACTTGCACTGGCCATCTATTTACATATGGTATATATCATGTTTCTATGCTACTGTCTCCAATCATCCCACCCTTACCTTCTGCGTCTAAAAGTCTGTTCTTTACATCTGTGTCTCTTTCGCCGCCTTGCATTTAAGATCATCATTACTGTCTTTCTAAATTCTATATATATGCAATGATATACAATATTGGTGTTTCTCACTCTGTATAAGAGGCTCCAGGTTCATCAACCTCATTAGAACTGATTCAAATATATCCCTTTTTATAGCTGAGTAATATTCCATTGTGTATATGTGCCACAACTTTCTTATCCATTCATCTACTGATGGACATCTAGGTTACTTGCATGTCCTAGCTTCTGTAAACAGTGCTGCAATGAACATTGGAGTACACGTGTCTCTTTCCATTCTGGTTTCCATGGTGTGTATGCCCAGCAGTGAGATTGGTAGGTCATATGATAGTTCAATTCCCAGTTTTTTTAAGGAATCTCCATGCCATTCTCCATAGTGGCTGTACCAGTTTGCATTCTCACCAACAGTGTAAGAGGGTTCCCTTTTTTCCACAGTCTCTCCAGCATTTATTGTTTGTAGACTTTTTGATTGCAGCCATACTAACTGGTGTGAGATGATACCTCATTGTGATTTTGCTTTGCATTTCTCTACTGATGAGTGATGTTGGTCATCTTTTCCTGTGTTTATTAGCCATCTGTATGTCTTGTGTGGAGAAATGTCTATTTAGTTTTTTGACCCACTTTTTGATTGAGCTATTCGTTTTTCTGGTATTGAGCTGCATGAGATGCTTATATATTTTGGAGATTCTTTGTCAGTTGTTTTATTGCTATTATTTTCTCCCATTCTGAAGGCTGTCTTGTCACCTTACTTATTGTTCCCTTTGTTGTGCAAAAGTTTTTAAGTTTAATTTGGTCCCATTTGTTTATTTTTGGTTTTATTTCCATTACTCTGGGAGGTGGGTCACAGAAGACCTTGCCGTGATTTATGTTAAAGAGTGTTCTGCCTATGTTTTCCTCTAAGAATTTTATAGTTTCTGGTCTTACATTTAGGTCTTTAATCTACTTTGGGTTTATTTTGTGTGTAATGTTGAAAAGTGTTGTAATTTCATTCTTTTTCAGGTTGTTGACCAGTTTTCTCAGCACCAATTGTTAAAGAGACTGTCTTCTCCACTGTATATTTTTGATTCCTTTGTCAAAGATAAGATGTATGTAGGTGCATGGATTTATCCTGGCCTTTCCATTTTGTTCCTTGATTTATGTTTCTATCTTTGTGCCAGTGCCATACTGTCTTGATGATTGTAGCTCTGTAGTATAGTCTGAAGTCAGAAGATTGATTCCTTCAGTTCCATTGTTCTTTCTCAAGGTTGCTTTGGCTGTTCAAGCTTCTTTGTGTTTCCATACAAATTGTGAAATTATTTGTCCTAGTTCTGTGAAAAATACCATTAGTAGGTTGATAAGGATTGTGTTGAATCTATAGATTGTTTTGGGAAGTACATTCATTTTCACTATATTGATTGCTCAAATCCATTAACATTTCTCCATCTATTTGTGTTATCTTTCATTTCTTTCATCAGTGTTTTATAGTTTTCTATATATAGATCTTTTCAAACGTAAATTTATTCCTAAGTATTTTATTCTTTTAGTTTCAATGTTGAATGGGATTATTTCCTTAATTTCTCTTTCTGTTTTTCATTGTTAGTGTACAGGAATGCCAAATATTTCTGTTTATTAACTTTATAACCTGCAACTTTACTATATTTGCTAATTACTATCAACACATTCATTGATACTACCAGAATTATACTTTCTGGTAGTATCTTTAGGGTTTCCTATGTAGAGGATCATGTAATCTACAGCAGTGAGAGTTTTACTTATTTTCCAATCTGGATTCTTTCATTTCTTTTTCTTCTCTGATTGCTGTGGCTAGGATTTCCAAAACTATGTTGAATAGTAGTGGTGAGAGTGGGCACCCTTGTTTTGTTCCTGACTTTATTTATTTTTTTTTTGTTGTTGTGTTCCTGACTTTAGATGAAATGTCTTAAATTGGTAAACATTGGAGGCCACCAAAATGTTCTTGAATAATTAAATATATGAAAAAAAGTGAGACAGTCATACAAAAATTAAAATTAATGGAAATCAAGTCACAAAAAGACATGGGGGAGCCTTAAAGGCATATTACTAAGTGAAAATAAAAAGTCTGAAAGTCTGAATACTGTATATTTCCATCAAAGTAATATGTACCCTGGACAAAGTTAAACAAGTAGGGAATACTTTATTAAGGCTATTTTAATAGAGGAGAGAGGCTGAACTCAACCCCATCAAAACAAAATTCAGGTGGGATTTTAAGCACAGGGGCTGTCTAGTGGGAAATTCCTGGAGAAAATTGGAGAGAACATTGTTCAACAAGTGTGTTCAACACATTGAGTAACTTCTGAATATATGCTATTCCTATTGAACAAAGGTTTATCTTTAATTTAGCCATCTTTGTTTGCTTATTGGTACCGATGTAAGTTATGCCCCAACCCTGGGGATCAGATACTGGAAGATAGTATTACCATTTCTTTCTGTTTTAACATTTAAAAGATACAGTTCTGAGATTGTTAATAATGATAATTTCCCAGGATTGTAAAACTGGCTAGAGGTTGGAAGAAAAAAGTTTATGTTTCAGAGGGGCAGAGAAGGGATTTGCAATCATACATTTCCTAAAGTAATTGTTCTAAGAAAAGGAATGTTAGAGGTTTATAGTGAGAAAAAAGCCCATGTAAAGTTTAACTATACTGAGGAGAATATTATGACATTGTTGATAAATTCTAAGTAAATAACATTCTGGAAAAGGTAAAATTACAGAGTTGGTAGAAAAATAGGTGAGTGTCAGCACTGGGGGAAAATATGTGAGGCTGAACACAGCAAACACTTAGCACACTGAAACTGCTCTGTATGATATCATAATGATGGATGCAAGCCATAGAATCAAATAGAGCAAGACAAAGCAGCTTGTACGTGCTCATTAGTGTCTGACTCTTTACAACCACATGGTCTGTAGCCCACCAGGCTCCTTTGTCCATGTTATTTTCCAAGCAAGAATCATGAAATGGGCTGCTATTTCTTTCTCCAACAGGACAAGGAAAGAACACCAATGTAAACTACAGCATTTAGTTAGTAAATAAAATATCAACATTGGTTCACTTGATCATAACAATTGTATCTCATAAATGCAACATGCTAATATTAGGGAATGCTGAGTGGTGAGGAGGCTGAGGAGCAAAAGGAGCATGTTAGAACCCTTTATATTTTACCAAGTTTTTATGTTAACTTAAAACTTTAAAAAAATCTATGAAGTAAAAAATAATCACAGTATTTTTATGTTACCTATTTGTTTTACATTATATAAATATATACTCTTACCATTTATCTCCTTAAAACAGCATCAGATATATGCCAAATATCTGCCATATAGAAATTGGGATTATGTTATACTTAACTTAAAAATATAACATACATTGCCTAAAATTATTGTTAAAAGAAGAATTTTGAAAAAAAAAAAGTTGAAAGGGATTTTATTTCATACTTCTTCTTCTTCTTCTTCTTCTTTTATTTTATTTTACTTTACAATACTGTATTGGTTTTGCCATACATTGACATGAATCCACCACGGGTGTACATGTGTTCCCAAACATGAACCCCCCTCCCACCTCCCTCCCCACAACATCCCTGTGGGTCATCCCTGTGCTCCAGCCCCAAGCATGCTGTATCCTACATCGGACATAGACTGGTGATTCAATTCTTACATGATAGCACACATGTTTCAATGCCATTCTCCCAAATCATCCCACCCTCTCCCTCTCCCTCTGAGTCCAAAAGTCCACTATACACATCTGTGTCTTTTTTGCTATCTTGCATACAGGGTCATCATTGCCATCTGTCTAAATTCCATATATATGTGTTAGTATATTGTATTGGTGTTTTTCTTTCTGGCTTACTTCACTCTGTATAATCGGCTCCAGTTTCATCCATTTCATCAGAACTGATTCAAATGTATTCTTTTTAACTGCTGAGTAATACTCCATTATGTATATGTACCACAGCTTTCTTATCCATTCATCTGCTGATGGACATCTAGGTTGTTTCCATGTCCTGGCTATTATAAACAGTGCTGCGATGAACATTGGGGTACATGTGTCTCTTTCAATTCTGGTTTCCTCGGTGTGTATACCCAGCAGTGGTATTGCTGGGTCATATGGCAGTTCTATTTGCAATTTTTTAGGAATCTCCACACTGTTTTCCATAGTAGTTGCATATAGAAAACTATAAAACACTGATGAAAGAAATCAAAGAGGACACTAATAGAAGGAGAAATATACCATGTTCATTGATCGGAAGAATCAATATAGTGAAAATGAGTACACTACCCAAAGCAATTTACAAATTCAATGCAATCCCTATCAAGCTACCAGCGATATTTTTCACAGAACTAGAAAAAATATTTTCAAGATTTATATGGAAATACAAAAAACCTTGAATAGCCAAAGCAATCTTGAGAAAGAAGAATGGAGCTGGAGGAATCAACTTGCCTGAGTTCAGGCTCTACTACAAAGCCACAGTCATCAAGACAGTATGGTACAGGCACAAAGACAGAAATATAGACCAATGGAACAAAGTAGAAAGCCCAGAGATAAATCCACACACCTATGGACACCTTATCTTTGACAAAGGAGGCAAGAATATACAATGGAGTAAAGACAATCTCTTTAACAAGTGGTGCTGGGAAAACTGGTCAACCACTTGTAAAAGAATGAAACTAGATCACTTTCTAACTCTGCACACGAAAATAAACTCAAAATGGATTAAAGATCTAAATGTAAGACCAGAAACTATAAAACTCTTAGAGGAGAACATAGGCAAAACACTCTCCGACATAAATCACAGCAGGATCCTCTATGATCCACCTCCCAGAATTCTGGAAATAAAAGCAAAAATAAACAAATGAGATCTAATTAAAATTAAAACCTTCTGCACAACAAAGGAAAATATAAGCAAGGTGAAAAGACAGCCTTCTGAATGGGAGAAAATAATAGCAAATGAAACAACTGACAAACAACTAATCTCAAAAATATACAAGCAACTTATGCAACTCAATTTCAGAAAAATAAACGACCCAATCAAAAAATGGGCCAAAGAACTAAATAGACATTTCTCCAAAGAAGACATACGGATGGCTAACAAACACATGAAAAGATGCTCAACATCACTCATTATCAGAGAAATGCAAATCAAATCCACAATGAGGTACCACTTCACACCAGTCAGAATGTCTGCGATTCAAAAATCTTCAAGCAATAAATGCTGGAGAGGGTGTGGAGAAAAGGGAACCCTCCTACACTGTTGGTGGGAATGCAAACTAGTTTTTCATACTTCTTTTACTGCTACTATTAATTTATTTTTTTATTGTTTTCCATTCAGAAAAATTCCTTCTAAAGCTTGCTTTATGTGAATTAATACCTTTTAATAAAAATTACTTATTGTTTCAGGCATCCCAGGTGACACTGGTAGTAAAGATTCCACCTGCCAATGCAGGAGACATAAAAGAGATGCAGGTTCAATCGAGTAAGAGAAGGGCACAGCAGATCCTCTGGAGGATGGCAGGGCAACCCACTCGGGTATTCTTGCCTGGAGAATTCCATGGACAGAGGAGCCTGGGCAGGCTATTATGCATAGGTTTGTAAAGCACTGGACACAACTGAAGTGACTTAGAATATATACATGCACTTATTTCATCAGTTTTGCATGAAACTGTGTAATCTTCTGTGTGTTTCTGTCTGCAATTTATGGATTGGTAAAATTTTAATTATATTTAAAGGACAACTTCTAAGTTTTCTCTTCTATTAATCTTGCATAAATTATCAATCTAGAAAAATGTTTGCTTCTTGTACAACTACAATAGTATTTATATATTACTACTCATATTTTATAATTATAAATATATTAATCATGCTTTTCTCACAATTAAAGTAAAATTAAAAACAATTTTAATACAGAAATAGACAAAAAGACTATTTGATAAATGTTGCTGATACCAGGCAGCAACAATAATATATTTTCATGTCACTGCAGTGCTTACCATTGGTGAGGAAGTCCATCAAGAAGGCTATTAAAGATTTTACATTTTAGAGCCCTTGGGTTACAAAGATATGATATATCACAAGTGTATTGCAGGGGATGTTCTACATTCGTTAAAAGTAAACACACTTGTCTCCAAAATGTAAAGATAACAAGCAAATATTTTGCAGTTGTAGTTTCTCTGAAGTTGACTTTTCAGTTGGAATTTTCATTTGGGCTTACCTCTCTCACCACACTGTTTGGTTTTAAGAGTAAATTTCTCAGCCTTTATAACTTTGTCTGAAGTTTAGATGTAGGTTGGAGCTACTAAAAAACAGCATTAATCTGTGCTTTATTCTTCCTTTATTCATAGCTCAGTATTGATTTTTTTCTAAACTATTATTTTAAGCTAAATGTATTTGAAAGAAAATCATTGCAGAAAATATCAACTCTTTATAGTTAGTAAAATATCCTCAATCAAATTTCCTTTTATCTTAAGGCTTATTCAATTTTACATGTATTTTTCTTGATTCAAAACTCTCAAGCTATCTTCAATGGGGAAAATATATATATATATATATATACACACACACACACATATCCACTAAAAGGGATAGATTTGATTCAGTGCTACTCAAATGTGTAGCTCTGGACTGGTGTAGATTTACAAAGTGTTATAAGTCATTGACAATATATATTTAAATTCTGTATCATTTGAAACACGTAGATAAATTATGATTCATTTCTATTGACTTTTGATAGAGTAAAGCTATTTCTCCTAAACGTAAAAGAAATTGAGTTTCTATTTTTTATTTTAATTTTATTTTTCTAATGTCTTACTTCTGTTTTTTACTAATAGCAAAATACCTATTGCTCAGACGATTGTAAATTTAAAAATAAAACTTGTTATTTGTAAAGCGGTTGTTAACTGGTTAATTTGCCACTTTTAGTCTTGCAGTGTTCTAAGGAACAGAGGCCCTGGAGTCAATTTTCAAAGTTCAGATCCCAGGTTCTTTTCTCCACTGGGTGGTTATTTACTTGTGTCTCTCTAATGTGTGGCATTTAGCTCTGTGCCTGACATCATTAAGTGATCAACAAATGTCAGTAACATCTATTATTGTTATTATCTGAGTCAAAGAAAATTTCTTATCCCACTTTCTCCCAAGTGAATTCTCTTATTCAATTCTGCATCCTGGTCTGGAAGAAAAAGAAAAAGAAAAAAACAAAACAACAAAACCCAAGATTTGTCCATGACTGACTTTCTGGATTGTGAGAAGAGGCAAAATTTTGCTTATAAATTGAGGCATTAGTCAAAGAAGAAATAACTTTAAAACTGACAACTCCAAGGAATAATAACCACACATATACAATAACTATGCATTAGATGTTTAAAAAATATATCAGACTTCGACTTACAATTGCAATATCTGTCTTAGTATATCCAAATGGAAATGGGGGAAGCTTTAAAATTTTTTCACTCACATCTACCCTTGGCACCTCAAAGTGCCTGGTAGTTAGAAGTGTCACAAGAAAAGGTTTATTAACTGGATAGATAAAAACAAAGTGAACATATAGGCTTATTGATACTACTTACCCTCTTTGGTAGCTCATCTACCAGCAGCAGCAGAAGAAAAACTGAGATCAGAATTCTCATTCTGGAAATTATTTCTGTTCACATTTTTGGCTGCCATTGAGTTATGTAAAACTATTGTTAAGATCTCTTCTGGACACTTAATTATACCAGATGATAACCAATCACCCCTCCATGACTCTAAAAGTGAAAGTGAAAGTGTTAGTCTCTCAGTTGTGTCTGACTCTTTGACCCATGGATTGTATGTAGCCCACCAGGATCTTCTGTTCATGGAATTTTCCAGTCAAGAATACTGAAGTAAGTAGCCATTTTCTTTTCCAAGGGATCTTCCCTACCTGAAGACTGAACACAGGTCTCCTGCATTGCAACCTAAATAGAACTGAAGAATATATTAAACATGAATATTCTAAGCCTTTAAAATTTGAGAGGCACTGGTATGCAAGACTCTATTTTGGAATAGCCTGGCCCTATCTCCTTTAGTTAAATATTATGTCTCAGATTAATCAGTGATTTTTTTTCAAATATTGTATTTATAGCTATCATTGTTTCTTTTGTTGAAGTCACAATTCTTGAAACAACCTGACAAGAACTGTGGACTTACACTCAAAAAGAATGCATTCATAAATACAACTCATGAAGATTGCATAGTGTTTAATTTCAAGGAATTCATGGCCTTCCCTTGTAGCTCAGTCAGTAAAGAATCTACCTGCAATGCAAGAGAACCAGGTTCGATCCCTAGGGCAGGTAGATCCCCTGGAGAAGGAAATGGCAACCTACTCCAGTGTTCTTGTCTGGACAATCCCATGGACAGAGGAGCCTGGCAGGCTACAGTCCACAGCATTGCAAGAGTCAGACATGACTTAGTGACCGAATCACCACCACCATGGAATCTCCAGAAGAAATTGGATCTTGAGTTTAACAATTCTTGTTTATAATGCTTTTTAAGTATACCTCTGCTCTATTCTCAAACAGAAAATATTATTTTTTTTTCTCTCAAAGATGCTTTTATCCGTTAGTTTTCACTTACATTTTCTCTTATATATTCAGAGATGTACTTAAAAATATCAAATGATGACATATATTCTTAAGATATTTGTATAGGAATTAAAGGTAGAATGTTCTCTCTTTTAATAAGGAGTTCCATATTTTGATTAGTGATCTATCCATATGTTTCAAATATTTTACTTATCACACCTTCCCTTTTAAACATTTTTTTTCATCTTCCTTCTTTTATTTTATTATATTTAGGAGGTTGAGGTTTTTTTTTTTTTTTTTTTCACTTCTTAATTTTTTTCCTCTACTGGTTTTAGATTGATATTCTATTATTTTCCTTTCTCTTTTCATGGAAACTGTAAATGTTTGACATCTGCTCTAACATGTAATAAAAATTCAATAATTTCACTTTTGTAGCCCAAAACTTCAAAAATATTTAAAATGGTTTAACTCTGGGTTTTACTTTCTCATGTTCTACTGTTGGAATTTTAAACCTCAAAGATTAATCATTAATATTTATTTATTTTAATTTTATTCATTTGTTTATTTTTATTATTTATTTGTTTACTTTATAGTACTGTAATGGTTTTGCCATACATCAACATGAATCCTCCACGAGTGTACACGTGTTCCCATTCCTGAATCCCTCTCCCACCTCCCTCCCCATACCATCCCTCTGGGTCATCCCAGTGCACCAGCCCCAAGCATCCTGTATCCTGCATTAAATCTAGACTGGCGATTCATTTCTTATATGATATTATACATGTTTCAATTCCATTCTCCCAAATCATCCCACCCTCTCCCTCTCCCACAGAGTCCAAAAGACTGTTCTATACATCTGTGTCTCTTTTGCTGTCTTGCATAGAGAGTTATCGTTACCAACTTCCTAAATTCCATATATATTTGTTAGTATACTGTATTGGTGTTTTTCTTTCTGGCTTACTTCACTCTGTATAATTGGCTCCAGTTTCATCCACCTCTTAGAACTGATTCAAATATATTCTTTTTAATGGCTGAGTAATACTCAATTGGGTATATGTACCACAATCATCAATATTTATATATAGCTTATATGCAACATCTAAGCATCAAGATTCTTATAATTTATTTTCAATAGCATAATAGTCTTTCAATAGTTAATTTGAGTTTTTACGTATGAAACATCATTTCAATCTCATTCATCAACACTAGTTGAATAATAGTAATTTGGAAATATTTTCCTGTAGACATGATAATTGTGTCCTGATACTAAGGCATTTTTCATCAGTAATGCATTACGGTTTTTTACTCTGATAACTTTTAAGGTTTTATTTTAGGGATGAGAAATCTGGAGTAATCCATATAATTTTTACTAGTATGTGCCATTATTACTATGCATGCTTTTTAGTATGTTATTTTTAATCTTCTGGAGATGACTCATGATTTTTAATCATGAGCGATTATTTACTACTGTGTTTTAATACTGTTTTGTCTCCATTTTCAATGTATCTTGTACTTTTATTTCATATTTTAACAAATTATCATTCATAATTTACACCTATGACACTTCTCAGGTATATGTACTTTTCTTTGATCTATTTTCTAAAAACAAAATCTTTGGTAGATATAGTTAGCCTGACTGTTAATATGTCTATCATAATTTCCCATTCAAATAATTATTTATATTCCAACATGCCTACTCTTTTCTCTATTGCCATGTAATTACTTTACAATTTCTCTTACTGTCTTTGTGTTGGGTACATTTTAAATATTTTTATTGTGGAAAAAATTTCAAATCTTTTTGTTGTTTCTTATGTTTTGTAAGAAAATTATCCAACTTGTCTGTCAGTTGTCTTAATCTTCTGAAGTTGTTTTCCCTGAGTTAATTTGTAATATATATATATTTTTTCTTGACAGCTTCAAGCAGTTTGTTTTGAAAGAATACCCATCTTGTGTTGTGTAGATACACATGGGCTATCTAGTCTTGATGATATTTTGAAATTAATGCCTTTGGTTGAAATTACTGAGCCTAGCATTTAGTACGATTTTGTAAGATTTGGGGTCCAGCAGATATGTTTACTTAAGTCTGTTCTGTACTTTTTTTTCTTTTTCTTTTTCTTTTTTTTTCTTTTTTGAGAATAAAATTCTTCCTGGGCTACCTCCAAATCTGTGATCAATAAGAGGATTATTTGAAGTTTCCAAAGTATTGTGAGTAGAGAATTTATCATCCCTGTTTCACAGATGTGACAATGATCTGCTGATCTACTTTATACAATTAGCTCAGTTTCCAACTCAGTTTAGCTTTCCCTTTTGGAAGGGTTCTAGTCAATATCTCCTGTCATCATATTAAAATTAAAATTTCAATTTTAAAATCAATGTCTCATTGCCTTCTGATATCTTGTGAATTTTTCAGTTTCATTCTGTGGTCATCTAATCTGATTTTTAAAAGCTAAGGTGTTAGTTTTGCCATACATCAACATGAATCCAACACAGGTATACTCCAATTAAAATAAATTAATTTAAAAATATATAAAAAGAGAAAAAAATAAAAATAAAATAAAAAGCAGAGACAATAAAAAAAATTTAAAAAAAGCTAAGGTGTTCTCATTTATTTTTTCTCCTTCTATATTATGTGGTATTGAATACAGTATTATGTGTGTCTTTAATAAGAGAAACAGTCTTCCTAATTCAGCTTACTTTGCCATAGTAACCAGAAGTCCTCATTATCACTAAAAATGCATAGTACATAAAGTGAAGTGTAAAATTATTTCCCCCAACATATCTATAAATACAGGATATCTGGCATTCTGAAGTTTTAAAATTAGTTTAAATCTCAGCTGATTAGCACATTATTAGCTGCTATTCCCCCCCCCCCCAAAATTCTTGAGTGTTATAAGTAAAAACTGCTTAACAATATATGAAAAAATATTTTTCTCAAAGTATATATAATAAATATTAAAGTGCTATAGTCTGCTGTTTCATGTCCACTTCTAACTGTTGCTTCCTTACCTGCATATAGGTTTCTCAAGAGGCAGATCAGGTGGTCTGGTATTCCCATCTCTCTCAGAATTTCCCACAGTTTATTGTGATCCACATAGTCAAAGGCTTTGGCATAGTCAATAAAGCAGAAATAGATGTTTTTTCTGAAACTCTCTTGCTTTTTTGATGATCCAGCGGATATTGGCAATTTGATGTCTTGTTCCTCTGCCTTTTCTAAAACCAGCTTGAAGATCAGGAAGTTCACAGTTCATGTATTGCTAAAGCCTGGTTTGGAGAATTTTGAGCATTACTTTACTATCATGCAAGATGAGTGCAATTGTGCTGTAGTTTGAGCATTCTTTGTCATTGCCTTTCTTTGGGATTGGAATGAAAACTGACCTTTTCCATTCCTGTGGCCACTGCTGAGTTTTCCAAATTTGCTGGCCTACTGAGTGCAGCACTTTCACAGCATCATCTTTCTGGATTTGAAATAGTTCAACTGGAATGCCATCACCTCCACTAGCTTTGTTCATAGTAATGCTTTTTAAGGCCCACTTGACTTCACATTCCAGGATGTCTGGCTCTATGTGATTGATTACACTATTGTGATTATCTTGGTTGTGAAACTTTTTTTTTTTTTTTGTACAGTTCTTCTCTGCATTCTTGCCACCTTTTCTTAATATCTTCTGCTTCTGTTAAGTCCATATCATTTCTGTCCTTTATCGAGCCCATCTTTGCATGAAATGTTCCCTTGGTATCTCTAATTTTCTTGAAGAGATCTCTAGTCTTTCCAGTTCTGTTGTTTTCCTCTATTTCTTCGCATTGATAGTGGAGGAAGGCTTTCTTATCTCCTCTTGCTATTCTTTAGAACTCTTCATTCCCAGATGCTTATATCTTTCCTTTTCACCTTTGCTTTTCGCTTCTCTTCTTTTCACAGCTATTTGTAAGGTCTCCCCAGACAGCCATTTTGCTTTCTCTGCATTTGTTTTCCATGGGGATGGTCTTGATCCGTGTCTCCTGTACAATGTCATGAACCTCAGTCCATAGTTCATCAGGCACTGTGTCTATCAGATATAGTCCCTTAAATCTATATCTCACTTCCACTGTATAATCATAAGGGATTTGATTTAGGTCATATATGAATGGTCTAGGGTTTTTCCCTACTTTATTCAATTTATGTCTTAATTTGGCAATAAGGAGCTCATGATCTCAGCCACAGTCAGTTCCCAGTCTTCTTTTTGTTGACTGTATAGAGCTTCTCCATCTTAAGCTGCAAAGAATATAATCAATCTGATTTTGGTATTGACCAACTGGTGGTGTCAATGTGTAAAGTCTTTTGCTGGGAGCCAGCGTGAGGAATTCCACTCATGACAAGGTAATGTGGCAAGAGCTCTGATGGCAAGGCTAATCAGAACTCAGGTTTCTCCCCTGGAATTTCCTGAGCATCCAACCCCCCAAAAATAAGAATCTGCCTGCTTTTCCACTCTTCTTATATTCTCTGGAAAAAAGTCAATTCAGGGCTTTAGTCTTCTGCATTTGAAAGAGTGTTTCAATCCAAAAACCCCTCTGATGGCTTTTTAGCCTGCCTGCAGGACTCGTACAGCTGTGCGTGTGATTGTTTGAGGCCTCCTGACTGCAGGAGGCACAGAAAGCATAAAACATCCTAGGAATGTAGGGGCTTCCAAGGAGCCAAAATCATTAGAATAGGACTGATTAAAAGTTTCATTTGTTGAGCCAATACTTGCTGCCAAATTTTCATATCCTTTATTTTTAGATATAGTTGGTATATAGAAAAACAAGTAGTAGACCTGGTATTAGCAACATTAGATCTTTGAGTTAAGTACCTTCTTTGTTATAACCCACTGGACCTTTGTTCTATAGAGATGTAACTTTAATGCTTTAAGGAGATGCAGATTAAAGAAAAACACTTCAGGGGAAACGAAATTAACATTCATTAAGGAAGAGAGCCAAAAAGTGTTAACAAGCCTCTTGGCCAGAAGATAATGTAAATCATCTGAGACCTTTTGTATACAAAAAGATATACAGAAAGAGTCTGGGCTGCTAACGCTACATAATTTTGTATTTCCCATTGATCTCTATGTATAATCAAAAGTATAAAAGGCCTTGAAGGACAATAGAAGGAGAGCCAGTCTCTGGCCTGGTTTCCCCCGTGTCTCCTCCTTACTCTAATTTCAAACTGATCCCTTGGAACGTGGAGGCTCACTATGTCTACTTACTTGCCCCAGCTTTTAAGATCCGTAAGAGAGCCCAAGGAGGGGCACTCTCCGATATTCAAACAGGCGCCAGAGGCCTAACGTAGATGGTGCAAGCTCCTTGTCTGGAGCTTTTTTGGTTTTCTACGTAACCCAAGTTAATCAGGCTCTTCTCTCCACTTAGTTTTATTACTACATTACTTCTTCCTAATCTAATCTTATATTAATAAATAAATAAGTTTTCCTCGCCGACTCCATCCACCCTTCGAATTCCCTGGATCCACCAAGGCTGGACCCCAGCAGTCTTCTCTTGTGTTGTTGGAAGAGGGTGTTTGCTATGACCAGTGCATTCTCTCAGCAAAACTCTATTAACATTTGCCTTGCTTCATTCCGTGTTCCAAGGCCAAATTTTCCTGTTTCTCCAGGTGTTTCTTAACATCCTACTTTTGCATTCCAGTCCCCTATAATGAAAAGGACATCTTTTCTGGGTGATAGTTCTAAAAAGTCTTGTAGGTCTTCATAGAACCATTCAACTTCAGCTTCTTCAATGTTACTGGTTGGGGCATAGACTTGGATTACTGTGATACTGAATGGTTTGCCTTGGAGACGAACAGAGATCATTCTGTTGTTTTTCAGATTGCATCCAAGTACTGCATTTCGGACTCTTTTGTTGACCATGATGGCTCCTCTATTTCATCTAAGGGATTCCTGCACACAGTAGCAGATATAATGGTCATCTGAGTTAAATTCACCCAGTCCAGTCCATTTCAGTTCGCTGATTCCTAGAATGTTAATGTTCACTCTTGCCATCTCCTGTTTGACCACTTCCAATTTGCCTTGTTCATGAACCTAACATTCCAGGTCCCTATGCAGTATTGCTCTTTACAGCATTGGAGCTTGCTTCTATCACCAGTCACATCCACAACTGGGTATTGTTTTTGCTTTGGCTCCATCCCTTCATTCTTTCCGGAGTTATTTCTCCACTGATCTCCAGTAGCATATTGGGGATCTACTGACCTGGGGAGTTCCTCTTTCAGTATCCTATCATTTTGCCTTTCATACTGTTCATGGGGTTCTCAAGGCAAGAATACTGAAGTAGTTTGCCATTCCCTTCTCCAGTGGACCACATTCTGTCAGACCTCTCCACCATGACTTGCCTATCCTGGGTGGCCCCACACAGCATGGCTTAGTTTAATTGTGTTAGACAAGGCTGTGGTCCACGTGATCAGATTGACTAGTTTTCTGTGAGTATGGTTTCAGTGTGTCTGCCGTCTATGCCCTCTTGCAACACCTGCCATTACTTGGGTTTATCTTGAGAAACCTATATGCAGGTCAGGAAGCAACAGTTAGAACTGGGCATGCAACAACAGACTGGTTCCAAATAAGAAAAGGAGTAAGTACGTCAAGGCTGCATACTGTCACCCTGCTTATTTAACTTATATGCAGAGTACATCATGAGAAACGCTGGGCGGGAAGAAGCGCAAGCTGGAATCAAGAGGCCAGGATAAATATCAATAACCTAAAATATGTAGATTACACCATCCTTATGGCAGAAAGGGAAGAGGAATTAAAAAGCCTCTTGATGAAATTGAAAGAGGAGAGTGAAAAGGTTGGTGTAAAGCTCAACATTCAGAAAACGAAGATCATGGTATCCAGTCCCATCACTTCATGGGAAATAGATGGGAAACAGTGGAAACACTGTCAGACTTTAATTTTGGGGACTCCAAAGTCACTGAAGATGGTGACTGCAGCCATAAAATTATAAGATGCTTACTCCTTGAAAGGAAAGTTACGCCCAACCTAGATAGTTTATTGAAAAACATAGACATTGCTTTGCCAACAAAGTTCCGTCAACTCAAGGCTATGGTTTTTCCAGTGGTCATGTATGGATGTGAGAATTGAACTGTGAAAAAAGCTGAGTGTTGAAGAATTGATGCATTTGAACTGTGGTGTTGAAGAAGACTCTTGAGAGTCCCTTGAACTGCAAGGAGATCCAACCAGTCTATTCTAAAGGAGATCAGCCCTGGGTGTTCTTTGGAAGGAATGATTAAAGCTGAAACTCCAGTACTTTGGCCACCTCATGTGAAGAGTTGACTCATTGGAAAAGACTCTGATGCTTGGAGTGATTGGGGGTAGGAGGAAAAGGGGACGACAGAGGATAAGACGGCTGGATGCCATCACTGACTCGATGGACGTGAGTTTGAGAGAACTCCGGGAGTTGGTGATGGACAGGGAGGCCTGGCGTGCTGTGATTCACAGGGTTGCAAAGAGTCGGACACGACTGAGAGACTTAACTGAAATGAAAGTGCTACAAAATTGATATTCCTGACTTTTACTTGTAATGCTTATAAGTAATAGTTAGATACTTATGTCATCTCTAAACTGCAATATACAAACTCTTCCCAGTTTTGAACAACAAATCTGTAGGTTATGAAAATAAATATCATGTATTTAAGAAATAGTGAAATGATATTTTTTTATTTTGCCAGCAAATTTCACTGCAGTATATATATTAAATATATTTTTCAATCACATCAAAACACACTAGAACTTGTATCCTATTTAAAATTATTGAGAATTCTCAGTACTACATTAAAAAATGTGTAAATTATATTATGTTCCAGGAAATATTAGGCGGCTACACTTTTAAGTCAGCATGAGCTACTATTTAACATATGTCTCTATCTAGGCATTAAACTATGTTGGTTTTATTTTAAATATAAGTGTTAGATTTGTGTTGATTTGAAGCTTTTAAATATTTGATATAAAATGACAACAATTTCAAGTTACAGTCTAAGACAACGAAAAGTTGTCATGAATCCAGGTCAATGAACAGATGCAAAATTTCAAGTTATAATTCATGACAATAAGAATTTTAATTAAAAAATAGTGGAAAATCTTCTATATCTATCCTTTACCATTTGTGTTCTATGTGTAACAGAATTTTCAGCAAAAAAGGAAGTTTTAATTATGTGATGAATTTTATCTTTGGTTTAATTTGAAGGAATAGAGAAAGAGGAAATATGTCTATTAATATGATAAAGAAATATGTATATCATGAATAACATCACTAATACCAATAATTCATTCTTTGATTTCTTGATGACATATAATTGAATCAAGTTTCAATTATCTTTTCAAAGGGCATTCATTATTGCTTGTAGAAAAAAATAATTACTAATTTCTATTGGGTAGCATATTAATATTTAATTTGTTTAGCTGGAAGTTAGGAATTAGTCAGAAAAACAAAGAAAGAAGTCTATTAAAAATAGATATTTGAAATTGTGTCCAACAATGAGTAGCTAGAAATAAATTGATATATTTAAATTCATAATTGGCTGTCCTCTCATTACCATGGGGCATGGATCCTGTAGAGCCCCTCTACATTACCCCATGAGGTCAAATACAGTATGTATAGTCTCTGTATACATGTAGTTTTCTGAGCAATAACAGTCATACTTTGATCAGATTTTCTAAAAGCACTAGAAATAAAAGGAATATTTCTAAACCCCCTTGCAGGGTGGACTAGACCATTAAGTGTCACATTTTCTGAGACTATGCAAACTTATAAACTTGTTAGTAGAATACAGGACTGTATTTCTCTTTTAGGTTTAGCATTGAGGAAAGGTGAAATTGAGATGTCTTTGATTAAGAATATTTGAAGAGATAGGCATTATGTATTTTCAAAATGTATATGATCTTAAGTATACATGTTTTAATATATTGTTTCCTGTAAGCACCTCCACAGTTTGTCATGAACATTTTCATTCCACACAATTACCTTTTTCTTTGACATGTAAATGAATACAGAATGTTAGACAAATTTGGGGAAAGGAGTTTTGAATTGAGTGAATATGGAATCTAATTTTCTAAATTTGCATTTCAGAATTGAAGATTATTTTAAATTCCCAATGACAAAAACAACAACAAAAAACTAAAGCTAGAGATAAAATAGAAGTCAAAACAAACATAAAAATAAAACTTAATTTACCACTTTCAGACTTCTTTTCACTTTATTCTCTTCTTACATTGCCTGGAAAAATAGTATAAGTTACATTGTCTAGAAAAGTACTATAAGTTATCCCAGGAAAACATTCACAGGTTAACAGAACTATTTGCTTTAACATTGCCAGTGCTTCCCATAGTAAGGGATAAAACAGGGACCCAGTTCCTAATATATCTAGAGTAGCATTGAAAGAAAACTCCTCAGGCAAAATCACAAGCTGGGATCAGTCCTTAGAGGTTTTCATTTATTTTGCCAAGGGTGCTTTTCTAATGCTCATTATTTTCCACCAACAATTGCAATTGAACTCTTGAACTGTTGTTTTACCCCTTGGGTAGAGCATCTGAGCATTTAAGTCTTATAGTCATTCTATATCATGAAAATTACTGAACTCTATTGTAAGGCCTTGGCCCACAATTTTCCATATGTTACTGCCTTAAATGTGTCAATATGCAGTATATTTCTGAGGAAGTTATATGGATAAGGAAGACTTGGTATGTACTGCTGAAAGTCTCTTAGATGGTGACTGGTAGGAGGAATAAAATAAAAATTATTAGGAGAATCAGGAAAAAAATATGAGAATACATCAGCTATTGGCTGTTGCATTGGTATGGGGAAATGCTTCTGCAGAACAAGAAACATCTTTAAATTTGAGGCATTAGTTTTACACTTTCATAATCCTTTAATTATAATAATCGTCATTTACTGAGTGCCTACTATTTTCCAGGAACTCTTGATCACTTTGAATATATAACATTCATATTGACAATGTTTACTTAATTGATCCATTTTATGGGGGACACAAACAAAAATAGAAAATATTTTAAAAGTGAAACCCATTTTGCTTGGTGCTTCTGAAAGAGTTTTCCAGAAAAGATAATGTTCTCAGGATTTCCTTTAATGAAAAATAATAAATATTTAATGAAAACTTTAGATATTTAAAAAGGAAGTAAAGAAATAAATGCAGATTATAGGTGGAAAGAGTGAAATGTACAAAGGAATTGGTTTGCAAACAACAAATTTACAAGTTCTTCAAAATGACTGGGCTGCAAAATCAGGAGGTAAGAAAGAGCTAGGCTAAAGCAGGGGGATATGAAATATGCAGCTTTCTGGCAATGACCAATTATGATTTGGGATTTATTAAGAAAGAAGTATTATTCGAAGCATGCAAGAAATCTCACAGGATAAAGAGAAGAACTGAAGAACCAATCTCAAAAAATGGACACAGTCTAAGAACGAGAGACATAGAGAACATAATCACTCATACCAGAGGCCTGGCCTGCTCCGGACATCTGCCTTGGACATTGGTAATAGAGGCTTTGCCACAAAAGACTTTAAACCTCTCAGTGGATGCTTTCCACTGCTGCTCAAAGAAAGCATAACCGCATTGAAAAACTTTCAGCTGCTAAGAATCTTTGAGTCACTCTTGTTTCTTGTCCTGCTTACAAGCACCTATATGGTCAATCGTTGTTTACATACATATGCCTCAGCTAACATGTCATGTAAGGTATTTACTCTGTGGTTAAATTTAGCTTCTAAAGGATGACACACAGATCTATTTCCCACCAAAACTCACACAGTGGAGGCAACTCACAGATAGAAATGGGGTTATGTTCATAGAGAGCAGCTTAGAAGGAATAAATCTAAAATTAATCTTAAATGTTTAATATTGGCAGTCCTCATTTTGCAAGATTCAAATATGTTTGAATTTCAGTTACCAAGCCTTTGCTAAATAACAACTGTTTCTTAAATAATACAGCTTTTAATTTTTACTGTTAAGTTAATTATACATACAGGCCATTAAACTGTGGGAGCTCTAATATAAGGACAGACTACATAATCAAACAAATATCTAAGGCGACAAATGTCTCAAAGTTTCAAAATCAAAATACTAAAGACAACCAATAAAATATAGCTAAGTAAGTTTTAAGCTATAGTATAGCCAATCAAATAATTTCCTTTTTTGCTTTTGCACCTTCTCTATATGTATTTCACTTGGCACTTGTTGACCCACTGCTCTTAAACACTTCCTGGTTTTGCACAGCCCTGCTGGAATCAATTTTTGCTCAAATCAACTCTTAAAATTTTTAATGTGCCTCAGTTTATCTTTCAACATTTCATTAACTGTAAGTACATAAAGAACAAACTTTGCTGCTAGTTCTACATTCCACAAAGCATAATGCAAATAACAGAAAAACGTCAGAATCAGTGACTAATAATATAATTTTTTTCAAGTTCTATTGGTACTTGATCACTATATCTGTTAATAAGTTCATGCACAGACAACAAAACATGAAGTTGTGTTGCTTCCTTGCTGTCTAGTGATGAACTCACAAACAATTTTACAAAAATGAATAAATCAAGGAAGGTATTGGCCGAAACAAATCAATGTGAAAGTGCAGCAAAGAAACAGAAAGTTGTAAAAGTGCAAGTGAAATTTTAATATACTTACAAAAGAAATAGCTGATTGTGTGAATGTTGTCATTGCTGCTTTTCCAGAAATCATACAGCCAGAGGATCTTCGAGAATATGAATTTATTAACATAAGTGAGAAAATGGTTTTAACAATAAAAATGAACTTTTCATGACACTAAACAATCAGATAGCTTTCTAGGTCATTTGGGACAATGGCTGTATTTTAATGGTGGAATGCTCAAAAGTTGTTAGCTGTGATATGTCCCACCATATACATAGATGACTTTAAGCATTCAACCTGCTCTAATCCCTTCAACTTTTCCTCTTCTTAATAGTTTTCTTATCTCAATTTCTAGTCAAGGGAAGGATAGTCAGTTGATTAAATTACTAACAACGTTGTAATTCCACATTCATTGATGTTAAGTTTATACATTTCTTTTAAAAATTTTATGTATCTTGATGTTATTTCGACTAAGTACAACACATACAGTTCAGCAAATTAGCTGAGATCTTATAATTTCCAATAGTTTTTTTTTTTTAACATAAATTAGGCTTTAAAAATTTCCATTTTTTGGTAACCATCAAAATATCCAAATACATTTCTGCTAAGTTAATGAAATAATTTTTTTATAGTCTTCACTAGAAGAAAAATATTTTTGTAACAATGGGCAGACCTCAGAGATCATAATATCATAATATTTTAAATAGTCAAAAAGATATTAGTGGTAGCTATTTATTGCTTTCCAGAGATAACAAATCATAGATAGTGAGGGGAGCTCAGGGCAGTAACTATGACAATGAGCACAAAAAAATTGAGAATTTTCCTCCCAATTGTGACAACGGATTCTGTGTTTAAGAATAATGTAGCTAATAATCTCAGCTTAGTCATCTTAAGAAATGATGTTTGAAATCACTGCACTAGTATGATTACAGTATACATTTTAAAAATGACTGGAGTGCTTTTTTAGAAAGTTACATTTTATTAATGGTAGATAAAAAAGTAATTACTATGCATGCATATGTATATAAAATAAACACTTTATAAATTCTAGATTGCTATTGCTAAGTCGTTTCAGTCATGTCTGACTCTGTGCAACCCCATAGACGGCAACCCACCAGGCTCCCCCGTCCCTGGGATTCTCCAGGCAAGAACACAGGAGTGGGTTGCCATTTCCTTCTCCAATGCATGAAATTCTGGATAGCAACAGGTATATCTAATTTGTTCTTCCATTACTAAGATATCTAAGGCTACAGTGACTTTGAAACCTCTTGAAGAGCAAGTATACATTCATTCTTTTTTTATATCACTTCTCTTTTCTCTGGATATGATGCTATCAATTGCAGACATTTAACTCGAATATAAATTCAACAAATATTGAATGTCTATAAAAATCCAAACATGTTAGTAGGCACTAGAATTCAGAGAACTTTATCACTATTTAACCAATTCTATAATTTTAGTTCTATTTGTCCAATTCTTGACGTTTATGCACAATATTTAACTAAAATAATTTTATATTTATTTCCATTGAATCCTTTCTGTCTCTACACCAGTATTTTCTTTACAAACTAATTTTCTAATAATTTCCACCTTTAGCGATCTTACTCGACTGGTAAATCAAGATGCTCCAACCAATTATTTGGATCTTATTTTCTCTTTTGTGTTTAGGTAAAACAGCTTATAATCATGTGCTCCATTTTGTATTTACTCAACTGGAACTAGGTATCAAGTTGATTATGTTATGTGTGTATATAATATATATATTTTGTCAGTTTATAATAATAAATGTTTATTTAGCACTTATGATGCCCCAGTCACTGTTCTAGTGGCTTAGAGATAATAAATTATTTATTACTCCAACCAGCTCTGAGTTAGATTTTTACCCAAATATATATTTTTTTTAATTTTGATTTTTACTTTATTTTACTTTAAAATACTGTATTGGTTTTGCCATATATTGAATCAGCCACGGGTGTACATGAGTTCCCAATCCTGAACCCCCTTCCCACCTCCCACCCCATATCATCTCTCTGGGGGTACCATTTCACACCAGTCAGAATGACAGTGATCCAAAAGTCTACAATCAATAAATGCTGGAGAGGGTGTGGAGAAAAGGGAAGCCTCTTACACTGTTGGTATAAATGCAAACTAGTACAGCCACTATGGAGAACAGTGTGGAGATTCCTTTAAAAATTGCAAATAGAACTGCCTTATGACCCAGCAATCCCACTGCTGGGCATACACAATGAGGAAACCAGAATTGAAAGAGACACGTGTACCCCAGTGTTCATCGCAGCACTGTTTATAATAACCAGGACATGGAAACAACCTAGATGCCCATCAGCAGATGAATGGATAAGAAAGCTGTGGTACATATACACAATAGAGTATTACTCAGCCATTAAAAAGAATACATTTGAATCATTTCTAACAAGATGGATGAAACTGGAGCCGATTATACAGAGTAAAGTAAACCAGAAAGAAAAACACCAATACACATATATATGGAATTTAGAAAGATGGTAATGATAACCCTGTGTGCAAGACAGCAAAAGAGACACAGATGTATAGAACGGACTTTTGGACTCTGGGAGAGGGAGAGGGTGGGATGACTTGAGAGAATGGCATTGAAACATGTATACTATCATGTAAGAAATGAATCGCCAGTCTATGTTCGATATGTTGTACTTTTAATTCCTTTGTAGTCATTTTATTATTTTTTTTTATTATTAATCTGTGGATAGGAAACCTCCCAGATAAAAATTCTACTAAATGTTTCTCATCTTCAAAATTCTGATTGTTTATAATTCAATTCCTTTTCTAGAGTCTTAAACTAAGTCTTGTTTGCTCATGTTTTTTATCAGGAATACTCAATCCAGATACAATTCACTTACCTTAGAAAAATATGAAGTAATAATAATAATAATAGGTTCCCTCAACATGAGAGGAGAGTTTAGCAGCCTAAGCTGTACTCCAATATTTGAGCATTTGAACTTTTATATTTTCTAGCAAGAATATGTTTTAGGGAAATATTTTTTAAATCTAAACATATTAAATATCCCCCTAAAAAATCCATGGCATTTAAATCACACAGAATAATGAAAATGCATAATATATGTATTATTAAAACATTGCTAAAGTCAATAGAATAAATATATAATATAAATAAATGGATAAAAGATACTGATTTTCTGAAATGAAGATTTACAAAATGAAGGTGACTAAGTTCAAGTCACATATCTTGCATGGACTATTGTGATTGATTCCTTCTCCTTTCCTCATATCTATCTCTCTTCACCACACTTGGAAATATTCCAGATTCTTGTTATGGTCTGTAAGATTTTACATATTTTGGCCGATAGCATCCTCTTCTCAAATTCACCTTATTCTACTTTTTCTTTACCCAGTTTACTCCACCAACACTTGGTTTTTGAAATATAACTTTGGGCCTCTGGAATTACTTCTTTTCTCAACTTGGAATACTGTCCACCTTCACTTTCATGTTTAAGTTTTCAAGACACAAAGTATTTCAGTTTAGGTAAATCGAAATTACTTTTTTGCACATAATGTTTCAGTAAATGCAACTTCTTCATTAAAAAGTCAAGAGTACTAGACTTTATTATCATAAGGGTAGTAAGGACTACCAAATTATGATAATCTGGATTGCTTATTAGAAGTACTATACTATTTTGCAGTCATGAAGCTCAAAGGTTTAACAATTTATATTTCAACTGCTTTAATTTCATTAATATGTTTTGGTGATAGTCAAAAGATGTTAGATTACTATCATGACTAATAATTAATTTTTATTTTACAAAATAAAAATTCTGTTTATTTAATTACAAATACACATATGTCTTGAATTATGTGTGTAAATATGCCACTCAAACTTTCTGAATGACAGAATTATGACTCAAGGAAGAAAATATGACTTTTTAAAGAATATAAAAATATTATAAGAAGAACTATGGATGTATTTGTATAAATTTTATAGATAAGATCTTTACAATTGAATTTGTATCAGCTATTTTTGTTACAATTTCTTTGTTTTTAACTAATATAACAATACACTCTATGGGGTTACAAAAATTCAGACATGACTGAGTGACTAAGCACACACATACACACACATATGAATATAAATCAAAGCCAACCTAATAACATTAAAAAGTGTATATTTTATTTTCATGTTTTTATTTTTATTTTTGAATATTTAAAATCAAAATAATCACAAGAACTCATATATAATCTCTATCACATCATTTCTACATATATATTCTATCACATAAATCTTTCTTTCTCCCTTTAACAAGAAAAAGCACCTTAAAGTCAGCAGTGATATAAGCTTAAGTATTGGCAAGTGCTAAATTGAAATCTAGTAAATATATTTGGATAGTTTAGGGAAAATGCTTAGTTTATACAGAGGGAAAGGAATATTATAATGATTGCTAACCTTGCAATGGTAAAAGCAAAATACTTTGTATACTGTCAAAAAAGATGAAAAGGAAAGCAACATATTTGAGAAGATCAACATATTTTTTCCCAAATTTCCATTTCATCTTATTTAAAAATATATGCAACATCTACATCTCTCATCCTTTAGGTGCTTAAAGATAGGAAATAGATATGGCATATGAGAAGGAAAGAGAAAGAGGAAACTCTATTTATGTCTGCAACACAACAGAATGGATAGAAATAATGTTGGAACGGTTGCTTTTAAGGTTTTTTTGTTTGTTTGTTTGTTTGTTTTTTACTTTGCACAGGTAGACTTTCACAAAATCAGCTTAGAGAGCAAGGGGGAATACTTCTGATTTTACCTGATTGGAAAGAGGTCATTTGGGGTTGCTGAGAAAGTCACAGAGTATAAGCAGAAATTGCTAGTTGCACTCACAGCCTTAGAGACTGAACTTGTGGTTGCCAGGTGGGAAGGACAGGGGAAAGAATAGTTAGGGAGTTTGCAATAGATGTGTACACACTGCTATATTTAAAATGGATAACCAACAAGGTCATGCTGTATAGCACAGAGAACTCTGCTCAATCTTATGTGGCAGCCTGGATGAGAGGGAAGTTTTGGGGAAAATGAATACCTCTATATGTGTGGCTGAGTCTCTCTGCTATGAACCAGAAACTATCACAGCATTAGTAATCAGCTATGCTGCTGCTACTGATGCTAAGTCATTTCAGTCGTGTCTGACTCTGTGCGACCCCATAGATGGCATCCACCAGGCTTCCCCATCCCTGAGATTCTCCAGGCAAGAACACTGGAGGGGGATGCCATTTCCTTCTCCAATGCATGAAAGTAAAAAGTTGAAAGTGAAGTCGTTCAGTCGTGTCTGACTCTTAGCAACACCATGGACTGCAGCCTACCAGGCTCCTCCATCGATGGAATTTTCCAGAGAGAGTACTAGAGCGGGGTTCCATTGCTTTCTCCGACTAATCAACTTTCAATTCAGTTCAGTTCAGTTGCTCAGTGGTGTCCGACTCTTTGTGATCCAGTGAATTGCAGCATGCCAGGCCTCTCTGTCCATCACCAACTCCCAGAGTACACTCAGACTCATGTACATTGAGTCAGTGATGCCATCCAGCCATCTCATCCTCTGTTGTCGCCTTCTCCTCCTGCCCCCAATCCCTCCCAGCATCAGAGTCTTTTCCAATTGAGGGGTTAATGCAGCCACAATAGAGTAGCAGAGATGTGCCTGCAAACGGGTCTCTCTGCCTGGGCTATACGTGCTTGCAAACGAGGCGTTCTGCCAAGGACTCTGGACACAGCCTTGAGTTTAATGGTCCCTCGCAAATAAGGGAGCATTCCATTCTTGTGATAAGAAGGAAAAAAAAAAAAGGGCCCTGGACAGACTCTTCAGTAGACAGGGATTTCACTCCCCTTGCTGTACGATAACATGTATGCACCTGCGCTGTACTGAAAAGGCTTATTCATGAAGTCTGTAATTCTGCCTAGGGGGCTTTATAAAAATAAACCGTAATTAGTTTTGCACAGTTTTTTTCCTCTGGCCGGAGTGGTGTATTGTCTGTCTCTTGTGTGTCTCGTGTGTTGTCTTTGTGTCATTTTGCTCACAACATCTGGTGCCCAATGTGGGTCTTGAATGAAACTGAAAGGGTGAGTAACCCCAGGGGGATTTTACATCCATAGCAGGGGAACTTTTGGGAAAATCATGGGGAATTTCTCACCCTAGCAGGGGAACTTTCAGAAAATCGTGGGGAATTTCTCATCATCATTACGGACACAATACATGGAATTAGTCAAAGGACTTCTCCACTCCATAGGTGTTAAAGCCTCGACTCGTCAATTGAGTGAGCTCTTTTGCTTGGTGGAGCAATATTGTCATTGGTTTCAATATCAAACTAAGTTACAGTTAAACTTGAAGGAATGGAAAATAATTCAAAAGGAATTGAGAAAGCAACATCAAAAGGGTAATGTGATCCCTTTGAAGTTATGGACTTTGTGTAGTGCTATAACACAGGCTTTGACCTTGCTCTCTACTGATAGTGAAACTAAATCTAATGCTTCAAGGAAGGGAGAAATAATTTATGAGGATGTGTCAGACGTTGGTCGTGCTTCTGCATCGCCTGAAGGCAAGGATACAGGTAAGCCTCCTCCTGTAAATGGTGAAACATCTGATAGTTCAGAATCAGATTTGGAGGCTTCTTCAGTTTCGTCAGAGGAGGGTAAAGAGATTAAAGAAATGACCCATCTATTCCAGGAGTGGTAAAAATCCCGTAAGGAGGAGAAGAAATCTACACCTTCTGCTTCTCCTTATGCTTCTCTTTTCCCCACTGTGGTTAATCAGCCCGATGTGGGCAGGGAACATTGTCGGTTCTCCTTTCCTTTGTCTATGCTTCATGATGATGACTTGCCAGCTCCCCCTAGTGGTTTTATCAATCCTCCACAATTATTTCCCATCCAGAGACAGCAAAATGACAATGTGATAAATGTTCAATACACTCCTTTGGAATATAAATTTTTTAAAGATATTAAAGCTGCAGTAGCGCAATACGGTCCTCAATCTCCCTTTGTTTTGGCTATGCTGGAATCATTGGGAAAAGGCAAATTAATCATTCCGTTAGATTGGAAATCTATTGCCCAAGCTGTCTTGGAGGGTTCTCAATGGTTGCAACTTTGTAGCTGGTGGGAAGAAGAAGCTAGAAAACAGTCTCGGATTAATGAGGGACAGAATCCCCCTGGTCCTCTCGAGGACAAGCTAATGGGAGAGGGCCCTTATTGGGCTTTAAGGGAACAGGCTCAATACTCTGATCAGGACTTACAACAAGTCTGCCAGGTCTTTTTACAAGCATGGCGCCGTGTGGTGCCTACTGGCCACGCTCAGCCCTCCTTTGTTAAAACAATGCAAGGCCCCAATGAGCCATATACTGATTTTCTAGCAAGATTGAGGGTGGCTGTGGAACAGGCTGTAGGGAGAGATGAGTTTTCAGAGATATTATTACAAACTTTAGCATTTGAAAATGCTAATCCTGAATGCAAGTGTATACTGGGACCATTAAAGGGACAGTGTGCATCTATAGCTGAATATATCAGAGCCTGCTCGGGAGTAGGAGGAACTGATCATCAGGCTAATGTCTTTGCTACAGTCTTGGCCAAAGCTGTGAGACCACAGAAGGGAGGTAACTGCTTCCATTGTGGAAAACCTGGTCATATGAAAAGAGAGTGTCAGAAATTAAAAGCTGATCAAGGTGCAATTCCTAAAGACAGATTTCTTGCTGGGAAGAATAAGACTCCTCCTGGACCTTGCCGTCAGTGTGGGAAGGGGCTTCATTGGACTAATGAATGCATATCTAAAACAGACAAAATGGACAACCTGATACCGGGAAACTATTTTGCGGGTCTAAGTCCTTGGGGCCCAGGAACAATACCAGGAACTTCTCTTCCTTGCCCTCCTGCCATTCCACCTGCCCCAACCCTGTTCCCTCCCAACAACCGTTATGAGTCGATGCCCCATTAAAAGGACCTCAGATGATGATTTCGGACTTATGGTCTGCTACTTCAGGGAGTGCTACTGCTGATTTGCCCCTAGATGATAATGTTCTTTTGTCACCAGGGAGAGGCATTTACAAATTAAAAACAAATGCATTTGTACCACTGCCTAAAGGCACTTTTGGCTTGATATTAGGCCATAGCAGTATGGCTTTGAGAGGTCTAACCATAATTCCTGGGGTAATAGACTCTGACTATGTTGGGGAAATTTTAATTATGGTTGCTACTTCTACCATGCTTTCATTGTTAGCTGGGGAGCATATTGCTCAAATACTTCTCCTACCTTATCACCCCTTATTTGCTCTTCCTAATCAACAAACAGGAGGATTTGGAAGTACTGGGCGACATATAATTTGGGAAATGGTTATCAAAGATTCTCGCCCTGTTCTCTCCTTGATTATACAAGGAAACAATTTTGAGGGACTAGTAGACACAGGGACGGATGTTTCAGTCATTTCTTCTCAACCATGGTCCCAAGATTGGGAAAAAGAAAAAAGCCCTTTAATGCTGATGGGACTGGGCTCCATTGCAGATGTCTGGAAGAGTAGCTATCCCTTGCAATGCCAATTCCATAATGGAAGATCAATGTTTGTTACCTTTTACATTGTAAACATACCTATTAATATATGGGGAAGAGATTTCCTTTTTCCTTCAGGGGCTTCTGTAACCATTCCATCGGAAAGCTCGTAGCCACTGCTCAAATTCCTCGAGCACTCCCATTAAAATGGTTAACTAATACTCCAAAATGGGTTGAGCAGTGGCCATTACCGCAAATGAAGCTCGAGGCGTTAGAACAGTTAGTACAAGAACAACTCCAACTTGGTGATATAGAGCCCTCTACCTCCCCCTGGAATTCTCCTGTTTTCGTTATAAAAAAGAAATCTGGAAAATGGAGAATGTTAACTGATTTATGAGAAGTTAATAAATGTATTGAACCTATGGGAGCATTACAGTTGGGACTCCCCTCTCCCGCTCTTATTCCTCAAAATTGCTCCTTAATGGTGCTAGATCTTAAAGACTGTTTTTTTACCATTCCCCTACAATTGCAAGATAGAGATAAATTTGCTTTTACAGTTCCTGTTCTTAATCATGCTCAGCCTATTAAGCATTATCAGTGGACAGTCTTACCACAAGGAATGATAAATAGTCTTACCTTATGCCAAGAATTCGTAGCTCACTCTTTATAATCCCTCCATCAAGAATACCCCAATTATATTCTATATCACTATATGGGTGATCTCCTATTAGCAGCTCCTAGTATTGCTGAAAGTGGTGAATTATTTTTAAAAGTACAGGAGGCTTTAAGACTATACAATTTGCAAATAGCCCCAGAAAAAATTTGAAAGGACTTTCCTACTTCAAATTTAGGGACCATATTGGAAGAACATAGAATAAGGCCCCAAAAGTTGCAAATTAGAAGAGACCATCTCAAAACCTTAAATGATTTTCAAAAGTTATTGGGAGATATTAATTGGCTACGCCTGGTACTTGAGATTCCTACTTATCAATTACATTTTTTTTTTCTACTTTAGAAGGAGATACAGCTCTGGATAGCCCCTGGACCTTAACCCCATTGGCTTTACAGGAACTTCAATTTGTTGAGCAATGACTAAATGATGGCTTTTTGACTTACTTAATGCGTCTCAAACCTATTTTGTTTGTAATATTTCATGCCCCTTATTCTCCATCTGGTGTAATTACTCAAGAAAAAGGATTAATACAATGGGTTTTCTTACCTAACAGTTTTTCCAAAAAATTGACTATATATATGGATAAATTAACTTTCCTTATACAGAACGGTCGCCATCGTATTTTACAATTGTCAGGATGTGAACCACACCAGATTGTTACTCAGTTAACAACTGCTCAAATATCTCGATGTTTACAATTTAATGAAAACTGGCAAATTTCTCTTGCCTCATATCCTGGTTCATTTTCTAATCATTATCCATCATCTAAATTGATTTTCTCCGGACTAACGTTATGCTATCTCATTCCCCAATTTCAGATGTTCCAGTTAAGGGACCCACTATTTTTACAGATGCAAATAAAAGTACTGCTGGATATTGGACCCTGGAAAGTTCCAAGATTCTCCCCCACTCATTTTCTTCTGTACAGCCCACTGAATTGTGGGCTATCTATTTAGTTTTGCAAGATTTTCCTCAACTTCCTATTAACATTGTTTCAGATTCTCGATATGCTGTTCTCTCTTGCCTACAGCTTCCCCATGTCTCCCTTCCACTGACCCTTAAAACAGCTATTGATAAATTGTTTTACCAAGTACAACAACTGCTCTTGCAGCGTTCAGAGTTAATTTTCTTTACTCACATCCATGCACATTCTGCCTTTCCTGGACCCTTATCATTCGGGAATGCTACAATTGATGCCTTACTTTATCCTATAGAAGCAACAAAACAAGAACATCTCTTACAGCATACCAACTCCAAAGGGTTGCAAAAATCTCATGCTATTATTCGAAAACAAGCTCAAAATATTTTTCCTTCTTGTTCCATAAGTGCACCCTTTGCTTTGCCATTTACCCCACCAGGTGTTAACATGAGAAGACAACAAGCAAATCAGGTATGGCAAATGGATGCAATTTACATTTCTTCTTTTGGACAACAAAAATGTGTGCATCATACTATAGATACTTGCACACATTTTCAATGGGCCACTGCATTACATTCTGAAAAGTCTGATGCTGTTATTACTCATTTGTTATCCTGTTTTGCAGTTATGGGATTACCAATTGAATTGGAAACTGATAATGCACCTGCCTACCAATCAGCAAAATTAGCTCACTTTTTATCTCAATACCATATAGCTCATACTTTTGGTATTCCTTATAATAGTCAAGGGCAAGCTATCATTGAAAGAGCTAATCCTACCTTAAATGAATATCTTGAAAAAATAAAAAAGGGGGAACAAGAGAGATTTATGAAACCTAAAGATATTCTGAATAAAACCTTACTTACCCTAAACTTTTTAATGTTTGGAGCAAGGGAAATCTATCAGCAGCAGAGTTGCATTTTCAAGGGAAAGAAGAGGATAAGAAGATCTTGAAAATGCTATTTGGTATAAAGATAAAGAGAAAGGTTGGATCCCAGCATCATTACCATATTTGGGATGATGGTATGCTTTCATTTCTGTTAATAATTACAGGTTTTGGACCCCAGCAAGATTGATCAAAATCAACAATGGCTGATCCCTTTGTTAAAAAATTTGAAGAGCTTACTATGCAGAGAAGGTTTACCTTCGGCACAAGGGAAGCAACACCTCCTACATGGGGTCAAATGAAGAGGTTAACCCAGGAAGCAGAGAAGACGTTAATGAAGGCAGGGGAACCTCTGAATCCTACCAATCTTTTGCTTGCCATGATGGCAGTGGTGACATGTCAGGTAATCGGTGTATCGGCAAGTAATCATACATATTGGGCATATATACCTAATCCCCCATTAGTAAGAGCAGTTTCCTGGGGGGAACCAGAAGTGCAGGTATGCACTAATGAGACTGCCTTCTTTCCCCCACCAGCTTGCGGGGGAATAGAACAACTATCTCATCATAAACAACAATATAATGTTAGTAATTTGACCATTGCAGTGGAAGGTATTCCTTTGTGCATAGGAGGACACCCCTTTTATCTGTCCACCAAGGAACATTCTCATCATTCCTATAATACACGGGGGGTAAAGTATAATAATTACCATTTTGCTACTTTTACTGTGCTTGTCTCCACCAGGGGATTTAACACCTCGACAGAACCAATAGACATTCATAATGGAAAACACATGTCACTGTGTCCTGTTAACTTTTGTGTTCCTTCTCTAGAATCTTTGGAGTGGGAATGTTGCTGAGGTCATCGACCCTTTAAAGTCATGAATTATTCTGGGGCCATCATTGGAGATTGGAGTCCAGATCAGGGGCAAATCTTAGAAAAATGGTCAAATAAATCTCTTAGGTGGCATTATGCAAATAGCACTTTGATGGGCAATGGTAATGAGACAGTTAAATGGCAGCAATTTGCACTTGTCCCTCCTCAATTACAATTGCAAGGATATCCGCACATTCAAGGAGATATTTGAAAACTATGGGCAGTTTCTGGTAATCTCACTATCTGGTCAGGAAACTATACTTTGGACAGTGGTGACTCTTTGGGTCCATTGCATGTTAATTTACATGTTAATAAATCTTATTCCACAATGGCATGTGTAAAATATCCTTTTGCATTGTTATATGGGAATTGGACCTGGAATGATACTGTGGGGTCTGTGTCATGTGATTCTTGTAATCTAACTCAATGTGTAAATCAGTCTTGGTGGGAAAAATTTGAAAGACGAGCCTATAACTCCAATTTCTCGTTAGTAATTGTTAAGGCTCAGACAGAAGTATGGTTACCTATAAATCTGACTAGGCCATGGTCAGATTCTTTTGCTGTTTCTCATCTAGTTACTGCTGTACAGGCTTTGCTACACCAATCTCGACGTATGCTTGGTGTGGTCATTGCTTCAATTCTAGCAGTCGCATCAGTAACTGCAATGGTGGTGGTGGCAGGTCTTGCATTACACCAAGGAATTCAAACAGCTGATTTTATTCGGGACTGGCATAAAGACTCTCATTTGCTATGGCAATAACAGCGAGATTTGGATGCACAACTTGCTACCGACATGCTCAATTTTCAACACACCGTTTCCTGGCTTGGAGATCAACTAGCTGTTTTATCTACACGAAGTGTGTTGAAATATGATTGGAATTCTTCTCAGTTTTGTATAACACCTGTACCATTTAACATGAGTGAAAGATGGGATAAAGTAAAACGATCCTTGACTGGGCATCAGAATCTCACTACGGAGATTATGGACCTGGAACGACAAATTTTGTCTACTTTTAGCAGGACTTTACCTGACATTACGGGGTCTGATTTGATGAAAAGTCTTCAAGAGGGAATGAATTAACTTAAATGCATTAGGGCATGTATCCTCACTAATTGGGACTACTTTTGGGAACACTGTGTTTATGTTACTTTTATGTTGTGTTGCTTTTCTAGTCTTCCGGCAGTGGCAGAAAGGGAAACAACTAAAGGGCAAAGCATAGAAGATCCAGACCATGCTACAATTTATAAAAGCAAATAAAAAAGGGAGAGATGAAGGGTTAATGCAGCCACAATAGGGTAGCAGAGATGTGCCTGCAAACGGGTCTCTCTGCCCGGGCCCTACGTGCTTGCAAACGAGGTGTTCTGCCAAGGACTCTGGACACAGCCTAGAGTCTAATGGTCCCTTTCAAACGAGGGAGCATTCCACTCTTGTGACAAGAAGGAAAAAAAAGGGCCCTGGACAGACTCTGCAGTAGACAGGGATTTCACTCCCCTTGCTTTACGATAACATGTATGCACCTGCGCTGTACTGAAAATGCTTATTCATGCAGTCTGGAATTCTGCCTAGGGGAATTTATAAGAATAAACCGGAGTGGTGTATTGTCTGTCTCTTGTGTGTCTCGTGTGTTGTCTTTGTGTAATTTCACTTGCAACACCAGTGACTCAACTCTTCGCATGAGGTGGCCAAAGAACTGGAGTTTCAGCTTTACCATCACTCTCTCCAAAGAAATCCCAGGGCTGATCTCCTTCAGAATGGTCTGGTTGGATCTCCTTGCAGTCCAAGGGACTCTCAAGAGTCTTTACCAACACCACAGTTCAAAACCATCAATTCTTCAGTGCTCAGCTTTCTTCACAGTCAAAATCTCATATCCATACATGATCACTGAAAAAACCATATCCTTAACTATGGTTTGTTAGCAAAGTAATGTCTCTGTTTTTGAATACGCTATCTATGTTGATCATAACTTTTCTTCCAAGGAGTAAGCGTCTTTTAATTTCATGGCTGCAGTCACCATCTGCAGTGATTTTGGAGCCTGAAAAAATTAAGTGACACTATTTCCACTGTTTCCCCATCTAATTCCCATGAAGTGATGGGACCAGATGCCATGATCTTCGTTTTCTGAATGTTGAGCTTTAAGCCAGCTTTTACACTCTCCTCTTTCACTTTCATCAAGAGGATTTTTAGTTCCTCTTCACTTTCTGCTATAAGGGTGGTGTCATCTGCATATCTGAGGTTCTTGATATTTCTCCCAGCCATCTTGATCCCAGCTTGTGCTTCTTCCAGTCCAGGGTTTCTCATGATGTAATCTGCATATAAGTTAAACAAGCAGGGTGACAATATACAGCCTTGATGTACTCATTTTTCCCATTTGGAACTGGTCTTTGTTCCATGTCCACTTCTAACTATTGCTTTCTGATCGGCATATAGGTTTCTCAAAAGGCAGGTCAGATGGTCTGGTATTCCCATCACTTTCAGAATTTTCCTCAGTTTATTTTGATCCATGCAGTCAAAGGCTTTGGCACAGTCAATAAAGCAGAAATAGATGTTTTTTCTTGAATGTTCTTGCTTTTTCCATGATCCAGTGGATGTGGGCAATTTCATCTCCGGTTCCTCTGCCTTTGCTAAAAGCAGCTTGAACATCTGGAAGTTCATGATTCACGTATTGCTGAAGCCTGTATTGGAGAATTTTGAGCATTACTTTATTAGCGTGTGAGATGAGTGCAATTGTGCTGTAGTTTGAGCATTCTTTGGCATTGCCTTTCTTTGGAATTGGGATGAAAACTGACCTTTTCCAGTCCTGTGGCCACTGCTGAGTTTTCCAAATTTGTTGGCATATTTAGTGCAGCACTTTCACAGCATCATCTTTCAGGATTTGAAACAGCTCAACTTGAATGCCATCACCTGCAGTAGCTTTGTTCATCGTGATGCTTTCTAAGGCCCATTTGACTTCACATTCCAGTATGTCAGGCTCTAGGTGAGTGATCCAACATCGTGATTATCTTGGTCGTGAACATCTTTTATGTACAGTTTTACTGTGTATTCCTGCCATCTGTTCTTAATATCTTCCGCTTCTGTTAGGTCCATAATATTTCTATCCTTTATCAAGCCCATGTTTGCAGGAAATGTTCCCTTGTTATCTCTAATTTTCTTGAAGAGATCCCTAGACTTTCCCATTCTGTTGTTTTCCTCTATTTCTTTGCACTGATAGCTGAGAAAGGCTTTGTTATCTCCTCTTGCTATTCTTTGTAACTCTGCATTCAGATACTTATATCTTTCCTTTTCTCCTTTGCTTTTCACTTATCTTCTTTTCACACCTGCTTGTAAGGCCTCCTCAAACAGTCATTTTGCTTTTTTGCATTTCTTTTCAATGGAAAAGAATATGCTAGAATATGCTATCCTAAAATATGCCATCTAGTTTGTTCATAACTTTCATTCCAAGGAGTAAGCATTTTTTTTTTTAATTTTATGGCTACAATCACCATCTGAAGTCATTTTTGAGCCCCCCCAAATAAAGCCTGACCGTTTCCACTGTTTCTCCATCTATTTCCCATGAAGTGATGGGACTGGATGCCATGATCCTAGGTTTCTGAATGTTGAGCTTTGGGCCAGCTTTTTCACTCTCCTCTTTCACTTTCATCAAGAGGATTTTTAGTTCCTCTTCACTTTCTGCCATAAAGGTAGTGTCATCTGCATATCTGAGGTTCTTGATATTTCTCCCAGCCATCTTGATTCCAGCTTGTGCTTTTTCCAGCCCAGCGTTTTTCATGACGTTTTCTGCAAATAATTTAAATAAGCAAGGTGACAATATACAGCCTTGACATACTCCTTTTCCTATTTGGAAATAATCTGTTGTTCCATGTCCAGTTCTAACTGTTGCTTCCTCATATGCATATAGGTTTCTCAAGGGTCAGGTCAGGTGGTCTGGTATCCACATCTCTTTCAGAATTTTCCACAGTTTATTGTGATCCAGACAGTCAAATGCTTTGACACAGTCAATAAATCAGAAATAGATGATTTTCTGGAACTCTCTCACTTTTTTGATGATCCAGTGGATTGGCAATTTGATCTCTGGTTCCTCTGCCTTTTCTAAAACCAGGTTGAACATCTGGAAGTTCACGGTTCATATACCGCTGAAGCCTGGCTTGGAGAATTTTAAGCATTACTGCTGCTAAGTCACTTCAGTTGTATCCGACTCTGTGCGACCCCATAGATCCAGGTAAGACCACTGGAGTGGGTTGCCATTTCCTTCTCCAATGCATGAAAGTGAAAAGTGAAAGTGAAATCGCTCAGTCATGACTGACTCTTAGCGACCCCATGGACTGCAGCCTACCAGGCTCCTCCATCCATGGGATTTTCCAGGCAAGAGTATTTGAGTGGGGTTCCATTGCCTTCTCTGACTAATTAGCTTTACTCCAATGTAAAATAAAACGTTTAAAAACAAAACAGAAAAAAAAAATTGCTAGTTGCTAATAGAAGTTTATTCTCATAAATGTATGTTGGAAAACTTGACATCATTATAATATTAAAATATAAATACTAGGGATATTAAGCCAGAGAGGTCTTAAATGGCTTGCGTGGTACATAATACAATTGTTTTACAGCTGAGACAATCATAGCTCTGCATTTCCCCTTAGATATGCCTAGAGAACTGGTACTTACCCCTGAAAACCATAAGGATGAGATATCTTAGCTAGTGATTTAGAATAAATGCACTGTTAAGAATATGAAACTCAACTGGAGTTTAGATGGATAATTTGCACCTGGTTCAACCATTTACAAAGCAGGGCTCTGTAGCTTCTTGACCAATGAAATATAAATATACCTCAGTAAAATCGTGCCTAAGCTCTCTGAAGCTGAAATATGTTGCATATTTCTTGATGGTTCAGCACTCAACGTATGTTCCTTGAAACTAAGGAAGGACAGCAGTTTCTGTACCCACAAACATCTGGGCATCTCCATGATTGTCTACATTTTCTTTCTCATATTGTGTGTTATCATTTACATTTGTAAAAGCTTTATATGGACTTTCCAGATGGCTCAAATAGTACAGAATCAGCCTGCAATGCTGAAGACCCAGGTTCAATCCCTGGGTCAGGACAATACACTGGAGAAGGGAATGGCAATCCTCTCCAGTATTCTTGCCTGGAGAATTCCATGGACAGTGTAGCCTGATGGGCTACAGTCCAGGTGGTCCCAACGAATTGGACACAAATAAGTAACTAATGCTGACACTATATGTGCATAAATCTCTGAATCCTAGTGACTCCTTTCAATTATCTAGCTCTCTGTAATTTTCTGTGATTGTGGTTTTCATCCTCTCTGCCCTCTGATGGATAAGGATAAAAGGCTTATAGAAGCTTCCTGATGGGAGAGACTGACTGAGGGGGAAATTGGTTCTTGTTCTGATGGGTGCAGCCATGTTCAGTAAAACTTTAATCCAATATTCTGTTGATGGGTGGGGTTATGTTCCCTCTCTGTTGCTTGACCTTAGACCAAACTATGGTGGAAGTAAGGAAGATAATGGTGACCTCCTTCAAATGGTCCCATGCATGCACTGCTTCACTCAGTGCCTCCAACTGTGCATCAGGCCACTGCTGACCCATGCCTCTGTCAGAGACTCCTGGACCCTCATGGGCATGTGTGAGTCAGTCTCTTGTGGGGTCAATGCTCTTTTCTCCTGGATCCTGGTGCACACAAGGTTTTGTTTGTGCCCTCCAAGAGTCTGTTTCCCTAGTCCTGTGTAAGTTCTGGTAGTTCTATGGTGGGGTTTGTGGGAACCTCCTTCAAGAGGGCGTGTTGCATACCTAGGTCTGCTGCAACCAGAGACCCCCCTGCAGGCCACTGCTGACCTGTATCTCCACAGGGGACACTCAGACACAGTTTTAGCTTTGTCTCCATAGGTTGGGTGTGCGTTTTGTGCCCTTCCCAGGTATGATCACCTCAGGTGACCAGGTGCTTCATGAGCTCACTGTCCCAGGTGAGCTGTGCATCTCACTCATCTCCCCAGTTCTGGCTGCTCAGTTTCCCAGGTGCACCACAAGAATACCACCTTAGGTATGCTGCATGTCTTCTCTGGAGAGTTTATCTCAGGCTTCAGCACTATTGGTGGATGTCAACAATCCAGGATTTCAGGAAGACATGGTTGGCAGCCGGAGCCTGCTCACAGTTTGATGGAAGACGCTGTCTCTGGAGCTGAGATTGTAGCAGCCCCTTGCCTTCTTGCTTTGGCTGTCACAAGGCTGACTTTCTGCCTCTTGCTTGGGAGGGGCCAGTATGAAGCCTGCTGGCTCTCCTTTGGTATTCATTCAGTCCTTTGTTCTGGGAGCTGGTCAGGTAGCATATTAAGTCGTTAGGTTAGGGCCTTTCATAGGAAAGTTCTCTTTTCCACAGTTGTGGTTACACATGTATTATGTGGGTTTATTTTTATTTATTTATTTTATTTCTCCTAATTATATTGCCTTCTGAGATTCCAAAACTCACCACAGACCCACTTGTGAGAGGGTTTCCTACTCTATGGAAACTTCTCCTTCACGACTTCCTCTCCAGGACAGGTTTCTGTCCCTAACTATTTTATCTATCTTTTTGTCTTTTATACTTTGTCCGACCTCCTTTTGAAGAGAATGGGCTGATTTTCTGGGTGTCTGGTGTCCTCTGTTCATGTTCAAAAGTTGCTTTGCGGACGTTGTTCAGCATTCAAAAGATCTTTTGATAAATTTCTGGAAGAGAAAGTGGTATCTCCATCCTATACCTCCACCATCTTACATCTATTCAAGTCAAGAACTACCTGGAGTAACAGGCAAATTTGGCCTTGGAGTACATAATGAAGCAGGTCAAAGGCTAAGAGAATTTTGCCAAGAGAATGAGCTGGTCATAACAAACACCCTCTTCCAAAAACAAAAGAAAAAACTCTACACATGGACATTACCAGATGGTCAATACTGAAATCAGATTAATCATATTCTTTGCAGTCAAAAATGGAGAAGCTCTATACAGTCAGCAAAAACAAGACCAGGAACTGACTGTGACTCAGATCATGAACTCCTTATTGCCTAATTCAGACATAAATTGAAGAAAGAAGAAAAGACTACTAGACCATTCATATATGACCTAAATAAAATCCCTAAATCAAATCAACGATTATAAAGTGGAAATGAAAAATAGATTCAAGGGACTAGACATGATGGACAGAGTGCCTGAAGAAATATGGACAGAGATTCATGACAATGTACAAGAGGCAGGAATCAAGACCATCTCCAAAAAAAAGAGAAATGCAAAAATATGGCATAATGAGGCTTTACATATAGCTAAGGAAAGAAGAGAAGCTAAAGGAAAGGGAGAAAAGGAAAGATATAACCATTTGAACACAGATTTTCAAAGAAGAGCAAGGAGAGATAACAAAGCCTTTCTCAGTGATCAATGTAAAGAAATGAAGGAAAACAATAGAATGGGAAAGACTAGAGATCTTTTCATGAAAATTGGAGATACCAGGAGAATATTTGATGCAAAGATGAGCACAATAAATGACAGAAGTGGTAAGGACATAACAGAGGCAGAAGATATTAAGATATGGCAAAAATACACAGAAAAGCTAAACAAAATTATCTTCATGACTCAGATAACCATGATGATATGATCATTCACCTAGAGCCAGACATCCTGGAATGTGAAGTCAAGTGGGCCTTGGGAAGCATCACTACAAACAAAATTAGTGGAGGTAATGAAATTCCAGTTGAGCTATTTCAGATCATAAAAGATGATGCTGTGAAAGTGCTGCACTCAATATGTCAGTAAACCTGTAAAACTAAGTAGTGGCCATAGGACTGGAAAAGGTCAGTTTTCATTCCAATTTCAAAGAAAGGCAATGCCAAAGAACGTTCAAACTTCTCCACAATTGCACTCAACTCACATGCTAGCAAAGTAATGTTCAAAATTCTCCAAGCCGGGCTTCAACAATACATGAACCATGAACTTCCAGATGTTCAAGCTGGATTTAGAAAAGGCAGAGGAAAGAGAGATCAAATTTCTAACATCCATTGGATCATCAAAAAAGCAAGAGAGTTCCAGAAAAATGTCTAATTTTGACTTACTGATTATGCCAAAGGCTTTCACTGTGTGGATCACAACAAACAGTGAAAAATTCTGAAAGAGATGGGAATACCAGACCACCTGACCTGCCTCCTGAGAAATCTGTATGCAGGTCAAGAAGCAACAGTTAGAACTGGACATGAAACAACAGACTGTTTCCAAATCAGGAAAGGAGTATGTCAAGGCTGGATATTGTCACCCTGCTTATTTAACTTATATACAGAGTACATCCTATGGAATGCCATGCTGGATGAAGCACAAGCTAGAATCAAGATTGCCGGGAGAAATATCAATAACCTCACAAATGCAGGTGACATCACCCTCATGGCAGAAAGTGAAGAAGACCTAAAGACCCTCTTGATGAAAGTGAGTGAGGAGAGTGAAAAAGTTGGCTTAATACTCAACATTCAAGGTTTCTTGTATTTCTGTACAAATTGTGAAATTATTTGTTCTACTTCTCTGAAAAATACTGATGGTAGTTTAATAGGGATCACATTGAATCCCTGCCCACACTGATTGCTTTGGGCAGTATACTCATTTTCACTATATTGATTCTTCTGATCTATGAACATGGTATATTTCCTCATTTTTTTTGTGTCATCTTTGATTTCTTTCATCAGTGCTTCATAGTTTTCTATAAATGTCTTTTCATAGTTTTCTATAGATGTCTTTTGTTTCTTTAGGTGAATTTATTCCTAAATGTTTTATTATTTTTGTTGCAGTAGAAAATTGAATAGTTTCCTTAATTTCTCTTTGTTTTCTCATTGTTATTGTCTATGTATGCAAAGGATTTCTCTGTATTAATTTTATATCCTGCAAATTTACTGTTTCATTGATTAACTCTAGTAATTTTCTGGTGGAGTCTTTAGGGGTTTCTATGTAAAGGATCATGTCATTTGCAAACAGTGAGAGTTTTGCTTCTTCTTTTAAAATCTGGATTCCTTTCCTTTCTTTTCTTTTCTGATTGCTATGGTCAATACTTGCAAAACTGGGTTGAATAGTAGTGGTGAGAGTGGGCATCCTTGTCTTGTTCCTGACTTTACAGGAAAGGCTTTCAATATTTACCTACTGAGGATAATGTTTGCTGTGGGTTTACATATACAGCTTTTATTATATTGAGGTGTGTTCCATCTATGCCTGCTTTCTGGAGGGTTTTTATCATAAACGGAGGTTGAATTTTGTCAGACGCTTCCTCTGCATCTATTGAGATAATCATATGGATTTTATCTTTCAATTTAGTAATGTGGTACATCACATTGATTGATTTGTGAATACTGAAGAACCCTTACACTTCTGGGATAAAGCCCAGTTGGTCATGATGTATGATCTTTTTACTATGTTGTTGGATTCTGTTTACTATAATTTTGTGGAGGATTTTTGCATCTATGTTCATCAGTGATATTGGTCTGTAGTTTTCTTTTTTGTGGCATCTTTGTCTGGTTTCAGTATTAGGGTGATGGTGGCCTCATAGAATGAATTTGGCAGTTTGCCATCCTCTGTAATTTTGTGGAAGTGTTTGAGTAGGATAGGTGTGAACTCCTCTAAATTTTTGGTAGAATTCACCTGTGAAGCCATCTGGTATTGAGCTTTTGTTTGTTGGAAGATTGTTTATTGCAGTTTCAATTTCCATGCTTGTGATGGGTCTGTTAAGATTTTCTATTTATTCCTAGCTCAATTTTGGAAGATAATACTTTTCTAAGAATTCGTCCATTTCTTCCAAGTTGTCCATTTTATTGCAACATAGTTGCTGATAGTAGTCTCTTATGATCCATTATATTTCTATGTTGTCTGTTGTGATTTCTCCATTTTAATTTCTGATTGTGTTGATTTGATCCTTCTCCCTTTTTTCTTGATGAATCTAACTAATGTTTTGTCTATCTTACTTATTTTCTCAAAAGAAAAAAAAAAAAACAGTTCTTAATTTTGTTAATTTTTACTACAGCCTCCTGTATGTTTTTTTTTTTTTTTTAACTTTTTCTGCCTTAATTTTTATGATTTGTTGTCTTTTATTAGCCTTGGGTTCTTCTTTTCTTCTTTATCTGGTGGTTTTAGGTGTAAAGTTAGGTTATTTATTTGATTTTTCTCTACTATGGCCGGGTATGGGCCCGATGCTCCAGTACCATCCATTTTCAGGGCTAGTTGATTCAACAGGTGAGTTTTTACACACTCTTTACTGGTTTCTGACTTCCTTGGCCACCGTCCTGCTCAGATAGCCAAAGCAATCTTAAGAAAGAAAAATGGAACTGGATCAATCAACCTGCCTGACTTCAGACTGTGCTCCAAAGCTACAGTCATCAAGACAGTATGGTACCAGCACAAAGACAAAAAATGCAGATCAATGGAACAAAACAGAAAGCCCAGAGATAAATCCATGTAGCTATGGATATCTTATCTTTGACAAAGGAAGCAAGAATATACAATGGAGAAAAGATAATCTAACAAGTGGTGCTGGGAAAACTGGTAAACCTCCTTTAAAAGAATGAAACTAGAACACTTTCTAACACCATCAGTCAGTTCAGTTCAGCTGCTCAGTCACGTCCAACTCTTTGCAACCCCATGAATTGCAACATGCCAGGCCTCCCTGTCCATCACCAACACCTGGAGTTCACCCAAACTCAAGTGTGTGAAGTCAATGATGCCATCCAGCCATCTCATTCTCTGTCCTCCCCTTCTCTTCCTTCTCTTAATCTTTCCCAGCATCAGGGTCTTTTCCAATGAGTCAGCTCTTCGCATTAGGTGGCCAAAGTATTGGAGTTTCAGGCTCAGCATCAGTCCTTCCAAAGAATACCCAGGAGTGGTCTCCTTTAGAATGGGCTGGTTGGATCTCCTTGCAGTACAAGGGACTCTCAAGAGTCTTTTCCAACACCACAGTTCAAAAGCATCATTCTTTATTTCTCAGCTTTCTTCACAGTCCAACTCTCACATCATACATGACCACTGGAAAAACCATAGCCTTGACTAGATGGACTTTTGTTGGCAAAGTAATGGCTCTGCTTTTCAATATCCTATCTAGGTTGGTCATAAATTTTCTTCCAAAGAGTAAGCATCTTTTAATTTCATGGCTGCAATACCATCTGCGGTGATTTTGGAGCCCAAAAGAAAAAAAAGTTTGACACTGTTTCCACTGTTTCCCCATCTATTTCCCATGAAGTGATGGGACCAGATGCCATGATCTTCGTTTTCTGAATGTTGAGCTTTAAACCAGCTTTTTCACTCTCCTCTTTCACTTTCATCAAGAGGATTTTTAGTTTCTCTTCACTTTCTGCCATAAGTGTGGTGTCATCTGCATATCTGAGGTTCTTGATATTTCTCCCAGCTATCTTGCTTGCAGCTTGTGTTGCTTCCAGTCCAGCATTTCTCATGATGTACTCTGCATATAAGTTAAATAAGCAGGGTGACAATATACAACCTTGATGTACTCCTTTTCTTATTTGGAACCAGTCTGTTGTGACTCAAAATGGATTAAAGATCTAAATGGAAGAGCAGAAACAATAAAACTCCTAGAGGAAAACATAGAGAAAACACTCTGACGTAAATCACAGCAGGATCCTCTATGACCCACCTCCCAGAGTAATGAAAAAAAAAAGCAAAAATAAACAGATAGGACCAAATTAAACTCTAAATATTTTGCACAACAAAAGAAACTGTAAGCAAAGTGAAAAGACAGCCTTCAGAATGGGAGAAAGTAATAGCAAATGAAGCAACTGACAAAGAATTAATCTCAAAATATATACAAGAACTCATGCAGCTCAATGCCATAAAAATAAACAAATCAATCAAAAAATGGGCTGAAGAACTAAACAGATATTTCTCCAAAGAAGACATATAGATGGCTATCAAACACATGAAAAGTTGTTCAACATCACTCATTATCAGAGAAATGCAAATCAAAATCACAATGAGGTATCATCTCAAGCTGGTCAAAATGGCTGGTATCAAAATGTCTTCAAACAGTAAATGCTGGAGAGGGTGTGGAGAAAATGGAACTCTCTTACACTGTTGGTGGGAATACAAACTAGTACAGACATTATGGAGAACAGTTCGGAGATTCTTTAAAACCTGGAAATAGAACTGACATACAACCCAGCAATCCCACTGCTGGAAATACACATCAAGTAAACGAGAGTTGAAGGAGACATGTGTACCCCAATGTTTATCACACACTGCTTACAATAGCTAGGACATGGAAGCAATCTAGATGTCTATCATCAGATGAATGGATAAGAAATCTGTGTTATATATACACAATGGAATATTACTCGCTATTGGAAAAAAATTTTTGAGTCAGTTCTAATGAGGTGCGTGAAACTGAAGCCTCTTATACAGAGTGAAGCAAGTCAGAAAGAAAAACACCAATACTATATATTAGTGCATGTATATGAAATTTAGAAAGATGCTAATGAAGACCCTCTATGTAAGACACCAAAAGAGACACAGATATAAAGAGCAGACTCTTGGACTCTCTGTGGGAGAAGGTGAGGTTGGCAAGATGTGAGAGAACAGCTTTGAAGTATGTTTATTACTATACGTGAAATAGATCACCAATCCAAGTTCGATGCATGAAACATGACACTCAAAGCCAGTGCACTGGAACAACCCTGAGGGATGGGATGGGGAGGGAAGTAGGAGGGGAGTTCAGATGGGAGATAAATGTACACCCATGGCTGATTCATGTCAATGTGTGGCCAAAACGACCACAAAATTGTAAAGTAATTAGCTTCCAATTAAAATTGATTGATTAATTTAAAAAAATTCAGAAAACAAAGATTATGGCATCTGGTCCCATCACTTCATATCAAATAGATTGGGAAACAATGGAAACAGTGAGAGACTTTATTTAGGGGTCATCACAATCACTGCATATGGTGACTGCAGCCATGAAATTAAAAGATGTTGCTCCTTGGAAGAAAAGTTATGACCAACCTAGACAACATATTAAAAACCAGAGACATTATTTTGCCAACAAATTCCATCTACTCAAAGCTATGCTTTCTCCAGTAGTCACTGATGGATGTTTGAGTTGGACTGTAAAGAAAGCTGTGTGCCAAATAATTGATGCTTTTGAACTGTGATGTTGGAGAAGACTCTTGTGAGTCTCTTGGAAAGTAAGGAAATCCAACCAGTCCATCCTAAAGGAAATCAGTCCTGAATATTCATTGGAAGAACTGATGCTGAGGCTGAAACTCAATACTTTGGCCACATGATGCAAAGAACTGACTCATTTGAAAAGACACTGATGCTGGGAAATATTGAAGGTGGAAGCAGAAGTGGATGACAGAAGAGATGTTTGGCTGAAATCACCAACGTGATATACACGATTTTATGTAGGTTCCAGGAGTTGGTGATAGACAGGGAGGCCTGGTGTGCTGCAGTCCATGGGGTCACAAAGAGTCAGACACGACTGATCGACTGAACTGAACTAGATCCTCTGTAATTAATGAAATAGTGAATCATGAGAAGACACAGAAATGTAATGTACTCATTTTACTTAATATTCATATTATATCAATTTTCCTTGTGAATATTAACTTCATTTCAAATTTTAAAAATTAGCTCACTTTTAAAACACGTTATAGGTATGAAATTTAATGAATGATTAATCATGATGATAAAATGTTAGTCTTTTTTATAAGTAAATAATACATTTTAAAATATATTAGCCATTTCACTGTTGAAGTATATGGTTAATTGAATAAATTCAGCAGGGATTATTCTTCAGAAAGTAGACTATTCATTTTCTTAGCAAAACTCTATTAGTCTTTGCCCTGCTTCATTCCACATTCCAAGGCCAAATTTGCCTGTTACTCCAGGTGTTTCTTGACTTCCTACTTTTGCATTCCAGTCCCCTATAATGAAAAGGACATCTTTTCTGGCTGTTAGTTCTAAAAGGTCTTGTAGGTCTTCATAAAACCGTTCAACTTCAGTTTCTTCAGCATTACTGGTTGGGGCATAGACTTGAATAAATGTGATATTGAATGGTTTGCCCTGGAGACGAACAGAGACCATTCTGTCGTTTATGAGATTGCATCCAAGTACTGCATTTTGGACTCTTTTGTTGACCATGATGGCTACTCCATTGCTTCTGAGGGATTCCTGCCCACAGTAGTAGATATAATGGTCATCTGAGTTAAACTCACCCAGTCCAGTCCATTTTAGTTCTCTGATTCCTAGAATGTCAATGTTCACCCTTGCCATCTCTTGTTTGACCACTTCCAATTTGCTTTGATTCATGGACCTGACATTCCAGGTTCCTATGCAATATTGCTCTTTACAGCATCAGACCTTGCTTCTATCAACAGTCACATTCACATCTGGGTATTGTTTTTGCTCTGTTCCTTCATTCTTTCTGGAATTATTTCTCCACTAATCTCCAGTAACATATTGGGCACCTACTGACCTGGGGAGTTCCTCCTCTGGTATCCTATCATTTTGCCTTTCCGTACTGTTCATGGGGTTCTCGAGGCAAGAATAATGAAGTGTCTTGCCATTCCCTTCTCCAGTGCACCACATTTTGGCAGACCTCTCCACCATGACCCGCCCATCTTGGGTTGCCCTGCAGGCATGGCTTGGTTTCATTGAGTTAGACAAGGCTGTGGTCCTAGTGTGATTAGATTGACTAGTTTTCTGCGAGTATGATTTCAGTGTGTCTGCCCTCTGATGACCTCTTGCAAAACCGACCAACTTACTTGGGTTTCTCTTCCCTTGGGGGTGGGGTATCTCTTCACGGCTGCTCCAGCAAAGCACAGCCGCTGCTCTTTACCTTGGACAAGGGGTATCTCCTTACCGCTGCCATTTCTGACTTTCAACATGAGATAGCTCCTCTAGGCCCTCCTGTCCCTGTGCAGCCACAGATCCTCAGGTTGCTCCTCATGGCCGCTGGCCCTGTCCTCAGCCGTGGGTGGCTCTTCCTAGCTGCCGCCCCGGCCTCGGTCTTGGGGTGGCTCCTCAGGGTCACTGCCCCTGACCTCGGACGTGGGGTGTCTCCTCCTGGCCACCACTGACCTCGGACATGGGGTGTCTCCTCCTGGCTGCTGTTCCTGACCTCGGACTTAGGGTAGCTCCTCTAGGCCATTCCTGTGCTGTCGCAGCCTGGCACTCTAGGCTGCTGCCCCTGACCACGGATGTGGGGTAGCTCCTCTCGGCCATGCTCAGAGCTCCAGCTCGCAGCCATCTTACAGCCACCTGCGCTCAGTGCGCCGGCTCGCAGCTGCCTGTGCTTAGTGTACCGGAAAAACACAAGAGAAGACTCTACACATGGACATCACCAGATGGTCAACACCAAAATCATATTAATTATATTCTTTGCAGCCAAAGATGGAGAAGCTCTATACAGTCAACAAAAACAAGACCAGAAGCTGACTGTGGCTCAGATCATGAACGCCTTATTACCAAATTCAGACTGAAATTGAAGAAAGTAGGGAAAACTGCTAGACCATTCAGGTATAACCTAAATCAAATTCCTTATAATAATACAGTGGAAGTGAGAAATAGATTTAAGAGCCTAGATCTGATAGATAGAGTACCTGATGAACTATGAAATGAGGTTCATGACATTGTACAGAAGACAGGGATCAGAACCATCCCCACGGAAAAAAAAATGCAAAAAAGCAAAATGGCTGTCTGGGGAGGCCTTACAAATAGCTGTGAAATAAGAGAGGTGAAAAGGAAAGGAGAAAAGGAAAGATACAAGCATCTGAATGCAGAGTTCCAAAGAATAGCAAGAAGAGATAAGAAAGCCTTCTTCAATGATCAATGCAAAGAAATAGAGGAAAACAGCAGAATGGGAAAGACTAGAGATCTCTTCAAGAAAATTAGACATGCAAAGGGAATATTTCATGAAAAAATGGGCTCGATAAAGGACAGAAATGATATGGACCTAACAGAAGCAGAAGATATTAAGAAGAGGTGCCAAGAATACACGGAAGAACTGTACAAAAAAAAAGATCTTCATGACCCAGATAATCATGATGATGTGATCACTAATCTAGAGTCAGACATCTTGGAATGTGAAGACAAATGGGCCTTAGAAAGCATCACTATGAACAAAGCTAGTGGAGGTGATGGCATTCCAGTTGAGCTATTTCAAATCCTGAAAGATGATGCTGTGAAAAGTGCTGCACTCAATATGCCAGCGAATTTGGAAAACTCAGCAGTGGCCGCAGGACTGGAAAAGGTGAGTTTTCATCCCAATCCCAAAGAAAGGCAATGCCAAAGAATGCTCAAACTACTACACAATTGCACTCATCTCACATGCTAGTAAAGTAATGCTCAAAATTCTCCAAGCCGGACTTCAGCAATACGTGAATTGTGAACTACCTGATGTTCAAGCTGGTTTTAAAAAAGGCAGAGGAACCAAAGATCAAATTGCCAACATCCACTGGATCATGGAAAAAGCAAGAGAGTTCCAGAAAAACATCTATTTCTGCTTTATCGCCTATGCCAAAGCCTTTGACTTGTGGATCACAATAAACTGTGGAAAATTCTGAAAGAGATGGAAATACTAGACCACCTTGGTAAATACTTGCCTCTTGATAAATCTGTATGCAGGTCAGGAAGCAACAGTGCGAACTGGGCATGGAGCAATAGACTGGTTCCAAATAGGAAAAGGAGTACGCCAAGGCTGTATATTGTCACCCTGCTTATTTAACTTATATGCAGAGTACATCATGAGAAACGCTGGACTGGAAGAAACACAAGCTGGAATCAAGATTGCTGGGAGAAATATTAATAACCTCAGATATGCAGATGACACCACCCTTATGGCAGAAAGTGAAGAGGAGCTAAGAAGCCTCTTGATGAAAGTGAAAGAGGAGCATGAAAAAATTGGCTTAAAGCTCAACATTCAGAAAACAAAGATCATGGCATCTGGTCCCATCCCTTCATGGGAAATAGATGGGGAAATAGTGGAAACAGTGTCAGACTTTATTTTGGGGGGCTCCCAAATCACTGCAGATGGTGACTGCAGCCATGAAATTAAAAGACACTCCTTTGAAGAAAAGTTATGACCAACCTAGATAGCATATTCAAAAGCAGAGACATTATTTTGCCAACTAAGGTCCGTCTAGTCAAGGCAATGGTTTTTCCAGTAGTCATGTGTGGATGTGAGAGTTGGACTGTGAAGAAGGCTGAGCGCTGAAGAATTGATGCCTTTGAACTGTGGTGTTGGAGAAGACTTATGAGTCCCTTGGACTGCAAGGAGATCCAGCCAATCCATTCTGAAGGAGATTAGACCTGGGTGTTCTTTGGAAGGAATGATGCTAAACTGAAACTCCAGTACTTTGGCCACCTCATGTGAATAGTTGACTCATTGGAAAAGACTCTGATGCTGGGAGGGATTGGGGGCTGGAGGAGAAGGGGACGACAGAGGATGAGATGGCTGGATGACATCATGGACTCGACGGACGTGAGTCTGAGTGAACTCCAGGAGATGATGACGGACACGGAAGCCTGGAGTGCTGCGATTCATGGGGTCGCAAAGAGTCGGTCACGACTGAGCGACTGAACTGAACTGAGACTATTCATTTGGATTTTACACAGTAAATGGATAAAAATGTGTTACATATGTCAAAACCAGAGTATAAAATATTTCTGAAATATCTCTATAGCAACAGTGCTCATTTTGAAAACAATTAGACTACTTTTAATGCATTGATATGGAAAAAAAATTGGAACTATTTGTTTTTTGGACGTTATTTTTTAACATAAATAGTAAGATATTTCCTTCAATGACTGTAAATGATTACAGATACAGAGAACAGTTATTACCCATCCAAATCTTAACTATTTTAAAATTAAATTATACAAATATTTGATTTAATTAGGCTTTCATATCTATAGAGCTATTACCAATTATTTAGACATTTTATGCCTAATTAAAATATTTTTTTCTAAAACTGTCTTATAAGACACTGCAATGATTTATCCATTATTCTTCATTAAATTATAGAAATAAATTATATGACATTGGGCATATTAGTAGTCAAAATTAAATAGCTATAATATTCCATGATACTCGTTGCTATAAAGTGTCTATGAAATTATAAATATTTTTAAAATATATAAATAAAGGAAGAAACACAAATGTCATGACAAGAGCTTTACAATTTGCAAAAGTATATAAAGCTTTAGTTTACCGGTTTTAAAAGCAAGTTTGATTATAATTCAAATTTTAAAAGTTCTGAAAGCAGAGCTATGGTAAAATATGGAAAAAAAAAAAAAACTCGCCAGTCAAAGCAAAGTCAAGTCACAAATATATAAATCCTTAAACAAATGCAATTAAAAATATAACATCCGAGTCTTCTTTTTTCAGCTCTGCTGCTCATTGCAAAGGCAGCCAAATTGTTCCAAAGAGCAGTGGCATGTAGACTACCCCATTACTTTGAATGTTACATTGCGTTCCACTTTCTCTATTCAATTAATTTGCTATTCCTAGTGCTTCTGTGTCTTTTTCCTGTAATAACAACCATCAGTTATCCACTTAATATAAAATTCCACTTTTAGGTCATGTCTAACTCAACGTAATTCATAATAATTCTCAGTCTATTGGAAATTTCAGCTCAGAAAACAATTACATTCTATGAAGAAGAATGCAATTCCCTCAGGCTCAAGTCCTGAGAAGCCTGAGGCTTCAATACAAGGGTATTTTTTTTCCCCTCTTTGTATTGTTTCTTGCTAAAATAGCATGCTTGTCAAAGCTGTCTATATGTGTAGATCGATAGACACTCACGAAGACTTTCACCTTGATATGTCACGGAGGTAGACAGCATCACCTGTAGTCATAGTTCACTATCTTGGCAGATTTGATTTCAGAGGCATCAAAGCTCACTCATCTTTTATTGACATAAACAGGAAAGAAGGAATTTGAGGCTTATCGGAAACATAAGGCTTCAAACAGTACACACATATTTGAAAAGATTTCTGCCTGTTCTTTATGGGGAATTAGTTATTTACTTTCATGAATTTGAAGTCTGTATATGAAGGAAAGGAAAAACTTCACTTGTCACTTATCACAAAGTCAGCTAGACATCATTAAAAATGACACCCAGTGATAGAAGAGATTTGCCACAAAAGCTTCATTAAAATTGTAGTCTCAATTTATCTGACCCTCCCTTGATTTAAAATGCCTGGCCTATTTTATCTTATGCTTCAATGGAGACCTGCATTTATTTAAATGTTTAGTGTATTCCACCTGTGATTCTCAAAGTGTTATCTATTGATTGTCTGTTTAATCCTTCATGGTAAAGTGTCCTTTCATGGTGAAGTATCTATGTTCTAAAAAGTCTGCAGATAATTCAAATATACAAAAATGTTTGAGAACACAAAAATAGAAGAATTATAGAAGAATGAACACTATAGGCAAAGCAATATACTATCTGTATTCCTGTGTGTATTTCTGTTGCCATCCCTAATCAAGAAAAATCAAGACGAAGTTTATTGTCATTCCAGTCCTTGACGGTTCACATTATTACAGGAGAGGTAAAAGGATAAGTAGATTGTAAGATTATATAAACAATAGGTATACAAAGGAAGGAGTGACAATATCTAGGTATAAGATGAGAGAGAGCCACCAGGCGTGCTATATTTGAACTCATTTTTGGTGACTGATCACCAGTTTGTCAGATGATGACACATGTCAGGAATAAAACAATAAGTATAAGAAAAAGCATAAACTTGTCAGTAGGCATGGCACATCAACTGAATAACACATCTTGAAAATGAACAGAAAATGGTCTGCAGGTAAAACAGAACCAGAGGTGTGAGACTGCACACTGCAACGTAGTTTTATTCTTTCTTAACTATTCTCTGTTCCCCAAACTGGTGGCAAATTTTGTTAAAACTAAAAGAATTTTTTTTTTATTTTTTTTAAGTAGAGAAATATATAGAGATACATAGATATTTAGATGGAATCATTGAGTCATAATCTCAAATATAGAATTTTTCCTCAGTGTTTTCTTTGAAAAATTACTGTTCTTTATATTGGTGCTTACTGGACCTAAAGTTTACCACATATTAACAATGGGTATCAAGAAATGACTTATTTTTATTCATTCAGAGAATCTTTTTATGTTTTAAACTTTATTGACGTATAATTGATATACAACTATTGGACATATTTAATATATTCAATTTGATAAGTTCAAAGATGTGCCTTCTCTAGTGAAGCCATAACCACAATCGAGTTACTAAACATATTCATTGTCTACAAAAGTTTTATCCTATTCCTTTGATTTTGTATGTGTGAATGTGTGTATGCTACGGATTGTTGTTTAATTGCTAAGTCATGTCAGATTCTTTGTGACCCCATGGACCACAGCACACCAGGCTTCCCTGTCCTTCACTCTCTTCCAGAGTTTATTAAAACCCGTGTCCATTGGATTGGTGATGGCATCACCAACCATCCAAGCATCTCATCCTCTGTCACCCCCTTCTCCTCCTGCTCTCAATCTTTCCCAGCATCAGGGCCTTTCCAATGAGTTAGTTCTTCACATCAGGTGGCCAAAGTATTGGCATTTCAGCTTCAGCATCAGTCCTTCCAATGAATATTCAGAGTTGACATTCTCTAGGATTGACTGATTTAATCTTCTTGCTGTCCAAGGGATTCTGTTAAGTGTTAAGAATACTTTATGTGAAATCTAGCCTCCTAACAAATTTCTAGGTGTATAATATTGAAATGTTAACTATGTGTACATTGTTCCATGGACGATCTCTAGAATATATTCATCTTGGATAAATGAAACTTTATATCAATTGAATAAGAACTGCCCATATCCCATTTCTTCCAGCTCTTGGCAAGCAGTTTTACTGTCTGTTTCTATGATTTTCCTCTGAGCTCTTTCATACAAATAGAATCATCCTTCTGTGATAGCTTAATTCACTTAGTAAAACAACCTCCACGTTTATCGGTGTTGTTGCATATGACAGAATTTCTTTTTTCTTTTAAAGATGAATGATATTCTATTGTATATATATACAAAAGTTCTTAATCCATTCATCCTTGGATTGACATTTAATTGTTTGCATCTCTTGACTTTTTTGAATAATGCTGCCATATGCATATGAGTATGTAATTAGCACTTCAATATCCTGATTTCAATTCTTTTGTTTATGTACCCAGGAATTGAACTGATGGATAATATGGTAGTTTTACTTTCAATTTTTCCTTTTTTAAAAATTTTATTTATTTTTTAATTTAAGAATACTTGCTTTACATATTTTTCTTATCTGTCAAACATCAACATGAATCAGCCCTCCCTCTCTCTTCAGCCTCCTTCTCATCTCCCTCCCCATACCAACCTTCTAGGTTGAAAAAGAGCCTTTTTGAGTTGCCTGAGACATACAGCAAATTCCCATTGGTTATTATTTTACATATGTTAATGAAAGTTTCCATTTTACTCTCTCCATACATCTCAACTTATCCTTCTCTATCCCAGTGTCCACAAGTCTATCTCTAGATCTATTTCTTCATTGTTGCCTTTCAAATAAACTTATCAGTATCATCATTCACGGTTCCATATGCATACATTAGTATATATCATTTATCTTTCTCTTTTTGACTTACTTCACTCTGTATCAGTTCAGTTCAGTTCGGTCGCTCAGTTGTGTCTGACTCATTGTGACCCCAAGAACTGCAGCATGCCAGGCCTCCCTGTCCATCACCAACTCCCGGAGTCCACCCAAACCCACGTTCATTGAGTCAGTGATGCCATCCAACTATCTCATCCTCTGTCGTCCCCTTCTCTTCCTTCTCTTAATCTTTCTCTGCATAAGGGTCTTTTCCAATGAGTCAGCTCTTTGCATCAGGTGGCCAAAGTATTGGTGTTTCAGCTTCAGCATCCGTCCTTCCAGTGAACACCCAGGACTGATCTCCTTTAGGATGGACAGGTTGAATTTCATTGTTGTACAAGGGACTCTCAAGAGTCTTCTCCAACACTACAGTTCAAAAGCATCAATTCTTCAGCACTCAGCTTTCTTCACAGTCCAACTCTCACATCCATACATGACCACTGGAAAAACCATAGCCTTGACTAGACATAACTTTGTTGACAAAATAATGTCTATGTTTTTTAATATGCTGTCTAGGTTGGTCATAACTTTCCTTCTAAGGAGTAAGCGTCTTTTAATTTAATGGCTGCAATCACCATCTGCAGTAATTTTGGAGGCCCACAGAAATAAAATCAGCCACTGTTTCCCCATCTATATGCCATGAAATGATGGGACTGGATGCCATGATCTTAGTTTTCTGAATGCTGAGTTTTCAGCCAACTTTTTCACTCTCCTCTTTTGCTTTCCCCAAGAGGCTTTTTAGTTCCTCTTCACTTTCTGCCATAAGGGTGGTGTCATCTGCATATCTGAGGTTATTGATATTTATCCCAGCAATCTTGATTCCAGCTTGCACTTCCTCCAGCCCAGCGTTTCTCATGATGTACTCTGCATATAAGTTACATACACAGGGTGACAAGAGACAGCCTTGACATACTCCTCTTCCTATTTGGAACCAGTCTGTTGTTCCATGTCCAATTTTAACTGTTGCTTCCTGATTTGCATACAGGTTTCTCAATAGGCAGGTCAGACGGTCTGGTATTCCCATTTCTTTCAGAATTTTGCACAGTTTATTGTGATCCACACAGTCAAAGGCTTTGGCATACTCAATAAAGCAGAAATCGATGTTTTTCTGAAACTCTTTTCCTTTTTCCATGGTCCAGCAGATGTTGGCAATTTATCTCTGGCTCCTCTGCCTTTTCTAAAACCAGCTTGAACATCTGGAAGTTCACGGTTTATGTATTGCTAAAGCCTGGCTTGGAGAATTTTAAGTATTACTTTATTAGCACGTGATATGAATGCAATAGGCTCAAATGCGTTGCTTTTTATGGCTGAGTAATTGTCCATTGTGTATATGTACCATAACTTCTTTATCCATCTGTTGATGGACATCTAGGTTGCTTCCATATTTTACCTGTTGTAAATAGAGCTGCAATGAACACTGAGGTACATGAGTCTTTTTCAATTTTGGTTTTCTTGGAGTATATGCCTAAGAGTGGCATTTCTGTGTCATATGGTGGTTTTATGCCTACTTTTTAAAGGAATCTCCATACAGTCTTCAAGAGTGACTGGACCAGTTTGAATTATCACCAACAATGAAAGAGTGTTCCCTTTCCTCCATACACTCTCCAGCATTTATTTTGGGTAGCCATTTTGAAGATGGCCATTCTGTCCAGCGTGAGGTAATAACTCATTTTAGTTTTGATTTGCATTTCTCAAATAGCAAGCAGTGTTGCACATCTTTTCATATATTTGTCAGCCGTCTGTATGTCTTCTTTGGAGAAATGTCTGTTTAGGTTTTTTCCCATCTTTTGATTGTGTTGTTTGTTTTCTGTATATTTAATTATATGAGCTGATTGTTAGAACCAGACATGGAACAGTTAGAACTGGACATGGAACAGTGAACTGGTACCAAATTGGGAAAGAGTATATCAAAGCTGTATCTTGTCACCCTGCTTATTTAATTTATATGCAGGGTACATCATGCAAAATGTTGGGCTGGATGAAGCAAAAACTGGAAATAAGATTTCCAGGAGAAGTATCAATAACTTCAGATATTCAGATGACACCATCTTTATGGCAGAAAGTGAAGAGAAACTAAGGAGTCTCTTGATGAAAATGAAAGAGAAGAGTGAAAAGGTTGGCTTAAAACTCAATATTCAAAAACCTAGGATTATGGCATCCAGTCCCATCACTTCATGGCAAATAGATGGGAAAACAATGGAAACAGTGGCAGATTTTATTTTCTTAGGCTCCAAAATCAGTGCAGATGATGACTGTGGCCATGATATTAAAAGACACTTGCTCCTTGGAAGAAAAGCTAGGCCCAACATAGCATATTAAAAAGCAGAAACATCACATTGCCACTAAAGTCTGTTTAATCAAAACTATTGTTTTTCCACTAGTCAAGGATGGATGTGAGAGTTGGACCACAAAGAAAGCTGAACACTGAAGAATTGATGCTTTTAAACTGTGGTGTTGGAGAAGACTCTTGAGAGTCCCTTGGGCTGCAAGATCAAACCAGTCAATCCTAAAAGAAATCAGTCCTAAATTTTCATTGGAAGGACTGATGCTAAAGCTGAAACCCCAATAATTTGGCCACCTGATGTGAAGAACTGACTCATTGGAGAAGACCCTGATGCTGGTAAAGATTTAAGTCAGGAGAAGGGATGACAGAGGATGAGATGGTTGAATGATATCACTGACTCAATGGACATGAGTTTGAGCAAGCTCCAGGAAGGACAGCGAAGCTGCAATCCATGAGGTCGCAAAGATTTGGACACTTCTGAGAAACTGGAATGAGCTGAACTGTAAGTAGCTAATGACTTGATGGATAGGAAGTTAATGAAAGGAAGAGTTTTGTTTTGTTTTGTTTTGTTTTTTTTAATTTCAATTGAAAAGATAATAGAGATATTTGAATGAAAGTAGAGAAGATAGAGCATTCTAAATTTGAGCAATTGAGAGTATCATAATGATGAAAAGTATACATTGGTTGCAGGAGAATATTAATCCTAATTTGGAAAAATAGCAGGATATACATATATTATATATATATATATATATATATATATATATATATATATATATATATAATAAGTGCAGTAAAACAGCCTGACGTGTTCAAGTCCTTGGGTCACAAAGAGTCAGATATGACTGAGCAATGGAACTGAATTGAATAATGCTTTTTTGTACATTTTAGAAAGTAATCCTTTGTCAGTTATTTCATTTGATATTATTTTCTCTGATTATGTGGGTTGTCTTTTCACCTTGTTGATAGTTTCCTTTACTGTGCAAAAGCTCTTAATTTTAACTAGGTCCCACGTGTTTACTTTTGTTTTTATTTGCATTACTCTAGTAAATGGGTCATAGAGGATCTTGCTTTGATTTATGTCATCAAGTGTTCTGCCGATGTTTTCCTCTAAGAGGTTTATAGTTTCTGGTCTTACATGTAGGTTTCTAATCTATTTTTAGTTTATCTTTATGTATGATTTTAGAAAGTGTTCTAATTTCATTGTTTGCATGTACCTGTCCAGTTTTCGCAGCAGCACTTATCAAAGAGGCCATATTGTATATTATTTGCCTTATTGTATATTCTTGCTTATTCATCAAATATAACATATACATATCTATGGGGGTTTATCTCTGGGTTTTCCATATTGTTCCTTTGGTATATATTTCTGTCTTTGTGCCTATACCATACTTTCTTGATGACTGTAGCTTTGCAGTATAATCTGAAGTTAGGAAGGCTGATTCCTCCAGCTCCTTTCTTCTTTCTTATGACTGCTTTGGCTATTCAGTGTCTTTTATATTTACATATGATTTGTGAATTTTTTTTTGTTCTAGTTCTGTGAAAAATGCCATTGGAATTTGATAGATATTGCATTCAATCTGTAGATTGCATTTGGTAACATACTCATTTTCAAAATATTGATTCTTCCTACCCAGAAACATGGAATATCTTTCCTTCTGTTTATGTCATCTTTAATTTCTTTTATTAGTGTCTTATAATTTTCTGTATATCGTTCTTTTGTCTCTTTAGGTAGGTTTATTCCTAAATATTTAATTCTTTTTGTTGCAATGGTGAATGGGATTGATTCCTTAATTTCTCTTTCTGATTATTAATTGTTAGTAAATAAGAATTCAAATGATTTCTGTATATTGATTTTGTATCCTGCAACTTTGATAAATTCACTGATAAATTCACTCTAGTAATTTTCTGATAGTATCTTTAGAGATTTTAATATATAATAGCATGTCAATCTGCAAACAGTGAGAGCTTTATTTCTTTTTTTCCAATTGTGATTCCTTTCATTTCGTTTTCTTCTCTGGTTGGTATAGCTAGGACTTCTCAAACTATGTTGAGTAAAAGTGGAGAGAGTGGACACCGTTGTCTTGTTCCTGACGCCTTTGCTTTTCTTCATTTTTTCACTATTGAGAATAATATTTGCTATGAGCTTATCATATATGGCCTTTACTATATTGAGGTTGGTTTCATCTATGCCCAACTTGATGGAAGTGAGTTTGACTGAACTCTGGGAGTTGGTGATGGACAGGGAGGCCTGGAGTGCTGCAATTCATGGGGTTGCAAAGAGTCAGACATGACTGAGTGACTGAACTGAATCATAAATGGATGCTGAATTTTGTCAAAGGCTTTTTCTGCATCTATTGAGATTATCATTTTGTCTTTATCATTCAATTTATTAATATGGTGTAGCACATTGATTGATTTGCATATATTGAAGAATGCTTGCATCCCTGGAATAAATTCAACTTGATCATAGAGTATCATCTTTTAATTATTGTCAAGTTCTGTTTGCTATAATTTTATTGAGGATTTTTGCATCTATGTTCATCAGTGTTATTGGCCTGTAGTTTCCTTTTTTGTGTGTTGTCTTTGGTTTTGATATCAGGGTAATGGTGGCCTTGTAGAATAAATTTGGAAGTGTTCCTTCTTGTGCAAATTTCTGAAAGAATTTTAAAAAGATAGATATTAGCTCTACTCTAAATGTTTGATAGAATTTACCTATGAAGCTATCAGGTCCTGGACTTTTGTTTTTTGGGAAATTTTTCATCACAGTTTTGATTCCACTGCTGATAATTGAGTTGTTCATAATTTCTATTTCTTCTTGGTTCAGTCTTGGAAGACTGAACATTCTTAAGAATCTGTCCATTTCTTCCAAGTTATCCATCTTGTTGTCACATAGATGCTCCTAATATTCTCTTATAATACTTTATATTTCTGCCTTGTCAGTTGTAACCTTTCCTTTTTCATTTTTAATTTTGTTCATTTGATTCTTCTCTTTTCTTGATGAGTCTGCCTAAAGGTTTGCCAATTTTATCTTCTCAAAGAACCAGCTTTTAGTTTGATTAATCTATAATATATTTCTTTCTTTTTTTTCACTTATTTCTACTCTCTTTATGATATTGTTTCAGTCTGCTAATTTTGTTTTTGTTGTTGTTGTTGTTTTTTCAGTTGTTTTAGGTATAAAGTTTGGTTGTCTATTTGATATTCTTCTTGTTTCTTGAGGCAGGATTACATTGCTATAAACTTCCCTCTTAGAACTGATTTTGCTGCAACATATAGATTTTGAGTTGTCATATTTCCATTATCATTTTTTTTCTAGGAAACTTTTTCCTTTTAACTTCTTCAGTAACCTGTTCATTTTTTAGATGTATTGTTTGATCTCCACCTGTTTGTGACTTTACAGTTGTTTTTGTTTTCTTGTAATTGATATCTCTTCTCATAGTATCTCTACTTTTAACTTTTTGAGGAGCTGTCATAATATTTTCCATAGTGGTTGCACTATTTTACCTTCCCACCAATAATGTACAAGGATTCCAACGTTAATACTAAGATTAATACTTTTTTTAAATTTTTTTCAGAACAGTGATTTAAAGAGATCTGAGATATCATCTCATATCTGATATCTCATATCTGTTTGGACTTCAATTTCCCTGATGAGTGACATTGAGAACATTTTTTTATATACCAGAGACAACTTTGTATGTTTTCTTTGGAGAAATGCCTGTTCAAGTCCTTTGTTTCTTTAAAGAGAGAATTGTTCGTAGGTTTGTTTTTTGTTTGTTTGTTTCGTTTTGTTTTGTTTCGCTATTGAGTTGTAAAAGTTCATTACATATTTTAGATATTAATTAATTAACAGAGTTATGATCTGTAAATATTTTCTCTCATTTTGTACATTGTCCTTTCCTTCTGAATTTTTCTTTGCTGTACAGAAGCTTTGAAATTAATACACTTCCATTTGGCTGTCTTTAATTTTGTTGCCTATGATTCTTTGTCATACCTAAGAAACCAAGGCCAATGCCATACATCTCTTCTCCTATATTTTATTTTGGGAATTTTAGAGTTTCAGGTCCAATATAGCCATTAATCCATTTGAAGTTGATTTTTGTGTGTAGTGTAATATAAGAATTTAATTTTATTCTTTCACATGTTGATATCCAGTTTTCCTAACACCATTTGTTAAAGAGACTATCATTTCCACTGTTTCTTCTTGGAAATTTTGTCAAAGATTACTGCCAATGTTTTAAAACCCTCTGCAAAACAGAACATTTGGGAAAAAAAAACCAAACAAAAAAACATAAAGACAGTATAGCTTTTGCTTATTAACAAAGTGGATCATTATCAATGCAAAGTCTATGGGAATATAAAAATAGAGCAAATAAGCATAATTAAAATAGAAGGGGAAGGTATCCTTGATCCTCATATGAATTTCAAAATATAGTGCTTACTTTATTTAGATGTTATCTGAAAACAACAGAATCACATAATACACAGAAGTATCCAAAGTGGTCAATTTATGCTAATGTTACAATCTTTACTGTATTAAAATTTGTTGTCTAATGAACAAAAATGAATGAGGTTCAAGTTACAGTTGGGACATCAGGTATGGAAAGATTAATATTAGATTTAGGGAGGAAGAATGGATTGCTAAAATTCTCCTTTTGATTTATAAGGTTCTCCATAATTTGACATAAATAAATTCTTTCCTACATTCATCTCCTTTCAGAGCTCCAGTTAGATTAAGTAAGTTTCTGTTTCTTAACCATTCCAAATGTTATCATTCACATATTAGATCAAATACAATGTCTTCTGAGATATTTCCCTGGGTATTCTAGCTAAAGTATCCTTGTATTTAGTACACTTATATCTAAAATCTTCTCTACAGCATTTATCATTCTATTGTCATCCCTTGATGTATAATTATGTTCATGTACACGGTAAAGCCTAAATATGCACATATTCAAGACAAAGTAGCAAACAAAATAGTATTTATCAATGTTTGACTATTAGAATTTTCTACAAGGAGTTTTTATTGCTTATTGAATTCATTCAACTTATTTAAAATCAAATGTCTAGTTTGCATTCCCACCAACAGTGTAGGAGGGTTCCCTTTTCTCCATACCCTCTCCAGCATTTATTGCTTGCAGATTTTTGGATCGCAGCCATTCTGACTGGTGTCAAGTGGTACCTCATTGTGGTTTTGATTTGCATTTCTCTAATAATGAGTGATGTTGAGCATCTTTTCATGTGTTTGTTAGCCATCCGTATGTCTTCTTTGGAGAAATGTCTATTTAGTTCTTTGGCCCATTTTTTGATTGGGTCATTTATTTTTCTGGAATTGAGCTGCAGAAGTTGCTTGTATATTTTTGAGATTAGGTGTTTGTCAGTTGCTTCATTTGCTATTATTTTCTCCCATTCAGAAGGCTGTCTTTTCACCTTGCTTATATTTTCCTTTGTTGTGCAGAAGCTTTTAATTTTAATTAGATCCCATTTGTTTATTTTTGCTTTTATTTCCAGAATTCTGGGAGGTGGATCATAGAGGATCCTGCTGTGATTTATGTCTGAGAGCAATCCCACTGCTGGGCATACACAATGAGGAAACCAGAATTGAAAGAGACATGTACCCCAATGTTCATCGCAGCACTGTTTATAATAGCCAGGACATGGAAACAACCTAGATGTCCACCAGCAGATGAATGGATAAGAAAGCTGTGGTACATATACACATTGGAGTATTACTCAGCCGTTAAAAAGAATTCATTTGAATCAGTTCTGATGAGATGGATGAAACTGGAGCCAATTATACAGAGTGAAGTAAGCCAGAAAGAAAAACACCAATACAGTATACTAACACATATATATGGAATTTAGGAAGATGGCAATGACGACCCTGTATGCAAGACAGGAAAAAAGACACAGATGTGTATAACGGACTTTTGGACTCAGAGGGAGAGGGAGAGGGTGGGATGATTTGGGAGAATGGGAATTCTAACATGTATACAGTCATGTAAGAATTGAATCGCCAGTCCATGTCTGACATAGGGTGCAGCATGCTTGGGGCTGGTGCATGGGGATGACCCAGAGAGATGTTGTGGGGAGGGAGGTGGGAGAGGGGTTCATGTTTGGGAACGCATGTAAGAATTAAAGATTTTAAAATTTAAAAAATAAAAAAATAAAAATAAAAATAAAATCAAATGTCATAATATGATTTCATGAAAATTTTAAAACCTTACCAATGAATGCAATTTACATACTGTAATATTGCAAAATTAGAGGTTAAAAAACTAGACTGACATTATTTATGAACATTAATATTAAAATGTGGACACAACACTAACAAGTAAACTCCAATGGGACAACTAAAAAGTCTATAAGGAATAGTCTGATACAGGACCACATCAGACACAGGACCCTACCAACATTCAATAAAGGATATTTAGTATTTTAAAAGTGGAAATAAAACCCATACCCTAACATATCAAGAGAAACTGGCTATATAAGCTTTTTAACAAATGCTGAAAAGGTGTTTGATAAAAATGCAACATTTTTTCTTAAATAAATAAGCAAACTTGTGAAGAAGAAAATTTCAAATCTATAGATGTCTATAATGAAAGAGAGGAGCATTACTGAGCATGGCTCTGCCCACCAGAACAAGACACAATTTCCCCTCAGTCAGTCGCTCTTATCAGGAAGCTTCCATAAGCTTCTTATTCTCCCCCATCAGAGGGCAAAAAGACTGAAAATCACAACCACATAAAACTAACCCATCTGATCACATGGACCACAAACTTGGTCTAAATCAGTGAAACAATGAGCCATGCCATGTAGGACCATCCAAGATGGACAGGTCATGGTGGAGAGTTCTGACAAAACGTGTTCTACTGGAGAAGGGAATGGCAAACCACTTCAGTATTCTTGCCTTGAGAATCCCATGAACAGTAGAAAAAGGCAAAAAGATAGGACACTGAAAGATGAACTCCCCAGGTCAGTAGGTACCCAATGTGCTATTAGAGTTCAATGGAGAAATAACTCCATAAAGAATGAAGAGACAGAGACAAAGCAGAGGCAACATTCAGTTGTGGATGTCTGGTGATGAAAGTAAAGTCTGATGTTGTAAGAGCAATATTGCATAGGAATCTGGAATGTTAGGTCCATGAATCAAGGCAAATTTGAAGTGGTCAAACAGGAGATAGCAAGAGTGAACATCAACATTTTAAGAATCGGTGAACGAAAATGGACCAGAACGGGTGAATTTAAATCAGATGACCATTATATCTACTACTGTGGGCAAGAATTCCTAAGAAAAAATGGAGAGGGCATAATAATCAACAAAAGAGTCTGAAATGCAGTACTTGGAAGATATATCAAAAACAACAAAATGATTTGTGTTCATTTTCAAGGCAACCCATTCAATATCACTGTAATCCAAGTCTATGCCTTCCAGTAATGCTGAAGAGGTGGTTGAACGGTTCTATGAAGACCTAAAAGAACTTGTAAAACTAACACCCTAAAATGATGTCCTTTTCATTATAGGGGACTGGAATGCAAAAGTAGGAAGTCAAGAAATATCTGAGGTCAGTTCAGTTCAGTTTAGTCGCTCAGTCATGTCCGACTCTTTGCGACCCCATGAATCACAGCACACCAGGATTTCCTGTCCATAACCGTCTCACGGAGTTCACTCAGACTCATGTCCATCGAGTCAATGATGCTATTCAGCCTCTATCGTCCCATTCTCCTCCTGCTCCCAATCCCACCCAGCATCAGAGTCTTTTCCAATGAGTCAACTCTTTGCATGAGGTGGCCATAATATTGGAGTTTCAGCTTTAGCATCATTCCTTCCAAAGAAATCCCAGGGCTGATCTCCTTCAGAATGGACTGGTTGGATCTCCTTGCAGTCCAAGGACCCTCAAGAGTCTTCTCCAAAACCACAGTTCAAAAGCATCAATTCTTCAGTGCTCAGCTTTCTTCACAGTCCAACTTTCACATCCATACATGACTACTGGAAAAAACATAGCCTTGACTAGACAGAACTTAGTTAGCAAAGTAATGCCTCTGTTTTTGAATATGCTATCTAGGTTGGTCATAAATTTTCTTCCAAAGAGTAAGCATCTTTTAATTTCATGGCTGCAATACCATCTGCGGTGATTTTGGAGCCCAAAAGAAAAAAAAAAGTTTGACACTGTTTCCACTGTTTCCCCATCTATTTCCCATGAAGTGATGGGACCAGATGCCATGATCTTCGTTTTCTGAATGTTGAGCTTTAAACCAGCTTTTTCACTCTCCTCTTTCACTTTCATCAAGAGGATTTTTAGTTTCTCTTCACTTTCTGCCATAAGTGTGGTGTCATCTGCATATCTGAGGTTCTTGATATTTCTCCCAGCTATCTTGCTTGCAGCTTGTGTTGCTTCCAGTCCAGCATTTCTCATGATGTACTCTGCATATAATTTAAATAAGCAGAGTGACAATATACAACCTTGAGGTACCCCTTTTCCTATTTGGAACCAGTCTGTTGTCCATGTCCAGTTCTAACTGTTGCTTCCTGACCTGCATACAGATTTCTCAAGAGGCAGGTCAGATCGTCTGGTATTCCCATCTCTTTCAGAATTTTCCGCAGTTTATTGTGATCCACAAGTCAAAGGCTTCGGCATAGGCAATAAAGCAGAAATAGATGTTTTTCTGGAACTCTGTTGCTTTTTCCATGATCCTGCAGATGTTGGCAATTTGATCTCTGGTTTCTCTGCCTTTTCTAAAACCAGTTTGAACATCATCGACTTCACGGTTCATGTATTGCTGAAGCCTGGCTTGGAGAAATTTGAGCATTACTTTACTAGCATGTGAGATGAGTGCAATTGTGCTGTAATTTGAGCATTTTTTGGCATTGCCTTTCATTGGGATTGGAGTGAAAACTGACCTTTTCCAGTCCTGTGGCCACTGCTGAGTTTTCCAAATTTGTTGGCATATTGAGTGCAGCACTTTCACAGCATCATCTTTCAGGATTTGAAACAGCTCAACTGGAATGCCTTCACCCCCTCTAGCTTTGTTCATAGTGATGCCTTCAAAGGCACACTTGACTTCACATTCCAGGATGTCTGGCTCTAGATGAGTGATCACATCATCATGATTATCTGCATCGTGAAAATCTTTTTTGTACAGTTCTTCTGTGTATTCTTGCCACCTCTTCTTAATATCTTCTACTTCTGTTAGATCCATACCATTTGTGTCCTTCATTGAGCCCATCTTTGCATGAAATATCCCCTTGGTATCTCTAATTTTCTTAAAGAGATCTCTAGTCTTTCCCATTCTGTTTTTTCCCTCTATTTCTTTGCGTTGATTTCCTATCTCTTCTTGCTATTTTCTGGAACTCTGCATTCAGAACTCTGCTTGTATCTTTCATTTTCTCTTTGCTTTTCACCTCCCTTCTTTTCACAGCCATTTGTAAGGCCCCCCCAAACATCCAGTTTGCTTTTTCATTCTTCTTTTCCATGGGGATGGTTTTGATCCCTGTGTCCTATACAGTGTCACGAATCTCATTCCATAGTTCATCTGGCACTCTAACTTCCACTGTATAATCATAAGGGATTTGATTTAGGTCAGACCTGAATGGTCTAGCGGTTTCCCCTACTTTCTTCAATTTGAGTCTGAATTTGGTAATAAGGAGTTCATGATCTGAGCCACAGTCAGCTCCTGGTCTTGTTTTTGTTGACTGTATAGAGCTTCTCCATCTTTGGCTGCAAAGAATATAATCAATCTGATTTTGGTGTTGACCATCTGGTGATGTCGATGTGTAGAGTCTTCTCTTGTGTTGTTGGAAAAAGGTGTTTGCTGTGACCAGTGCATTTTCTTGGCAAAACTCTTTTAGTCTTTGCCCTGCTTCATTCCACATTCCAAGGCCAAATTTGCCTGTTTCTCCAGGTGTTTCTTGACTTCCTACTTTTGCATTCCAGTCCCCTATAATGAAAAGGAAATCTTTTTTGTGGTGTTATTTCTAAAAGGTCTTGTAGGTCTTCATAGAACTGTTCAACTTCAGCTTCTTCAGCGTTAGTGGTTGGGGCATAGACTTGAATAACTGTGATATTGAATGGTTTGCCTTGGAGATGAACAGAGATCATTCTGTTGTTTATGAGATTGCATCCAAGTACTGCATTTTGGACTCTTTTGTTGACCATGATGGCTACTCCATTGCTTCTGAGGGATTCCTGCCCGAAGTAGTAGATATAATGGTCATCTGAGTTAAATTCACCCAGTCCAGTCCATTTTAGTTCTCTGATTCCTAGAATGAAGACGTTCACTCTTGCCATCTCCTGTTTGACCACTTCCAATTTGCCTTGATTCATGGACCTGACATTCCAGGTTCCTATGCAATATAGCCCTTTACACATTGGACCTTGCTTCTATCACCAGTCATATCCACAGCTGGGTATTGTTTTTGCCTTGGCTCCATCCCTTCATTCTTTCTGGTTTTATTTCTCCACTGATCTCCAGTAGCATATTGGGCACCTACTGACCTGGGGAGTTCCTCTTTTGGTATCCTATCATTTTGCCTTTTCGTACTGTTCATGAGGTTCTCAAGGCAAGAATACTGAAGTGGTTTGCCATTCCCTTCTCCAATGGACCACATTCTTTCAGACCTCTCCACCATGATCTGCCCGTCTTGGGTTGCCCTGCAGGCATGGCTTGGTTTCATTGAGTTAGACAAGGCTGTGGTCCTAGTATGATTAGATTGACTAGTTTTCTGCGAGTATGGTTTCAGTGTGTCTGCCCTCTGATGCCCTTTTGCAACACCTACCAGATTATTTGGGTTTCTCTTACTTTGGGCATGGGGTATCTCTTCATGGCTGCTCCGGCAAAGCACAGCTGCTGCTCCTTACCTTGGATGAGGGGTATCTCCTTACTGCCACCCTTCCTGACTTTCAACGTGGGATAGCTTCACTAGGCCCTCTTGTGCCCATGCAGCCACCGCTCCTCAGGTTGCTCCTCCTGGCTGCTGCCCCTGGCCTCCACAGCGGGGTGGCTCCTCAGGGCCTCCACCCCTGGCGAGAGGTGGTGTCTCCAGGCTGCCCCTGGCCTTGGACGCAGGGTAGCTCCTCTCGGCCACCGCCCCTGACCTTGGATATGGGTTAGCTCCTCCCGGCTGCCGCTGACCTTGGACGTGGGGTAGCTCCTTCCAACTGCCGCCCCTGACCTCAAACTTGGATAGCTCTTCTCGGCCACGCTTAGTGCGCTGGGTCGCAGCCGCCTGCGCTAGTAACAGGCAAATTTGGCCTTGGTGTACAGAACGAAGCATGGCAAAGGCTAATAGTCTCTAGCCAAGAGAACACACTAGTCATAGCAAACACCCTCTTCCAAAAACACAAGAGAAGACTCTACACATGGACATCACCAGATGGACAATACTGAAATCAGAGTGACTATATTATTACAGCCAATGATGTAGAAGCTCTATACAGTCTGCAAAAACAAGACCAGACCTGATTGTGGCTCAGATCATGAACTCCTTATTACCAAATTCAGATTTAAATTGAAGAAAGTCGGGGAAACCGCTAGACCATTCAGGTATAACCCAAATCAAATCCCTTATGTTTATACAGTGGAAGTGAGAAATAGAGATTAGATCTGATACAGAGTGCCTAAAGAACTGTGGAAGATGGAGGTTTGTGACATTGTACAGGAGGCAGGGATCAAAACCATCCTCAAGATAAAGAAATGCAAAAAGGCAAAATGGTTATCTGAAGAGGCTTTACAAATATCTGAGAAAAGAAGAGAAGCAAAAGGCAAAGGAGAAAAGGAAAGATATACCCATTTGAATACAGAGTTCAAAAGAATAGCAAACAGAGAAAAGAAACTATTCCTCAGTGATCAAGGTAAAGAAATAGAGGAGAACAATAGAATGGGAAAGACTAGTGATCTCTTCAAGAAAATTAGAGATACCAAAGGAACATTTCATGCAAAGATGGGCTCAATAAAGGAAAGAAATGGTAGGGACCTAACAAAAGCAGAAGATTTTAAGAAGAGATGGCAAGAATACACAGAAGAACTGAAGAAAAAAACAAAAACAAAAACAAAAAACGTACTTGACCCAGATAATCACAATGGTGTGATCACTCACCTAGAACAAGACATCCTGCAATGCAAACTGAAATGGGCCTTTGGAAGCATCACTATGAACAAAACGAGTGGAGGTCATGGAATTCCAATTGAGCTATTACAAATCTTAAAAGGTTATGCTGTGAAAGTGATGCCCTCAATATGACAGCAAATCTGGGAAACTCAGCAGTGGCAGCAAAACTGGAAAATATCAGCTTATTCCAGTCCCAAAAAAGACAATGCTAAAGAATGCTCAAACTACTGCACAATTGCACTTATCTCACATGCTAGTAAAATTCTCCAATCAAGGCTTCAACAATACATGAAGTGTAAACTTTCAGATGTTCAAGCTTGATTTAGAAAAGGCACAGAGACCAGAAGTTAAATTTCCAACATGCATTGGATCATCGAAAATTCAAGAGAGTTCCAGAAAAACATCTACTTCTGCTTTACTGACTATGATAATGCCTTTGAATGTGTGGATCACAAAAAACTGAAAAATTCTGAAAGAGATGGAAATACCATACCAATTGACTTTCCTCTTGTGAAATCTCTATGCAGATTAGGAAGCAACAGTTAAAACTGGACATGGAACAACAGACTGATTCCAAACAGGAAAAGGAGTCCATCAAGGCTTATATTATCACCATGTTTATTTAACTTATATGCAGAGTACACCATGAGAAATGCTGGGCTGGATGAAACACATGCTGGAATCAAGATTTCTGGGAGAAATATCAATAACCTCAGATATGCAGATAACACCACCTTAATGTCAGAAAGTGAAGAAGAACTAAAGAGTCTCTTGATGAAAGTGAAAGAGAAGAGCAAGAGCTTTGGCTGAAAACTCAGCATTCAGAAAATTAAGACCATGGCATCTGGTCCCACCATTTCATGGCAAATAGATCGGGAAGCAATGGAAACGGTGAGAGACTTTATTTTTCAGGGCTTCAAAATGACTGCAGATGGTGATTGCGGCCATGAAATTAAAAGATGCTTGCTCCTTGGAAGAAAAGTTATGACCAACCTAGACAGCACATTAAAAAGCAGAGACATTACTTTGCCAACAATGGCCCGTTTAGTCAAAGCTATGTTGTTTTTTTGTTTTTGTTTTGTTTTGTTTTTCCAATAGTCATGTATGGATGTGAGAGTTGTAATATAAAGAAAGCTGAGTGCTGAATAATTAGTGATTTTGAACTGTGGTGTTGGAGAATACTTTTGACAGTCCCTTGGACTGCATGGTGATTCAACAAGTCCATTCTGAAGGAAATCAGACTTGAATATTCATTGAAAGGACTGATGCTGAACCTGAAACTCCAATACTGTGGCCACCTGGTGGAAAGAACTGACTCATATCAAAAGACCTCCATGCTGGGAAAATTGAAGGGGGAGTAGAAGGTGACAAGAGAGGATTAGATGGTGAGTGGCATCACCGACTCATTGAACATGAGTTTGAGTTTACTGCAAGAGTTGGTGATAGACAGGGAAGCCTGGTGTGCTGCAGTCCATGTCATCATGAAGAGTTAGACATTACTGAGTGCCTGAACTGAACTGAACTGAACTGACTGAAGCAAAGAGAGGAGGAAATCAGAGAGAGGAAAAATGTAGGAAATGCAACAAGGGAGAAAAAGAATCACATCCAAGTTCCCAATTCCCAAGAAGGGCAATACCAAGGAATTTTCAAGCTACCAGACAATTGCACTTCTCTCTCATATTAGTTAGGCTATGCTTAAAATCTTGCATTATAGGCTTCAACATTATGTGAACTGAGAGCTCCCTAATGTCCAAGCTGTGTTTAGCAAAGGTAGAAGAACCAGAGATCATGTTGCACACATTCTCTGTATCCTAGAGAGAGCAAGGGAATTCCAGAAAAACATTGACCTCTGTTTCATCAAGTACACTAAAGCCTTTGATGGTGTGGATCGTAACAAACTGTGGAAAACTCTTGAGACAGGATTACCAAACTAACGTACCTGTCTCCTAAGAAACCTGTATGTGGGTTTAGAAGCAACAGTTAAAATCCTGTATGGAACAACTAACAGGTTCAGGATTGAGAATAGAGTATGACAAGACTGTTATCCTGTTTGTTTGTTTGTTAATATATACATAGAGCACATCATCAGAAATGCTGGGCAGGATGAGTTATAAGCTGGATTCAAGATTGCTGGGAGAGATATCACCATCCTCAGAGAAGCAGATGATACCACTCTAAAGCAGTAAGCAAAGAGGAACTAAAGAGTGGGAGACTCAACTTCAGCATCAGTCCTTCCAATGAATATTCAGGACTGATTTTCCAGCCCCATCATTTCATGACAAATACAAGCGTAAAAACTGAAAGCAGTGACAGATTTTCTCTTCTTGGGGTCTCAAATCACTGTGGATGGTGACTGCAGTCATGAAAACAGAAGATGATAGCTTCTTGGCAGGAAAGCTATGACAAACCTAGACAGTATGTTAAAAAGCAAAGATATCACTTTGACAACAAATGTCTTTATCAGTTCTGTTCAGTCACTCAGTTGTGTCCAACTCTTTGCAACGCCATGAACCACAGCACATCAGGCCTCCCTGTCCATCACCAACTCCCGGAGTCCAACCAAACCCATGTCCATTAAGTTGGTGATGCCATTCAACCATCTCATCCTCTGTCATACACTTCTCCTCCTGCCCTCAATGTTTCCCAGCATCAGGGTGTTTTCCAATGAGTCAGCTCTTCACATCAGGTGGCTAAAGTATTGGTGTTTCAGCTTCAAAATCAGTGCTTCCAATGAACACCCAGTATAGTCAGAGCAATAGTCTTTCCAGTTATCATGTAGGGTTGTCAGAGCTTGACCATAAAGAAGGCTGAACACTGAAGAATTGATGCTTTTGAACTGTGGTTTTGGAGAAGACTCTTGAGAGTCCCTTTGACTGTAAGGAGATCCAGGCAGTCCATTCTGAAGATCAGCCCTGGGATTTCTTTGGAAGGAATGATACTGAAGCTGAAACTCCAGTACTTTGGCCACCTCATGGGAAGAGTTGACTCATTGAAAAAGACTCTGATGCTGGGAGGGATTGGGGACATGAGGAGAAGGGGATGACAGAGGATGAGATGGCTGGATGGCATCACTGTCTCGATGGACGTGAGTTTGAATGAACTCCGGGAGTTGGTGATGGACAGGGAGGCCTGGCCTGCTGTGATTCAAGGGATTGCAGAGTCAGACAGGACTGAGTGACTGAATTTAACTGAAAGGTCCGTTTGCCTAAAACTGACATTAAAGAGCTGACATGTATTACTTATGAAAATAGGACAAAGAAAACTAATGTTTTAAGATAGCCATCTATTCAACTATTACATAATGAGTACCTATTATGTATCTTACAATATTCTGAATAATTGTAATCTTCTTTGAGATAGATAATCAAGAGAACAGAAAGAGAAAGTTTAGTGTAATCCTAAGAGAACTGCTAATTCTGTCATAAGAAGTTTGTTAAAGGAATGCAAGGAAATTTCAATAGATAGAAGCCATTAATATAATCCATCATATACCCCCCAAAATTAAAGATAAATAGTCCATATTATCTCCTTAAATGCCAAAAATGAAGCTTATTATAAGAACAAGTATTTGTTGTAAAACATTTAAAATTAATATATGTACTTTCTTAACATGATGGTTAGATCAATGATAGATAAATAGATAGATAGAAGTAAAAACTGGTGAACACAGAAATAGATACCTAAATCCAAAAGTGAGTATCATATTTAACTTGATAAAATCAAGAAAAATCAAGGCTGCTAATAATCTCACAGTTAGCTAGTATTGGAAGCATTAGACAAAATAGTTAGACAAGAGTACTAAACACATGTATAAAATTTCTTAAATAATAAATCTATCTCTATTTTTATACATGCTTATTTATCTGAAAATTCTAAAAGCACCAAGTTAAAAATAATTTCACAAAATGTAATAACTTACTAAACAGAAACATAAAATTAAAATGTATAAATAGTTATATGTTGATTTATATACATATTGCAAATATGAAAGGTAGCATACACAGAGGCAACATTTTAAATAATGTGAAAAATATCCTTTTAAAATTGACAATGAGATGATTTAACAACCACATATGAAATTTTGTATTCTGTAAGAAATAAAAAAATAAATTTGAATTGAAATATGAAATTTAAAAATATGAAAAATTGTAAAACATTTGAATTCATTTGTAGTTGGAAACTGAAATAAAGTTTTAAACATCTAACCCCAAAACAAGATGTAATTAGGAAAAAAGCTTAAAAAATTTAACTAAGGGGAAACAACATAAATATTATAAGCGAAGTGAAACACAAATTGCAAATCAGCAAATAAGTCAACTTACATCACAAATTCATGAGCCAAATAAGGTAGAAAATTAAAAGACTAGTGACCTAATAGAAAAATTAACAAAGTTTGGAACTGACAGATCCAAGATAACAAAATGCAGTGGCCATTAAGAAATAGAGCAATGAAAAGTAGAAGCTCACTGAAAGATAATTTCCCCTGTCATCTGAATGACAAAAAGTTTAAAAGTTGGACAACAAAGCTTGGTAGTGAAGTCATACAGTAAGAGATACCACATTTTGCTTGTAGAAAGGCAAAATTGTACAAAAAAAAAAAAATGGAGAGGATTTTGGCAATATTTATCATGCATGCTTTTGTGTTAAGTCAGTCAGTTGCTCAATGCTGTAAATCTCTTTGTGACTGACCCCATGGACTCTAGCCCACCAGGCTCCTCTGTCTATGGAATTTACAAAGGCAAGTATACTGGAATGTGGTGCCATTTCATACTCCAGGGGATCTTCCTGACCTAGTGAACAAGCTCATGTCTCTTGCATCCTTTACATTTGGCAGGCAGATTCTTTACTGCTGAGTTACATGAGAAGTACCTAATATTTATCATAGTTTTATAATAATTTGGAGAAGGAAATGGTAGCCCACTCCAGTACCCTTGCTTAGAGAATCCCATGGAGGAGGAGCTTGATGGGCTACAGTCCATGGGGTAGCAAAGAGTTGGACACAACTGAGCGACTTCACTCACTTCACTTCACTTTATAATAATTAACTCTGAATCAAAAATGTTAATTTTGGAAAACTATCCTTATACAAAGGTAAAAATATGATTTATAGACAAAGTTAATCAATCTTCAATATATATGAAAGTCAAAAAACAATTAAAATGCCCTTTAATATATAACTAGTTGAAAAACTTGCTTCAGTCATAGAGCAATGTGTACATTTGCCTACAAAAATTGATGAATCACACCACCAAATCTTGATATGGAGTAATATCTAGGACATATTATAATTAGAGAAAGGATGAGGTTCTTTGTCTAAAGAAGCTGGAAGGAAATATATACATGCACATACAAATATAGAAAATATATACAATTTTTAATACAATAATAATAGGTGTAATTTATAAATGTGTACTATCAGCTCAGTTCAGTTCAGCCACTCAGTTGTTTCCAACTCTGCAACCCCATGACTGCAGCATGCCAGGCTTCCCTGCCCATCACCAATTCCTGGAGCTTGCTCAAACTCATGTCCATCAAGTCAGTGATGTCAACCAACAATCTCATCCTCTGTTGTCCCCTTCTCCTCCAGCCTTCAATCTTTCCCAGCATCAGAGTCTTTTTCAATGAGTCAGTTCTTCACATATGAACAAATAAATATTTTGTAAAATTTATATATAAGATGCAGATATTTTATATATTTTGCTTTTATTAAAAAAGAAAAGAGTAGAAAAGAAATAGAAGAAGGGAAAAAAGTAACTGCAAGTAAAAAAGTAGCTGCAAGTAAATTGTCTATAGGAAAAGTAGAATTTGTATCTCTTATGTGAAAAGAAATATTCACATTTGTATGGAATATGGAATATGGGATAGAAATGGGATGTGATAGAAATGAGACATGCAGATTTTTCTTATGTACTTTTCACTTTGATATTATGTAAGTCCTGTCTATCAATAATTATAAGAAAAATTTAACTGCCCTAAAGTTAAATCAAACTGATATAAATTATCCTACCTCTGTATCCAGCTATGGAATGACCATACATAAAAAGAAATTTTCTCTTGATTTTAAGACCAGGTAGTGACTAAATGGGCTCCCCTTGTGTCTCAGCTTGTAAAGAATCCTCCTGCAATGGGGGAGACCTAGGTTTCATCTTTGGGTTGGTAAGATCTCCTGGAGAAGGGAAAGGCTACCCACTCTAGTATTCTGGACTGGAGAATTACATGGACTGTATAATCCATGGGGTCGCAAAGAGTCAGACACAACTGAGTAACTTCCACTTCCAGTGACTAAATGTCCCTAATGAGATTTATTCTAAAAACAAAAAGCCTCACAAATATTAAATTTTATTCAATTATTTTAGCTTTGTAATATTGCTATTACTATTTCAAAATTATTGTATGTAATTTTTAAGATGAAGCAGATAAACAATTCTGTCAATATTCTTAAGGAACTAAAATTTATAACATTAAATTGGACACAAATATATAATGCTAACTACAGTTAAGTGATAATCATGTTAATAGTGAGAATACTCTTAAACACAAATAAGTAGTATGTCCTAGTTCTGTCTATTATAAAGGTCAAGAGAGTTTTTCTTTTATAATAAAATGACTCAGGTGACAATGATTGATTAGAACATATGGACATTATTTATACTGTGACTAGAACAAAATGGCAAAGGGAAAAATTTTTAAGCAATCAGAAAATTTAAAATAGGTGCCTACTATTAAGTGCTGTTAATGGAATGCAGCATGGTATTTACATTAATAATAACAAGTTTTTATTTGTTAGAAGTATGTACTAAATATTTACAGATAACAGATGACTGGAATCTGATTTTGAATGGTTCAAAGGGAGGGAAAAAACAGAGCAGATGGGTAAAACAAGATTAGCAGAAAACTGATAATTGTTGAAGATGAGTTGTGAGTACGTGAGGATTGAATATACTTCAAACTTTAATTTTTTGTAGTATATTTAATATTTCCATGATAAAAAATATTAAAATATGCAATGTGTGCTTGGCCTAAAATTTGACTGTCTAAATAACATATAAAGTTTAAATATATCTTAAATTTGTTAAAAGAGTATGCATATTAAAATATATATAGTTTATTGCATCTATCTTCCTTTATTCAACATACATACAAAAATCTATAGAAACATGAAAAAACTTGAAATAGTGTGGCAGACAAGGCCACCAACCTAGCATACAACATCAGCTGAATAAGTAATGTGTTGACAGATATTGTCAAAAAATTGTCATCATATCCAAATCAATCTCAGTAACACTGATAAGGACAATTCACAGTATGCTTTTAGTTGTAAATTTTATTCAAGAAAAAACAGCATTTAATTCATGCATCAACCCCCTTTTTTTTCTTACTGTTCTAGATACCTAAGCTTTCCTTTTTAATAACTCTTATGGTATTTTTGGGTTTCCCTGGATTCTGACGGTAATGAATCCGCCTGCAATTCAGGAGACCTGGGTTCAAAATCTGGGTTGGAAAGACTCCCTGGAGGAAGTCATGACAACCCACTCCAGTATTCTTGCCTGGGGAATCCCATGGATGGAGGCGCCTGGAGGGCTAAAGTCCACAGTGCCACAATGAATTGAACACACCTGAGCAGTTAAGCACATGGTGAGCTTTAGATATACAAAAGAATAATTTTAAAAATTATTAAAGGAGTAATATAAAATTTCTGGTATCTATACTGAACATATTTCCTTTTCTGATTCAATTCATCTCAACAAATATTCGTTAAATTCCTGGCATTGATTGTGACACTGAGAATAAAGCAATGAATTAAACAAAGCTCCTTCTCATACAAAGCTTATCGTCTAGCAAAGAACATTGGATGACACAAAAATCAGTCAATGATAAGTGCTGTGAAGGAAAGTAAAGCAGGATATAGAATGTGGAAGGCACTTATGTTATGTGTGAGGTTGGGACAGCCTTTCTTATCAGGTAACAGCAATGTAAACCTGAAGTAAATTAAGGAGTAAATCAGGCCCCTATCAGGTGTAAAAGATTTTTCACACAGAGGAAATGCAATAAAATCCCAGAGATGGAAGCCACTCTGACATAGCTTATTAACCAAAAGGAGGCCAGAATGACTGGGGCAGATAAAGTAAGGTGCGCATCCGAAATCAAGTAGTTATCTAGAGGTGGCATAAAGCAAGACATAGCAGGTGACTGGTTTGTTTTAATTTAGAGTGAAGAGCTTTGAGTCCAAAAGTGATATGATGTAACTTCCATTTTAAACAGCCTTTCTGCAGTGTGGAGAATAATGACTGAACCTCAGGTAAGTTTTTGATGTTTCTAGAAGTTATGACAAATTCCTCTTTGCCATTTATTCTTCCTTTCTCTTTGAAAACCATTTGCTTTTCTCCACCCTCCAAGTCCTTTTCCATCTTTATTACTTACATTAGTAATGGCACTGTCCCATTTAAATTTTGTGATCTGAGGAGATAGGACACACATGTATTGCCTCTCATTCACTTGATTCTGTGATCATAATTTCTGCCTTTATTCTTATTCTGTATTAATGATCCAAATTAAGAAACCTCCTACCAATTTTCAAATGAAGCTTACTTTGGGTATACTCAATAATTGTACTTCAGAAATTCTTCTTTCTTTGGCATCATTTTTTTCCTCTCTCCTTTGGATAATTTTCATCTTCATACCAATATAAGATCATACTCCTCCTTAAAAAAGTAGAACAGTCTTGATTCTACTTGACTTTGAGGTCAGCACTTTAAATCTCTGCTTTCCCTCACTGTAAAACTAAAAGAAAGAGAAGTTTCACTGACTACTTTATTTTCTTTCAATTCACCTTTGAACCTATTCCAAACAAGTTATTTCATCAACTAATGAATGATGGTGGCTTTGTGCAGCAGTGCAGGTAATTAATGTTGCCAGAGTATTTTTATAGTTCAAAGGTAAAGATGATTGGATGGGGATTTAAAGGATGTGAACAGACAAGAATTCTAGGTGCTTCTAAAATCCATGTCACACTCAGCTCTTACCTACTCAGTGTTTTAAAGCTTCCCACACAGGGGTCTGCAACTTTTTTTTTTTTTTTTCCCTTGCCTGAAGGGCAGTGTATAGAGTCCTGAGAGCAAACGTCATCCAGATGTTTTATGGGAGACTATGCACATACTCCTAATTCTCCATAAGCCTGATAATACTCAGATATATGTTTTATTTCATTTCCCAAGCTTTCCCTGTAGAGACAGCCACAGTTGCCCAACACTGGCTTTCAAACTCTCATAGCCTTCCTTTACATTCTTACTTCCTCATTCTTTTCCTGTAATTAGTGCACTTTCCACATAAATACTTGCACTCAAATCCTTGTCTGAGTATCTGTTTCAAAGAAAACTTATACAAAGTTATATGGGACTCATAGGTTTTAAGTACTATAGAAGTAAGTGGAAATACACTGCCATGAACAAAATTAAAACAAATAAATTGTTACACAAAAATTCATCCATGTACTGGAAGCTGAAGGGCATCTACTGTAGGAATTATTTCTACATTTTAAACATTACAGTTAACATCAAAAGGAGATGGGTATTGGACCCTGAGGATATCTCCATGTAAGGTCCCTTGGGGTGCAGCATCATTTGAATTCCTGTGATAGTTAAGACAGCAATATGTTCAATGTTTTCAAGGTGGAAGCATTCACTGAACTTGTAACACAGCTCTGCAGCCAGGGCAAGATATTTGAAGCACTGTGAGATTCAACAAAGTCAGAGAAGGCTAGAAAAAGTCTTGCCACAGGTTTCAAATAGTGTCCTTATCATGAGAGTGTCGACTGACAGTGTTGACAGCTCCAGATTTCATTTGGGAAATCTATTTACTCCAACCTCAGGTGTCATACCTAATCAGCCACTTCTCTGCTGCCATAAACTCCCACTTTCTGTTAGACATCTAGACTTACAGGTAAAAAAAAAATGAAATTTAGGTTTTACAATTAAAAAATGCAAGTTGAAAGCATTGCACTGGCAGCTTTGTTTCTGAAGAATTTTCTGCTGCTGGATTTGGGTACAGCATTTAGCAGATAATAAAGTTGGTGAGGAGAAAACTAAAGAAAGTATTTCTATAGATAATACTTTCTAGAAAGTACTATCTATAGTATTTCTATAGATAATTTCCATATAGTATTTCTTATCTATAGACAATAAAGTATCTACACATACATATTCATAGTCTGTTACCAGTCACCAAATTAATTCTCTAATATGGCAGACATTATGTATTAATTCTTCATCTTTGTTATTTGATGAAGATCTGTGTTCCTTGAAGGCAACATCCATTTATTTTTAATATAAATATATTTGTATAATAATTTAAATTATGCAGATGCATAATAGCAAACAATAAATTAACAGATTTGTTCCTGTAATTTCACTAAAATAAAAATGTGATTAAATGCATGCCTGATACTTGAGATTATATCTGAGTAGAAAACATAAGCTATTTGAGTAAAATGTGAAAGAAAAAAGTCATTTTAGGCTCATCCTGTGTATAACCTCCAAATAAATATAGCATCTTCTTTGTCCAAAACTAAAACGTGTTCATCTTTCAAAAGGAGATTATGTGGTAAAAATAAGAAAATTAGATGAAGAAAAAACTACACATATATAAATCTATAGATATCTTTAAAGATGATTTTGATTTAAATTTTCTACTTGAAAATTGTCAATTCACAAATTTAATGATGAAAACGGAAGATTGGAGGGAGCTCAGGCATATGTAATACTAGAAAAACAATTAAAATATTAGCAGTTAACCAATGCAAGTTTTACCTAGAAATTTAGAAATATATTAATTAGAACTTGCTGGAAAACTGTATTTGTAATAAAAATAAAACATTTTAATCAAGCTTTTCAAAGTAATATTTTAAAATTCTAGGAAACAATAGCAAAAAGCCCGAATAATTTATTGTTCTGCAAGAGACATCAAAGTGACTACTGCTTCTTTTCTGTCCTTTCGTCCTTTCCTTCTTCTTTTTTTTTTTTTTAATCCTTTCTTTCTTTCAGTTCTACAATATGAACAGCTCTAAAAAGTAAGTGATTTCAAGAGGGAGGACAGGGGATCTGTATTTGTTTTAAGTGTCTGTTCACTGACACTAATCAATAACCCATGTGACTTCCTTATAGTGAAATGTCACTATTAGCCCTTATTTATAAACAGAAAATTTGGACTGCTTCATAAGAAGAGCAGTTCTTTCTGGGGAAATCTCCTCAGTAATGTGTTATAGTCAGATGCATAGATGTAATTTAATATAGATAGAAATGATAGACCAGATGATTGACAGATATATAGGTGGAGACTTTTTCCAGTGTATCCACAGGACTCAGCACAAGCTCTTATACCTCTGTGAACACTGAATGCATTCATTAGATAATTGAATGAATAGATATGAAAATAAATTAATTCATCATTAATCTGTGTGCACCGAATAATTTACTTAATGTTTCATCTTGTTTGGCCACACCAACAGTGCGCTTTTTGAAAAAGCTGAGGGCATTTGGAATCACCTCTGTGTTATTTTATTTCAGAATTAATTTCTTTTACTCTTTATATGTTTGATCATGGCTAAATATATTTGATCCTACAAAGGATTGCTTGAATAAAATTACCTGAGCCCTAATTAAGTACTATGATTTTCAGGACCACTTTAAATTTAAGACAATGCAACCCTAGGACATCCCATCCTACCACCCAAGAAACTGGTGGAGACACACTGTCTCCAGCACTAAATTATCAACTGACAAATGGTTTGGCCAAACTCTGATAATAAGTACTTATTTAGGATGAGTGACCCCCCCCCTTTTTTTTTTTTGAAGCTTACAATTGACATAATTCTCTGGAATTCTGAATCACAATTGATGTTCATTCTTTCTATGCCAGTATTTATTCAACACTTATTCTTGCAACAGTAAATAAAATATGTGTATGTATAAAATTGCACTCATCTCACATGCTAGTAAAGAAATGCTTAAAATTCTCCAAGCCAGGCTTCAGCAATACGTGAACCATGAATTTCCAGATGTTTAAGCTGGTTTTCGAAAAGGCAGAGGAACCAGACATCAAATTGCCAACATCCACTGGATCATGGAAAAAGCAAGAGAGTTCCAGAAAAACACCTACTTCTGCTTATTGACTATGCCAAAGCCTTTGACTGTGTGGATCACAATAAACTGTGGAAAATTCTGAGAGAGATGGGAATACCCACCTGACCTGCCTCTTGAGAAACCTGTACGCAGGTCAGGAAGCAACAATTAGAACTGGGCATGAAACAACATACTGGCTCCAAATAGAAAAAGGACTACATCAAGGCTGTATATTGTCACCCTGCTTATTTAACTTATATGCAGACTACATCATGAGAAACACTGGACTGGAAGAAACACAAGCTGGAATCAAGATTGCCAGGAGAAATATCAATAACCTTGGATAGGCAGATGACACTACCCTTATGGGAGAAAGTGAAGAGAAATTAAAAAGCCTCTCGATTAAAGTGAAAGAGGAGAGTGAAAAAGCTGGCTCAACATTCAGAAAACGAAGGTCATGGCATCTGGTCCCATCACTTCATGGGAAGTAGATGGGGAAACAATGGAAACAGTGTCAGACTTTATTTTTGGGGCTTCAAAATCACTGCAGATGGTGACTGCAGCCATGAAATGAAAAGACAGTTAGTCCTTGGAAGAAAAGCTACGACCAAACCTAGACAGCATATTCAAAAGCAAAGACATTACTTTGCCAACTAAGGTCCATCTAGTCAAGGCAATCGTTTTTCCAGTTGTCATGTATGGATGTGAGAGTTGGGCTGTGAAGAAGGCTGAGTGCCAAAGAATTGATGCTTTTGTTTTGTTTTGTTTTTTGAATTGATGCTTTTGAACTGTGGTGTTGGAGAAGACTCTTGAGAGTCCCTTGGACTGCAAGGAGATCCAACCAGTCCATGCTGAAGGAGATCAGCCCTGGAATTTCTTTGGAGGGAATGATGCTAAAGCTGAAACTCCAGTACTTTGGCCACCTCTTGCGAAGAGTTGACTTATTGGAAAAGACTGTGATGCTGGGAGGGATTGGGGGCAGGAGGAGAAGGGGATGACAGAGGATGAGATGGCTGGATGGCATCACTAACTCGATGGACATGAGTCTGAGTGAACTCCGGGAGTTGGTGATGGACAGGGAGGCCTGCTGTGCTGTGATTCATGGGGTTGCAAAGAGTCGGACATGACTGAGTAACTGAACTGAACTGAACTGTACTGAAGGAGTTTCCAGTCACAGGACTGGAAAAGGTCAGTTTTCATTCTAATCCCAAAGAAAGACTATATCAAAAAATCCTCAAACAACTGCACAATTGCACTCATCTCACATGGTAGTAAAGTGTTGCTTAAAATTCTCCAAGCTTCAGCAGTATATGAACTGTGAAGTTCCAGATTGTCAAGCTGGTTTTAGAAAAGGCAGAAGAACCAGAGATCAAATTGTCAATATCCACTGGAAAAAGCAAGAAGGTTCCAGAAAAATATCTATTTCTGCTTTATTGACTATGTCAAACCTTTGACTGTGTGGATCACAAGAAACTGTGGACAATTCTGAAAGAGATGGGAATAGCAGACCACCTGAAGGGTTAAGGCAGCCACAATAGGGAAAGTGGAGATGTACCTGCAAACGGGGCTCTCTGCTCAGGCTGAACGTGCTTGCAAACGAGGCGTTCTGCCAAGGAGACTGGACACAGCCTTGAGTTTAATGGTCCCTTGCAAATGAGGGAACATTCCCTTCCTTATCATTCCTTTTCTGTGATAAGGAGGAAGAAAGGGATCTGGACAGACTCTACAGTAAGCAGAAATTTCACTCCCTTTTGCTGTACGATAACATTTATGCACATGCGCTATACTGAGAAGGCTTAGTCATACAGTCTGAAATTTTGCCCAGGGGGACTATATAAAAGTAAACCGCAAGCTTGCTTGCTTGTGCAGTTCTTTTTCCTCTGGCCAGAGTGGTGTCTGTCTCTTGTGTGTCTTGTATTTGTGTCATTTCACTCGCAATCTCCAACACCACCTGACCTGCCTCTTGAGAACCCTGTATGCAGGTCAGGAAGCAACATTTAGAACTGGACATGGAACAGACTGGTTCCAAATAGGGAGAGGAATACGTCAAAGCTTATATTGTGACCCTGCTTACTTAACTTATATGCAGAGTACATCATGAGAAATGCTGAGGTGGAAGAAGCACAAGATGGAATCAAGATTGTCGGGAGAAATATCAATAACCTCAGATATGCAGATGACACCACCCTTATGGAAAAAACTGAAGGAGAACGAAAGTGCCTCTTGATGAAAGTGAAACTAAAGTAAAAAAAAAAAGTTGGCTTAAAGCTCAACATTCAGAACAATAAGATCATGGCATTTGGTCCCATCATTTCATGGGAAATCGATGGGGAAACAGTGAAAACAGTAGCTGACTTTATTTTTTGGGCTCCAAAATCACTGCAGATGTTGATTGCAGCTATGAAATTAAAAGACATTTACTCCTTGAAAGGAAAGTTATGACCAACCTAGACAGCAGATTAAAAAGCAGAGACATTACTTTGTCAACAAAGGTCCATCTAGTCAAGGCTATGGTTTTTCCAGTGGTCATGTAAGGATGTGAGAGTTGGACTATAAAAAAGCTGAGTGCCGAGAATTGATGCTTTTGAACTGTGGTGTTGGAGAAGACTCTTGAGAGTCCCTTGGACTGCAAGGAGATCTAACCAGTCCATCCTAAAGGAAATAAGTCCTGGGTGTTCATTGGAAGGACTGATGTTGAAACTGAAACTCAAATGCTTTGGCCACCTGATGTGAAGAGCTGACTCATTTGAAAAGTTCCTGCTGCTGGGAAAGATTGAGGGCCAGAGAAGAAGGTGACGACAGAGAATGAGATGGTTGGATGGCATCACTGATTCAATGGATATGAGTTATGGTGGACTCTGGCAGTTGTTGATGGACAGGGAGGCCTGGCGTGCTGTGGTTCACATGACCGAGCACCTGAACTGAACTGAAGTAGTTTAGAAGTTGTAGCAAGGGATAGATCAGAAATATACACTTTTAAACATTTAACTTCATTATTTAAAAAACAAATTATTAGCACATAGTTGAGTTACAATTTTGGTTACTTTCATGTGTACAGTAAAGTGAATCCATTATACATACATACATATATATACATATATATATATATATACAGTATTTTTCAGATCCTTTTGTCATATAGGTTATTACAGAATATTGAGTAGAATTCTCTGCACTATATTGTAGGTCCTTATTAGCTATATATTTTATATATAGTAATGTGTATATGTCAATCCCATTCTCCCAATTTAACCTCTCTTTTCCCCCAGTATCCATTAGCATGTTTTCTGATCTGTGGCTCAATTTCTGTTTTGTAAATATGTTCATTTGTACCATTATTTTAGATTACATATATAAGTTATATGGCATTTTTCTTTCTCTGTCTGACTTACTTCTCTCAATATGACAATCTCTGGGCCCATCCATGTTTCTGCAACTGTCATTATTTCATTCATTTTTATGCTGAGTAGTATTCCACTTTATATATACACCACACCATCTTTATCCATTCCTCCACTGAAGGATATTAAATTGTTTCCATGTCCTGGCTTTTGTAATTACTGCTCTAATGAACACTGGAGTGCATGCATCTTAATTATGGATTTCTCTAGATATATTAATATGTGTAATGTGTCATGTTTCTCTGTAACATTTCCCTATACAACACTGGTATACATTTCAAAATTGGGCTGTAGTGTTTACTGTGGTACCTTGATCCTCTTCCAGCCCACAAAGAAATCATTGTATTTTATTCTTTCCTTTTTTAATTTAAAAATATTTATTAATCAAAGAAATTGCTTTTATTTGAAATTTTGACTAAAACGAATTGATAAATTAATATGCAAAAGTACAATGTCACATTTAGAAAGAAAGAAAATGATGCAGATGTATTTTTTCTTTCTTTTTTTTCAGTTTTATTGAGATATAATTGGCATAACATCGTTTATGATGTATAATGTGCTGATTTGTTACACATATATATTGCAAAATGTTTGCTACAATAAAGTTAGCTAATACATCCTTCACCTCATATAATCACCACTTTGTTATTGTTGCCATGGTGAGAAAATTAAAGCACAATATTCAACGGGTACAGATTTCCCGTTTTCAGTTCCTGAATCTAATGTCCAGCATGCTGACTATTGTTAATATTTCCTTCCTTTTCTAATTGGCCTGGGACTACTTTTCATTTTTCTTTTGTAATCTCTTGAAATCAGTACCACCTGACTTGTTTTAAGTGTCCTCCTTTCCCACAAATCCCTTGGAAACTTTTTTGTTGGGAAATTTGGGGAAGATCTGGAGAAAACAAATTGCTAGTTTAGTAGCCCTTGTCTGAATTTATAGTGCATGCATACTGAGGATAGAAAGAACTGTTTTCTTATGAAGTGGTGTTTCAAATTTACTCACACACAAAATTGTTATATTTTGTTTATATTTTTTATTTCACACTCAAAATTTTGCTGTATAGTAGAAATTGACACAACATTTAAAATCAAGTATACTTCAATAAAATAAATTAAAAGCAAATAAATAAAAAACACATTAGTTCTTTATTTTATATAGTAAATGGCCTAATGGGGATTTACATGGAGTGTAGAGTAAGGAATCCTTGCATGACCTCAGATTCTCTAATCTCCAGCACCTAATTTGGTCTCAATTCCATCATCTGATCTCTCATTGTTTCTTTTTTGTTTGGTTTTTCTTCAGAGCAGCCCAGGAAAATGCTTTTTCACATTCTATAAAATTAGCTTAACTATTAATGTGAGTTAAGCTCTCTGATCATGTTACTGGAATTTTTTTCCTCCAAAATATTAATATTTTTTCTTCTAGCTTGTTGTAGTATAATTTCTCAAAATGTAATCTACCTAATTTTATAGACTACCACAATATTCCCTCTAGCCTGAATATATAAGAAAATGTATTTTTAATTTTTTTGTAAATTAGTGGTTTATATATCAGACTTATACACAGGGACAAGTGTTCAAACTGTCATGTGGATTTTCTAGGGCTGTCTTATACTGTCTTTGATGTTGTGACTCAATGAATAATTCCTAATGTCATGTCCTCCAAATTTTTGCCTACCCTCCACTGGTTCTCTATCTTTTGAAACTGTCAGACTGTATTATTTTTGTAGTATGTTTAAATTACAGCAGAACAATCGACAAACATATTGATTTGTACTTTATTCTTGCTTTATCCACCCTTAGTTTTTCATGTATTAACCATCAATCATTCCATTTTTGCTTCCATTTACATGATTATGTTCTCTCAAAAAGATTGTGCTTCAAGAAGTGTTTTCTGACAAATACCCTTTATAACATTCGATTTTGAAAATTGTCTGTTGTTTCATTATGCTTAGATAAGGTTCACTTGCAGAACCTTGGAGAGAAACTGTTTCATGTTATACTTTTGGAGGTTAGATGACAGGTATTAGTCCTCAAACCTCTAAAAAGATGTCTATATCCAGACATTAGACAGAAGTTGTTGAGTCATGCTCTTCAAGGGCCTGTGGAACTTTTACCAGAGTATTATGGGTCATAGATTGGAAGGTAGTTTCTAAGATGTTTTGATGTGGGTAAATATCTTACCTTCCTTTGACTGACCTCCGTAGTGGTAACTGAGAATTTTCTTCTAACCCAGAGCAATGAAGATCCAAAGGCAGGTATGATTTCATCTAAAAATGTTAATATCTGGCATGTCTTATAGAACTCATTTAGTAGAATAAGGTTTATGACTACCAAATAAACATGTCTCAAATTCCTCTCCTCCTACCCCTGGCAAATGCTCTCAACTTGCCTTTTTATGTTCTTTGGGAGCAAGAGTCCTCACCTAGTAGTTTCATTTTTTATTCCTAGGATATGATAGCAACACACTGGTAAATCTGGCCCCAGACAATACACACAGATGAGAGTCCTGAGCCATTTAACTTTGATCTTTTTTCTGCCATAAATGAAATAGTCAAATTGCTCAGCTGTTGTCTATTAATGAGATTAATAACTATCTCTAGTGTGAAAGCTTATGAGAAGTTTCTCAAAAATGCTCAATCTAGATTATGCAGACAGCCATGATGGAATCTAATTCTCTTACTAATACCTACAGTCTGTATGTGTTAACCTGGAATAGCTTCTGTAATTTTCCTCCAAAAATTATCGTGACTTCATAGGTTGATACTGAAGTTTCTATAAAATAAGCCCAACAAAACAATGGTCATTCTTGTCTTCTCCCAAACTAACCCACAATTACAAGAGCCAACTTCTGACCAGTGTTAGCATAGGTATAGCAAAGGAAATACAGAAATGACTCCAAAATCCTTACAAAGTGCTATGAACTTAATCATGTTCTCTCTAAATTCATATGCCATAGGTCTATACCTTAATGTGACTAAATTTAGAGAAAGGTACGAAAGTCCTCCACTGCATTGGTTTTGAAAAAATAAGTTTATTTTGTTATGTTTAGACAAGAAGGCAATTAACATTAAATGAGATCATAAATATGGGACCATAATCCATCACATGCTAGTAAAGTAATGTTCAAAATTCTCCAAGTCAGGCTTCAGCAATACATGAACCGTGAACTTCCAGATGGTCAAGCTTGTTTTAGAAAAGGCAGAGGAACCAGACATCAAATTGCCAACATCCACTGGATCATGGAAAAAGCAAGAGAGTTCCAGAAAAACAGCTACTTCTGCTTATTGACTATGCCAAAGCCTTTGACTGTGTGGATCACAATAAACTGTGGAAAATTCTGAAAGAGACAGGAATACCAGACCACCTGACCTGCCTCTTGAGAAACCTATAATCAGATCAAGAAGCAACAATTAGAACTGGAATGGAAAAACAGACCGATTCCAAACAGGAAAAGGAGCACATCACAGCTTATATTGTCACTCTGCTTATTTATCTTATATGCAGAGTTCATCATGAGAAATGCTGGGCTGGAAGAAGCACAAGTTGGAATCCAGATTGCCAGGAGAAATATTAATAACCTCAGATATGCACATGACACCACCCTTAAGGCAGAAAGTGAAAAGGAACTAAAAAGCCTCTTGATGAAAGTGAAAGAGGAGAGTGAAAAAGTTGGCTTAAACCTCAACATTCAGAAAACTAACATGGGATCTGGTCCCATCACTTCATGGGAAATAGATAGGGAAACAGTGGAAACAGTGGCTGATTTTATTTTTCTGTGATCCAAAACCACTGCATATGGTGATTGCAGCCATGAAATTAAAAGATGCTTACTCCTGGAAAGGAAAGTTATGATCAACCTAGACAGCATATTGAAAAGCAGAGATATTACTTTCCCAACAAAGGTCCCTCTAGTCAAGGCTACTGTTTTTCCAGTGGTCATGTATGGATGTGAGAGTTGAACTGTGAAGAAAGCTGAGCACTGAAGAATTGATGCTTTTGAACTGTGGTGTTGGAGGACTCTTGAGAGCCCCTTGGACTTCAAGGAGATCCAACCAGTCCATTCTAAAGGAGATCAGTCCTTGGTGTTCATTGGAAGGACTGATGCTAAATCTGAAACTCCAGTACTTTGGTCACCTCACGTGAAGAGTTGACTTATTGGGAAAGACCCTGATGCTGGGAGGGACTGGGGGCAGGAAGAGAAGGGGATGACAGAGGATGAGATGGCTGGTTGGCATCACTAACTCCATGGACATGAGTTTGGGTGAACTCTGGGAGTTGGTGGTGGACAGGGAGGCCTGGCGTGCTGTGATTTGTGGAGTCGTAACGAGTCGGACATGACTGAGCAACTGAACTGAACTGAAACGAATCCAGTAGGATCAGTGTCTTCAGAAGAAGAGAAACAGATACCTGGAGCAACTGGTATCATGAAAGGCAATGTTATACACAATGAAGGTAACCCTAGCAGACTAATGCATCATTATAATCTCAATATTTGCTGTTAGATTTCGAGGCATTTTAAATAAGCATATAAAATGTAAAACCAGTCTGGACATTTCCAAAAACCATATTCAGTATCTAATCTTCTGTCTTCCTTTTTAGCTATCTGATTTAAATTTTTCATTTATTATCTTCTGTCCTGAAGTGCAGCATTCATTTGCCAAAGTTTCTTCAAAAATCCTCAATCTGAATATCACAGCAAGTAGGACCTATAGTATAAACAGTTAAGCATTTCTCCTCTTTCAAAGATGAACAAGGGCTAAAATACAAACAGAGCAACTCACAAAAGGAAGAAAAGTAAATGGATAATACGAAAAAATTGTTTGGATGACATAAGTTACAGGGTAGAATAATCACTGCAATAACCAAGTAAACATTTTCTAAAGCACTAACTATGGACCGGGTAAAGTAGAAAGTGTTTACACGAAGTCACCAAACCTACAAGAAAAGTACTCCATTTGTTTCTGTTCAACTTAGAAGAAAATAGGCTTAGCATTTCACTAAAGCATTAATAGTTTCTTTTATGTAGATATGTGTGTGACCAAATGAAACAAATGTGCCAGCAATGATTGTGTTTAGGAATAAAAGCTCAGATTATCATTATTGCTTTCTTGTTCTCTCCTTCCCTTTCCCTGTCACCTGCTTTTCCTCCTCCTTTGGGTTTTTGAATCGCTGGATAATGATATGCTTTGGATGCTTTTGAGCTGTGGTGTTGGAGAAGACTCTTGAGAGTCCCTTGGACTGCAAGGAGATCCAACCAGCCCATTCTGAAGGAGATCAGACCTAGGATTTCTTTGGAAGGAATGATGCTAAAGCTGAAACTCCAGTACTTTGGCCACCTCATGTGAAGAGTTGACTCACTGGAAAAGACTTTGATGCTGGAAGGGACTCGGGACAGGAGGAGAAGGGGATGACAGAGGATGAGATGGCTGGATGGCATCACTGACTCGATGGACATGAATCTGAGTGAACTCCGGGAGTTGGTGATGGACAGGGAGGCCTGGCGTGCTGAAATTCATGGGGTCGCAAAGAGTCGGACACGACCGAGCGACTGAACTGAACTTGCTATTGTAATTAGAGAAACTGATGTTAAAACTTTATGATAAGAACAAAAGAGCATGCAATCTAATTTGTTTCAGAGTTATTCAAGTCATAAATCTCACTGATCTTTAAACAATAATCAATTATTCTCAAAAAATAAAAAGGATAAGTAATATGTTAAAATTTTGGACTTTTCTATACAAATTGCAGCAAAAACCAAATATAATTTTCAACTGCCAAATTTCATAATCAAATCTAACCAGGAACTAATGAAGATAGATATTGTTTGTTTGTTTATTTATTTTTTAGCAGTCTTATTCTTATTTGCAATAACTAGAAGTGACTAAGATTTACTTAAATGGATGAACAAATAAACAAACTGATATGTCTACACAGTGGAATTTTTTAATTGAAGTATAGCTGATTTATAATAATATTATTATTTCAGGTAAATAGCAAAATGATTCCATAATAAACACACACACATATATATATATATATATTTTAATTTCTTTCCATTATAGTTTATTATAAAATATTGAGTACAGTTTCCTGTACTATACATTAAATCATTGTTGTTTATCTATTTTATGTATGGTAATGTTCATCTGTTCATTTCATACTCCCAATTTATCCCTCCTCCCTCAAAGCATCCTTATATATAATATTACTGTGGCAAATATTTATTATTATAGTCATGCTAGAAAGCCAAGGTCTTCTACAATGCTGATATTTTGATTCACTGTAGTTTCAGTTTTCAGATCCTCTCCTAAAATAAATACAGAAAAATATTGACAAAGATGTTTATTGTAGAATTATTTGTAATATCTGTATATTGGAGATAATATAATATCCTACTTCCTAGAAACAATATACTACAATATACCTATACCAAAAATTAAACTGCAGACTTAATGTAAGATATCAAAAAATTGCTATAAAATCATTTTAAAATTAAGTAAAAATATGCAAAAAAATGGAATATCAAATTTGAAATATGATATTATAATCAAATTTTATGAAGAATAATTTAACTATCCTTTTAGCCTTTGATAAATCTGTTGGTGATGTTTCCTTATTTTCTTCATATTTTTATTTTTTTATCCCATTGGTTAAATACAAATTTTCTGTGTCCTGTAGATTTAGTCCATTTACCTCTGATAAGTGCAACCAATCACTTGGCTTTCTGATCAAAAAAGACTACAGAGATAAGAACTGTGACTTTAAGATTATGCAAGCCACAAGTGGATAGATGGCATGACATACCAAAGTAACATGTTAACTTCACCAGGGAACATTTTTAAAAGCAAAATCTCTGTGTTCCATCATAAAAGCAAATATTAAGGAAAGCAGAGAAATACAACATAATTGAGGAAAAAATATTCATTTTATGGCTTATGTCCTTTTCTTCTCAGAGGATTTTAAAAGAATATAACTTAATTTTTTCTCATGTTTCATTATGTCTTCCAACAGTGAATTAAAATGAAAGACATATACTTGAATACCAACAATGTGTTGCCTGAATAAATAGTCTGGATTGACCAAAAAAATGCAATTTTTTAAAATCTAAATAACAATGGCTTTTTACTCAAACATAGTTTTGACTTTAAATTTATATTTTTGTATGTTGTGGTTCAAAGTATTTTTGATTAAAAAAACATTGTATGTATGTATCTTTTCTATAGCATGAATTTTCAATGATAAAAAGTACCTTAGAATATCTAACATGCAAACCATATATATGACAAAAGTTATTCATTATATTGTTAAATAAATACATTTAATAGTATGAATATACATTTTTGACTCTTTGTGATCCCATGGACTGTAGCTTGCCAGGTTCCCCTGTCCATGAGATTGCTCCAGGAAAGAATAACGGAGTGGTTAGCCATCCCTTTTTCTAGGGAATCTTCTCAACCCGGGAATTAAATCTGGGTCTCTTTTATTGCAGGCAGATTACTTACAATCTGAGCCACCAGGGAAATTCCATTTCATATTACGTTATGCAATACCCAACTGTACCTGTAAGTTTATTTACTTTCCTTCAGCAATAAGATTTGGTATTATCACTGTGTTTAATTTCAGAAATGTTTATAGTATTATACCCCATGTTTTCATTATAATTCATTCAACTCTGAAGGATGTTGCACAGGTTTCCTGAAAATTATATTAAAAAAAAAAATTTTTTAAAAATCAGTTTGCAAAATTTGCCCAAATGACAGTTGACTTTCTAGTTGGGCCACTATGCTTTCTCTGTAACTTAAGTAAAAATACTGATAGTTTTATTCACTACTTGATAGTCAGTTCTTAGACAAAACAGTTGAAAATACAAATAAAATGTCTCACTATTGTATAAAGTTACTAGCTATTGCTTAGTTTCTACACTTTCTTTTCTAGCTGCATGTGCAAAATCATTATTTCTTTTATTCATTTTTGCCAGTATGCTGATGTCTGCATTCCTAATGGGAATCTGTTTACTATTTATATTTTCAATACAAGTCAGTTAGAGCAACTACCTCAGCATTTCAAACCTCAATCAATAACACAATCATTACTTTGTGCTAAGTGACTCAATCGTGTCTGACTCTTCGTGACCCTATGGACTGTAGCTAGCCAGGATTCCCTGTCCATGGGAAATCCCAGGCAAGGATACAGGTTGAGTAGGCATTTGCATCATTGCTTTAAAAAAGTTAAAATTGAACCAATGGAAAAATCACTATCTCAGACGGTGGATTCTCAATCCTGTCTGCATGATGGAATTCCATGGAGAGTTTTAAAAAATACCAAAGACCTAGTCTAATCAAAATACATTTGGAGGGTTTTGTTTTGTTTTAAATTAATTAACTAACACAGTGCTTGTGAAAACCCTAGGGGCACAATTATTACTAAAAATATATTTATTTGATAATAATTAAGCTGTTATTTAGTCACTAAATTGTGTCCAACTATTTTAGGTTCCCAAGGACTATAGCTCATCAGAATCCTCTGTCCAGGGGATTTCTCAGGCAATAATACTGGAGTGGGTTGCCATTACCTTCTTCAGGGGATCTTCTAATCCTAAGGATGGAACTCATATCCCCTGGGCGAGCAGGCAGATTCTTTACTACTGAGCTACCAGAAAGCCCAATATTTAAGTACATATTTTAACTTCTGAGATCCTTTATTGATATTACCATATTTTAATCTAACCCTATTCATCTCTTATTAAACAACTTGATACCTTGACAGAGAGAAACACATATTGTTCACTGAAACCTAATTTATATTTTAGACCATGAATATCTAGTTTAAAAAATACAACCCATCACTTTAGTTCAGTTCAGTTCAGTTCAATTCAGTTCAGTTCAGTTGCTCAGTCGTGTCTGACTCTTTGCGACCCCATGAATCACAGCACGCCAGGCCCTCCTGTCCATCACCAACTCCCGGAGTTCACACAAACTCATGTTCATCGAGTTGGTGATGCCATCCAGCCATCTCATCCTCTGTCGTCCACTTCTCCTCCTGTCCCGAATCCCTTCCAGCATCAGAGTCTTTTCCAATGAGTCAACTCTTTGCATCAGGTGGACAAAGTATTACAGTTTCACCTTTAGCATTTGTCCTTCCAAAGAACACACAGGACTGATCTCCTTTAGGATGGACTGGTTGGAACTACTTGACGTCCAAGGGACTCTCAAGAGTCTTCTCCAAAACCACAGTTCAAAAGCATCAATTCTTCGGCGCTTAGCTTTCTTCACAGTCTAACTCTCACATCCATACATGACCACTGGAAAAACCATAGACTTGACTAGACGGACCTTTGTTGGCAAAGTGATGTCTGCTTTGGAATATGCTATCTAGGTTGGTCAAAACTTTCCTTCAAAGCAGTAAGTGTCTTTTAATTCCATGGCTGCAATCACCATCTGCAGTGATTTTGGAGCCCCCCAAAATAAAGTCTGACACTGTTTCCACTGTTTCCCCATCTACTTCTCATGAAGTGATGGGACCAGATGGCATGATCTTTGTTTTCTGAATGCTGAGCTTTAAGCCAACTTCTTCACTCTCCTCTTTCACTATAATTGAGAGGCTTTTGAGTTCCTCTTCAATTTCTGCCATAAGGGTGGTGTCATCTGCATATCTGAGGTCACTGATATTTCTCCCGGCAATCTTGATTCCAGCTTGTGCTTCTTCCAATCCAGCGTTTCTCATGATGTACTCTACATATAAGTTAAATAAGGAGGATGACAATATACAGACTTGACGTACTCCTTTTCCTATTTGGAACCAGTCTGTTGTTCCATGTCCAGTTCTAACTGTTGCTTCCTGACCTGCATACAGATTTCTCAAGCGGCAGGTTAGGTGGTCTGGTATTCCCATCTCTTTCAGAATTTTCCACAGTTTATTGTGATCCACACAGTCAAAGGCTTTGGCACATTCAATAAAGCAGAAATAGATGATTTTCTGGAACTCTCTTGCTTTTTCCATGATCCAGTGGATGTTGGCAATTTGATGTCTGGTTCCTCTGCCTTTTCTAAAACCAGCTTGAACATCAGGGAGTTCATGATTCACACATTGCTGAAGCCTGGCTTGGAGAATTTTGAGCATTACTTTACTAGCATGTGAGATGAGTGCAGTTGTGTGGTAGTTTGAGCAATCTTTGGCATTGCCTTTCTTTGGAATTGGGATGAAAACTGACTTTTTCCAGTCCTGTGGCCACTGCTGAGTTTTCCAAATTTTCTGGCATATTGAGTGCAGCACTTTCACAGCATCATCTTTCAGCATTTGAAACAGCTCAACTGGAATGCCATCACCTCCACTAGCTTTGTTCATAGTGATGCTTTCTAAGGCCCACTTGACTTCACATTCCAAAATGTCTGGCTCTACATGAGTGATCACATCATCATGATTATCTGGGTCGTGAAGATCTTTTTTGTACAGTTCTTCCATGTATTCTTGCCACCTCTTCTTAATATCTTCTGCTTCTGTTAGGTCCATACCATTTCTGTCCTTTATCCAGCCCATCTTTGTTTGAAATGTTCCGTTGGTCAAGGGGTTACTATTTTCTGGTTGTCCCTCCAGAAGATTGTAGAGGCAACTCTGTGGGCCTGGGCAAGTCTTGGGGAAAGAACATGAAACTGGAGGGAACGGGGTAAGGCACAACTTTTGAAAGAATGACATAGCCTAAAGGCATAACATAAAATGATTAAAATCAAATGGGTCCCAAATGACAAGTCAAATTCAACTAAACCTTGATCTTCCATCTGCAAGCTAAGTGACATACCCAGAGGTTCCAGGACAGTTTCAAGACATTGTCAAAAGACTGAGGAGTGAGTGGTTCCCCAATGTTTGGAATTTTCCCACTCATTAGCATATGAAATCACCTAGCTAGGGAAAACTAACCACACCATATTCCATGGCCATGGCACTCACCCTTTGCAATGGCTCACACCTTGTGGCATGTGCTTCTCTCTGCTGCTGTTACTGCTGCTAAGTCACTTCAGTCATGTCCGACTCTGTGGGACCCCATAGATGACAGCCCACCAGGCTCCCCTGTCCCTGGGATTCTCCAGGCAAGAACACTGGAGTGGATTGCCATTTCCTTCTCCAATACATGAAAGTGAAAAGTGAAAGTGAAGTCGCTCAGTCATGTCTGACTCTTAGCAACCCCATGGACTGCAGCCTATCAGGCTCCTCTGTCCATGGGATTTTCCAGGCAAGAGTATTGGAGTGGGATGCCATTGCCTTCTCCAGTGCTTCTCTCAAAATCCAAATAAATCCACCTCTTACCTATCTCAGTGTTTCACTGAAATTTTTGCAATGAAACATCAAAGCCTGAGCTTCATTAGGTCATGAAGCCAGGCACCATGGATTTTTGGCCAGGTTCAAGTCCCAGTTGAATATGACTGAGTGACAAAGCATAGCACAGAGTCCTTGCCACATGGGTTTGAGTCCCAATCTTAGGTAAACGGTTTCAGGTAGAACTTTCATATATGGAAAATGATGTCCTGCCCGATATTTTTTTAAGCTGTGGTATAGATGGAGAGAGAAGCTGAAGGACGGGAAGAAAAATCAGAGGGAAAAACATGCCAAGGAATCCCCTTCACAACCTGAAGGAAAATCTGCTAAATACCTAACCTGTGTTCACATTTTTCATTGGCCTGATCCTTGGTACAAAAGAAGATTAAGGACAGAAAAACTCCTACCTGCTTGGGCAACAGCTACTAAGTAGCACCTGACAGAGTTCCTCAATTGCACTCACTACTGCTTTCCTGTTCATGGGGGGTTCAAAAAAACAAGAAATGAGAGATTGTAGGAGAATTAAGATTTTGTTAGCCATATGTCTTTCCAGACATGGGTAAGAAGATGTCCTACCTTAACCGGAGGTCTCCTGGAATCTGTGACTGAGTTGCGTGAGCTTTCTGCTGAGTTTGTTTTTTGATGTACCAGTTTCCAGCATACTGGGCTTCATGTCATTTCTCCTGTGCTGGGCTTTCTTTGCATTCAGTTTCCACTGCAGGAGTTCACCAAGTTGGACTTCTGCTGTGCTTGGACTTTGCCTTGCAGGTGTCAAACCGAGATTTCTTCAGCCAGGTTAAATCCTAGTCACGGCACCATATATATCTGGGGAGTGTGTAATTCCTCGGTTCTATCTCACTGCAACACAAATTTAACGTGATGGACAGACCAGTGCTACAGCCCCATGTAATTTCCTTGGATCAACCAGGGTTACAGCTCTGTGTTACAGCGCAGTTTTATTTAGAAAGCAAAGGAAAATACACCCTCAAGGAGTGAGGGTGGGCAAACTCAAAAAACTTGAAGGAAGCCCTCCAGCACAATTTTGGCTCCTCTTTTTATACATGCTTTCTCCTCCCCACTGAACCTGCCATGTGCAAATTAGGCTAGCCAGGAGGGCTGTTTGTTTTACCTGAGGTCTTCAATCCTGTCCTCGGACCTTTCTTTATTCTATTTTCTTGGGCTTTTCCCTTCTTTGTCTTTTAGCCACCACCATTTTGGTCTCCTTTTTCCTGTTCTAACTACCTAACAGTCTCAACCTTGTTTTTACATAATGTTGCATTTATTGAAATTTATATTAGATATTTCTGAAAACATCCATAAGGACAAAAAAGACAGTTCTATATTTCATCTAGGATGTGAAATACTGAAATATTTCTAAGTATTTTTGAAGATGTATTGGATCAGGAAAGTTGTATAATTCTGCCTTTGTCTTTGTCTGTTAAAACTGAATGTTTAACATGCACACCGAAGCATCAAGCAAGATGTCAACTTACCAAGAGTTATTGCCACTATTATTTTTTTTTTGTTTGCAGAAATGGAAATACAATGAATGAAAACCCCAACAAATTGTTTTTCAATAAATTTTAGCTTTCTTGTAAAAATGTGCTCTCTGCAGACATTTAAGTCAGTTAAAATTATAATACTTTGACTGCTATTACTGCATCAACTTTTAAAACTGTATGTGTTGCTATAAATTGCCTATGAGTCTGATTCATTGCAAGGTGAAGAAGGGCATTTTGAATGTTCTATGTTTTTCACATCTAATCCAAACCTAAAATAAAACAAGCACTCATGCATTTTACTTGCTGCACCCAGCTTTAAAATATACCTACCACTACTACTTTCAAGAAAATAAGTTAAAACAAAAGAAAAGCATATTTTTATTTAAAAAAAATTGAAGCTTTCAGGATTAGCTAACATTTTGTATAAACTTGTACAGTGTTCTGTTTAGCATTGACCTTCCTTTTCACATGGAAAATTGTGCTAGCCAGGTAGGAAATGAAATCTCAAAGGTAAAGTAACAGGTCAGTAAGTCAAGCATTTAATCAGATAATGGAAGCCTGTGTCATTAATAAATGTGTCATTTACTTCAATAAAGGCATCACTTTAGGATATCAAATCAGTCTTTAATAATCTACATAAGTCTCGCCCTCCCAGGCCACAACTATTTCCCAGATCATCTGCTTTCTTTAATTGCTCCTTCCTCTGAACTCTTATAACACTACTATCTATATTCCTTATTTTGACTGTAAGTAGAAAACTCTATTATATTGCCATGGATATATATTACATATTCTTAGTCTGACTAACCAGATTATAAATCTCTTTAGAAGTGTAAATGAGTCTTGTTGAAAAAATTCAAGAAAATAGATATCTTCAATATCTAGCAGCAGTCAGTTCAGTTCAGTTCAGTTCAGTCACTTAGTCCTGTCCCATTCCTTGCAACCCCACGGATGGCAGGACACCAGGTATCCCTGTCCATTACCAACTCCTGCAGTTCACTCAAACTCATGTCCATTGGGTAGCTGATGCCATCCAACCATCTCATCTTTAGATGTCCCCTTCTCTCCTGACTTCTATCTTTTCCAGCATTGGGATCTTTTCAAATGAGTCAGTTATTTGCATCAAGTGGCCAAAGTATTGGAGTTTCAGCTTCAGCATCAGTCCTTCCAATGAATATTCAGAACTTATTTCCTTTAGGATGGATTGGTTGGATCTCCTTGCAGTTCAAAGGACTCTCAAGGGTCTTCTCCAACACTACAGTTCAAAAGTATCAATTCATCAGCACTCAGCTTTCTTTATAGTCCAACTCTCACATCCATACATGACCACTGGTAAAAAGATAGCTTTGACTAGATGGACCTTTGTTGGCAAAGTAATGTCTCTATTGACAAAGTAATGCTGTCTAGATTGGTCATAACATTTCTTTCAAGGAGTAAGTATTTTTTAATTTCATGTCTGCAGTCACTATCTGCAGTGATTTTGGCACCCCCAAAAACAAAGTCCATCACTGTTTTCACTGTTTCCCCATCTATTTGCCATGAAGCGATAGGACCAGATGCCATGATCTTACTTTTCTGAATGTTTTAAGCTGCATCAACTTTTAAAACTGTATGTGTTGCTATAAATTGCCTATGAGCTTTAAGCCAACCTTTTCACTCTAGCCTTTCACTTTCTTTTTTTTTTTTTTAACATTTTAATTATCTTTTCTTGATTTTTTTAATACTTTAAATTTTTATTTTTACTTTATTTTACTTTACAATACTCTATTGGTTTTGCCATACATTGGCATAAATCCACCACAGGTGTACATGCGATCCCAAACATGAACCCCCCTCCCACCTCCCTCCCCATAACATCCTTCTGCATCATCCCCGTGCACCAGCCCCAAGCATGCTGTATCCTGCATCAGATAGACTGGTGATTCGATTCTTACATGATAGTGTACATGTTTCAATGCCATTCTCCCAAATCATCCCACCCTCTCCCTCTCCCTCTGAGTCCAAAAGTCTGCTATACACATCTGTGTATTTTTTGCTGTCTTGCATACACGGTCATCATTGTCATCTTTCTAAATTCCATATATATGTGTTAGTATACTGTACTGGTGTTTTTCTTTCTGGCTTACTTCACTCTGTATAATCGGCTCCAGTTTCATCCATCTCAACAGAACTGATTCAAATGTATTGTTTTTAATGGCTGAGTAATACTCCATTGTGTGTATGTACCACAGCTTTCTTATCCATTCATCTGCTGATGGACATCTAGGTTGTTTCCATGTCCTGGCTATTATAAACAGTGCTGTGATGAACATTGGGGTACATGTGTGTCTTTCAATTCTGGTTTCCTCGGTGTGTATGCCCAGCAGTGGGATTGTTGGGTCATAAGGCAGTTCTATTTGCAATTTTTAAAGGAATCTCCACACTGTTCTCCATAGTGGCTGTACTAGTTTGCATTCCCACCAACAGTGTAGGAGGGTTCCTTTTCTCCACACCCTCTCCAGCATTTATTGCTTGCAGATTTTTGGATCGCAGCCATTCTGACTGGTGTGAAGTGGTACCTCATTGTGATTTTGATTTGCATTTCTCTAATAATGAGTGATGTTGAGCATCTTCTCCTGTGTTTGTTAGCCATCCGTATGTCTTCTTTGGAGAAATGTCTATTTAGTTTTTTGGCCCATTTTTTGATTGGGTCGTTTATTTTTCTGGAATTGAGTTTCATAAGTTGCTTGTATATTTTTGAGATTAGTTGTTTGTCAGTTGTTTCATTTGCTATTATTTTCTCCCATTCAGAAGGCTGTCTTTTCACCTTGCTTATATTTTCCTTTGTTGTGCAGAAGCTTTTAATTTTAATTAGATCCCATTTGTTTATTTTTGCTTTTATTTCCAGAATTCTGGGAGGTGGATCAGAGAGGATCCTGCTGTGATTTCTGTCAGAGAGTGTTTTGCCTATGTTCTCCTCTAGGAGTTTTATAGTTTCTGCTCTCACATTTGGATCTTTAATCCATTTTGAGTTTATTTTCTTGTGTGGTGTTAGAAAGTGATCCAGTTTCATTCTTTTACAAGTGGTTGACCAGCTTTCCCAGCACCACGTGTTAAAGAGATTGTCTTTACTCCATTGTATATTCTTGCCTCCTTTGTCAAAGATAAGGTGTCCATATGTGTGTGGATTTATCTCTGGGCTTTCTATTTTGTTCCATTGATCTAACCACAAATCAATCAATGTAATTCACCACATTACCAAATTGAAACATAAAAGCCATATGACTATCTCAATAGATGCAGAGATTGGCAAAATTCAACATCCATTTATGATAAAAACTCTCCAGACAGCAGGAATAGAAGGAACATACCTCAACATAATAAAAGCTATATATGACAAACCCACAGCAAGCATTATCCTCAATGGTGAAAAATTGAAAGCATTTCCCCTAAAGTCAGAAACAAGACAAGGGTGCCCACTTTCACTGCTACTATTCTACATAGTTCTGGAAGTTTTGGCCACAGCAATCAGAGCAGAAAAAGAAATAAAAGGAATCCAAATTGGAAAAGAAGAAGTAAAACTCTCACTGTTTGCAGATGACATGATCCTCTACATGGAAAACCCTAAAGACTCCACCAGAAAATTACTAGAGCTAATCAATGAATATAGTAAAGTTGCAGGATATAAAATCAACACACAGAAATCCCTTGCATTCCTATACACTAATAATGAGAAAGTAGAAAAAGAAATTAAGGAAACAATTCCATTCACCATTGCAACGAAAAGAATAAAATACTTAGGAATATATCTACCTAAAGAAACTAAAGACCTATATATAGAAAACTATAAATCACTGATGAAAGAAATCAAAGAGGACACTAATAGATGGAGAAATATACCATGTTCATGGATCAGGAGAATCAATATAGTGAAAATGAGTATACTACCCAAAGCAATTTACAAATTCAATACAATCCCTATCAAGCTACCAGCGATATTTTTCACAGAGCTAGAACAAATAATTTCAAGATTTGTATGGAAATACAAAAAACCTCGAATAGCCAAAGCAGTCTTGAGAAAGAAGAATTGAACTGGAGGAATCAACTTGCCTGATTTCAGGTTCTACTACAAAGCCACAGTCATCAAGACAGTATGGTACTAGCCTTTCATTTTCATCAAGAGGTTCTTTAGTTCTTCTTTGCTTTCTGCCACAAAAGTGGTATCATCTGCATATCTGAGGTTATTTATATTTTTCCCAGAAATCTTGATTCCAGCTTGTGCTTCCTCCAGCCCAGCATTTCTCATGATGCATTCTGCATATAAGTTAAATAAGCAGGGTGACAATATAAAACCTTGATATAGTCCTTTCCCAACTTGGAACCAGTCTGTTGTTCCATTTCCCGTTCTAACTGTTGCTTCCTAATCTGCATACAGGTTTCTCAAGAGGCAGGTCAGGTGGTCTGGTATTCCCATCTCTTTCAGAATTTTCCGCTGTTTGTTGCAATCCACAGAGTCAAAGGCTTTGGCATAGTCAATGAAGCAGAAATAGAAATTTTTCGTGGAACTCTCTTGCTTTTTTGATGATTCAACAGATGTTGTTGGAAATTTGATTTCTGGTTCGTCTGCCTTTTCTAAATCCAGCTTGAACATCTGTAAGTCATGATTCACATACTGTTGAAGCCTGGCTTGAGCAATTTTGAGCATTACTTTGCTAGTGTGTGAGAGGAGTGTAATTGCACTGTAGTTTCAGCATTCTTTGGCATTGCCTTTTTTTGGGATTAGAATGAATACTGACCTTTTCTATCCTGTGACCACTGCTGAGTTTTCTAGATTTGCTGGCATATTGAGTGCAGCACTTTTACAGCATTATCTTCCAGGATTTGAAACAGGTCAATGAAATTCCACCACCTCCATTAGCTTTGTTCATAGTAATGCTTCCTAAGCCCCACTTGACTTGCATTCCAGGACACCTGGCTCTAGATGAGTGATCATACCATCATGATTATCTGGGTCTTGAAAATCTTTTTTGTATAGTTCTTTTGTGTATTCTTGCCACCTGTTCTTAATATCTTCTGTTTCTCTTAGGTTCATACCATTTTTGTCCTTTATTGTACCCATCTTTGCATGAAATGTTCCCTTGGTATTTCTAATTTTCTTGAAGGTACCTCTAGTCTTTCCCATTCTATTGTTTTCCTCCATTTCTTTGCACTGATCATTGAGGAAGCCTTTGTAATCTCTCCTTGATATTCTTTGGAACTCTGCATTCAAATGGGTGTATCTTTCCTTTTCTCCTTTGCTTTTCAGTTCTATTCATTTCACAGCTATTTGCTGTGAAACAGCATTATTAGCAAGTAAAAAAGCTAACAATAATAATCAAATAAATTTGGAAAGTGTTATAAAGTAATATAATCATTAAAAAACTGAAAGTTATATAATTACAGTAATACATATGAGCCATATTTTGTCAACCGATTATTAAGCCTAGAAGTTATATAAATAAATATTGTTGAGTGAATTAATGAAATGAAAGGAATTTAAATGCCACTTTTATCATTATTGGGTAAAACCGACAAATATGAAAAAATCACAAGCTCTAAACTTTCTCAGATTCAGAATTCCTCTGTTTCTATTTCAAAATTTTATAGGATGTAGTGCAGTATTTCATTTACAAGGGTAGCACGGTACAACAGAAAGAACAGTGAAAACCTAGGTCTTAGTTTTTGTTTAGTGGTCTGTGGTTGAATGGATTATGTTTCCTCTCATATCTGTGGCAGATTCATGTTGATGTATGGCAAAACTAATACAATATTGTAAAGTAATTAGCCCCCAATTAAAATAAACAAATTTATATTAAAAAATAAAATCAATTCAACAACATTTTCTTTATATTCTTTCAGCTCTGAATTCTATACTTTCTCTAGGAGATTTATTTTCATTTACAGAAGGATTATCTTTGCAGCAAACGACACATTTTGTTTCATCTTAAGGGGCATTAACATTAAGCTTGCATCTGTGCCAACACTGACAGTTGAACAACATTTGAAACTATGAATAAATCTACGTTCAACCTAGTATTCTATAATATATCTCTAATACTGACCCATCCTATCTCCTTGCATTCCTGTCTTAAAAACTACTTTTGCTGTTTGACTCCACTGTTCCTAACCAGCTGTTACTGGAACTACATTCAAACCTTTAATCTTCTGAATCAAGTCCCAGAACTCAATTGTTGTAAAGCTATTGGAATTTGACATTGTTTCTCATTCAATAGTATTGATTTCCCTGGTGGCTCAAACTGTAAGGAAACCACCTGCAATGCAGACGGCCCAGGTTCAATCTCTGGGTTGAGAAGATCCCTTGGAGAAGGGCAACTCACTCCAATATTCTTGCTTGGAGAATCCCCATGAACAGAGGAGCATGGTGGAATGCAGTGTATGCAGTCACAGAGTTAGACATGACTGAGTGACTAAGCACAGCACAAACTTTATTCTAGGAATGTGTTTTTAATCTTTAAGAAAAATATTCACTTAAGCACCAGTAGTGTTGAGCTATCCAAAGTCCCTACAATTTTGGAGCTATCTACAAATGACTATTTCAGGATATACTATAAGAACTTCAAGAACCACATATATAATCTTCATCAAAATAATTATGAGGCAACAATATGCATATATGTGTTAATATTTGTGTACAAATATATGTCCATGCATGCAATGATTTGTATGTGTATTTACATTAATGAGAATGATTTTTGAATATGGACTGTCAGCTAAGTTCCACATCTTTATTATTATATTTTGTTTGCAGATGGAGAAGCCTAGGTAATGTGGAATGCTTATCTAAATAAATTTTATATGTAAATTATAATATTGCTTAATATTTTTCTGATTCTGAGAAATAAAGAAATAAGACTACTGATTTTTGGTCTTAACAAGGCAATCTGAGTGTAAGTATGTTCTGGTTTGTTTTGTTTTAGTTAAAAGAAATTGCTTATTATCTTAATATTATCTCCATCTATTAATATTTTATGTTCCTTATGGAAACAATATGATGAAAATATAAAGGGCATTTGTTAAAAATAAGACAATAGGCCCAAAATGGAGTTACCTATGCTAACTAAAACACACATCACCAAGTGGAGAGTTAATCACAGCTTCAGTACTCCCAGAAATGCAATCTTAAACTAGTTAATCAGGAATTATCTGAATAGCAGTAGTGAGTTAGTTATCTGCATCATTGAATTCTATTATTTTCTAAAGGAAAGTAGCTTTGAGACTTATCACCAATCTACTCTTTCTGCCTGGTATAACCTGTGGCTCAGCAGTAAAGAATCCGCCTGCAATTTAGGAGTAGTGGGTTCAATCCCTGAGTCAGGAAAATCTCTTGGAGTAGGAAATGACAACTCACTCCAGTATTTGTGCTTAGAAAGTCCCATTCACAGAGCAACCTGGTGGGCTACAGTCCAAATAGTCACAAAATGTCAGACACGACTGGGTGGCTGAGCACACACAAAAGTTCTAAGTTCCTACTCCCTTCTGCCTATAAATGTCTTTCAATTAGTAAGTTCTTCAGTAAAAATATATAAGATATAAAGCTAATTTTATAAACATAACACAACCACAGTTTCATCATCACACCCAACAAAATTAACATTAATCCCTTAATTTCACCTAATACTCAGTCCATGTTTAGTTTTTCCCAATTGTTTCAAAATTTCTTTTCATAGTTGGTTTATTTAAATGCAATGTCTTGGATTATTTTTAATGCTCCAGTTCAAATAAAGTGTGAAAGCTTGTTAGCCGAGCTAGGACCAGGAGGGGGGCTGACCCATCACTGCAAGAGGCAATGAGAAAGCAATTAGCGCGAAGGTCTAAGTGGGTCTTATGCTTGTTCTGGGAGCTTTGGGTTCTCCTTCAGTTCCCTCTTTTGATACCATAACTGTTAAAATATAAACTGAGGCATATTACAATTTTTGAGTTTATTTCAGCATTTGTATATGTCTGTGTGTATTGGGTTCAAAAACCATCAAGCAGAATTGTACTGGGTCCAATACAGTTGGACTCTATCAAGGATTAGACAGAGTCCAACTTAGAAACCAGACTGTGTTTAGTCACACTGGATCTGACTTACACTGAGCCCAGTGTGAGGTCTCACATGGATAAAATTTTGGTTTAAGAATGAACAGAGAGGGTGATTTTTACCAAAAATTAGCTTGAATTATAATGGCCTCAGAGGAGAGCTTTTAAGCTAGATACATTTATCCATTTTTGAGATGTCCTAGAGAAAAATGGTTCTCAGTCAATAACTCAGCATAAAGAGTAGATAACAAACAATTTTTCCTCCTTTACAGTTTGCTAACTAGGATGAGACCTTCTGGGATACCCTATTTTCTCTGGTGCTTATAGACAGAATTCTGGTAAAACTGGCAGAAAACTCCAAAAGGTAAGAATGGTTACCAAAGTCAGCTTTCCCAGATGTCAGTCTGTGCTGCCTGATTGAGATAAAAAATTAAAACTTCAGTTATAGTCCATTCGTTTGCAAATTCAGGTTGGGAGGGGAAAAAATGTAAACATTAGATATTTGAATTTTGAGTTGCTTTATTGTACCTTTTGATCATTGATTCTTTCTCTCCAAATGATATCTATGACCTTCTTTTTCACCTCATTTTGTGTCCTGAGAACATGACTCCATAACCATAAGGTGGAGTGCCAAAAACTTATGGCTGGACAGAAATGTGGGTTGCCTCCCATTTATAGTTAGATATGACTGTGCATGGGAAATAGATGGGGAAACAGTGGATACAGTGTCAGACTGTATTTTTTGGGCTGCAAAATCACTGTAGATGGTGATTGTAGCCATGAAATTAAAAGACTCTTACTCCTTGGAAGGAAAGTTATGATCAACCTAGATAGCATATTGAAAAGCAGAGACATTACTTTGCCAACAAAGGCCCATCTAGTGAAGGCTGAGAGTCCCTTGGACTATAAGGAGATCCAACCAATCCATTCAAAAGGAGATCAGTCCTGGGTGTTCTTCGGAAGGAATGATGCTAAAGCTGAAACTCCAGTAGTTTGGCCACCTCATGTGAAGAGTTGACTCATTGGAAAAGACTTTGATGCTGGAAGGGAGTGGGGGCAGGAGGAAAAGGGGACGACAGAGGATGAGATGGCTGAATGGCATCACCAAATCGAAGGACGTGAGTTTGAGTGAACTCCGGGAGTTGATGATAGACAGGGAGGCCTGGTGTGCTGCAGTTCATGGGGTCGCAGATTTGGACATGACTGAGGGACTGAACTGAACTGAACTGACTGATGACTGTGCACAGCTCGAAATGTGTGGTGTATTCCATTTGTTTCTGGGTTTCAACTGACCATTGACGGCTCCCAGAGGAATTGTCTAAGCACTTCTTTCTTTAGTTAATCTTTGAGATTGGCTCTAGATTTCAGAGGATAATATACTTCACACCCTATCTGGGGATGCCTCTTGCATCCATGCGTTTATTCAATACTGCCAGGAATATTATTGTTGGTCCCAGCTAAACTGACAAGGTATACAATAGAATTTTCATAAGTAGTTCTATGACTGGAAGTAAGCCAAGTTGGAAGCTTCTATTCAGACCCTGCTGGGAATATTTCTTTAGAGCTTCTCCCTTAAGCTAAAATGAAATTGTGTACCCAGAGGGAAAGAAAAAAATATCCTGAAGGCTTTGTGGAAAGACTTACTAAAACACTTCAGAGACAAAAAGTTCTAATTCTAGAACATAGACATCATTTGATTTCCATCTTAAATATTTTCTCTCTGATATAAAGGAGCAAATTGAAGACAGTTTAGTTAGATGGATGAGTCAGCATCTGTATCACTGAAGTTGCAGCTCAATTTGTCAAGGAATCAAAAACAACTGTACTTGTCTTACAAATTAAATCTTTACAATAACACAAATATTCCCCTAGAAACAATTCAAAGCCCACCTGTACTATTTTACCAATCCCCAAACCTCCTCTATTCATTTCAAACATTTTACAGATATGGTAAATTATCTGGATTAGAAATAGAAGGAAATTTCTTCCTGGAACTTGTATTTTTTCTCTGTGCTTTTTAAGATGTAAATATTTTATTGAATCTTCTCTAAGAGCTTCCCTGATAGCTCAGTTGGTTAAGAGTCCACCTGCAATTCAGGAAAACCTGGTTTGATTCCTGGGTCTAGAAGATCCGTTGGAGAAGGGATAGGCTACCCAGTATGCTTGGGCTTCCCATATGGCTCAGCTGGTAAAGAATCTGCCTGCAATGTGGGAGACGTGGGTTTGATCCCTGGGTTGGGAATACCCCATGGAGAAGGGAAAAGCAACCCACTTCCAGTATCCTGGCATACAGAATTCCATGGACAGTATAGTCCATGGGGTCACAAAGTGTTGGGCAGGACTGAGAGACTTTCACTTTCACTTTCAAGAGGTAAGAAAATACTTATTACAGGGAATTAAAAAAAAAAAAAAAAGCAGGGGTTAAAAGACTATTTTGAAAATGAAGCCTGAGAAAAATCTTGAAAGTCTCTCATAAACATTAGTAAAAAGCTTTAGCCATATGAGCAGGTAACCTTATTCCATCTGCAAGAAACATACTTTGGTCCCAAACCTTTTAAAATAAATGAGTTTTCCATCAACATGTGTCTCATGGCTAAAATTTTTAAATTAAACCTCTATCTGTATGTTTATGTATGGCTATGTATGTGTGTTTATGTATGTATGGTATAGATGTGTAATTTTTTTTCTACAGCCATATAATATCATCATTTAAGAATTCTTTTTAATTGGCATAAAGACAGACAAGTGTTGTGTAAATCAAGAATATTCTCACATATATATGAACTAAACAAAATGCTTTCCAAGTTTAAGTGGCCTAGGATAATCTTTAGAAAATAAAAGCTATTTAACTTTAGTAAATAAAAGCTAGTTATAATGCTAATAACTTTAGTTTACATACTGATAATGAAACACAAATCTGAGTTCTTATTCGAAGAGCTAAAGAATGAACTTCACAAACCACAAACACACAAACACTCATGGTAGCAAGTGAATAGAATTTATTAAAGAGAAAGAAAGTAAAAGTGTTAATCACTAAGTCATGTCCAACTCTTTGCAACCCCACGGACAGTAGCCCACTGGGCTCCTCTGTTCATGAAATTCTCCAGGCAAGAATACTGGAATGGATTGCCATTTCCTTCTCCAAGGAAAATACAAAGCTCTCAGCATAGATACTAAGAGGGTGTAAAGAGCCCCCCAAAGGTGGAACTTACAGCAGTTTTTGTATCCTTAATCTTCACATTTTTGGTGGCTCCTGTCCTTAAACTACATTATTTTTACCCAATCAGTTTTAAAAGTCAAGATGCTTAACTGAACCTCTGTATGACTTTTCTTGATCCTTGGATCATTTTTAATGCCCCCTGGCCATTTTACAGTGGACTGGATGTATGAGCTTAAGATTAATGATCACCAGTAGTTTTTCCCTCAGGCATATGGATCAGAGTGCTGAAAATTTATCAGATCAAGGACACATTCCAGGAATTCAGGACACACCGTTTAGGACAACCTCTTTAGACTGATGGTTATTGAAAGTTTATTGAAAATATGACTAAAGTCTGATTCCTTCTGGCTGCCTAGAATTTTTTTTGTCTCAAAAACACTCATGTTTTCAGAATTATCACCATTAATTATAATACTTTTATTCTACCTAGTTGTAGTAAAAGTTAAGTAAAATTATGTTATCTCTTTCACAAAATTTGTCAGTGAGAAAGATAATTTGAGATGGTGGTTAGCTGCTTGTGAAGTGAAGTTGCTCAGTTGTGTCCGACAATTTGCAACCCATGGACTCCTATGTCCATGGGATTTTCTAGGCAATAATACTGGAGTGGGTAGCCATTTCCATCTTCAGGGGATCTTCCCAATCAAGGGATCGAACCCAGGTCTCCCGCATTGTAGACAGATGCTTAACTGTCTAAGCCACCAGCTGCTTAATGTCTAAGAAAATTTTCATGAGTAATGTAAACATATGTAAATAAACATACATTATGTAAAAACTTACATATGTGAATATGAAAATAGAATTTATAAATTTGCATTATGTAACTATATAAACATATTTACTTGTTCTTACAAGTAAATAAACTACTACAAAAGCTGATAAATAAGCTTTTTAACAACAATGATACTTTCAGTCAGTTCAGATTAGTTCAGTTGCTCACTCGTGTTTGACTCTTTGCTACCCCATGAATCACAACACGCCTAGCCTCCCTGTCCATCATCAACTCCCGGAGTTCACTCAGACTCACGTCCATCAAGTCAGTGATGCCATACAGCCATCTCATCCTCTGTCATCCCCTCTCCTCCTGCCCACAATCCCTCCCAGCAGCAGAGTCTTTGCCAATGAGTCAACTCTTCGCATGAGGTGGCCAAAGTACTGGAGTCTTAGCTTTAGCATCATTCCATCCAAAGAAATCCCAGGGCTGATCTCCTTCAGCATGGACTGGTTGGATCTCCTTGTAGTCCAAGGGACTCTCAAGAGTCTTCTCCAACACCACAGTTCAAAAGCATCAATTCAAAAAAAGAAAAAAAAAAAAAGCACCTATTCTTTGGCACTCAGCATTCTTCACAGTCCAACTCTCACATCCATACATGACTACTGGAAACACCATAGCCTTGACTACACAGAACTTAGTTGGCAAAGTAATGTTTCTGCTTTTGAATATACTGTCTAGGTTGGTCATAACTTTCCTTCCAAGAAGTAAGCGTCTTTTAATTTCATGGCTGCAATCACCATCTGCAGTGATTTTGGAGCCCCCCAAAATAAAGTCTGACACTGTTTCCACTGTTTCTCCATCTATTTTCCATGAAGTGATGGGACCAGATGCCATGATCTTCATTTTCTGAATGTTGAGCTTTAAGCCAACTTTTTCACTCTCCTCTTTCACTTTCATAAAGAGGGTTTTTAGTTCCTCTTCACTTTCTGCCATGAGGGTGGTATCATCGGCATATCTGAGGTTATTGATATTTCTCCCGGCAATCTTGATTCCAGCTTGTGTTTCTTCCAGTCCAGCGTTTCTCATGATGTACTCTGCATATAAGGTAAATAAGCAGGGTGACAATATACAGCCTTGGCGTACTCCTTTTCCTATTTGGAACCAGTCTGCTGTTCCATGTCCAGTTCGAACTGTTGCTTCCTGACCTGCATACAGATTTCTCAAGATGCTGGTCAGGTGATCTGGTATTCCAATCTCTTTCAGAATTTTCCATAGTTTATTGTGATCCATACAGTCAAAGGCTTTGGCATAGGCAATAAAGCAGAAGCAGATGTTTTTCTGTAACTGTCTTGCTTTTTCCATCAGTGGATGTTGGCAATTTGATGTCTGGTTCCTCTGCCTTTTCTAAAACCAGCTTGAACATCAGGTAGTTCACAGTTCACATATTGCTGAAGCCTGGCTTGGAGAATTTTGAGCATTATTTTACTAGTATGTGAAATGAGTCCAATTGTGTGGTAGTTTGAGCATTCTTTGACATTGCCTTTCTTTGGGATTGGAATGAAAACTGACCATTTCCAGTCCTGTGGCTACTGCTGAGTTTTCCAAATTTGCTGGGATATTCAGTGCAGCATTTTCACAGCATCATCTTTCAGGATTTGAAATAGCTCAACTGGAATTCTATCACCTCCAGTAGCTTTGTTTGTAGTGATGCTTTCTAAGGCCCACTTGACTTCATATTCCAGGATGTCTGGCTCTAGAAGAATGATCACACCATCGTGATTATCTTGGTCATGAAGATCTTTTTTGTACAGTTTTTCTGTGTATTCTTGCCACCTCATCACTTTCCCCAAGAGCCTCTTGGGGAAAGTGAAAGAGGAGAGTGAAAAAGTTGGCTTAAAACTCAACATTCAGAAAACTAAGATCATGGCATCCGGTCCTATCACTTCATGGCAAATAGATAGGGAAACAGTGGAAACAGTGGCTGACTTTTTTTTTTCTGGGCTCCAAAATAACTGCAGATGGTGATTGCAGCCATGAAATTAAAAGACGCTTACTCCTTGGAAGAAAAGTTATTTCCAACCTAGATAGCATATTGAAAAGCAGATGAATTAATTTCCCAACAAAAGTCCATCTAGTCAAGACTATGGTTTTTCCAGTGGTCATGTATGGATTTGAGAGTTGGACTATACGGAAAGCTGAGCACTGAAGAATTGATGTTTTTGAACTGTGGTGTTGAAGAAGGCTCTTGAGAGTCCCTTGGGCTGCAAGGAGATCCAATCAGTCCATCCTAAAGGAAATCAGTCCTAAATATTCCTTGGAAGGACTGATTCTGAAGCTGAAACTCCAATACTTTGGCCACCTGATGAGAAGAACTGACATATCTGAAAAGACCTTGATGCTGGGAAAGATTGAGGGAAAGAAAAGGGGATGACAGAGCATAAGATGGTTGGATGGCATCACTGAATCAATGGACATGAGTTTGAGCAAACTTCGTGAGTTGATGATGGACAGGAAGCCTCGTGTGCTGCTGTCCATGTGGTCGCAAAGAGTCAGAGTTGACTGAGAGACCGAACTGAACTGAACTGATCATATTTAAACTAATTTTACACGTAGTGAAATTTCAAAAAAAAAAGCATATGACATTTGTGCTAAAATGAGGGAGTAAGACAGGACTTTTGCTGGTATGTATATCAGAGTAACCTGGGGACTGAAGATTCCTGCTTTCAAGGAGAGACTGTTTGTGAAGGTGTCTGATAAATATGCAAATATTTGCTAAATGAATTACACTAGATACAAAATTCTAGTTCTTAAAATGGTGGGAAGGAGCTGTCCTATATACATTAGGGAAGAACTGACTCCATCTATATACTCAAATTTATGAAGGCCACCCAGGAGGAAGTAGTCACTTCTTGAGAGAGCAACACAAAAATAATTTTTCTAAACTTGGAGGAAAATTGTTTTACAGTGTGTTGGTTTCTGCTGAAAAACATGAATCAGCATAAATATTAATATATATTATAATATATAAGTATATATACTTATATATAAGTATAAATATATAATATATATACATATATATACATATCCCCTTCTTCTTTAGCCTCCCTCCCACCTCCCCAATCCCACCACTCTAGATCATTACAGAGCATTGAGGTGAATTCCCTGTGGTATACAGCTGCCTCCCAATAGCTACCTATTTTAACATGGTGATGTATAAATGTTAATACTACTCTCTCAATTCATTTGTCCCTTCTCCACTGTGTCCACAAGTCAGCTCTCTACATCTGTATCTCACTTCTTGCCCTTTAAATACATTCATCAGTATCATTTTTCTAGGTCCCATGTATATGCATTAATATATGATATTTATTTTTCTCTTTCTGACTTACTTTATTCTGCATAACAGGCTCTAGGTTCATCCAGTTCACTACAACTGACTCAAATTTGTTTCTTTTCATGGTTGAGTAATATTATATTGTATATATGTACCACAACTTCATTATCCAATCATCTATTGATCACCATCTATGTTGCTTCTATGAACTAACTATTGTAAATAAAGTTGCTATGAACATCGGGGTACATGTGTCATTTTGAATCATAATTTTATAATGGCGTTTGCCCCATAGTGGGATTGCTGTGTCAAATGGTAGTCTTTTTTTTCCTAAACTCTTAGAAGAAAACATAGGCTGACCACTCTTTGACACAAATAGCAGCACGACTATCTTTGATCCACCTCTTATTGTAATGGAAACAAAAACTAAGACAAACATATGGGACCTAATTAAACTTAAAAGCTTTGTAAACCAGAGGAGAAAGGAAACTATAAAAAAGATGGAAAGACAACCCTTAGAATGGAAAAAAAAAAAAATTGCAAATGAAGCAACAAAGGATTATATAAGGGGCTAAATATCAGGAAAACAAGCAATCCAATAAAAAAAAAAAAAAAACTGAATGAAAAACTTAAAACAGACCTATGTCAAAGAAGACATACAGATGGCTTATAAACGCATGAGAAGATGTTCAGTGTTGCTCATTATTAGAGAAAAGAAATTAATACATTAAATTTTTCTTTTCTCTAATAATGCATTAATTTCATTGGGATCTCATAACTGTTTTACGTTGCAGCCAGGGGCACTTATTTCTCCTGTTAGTTGGAGTGTTGCATTGTAAATGATGATGTAAATAGCATCATCATTTACAATATGTGCGTACTATGGTCACCTTAAAAGAGGATGAGAAATATCAAAAGGGAATTTTTATAAGTCCAGGCATGAAAATGCTCTACATTATTTCAGCCCACATTCCATTGGTTAGAATACCCAATTTTACCATATTAGAGGTACTGTACATACTTTAAATTGTGCTGGATAATCTCTAAATTATTTTCAGTTTTGACAGCAAGCGGTGCTGGATTTTTTCAATAGAAGACTGAGCATTTGAAGTTTAGATGAAGAAATTGGTTGTCATAGGCTGAGATGAGATGAGATGAGGTAAAATTAGAGAGCATGAGAAAGGTATTCAAGGAAGAGAAAGATAGAAGTAATATATTTTTACTACATACTGTATCTGAGAAGAGGGTATTCTCAATTAAATCATTTTTATAATGTGATTGTAGATTATACATAAATGAAAATGAAATTTAATAAATTTATTAACTGATTATTTGCTAAAGTAAATATTTTATACTTATATGACATGAGATGACCAGGCCTATCAAATACAATTATACCACTTCATTATAGCTTTGATATCCCTTTTAAGCATTTTTAAATGTATAATCCGATTATACAGAGTGAAGTAGGCCAGAAAGAAAAACACCAATACAGTATACTAACACATATATATGGAATTTAGGAAGATGGCAATGACGACCCTGTATGCAAGAAAGGAAAAAAGACACAGATGTGTATAACGGACTTTTGGACTCAGAGGGAGAGGGAGAGGGTGGGATGATTTGGGAGAATGGCATTCTAACATGTATACTATTATGTAAGAATTGAATCGCCAGTCTATGTCTGACACAGGATACAGCATGCTTGGGGCTGGTGCATGGGGATAACCCGGAGAGATGTTATGGGGAGGGAGGTGGGAGGGGGGTTCATGTTTGGGAACGCATGTAAGAATTAAAGATTTTAAAATTTAGAAAATAAAAAACTAAAAAATTAAAATATATATATATATTCTGGAAAAGCTTATCTCAATATTTCATGTTACGATAGAAATACTATGGTTCTATTTAGATTGCCTCGATGCTGAGAAATGATCTAAGTATTACAAACTAAAAGCATTCTGATTTATAATAAGTTTACAATTGAAGAAATGGGACTAATTTATCAGTATTTGGTTTACTAAGTCTTGGAACTATTGAAACAATTAGGGTTATGCCAGTTTTTAAAGTAATCTTGATTTTAGCGATGAAATAATTATGAAATTGGGTATTTAGATCTATCCTTAGTAAATTTAAAGAAACATGCCAAAGAACACATCTAACATAAATGAAGCAGCCCTTTCCAAAACAAAAGGTTAACTGTTTCTCCATCAGTGCACTTTAAATTCAATTATTTTATATTCTAGAAGAATGAGGGTCATAAGATCTCTTCATAGTCTCAAGAAATAAATCAAGAAGGTCAGGCTTGAAAAGTTCACATTTATACTGAAATATATTCACATCAAAGAAAGACTAATGGGATGAAATAATAATGATTATAACAATTATAATAGAGAAAGTAGAGGAAATTAATAGTAAGCACAGCATGTTAAAAAGGATAATAGCAACTTCCTTAACTATGAAAAGAATATATTGTATATGTAATAACTAAAATTATTTATGTGCTCATATATATGCCTTAACAAACTTTGGAAAACCCAAGCTATTATTCCTTTATGCAATAAATATGAAGAACATTATAGGTAATAAAATATGTTTAAATCAATGGAGCACATAAAAAATAATAAAAGCTCCATATCCCTTCATTTAAGTAACACATTTTCAGAAAATTTTGTTTTTTATTTCAGCAGTTTTACCAGTCCAAACAAGTGTGTGTGTGTGTGTGCATGTGTGTATAGTAACACAGGTAAGTTTATACATATATAGAGAGATATAGATAGATAGCAAAGGTATAAAATATGATGCCATTAGTCCTGCACTCAATAAATCAGCAAATCTGGAAAACTCAGCAGTGGCCACAGGACTGAAAAAGATCAGTTATCATTTCAATCCCAAAGAAAGGAAGTGCCAAAGAATGTTCAGACTACAGTACAATTACTCTCATTTCACATGCTAGTGTAAGGTAATGCTCAAAATCCTTCAAGCTAGGCTTCAACAGTATGTGGATTGAGAGCTTGCCGATGTACAAGCTGGATTTAGGAAAAGCAGAGGAAGCAAAGACCAAATTGCAAATATTCACTGGATCATAGAAAAAGCAAGGGAATTAAAAAAAAAAAAGAAAAAAAAAAAAGGAAATACTCTGTTTCATTGACTATGCTAAAACCTTTGCAGATGTTGACTGCAGTCACAGAATTAAGACACTTGCTCCTTGGAAGAAAAGCTATGACCAACCCAGAGAGTGTATTAAAAAGCAGAGACATCACTTTGCTGACAAAGGTCCATATAGTCAAAGGTATTGCTTTTCTAGTAGTCCAGTATGGATGTGATAGTCGGACCGTAAAAAAGCTAAGTGCCAAAAAATTGACACTTTTGAACTAGGTGCTGGAGAAGACTGTTGAGAATTCCTTGGAATGCAAGGAGATCAAACCAGTCAATCCTAAAGGAAGTCAGTCCAGAATATTCATTGGAAGGACTGATTCTGAAGCTGAAGCTCCAAAACTTTGGCCCCCTGATATAAAGTGTCAACTCGTTGGAAAAGACTCCTTACTGCTGGGAAAGATTGAGGGCAGGAGGAGAGGGGATTGACACAGGATGAGTTGGTTGGATGGCATCACTCACTCAGTGGGCATGATTTTGAGCACACTCCTGGAGATAGTGAAGAGCAGAGAAGCTTGGCATGCTACAGTTCATGCGGTTGCAGTCAGACATGGCTTAGAAACTGAACAACAACACATACAGCAAACATTCATACACACACATATGCATGTGTCTGTGTATATAGTCACACATATATATGTACCACTTACAATATACTGAGATTTTTCTATTTACATAAAAGACCTTAATATTTAAGACATAGGATTAAAATCGAAACTAAACCCAGAGAGAGAGAGTAGTATATGAAATCTGGTAAGAAAATCTTTCATTGAGGGATCATACCTAACTGTCAACATCTCTCAAAGATTCTCATGAGATAATTGTTGACTGAATATGTTTTTTTAAAATTTCTATTAGAATGTAAATTGATTGTCATGTTTACCAAATAGATTATAATATCTGAAAATGATGATAATTTTTATTTTTTTGATATTTTGATTTTTCCCACTCTGTCCAAATGTGTAATATCCTTTTATAATGCAAAAACCACTTTTCAATGCCATTTAAAAACCTATAAGCTATCATAGCAATATCATAGTAATATGTAGGCATTTTAAAACTACTGTATGATGAAAGGATTTATTATATGGCATAGACATTATTTCTATAAATTTGAAATGCTGACTATGCAAGATTAAATATTGTTTTAATGATTAAGTTGCAAAAATACTTTCCACGTTTTATAAACAGAAAGAGTGGAGGCATATTGTGAAGAAGTGTAATTTTATATTTAATTTTAACTTGAATTCTCTTGACTAAAATGGAAAAATACTATTAAACTTTGCAAACATGATCATTTTTTTTCTTTCTCCACATAGGGTTCCTTTTCTCTTTACCTCATTTCCCACACCTTCCTTTGCTAAAACACAACTGATTACTCCAAGGTTTACTCTGTCTCGATGTGTTACCCATGATATTTTTACCAAAAAATTTATATTTTTCCATTTGCAGAAGGAAACTTCTCACTTGGTGTAAATTTCATGAAATTAATAGCTTTGAATTGAATATTCAGACTCACTGTTCTGAGAAACGCTAAGTTATCTTTAATGCATTGGTTGGAGGGTCCAGGCAATTGGGTTTATTCCCTGTTTCTACGATTTGCTGACTGATAAACCTGTATTTGTCAATAAACTCTTTTTGTTTCTTTATGTGCAAGGTTATTGTTTAAAAATTGAAAGTTAAGCATTTTTTCATGTGTTTGTTAGCTATCTGTATGCTTTCTTTGGAGAAATGTCTGTTTAGTTCTTTGGCCCATTTTTTGATTGGGTCATTTATTTTTCTGGAATTGAGCTGCATAAGTTGCTTGTATATTTTTGAGATTAGTTGTTTGTCAGTTGTTTCATTTGCTATTATTTTCTCCCATTCAGAAGGCTGTCTTTTCACCTTGCTTATATTTTCCTTTGTTGTGCAGAAGCTTTTAATTTTAATTAGATCCCATTTGTTTATTTTTGCTTTTATTTCCAGAATTCTGGGAGGTGGATCAGAGAGGATCCTGCTGTGATTTCTGTCAGAGAGTGTTTTGCCTATGTTCTCCTCTAGGAGTTTTATAGTTTCTGGTCTTATGTTTAAATCTTTAATCCATTTTGAATTTATTTTTGTGTATGGTATTAGAAAGTGTTCTAATTTCATTCTTTTACAAGTGGTTGACCAGTTTTCCCAGCACCACTCGTTAAAGAGACTGTCTTTACTCCATTGTATATTCTTGCCTCCTTTGTCAAAGATAAGGTGTCCATATGTATGTGGATTTATCTCTGGGCTTTCTATTTTGTTCCATTGATGTATATTTCTGTCTTTGTGCCAGTACTATACTGTCTTGATGACTGTGGCTTTGTAGTAGAGCCTGAAGTCAGGCAGGTTGATTCCTCCAGTTCCATTCTTCTTTCTCAAGATTGCTTTGGTTATTCGAGGTTTTTTGTATTTCCATACAAATCTTGAAATTATTTGTTCTAGTTCTGTGAAAAATATCACTGGTAGCTTGATAGGGATTGAATTTGTAAATTGCTTTGGGTAGTATACCCATGTTCACTATATTGATTCTTCCGATCCATGAACATGGTATATTTCTCCATCTATTAGTGCCCTCTTTGATTTCTTTCATCAGTGTTTTATAGTTTTCTATATATAGGTTTTTAGTTTTTTTTTGGTAGATATATTCTTAAGTATTTTATTCTTTTTGTTGCAATGGTGAATGGAATTGTTCCCTTAATTTCTTTTTCTACTGTCTAATTATTCGTGTATAGGAATGCAAGGGATTTCTGTGTGTTGATTTTATATCCTGCAGCTTTACTATATTCATTGATTAGCTCTAGTAATTTTCTGGTGGAGTCTTTAGGGTTTTCTATGTAGAAGATCATGTCATCTGCAAACAGTGAGAGTGTTACTTCTTTTCCAATTTGGATTCCTTTTATTTCTTTTTCTGCTCTGATTGCTGTGGCCAAAACTTCCAGAACTATGTTGAATAATAGCAGTGAAAGTGAAAGTGGGCATCACTCATTATTAGAGAAATGCAAATCAAAATCACAATGAGGTACCACTTCACACCAGTCAGAATGTCTGCAATCCAAAAATCTGCAAGCAATAAATGCTGGAGAGGGTGTGGAGAAAAGGGAAGCCTCTTACACTGTTGGTGGGAATGCAAACTAGTACAGCCACTATGGAGAACAGTGTGGAGATTCCTTTAAAAATTGCAAATAGAACTGCCTTATGACCCAGGAATCCCACTGCTGGGCATACACACCGAGGAAACCAGAATTGAAAGAAATACATGTACCCCAATGTTCATCCCAGCACTGTTTATAATAGCCAGGACATGGAAACAACATAGATGTCCATCAGCAGATGAATGGATAAGAAAGCCGTGGTACATATACATAATGGAGTATTACTCAGCCGTTAAAAATAATACATTTGAATCAGTTCTGATGAGATGGATGAAACTGGAGCCGATTATACAGAGTGAAGCAAGCCAGAAAGAAAAACACCAATACAGTATACTAACACGTATATATGGAATTTAGAAAGATGGCAATGATGATCCTGTATGCAAGACAGCAAAAAAGACACAGCTGTGTATAGCGGACTTTTGGACTCAGAGCGAGAGGGAGAGGGTGGGATGATTTGGGAGAATGGAATTGAAACATGTATACTATCATGTAAGAATCGAATCACCAGTCTCTGTCTGATGCAGGATACAGCATGCTTGGGACTGGTGCACGGGAATGAACCAGAGAGATTTATGGGGAGGGAGGTGGGAGGGGGGTTCATGTTTGGGAACACATGTGCACCCATGGTGAATTCATGTCAACGTATAGCAAAACCAATACAGTATTGCAAAGTAAAATAAAGTAAAAATAAAAATAAAGAATTGAAAGTTAAATGTCTTCAAAATATAATAAACTTTCTATTTCATAATCACTAAACTCGTCACATAATTTATTAACCAAGATGGAATAAATCACTATTGAATAAGGATGCTCTTGGACAACAGATTAAACTGGGATCATCCTGGGAAAACTCAGATGCATGAGTGATATAAATAAGTGTACAGTAAATACTAAATATGTCAATGATAATGATGGTGTTGATGTATTGGTTCTGAATATCAGCACTTTTCAAAAAACATTAAAGAAATGTGAGTTAAATTTCCATTATCTACCATGTATGTTTCTCAAGCACATATTAATTCTACTCTTAATATAAATGTCTTTTGGCAGAATAAGCAATTATCTCCATTTAATTCAGATAGTTCATACATACTATAAGGTTTATCTTCTCTTTTATAGATTAATGTGAAAATTCTACATATATATGGGCAGAGAGAGAACGATTAGTGGAGTGCCCAAACAGAGCAGTCAGTGGTTGTCTCATTTCTTTCCCTGTTGAGTAGCATTAAACACAAAGCACATATAAGCAACATTTTCTAAGAATGAATGATGATTTACTGTAATTATATGTGGACTCATCCAGTTTAGATTTTTTTGTCTTTAACGGTACTTAAATGTAATTTTAATTTAACAGACTAAAATTAAACAAAATCAAAGAATTACCTGTGAGTTGTAACATTTGCTGTATTGAAAATGTACATGTATTTTGCGAAAGAGTTAATGTAAGCAATATTATAGGCAGGAAATTCTACATAACATTGAGGATATGCTTTACATTAACATTGAATCATTTTGGCTAGAAAATTAATACAATCTCTAGGTTTATATGAATAAATAAACAATATGGTAATTGTGCTCAATTCATTCTTACTTGTATTATACTTACTTGAAAATTCTTAAAAAGAAGTAGCAAATTGATAAATAAAACATTTAAATATATATGTCAAGTGGTTTATTCTTATTCCTCTAATTTAAACTCTGGTTTGTTTTTTAATATTATTTCTATAATTATGCCCTGTTTATAATAAAAATACTGCACATTTTGCTATTTTATTTATTTGATGATTCAGAAGACATGTTATAAATACTTATCTAGACATTTTTAGCTATTCATTTCCTGCTTATTATTTGTTTTTAATTACCTTAAGAACTACTGTGGTATGTTATCACACTATGTGTGGTTTTCCTAGACTCTTGTATCAGTTTTGAAATCCAGCAAACATAAGTTGGAAATTAATTGTTTCAATACAATATATTATGTATTAAAATATCAAGGTCTGTTTAATTTTAAGAAGAAAAATAATATTTCAGTTCAAATAAGAGAATTATCTAAATATCCTCATAAGTGAAACATTCTTTATAAAATTGAGCACTTCATATCTTGTGTGAATCAAAACCTATATTTTGAGGTAATGTTTTGCATACTTTCTAAACTAAATGCATAGTCAAAGTATGGGAATAACCTTGCTTCATTAAGAAAATGAGAAAAAAAATAATGACTTGCTCTAAAGTCATAGATGTAACAGATTGGTCTATTAAGACATTTACTTTCTTGTATGAAAGATAACTGGCATTTATCATCTAACATATATTACTTTGGGTATTACATTATAATTTTCAGGTAAACATCATATTTGCACTACAGACTGAATGTTTGTGTTACCCCCAAATTCCTATGTTAAATACTATCCCCCAAATGTGATGACCCCAGTGGGAAAGGCTTTGGGAAGTAATTAGGTCATGAGGATAGAGCCCTCATGAGTGGTATTAGTGCCCTTATAAAAGAGAGTCCAGAGATCTCCTTTGTCCCTTCTGCCATGTGAGAACACAATGAGAAGACACCTGTCTGTTTCTTCAGCAAATTCTTCAGCAAATCTTCAATAGTCTTCATCAACTCTTCAGCAGAAACCCAACTTTCCAGTGACTTGATCCTGGACTTTCTGGCCTCCAGAACTGTGAGAAATACAATTCTGCTATTTATAAATGCATATGGAAATCTGTTATAGCAATCTAAATGCCTGAAACACTGTTGAAAAAACTAATATATATATATATATATATATATATATATATATATATATATATATAATTGACTATGAAGAGGTTTTATTCCCCAAATCAGTAATGCATCAATATGTTGTAAATGACTAAGCTTGTGGTAAACAAAGCAATCATATATAGGACCAGAGCTCAGTTTCTTGTTTCACATTCTGTTACACAAATGCATAGATGCATACAATTGCAAAGCTATGGCTTACTTTTCTTATCTTAATGACAGAAGCAGTGCTAATAGCTTCAATGTCTTGCCATCTATTGCAGAATTTGTGTAACACTCAGGTTAGTGTTCTGTGCCAAACATTTTTATAGCAACTATAATAAATGCAAGGTTCAAACATAATAGATTTATGTTTTTGCTTTATGGAAGTTAGCATAGTGAACATTCCTAGTGTTTAGACATTGTCTTATAAAAAAAACTCTATTTGTTTAAGTTAATGGCTTACACGCTTTGTAAATATAAGTGATTACTGACTTTAACTACCCTACCATGTTACAAGTTTTACAGAAGACTTAAAAGGGAACTTTATTGATCAACAATATAGTGGCACACCTCTTTCAGTCAAATAATTAATGTGTACTGAAAGAAATTGACAAAATTACAGATTGAACAGTATTATGAGAAACAAATTCAGATCCCTTGACTAAAGAAATCTTAGTATAATTAAGCAAGGTTTGCAAACACCAAAAGATTTAGTGCAAGCTTACTGTAATCTCTCAGAATCACAAAACTAAATGCAAAGCTATTTAATTTTTTCAAGATACCCTAGAACTGACTATTACCAGGTATAACTATAATACCATAAGATCATATTCTAGAAATTTATCCATCTTCATGCTTGCAGTTATACAATACAGATGAAAAACTTTCTCTTCTCTTCTTTGAGAATCCAGTGCCCATTAACCAAAAACTAAATTGAAGATGGTAATAAATAAAAGCAATCTAATATTGATTAAAAAGAAAATATTTTACGTATACTTTTTTCAAAAGTTAAAAAAGGAAACATTTTCCAGTGAACAATGAATACAGGATAAATATTCATGTATAGTTATGTATGCATATGAAATTATAAGTTCACATAATCCTACATGTTAAAATTTTTTACTTATGATATTGTCTTTCATTTCTTCTTACCCAGATTAAATTATTTTATCCTTCATTAATAATACTTCTATAAATATCCTTTCAACTTCTTTGCTCTTTCTTCATGTTGGTAAATGCAATTCTAGTTAATCCCAGCTCTCAGCCTACTCCATGCATAATATGGGGGAGACGAGAATATGTCATCTTGTTGACTTCCCTTTTTAAAATTCCATTATCACTACCCTCAAATGATACCTAATGTTTCCAGGTAATCAGTTATGTTTATTCCATTTGAGTCACTTTATTTCATTCTTCTGTTTTGAAAAATTCTTGTAAGAGAAAGCTTATACTTTAAAATTAGTAAACTTTTTGTATATTATGAGCAAAAAAGTATAAAATTGTAACCATTGTCTTAGAGATAGTATGGATTTATGAATATACATTTTTATGTCACAGTTTGAGAAATGCCCTCACAGTTAATGTGAGTTATTTAAGAAGGAAGTCAGTAAAGAAGATAAATATGGTGGAATGAAAAACAGCAGTCCATATAACAGCAACCATTTTTGAGAGCATATGATGTGCTATGGCAAGAACTTCAGTTCAGTCACTCAGTCGTGTCCAACTCTTTGAGACCCCATGAACTGCAGGATGCCAGGCTTACCTGTCGATCATCAACTCCCAGAGCTTGAGCATGGACAGAGGAGGCTGGCTGGCTACAATCCATGGGGTTGCAAAGGGTTGGGCACAACTGAGTGACTTACTTTCACTTGCATTTTTCTGGGCAACATTAGGAAACACATATGAAATAACTATTACTATATTCTCCTTGTTCCAGAGCATGGGGCCACAATATTGAAAGTATAGAGAGCAATTCTAAAGGAAGAAGAAAGGCACTTGGAAAGAAAGGGAATAATGGATTAGGATCTAGAATAGAATACTGTTCCATTACCCCATTAACCAAACAACTCCCCATCCCCTCCAAGTAAGAACATGAGATGGAGAGTCTTAAAATTCCAATGGTTTGGAAAAGGTTCAAACCTTACTACTAGTATGTACCTGAGTCAGATATGCAGAGATTGTAGAGAACCACAGACAAAATTTGAATATAAATAGATTAATTAAGAATAAATGGCAAAATAAATACATACATATATATATTTCTCATCCTGGTATACAGATTCTAGAGAATACCAAAGTCCATATACATCAAATGAAAAACATTAAGAAAGTTAACAGAAACCAGAGACATATGGAACTTTTTAAAAGAACAGAAACTGTGTGTCACTATAATCCACTCTCCTGAACACAGTTCAGTTCAGTTCAGTCTCTCAGTCATGTCTGACTCTTTGCGATCCCATGAATCACAGCACGCCAGGCCTCCCTGTCCATCACCAACTTCTGGAGTTCACTCAGACTCACGGCCATCGAGTAAGTGATGTCATCCAGCCATCTCATCCTCTGTCATCCTCTTCTCCTCCTGCCTCCAATCCCTCCCAGCATCAGAGTCTTTTCCAATGAGTCAATTCTTTGCATGAGGTGGCCAAAGTACTGGTGTTTCAGCTTTAGCATCATTCCTTCCAAAGTAATCCCAGGGCTGATCTCCTTCAGAGTGGACTGGTTGGATCTCCTTGCAGTCCAAGGGACTCTCAAGAGTCTTCTCCAACCCCACAGTTCAAAAGCATCAATTCTTCAGTGCTCAGCCTTCTTCACAGTCCAACTTTTACATCCATACATGACCACAGGAAAAACCATAGCCTTGACTAGATGGGCCTTAGTCAGCAAAGTAATGTCTGCTTTTGAAAATGCTATCCAGATTGGTCATAACTTTGTTTCCCAGGAGTAAGCGTCTTTTAATTTAATGGCTGTAATCACCATCTGCAGTGATTTTGCAGCCCCCTAAAATAAAGTCTGACACTGTTTCCACTGTTTCCCCATCTATTTCCAATGAAGTGTTGGGACCACATGACATGATCTTCATTTTCTGATTGTTGAGCTTTAAGCCAACTTTTTCACTCTCCACTTTTACTTTCATCAAGAGGCTTTTTAGTTCCTCTTCACTTTCTTTCATAAGGGTGGTGTCATCTGCATATCTGAGGTTACTGATATTTCTCCCGGCTATCTTGATTCCAGCTTGTGTTTCTTCCAGTCCAGAGTTTCTCATGATGTACTCTGCGTATAAGGTAAATAAGCAGGGTGACAATATACAACCTTGGCATACTCCTTTCCAATTTGGAACCAGTCTGTTGTTCTATGTGTGGTTCTAACTGTTGCTTCCTGGCCTGCATACAGATTTCTCAAGAGGCAAGTCAGATGGTCTGGTATTCCCATCTCTTTCAGAATTTTCCACAGTTTATTGTGATCCACACAGTCAAAGGCTTTGGCATAGTCATTAAAGCAGAAATAGATATTTTTCTGGAACTCTCTTGCTTTTTCCATGATCCAGCAGATGTTGGCAATTTGATCTCTGGTTCCTCTGCCTTTTCTAAAACCAGCTTGAACATCAGGAAGTTCACGGTTCACATATTGCTGAAGCCTGGCTTGGAGAATTTTGAACATTACTTTACAAGCGTGTGAGATGAGTGCAATTGTGTGGTAGACTGAGAATTCTTTGGCATTGCCTTTCTTTGGGATTGGAATGAAAACTGACCTTTTCCAGTCCTGTGGACACCGCTGAGTTTTCCACATTTGCTGGCATATTGAGTGCAGCACTTTCACAGCATCATCTTTCAGGATTTGAAACAGCTCAACTGGAATTCCATCACCTCCACTTGCTTTGTTCTTAGTGATGCTTTCTAAGGCCCACTTGACTTCACATTCCAGAATGTCTGGCTCTAGATTAGTGATCACACCATCATGGTTATCTGGGTCATGAAGATTTTTTTGTACAGTTCTTCCATGTATTCTTGCCACCTCTTCTTAATATCTTCTGCTTTTGTTAGGTCCATACCATTTCTGTCCTTTATCAATCCCATCCTTGCATGAAATATTCCCTTGGTATCTGTAATTTTCTTGAAGAGATCTCTAGTCTTTCCCATTCTGTTTTTTCCCTCTATTTATTTGCATTGATCACTGAAGAAGGCTTTCTTATCTCTGCTTGCTATTCTTTGGAATTCTGCATTCAGATGTTTATATATTACCTTTTCTCCTTTGCTTTTTGCCTCTCTTCTTTTCACAGCTATTTGTAAGGCCTCCCCAGACAGCCATTTTGCTTCTTTACATTTCTTTTCCATGGGGATGATCTTGATCCCTGTCTCCTCTACAATGTCACAAACTGCTCCTGAACACAACATGCACACAATCATACATATTTCCTCTTTTCGAGTAACTTTTCTTTATTTTATACTGTTGTCTGCTCCTTCCTCAAACTTTTTACACCTCCTTTGCTCTTTTCACAGTTGAAGATGGCTTTTTATTTCACTTAGAGAATCAATTTAACTGAATCTTGCTATTTATAACTTCTTGAAAATGGATGCAATGGGCATGAACTTGGGCAAACTTTGGGAGATAGTGAAGGACAGGGAGGTCTGGTGTGCTGCAGTCCATGGTGTCACAAAGACTGGGAGACTAAACAACAGCAATAAAGAAAATCTGAAAAAAAGAGCAAAATCCCTCATAAAGTTTTATCATTATACCAAAGCAGACTTTGTTAAAATTAACAATGCTATCATATTAATAAATTCAATGGCCATTATCCACTCTTTATCTCACTTAAGATATCAGTAACATTTAATATACATGAACTTACTCACCTTCTTGAAACAATTTCTTTATTTTGCTTTCGAACAACATTTCCTCCTGGCTGTCCTGATACACAATTTTACATTCACTTCCAATATACTTTCCAAATTCTTACTTTTCTTAAATTGTTAATGATGGAAAAAAATTAAATTCATAAACTTAAAAAAAAAATTTTCACTTTCTATAATGGTTCAGTTCAGTTCAATTCAGTTGCTCAGTCGTATCCGACTCTTTGTGACCCCATGAATCACAGCACGCCAGGCCTCCCTGTCCATCACCAATTCCCAGGGATCACTCAAATTCATGTCCAACAAGTTGGTTATGCCATCCAGCCATCTCATCCTCTGGCATCCCCTTCTAATCCTGTCTCCAATCCCTCCCAGCATCAAAGTCTTTTCCAATGAGTCAACTCTTTGCATGAGGTGGCCAAAGTACTGGAGTTTCAGCTTTAGCATCAGTCCTTCCAATGAACACCCAGGACTGATCTCTTTTAGGATGGACTGGTTGGATCTTCTTGCAGTCCAAGGGACTCTCAAGAGTCTTCTTCAACACCACAGTTCAAAAACATCAATTCTTTGGTGCTCAGCTTTCCTTATAGCCCAACTCTCACATCCATACATGACCACTGGAAACACCATAGCCTTGATGACACGGACCTTTGTTGGGAAAGCAATGCCTCTGCTTTTCAATATGCTATCTAGGTTGGTCATAACTTTCCTTCCAAGGAGTAAGAGTCTTTTAATTTCATGGCTGCAGTCACCATCTGCAGTGATTTTGGATTCCAGGAAAATAAAGGCAGCCACTGTTTCCAGTTTCCCTATCTTAATTCCCATGAAGTGATGGAACTGGATGCTATGATCTTAGTTTTGTGAATGTTGAGGTTTAAGCCAATTTTTTCACTCTCCTCTTTCACTTTCCCCAAGAGGCTCTTTAGTTCTTCTTCACTTTCTGCCATAAGGGTGGTGTCATCTGCATATCTGAGGTTATTGATATTTCTGCTGGCAATCTTGATTCCAGCTTGTGCTTCTTCCCGCCCAGCATTTCTCATGGTGTACTCTGCATATAAGTTAAATAAGCAAGGTGACAATAAATAGCCTTAGCATACTCCTTGACCTATTTGGAACCAGTGTGTTGGTCCATGTCCAGTTCTGTTAGACTTTGCATACTTTGAATAAATGTTCTCTCTTTATTTATTTTACAAACATTTTCTCCCAGTCTGTGGCTTGCCTTCTAACTATATAGATATTGTGTTTTACAGATCAGAACATTTAATTTGAATAAGTCCATGTTTGTGGCTGTGTCATTGGTGTTGCACCTAAAAGGCATCACTGTACCCAATCTCATCTATGTTTTTATCCAAGTTATCTTCTAGGAGTTATATAGATTGGAATTTTACATTTAAGTCCAGGATCCATTTTGGGTTAATTTCTGTATTCCAAATATATATCTGGATAATTTCAAAACATATACCTGAATTCTTTTTTTTTTTTTTTTTGCAAGTGAATTTCCAGGTATTTCAGCACCACTTGTTGAAGAAACTATCTTTGCTCCATAGTGGTGCCTTGGCTCCTTTGTCAAAGGTAAATTGACCCTATTTATGAGAATTATTTCAAGGATTTTTATTGTGTTCAACTAACTTTACTTTTGCCAGTACTAACACGGTCTTGATTACTGTAGCATCATAGTAATTCTTGGCATTGAATATCATCAGTCTTCCAACTTTTCCTTCTTCAATACTATATGGTATTCTGTGTCTTTTGCCTCTCTGTATAAACTTTACAGTTTGCCTATATCCATAAAACACTTGGTTGGAATTTCATTGAAATTGCTTTGAGTCTACAGGTCAAGTTGGGAAACTGACATCTTGACATCCTTGAATCTTTCTCTGCATGAACACAGAAAATCTACTTGTTTAGTGTTTCCTTGATACTGTTAATCAGAGTAAATGATGCCCTTTTTGTTTGTTTGTTTGTTTGTTTTGTTTAAGATGGCGATATAAAGGTAGCTGAATTGGTTTCTGGTGACTAAAATGTATGTTTCTTCGTTTCTGTGAAGCACTAATGAAAGGATGGACTTTTTTTTTTCTTTTTTTTTTAATGTCAGATGAATGAACTTACAACATTCTTATAGCAAACAGTAGTAAGCCACAAAATATATTCTTCAAGTCAATTCAGTTGTCTTTGACCTTTGTTCATGGTACTCTTAAGTCTGACAATCTATTGACTGCCTACTGCTTATTTCAATGTTAGTGTCATTTTCATCACGTTTTTAAATGAAACTTCACCATATATAGATATATATGGATTTATTTCAAGAACATTATGTGAGAAAATTAACATTGTATACTAAATAATTAATTTTCTTATTTTTATGGTATTGAAAGATGACATTTTCTGTAAGTTGAAAACCATGCATTTAATTTACTAGGAAAAAAAATGCCCTTTAAAATGTTACATAACCTTAATCTACTTCTTAAACATAGATTAAAAGAAAATCTGAAATAAATATATTGTTTTTTTTTTTTTAACTTTTCGATGCACACTGTTACTGGATGTAGCAATAGAATATCATTTTTATGTTTTGTATTTACCTTATAATAGTGCCTAGCTTATGCTACAACTAAGCACTGAAATTTAGACAAAAAAAAAAAAAAAAAAACACTTGAGGCATTATAGTACATGGCTAGGAAAGGCAATATGTAAAGATAATTTACCCAGTAGGCAGATAATTATTAAAAGAATAGCTGCTTATTACCCCTTTCTTAAAAAAAAAAAAATCATCAACCAAGCGTTTTATATCAGTTAGGAAGGTAAGACAGGGAGATGGTAATCGTGTTGTTTGTATTAGGATAAAGACCAAAAAAGCTGTGATGTCCTAAGCCCAGGTAAAATAATAAAGCAATGAAAACTGTTAAGTTTATTGAAATACAAGTACACTTTGCAGATATCAGATACAGTTCCAAACCTCCGCAATAAGGGGAGTCACACTTTTTGTTTGTTTCTTTGTTTCACATTGAATATAAATGTTATGATTACACTATATTATAGTCTATTACCACTAGTACCACCTGGAAAGCCCAAAATGCAATGCACATAACTTAAATTAGAAATGCCCTATTGCTAATATATGCTATCATCTGTGGCCTCAGCTCAGTTTTTTGCAGTGGAGGGTCTTGCCTTGATATTCATGCTGCTGATTCATTAAGGCAGTGGTTTCTTAAAATAAGACAACAAATTTTGCCCCTTAGATTGGCTCTTTCATCACAAGCGATTTCTCTGTAGCAAGCAACACTGTTTGAAATCATTTTACCTACAGTAAAACTTCCTTCAAACTGGAGTCAGTCTTCTAGAACCCAGCTGATGCTTTGTCAATGAAGTTTGTATAATATTCTAAATGTTTTGCTGTCATCTCAACAGTCTTGACAGCATTTTCATCAGGGGTAGATGGCATCTCAAGAAACCAATTTCTTTGTTCACCACAAGAAGCAATGCCTCATCCTTGAAAGTTTTATCATCCATGAAAACTTTACCATCATATTCAGTCACATCTTCAGACATCACTTCTAATTTTAGTTCTCTTTCTATTTTCACCACATCTGTAGTCACTGTCTCCACTGACATCTTGAACCACTCAAAATCATTCATGAGGGCTAGAAAGAACTTTTTCCAAATTCTGTTAAGGTTTTGACCTCTTCTCAGGAATCATGAATATTCTAAGTGGCATCTACAATGTCAAATCCTTCCGAGAAGATTTTCAGTATACTTTGCCTAGATCCATTAGAGGAAATGTATCTATGGCAGCTATAGCCTTAAAATGTGTTTCTTAAATAATATGACTTGAAAGTTGAAATTACCCCTTGATCCATGGTCCACAAAGTGAATCTTGTGTTAACAGACAAATGAGCTTCTTAAAAACATCATGATTCTCATTGTTCATCTCCATCAGAGGTCTTGGGTGAAAGCAATGAGCAACATTATTTTGAAAGGAATTTTTCCTGAGTGATGTACTCCAACAGTTCGACTTCAGATATTCAGTAAATTATATTATAAAGAGATGTGCTCTCATTCAGGTTTTGCTGTTCCATTTATAGAACATAGGCAGAGTACATTTAGCGTAATTCTTAAGGGCCCTGGGGTTTTTAGAATGGTAAATAAGCATCGACTTCAACTTCAAGCCACCAGCTGCATTTGCCCCTAACAGGAGTAATAGCCACTCAGTCATGTCCAACGTTTTGCGATCCCATGGACTTTAGCTCACCAGGCTCCTCTGTCCATGCAATTTTCTAGGCAAAAATACTGGAGTGGATAGCCAATCCCTTCTCCAGGGTATCTTCCTGGCCCAGGGATTGAACCTAAGTCTCCTACATTGCAGGTGGATTATTTGCCATCTGAGTCATCTGGAAACCCCCAGCAGAGACTCAGCTTGTATTTTTAAGCCAGGCATTGCTTTCTCCTAACTATGACGTTCCTCAATGACATATTCCAATATAAAGCTATTTCATCTATACTGAAACTCTCTTGTTTGGTATATCCACCTGTGTTCATTATCTTAGCTATATCATCTGGATACCTTGCTGCAGCTTCTACATTAGCACTTGCTACTTCAACTTGCACTTTTTTGTTATGGAGACGGCTTCTTTGCTTCAGCCTCATGAACCAATCTCTGTTAGCTTCAAAGTTTTCTTCTGTAGACTCCTCAGCTCTCTTAGCATTCATAAAATTGAATACAGGGCCTTTCTATGGCTTAGGATTGGCTGAGAGTAATGCTGTGACAGGTTTGATGTTCTATCCAAACCACTATAACTTTCTACTTATAAGTAATAAAAAATGTTTACTTTTTTAATCATTTGTGTGTTCACTGGAGTAGCAATTTTAATTTCCCTCAAGCATTTTTTTGACTTAACACTAATCAGTGAAATGATTATCAGAGTAAGTTTAAGAAACATCATCTCATATAGTAACAATATTAAATAAATAGAAAAACATTTTATTGTGATGAGAACTCTTAGGATTAACTTGCTTATCAACTTCCATATATAACAGAGCAATGGTATTATGTTTTTATATGTCTTATATGCAAATTATATCAATCATTTTGTACATTATGTTCCTATATTTAAAATGTAACTTGGAGTCTGTACCTTTTGACTGCCTTCATCCAACTCCTCATCCCCAGATCTTCTGCCTCCAGTAACCAGATATTTGACCTGATGTCTGTCCTTTTTGTTTGCTTTTTAAGTATTATTCTTCTAGAATAATGTAGTTCCTATTACACAACATTGTGATTCACTACTTCTATACATTTCTATTTGATTTTAAAAATTCAATAGATTAGAAATAAGAAGTCTTTCTTTTGTTTTCTAGTGGATGCTATAATAGCTCAAGTTCGAGTTTCCCTTACCTGAGCTCCTTCTGGTTATATTTCAGAGTTGTCACTTTCCACCCTCCCCCCCTTTTGTCAGAGCTTCATCCTACCATTCATTATCACTTCTTTTGCCTCCAGGGTCATTGGCAACAAAGTCTGTGGCACCAGGATGATGTGCTCTTCCACTACAGCTGGGAAAACTGTAATCACAATTTCTGCCTCTGAAAGGTGATGGGAAGTTGAGGATATTGAGAGCTGCATGGGCACCTTTGCTATATTTGTTGTGGGTGGGGGAATACACGTTGAAAGTCATGTGTCCTTTTGTGGCTAGAGGGATGAAGTCTCAGGCACCATTGCTTCCCTGTTACCAATGGTCACAAGTACAACAGCTGTCAGGAGTTCAGAGTCATGTATACACCCTCCACTGATGCTATCAGGTTCTCTGGGGTTGCAGGTTAAGCTGTCATGGCAAGAGGATCAGGATTTCAGCAACATCTTTAATCTTTCCCTATTTTATACCTCCTCTATTTGTTCCAGGTGACCCACTGTTATACATACAGGTATGTGAAATTATCTGATATTTTAGTGTGCTGGGCAGAGGTATCCTTGTAAGGTTGTGGTTGTTTTACAAATTATAGATTAAATGGGAGAAACAAATGAAATGTCTCACTCTACCATGATCCAGATGTCACTTGGCATTCGTAGCTTAGCTAACTAGTGCAACAGGCCTAATTTTGGGCCATCTTAGCTTTTGATATGCCTTCTTCACTAAACTTAATCATTTCTAGGTTTTGACTTAAAACTGAGAGATATGAAACTCTTCCTTTAACTTAAATAGTTAGTTGCCATTGTAGCATTATTACCTGGGTTCATTTCACTGTTTCTGGGAGTAGGAAGGTTTGGAGAGAGAAGATTGCCAGCCAGTAGACCAATCAGAGTATGCATACTATTTTTTAATTGTTTGCCATCTTATATGGGCACAGTTTGTGATGCCCCAAAACAAAAAAAAATAACATCAAAGATCACTGATTACAGATCATCATAAAAATATAATGATGAAAATGTCTGAAGTGTTATGAGAACTATAAAAATGTTAAACAAAGACACAAAGTGAGAAAATGCTATTTTTTAAAAAAATGGTGTTAAATAATAGCTTTATGCAGGATTGCCAAAATCTCCAATTTGGAAAAAAAAAAGAACATGCAATTTTGTAAAGCACAAAAGGTAAATCACAATAAATTAAGGGTGGCCTTATATTGGGCTTCCCTGATGGCTCAGCAGTAAAGAATCTGCCTACAATACACAAGATGGGGGTTTTGTCCCTGAGTCATGAATATCCCCTTTAGGAGAGCTTAGTAACTGGAGTTACCACTCCAGTAACTCCAGTATCCTTGACAAAAGAATCCCATGGACAAAGGAACCTGGCAGGCTACAGTCCATAGGTTCACAAAGAGTTAGACATGACTGAAATGAATTAGCAGACTGTCCTTTAGATTAATTATAAATCTTTCAAGATTCAGAGATGTTGATGCACAAAAGAAGATGATGGTTCAAATAAGGATACTTGTTAATATGGAGTGATTTCATCATAAATGTGTGTCACATGAATAAGCAAATAAATCCATCATGGAATGATTTTTAATGTAAATTTATTTATTTTAATTGGAGGTTAATTACTTTACAATATTGTATTGGTTTGCCATACATCAACATTAATCCACCACAGGTATACATGTCTTCCCCATTCAAACCCCCCTCCCTCCTCCATCCCCATACCATCCCTCTGGATCGTCCCAGTGCATCAACCCCAAGCATCCAGAATCATGCATCGAACCTGGACTGGTGATTCGTTTCATACGTGAAAAGTACAGCTTTCCAAAACTGAACCAGGAAGAAATAAAAAATATTAACAGACCCATCACAAGCACAGAAATTGAAACTGTAATCAGAAATCTTCCAGCAAACAAAAGCCCAGGTCCAGACAGCTTCAGAGCTGAATTCTACCAAAAATTTAGAGAAAAGCTAACACCTATCTTACTCAAACTCTTCCAGAAAATTGCAGAGGAAGGTAAACATCCAAATTCATTCTATGAGGCCACCATCACCCTAATACCGAAACCGGGCAAAGATGCCACAAAAAAAGGAAACTGCAGGGCTTCCATGGTGGCTCAGATGGTAAAGCGTCTGCCTGCAATGCAGGAGACCCAGGTTCAATTCCTGGGTTGGGAAGATCCCCTGGAGAAGGAAATGGCAATCCACTCCAGCATTCTTGCCTGGAAAACCACATGGATGGAGGAGCCTGATAGACTACAGTCCATGGGGTCACAAAGAGTTGGACACGACTGAGCGACTTCACTTTCACAGGCTAATATCAATGATGAACATAGATGCAAAAATCCTTAACACAATTCTAGCAATCAGAATCCAACAACACATCAAAAAGATCATACACCATGACCAAGTGGGCTTTATCCCAAGGATGCAAGGATTCTTCAATATCTGTAAATCATCAATGTAATACACCACATTAACAAATTGAAAAAAAAAAAAAGCCATATGATTATCTCAATAGATGCAGAGAAAGCCTTTTACAAAATTAAACACCCATTTATGATAAAAACTCTCCAGAAAGTAGGAATACAAGGAACATACCTCAACATCATAAAAGTTATGACAAACCCACTGCAAACATTATACTAAATAGTGAAAAATTGAAAGCATTTCCCCTAAAATCAAGAACTAGACAAGGGTGCCCACTCTCACTGCTACTATTCTACATAGTTCTGGAAGTTTGGGCCACAAAAATCAGAGCAGAAAAAGAAATAAAAGGAATCCAAATTGGAAAAGAAAGAGTAAATATATCACTGTTTGCAGATGACATGATCCTCTACATAGAAAACCGTAAAGATTCCACCAGAAAATTACTAGAGCTAATCAATGAATATAGTAAAGTTGCAGGATACAAAATCAGCACACAGAAATCCCTTGCATTCCTATACACAAATAATGAGAAAATAGAAAGAGAAATTAAGGAAAACATTCCATTCACCATTGCAATGAAAAGAATAAAATACTTAGGGATATATCTACCTAAAGAAACTGAAGACCTATATACAGAAAACTATAAAACACTGATGAAAGAAATCAAAGAGGACACCAACAGATGCAGAAATATACCGTGTTCATGGATCGGAAGAATCAATATAGTGAAAATGAGTATACTACTCAAAACAATCTATAGATACAATGCAATCCTTATCAAGCTACCAATGGTATTTTTCACAGAGCTAGAACAAATAATTTCAAGATTTGTATGGAAATACAAAAAAAATCAAAGAGCCAAAGTAATCTTGAGAAAGAAAAATAGAACTGGGGGAATCAACCTGCCTGACTTCAGGCTCTACTACAAAGCCACAGTCATCAAGACAGTATGGTACTGGCACAAAGACAGAAATATAGATCAATGGAACAAAATAGAAAGCCAGAGATAAATCCACACACATATGGACACCTTATCTTTGGCAAAGGAGGCAAGACTATACAATGAAGAAAAGACAATCTCTTTAACAAGTGGTGTTGGGAAAACTGGTCAACCACTTGTAAAAGAATGAAACTAGAACACTTTCTGACAACATACACAAAAATAAACTCAAAATGGATTAAAGATCTAAACGTAAGACCAGAAACTATAAAATTCCTAGAGGAGAACATAGGCAAAACACTCTCTGACATAAATCACAGCAGGATCCTCTATGACCCAGAGTATTAGAAATAAAAGCAAAAATAAACAAATGGGACCTAATTAAACTTAAAAGCTTCTGCACAAGAAAGGAAACTATAAGCAAGGAGAAAAGGCAGCCTTCAGGATGGGAGAAAATGATAGCAAATGAAGCAACTCACAAACAACTAATCTCAAAAATATACAAACAACTCCTGCAGCTCAATTCCAGAAAAATAAACGACCCAATCAAAAAATGAGTCAAATAACTCAATAGACATTTCTCCAAAAAAGACATACAGATGGCTAACAAACACATGAAAATATGCTCAACAGCACTCATTATCAGAGAAATGCAAATCAAGATCACAATGAGGTTCCATTTCACGCCAGTCAGAATGGCTGCAATCCAAAAGTCTACAAGCAATAAATGCTGGAGAGGGTGTGGAGAAAAGAGAACCCTCTTACACTGTTGGTGGAAATGCAAACTAGTACAGCCACTATGAAGAAGAGTGTGGAGATTCCTTAAAAAACTGGAAATAGAAATGCCTTATGACCCCGTAATCCCACTGCTGGGCACACACACCGAGAAAACCAGAATTCAAAGAGACACATGTACCCCAATGTTCACTGCAGCACTGTTCATAATAGCCAGGCCATGAAAGCAACCTAGATGTCCATCAGCAGATGAATGGGTAAGAAAGCTGTGGTACATATATACAATGGAGTATTACTCAGCCATTAAAAAGAATACATTTCAATCAGTTCTAATGAGGTGGATGAAACTGGAGCCTATTATACAGAGTGAAGTAAGCCAAAAAGGAAAACACCAGTGCAGTATACTAACACATCTATATGGAATTTAGAAAGATGGTAATGATAACCCTGTATGTGAGACAGCAAAAGAGACACAGATGTATAGAACAGCCTTTTTTTGACTCTGTGGGAGAGGGAGAGGGTGGAATGATTTGGGAGAATGGCATTGAAACATGGAATGATTTTTGAGAGGTGCTGTTAACCCTGTATGTGAGACAGCAAAAGAGACACAGATGTATAGAACAGTCTTTTGGACTCTGTGGGAGAGGGTGAGGGTGGGATAATTTGGGAGAATGACATTGAAACATGTATATTATCATATGTGAAACGAATAGCCAGTCCAGGTTAAATGCATGATACAGGATGCTCAGGGCTGGTGCCCTGGGATGACCCAGAAGGACGGTATGGGGAGGGAGGGGAGAAAGGGGTTCAGGATGGGGAACATGTGTACACCTGTGGCAGATTCATGCTGATGTATGGCAAAACCAATACAATATTGTAAAGTAATTAGCCTTGAATTAAAATAAATACATTCATATTAAATAAATAAAGTAAAAAAGATCTGAAGAAGAAACATAAATAAAATAATACAGAAAATGTAATCAACTTAAGGAAACCAAGTGAACAAATAAATAAAACTATATGAAATAGATATTTCTTCTTCTTTATTTTGTTTGTCTCACAATTTCATCTGCAAAAAATTCTAAACTCTCAATTTATGATGAAGCAATTCATATCTCTATGTGTACAGTCAAGGTCTAATTCTGTTGATAAAAGAGAGGGACATTCATTATTAGTTTTCATAACTTATTCAAGATTATACTTTGTATTTAGTTCAGTGAGCTTTAGCAAAATGCAACAAATTCTGATAAATTTTTGTCCCTGGATATGTTTCAGTGTCTCCTTGTGTATAGTCCATGGAAACTTAAATAAAATTTGTATTATAATATTGTGTGAAAATTTTATAAATCTTATTTATGTTGAATTGGTTATAGTGATTTTCAGGTCCACTATATCTTTCTAGTTTTCTGTCTATTCATCATTCTATTAATTTTTTGAAAATTTGATATTGAAACTCTAAGTAAAATCTTAATTATCTATATTGAAAAATTATTATAATATGTAGTGGAACTATATGTAACTTTGTTCTGTATTTCCCAAGTCTTCTGTAAATATGTTGTCATACATAATTTTAAAAAGAAAAAAGAAAAGAAAAGAAAAGGGCCATTTTAATTTTTGCAAAAAGTTTGAGAACCAAACCATGTTTCTACAAAGTGAACCAATTTTCTAGGGAAGAATTTATCCAAATCCTCTAAATCATAGAAGAAGCAGTCAGTATTGATTCTAAAATATGCATGTTTAATTTTTTTTTGCATCCTTGATTGTTTATAACCTAAGAATAATAGTAGTGTAACTTTCTGTACTAATATATTAAACACATGCTAGTACAGTATAGGGCTGAATCTCAATCGTATTGAACTATTTTGTTGTTAGTATGCCAGACACACATATACACACAAGCATGCACACACACACACACACACACACACACACACACACACGCAGATGTAAGTTCTTAGTGAATAAGACAAATGTTTTCTACCCAATCTATCAAGAGCAACTTACATTCAGAGTAAGTGAATTTGAGATATTCTGAATTTCAGCTCTCATCTTATTGACCATTAAGTTCATAATTTTTCAAAAAGAAAAATTGTCAGCATATATTTTAAATATTCCTACTCTTTGTTTCTAAAGACAACAGTGACAGAGATTGAATCATTATATATCCAGATAAAAGTTCATGCTTATAATGAAAATATTTTTATCTCCTTTAAAAAATAACAAAAAATAGTTTATTGGACTGGGCCACATAAACCATAAGACAAAGGGAAGGGAAAATATCACAATGATATGCATTATGTGATGCCACTGTGGTTTGACGATCTTAAGAAGTGGACTGTGGTAAATGTATCTAAAAATCTAAGTACGAGAGAAAATATAACTCCAGTGCCAGAATGACAGAATGCCATTGGTACAGTAGACTACAGATGCAGGCATGAGGTCCCTGAAAGAACCACACACTAACCTGAAAGGCCAGCCATTGCAGCACATGGGGAAATTAACAAGGAGTCAGTTAGGTTCTCTTGCCCCACGCTCTCACCATCACACCCTCCCCACTCAGGCCCCACCCCATGTTCTGTAAACAATGACTTTGCCTGGTTACATAACAACTGAGATCACTTATAGCACTGTGCATGCACATTATGAGGTACTCAGTTGGTCACAAGCTACTTTTGTTCTGTAAATATATAAATATATATAAGCTTCACCTGGAAAAGCCCTGAGGTGTTGTGTGCGTTTAAGTTGTGTTACGCTATGTCTGTCGCTAGAGCTGCTGCACCAGTCAGGAGAGAATAAAATCCTCTGCAAATCCTATGTCTCCTCGAATTTTCTTTTGGCTTCTTGGCTCATGCCTTGCTTATCATGTGTTCAGCAAACAGTGCGCACAGTGAGATACATCAAGACAATCGGCGTCACATATAGGATCAGCAATACACGTCATTAAATTAAAAGGAATGGCATAATTAGTCATTTTAAAAATGTTCCAGTTAAAAAAATTAATATGCACGTCTAAGTATGTGCACTTGTTTTCAGAATGTTTTGAAGTGCCTTCTACCATATATTTCTATTATATATTTAAAATTAGACACTAATAATCATATTGACATAAATGTACTGATATTTCCCTAAAATTTATACTTTGCTTTTTAAGTTTAAAGAACTAGGTGGTGTAAAATGATGATAATTCAGCATATTTTATATTCACCATCATTTTTATAGTATTCAGTTCAGTTCAGTTCAGTTCAGTCGCTCAGTCGTGTCTGACTCTTTGCGACCCCATGAACTGCAGCACACCAGGCCTCACTGTCCATCACCAATTACCGGAGTTCACTCAGACTCACGTCCATCGAGTCAGTGATGGCATCCAGCCATCTCATCCTCTGTCGTCCCCTTTTCCTCCTGCCCCTGATCCCTCCCAGCATTAGAGTCTTTTCCAGTGAGTCAACTCTACGCATGAGGTGGCCGAAGTACTGGAGTTTCAGCTTTAGCATCATTGCATCCAAAGAACACCCAGGACTGATCTCCCAGGACTGGTTGGATCTCCTTGCAGTCCCACGGACTCTCAAGAGTCTTCTCCAACACCACAGTTCAAAAACATCAATACTTTGGTGCTCAGCTTTGTTCACAGTCCAACTCTCACATCCATACATGACCACTGGAAAAAACCATAGCCTTGACTAGACGGACCTTAGTCAGCAAAGGAATGTCTCTGCTTTTCAATTTGCTCGCTAGGTTGGTCATAACTTTCCTTCCAAGGAGTAAGCGTCTTTTAATTTCATGGCTGCAATCACCATCTGCAGTGATTTTGGAGCCCCAAAAAATAAAGTCTGACACTGTTTCCACTTTTTCTTCAACTATTTCCCATGAAGTGATGGGACCAGATGTCATGATCTTCGTTTTCTGAATGTTGTGCTTTAAGCCAACTTTTCCCTTAGAAGAAATGGAGTACCCATTATGGTCAAAAAGAGAGTCCAAAATGCAGTACTTGGATGCAACCTCAAAAACGACAGAGTGATCTCTGTTCATTTCCAAGGCAAACCATTCAATATCACAGCAATCCAAGTCTATGCCCCAACTAGTAACGCTGAAGAAACTGAAGTTGAACGGTTTTATGAAGACCTACAAGACCTTTTAGAAATAACACCCAAAAAAGATGTCCTTTTCATTCTAGGGGACTGGAATGCAAAAGTAGGAAGTCAAGAAACACCTGGAGTAACAGGTGTTTGGCCTTGGAATATGGAATGAAGCAGGGCAAAGGCTAATAGAGTTTTGCCAAGAGAATGCACTGGTCATAGCAAACACCCTCTTCCAACAACACAAGAGAAGACTGTACACATGGACATCACCAGATGGTCAATGACAAAATCAGACTGATTATATTCTTTGCAGCCAAAGATGGAGAAGCTATATACAGTCAACAAAAACAAGACCAGGAGCTGACTGTGGCTCAGATCATGAGCTCCTTATTGCCAAATTCAGACTTAAATTGAAAAAAAATAGGGAAAACCACTAGACCATTCAGGTATGACCTAAATCAACTCCCTTATGATTATACAGTGGAAGTGAGAAATAGATTTAAGGGACTGGATCTGATAGATGGAGTGCCTGATGAACTATGGACTGATGTTCATGACATTGTACAGGAGAAAGGGATCAAGACCATCCCCATGGAAAAAAAATGCAAAAAAGCAAAATGGCTGTCTGGGGAGGCCTTACAAATATCTGTGAAAAGAAGAGAAGCAAAAAGCAAACGAGAAAAGGAAAGATATAAGCATCTGAATGTAAATTTCCAAAGAATATCAAGGAGAGATAAGAATGTCTTCCTCAGCGATCAATGCAAACAAATATCTAGGGTAATATCATTCTATATATTTAGAGGACATACTTTAATTTTGATATTTGTTTGAGACAGTTAAGTACAAAAATCTAAACAAATATCAATTAATGTATTCCAAACACAAATTGGTGACTTTGGAAATGATCATGCTACAATAGGCAGGTTAAGTTTATTTGTTTTGCTTTTTTTTTTTATGTTTATTAAAACAAAATTAAATGTTGAATTGCAGTATAATTGACTATGTGGCACCCTATGAAGCTTTTTATTCTTCTTTTGGAAAGGTATATATAGAATAGAACGAGTTGGGACAGCTAGTTATTGCATGGGGCTTGGAACAAGTAACCAGTAAAATGATTAACATTTACTATTTTCCAAATTCCTCCTTAGGAACATAGTGTCAAATTTAAATTATTTTTCACTTTCATTTATTGGGCCTCTGTAGAATATGATAAAAGAAGATGCTCATACAAAATATAATAGGTCTTAAAAAAAAAGAAAAAAAATTAAACTAATCCACTAAGTTTGCTAATGACTCCTTGGACACTAAAGAAATATTTTTCCTTATCATTTTGTTTCATATCTAAATCTACAAAGCATTTAACATAAGTAATACATATTAATATGTCAATATACTGTCTGTGATATTTGAGATCTAGTTAGCATTTTTATTGGACTCCTGTGTTAACATTTTCAGAAATGGACTGTTATTAATTACCAATTTAAATCCATACTTTGATACCATGGGTCACTATTAAATGGGTCATTTCAGCAGTAATAGCTCTTACTAAGAGCAATACTTCAATTTCAGCAGATTTCAGTGTTAATAATTAAAGTGTGCATGTACCACAACCTATTTTTCATGGTAACTAGACAGCATAAGACATTAACATGATTCCATTCTTGATGAAAGATACCATTCCATTCCACTGCTATTTTCAAAAGCATTTCACTTCTCTTAATCTATTCTAATTAAAGGACACTGATTATTTACCTGTCATGTAAAAATAATAATTTCAAATCTTAACAGTAATCTGGGGAGGTATGATTGCTAAATTTGCTGGAAGAAAATATTACATATAATTTATTGTCATTTCATTAGTTCTCCAAAGCCTACTATCACTAGCATCATTAAGGACTGCAAGCACTCCTTTATGCATATTCATCTTCGAGAAATCTCAAATGTAAAATCTTGTGCAAATTATTTCTCTCAAGGTCTTATTTTTCTGCAGCCTACTCTGTATTCCAAAGAGATACCTAGAAATTTGTGCAGCAGGTTATGAGATAGCTGTTCTGAGATTATAGTTTTGTATCAATTAGTCTAGCTGTGGGATCTAGAAAGAAATTACCTACTCTTCTTGAGATATAGATTTCTCTTGAATATTATATTAACATTTTTTTCCTTCTGGTTCTGCAATTCTAAAGCATCATTTACTCTCTAATAAAAGATAGAAAAAAGCTAGAATTTTCAATAATCTCAATTCTAGAAAATGTCCTTTGACTTTATATGATAAATATCATTATATATATTAATGGAGCATGTTTTCTTAATATTGAATGGTTTGCCTTGGAGACGAACAGAGATCATTCTGTCGTTTTTGAGATTGCATCCAAGTACTGCATTTCGAAATCTTTTGTTGACCATGATGGCTACTCCATTTCTTCTGAGGGAATCCTGCCTGCAGTAGTAGATATAATGGTCATCTGAGTTAAATTCAACCATTCCAGTCCATTTTAGTTCCCTGATTCCTAGAATGTCGACTTTCACCCTTGTCATGTCTTGTCTGACCACTTCCAATTTGCCTTGATTCATGGACCTGACATTCCAGGTTCCTATGCAATATTGCTCTTTACAGCATTGGATCTTGCTTCTGTCACCAGTCCCATCCACAGCTGGCTATTGTTTTTGCTTTGGCTCCATCCCTTTGTTCTTTCTGGAGTTATTTCTCCTCTGAACTCCAGTAGCCTATTGGGCACCTAATGACCTGGGGAGTTCCTCTTTTGGTATCCTACCATTTTGCCTTTTCATACTGTTCATGGGGTTCTCAAGGCAAGAATACTGATGTGTTTTGTCATTTCCTTCACCAGTGGACCACATTCTGTCAGACCTCTCCACCATGATTCGCCCGTCTTGCGTTGCCCTGCAGGCATGGCTTGGTTTCATTGCGTTAGACAAGGCTGTGGTCCTAGTATGATTAGATTGACTAGTGTTCGGTGAGTATGGTTTCAGTGTGTCTGCATTCAATATCACAGTTATCCAAGGGTATGCCCCAGCCAGTAATGCTGAAGAAGCTGAGGTTGAATGGTTTTATGAAGACCCACAAGACCTTTTAGAAATAACACCCAAAAAAGATGTCCTTGTCATTATAGGGGACTGGAATGCAAAAGTAGGAAGTCAAGAAACACCTGGAGTAACAGGCAAATTTGGCCTTGGAATGCAGAATGAAGCAGGGCAAAGGCTAATAGAGTTTTGCCAAGAAAATGCACTGGTCATAGCAAACACCCTCTTCCAACAACACAAGACTCTACACATGGACATCACCAGATGGTCAACACCAAAATCAGATGGATTATATTCTTTGCAGCCAAAGATGGAGAAGCTCTATACAGTCAACAAAAACAAGACCAGGAGCTGACTGTGGCTCAGATCATGAACTCCTTATTACCAAATTCAGACTCAACTTGAAGAAAATAGGGAAAACCACTAGACCATTCAGGTATGACCTAAATCAAATCCCTTATGATTATACAGTGGAAGTGAGAAATAGATTTAAGGGCCTAGATCTGATAGATAGAGTGCCTGAGGAACTATGCGATGATGTTCATGACATGGTACAGGAGATAAGAATCAAGACCATCCTCATGGAAAAGAAATGTATAAGAGCAAAATGGCTGTTTGGGGAGGCCTTACAAATAGCTGTGAAAAGAAGAGAGGTGAAAAGCAAAGGAGAAAGGAAATATATAAGCATCTGAATGCAGAGTTCCAAAGAAGAGCAAGAAGGGATGAGAAAGCCTTCTTCAGTAATCAATGCAAAGAAATAGAGGGAAAAGAAAAAAAAAAAAAAAAAACAGAATGGGAAAGACTAGAGATCTCTTCAAGAAAATTAGAGATACCAAGGGAACATTTCATGCAAAGATGGGCTCGAAAAAGGACAGAAATGTTATGGACCTAACAGAAGCAGAAAATATTAAGCTGAAGTTGCAAGAATACACGGAAGAACTGTACAAAAAAGATCTTCATGACCAAGATAATCATGATGATGTGATCACTAATCTAGAGCCAGATATCTTGGAATGTGAAGTCAAATAGGCCTTAGAAAGCATCACGATGAACAAAGCTACTGAAGGTGATGGAATTCCTGTTGAGCTGTTTCAAATCCTGAGAGATGATGCTGTGAAAGTGTTGCACTCAATATGCTAGAAAAATTGGAAAACTCAGTAGTGGCCACAGGACTGGAAAAGGTCAGTTTTCATTCCAATCCCAAAGAAAGGGAATGCCAAAGAATGCTCAAACTACCACACAATTGCCCTCATATCACATGCTAGTAAAGCAATGCTCAAAATTCTCCAAGCCAGGCTTCAGCAATACGTGAACTGTGAACTCCCTGATGTTCAAGCTGGTTTTAAAAAAGGCAGAGGAACCAGAGATCAAATTGCCAACATCCACTGGATCATGGAAAAAGCAAGAGAGTTCCAAAAAAGCATCTATTTCTGCTTTATTGACTATGCCAAAGCCTTTGACTGTGTGGATCACAATAAACTGTGGAAAATTCTGAAAGAGATGGGAATACCAGACCAACTGACCTGCCTCTTGAGAAATCTGTATGCAGGTCAGGAAGCAACAGTTAGAACTGGACATGGAACCACAGACTGGTTCCAAATAGGAAAAGGAGTACATCAAGGTTGTATATTGTCACCCTGCTTATTTAACTTCTATGCAGAGTACATCATGAGAAACGCTGGACTGGAAGAAACACAAGCTGGAATCAAGATTGCCAGGAGAAATATCTATAACTTCAGATATGCACATGACACCACCTTTATGGCAGAAAGTGAAGAGGAACTCAAGAGCCTCTTGATGAAAGTGAAAGAGGAGAGCAAAAACGTTGGCTGAAATCTCAACATTCAGAAAACGAAGATCTTGGCATCCGGTCCCATCACTTCATGGGAAGTAGATGGGGAAGCAGTAGAAACAGTGTCAGACTTTATTTTGGGGGGCTCCCAAATCACTGAAGATGGTGACTGCAGCCATGAAATTAAAAGACACTCACTCCTTGGAAGAAAAGTTATGACCAACCTAAATAGCATATTCAAAAGCAGAGACATTACTATGCCAACTAAGGTCTGTCTAGTCAAGGCTATGTTTTATCCAGTGGTCATGTATGGATGTCAGAGTTGGACTGTGAAGAAAGCTGAACACAAAAGAATTAATGCTTTTGAGCTGTGGTGTTGGAGAAGACTCTTGAGAGTCCCTTGGACTACAATGAGTTCCAACCAGTCCATTCTAAAGAAGATCAGCCCTGGGATTTCTTTGGAAGGAATGATGCTAAAGCTGAAACTCCAATACTTTGGCCACCTCAGGCGAAGAGTTGACTCATTGGCAAAGACTCTGGTGCTGGGAGGGATTGTGGGCAGGAGGAGAATGGGACGACCGAGGATGAAATGGCTGGATGGCATCACTGACTTAATGGACGTGAGTCTGAGTGAACTCCGTGAGATGGTGATGGACAGGAAATCCTGGAGTGCTGCGATTCATGGGGTCACAAAGAGTCAGACACAACTGAGCGACTGAACTGAACTGATGTTTTCTTAATATTATATATATGACAATATATCTAACTATTTAAAGTTTAGATATATTTCTAAGCTTTTTAAAAGGAGATAATACAGAATGATTCAAATAGCCTTTGTCTTGAAACAACTATTTTATATATTATAGAAAAAGCACAGAAAATCTATGAAGACTTTTAGGAGGCTTAACAATAAGGACTGTCCAGCTTTTCTGGAAGTTCACCTCCCAGGCTCTTTGTAGAGATGAATTATTTTCTTTTCTATTCACACATGCATGCACATTAACACACAGTGTTCTATGTCAATATACTACTATTATAAAGTCAAAAAGAAAATAAGTAATGTTATTTTCTTATCCAATTGCCAATATTCTATTAGCATTATGCAGAAAACAAAGTATTTTCATTTTCTTTCAGTATTCTAGTATTCAAATATTTGAATAGTATTTTTATCATCAAGGAATTAGTCAGCCATAACTGAAATATCAGGAGGTCAGCCACGATGGCATTTTTAATCAGATCTCTGAAGGTAGAAAGGCTTATCTCTACTGGAAGGTAAATATAAGGCTGTAAAATTGTACTTGTTACTAAGACGTAAAGGTAAGGGTGTTGTTGCATGTCTAGTTTCATTATGTGGCTTTGTTCCTTAGAGAACTGCAATTTTCTTTATGTATTATTTCTTTCTTCACTGATCCATGTGCGTCACTAGATGTTAATATCTACCCTAGCTTGAAGATGGGCATGATTACTCTAAGACAGGTTTTCTCAGCTTCAGTGCAATTTACATTTTAGGCTAGATAATTTTTCGCTATGGAAGTGTGCCCTGCATGTAGTAGCTTTCTTATCACTCTTCCTAACCTCTACCCACCAAATATCAGTAGACCTGCTCTAATTATTCCAACCAAAATATGTCTCAGATATTGTCAAGTATCTCCTCAAGGGCAAAATCACCACCACCACAACCCCCAAATCACACCACTGGCACTGGTCTGAGAACATTATAAATATTCTTGCCATTTACTTGCTCAGGAATATGTTAGCAGATATAACAGGACTTCTGGAAAGATTTTGGGGAAAGTTTCAGCATTTCTAAAAGTGAACATTCTAAGATAGAGGCCATTTCAGTTCCTCCTCTAAGTATTGTAATGTCTGGAGATGGTGCCTGCAACTGCTACAGCATGCTTCTATAAATTTGAAGATGGGGTAAAGGTTAAGGATGATGACCGAATAGATGGGAAGATCCTGATAGATACTAAAGCCATCAGGTTAATGAATCAGCTGTTATTTAAGCCTACATTTGGACTCTTACTAATGTGATGAAAGTTATTTCTTTAGTCTATAAGCCAATATAAAGATTTGTTTTGATATTTAGAGAAAGAACACTTTATATGTTAACAGAAGGAAATATTATAAAATTTATATTGGATTTGACAGTATTTTTCCTTTGACTTCCCCCTTCTAACTCACCATTCCACCATACTCCTGATGGTTGAGAAGTTATATTAACAAAAAATATCTCTTTGGGTTTTTCAGATTTAGCAAAATGAAAAAAATAAAATTACTCTTTATTTAACAAAAATTAAGCTGATTAATATTACCTTGAAAATTCATAATTCAGATACAAGACTAATTTAAAAACATGTCTCTGTATGACTCTTGAGAATCTGTTGGACTTCAAGGAGGTCAAACCAATCAATCCTGAAGGAAATCAACCCTGGATATTAATTGGAAGGACTGATGTTGAAGCTGAAGCCCTGATACTTTGGCTGCCTGATGCAAAGAGCTGGTTGTAAAAGACCCTGGTGCTGTATACTAACACATATATATGGAATTTAGAAAGATGGTAATGATGACCCTGTATGCGAGACAGCAAAAGAGACACAGATGTATAGAGTGGACTTTTGGAGTCTGAGGGAGAGGGAGAGGGTGGGATGATTAGGGAGAATGGCATTGAAACATGTATACTATCATGTAAGAAACGAATCGCCAGTCTATGTTTGATGCAGGATACAGGATGCTTGGGGCTGGTGCACGGGGATGATCCAGAGAGATGATATGGGATAGGAGGTGGGAGGGGGCTCATGTTTGGGAACTCTTGTACACCCGTGGTGGATTCATGTCATTGTATGGCAAAACCAATACAGTATTGTAAAGTAAAATAAAGTAAAAATAAAAATTAACAAAAAAAAAAAAAAAGGAGAAGGGGGCATCAGAGGATAAGATGGTTAGATAGCATCACCTCCAACTCAATGGACATGAATTTGAGCAAACTCTGGGTGATAGTAATGGACAGGGATTTTGATGTGCTGCAGTCTATGGGATCACAAAGAGTGGGGCATAGCTTAGCAACTGAACAACAACAACTTCCCTTTCATGTCTGAGGAGCAGTATATATTAGATTCAGTGCAGGATAATTAGACTGTAATGTAGTATTTACTCAAGATGTGGAGGTGACTTTTTCCCCCATAGCTTTATTTATTTATTTATTTATTTTCCAAATAACAGCTTATTTATTTTTCTTTTTTTTTTTTTTTGAATAGAGTGGTTAAAATATTATGAGGGCATTTTTATTTTTATTTTTATTTTTTAATTTTTTTAAATTTTAAAATCTTTAATTCTTACATGTGTTCCCAAACATGAACCCCCCTCCCACCTCCCTCCCCATAACATCTCTGTGGGTCAATCTAACTTCAAGTTTTGTAACTTACTTTTCTGGATTAGTTCTAAAACATATTGTTGAAATTCAGACATATCACATCCATTGTACTGCAGCAACATGAATCATAGTTCTTCATGGTCTCTAAGCTCAAAAAATGAATTTTGGGGAAGAAGAAATTTCCTTGTCTACTGAGTACACTGTGACCTTTAACTTAAAAGAAGGCTGCCCTCTATATGATAGTACTTTCTTTATTGCAAATGAATAAAGATTAGGAAAATTTGCTTTTCCATTTTAGATGTATACATGATTAAATTTTAACTTTTAACTAAGATGATTTTATTTCATTGCCTCAATAAATCTTACATTTTTAGATAGCTGATTCATTGCCTTAATGTTGTAGAAATCTAACATGAAATCTCAGGAATGGAGATCAATATCACAATCCTTTCAAATTTGTGACTGGCCTTCATCAAATACATGTGCAAACCCAGATGTAGCTACAAATACAGTCACAGAAAGAGACCAAACAAAAAATCTAGTATTAATTTCATTATTAACGTATTGCTGAAAAGTCCTTGTAAAGGATAATCATTTTCAGGAATCAGCATATATCCACAGACTGAAAACTGCTGCATATCAAATTGTTCATCTTCTTTGATCCTGCCTCTCATCCTTCCATATTATAAGCTTTAGTGTCTCTAAACCAACAACATTTTTTTGTTGTTGATTTAGATTTTGTTGTTGATACTTATTTATTGATTGGTTATTACATTTTCACTCTTTCTCCCCTCTTTGGAAACCTCTTGTCTTTCCTACCCAGTATATATTCTTGTCATTGATTATAATACTTTCCTTTTAAACACCATTATATCACATGCCCCTTCTCACTTTGTGAGAATTGCTTGGCAAAGTCACAATATTAATTGCATCTACTTTTAGGCTACTCTTATTTTCACTAAAGCTGTCAAATGTGAATACAAAGAAACAAAAAACACTTTACCACTCTATCTGTTCTCTAATTGTATAATTGTGAACCTCAAGTGAACACCGAGTGCTGCCCAGTCACCATAATGTAGTTCTTTATTCTCTTCTATCTTCTACTTGAAAACGATTTCACACTATCCTAGGTCTCCAAAATGCTATCACTTCCTTCTCTATCCTATTCTCATGCCATATCTTTGTTTCCTACCTCAAGAACCATAAGCAAGAGATTCCAAGTGATGCCTACCATCATGTATACCTATCATGTAATACCAGTAGCCTTCCATCTCCTTAAAAATGGTTCATTTAATATTCTTGCACATCTGATTTCATGGAAAATCCATATTGACAGATTATGGTTGATCTGCCAAAAACTCTGAAGTCATGAATGTCCTTTTCTCTCTCACAACTTCTCTCTCTCTCCACTGCATTTTTGAGATATCTTGTAGGCTATACTTTCAAAACTCATAATGAATCTGATCCTGAATTATTATCCCTACTTCCAGTAATTCACTCTAACACTATATAATTTAAATAACCTCTAATATGTCTTTGCTTCTATTCTTTATTCAGGAATTGTATTCTCAACATAGTTGCTATAGATATTCTTATATAAACCTTCCTTGGACTCAGTGAGTTAGCCCAATTTCTTTCTAATAAATTATTCTTGCATCTTTTATTTTTTCTTTTGATGATTTGAAATGTTTAATTTTACTTTCAAATAACTGCTTTACCCAGCTTTTTAAGTGTCTGGTCATGTGATTTTTCTATGTTCATTTCTGTAGTTCTCATTGCACTGTATACGTTTCTAGGCAGAAGTATTTTATTATATATCCAGATCATTGCAGACTTCAACTATTTTTTTAATAAAAATAGTTTATTTTTTAACTTTTATTCATTAGTAGATAGTATTTGTAACTAAATCAGGATTTCATCTGAACATCAAATGACATAAAATATGGCAAATCTTTTTTTTTAATTTTTTATCTTTGCTGAATAGCTAATATATGTGAATATTTTACTTAATTCTGGGGATATACTGACTTATAATACAATGTTTCTAATCTCAGGGAAAGTTTTATGAAAAATAGTTGCAGTAGAGTATATAACAAGCATTTAAATGCGTGTATTTCTGTGGAGGTAATCAATTAAGAGTGTTACAAAAGCTTATGAAAATTGTGGAAGCTTTTGAATTCCACACTAAAGAACTAATATAACTTTTTCAGGCAGAGAGGAGAAGAAGAGGAAGAAAGGCATCATGAGCAGGCAGCAAACAAATGACTCTGTATTGGGAGATGGTAACATTTGTAGGGGAGAGTTAGGAGCTGAGATGTGAGAGGCAGGCTTCTTCAGCTCATATCTGTTCTCTACCAGCCATTCAAGACTAAACAGGATAGTGAAAACTCTTTTTTCAGTGTTTCATATCTAATTTCTTTATTGTTTTCAGAGATAATAGCCTACATTTCTTCTCTGTGAATATTTTTGGTTATCTATTACATGTTATAGTCATTTGTTTCAGCTTTAACATAGTGGTTTTCTGCATTCACAATTAAACACATTGTTCTTCCCATAATCTTTACTGTTAATGCTCATAATTAGTCACTTTCTTCTTAATGGATTCACTGAAAACTAGCACTTTAATCACTGCAAAAGAAGTGCCTACGAATAGCCCAAAGCAAAGGGAAAAGTTGTAAGCTACAACTATTTTAACTGATGAAGGGGCCATAAGGGAAATACAATCCTTACAAGTTATGAATAGCTTATAATTCTCGTATCTCCTTTTTTTATTATTATTCAATAAATACTAATGATTAAACCATAATTATATGGTATGGTATTATGTCATGTCATACTAAACTACGAATAAAATCCCTACTTAGCATCTGAGACACGACTGAAGCAACTTAGCAGCAGCAGCAGCTGCAGCATCTGAGAACATGAAATTACCATTTCCCCCCATGAGATAAATCCTTGTAAAGAAAGTTGTATCACATAATTTGTTGTTTCTTTTCTGCATGTTCTGAAATGTGAGGTTCAGATAAATGTGAGATTTAGTGCTTTATAAAATGTGCATTAAGAAAATTAAAAAGAGATAGGGACAGACACTGTTCATTGGAAAATGACCAAAAAGCTTGGTTTCAGTTTCTTGCTCTCTTTCTTATTATACACGTTGTCTTTAATAATCCCCTTGCATTTATGAAAGTTTCAAATATGTAATAATAATAATAATAATAAATTTATCATAGTGCTTTTTAATATATATATACCATCTACTTTCACTTTGTGGAACACATTAGTTTTCTTCTCTAGTCACCTGTCCCCTTTCCATTTACTTTTACTTTTTCCTCTGTTCACCAAATATATATATGCTGCTGTTGCTGCTAAGCCTCTTCAGTCGTGTCCAAATCTGTGCGACCCCATAGACGGCAGCCCACCAGGCTCCCCCGTCCCTGGGATTCTCCAGGCAAGAACACTGGAGTGAGTTGCCATTTCCTCCTCCAATGCATGAAAGTGAAGTTGCACAGTAGTGTTCGACTCTTAGCAACCGCATGGACTGCAGCCCACCAGGCTCCTCCGTCCACGGGATTTTCCAGGCAAGAGTACTGGAGTGGGGTGCCATTGCCTTCTTTTTTCCTTACAAAAAAACTAAAATATTTGAATATTTTTCTTTAAGATGCATATTTTGAAATATTTTAATGTATATTTTATTTGTCAGCATCTCTATACTTATGGAACAAATCTTATTGTAATAATATCTAGATTCTGATTAAGAAAAATATAACTTGGATTTCTAATAAAGGGCTTTAATTATGCTAACCAAGTAGCATTTATTCTTGGCATATTATGTAAGGAACATTTTTGTTTATCATGTTGTGTTTTCTCACAATTTCTTTTTTTGCCAATTTGAATACCCAAAATTATTAAGGTTCTTGGTATGATTTTTAATTTTGTTACCATTTCCAGACTAATGGTTCTCCTTTCTCAGTTTTATTTATTGAATGTATTCTCATTATGAATTATATAAAAAAATGTGATGCATCACTTGAGCATTGAAAAAATGGCACTGATAAATGATATACATTTTAACATGGATGCTCTTAAGCATTATTCTTAAAATAGCTATTTCACTAGCAACCTTAGTTGATTAACATATTGTCAAAGAAATACAGGGGAAAAGGAGTCAGGAAAGTATTTTATAATACATCTTATTAACATAAGCTTTGGAGTAGTACAGAATCTAATTTTAAGACTTATAAACAAGACAAAATATTTTATTAAGATGTGATATCTGAGGGTTCCACATACTGATGTGCAACTCTTTTTGTTTTTAATTCTCAGTTTATTGAACTAGAATATGTCGGCTAATGTTCAAGGATTTACTTGTTTAAAGGTATATTTTCATGTGAAGTGGTCTAAAGGAAAACAAACAAAAATCATGACAGTTTCTCAATATATTACTCCTTTCTATCTAAAATATTTTATAATGATTGAGTGAAATGGCATTTCTGTATTTTCCTTTTTCTTTTCTTCTATGATTGTTCTTCCATTTTTATCCTTTTAGGATTCTTGTATGAATAAAACAGAGATCAAGCTAGAAATCCAATTTGAATGATAGGCACCATTATAATCTCAAAAGTGTTTTTCTATTTAGATGACACTAAGTGCTCCCTGAATGGGTCAAGATGGTCACATCTGGCTCCAGAATCTTCACAAGACATATCTCACCACTCATACACTAAATACTGAGTGTGTCTCATATATATATATTTTTCTTTAGACAGACATAGAAACATCAGGCTATAAATTAATTCCTTGATAAGACTACTAAAATAATCAGATTAATAGCATAAGAATGTTATGCACCAATATATATTTTTAAAAATGTTTCTTACACAGTTTTAATAAATCAGTTATTCTATTAAAATAAAATATCACTTAAAAACAACATAATCACACAGAAAAGGTAAACAAATAAAAACTAAATTGTAGTAGACAGGACAAGTAGTTATTACCAACCTACAAGTAAACACCTGCTACTGAGTTTAAGCTTGTACTGGCCACCCATAAGAGAAGTCAATAAATTAAGAGATGAGGTGTTGTGACAAGAAATAACAACCTTATTCAAAAAGAAATAAAAACTTCATTTCAAAAGACTGAGAAAATTGCAGACTAGTTTCCCAAGTGAAATGAAATTGTTCAGTCATTTCTGACTCTTTGCAACACCATGGACTATAGCCCACCAGACTCCTTCATCCATGGGATTTTCCAGGCAATAATACTGGAGTGGGTTGCCATTTCCTTCTCCAGGAGATCTTCCCGACCCAGGGATTGAACCCGGGTAGTGTCCCAAGGAACGATTTTATTGCAGATTAGAATTCAGGCTTCTTTTACACCAAAACGGGAGGGGCTGTGGCTGACTGTTGCAAACTTCTTGGTATTAGCCAAACCCCAGAGGTGATGTGATAATCCTTTGTTTTTCAGTTGCTCGTGTAGGTCTGGTCAAGATATTCCTGTAAACCTTCCAACAGAACAAACATTGTTTTCAATTCTGCAGCTTTTTATCTCCATATGCATGTAAACTGTTATACGTGTAAAGGTCAAGTAAGGGAGGCTGAGCCTTGAGAAGTGGCTATTTTGCACATTTCAGGCTATAGGAAATGCTCCGTTATAAAGGTGCAGAGTTAGCATGACTAAGCATGGGTAAAGGAAAACAAAGTTTAGAGCTAAAATAATAGATCCAACATGGAGTCAGGTTTGTTCTCCTTTGTTACACACTACTCCAAAGAAGTGAGATATTATTTTAATTTTTCAAATTCCTTCACAGCTAAATTTGGATGTACTAAATATGCCATAAATTTCAGGAGAATTAGAAGAAGGCAATGTAAATAGAAATCACTGACCAGATCCCCTTACACTGATGCTAATGCAAGAATATCAGAGTAGTTTTAAATTACTATTTAAAGCTGTACTATGAATATGGGTTGTATTGAGCAAAATATTTTTGAACAAGACTCAACCTCAACACAACTAATATATTTTTTTATTTTTTTTTTATTTTTATTTTTTTTTTACTTTTACAATACTGTATTGGTTTTGCCATACATTGACATGAATCCACCACATAAAAACACATAACATTAGACCTATCCTCAATATATTTCTAAGTGTACAAGCACGGTATAATATTGTAGACTACAAGCTCCAGATATCTGGAGCTTATTCACTTCACAGAACTGAAATTTTATACCCATTGAACATCTCTCCAGTCTGTGGAAAACACCATTCTACAATCTATTTCTACAATTTTGACTATTTTACATACCTTATATAAGTGGGGTTATGCAGTGTTTATCCTCTGTAACTGGCTTTTTTTTACTCAGCAAAAGGCCATCCAATTGTATTCATGTTGTTTTGTTATGACAGGATTTCTTATTTTTTAATGCTGGATAATATTACATTAAATGTATATACCAGATTTTCTTTATGCATCCATCTACTGATAAACGTGCAGTTCAGTTCAGTTCAGTCACACAGTCGTGTCCAACTCTTTGCGACCCCATGAATCGCAGCACGCCAGGCCTCCCTGTCCATCACCAACTCCCGGAGTTCACTCAGACTCACATCCATCGAGTCAGTGATGCCATCCAGCCATCTCATCCTCTGTCGTCCCCTTCTCCTCCTGCCCAAAATCCCTCCCAGCATCAGAATCTTTTCCAGTGAGTCAACTTTTCGCATGAGGTAGCCAAAGTACCGGAGTTTCAGCTTTAGCATCATTCCTTTCAAAGAACACCCAGGTCTAATCTCCTTCAGAATGGATTGGCTGGATCTCCTTGCAGTCCAAGGGACTCTCAGGAGTCTTTGCCAACACCACAGTTCAAAAGCATCAGTTCTTCATTGCTCAGCTTTCTTCACAGTTCACCGCTCCCATCCATACCTGACCACTGGAAAAACCAGAGCCTTGACTAGACGGACCTTTGTTGGCAAAGTAATGTCTCTGCTTTTCATTATGCTATCTAGGTTGGTCATAACTTTCCTTCAAAGGAATAAGAGTCCTTTCATTTCATGGATGCAATCACCATCTGCAGTGAATTTGCAGCCCAAAAATATAAAGTTTGACACTGTTTCCACTGTTTCCCCATCTATTTCTCATGAAGTGATGGGACCAGATGCCATGATCTTCGTTTTCTGAATGTTGAGCTTTAAGCCAACTTTTTCACTCTTCATTTTCACTTTCTTCAAGAGGCTTTTTAGTTCCTCTTCACTTTCTGCCATAAGAGCGGTGTCATCTGCATATTTGAGGTTATTGATATTTCTACCAAAAATCTTGATTCCAGCTTGTGCTTCTTCCAGCCCAGCTTTTCTCATGATGTACTCTGCATATAAGTTAAATAAGCCGGGTGACAATATACATCCTTGACGTACTACTTTTCCTATTTGGAACCAGTCTGTTGTTCCACGTACAGTTTTAACTGATAAATGTTAGTTGTTTCCATATCTTTGTTGTTGTTTAGTCACTAAGATATATCTGACTGTTATACTATCCCATGGTCTGTAGTGCACCAGTTTCCTCTGTCCATGGGATTTTCCAGGCAAGAATACTTGTGTGCATTGTTGTTTCCTTCTCCAAGGGATCTTCCTGATTTAGGGATGGAACTGTATCTCTTGCATTGGCAGGCAGTTTCTTTACCACTGAGCCAACAGGGAAGCCCTTCCATTTCTTGGCTATTGTATATAAAGCTGTCCTGAACATCGATGTTCCAATATGTCTTTGAGATTCTGATTTCAAATTATATATATATATATATATATATATATATATGTCCCAAAGCAGCATTACTGGATCATATGATAATTTTATTTTTTTAAGTTTTTTTGAGGAAACTTTATACTGTTTTCCATAATGCCTGTACCATTTTAAATTTCCACCAATAGTATACATGCATTCCAATTTCTCTACATCCTTACCAATGCTTTTAAATCTTTTTTTTATTTTTCTAACATCCATTCTAAGAGCTGTGAAATATTATCTCATGGTTTTGATTTTCATTTCCCTGATGATTAGTGATATTTAGCATCTTCTCATATAGCTGTCAGTCATTTGCATTAATTGTTTGGAGAAATTTCTATTCATGTCCTTTGCCCATTTTTAATCAGGTTGGTTTTTGCTATTGAGTTGCTAGCTCCTTATGTATTTTGGATACTAACCCTTTATCGAAGACATAGTTTGTAAATATTTTATCACATTCCATTGATTGCCTTTTCACTTTGCTGATTGTTTCCCTTGTTGTGCAGAAGCTTTTTAGTTTGATGTAGTTCCATCTTTTTTTTTTTTTTTTTTTTTTTCACTTCTGTAGCCTGTCTTTTGCTTTAGTTCTTAGGTGTCCTAGGCATGCCATGTCCTTCAGCACTCCATGAGGGGAGACAGAAACCATTCCCTTGAATAACTCACTAGAACGATGTTGGATGAATGCTCTACTCTCTCTTTTCCCAGATGAATTTGTGGGCCAAATTTTCACGTGAATTTCTCTTGACACAGCTTGCCAGCTTGATGTGAAGACTGACATGGTAAAGTGAAATCACTCTCCTTATTCATTTTCATGCAGTTATTTTTGGATTTGTGCTTGTCTGAGGACTTAAACTACTTGACTAAATTCTGACATCTCAGCAAGTAATTTGGTCCACACATTGCTGTTAAATCAATGTTGCTGCAAGAAACTATGGCTGGGATTCCTCCTCTGCCATTTTACTGACATAACTTCTTATATATCTCTGTTTTTTTTTTCTTTGTTAAACATATTCATTCATGTGAATTTTATATACTCAGATATATGATGTACTGTTAAAAGATAAACTTAACCATATTGAATATTTTGAGTTTATTTGAACATTCATCTATTTGAATGGGGCAGCACTCAAATCAGAAATGGTTCAGAGGGTTCCATCCATGGGAGATAAGGGAAAGACACCTGAGAATTCCCTGGCAGCCTAGTATTAGACAGTGCCTCACTTTAAAGTCCAGGTTCAATCCCTGGTCAGGGAAGTAAGAGGGGAACTAATATTCCACAAACAACACAGTACAGCTAAAAAAAGAAAACAAACAGTGCCAAAGCATAAAAAAGAATGTATTCGATGGGTTATAGCTTAAAGCCCAATTGGCTGTTACAACTGGTTGCCATTAGGCTTTGATTTCTTTTTCACACAAAGCATGATTTATTATTAACATTTATCACTGGCTAGAGAGCAAAGAGAATAAAAAGATCAGTTAAAAAGTGAATGTGGAGAGGTGCGTGCTGCAGCTTGAGCTTTAGAGGTAGGAGGGAAAGAATAGCACTAGGGGAATGTCACCTGGCTTCAGCTGTAGAGGTGAAAGGGGAAGGGTAGCATCAGGGGATGCCACTTCTTGGCTAAGCCCTGCCTCTTGGGCCAGGCTCCCCTCCACTCCAGCTCACCTACAGGGAATGGCACCCCTGTCACTGGCCTGCCATAGACCTTCCTGCTTTTCTCTGTTGGCTGCTTTTGGCAACTAAAAAGACAAGTGCTCTCTTCCCAAGGATGTGCCCCAGGGTTTTCTCAGGCATTTATAGTATTAGATTTTTGGTTTGAATATTTAAGCTACAACAGCCTTAGTGCCTTCAGTCTAAAGTTCTCCTTGTTTAATTAATTTAGCAATAGGAATATATGTAAACTGTATGCTGTTTAGAATTAAATGTATCCAGAAGAAAAGATTATGTTTGAAATGATGCATATATTTTCTAACTAACTAACTCAATGATTAGTTAGATTTTTCATCTGAATGAAACCAATGTGAATTACCGAATGCCATAGTCGTTTGAATATACTTATATGTTATCAGAATTTTATAATAATAATAACTTTTCACATGACTGGGAATAATCAGAAAAAGCTCATTCCCTCTTTAAATAAAACATACTATCTATGTTTAAAAGAGAACCTAAGCTGCTTATTTTGATTTCTGTACTATGGCTTAATTGTATTGTGTTATAAACATCTAGAAAATTGTAATTTAAGAATGAGTTATTATACCATAAAATGATTTCTACTGATTAAAATAAAGGTTTTTACTATATGCATAATTAATCTTTAATTTTAACTTGAACTTAGAATCTGAAATGGAAAACAATTAAGAGCTAATACATTCTGGAACCTTTATCTTTCATGTGGACTTACAAAATGTATTGACTTTTCTCCAGGGCTGATTAAAAATAATTTTAAATTAAATTGCATTGCACAAATTAACTGAAAATAAATTTTTTCTTACAGAAATTATTTCCTTCATAGCTGTCTAACTTTAAAGGACTCATTTCTCTTTATATTTACTTGTTGCTGTTGTTTAGTCACTAAGTTACATCAGACTATTTTGCTACACCATGGACTAGAGCCGCCCAGGCTCCTCTGCCCAAGGGATTTTCCAGGCAAGAATACTGGAGTGAGTTGCCATGTCCTTCTCCAAGGCATCTTCCCAACCCAGGGATGGAACCTGACTTCCCTGCATTGGCAGGTGGATTCTTTACCATTGAGCCACCTGCAAATTCCTTATATTTACATGAAAATACTTTTATTTCTCATAAGATTCTGAATAGTTTGAAGATATCTAAATGATAAGAAAGGCATAGAGTGTAAATATGGTATCTGCATTTTTGTTGGATATTTTAAAAAATACAAATTTCTTTAAGTGTAGGTAAATGTGTCAACTTAGAATTTATGTTTTCTAACAAGTTCGCAGATAACTTGAAATATACAGTATGGGTATTTAGTTTAATTTTATTTATTTGTTGCAAACATAAAGTATTGTTAATGCAATATTAACATAAACTGATTTATCTTAACTTGAAATATAAAGCATCATACAGTGAATAAAAATGAGAATAAGGAAATAATTTCTCAAAAATAGTTAAATGTTATAAACTTGAACATATATTATTTTCTGATTTCTTAAAACTCTAATTTAAATTATTTTTCCTAGTCAGAATCTCACCCTACCGATCATAATTCTCTGTCTTTTCTCTACAAATGCTGGAGATCTAGACACTCTTCAAATATTGAAGAAAGGAAAGAATATCAAGACATTATATAATTCATTGGACAAGTAATTGCTGTGTCTTCTCTCAGCCTCATGCCTGTCTTAAAATAATCTAATTTAGACAACTGTATCAACTGCATTTATTTTTAAGACTGATGACTTATTTTAAACACATTAAGAATAGTTAATGAGGCTTCTTTCTGGAGAATAAAACTTTATGTTGAGATGACAAAATATAGTCACAAGGTTCTACATTTGCTGACCACTGGTGAATTTTAGTAACTGCATTACTCACCTCATTTCATTCTAGGCTCATTAAATTCAGCGTGCTTTATCTAATATATCACTTTCATTAGAATTTAGCAATTCTTTTGTTTGATAAGGATGTGAGTGCCTAATCCAAGCTCTAGTTGAATGACTAACTGACTGACCAACATAGGATAATTATTTCCTTTAGTTGAGACCCAGGATTGCAATGCATACTGATTAATACAATGTGTTAACATTGTAAAAGAACTAGCAGAAAATGAAAGCCAAAAAATCATGCTTAAAAAATAATTAAAAGCGCTTGGCAGTGTGCTTAAAACGTTTGAATAAACTGTACTTCGTATAACACTTTTATATACTGCATCTAATTTAAGACATGTAAACAATTATTTCAATTAAATACGCCAAAGAATTGACGCTTTTGAACTGTGGTGTTGGAGAAGACTCTTGAAAGTCCCTTGGACTGCAAGGAGATCCAACCAGTCCATCCTAAAAGAGATCAGTCCTGGGCGTTATTTGGAAAAACTGATTCTGAAGCTGAAACTCCAATACTTTGGCCACCTTATGCGAAGAATTGACTCATTGGAAAAGACTCTGATGCTGGGAGGAATTGGGGACAGGAGGAGAAGGGGACGACAGAGGATGAGACGGCTGGATGGCATCACTGACTCGATGGACGTGAGTCTGGGTGTGCTCCGGGAATTGGTGATGGACAGGGAGGCCTGATGTGCTGCAATTCATGGGGTTGTAAAGAGTCAGACATGACTGAGTGACTGAACTGAACTGAAACACTTTTTAAAAACAATTTGGAGGACGATTAACATATGTATTTAATGAGAACGTTTTCTATGTGCCAGGCATCTTTCTCAGAAATTCAGATACATTAGTGAACAAAAGACCAAAACTCTTGCTGCTTGGAGCTTATATTTTAGCTATAGTGGATAGACATCATATAAGCTGTGTAATAATTGTTATATCTTATATAAAAAGTTAATGAATATTGTGGGAAAAGTAAAGGAATTAATTATACAAAGAGTCATGAGACTTTGGAAACATGTCAATATGGTGAAATGAATGAATTTAATTAACATAAATATATTTATGAGCCCCTGAACATAAATATGAAGTGTCTTGTTTTTCCTTAAAAAACAATTGACTTTCCCCACATTCTGTATTGGTATCTTCAGAAACTGATTTCCCTTTATTTGGTCCTACATACCCCAGAAGTACAAGGTATTGGCTTTCCACCCTATAATCACGCCCAATTTAGCTCAGCCTATCTAATTTTTTGGTTCAGTTGTGTCTGACTCTTTGCTACACCATGGACTCTAGCCCACAAGACTCCTCTGTCCATGGGATTCTCCAGGCAAGATTACTAGAGTGGATTGCCATTCCCTCCTCCAGGGATCTTTCCAACCCAAGGACTGAAACCATGTCTCTACGTCTGCTGCATTGGCAGGCAGATTCTTTATCTGGGAACCCCCACTAAAATGAAAGGATCATGAAAAATAATTTATATCTTGACTCTAAGCATATGTCTCTTATTTACCACCTTTTTTCTTTTCTTTTCCTAATATATTCTTTCCTCATATATTTACATTGTGTGTGTGTTCACTCAGTTGTCTGACTCTTTGCAACCCTAGGCACCATAGCCCATCAGTCTCCTCTGTCCATGGCATTTTCCCAGCAAGAATGCTGGAGTGGGTTGCCATTTCCTCCTCCAGAGGATCTTCCTGCAATGGCAGGTGGGTTACCACCTGGGAAGCCCAACCCCGAGGTATGTGTAATATGTTAATACGCCACACACTGCCATCTGCTGGAGAAGGATAAAATAAAAATCCGATATTAGCTTCCACTGAGGGGTTGTGTGTGTGTGTGTGTGTGTGTGTGTGTGTGTGTGTGTGTGTCAGTGGTAGTGGTTGGTGGAATGAGAGTGATGTTAATGAAACAAAATGTACTATTTTTTATGAGCCCTATTTAAAAATAGCTTTTGTTTAAAAGACGATTCACCAAAGAATGAAATTTTGAAGTCTCAAATTGCATCCTTAGATTTCTAAGTGACAATGAAAAATATTCCAGCAAAGTCTCTCAAACATACTCAGTGCTTACCTATCCTAACTTGTGATTCAGTTGCAGTGGTGTGTACTTGCAACCATTTCAGCACAATTTTCCTGTTAACATTAGAATTTTATTGAGAAAAATTAAGTTAACTGGATCACACTAAATCAGAATTTTATTATATTTCTGTGAACATTCTATATAACTTCTACCAGAATGAATAAAATAACCCAGAAATCATATGATAGACATTTGTGCTCACATTTTTGCTACTAAAAGCTAGTATATTTGACATATACATCATGTTAGAAAAATATAATCATATAAGTATCAAAATAATTATTCACTATGCATATAGTGGATAGACATCATATAAACATCATATAGGCTCCAAAATCACTGCAGATGATGATTGCAGCCATGAAATTAAAAGACGCTTACTCCTTGGAAGAAAAGTTCTGACCGACCTACATAGTATATTCAAAAGCAGAGACATTACTTTGCCGACTAAGGTCCCTCTAGTCAAGGCTATGTTTTTTCCAGTAGTCATGTACAGATGTGAGAGTTGGACTGTGAAGAAGGTTGAGCGTTGAAGAATTGATGCTTTTGAACTGTGGTGTTGGAGAAGACTCTTGAGAGTACCTTTGACTGCAAGGAGATCCAACCAGTCCATTCTGAAGGAGAACAGCCCTGGGATTTCTTTGGAAGGAATGATGCTAAAGCTGAAACTCTAGGACTTTGGCGACCTCATGCGAAGAATTGACTCATTGGAAAAGACTCTGATGCTGGGAGGGATTGGGGGCAGGAGGAGAAGGGGACAACAGAGGATAAGATGGCTGGATGGCATCACTTACTCGATGGACATGAGTCTGGGTGAAATCCGGGTGATGGTGATGGACAGGGAGGCCTGGCGTGTTGTGATTCGTGGGGTCGCAAAGAGTCAGACACAACTGAGTGACTGAACTGAACTGATGCATATAGGTTATATTTTATTTTTAAAACCATATATATTATTTGTTAATGTGAACAACTTCAGATATGAAGATGATACTACTCTAATGGCAGAAATTGAAGAGGAATTAAAGAGCCTCTTGATTAGGGTGAAAGAGGAGAGTGAAAAAGTCAACTTAAAACTCAATGTTAAAAAAAATAAGATCATGGCATCCAGCACCATTATTTCATGGCAAATAGAAGGAGAAAAGTTAGAAGCAGTGACTGATATTTTCTTGAGCTCTAAAATCACTTCTAATGGTGGCTGTAGCCATGAAATCAGAAGACAATTGCTTCTTGGAAGGAAAGCTATGACAAACCTAGACAGTGTGTTGAAAAGATGAGACATCACTCTGCCAACAAAGGTCCATATAGTCAAGCCTATGGTCTTCCCAGTGGTCACGTGCTGTTGTGACATCTGAACCGTAAAGAAGGCACAGTGTCAAAGAATTGATGTCTTTTAACTGTGATGCTATAGAAGACTTCTGAGAGTCTTTTTGTCAGAGAGAAGATCAAGCCAGTCAATCTTATAGGAAATTAACTGGGAATAATCATTGGAAGGACTGATGCTGAAACTGAAGCTTCAGTATTTTGTTGAGCTGATGTGAACAGGTGATTCATTCAAAAAGTCTCTAATTCTGGAAAAGATTTAGGGCATAGGGAAAAGAGGGCATCAGAGGATAAGATGGCTGGGTGGCATCACTGATGCAATAGACATGAACTTGGGCAAACTCTGGAAAGTGGTGAGGGATAGGGAGGTCTGGTATGGTGTAGTCTGTGGGATTGCAAAGAGTCAGACATGACTGGGAGACTGAAAAACAGCAGCAATACTTTGCTATCTATCATCATATTTAAGATCAGAAGCACATGTGGACAATTGGGCTAGAAACATATCACATATAATATTTTAATATGTAATATTATCCATTAAAGTAACCAGGACAAGATTTGGGACTGCCTTACATACTCCTGTGGAACTCCAAAATTGCAACTAGTTGCTGATGCAATTTTGTACTGAAGAATGTTGGATCCCATCAGAAAAAGATACCCACATCCAAGGGCAAAGCAGAAGTCCCAACAAGGTGACAGGAGGGGCAAAATCGTGTTTAAAGTCAAACCCCATACCCACCAGAGATGCTCAGAGGACTCAAACGAAACTTTGTGTGCACCAAGACCCAGGGACCATACAAGAGACTGAGCCATACCTACCTTTGAGTGAGTGTCTCCTGCAAAGTCACAGACCAGTAGGGGCTGCCATTGGGATGGGGGCTCTGGCTGCAACAGACCTGGGAGGCACTGCATGTGGCATAAATTCTCTTGGAGGAGGTCACCATTAGCTCCACCATAGATTCACCAAGCAGAAGACCCTCAAACTGGATAACAACTATATTAAATAAGTTCTCACACTGATGCAAATGTTCTAGAGCACACAACACAACCCCCAACCTGGGATCCAGCAAAGAGACTGAGAACCTTAAGGGAATTTGTCTTTAAAGACAAGTGGAATTTGATGCAGAATTTCCAGAGGACTGGGAAAACACTCTTGAAATGGACCAGAAAAACTTTGTGCACACTAGAACCCAAGATAAAGGAGTAGTGAACCCATAAGAGACAGAGCCATACTTGGCTTTTAGTGTTCAAGAATCTCCCACGGAGGCATGAGGTGACAATGGCCTGCTGCAGAGTCAGGGGCACTGAATACAACAGACCTGGGAGCCACAGGACATGTTGACATGAGTCCTTTTGAAGGAGATCACTGTTACTGCCACTGCCTCTACTATAATTTAGCTTTAGATTGAACTACAGGGAAGGAACAGAGACCCACCCATCAACATAAAATTGATTTAAAGCATCATTGAGGATGACTCTGCCCATCAGATCAAGAACCAGATTCCCCCAGAGCCAGTCCCTCCCATCCAGAAGCTTCCAAAAGTCTCTTATCCTTATCAGTCAATTACAGAAAACTAACCAAACTGATCACATGGATCAAAGTATACTCTAACTCAATGAAACTTTGAGAAATGCTGTGTCGAGCCACCCAGGATGGGTGGGTCATGGTGGAGATTTCGGACAAAATGTGATCTATTGGCAAAGGGAATGGCAAACCACTTCAGTATACCTGGCTTGAGAACATTTAAACGGTATGAAAAGGCAAAAATATATGACACTGAAAGATGAACACCCAGGTTGGTAGGTGCCCAAGGCTGAGCCAAAGTAAAACGACAATCAGTTGTGGATGGGACTGGTGATGGAAGTAAAGTCTGTTACTGTGAAGGGCAATATTGCATAGGGACCTGGAACGTAAAGTCCAAGGGTTGAGGTAAATTGGAACTGGTCAAACAGGAAACAGCAAGAGTAAACATTGACACTTAAGGAATCAGTGAGCTAAAATGGACCGGAAAGGGTGAATTTAATTCAGATGACCATTGAATCTACTATTGTGGACAAGAATTCCTTAGAAGAAATGGAGTATCCCACATAGTCAACAAATGAGTTAAAAATGCAATTTCAAAAATGACGGAATTATCTCTGTTCATTTCCAAGGCAAACCATTCAATATTACAGTAACCCAAGTCTATGCCCCAAACACTAATGCTGAAGAAGCTGAAATGGAATGGTTCTATAAAGACCTGCAAGATCGTATAGAACTAACACCAAAAATAGATGTCCTTTCCATTATAAGGGGTCGGAAGGGAAAAGTAGGAAGCCAAGATATACCTGGAGTAACAGGCAATTTTGGCCTTGGAGTACAAAATGAAGCAGGGCAAAGGCTAACAGATTTTTGCCAGGAGAACACACAGATCACAGCAAACTCCCTCTTCTGAAAACACAAGAGAGAGTTGACTCTGCACATGGACTTCATGGATAGTAAATATCAAAATCAAATTGATTATATTCCTTGCAGTTGAATATGGAGAAGCTCTGTGCAGTCAGCAAAAGCAAGACAGGGAGCTGACTGTGGGCCATATCATGAACTCATTATTTACCAAATTCAGATCTAAATTGAATAAAGTAGGGAAAGTCACTAGACCATTCCAATATGACCTAAATCAAATCCCTTATGATTACAAAGTGAAAGTGACAAATATTCAAGGGAATAGATCTCATAGACAGAGTGCCTGAAGAACTATGGATAGAGGTTGATGACATTGTATGGGGTGCAGTGATCAAAACCATTTCCCGAAAAGAGAAATGCAAAAGGGAAATATGGTTGTCTGATGAGGCATTAAAAATAGATGAGAAAAGAAGAGAAGCAAAAGGCAGAGTAGAAAAGGAAAGATATAGCCACCTGAATGCAGAGTTTCAAAGAATAAAAAGAAGACATAAGAAGAGTTTCCTAAATGATTGCACAAGGAAATAGAGGAAAGCAGAAGAATGGGAAAAACTAGAGATCTCTTCATGAAAATTAGAGATAACAAGGGAAAACTTCATACAAAGAAGGGCACAATAAAAGACAGAAACCATGTGGATCTACAGAAGCAGAAGATATTAAAAAGAGGTGGAAATAATACACAGAAGAACTATACAAAGTGATCTTAATGATCCAGGTAAGTATGATGGTGTGATCACTCATCTAGAAACAGATACCTGGAGTGCAAAGTCAAGTGGGCATTAGGAAGATCACTACAAACAAAGCTGGTGGAGGTGATGGAACTTCAGCTGAGTTATTTCAAATCTTAAAATATGATGCTGTGAAAGTGCTGCACTCAATATGCCAGCGAAATTGGAAAACTCAACGGTGGCCGCAGGACTGGAAAATGCCAGTTTTAATTCCAATGCCAAAGAAAGGCAATGCCAAAGATTGTTCAGAATAATGCACGGTTGCACTCATCTCACATGCTAGCAGAGTAATGCTCAAAGTTCTTCAAGTTAGGCTTCAGCAGCATGTGAACCCAAAAGTTCCAGATGTTAAAGTGGGAATTAGAAAAGGCAGAGGAACCAGAGACCAAATTGCCAGCATCTGCTGGATCATAAAATCAGCAAGAAAATTCAATTAAAACAACTAATTCTGCTTCATTAACTATGCTAAAGCCTTTGACTGTATGTATCACAACAAACTGTGGAAAATTTTTCAAGAGATAGGAATACCAGACCACCTTACCTGCCTCCTGTGAAATCTGTATGCAGGTCAAGAAACGACAGTTAGAACTAGACATGGAACAACAGACTGGTTCCAAACTGGAAAAGGAATATGTCAAAGCTTATATGCTCACTCTGCTTATTTAACACATATGCAGAGTGCATTATATGAAATGCCAGGCTGGATGAAGCACAAGCTAGAATAAAGATTGCCAGGAGAAATAGCAATAACTGTAGATATGCAGATGACAACACCCTTATGAAAGTGAAAAAGAACTAAAGAGCCTCTTGATGAAAGTGAAAGAGGAGAATGAAAAAGATGGCTTAAAACTCAACATTCCACAAACTAAGATCATGACATCAAGTCCCATCACTTCAAGGCAAATAGATGGGGAAACAGTAGAAATGGTGACAGACTTTATTTTCATGGGTTCCAGAATCACTGCAGATGATGACTTCAGGCATGAAATTAAAAGACACTTCCTCCTCCTTGGAAGAAAAACTATGACCAAGCTAGGCAGCATAGTATAAAGAGAAGACATTCCTTTGCCAAAAAAGCTGTGGTTTTTCCAGTAGTCATGTATGGATGTGAGAGTTGGACCATAAAGAAAGCTGAGCACTGAAGTATTGATGCTTTTGAATTGTGGTGTTGCAGGAAACTCTTAAGAGTCACTTGGAACGCAAAGACATCAAACCAGTCTATCCTAAAGTAAATCAGTCCTGTATATTCATTGGAAGGACTGATGCTGAAGCTGAAGCTCTAGTACTTTGGCCCCCTAATGTGAAGAACTGACTCATTTGAAAATACCCTGATTCTGGGAAAGTCTGAATGCAGGAGGAGAAGGGGACTACAGAGGACGGATGGTTGGATGGCATCACCAACTGATAGACATGAGTTCGAGGCAGCTCCAGAATTTGATGGTCGGGGAGGCCTGAGGTGCTGCAGTCCATGGAGTTGCAAAGAACCAGACATGACTGAGAGATTGAACTGAACTGAATTGAAATTAACTGGGGGATTTTAGTTAGATATAACAAGTTTCCAGGATTCACAGCTGTCATAAACGTGTTATTAGAAAGTATGGAAAAAGCCAACCAAACAACATATATATGAATATGTAGAAATCATTTTGGCAAGAATTTTGAAATTCTTTTACTTTCAGTGACTGAACTGAACTGAACTGAGTCCCGGCCACATGGCTAAAAGTCACAATCTAAGGTAAATGGTTTCAGCAAAGGTTATAAACAATGTGAATATACTTAATGCCATTGTATTGAATAGTAGTTAAAAATAGTTAAAATGGTAAATTTGACTTTATATATATTTTCTCATGATAAAATTTTTAAGCCCCATTGGTGAAAAATATTAGAAAGATTATTTTTCAAACACTACAATACAAGTTTGCATTGTGGAGGTTCACAGATGAGCTCTTCTGGATAGGATGTTTTTGTATTATCTTAAATTATCTGTGGCCAGGGGCTTCTATGTGCATTCATAGCACTCTGTTCTAGAAAACTAACATATCTGTAGCCTGTAAAGCATATGTTTATTTATTTGGTAGCTTGAAAATATCCCAGGAAGCAATCCAGGTTTTATTATATTCTTTCCTAGCACCTCATTTGCTCTTTAAAAAAAATAATAAATACATTTTTTTATTTATTTATTCATTTTTGGTTAACTTGTGATGAAATCAAGGCCCAAGAATTCGAATCAATGTCAATAAAATTAAGTTTCTTTATCTGTCAAATGTCAAATTTTCTCTTATCTTTTATAGATAATATCCAAATTTTGGTAAACAATCTTTAGGTGATACACAAAGGTAGTAATAATAGTTCAATAAATTATATAAAAAATGGAGGTTATTTTTAGCTTTCCTAAGGATATTGATTTTATAAACTGCTAATGCTGTCCTTTCTGAATCACCCGTTAATAGTATCTGAAGTGTTAGCTTTATATGTGAATATCTATACATTAAATGTTTGTTATAGAATTTTTCTGCAGATCATTGTTTGGCAATATTACAAAGTTGAACATGTCCATACAGAACATATGCATGATTGTAATAGTAGTAATGTTAGTCCCTCAGTCGTGTCCAATTCTTTCTGACCCTATGGACTAGAGCTTGCCAAGTTCCTCTGTCCATGGAATTCTCTAGACAATAATACTAGAGTGGGTAGCCATTTCCTTCTCCAGGGGACCTTTCCAATGCAGGGATCGAATCCAGGTCCCCTGCATTGCAGTCAGTTTCTTTACTGTCTTAGCCACCAGGTAAGCTCCGTCATAGTAGTTCTTCAAACTGGAAAGAGATCCCTAAAATGTCTTGAGTTAAGCATAATTATCTCCCTCTTTTAAGTAGAAAATAAATTTATAAGCAAGATATTGACCAACTCATAGTGTTACTGAATCCAAGCTCTCTCTGCTCACCCTGCTCACCACACGATTGACCAGTGAATCTGAGAGACTAGGTGTTGAGTCAAGGAAGATACTTTAATTGAGGAGCTTGCAGACTGAGAAGATGGCAGGCAAGCAACTCAAAATAATCACCTTATTGGGGTTTGGATGCCAGGTTATTTTATAGATTAAAGACGAGGGGAGGTGAGGAAACAAAGTAAAAAGGTCATTAACCTTGCAAAAATCTCCTAGAATGGCAAGCCTCAAGCAGCGTATGGGTTAATTTCTTCCTTTTTGCCATCTACAAGTGGAAAGCTTTATGAACAAAGGCACTTTAGTTTAACATTCAGGCAGAGGGTCAGGTTCCCGGAGGCAAACCATTTTGTATGTTTATAAAAACATAAGCAACAAAAGCCAGTCAAAATAACAGTTCCAACATGGAATCAGAATAGACTTCCTCCCTTCAACAATAGATTCTTCAGGCAGCATGAAAATCCAGCTTTTGAAAAGGTTGAAACCAAGTAATCTTTGCTAAAGGCAGTAGGAAATATTTGACATTCCAAGAGAAGTGTTGCTACTGAAAAGAGCATTTCCAATCAATGTTGTGTTTTATTTTTTAGTAGTGTAGACTGCTAATTTCATATCCAATATTTGCTATGGATGCTATATATATATATATATATATTTTTTTTTTTTTTTTTTTTTTTTTTCCAGTTCAGTTCACTTCGGTCGTTCAGTCGTGTCCTACTCTTTGTGACCCCATGAATTGCAGCACGCCAGGCCTACCTGTCTATCACCAACTCCCGGAGTTCACTCAAACTCACGTCCATCGAGTCAGTGATGCCATCCAGCCATCTCATCCTCTGTCATCCCATTCTCCCCCTGCCCCCAATCCCTCCCAGCATCAGAGTATTTTCCAATGAGTCAACTCTTTGCATGAGGTGGCCAAAGTACTGGAGTTTCAGCTTTAGCCTCATTCCTTCCGAAGAACACCCAGGACTGATCTTCTTTAGAATGGACTGGATGGATCTCCTTGCAGTCCAAGGGACTCTCAAGAGTCTTCGCCAACACAATAGCTCTAAAGCATCAATTCTTCGGTGCTCAGCTATCTTCACAGTCCAACTTTAACATTCATGCATGACTACTGGAAACACCAAAGCCTTGACTAGATGGACCTTTGTTGGCAAAGTAATGTCTCTGCTTTTGAATATGCTATCTAGGTTGGTCATAACTTTCCTTCCAAGGAGTAAGTGTCTTTTAATTCATGGCTGCAGTCACCATCTGCAGTGATTTTTAGCTCCCCCAAAATAAAGTCTGACACTGTTTCTACTATTTTCCCATCCATTTCTCATGAAGTGATTGGACAAGATGCCATGATCTTAGTTTTCTGAATGTTGAGATTTAAGCCAACTTTTTCACTCTCCTCTTTCACTTTCATCAAGAGGCTTTTTAGTTCCTCTTGACTTTCTGCCATAAGGGTGGCATCATCTGCATATCAGAGGCTATTGATATTTCTCCCGGCAATCTTGATTCCAGCTTGTGCTTCTTCCAGCCCAGTATTTCTCATGATGTACTCTGCATATAAGGTAAATAAGCAGGGTGACAATATACAGCCTTGATGTACTCTTTTTCCTATTTGCAGCAAGTCTGTTGTTCCATGTCCAGTTCTAACTGTTGTTTCCTGACCTGCATATAGGTTTCTCAAGAGGCAGGTCAGGTGGTCTGGTATTCCCGTCTCTTTCAGAATTTTCCACAGTTTATTGTGATCCACTAAAAATCTGTATAACTGGGATAAATTTTTAATATTCTCCAGCCTCTTTTACATTCATTATAACCATGAAACTATGTTTTTATATAGTTAGGTATTGTAGACTGAAAAACAACAACAACAACAACAAAAAATACAGCCTAAAAGTTGAGACTCGTGTTTTGTTATGCCCAAGGTCCCAATCCCCAGAACTGAGAGAACAAGACATCCACAGCAATGCAAACGCATAAAGGGAATTTATTGCTAGCTCGAGCCATGGCCCAAGTTTCATTCAACATAGTGGAGTGGAACAAGGGCCCCGAGCCCTGAATTACAGCAGTATTTATAGGGTTAAGACAAAGACAGGGAATTGGCAGGGGCGGATTGGTTGCAAGGGTTTCTTAGCATCTACTAATTGGCTAGATTTTTGCACCCATAGGCTTTCTCAGAGGGTTTTCATCCTCGTCCTGATAAGCCTGAACCAGGCTACAGGGAGTACACTGATTGGTTGAGTCCTGAAGCTGGCAGAAGATGATCTCAGCTCCTTCTTGGCAATAACTCAGCCCCTCTGTAAAGGAGACTTAGGCCTACCTTGGCCCCCTGAAGCCTGTCATGGCGTCTGTTTGATCCTAACATGTTTTATTCAAAGGGTTTTCTGAGGACTCAAGCCTGGGAGGTGTACTCTCAAATGGCTCCAGGGTACTATTGTTAAAAGATAAGAGAAGGGTCAGAATGTATAAGAATTTTTTGCAACAAAAAAACATGTCATTGAAACATCAAAAAACACCATTATTTAAAGAAAGCCAGCCATCTCAAGTGTTTTTGATATATCTCAAGAATTTTGTGCGTTTTCATATACAGGAAGAGGCAAGTGTCTGGTTTCACTGAAATTGTTTTTTTGATATGCAGCTTAACAATCTAGGTCAAGTATTCTGATTTCTTCACACTTGTTGAGAGAGTGTGTAATCTCCTGGGTTCTGTCTCACCACAGCAAAATTTAAAGTGATGGACAGAAAAGTGTTATAGCTTAGTTTTATTTGGCAAGCAAAAAAAAAAAAAAAAAAAAAAAAAAAAAAGGCATCCTCAAGCTAACCCAAAAGAAGCTAAGACAAGAGAAGCACCTGGCTTAATTTATATATATGAAAGAGATGGGAATACCTGACCACCTGACTTGCCTCTTGAAAAATCTGTATGCAGGTCAGGAAGCAGCATTAGAACTGGACATGGAACAACAGACTGGTTCCAAATAGGAAAAGGAGTACGTCAAGGCTGTATATTGTCATCCTGCTTATTTAACTTCTATGCAGAGTACATCATGAGAAACCCTGGACTGGAAGAAACACAAGCTGGAATCAAGACTGCCGGGAGAAATATCAATAACCTCAGATATGCAGATGACACCACTCTTACGGCAGAAAGTGAAGATGAACTAAAAAGACTCTTGATGAAAGTGAAAGTGGAGAGTGAAAAAGTTGGCCTAAAGCTCAACATTCAGAAAATGAAGATCATGGCATCTGGTCCCACCACTTCATAGGAAATAGATGGTGAAGCAGTGGAAACAGTGTCAGACTATTTTTGGGGGCTCCAAAATCACTGCAGATGGTGATTGCAGCCATGAAATGAAAAGACGCTTACTTCTTGGAAGAAAAGTTATGACCAACCTAGATAGTATATTCAACAGCAGAGACATTACTTTGCCGACTAACGTCCGTCTAGTCAAGGCTGTCGTTTTTCCTGTAGTCATGTATAGATGTGAGAATTGGACTGTGAAGAAGGCTGAGCACCAAAGAATTGATGCTTTTGAACTGTGGTGTTGGAGAAGACTCTTGAGAGTCCCTTAGACTGCAAAGACATCCAACCAGTCCATTCTGAAGAAGATCAGCCCTGAGATTTCTTTGAAGGAAATGATGCTAAAGCTGAAACTCCAGTACTTTGGCCACCTCATCCGAAGAGTTGACTCATTGGAAAAGACTCTGATTCTGGGAGGAATTGGGGGCAGGAGGAGAAGGGGATAACAGAGGATGAGATGGCTGGATGGCATCACTGACTCGATGGATGTGAGTCTGAGTGAACTCTGGGAGTTGATGATGGACAGGGGGGCCTGACGTGCCGCGATTCATGGGGTCGCAAAGAGTCAGACACGACTGAGCAACTGAATTGAACTGAAATGATATATGATATATGTTTATGTTTTTATATGGCTCCTCTTTTTATATGTTTTTGCTCCTCCCTCTGAATGTCCATTGTAAATTGGGCTAGCCAGGAGGGTTAATTACTTTACCTGAGGTTCTCACTTTGGTCCTTGGACGTTGTTTTGTTCTATTTTTGCAGGCTTTCCCTTTCTTTGTCTTTTAGCACCACCATGGTGGACTCCTTTTTTTTCCTATTTTAACTACTTCACATTACCCTGTTAAAAGATGTGAGGCCAGTTCTTTGGAAATAGAGGCGTTGAGGACTCTCTGGCTACTTCCTACTGAACTAAGATGGTGAGGGGCATTGGGCCTCCTCCTCTTGCTAGTCTCAAGCCTCAGAGTCCTTGTAGCACTGCCCATGTAAGGGTGAGGGACATTTGCCATGGTTGGCTGTAGTTTTATATATCCTTATTGAACTGGCACTGCATGTTGTAGCATGTTGACCTGGGCAGAAACAAAATGGGCTAGAAAACAAATAGTACAGGGAGCAATCATAAGCATCATCAATACAGTGATAACAGGGATTAGTATGGGCATTAACCAACTCTGGAATGCAAAAGTGGGAAGTGAGAAAACATGGAGTAACAGGCAAATTTGGCCTTGGAATACAGAATGAAGCAGGGCAAAGGCTAATAGAGTTTTGCCAAGAGAACACACTGATCATAGAAACACCCACCTCCAACAACACAAGAGAAGACTCTACACATGGACATCACCAGATGGTCAACAGCAAAATTAGACTGATTACATTCTTTGCAGCCAAATATGGAGAAGCTCTATACAGTCAGCAAAAGCAAGACTAGAAGCTGACTGTGGCTCAGATCATGAACTCCTTGTTGCCAAATTCAGATTAAATTGAAGAAAGTAGGGAAAACCACTAGACCATTCAGGTATGACCTAATTCAAATTCTTTATGATTATACAGTCAAAGTGAGAAATATATTTAAGGGACTAGATCTGATAGACAGAGGGCCTGATGAACTATGGAAGAAGTTTGGTGACATTGTACAGGAGACAGGGATCAAGATCATCCTCATGGAAAGAAGTGCAAAAAAGCAAAATGGCCATCTGGGGAGGTCTTTCAAATAGCTGTGAAAAGAAGAGAGGTGAAAAGCAAAGGAGAAAAAGAAAGATATAAGCATCTGAATGAAGAGTTAGAAAGAATAGCAAAGAGAGATAAAAAAGCCTTCCTCAGAGATCAATGCAAAGAAACAGAGGAAAAAAACAGAATGGGAAAGACTAGAGATCTCTTCAAGAAAATTAGAGATAACAAGGAAACATTTCATGCAAAGATGGGCTCAATAAAGGACAGAAATGGTATGGACCTAACAGAAGCAGAAGATATTAAGAAAAGGAAGCAAGATACACAGAAGAACTGTAGAAAAAAGATCTTCATAAGCAGATAATCACAATGGTCTGATCACTCAAATAGAACCAGACATCCTGGAATGTGAAATCAAGTGGGCCTTAGAAAGCATCACTATGAACAAAGCTAGTGAGGTGATGGAATTCCAGTAGAGCTATTTCAAATCCGGAAAGATGATGCTGTGAAAGTGCTACACTCAATATGCCAGCAAATTTGGAAAACTTAGCAGTGGCCAATTGACTAGAAAAGGTCAGTTTTCATTCCAAGCTGAAAGAAAGGCAATGCAAAGAATGCTAAAACTACCACACAATAACACTCATCTCACATGCTAGTAAAGTAATATTCAAAACTCTCCAAGTCAGGCTTCAGCAATATGTGAACCTTGAACTTCCAGATGTTCAAGCTGATTTTAGAAAAGGCAAAGGAACTGGAGGTTAAATTTCCAACATCTGCTGGATCACAGAAAAAGGAAGAGAGTTCTAGAAAAACAATTTTTTTGCTTTATTGACTATGCCAAAGCCTTTAGCTGTGTGGATCAAAATAAACTGTGAAAAATTCTGAAAGAGATGGGAATACCAGATCACTTGAACTGCTTCTTGAGAAACCTATATGCAGGTCAGGAAGCAACAGTTAGAACTGGACATGGAACAGCAGACTGGTTTCAAATAGGAAAGGGAGTGCATCAAGGCTGTATATCATCACCCTGCTTATTTACCTTATATGTGGAGTACATCATGAAAAACGCTGGGATGGAAGAAGCACAGCTGGAATCAAGATTGCCAGGAGAAATATCAATAATCTCAGATATGCAGATGACACCATCCTTATGGTAGAAAGTGAAGAGGAACTAAAAAGCCTCTTGATGAATGTGAAGGAAGAGAATGAAAAAGTTGGCTTAAAGCTTAACATTCAGAAACCTAAGATCATGGCATCTGGTCCCATCACTTCATGAGAAATAGATGGGGAAACAGTGTCAGATTTATTGTTTTGTTCTCCAAAATCAGTGCAGATGGTGATTGCAGCCATGAAATTAAAAGACACTTGCTCCTTGGAAGGAAAGTTATGGCTAACCTAGATAGCATATTGAAAGGCAGAGACATTGCTTTGCCAAAAAAGGTCCGTCTAGTCAAGGCTATGGTTTTCCAGTGGTCATGTACGGATGTGAGAGTTGGACTGTGAAGAAATTGAGTGCCAAAGAATTGATGCTTTTGAGCGTTGGTGTTCAAGAAGACTCTTGAGAGTCCCTTGGACTTCAAGGAGATCCAACCAGTCCATTCAAAAGGTACGTCCTAGGTGTTCTTTGGAAGGAATGATGGTAAAGCTGAACTCCACTAATTTGGCCACCTGATGTGAAGAGTTGAGTCATTGGAAAGGCTCTGATGCTGGGAGGGATTGGGAGCAGGAGGAGAAGGGTACAACAGAGGATAAGATGGCTAGATGGTCGCACCGACTCGATGGACTTGAGTTTGGGTGAACTCCAGAGAGTTGGTGATGAACAGGGATGACTGGCGTATTGCAGTTCATGGGGTCACAAAGAGTCGGACATGACTGAGGGACTGAACTGAACTGAATTAGCCAACTCCAAATTCTCCCTCACCAGGAGAAGAATACGTCAGAGAGATTGTAGACATCTCAAGAATTCTCCTGCATGTTCTCTGAGGTCCTGTAGGATCTGAATCCTTTTCTTGAGGACTGAGAGACTCTTTAACTTCAGTTCAGTTCAGTCCCTCAGTCTTGTCCGAATTTTTGTGGTCCCATGAATTGCAGCACAACAGGCGTCTCTGTCCATCACCAACTCCCGGATTTCACTCAAACTCACGTCTATTGAGTCAGTGATGCCATTCAGCCATCTCATCCCCTATCGTCCCTTTCTCCTCCTGCCCCCAATACCTCCCAGCATCAGAGTCTTTTCCAATGAGTCAACTCTTCGAATGAGGTAGCCAAAGTACTGGAGTTTCAGCTTTAGCATCATTCCTTCCAAAGAAATCCCAGGGCTGATATCCTTCAGAATGGACTGGTTGGATCTCCTTGCAGTCCAAGGGTATCTCAAGTCTTCTCCAGCATCACAGTTCAAAAGCATCAATTCTTCGGTGCTCAGCTTTCTTCACAGTCCAACTCTCACATCCATACATGACCCCTGGAAAAATCATAGCCTTGACTAGACTGATATTTGTTGGCAAAGTAATATATCTGCTTTTCAATATGCTCTCTAGGTTGGTCATAACTTTTCTTCCAAGGAGTAAGCATCTTTTAATTTCATGGCTGCAATCACCATCTGCAGTGATTTGGGAGCCCCCAAAAATAAAGTCTGAAACTGTTTCCACTGTTTCGCCATCTATTTCCGATGAAGTTATTGGACCGGAGGCCGTGATCTTCGTTTTCTGAATGTTGCACTTTAAGCCAACTTTTTCACTCTTCACCTTCACTTTCATAACGAGGCTTTTTTAATTCCTCTTCACTTTCTGCCATAAGGGTTGTGTCATCTGCATATCTGAGGTTATTTATATTTCTCCCAGCTATCTTGATTCCATCTTGTGTTTCTTCCAGTCCAGCGTTTATCATGATGTACTCCGCTTATAATTTAAATAAGCAGGGTGACAATATAAATCCTTGACCTACTCCTTTTCCTTTTTGGAACCAGTCTGTTTTTCCATGTCCAGTTCTAACTGTTGCTTCCAGACCTGAATACAGGTTTCTCAAGAGGCAAGTCAGGTGGTCTGGTATTCCCATCTCTTTCAGAATTTTCCACGGTTTATTGTGATACACACTGCCAAACACTTTGGCATAGTCAATAAAGCAGAAATAGATGTTTTTTCTGGAACTCTTGTTTTTTTGATAATCCAGCAGATGTTGGCAATTTGATTTCTGGTTCCTCTGCCTTTTCTAAAACCAACTTGAACATCTGGAATTTCACAGTCCATGTATTGCTGAAGCCTGGCTTTTAGAATTTTGAGCATTACTGTATAGCTTGTGAGATGAGTGCAATTGTGTGGTACTTCAAACATTCTTTGGCTTTGCCTTTCTTTTGGATTGGGATGAAAACTGACCTTTTCCAGTCCTGTGGCCACTGCTGAGTTTTCCAAATTTGCTGGCATATTGAGTGTAGCACTTTCACAGCATCATCTTTCCGGATTTGAAATAGCTCTACTGGAATTCCATCACCTCCACTAGCTTTGTTCTTAGTGATGCTTTCTAAGGCCCACTTGACTTCACATTCTAGGATGTCTGGCTCTAAGTGAGTGCTCACACCATCGTGACTTAGAATGAGGCATTTACCCAGAAACAACATGTCTCATTCAAGATGGCTCAAGTTCCTCCTTTTTCAGGGATCAGGAGGTCTATCTCCAGTCTATTTTAGAGTCTAATCCCTGCCCAGCTGTGTTGTCTCTTGTGAGCTATCCTGAAAAATCTTTTCCCCAGAAACTTAATTTTGGTAGTGTTAATTAGAATGGCACTCACTTGTAGTCTTGATTAGATAACTGAGACTTCCCAGGTCTCACAGGTGTATTGAGTGTCCTCTTCTGTTTTCTTCCATGGCTTGACTTATGAGTAGTGAATCCAGGAGTCATGTCCTGGTACCTTTACTGCTGTGGGGATAGCAAGTATTACAGAGTAGGGACCCTTCCATGTGGGCTGGTGTTTAGCCTTTGGGGACCCATCTTTCCAGACTTTAATTAAGATTTGAGTCCCTTGAGCATATAGTGGTGGCTTTTTAGAATCTTTTGGATCCTGGTTGACACCCACATGCATATATGCTGTTGGAATTGCCCTATGGCCATTGTATAAGACCAGAGTGTCTGAGCCTCTGGATCTAGGAAGAGATCATTGAAATTAACAGAAGGTCTCCCATATAGCATCTCATAAGGACTAAGATCAAGCTGTTCCTTAGGGGAAATATGGGTGTAGAGGAAAGCTATTGGTAAAGCTTCCTTCCATGCCAGAAATTTATCCTGGGTTATCTTTTTTATTGTTGATTTTAAGAATTGGTTGACTCTTCCTACTTTTCCTGAGGACTGAGACCTCCAAGCACTATGGAAATAATAAATAATGCCCAATACTTTAGAGAACCCTTTGGTGACTTTAGAAGTAAATGATGTCCCACTGACACTTTGTAATGACCTGGGCAGACAAAATCTCAGGATGATTTCATGGAGGAGTTGTTTTTTACCACCTCCTCTGCCTTCTTTGTCTGGGTGAGAAAGCCTTCAATCCATCCTGTGAATATATTTATTATGACTAATATGCCCTTGCGAATGACTAAAATGCCCTCAGGAACTGGCATCTGGGTGAAGTCCTAGATCTACCAGTCCTCTCCTGGGTAGGTCCCACTTCATCAAGTGGTCTGGGCCAGTGTGGTCTTCAAGTTCCTTGAAGTGAAGTGAAGTGAAGTGAAGTGAAGTGAAGTCGCTCAGTCGTGTCTGACTCTTTGTGACCTCATAGACTGGGGCCCACCAGGCTCCTCTGTCCATGGGATTTTCTAGGCAATAGTACTGGAGTGGATTGCCATTTTCTTCTTCAGGGGCTCTTCCCCACCCAAGGCTTGAACCTAGGCTTCCCACATTGTAGACAGATGCTTTACCATCTGAGCCACCAGGGAAGTCCCATCAAGCTCCTTGGGGGTTGTTTAATCGGCAAGCAGGGCAAGAAGAGACCTACTTGTCTTATAGTCATTTGGAGGCCTGTCCCTTTGAAGGAGCTTTTTAGTAATCTGTGGAGGGCCTTCTTCCTGAAATGAGTGGTAGCATGTAAGGAGCTAACCAGCTTCCACTGGTGGTTCCAAGGTAAAAAAAGGATTCCATCCTTTTGGAACCACCTAAATAATTTTCTTTAAAACCCTTCTCTTAGCTTTAAGAGTCTCACCTTCAGTATATGAAGGAATTACAGGCAAATTAGACTGTGGAATTAAGGTGGCAACCCCTATTAGGTCATTGTTCTGTAGTGCTGCTCTCTTAGCTGCCTGACTGGCTGCTTGGTTCCCTCGTGCCAATTCTGTGCTCCATTTTTGGCACTAATCATAGCAAACATCCTCTTCCAACAACACAAGAGAAGACTCTACACATGGACATCACCAGATGGTCAACACCAAAATCAGATTGATTATATTCTCTGCAGCAGAACATGGAGAATCTTTATAGAGTCAACAAAAACAAGACCAGGAGCTGACTGTGGCTCAGATCATGAACACCTTATTACCAAATTGAGACCCAAATTCAAGAAAGTAGGAAAAACTGCTAGACCATTCAGGTATGACCTAAATCAAATCCCTTATGATCATACAGTGGAAGTGAGAAATAGATTTAAGGGCCTAGATCTGATAGATAGAGTGCCTGATGAACTATGGAATGAGGTTCATGACATTGTACAGCAGAGAGGGATCAAGACCATCCCCATGGAAAAGAAATGCAAAAAAGCAAAATGCTGTCTGGGGAAGCCTTACAAATAGCTGTGAAAAGAAGAGAGGTGAAAAGCAAAGGAAAAAAGGAAAGATATAAGCGTCTGAATGTAGAGTTCCAGAGAATAGCAAGAAGAGATAAGAAAGCCTTCTTCAGTGATCAATGCAAATAAATAGAGGAAAACAACAGAATGGGAAAGACTAGAGATCTCTTCAAGAAAATTAGAGATATTAAGGGAACATTTCATGCAAAGATGGGCTCAAAAAAGGACAGAAATGGTATGGACCTAACAGAAGCAGAAGATATTAAGAAGAGGTGGCAAGAATACACAAAAAAACTGTGCAAAAAAGATCTTCACGACCCAGATCATCACAATGATGTAATCACTAATCTAGAGTCAGACATCTTGGAATGTGAAGTCAAGTGGGCCTTAGAAAGCATCACTATGAACAAAGCTAGTGGAGGTGATGGAATTCCAGTGGAGCTCTTTCGGATTCTGAAAGATGATGCTGTGGAAAGTGCTGCACTCAATATGCCAGAAAATTTGGAAAACTCAGCAGTGGCCACAGGACTGGAAAAGGTCACTTCATTCCAATCCAAAAGAAAGGGAATGCCAAAGAATGCTCAAACTACCACACAATTGCACTCCTCTCACATGCTAGTAAAGTAATGCTCAAAATTCTCCAAGCCAGGCTTCAGCAATACGTGAACCATGAACTCCCTGATGTGCAAGCTGGTTTTAGGAAAGCAGAGGAATCAGAGATCAAATTGTCAACATATGCTGGATCATGGAAAAAGCAAGAGAGTTCCAGCAAAATAACTATTTCTGCTTTATTGACTATGCCAAAGCCTTTGACTGTGTGGATCACAATAAACTGTGGAAAATTCTGAAAGAGATAATACCAGACCACCTAACCTACCTCTTGAGAAATCTGTCAGGAAGCAACAGTTAGAAAAGGACCTGGAACAGCAGACTGGTTTCAAATTGGAAAAGGAATAGGTCAAGTCTTTACATTGTCACCCTGCTTATTTAACTTATATGCAGAGCACATCACGAGAAATGCTGGACTGGAAGAAACACAAGCTGAAATCAAGATTGCTGGGAGAAATATCAATAACCTCAGATATGCAGATGACACCACCCTTATGGCAGAAAGTGAAGAGGAGCTAAAAAGACTCTTGATGAAAGTGAAAGAACAGAGTTGAAAGGTTGGCTTAAAGCTGAACATTCAGAAAACAAAAATCATGGCATCTGGTCCCATCACTTCATGGGAAACAGGTGGGCAAACAGTGGAAACAGTTTCAGACTTTATTTTTGGGGGCTCCAAAATCACTGCAGATGGTGACTGCAGCCATGAAATTAAAAGATGCTTAGGCCTTGGAAGAAAAGTTATGACCAACCTAGATAGTATATTCAACAGCAGAGACATTACTTTGCCGACTAAGGTCGGTCTAGTCAAGGCTATGGTTTTTCCTGTGGTCATGTATGGATGTGAGAGTTGAATTGTGAAGAGGGTTGAGCACCGAAGTATTGATGCTTTTGAACTGTAGTGTTGGAGAAGACTCTTGAGAGTCCCTTGGACTGCAAAGAGATCCAACCAGTCCATTCTGAAGGAGATCAACCCTGGGATTTCTTTGGAAGGAATGATGCGATAGCTGAAGCTCCAGTACTTTGGCCACCTCATGAGAAGAGTTGACTCATTGGAAAATCTCTGATGCTGGGAGGGATTGGGTGCAGAAGGAGAAGGGGACGACCAAGGATGAGATGGCTGGATGGTATCACGGACTCGATGGACGTGAGTCTGAGTGAACTCTGGGAGATGGTGATGGACAGGGAGGCCTGGTGTGCTATGATTCATGGGGTCACAAAGAGTCGGACACGACTGAGCAACTGAACTGAACTGAAGTGAACTGAACTTACAGTGGCAGACTGAAACCTCAGTGGACAAATGGACTGGGAACTGCCTCCAAATGCCTAAGAATTTGATCAGCATATTTGACTGGGGACCCTCAGGTGGTCAAGTGGCCTCTTTCTTTCCAAATAGCAGCATGTGCATGTAGCACCGGAAAGGCATACTTGGAGTCAGTGTAAATGGCTACTCTTTTTTCCATTTCCCAGTTCTAAATCTCAAGTCAGGGCTATGAGCTCAGGGAACTGGGTAGAAGTAACTGGTGACAAAGGCTTAGCCTCTATGGTCTCAAAATTGGAGACTACTGAATATCCAGCTCTTTTTTTTTTTTTTTTCCTTCTTCCTAAACAAAGCTGTTTCCATCAGTGTACCAGATTTCCACACGATTCGTTAGACGATCTTCTGACAGTCCCTCTGGGGGTTTTGTCCAGTGGTCCATAGTTTCTAGGCAAAAGTTAAAGTAGAGAGAGCCTTCAGGGGTTAGGCAGAATGGTAACTGGGTTAAGAAATTCATAAGGGGATATAGTTAGGCCTGGATTTTCCATCAGCACTACTTGATATCTGAGGATCCTTTGATCAGACATTAATAAATGGCCTCTCCCATTCAAGAGTTGTTTCACTTGGTGGCTGATAAAAATAGTTAGCTCCAAAGAGAGAGTTTTAAAGCATCTTCTATCAGGACTGCAATAGCTGCAAGATTTTGAAGGCAGGGAAGGATCTCTCCCCAATAAGGGAATAGGACACTCAGGGGCCACCAGAAACTGATGGGAAAATATGTGTCCATCCCAGCAACAAAGAATTGTTTATGTGAATCTTTTTTAATTGTTTTTCCTGTAACACCCAAAATGGTACAGTTTTGGGAGGAGAAGGCTCTAGAAGTCAGGACATAGAGGTTAGCCCCTGTGTTAACCAAGAAATTCTTGGAGTTACTTGCCACATCCAGTTGTACTCTTGGCTCCAGCCCTGTGATAGTTATCTGTGATAGGCAGGCTGGCTTGAGCAGGCCGCTTCAGTCCTGTTGAACCATAGTGAGGGAAGGCTTGGCACTTGACCTTGAGGCTGTTATGTCCCAAGGGCAGGCTGCTATCCAATGTCCCAACTGATGGCATTTGTGGCAAGCCATTTTAGGAGACTTGCCATGGTTTGTATACTCTTTGGCCCAACGTCCTGCCTGTCTACAGATTTGGCATTTGTCGCGCAACTGTCCTTCAAGAACTCACCACAGGGCTTCCCTGAAGGCTGGCTAGCATCTTAGCATGCCTTGTCTCCTTCCTTTTCTCCCTTTCCTGGGCCTTGGCTTCCCTCTCCTGTTCTCTGTTATAAAAAGTATTGGTGGCTTTCTGGATCATCTCATCTAAAGAAGCAGCACCCTGCTGCTATAGCTGTTGTAACTTTATCCTGACGTCTGATGCAACTGGGGCAGGAATTTGTCCTTTAAAATCACCTGTCCCTCATCAGAGTCTTAGTTCAGATTAGTAAACTTTTGGAGGGCCTCATTTAGCCTTTCCAGAAAGGCAAATGGTGTTTTCATTGGCCTCCTGATTTATTGCTGATACCCAGGCATAGCTGATTACATTTTGCTTTGCTGCTTTTAGTCCTGCCTTTAGATAGATCAGAAAATGATCCTTTTCCTAGATGTACTCAGGTTTATTATAATTCCAGTTAAGATATGAGATGAGTAGGGGGCCACAGTTTCCCACACTGGGTATTTATCGTTTGATATGTGAAACCCTGTAGCATACCTTTGGGCTGCCTTTAAGACCCTTGCATACTCAGGGTCAGATAAATGTTAATTAAATGTAGCCATGATGTCCTTCCACGTCAAGACAAAGACCAAAAATAATGTGTTGGAATGCATCTATCTATTTGCCTGGATCATCTGTATAACTTCCCAAGTCTTGTTTGATCTGTCTTAGTTCTAAGAGAGAGAAGGGCCTATTAACACAGGTTGGTCTAAATTCTCCTCCAGTTTCAACTAAGGAATATACTCGAGTTGGCGTTTGTGGAGGGGGTGCTTCCAGATATGGGAGCATCCTTGGATACAAGGAGGGAGTACCAGGCAACTTGGGAGCCATGGGAGGTGAACCTTCAAGGAGGGCGTCCTTCTCTTGGTTGTCTGTGCCTAACACCATTTGCCTAGTAAATGGTGGCAAACTTAGGTGGCAACCTAAATTTGGGTTGCCAAATTTAGGGCTTTTAGGTCATACAGCAATCCCATATTTAAGACAGTTCCTTCATATCTCTTAGTGGGAATAAAATTTGGACATATGGGATCTCTGTTCATTTCCCTTGTCTTTTGCAGAATAAGTCTAGATGCAGGATGGTATTGTAACACTGGCCCATCCTCAGGCCAGTGTTCCTTGTCACCCAGAGGACAGCATGGCCACACTGTGGCACAAAATAATTTTAAGTGACTTCTTAGAATTAGAGGACTGAACAGCTTCCACTTAGCAAGGATGCATCTTAAGGGAATCTGTCAGGAAGTGGATTGGTTATTTCCTATCTGAAAGACAGTGATGGCAGGGAGGAAAATAAAAAAAAAAAAAAAAAAAATGAAGAAAGACCTAATAGGACTCCTATTTTATGGGTAGACTTCCTTAGGCATAAGCCTTTTTGAAGCTTATCCTACTCAGTACTGTTGCAACTGAGAGCCAGGCATCTCCTTGTCAGGGTGCATATCCCCAGGCAGGCTGAGATGTGACAACCTCCTGGAGACTGAATCCCCAGGCAGGTCAAGAAAGGTCAGCTTTCCGAGAATTAGATCCCTGGGCATGTCAAGTCATGTTGACCTCCTGGGACACCTGAACTGGTGGATCCCTGAGCAAATTGAGGCCTATGAATCCGGGCCTATGGCAAAATTCTGAGGACCAGATCCCTAGGCAGGTCAACCTCCTGGGATCTCTAGACTGGAATTGGATGTCCAAGGTCTCCAGCTTGACCAGTGCTGGGTAGAATTAAGGGGTTTTAATCTTAAGTCATTGCTGGTTTGTCCACTGTAGATGGGAACAGATACAATGATGTAAAACAACCTAAGCCTCTGCCCTGAGACTGGGAACCTGGTGATAAAGTCAAAACTTTATTCTCTTATTTCTGAGGGAATGTAAATGACTAATTTCCTCCTTCCATAAGAGCAGTTTAAGGTGTTTCCAAAGGTAGACATTTCATTGTCATAGACCCACTTTAGGTAATAGAAGTAATGACAAAGTAGTGGGTTATCTGGTTCTGTTAGGAGTATTAGGAGTATTTTAGTAATAAGTGAGGTGGAACAATGTTGCTTATAAGGGGCAGGGTCCCGGTTGTAGGGTTTAGTAAGTGGCTTAAGAACAAATTGATAAGAGGCAATGGACCAGATATTCCATAAAAGTAGAGAGGAGATTTGATTCTGGAGTATATTTGTAACTTTAGGAGAAAGGTGCCAAGGGTTTGGCCCTGCAAGGCTAACTCCCAAAGTGGCAGACATTATTCCTGGAAGCCCAATTTCCCTTGAAGAGATGCCACCAACAAATGAACTCCTAGCAGGCATTGTGTGCCTGTCACCCACCCTAATGGGTCCACTGAGAGATTCTATTGTTTCACATGTTGTAGGAAACATGGAAGATGAAGGCCTGAATATCTAGAGGGATTGGATACTATACAATGTTTCCTTCCTCAGGGCCAGCTATTTTCTGGTTATCCCTTTAGATGATTGAAGAGGCAACAATGTGGGCCAAGGTGGGGCTCAGGAAAAGAGCATGAAACAGGAGGGAAGGGGGGCAGGGCACAACTTTTGAAAGAATGGAATAGCCCAAGGAGATAACATAAACTGGTTAAAATCAAATGGGTCCAAGATGACAAGTCAAAGTCAACTAAATCTTGATCCTCAATCTGCAAGCTAAGTGACACACCCAGAGGGACCTTGTCTGTTCCAAGGCACTACCAAAAGACCAAAAGTCTTCCCTGGTGTCTCAGAGGTTAAAGCGTCTGCCTCCAATGCAGGAGACCTGGGTTCGATCCCTGGGTCGGGAAGATTCCCTGGAGAAGGAAATGGCAACCCACTCCAGTACTCTTGCTGGAAAATCCCATGGAGGGAGGAGCCTGGTAGGCTACAGTCCATGGGGTCGCAAAGAGTCAGACACAACTGAGCGACAAACTACTACTACAACTACTATCAAAAAGCCAAGGAGTGCTTGGTTCCCCAATGGTTGGAATAATCCTTCCACTCATTAGCATATGAAATCACCCAGCCAGTGAAAACTAACCACACCACATTCCATGGCACTTGCCCTCTGTGATGGTCTACACCCTGTGGAGTGTGCTTCTCTCTGCTGCTGCTGCTGGTAAGTTGCTTCAGTCATGTCCCACTCTGTGTGACCCCATATACAGCAGCCCACCAGGCTACCCCATCCCTGGAATTCTCCAGGCAAGAATACTGGGATGGTCTACACCCTGTGGAGTGTGCTTCTCTCTGCTGCTGCTGCTGGTAAGTTGCTTTAGTCATGTCCCACACTGTGTGACCCCATATACAGCAGCCCACCACGCTACCCCATCCCTGGAATTCTCCAGGCAAGAATACTGGAGTGGGTTGCCATTTCCTCCTCCAATGCATGAAAGTGAAAAGTGAAAGTGAAGTCGCTCAGTCGTGTCTGACTCTTTGCGACCCCATGGACTGCAGCCTACCAGGATCCTCCGCCCGTGGGATTTTCCAGGCAAGAATACTGGAGTGGGTTGCCATTGCTAGCTGTGTCTTTCACTGAATTTTTTGCAATGAGACATAAAGAGCCTGAGCTTCATTAGGTCCCCAAGCCAGGCACCATGGGATTTGGCCGGGGCTCAAGTCCCAGTGATATGACTGAGTGATATGACTGAGTGAATAAGCATAGCACAGAGTCCTTGCCATACGGGTTCGAGTCCCGATGTTAGTTTAACTCTTTCAAACACAACTTTCAGAAATGGAAAGATGATGACCTGCTCAATACTTCATAAGTAGTGGCATAGATGGAGAGAGGAGCTGAAGAAAGGGAGGAGAAAGCAGTGGGAAAAGCATGCCGAGGAATTCCCTTCATAACCTGCCAGAAAATCTGCTAAACATCTGATATGTACTCACAGTTTTCATTGGCCTGATCCATGGCACTAAGGAGATTAAAGACAGAAGAACCCTCACCCCCTTCGGCAACAGCTACTAGAGCACAGAGGATAGTCTAGCCTTTGGGACACACTGGGGTGTAGACTCTCCAGAGTCTCTCAATTGAACCTACTGCCACTTGCCTGTTCACAGGGGCTTTAAGGAAACAAGAAATGAGAGATTGTGAGGGTATTAAGATTTTGTTAGCCATACATCCTTCCAGCCATAAGAGCGAGGACTTCCTACTCCAATGAGAGGTTTTCTGGAATCTGAGACTAAGCCACATGAGCTTTCAGCTGCTTGTTTTCATTGTCCCAGTTTCCAGCTTGCTGGGCTTCTTGTCACTTCCAGTGCACTGGGTTTTCTTCACTTTCAGCTTTCACTATGGGAGGTTTTGCAGAGTTGGGCTTCTGCTGTGTTTGGTCTCTGCCTCACAGTGAGTGAGCTGAGGTGGTTTCAACCAGGTTAAATCCGAGAAATGGCACAAGAGATGTCGGGACAGTGTGTAATTTCCTCGGTTCTGTCTCACCGCAGCAAAAATTTGAAGTGACAGACAGACCAGTGTTATAGCTCAGTTTTATTTGTCAAGCAAAGGAAAATACATCCTCAAGGGATAAGGGCAGGAAGACCCAAAGAGGTGAAGAGAATAGAAGCCAGGCTTAATTTTGGCTCCTGTTTTTATGTTTTTTCTTCTCCCTCTGAGCCTGCCCTATGTAAATTGGACTGGCAAGGAAGGCTACTTCCTTCCCCTAAGGTTCTCACTCTAGTCCTTGGATCTTCCTTTGTTCTGTTTTTGTAGGCTTTTTCTTTCTTTGTCTTTTAGCCACCACCATTGTGGACTCCTTTTTTCTATTCTGACTACCTAACACCCTGAATCCCCTCAGGGTGAATACTCATGGGCAGCTGCAGTGGCTAATGGCTCCATGACTGCAAAATCCTTTGCTTGCTGATATGGCAGGTGACCTTCTTCAGCCTCAACGACAGTGGAAGTAGTACAATGGAAATTTTGGAAAACTCCTTAAAAGATTCCGTCTTAGCTACCTAGTATACACTTTTTGTTCTTCTAATATTTTTCATTCATACTACATGAGATGCGAATGGATGCTTGGAGCAGTATCTGTACACCATGCTGAATCAACCTTGAGAATGAAAGACCTTTGGTGAGGACAGAAGAAAAGAGAAGGAATCTGGTTCCTGGGATTTATGAAACCGCCATATCAGGCCCAGTTTTCTATCTCCAGACTTCTTTCATTGTCATAAAGACAAATCTTTATATATTTTAGCATTACCTTATTTTAAATCTTCTGATACAAATTCCAACCTACACCCTGCTCAAGATTCAAAATTGCACAAGAGAATGTCCAGCTCACATAGATTGTGTGTCCACACTTCACTTTGAATATAATATGGTTGCTTCATTTGTAGTCCCATTTGGAATGAACATCAGCAAGGAGAGATAATATCCCCCAAATTGGGATGCTCTTAGCATAAGATGGGAATAGATATTTCATGGGCCAATTAACAATCAGCATCCACCATAGGTAGATAAGGAAATAGATACTCTCCCTCAAAAGTCCTTATAAAAAGAACAATGTTTAAGTAATGAATGTGATTTGTTAAAGCATTCTTGAATTTAAATTAATTTACATTGGTAAAACTTCTTCTTAAATCAACTCTCATTGAAGGCAAATATCATTACCACAAAGTATCTTCAGTAAAGCAGTAGTACAATATTGCTCAAATAGGTAGATCTGGGAAATTCCTTTAATTCAGTGAAGACTTTAGAGAATCCATAGCCTTCAGGAAATATATAAAAATGCATTTATCTAAACTGAGAGTCCTAATCTACTTTCATTGCCCAGCATCAGGAATGGAATCACTCTACGTTGGTATAAAATCTTTAAAGACAACTACATACAAAGCCATTCCACATTATTTGGTGAACTTATCTTTTAATGCTGAGTGACATATTAGGCTTTTCACTTGTGATCTTACAAATACTTTGATATTAGTCCCAGTTTAGGCAACTTATATACATTTTAAGTAAAGGAAACAGATCAAAATGGGTTAGAAACAGGTTTCCAAACCAAAATAATTTTCACAAATCACAGAGTTGCAAAGTGGAAGAATTAAAATTTAAACTTGAATCAATCTGATTACAAAAATCTAACTCTATTTATTAAAATGCCTCCCTAAGTTTTTCATGAGGCAATGAGAGAAAATATTTGAAAATATATAGACTACAGTATTTCTCAGGAATTGACATTTATGAATGTAACTGAAGTAATAAATGTACATAAAACAAGTCAGATATCTTTTCTTCAGTGATTACATATTCAGGAGAACAGACTCTCTCACCATGGACAGTCAACCATGATGTGTTTCTGGTGTATATGCAATAGCTGGTGCCCAGGCTTGTTACCTCTATATACAAGTACCCTCTCCCCATTTGTCAAACTCGACTGCACATAGCTTATTTTCTGTAGATCGTGTCGTGAAAACATTTGGGAGACACTGTCTTCTATAACTGGAATATAACTTAGGTGTTCTTGTCAGGTTGCCAGATTTATTAAATGTAAATATAAGATACTCAATTAAATTTTAATTTCAGATAAATCCCATGTAATTGTTTTTTAAATATATAAAGTGTCATATATCCCATGCCATATTATGGAGGGCATATTAACAGCATTTTTTTTTCTTACTGAACGTCCTGTATTTTACCTGACAATCCTTATTTGTATAGGTTTTTACCTAGACCACTATGATACTCACATAGCTGTTTCGATTTTAGTTAGTATAGTGACCTCAATTTATAAATCATTTCTGGAACACAAATGGAAAAACAGGGTTAAACTCTGTAATGAAAAGCGATATTTCTTAGATGAAGTGTTTCATTAATGCCAAGATGAAACATATTTGTTAATATCTTGGTCGTTGTCCTTATGAGTCCACTAAGGTCTCATTGCAGTATGACTTTTAAGTTCTAAACTCTTAGGGATACATCACTTAATTACTGGAAAGTTATTACTCTAAATACATTTCTAAGATGTTTAAGAAAATGACCATGTATTCTAGCATATGTTTTCTCATGTATTCTAGCATATGTTTTCTCACATCAGTAACTGAAGCGCTTATGCTCTGAGATTCTCCTCCCCGACACTGGCTTCTGCCTGTGCTATTGTTCACCCTCCTGAGCTACATGAAGTCATTCTTAGCTGGTGTGCGTACAACTCTGACTTTTTGGGAGATGAAAATATCTTCCATTTTCTATCCTACACCCAGCATGAGATTTTTCCCTCATTCCTGAAGAGTGTGGTTTTTCTTTTATCCCCTTCAAACGACAAGAACATCATAAACGACTTTCAGTGTTTGCCAAGGTCTGAATTACTTTAATTGAAATAGCAGCCCCCGTGGGCCATGTAAATCATGTCTCCTCTCAGCTGCATCCAGTGCATTTTAGTTCATTTTCCTACTCTTCAGTAAAAAGTGAAAGAAAGATAGAGTTTTCAGATCTTATGACAATCATCAGGAGTCTATACTTTCAGTTTTCAAAAATCTGAAGTACGGAAATATATATATATATATATATATATATATACATATATGCACACATACAAGCATATTATTGTTATAATCTCTATTTTAAAACAAATGTTTTGCATAAAAAGTTGTAGAAATGAAACTACTAATGCAACAATATTTTATAGTCTATGCAGAAAAAATAAATTCTTTAGCAAATTTTTCATTAACAATGATTTTTTTTAGTTTCCTTTTTATATTAATAAATCCTGTTATTCTTTCCCAGAACAAAGTTTAAGGTAGCCTCGAAGGTAAATTTTGTTCCAACTATTAGGAAATTAAACATACAAATTATACATCACACTTTTTTCCAGTTTCTTCTGTCATAATCTGAGAAACATCTGAAGTTTCATTTTAACCACAGGCATTCATTATGCCTATAATGTAGTTATATCATGTATGCAAGACATCTTTTTCTAAACCATTCATATTAGTTTCCATTTAAAAAATCGATATTGAATAATTTTCATGCAGTAATATGTCATTTAATAATCCTTTAGTTAGAAGTTTTCTAAGCTATACAAACAGCTCTATGTTAATATGCACTGTTGTACAAAGAAATAAACCATCTGCAAGAACTTGATTCATTAATATTTCTTTTATTTTCTACTGGCTTTCAAAAATTGACTAATATAACTTAAGTGTAGGAAAAGTCATTTTCCTATGAAGATGTCTCCAGATTCCAAGGCTCTCTTTACCAAAAGAATCATTCAGTGATTCTTATAAAATTCCAAAGCAATGGATTATGAAGAAATCTTGCCAGAACAGATTAGATATCTAAAAAATGGTATATAAACATCAGTTCAGTTCAGTTCAGTCGCTCAGTCTTTTGCAACTCTCTGCAATCTCATGAACTGCAGCATGCCAGGCCTCCCTGTCCATCACAAACTCCCGGAGTTCACCCAAACTCATGTCCATCGAGTTGGTGATGCCATCCAGCCAGCTCATCCTCTGTCAACCCCTTCTCTTCCTGCCCCCAATTCCTCCCAGCATTAGTCTTTTCCAATGAGTCAACTCTTCGCATGAGATAGCCAAAGTATTGGAGCTTCAACTTCAGCATCTCCTTTAGAATGGACTGGTTGGATCTCCTGCAGTCCAAGGGACTCACAAGAGTCTTCTCCAACACCACAGCTCAAAAGCATAAATTCTTTGGCACTTAGCTTTCTTCAAAGTCCAACTCTCACATCCATACATGACCACTGGAAAAACCATAGCTTTGAATAGATGGGCCTTTGTTGTCTCTGCTTTTTAATATGTTATCTACTTGGTCATAACTTTCCTTCCAAGGATTAAGCGTCTTTTAATTTCATGGCTGTAATCACCATCTGCAGTGATTTTGAAGCACAAAAAAATAAAGTCTGACACTATTTCCACTGTTTCCCCATCTACTTCCCATGAAGGGATGGGACCAGATGCCATGGTCTTCGTTTTCTGAATGTTGGGCTTTAAACCAATCTTTCAACTCTGTTCTTTCACTTTCATCAAGAGGCTCTGTAGCTCCTCTTCACTTTCTGCCATAAGGGTGGTGTCATCTGTATATCTGAGGTTATTGATATTTCTCCCAGCAATCTTGATTGCAGCTTGTGTTTTTTCCAGTCCACCGTTGCCATGATGAACTCTGCATATAAGTTAAATAAACATGGTGACAATATACAGCTTTTACGTACTCCTTTTCCTATTTGGTACCAGTCTGTTTTTCCATGTCCAGTTCTAACTGTTGCTTCCTGACCTGCATATAGGTTTCTCAAGAGGCAGATCAGGCTGTCTGGTGTTCCATCTCTTTCAGAATTTTCCACAGTTTATTGTGATTAGTATAAGTTCAGTTCAGTTCAGTAGCTCAGTTGTGTCCGACTTTTTGCGACCCCATGAATTGCAGCACGCCAGGCCTCCCTGTCCATCACCAACTCCCAGAGTTCACTCAAACTCACGTCCACTGAGTCGGTGATGCCATCCAGCCATCTCATCCTCTGTTGTCCCACTCTCCTCCTTCCCCCAATCTCTCCCAACATCAGAGTCTTTTCCAATGAGTCAACTCTTTTCATGAGGTGGCCAAAGCACTGGAGTTTCAGCTTTAGCATCATTCCTTCCAAAGTACACCCAGGGCTGATCTCCTTTAGAACGGACTGGATGGATCTTCCTGCAGTCCAGGGGACTCTCAAGAGTCTTCTCCAACACCACAGTTCAAAACCATCAATTTTTTGGCGCTCAGCTTTCTCCACAGTCCAACTCTCACACCCATACATGACTACTGGAAAAACCATAGCCTTGACTAGATGGACCTTTGTTGGCAAAGTAATGTCTGTTTTGAATATGCCATCTAGGTTGATCATAACTTTCCTTCCAAGAAGTAAGTGTCTTTTAATTTCATGGCTGCAATTACCATCTGTCGTGATTTTGGAGGACCCCCCCCCCCCAAAAAAAAAGGCTGACACTGTTTCCACTGTTTCCCCATCTATTTCCCATGAAGTGATGGGAGCAGATGCCATGATCATAGTTTTCTGAATGTGATCAATATAGTTATATACAAAAATATGTGGCTAAATATCATTTTACATAACATATACAAATATATTCTTAATAGTATACTATTGAAAATGTTAATATTATAAACTGCAAAGTAGTATGACTTTCATTCATACATTCCATAAAAACACATCCCTGTAACTTATCACTTATCACTAAATTTTGAGTACAAATTAGCACATGTTTAGTGAGCATAGTGTCTTGAGGAGAAGCTAAAGTTAATTAAAGAGTTCCAAGTGTTTTGGCAGAATAAAACAGGCTTTGGAGAACCTAGGAAATGAGGACAATTTCAACCAAGGGATACTAGATCTCACTAAAAAATATACATTAGTGGTGAGATAATTTAGACCAGGAAGGAAAATTGTGTTTCAAGAAAATGGATAAAAATATTTTCTTGCAAATGTTCTGATAGTAGAAATTAATTCCTTAGATTATTGTTAGGCTATGCACTAACAACTAATTCCAGTATTAGTTACTATTGCACCTCGGTCAGGATATTGTCAATCTTATTATGAATCAGTCTAAATGTGAAAATATGAAAATTTTTATGCTTATATATATATTGATTCACCCCCACCCAATCTAAATTACTATACAATCTTGTTAGCAAAGAATTTATGTTTCATGAATGTGGCCTGTGCTATTCTCAGTTGAACTATTTCCTTAGTAGATTACATTTTGAGTAATCTCTAAAGTGTTTTTCTCAGTGTATCTTATTTTAATTATTCTGTGATTTTCTTTGTGCAAACAATAAAAGAAGAATGAGCTGATATTTTGGTTTCAAAAGTTGTTTAAACATAAAAGAACACTTCTGTCAAGATATTTGTAAAATAATATTTTGAAAGACATGAATTTTGATGATTTGCTTGCTTTGCTAAAATATTAAATAAGTTTAAACATAATCACCTCTTCTGGGAGTAGAACAGTTCTCTTGCTATGACTCTGCTTGCCATTGGTGAAATTAATCTATTTTTATTTTAATGTGAACTGCCTTGTTATAGAAGATAGTTGCAGTTTTCTCTACCATAATTGTGACTAGAATGCTTATTCTTTTTGTTGGTTTGTAAGATTTCTTCATGAACATTTTGATATTATTTTAACTTGAGAAAAGTGCTTCCCTTGTGCACCCAGTTTAATAAATATTCTAGCTACAGTCTCTGTCCTGGCTTTCAAGGTCCTACATTCATCAAAATAAGCATTGAAGTCTTCATTGTAATACTGACATTGCTCATGGAAGATGATAGTGATATATTCCATCAATACTCTGGAAGATCAATTTTGGATGAAGATCCTAGGAACTCTCTTTAATTACTTCTTTGAAATTTAGATCCTAGTCACTTAGCTTAATAACTCCCTCCTTTTTTTTTTTTCTTTTAATGTCTTCCTCTTTTCTTCAATAGTTTCAAAATCATGTTATTTTAGTTGGTCTTTTTTCTTATTTTTAGATTTCATTTTAGAATTTATGTGAGATATTGAATGATTTTCTTATAAAGACATTGGACAGCCTTAGTGGAACGTAACCCAGAGTTATATTTTCCAGAGAAGTCCTACAAGTATATCTTGCTGTTTCTCATAGATGACACCATTTTGACTAAAACAAGTAGGTTTTCTGTCTCCTGGCAATCTGAAGAGTTGGAGGAATCGGAGTAAGAATTTATGAGTGAAGGAAGATTTGTGATGGGTGGGGTTGGTTGAGGGTAAAGGTGGACGGGTATGGATGGCACCAGCTGTAGACACAGTGAGGGACTTACAGTAGATTTTTTATTGGTGAGATTCAAATGACTATCTAATGTGAGCTGTACTATATTTGTCAAGATAAATATTGAAACGTCATTTATTCCAATATCAATTAAATCTAAATCCAAAGACAGTTTCTGAGAACAAGAAGATACAACATCTCTACTAGAACATACTTGAGCTTTGAATGGCTGTTGCTTGCATTAGTCTAGGATGGATTTCATTTTCTAGAAGGCAGGAACTTCTATGACTGTCTGCTTTATTTGATTGAATTTAGGACAGTCTCTCTGAATCTCTTTACAGTATATGCAACTAATGTCTTTAGGATTCCAATTGGCTGCTTGTTAGCTAAATTGTTCTGAGAGAGTTCTGCGTCTTTTGGAATGATAACATCTATCTGCAATGGAGAAAGTAGCCCAGGCATCTTGTAGACCTTCAGTACTGGGGAAGTCATTATGACTTCTGAGAAACACTGCTGTCCATGTGTGCATTTTGAAATGTATGTGCAGGGTTCATAGGTGATACACATTTCTTCTTAGTCACTTCATCTCTGAATTGGCATTCTGCTATGATGATGACTGCAGCCATGAAATTAAAAAAAAAAAAAAATGCTTACTCTTTGGTAGGAAAGTTATGACCATCCTAGATGGCATATTCAAAAGCAGAGACATTAGTTTGCCAACAAAGGTCCATCTAGTCAAGGCTATGGTTTTTTCAGTGGCCATGTATGGATGTGAGAGTTGGACTATGAAGAAAGCTGAGTGCTGAAGAATTGATGCTTTTGAACTGTGGTGTTGGAGAAGACTCTTGAAATTCCCTTGGACTGCAAGGAGATCCAACCACTCCATTCTGAAGGAGATCAGCCCTGGGATTTCTGTGGAAGGAATGATGCTAAAGCTGAAACTCCAGTACTTTGGCCACCTCATGCAAAGAGTTGACTCATTGGAAAAGACTCTGATGCTGGGAGGGATTGGGGACAGGAGGGAAAGGGGACGACAGAGCATGAGATGGCTGGATGGCATCACCGACTCGATGGATGTGAGTTTGAGTGAACTCCTGGAGTTGGTGATGAACAGGGAGGCCTGGTTTGCTGCGATTCATGCAGTCGCAGAGTCGAACATGACTGAGCGACTGACCTGGCTGACTGAACTGATAGTCTAAATGTTTGTGTTTCCCCCAAATTCATAAGTTGAAATTATGATGTCCTATGTGATGGTATTAGGAGCGGGGGCTGCTGTAGAATGGTGATTAGCTCTTAAAGTGGAGCCCTTATCGATGGGGTTAGTGCTCTAATATAAGGGACACTGTGGGTTTCGCAGGTCGTGGATTGATAAAAAATCTGCCAGCCACTATAAGAGAAACCAAAGTTTTGGGTTCAGTCCCTCGGTTGGGAAGATCCCCTGGAGAAGGAAATGACACCTACTCCAGCATTCTTGCCTGGAAAATTCCATGGGCAAAAGACCTGATGGTCTATAGTCCATGGGACAGCAAAGAGTTGAATGTGACTGAGCACACACAACACACATAAGAGATTCCACAGGGATTCCTTGCCTTTAGCCAGGTGAGGACACAGAGAGAAGTCTGTGATCAGGGAGATTCTGCCTTGACCACACAGGTACCCTGATTTCAGACTTCCAGCTTCTAAAACTTGGAGAAACAATTTTCTGTTGTTTAAAAGCCCCCTGCCTCATTCTGTGGTAATTTTTGATCGCTACCTGAAACATGTTTTTTCCCTATTTTCCACCTTAGAACTGAATCAAAGATCATTTCTCTTGAAATATAGTCTTCTTTCTTTTAATTAAATTATATGTCTGATCAGTTTCCAGCAATGACACACTCATCTGAATGAGCTTCACCAGCAGGATGGATATCTTTCATGGCTTCATCATCCATAGCTCTGTTCCTTCATAGGCACACTCATCACCCTCTGATGCTGTCTAAAGCTCCCATCCCACTTGCTCTAGCTTCCAATGTAAGCTCTGAAGCCACTACAACCTGTGTACTGCTGCTCTGCCATTTTGAGAAATAAATAAACCTAAAATTCTTCAAGATAATTTCCATCTGAAGAAAACAGGCATTGAAAGAGGCATAAACCTTTACAGATCACAACTTCTTTGACAAACAATTATTTCTAGAAAGAACTTAATTTTTTTACCCTGAAATCAATGGTGTTAGCATTTATGATTCACTTAACAGTATATTTATTTTACAGAAATAGTTATAACTGGATTGGAATTGTAGAATTCAGCATCCAATAAGACTTTTAAATCACCAAAGTCACATAGTAGAAACTATAATTTTATGTATAATAAAACTATTAGTGAGAGATAGCCTTTCTGTCTTACAACCCACCTAAACCATAAGCAGAAATTCACTGAAGTCCTACTCTATAGTAAGCTCTTTTTCTGGAAATAGTTTTTAGCATTCCTCTTTAATTTCAAGAAACTCTAATACACTGTTTACCAATGCACCTTTTTTGTTACTATTGTCTTTAATTTTTCTGCTTTGAACTAATTTTGATACTAGACAGTATTACATTCTTGGAGTATTTCAAAGCTTGGATTAAAAAGATTTTCACTTTCTTTTAATTGGGAAAACAAATTCCATAAGACAATTTTTTCACAGTGCTAGTATCCAGCATTAAAAAAAAAAAAAAAAAAAACTTTTAAATAATGTCATTTTCTGGCATTGATTGATATTTAACAATCAGCAGTTTTCATGGCATCCAGTCTTCCAAGTGGACCTTAGGAAGCATCACTACGAACAAAGCTAGTGCAGGTGATGGAATTCCAGCCAAGCTATTTAAAATCTTAAAAAGATGATGTTGTTAAAGTGCCACAAACATTATGCCAGCAAATTTTGAAAACTCAGCAGTAGCCACAAGACTGGAAAAGGTCAGTTTTCATTTCAATTCCAAAGAAGAGGAATGTTGAAGAATGTTTAAATTATCACACAGCTGCAGTCATCTCACATGCTATCAAGGTAATGTTTAAAATCCTTCAAGCCAGGCTTCAACAAGAAGTGAAACAAGAATTCCCAGACATTCAAGCTGGATTTAGAAAAGGCAGAGGAACCACAAATCAAATTGTCAACATCTAGTGGATTTTAGAAAAAGCAAGAGAATTCCAGGAAATATTTACTTCTGCTTCATTGACTACGCTAAAGGCATTGACTTTTTGGATCATGGCAAAATATGAAAAATTTTTCAAGAAATGTGAACACTAGACTACCTTACCTATAAAACCTGCATGGAAGTCAAGAAGTAACATTGAGTACCTGACCTGGAACAGCAGACTCGTTCCAAATATGGAAAGGAGTACGTCAAATCTGTGTACCATTACCCCGCATATTTAATATATATGCAGAGTATATCATGTGAAATTCCAGGCTAGATGAAGCACAAGTTGAAATCAAGGTTACCAGGAGAATATCAATAACCTCAGATATGCAGATGACACCACCCTTATGGCAGAAAGTGAAGAGGAACTAAAGAGTCTCTTGATAAAAGTGAAAGAGGAGAGTGAAAAGCTGGCTTAAAACTCAACATTAGAAAAACTAAGATCATGGCATCCAGTCCCATCACTTCATGGCAAATAGATGGGAAAACAATGGAAACAGTGACAGACTTTATTTTCTTGAGCTCCAAAATCACTGCAGATGGTGACTGCAGCCATGAAATTAAAAGACACTTGCTCCTTGGAAGAAAAACTATGGCCAACCTAGACAGCATATTAAAAAGCAGACATCATTTGCCAACAAAAGTCCATACAGTCAAAGCTATGTTTTTCCCCATTGTCATGAGAGTTGGACCATAAAGAAGGCTAGGTGCTGAAGAACTGACGTTTCTGAACTGTAGTGTTAGAGAAGACTCTTGAGAGTCTTTGGACTGCAAGGAGATCTAACAAATGAATCCTAAAGAAAACCAGTCCTGAGTATTCACTGGACAGACTGATGCTGAAGCTGAAGCTCGAATACTTTGGCCACCTGATGTGAAGAGCCCACTCATTAAAAATGACCCTGCTGTTGTGTAAGGTTGAAGGCAGGAGGAGAAAGGGACAATAGAGAATGAAATGGGTGGATGGCATCAACGACTCATGGGACATGACTTTGAGCAAGCTCCTGGAAATGGTGATGGACAAAGAAGCCTGATGTGCTGCAGTCCATCAGATTGCAAAGAGTCAGACACAACATAGCAAATGAAAAACTAAGTATTTTAGCCTTCATAGAATTTTTTTAAACTTGAATTTAATTATCTTTCATTTCTTTTCATTTTGGAAATTGGTCCCTTAGAAACTATCAGATAAGAAAGTTTTTTTCAGTTATAGTAATTGTTTCAGTTTGGGTAAAGCTAATCTATTAGAGAAAGATATTTAGTATATAATGGTTTGCATAATCAATTTATTTTAATTTAACAATCTAATTCATAATCCAACAAAGTTTGCAGTAAAGGACATGGTCTCTTCTGTTGCTGCTCAACTCTGTTGTTGTAGCTTAAAAGTAACAGTAGATAGTAAATGAATTAATGAGCATTACCATGTTCCAATAACACTAGTCTGCAGCTTCTCTCCTCTTGATGTAGAAAAAAGTGATCAGGATTGGTAGAGCGGCTCTGTCATTTATAACATAAGGATTTTGCAGTTTCTCCAGATATCACTGTATCTCAGCAAATGATCGAAGTGCCATCTAAAGGAACGAAGGAAGGAAGTGAGTGTCTAGGATGTAGAAAATAGTCTTAAAGAAGTATGCAGTGTTCACTTACTAACCCCTGCTCGCATGTAGCCAGTGGTCTGATAGAATGAGACTATGCTGCTGCTGCTGCTGCTGCTAAGTCGCTTCAGTCGTGTCCGACTCTGTGCGACCCCATAGATGGCAGCCCACCAGGCTTTCCTGTCCCTGGGATTCTCCAGGCAAGAACACTGGAGTGGGTTGCCATTTCCTTCTCTAATGCATGAAAGTGAAAAGTGAAAGTGAAGTCACTCAGTCGTATCTGACTCTAGACAGCCCATGGACTGCAGCCTACCAGGCTCTTCCGTCCATGGGATTGTCCAGGCAAAAGTACTGGAGTGGGATGCCATCGCCTTCTCTGAGAATGAGACAATAGCTGGTCACTTATGAGAAAAGATGAAGGATTATAGGCTAAAGGAAGGAACTGGAATATGGATACTGGAGGCTTTTAAAAGTTTCCACAATATTAAACATCTCCTAGATCTCAAACACATAGCACTCAATTCACACGTTAATAAAGTAATGCTCAAAATTCTCCAAGCTAGGCTTCAGCAATACGTGAACTGTGAACTTCCAGATGTTTAAGCTGGTATTAGAAAAGGCAGAGGAACCAGAGATCAAGTTACCAACATGTGCTGGATCATCAAAAAAGCAAGAGAGTTTCAGAAAAACATGTATTACTGCTTTATTGACTATGCCAAAGTCTTTGACTGTGTGGATCACAATAACTGTGGAAAATTTTGAAGGAGATGGGAATACCAGACCACCTGACCTGCCTCTTGAGAAACCTGTATGCAGGTCAGGAAGCAAAAGTTAGAAGTGGACATGGAACAACAGACTGGTTCCAAATAGGAAAAGGAGTAGGTCAAGGCTTTATATTGTCACCCTGCTTATTTAACTTATATGCAGAGTACATCATGAGAAATGCTGGGCTGGAAGAAGCACAGGCTGAAATCAAGACTGCCAGGAGAAATATCAATTGCCTCAGTTAGGCAGATGACACCACCCTTATGGCAGAAAGTGAAGAGAAACTGAAAAGCTTCTTGGTGAAAGTGAAAGTGGAGAGTGAAGAAGTTGGCTTAAAGCTCAACATTCAGAAAATGAAGATCATGGCATCTGGTCCCATCAGTTCATGGAAAGTAGATGGAAAAACAGTGGAAACAGTGTCAGACTTTTTATCTTTTTGGGCTCCAAAATCACTACAGATGGTGACTGCAGCCATGAAATTAAAAGACGCTTACTTCTGGGAAGAAAATTTATGACCACCCTAGATAGCATATTGAAAAGCAGAGGTATTACTTTCCCAACAAAGGTCTGTCTAGTCAAAGCTATGGTTTTTCCAGTGGTCATGTATGGATGTGAGAGTTGGACTGTGAAGAAAGCTGAACACAAAAGAATTGATGCTTTTGAACTGTGGTGTTGGAGAAGACTCTTGAGGGTCCCTTGGACTGCAAGGAGATCCAACCAGTCCATTCTGAAGGAGCTCATCCCTTGGAAGGATGATGCTAAAGCTGAAACTCCAATAATTCGGCCCCCTCATGAGAAGAGTTGACTCATTGGAGAAGACTCTGATGCTGGGAGGGATTGGGGGCAGGAGGAGAAGGGCTTGACAGAGGATGAGATGGCTGGATGGCATCACCAAGTCGATGGGCATGAGTCTGAGTGAACTCCGGGAGATGGTGATGGACAGGGACGCCTTGCGTGCTGTGATTCATGGGGTCGCAAAGAGTCGGACACGACTGAGCAACTAAACTGAACTGAGCTGAACTGAAGGATAATTCAAGTATCATCAAGGTACTTCATTCAGTTGGAAGTCTGGGGTATCTGCACAAAGACTAATCCTCACCCTGACATATGGGTGTGGCTTCTTGAAAACCTAGCAAGCTATAAGCTAATAAATCGTCTTGCATTTTTTCAAACTCAGTATTCAAAAAGGCATACAGACGGGATAGTCATAATAAATGGTTTCATTTAAAAACTGGAAAGATATTTAGAAAATACAGCAATCTGTCATCTACAAATGTTATAAAACATTTCTGGTCAGCAATATTGAATACTACCCCAAATGACATAAGCTTACCTTTAAAAATGTATGGGATTAGGACAAGAGTACCATGAAAATATATACAGTTTCTTTAAAGTTTATATATATATATGTGTGTGTGTGTGTGTGTGTCTGTGTGTGTGTGTATATATATATATATATATGTTGAGCCATTCAGTCAAGTTTAACTCTTACTGATCCCATGGACTGCAATACGACATGCTTCCTCATCCATCACTAACTCCCAGAGCTTGCTCAAATTCATGTCCATTGAGTCAGTGATGTCATCAAAATATATCTTCTGTCCCCCTTTCGCCTACTGCCTTCAAAATTTCCCATAATCAGTTTTTTTTTTTTTTTTTTCCAGTGAGTCAGTTCTTCACATCAGGTGGCCAAAGTACTAGAGCTTCAGGTGGCCAAAGTACTGGAGCTTCAGCCTCAGCATCAGTCCTTCCAATGAATATTCAGGACAGATTTCCTTTAGGATTGAGTGCTTTGATCTCCTTGCTGTTTAAGTTTTCTCCAATACCACAGTTTAAAAGCATTAACTCTTTGATGCCCAGCTTTCTTTATAGTCCAATTCTCATATCCATGCATGACTACTGGAAAAACCATAGCTTTGACTAGACAGTCCTTGGTCGATGAAGTAATGTCTCTGCTTTTTAATATGCTGTCTAATTTGGCCAGAACTTTTCTTCCAAGGAGCAAGCATCTTTTAATTTCATGGTTGCAGTCAACATCTGCAGTGATTTTGGAGCCCAAGAAAATAAAATCTGTCACTGTTTCCATTGTTTCCCCATCTATTTGCCATGAAGTGATAGGACCAGATGTCATAATCTTAGTTTTTTGAAAGTTGACTTTTAAGACAGCTTTTTCACTCTCCTCTTTGATTTCATCAATAGGCTCTTTAGTTCTTTGCTTTCTCCCATAAGGGTGGTGTCATCTGCATATCTGAAGTTATTGACATTTCTCCTAGCAATCTTGATTCTAGCTGGTGTTTAATCCAGGGTGGCATCACATGATATAATCTGCAAATAAGTTAAATAAGCAGGGTGACAATATATAGCCTTTATGTACTCCTTTCCCAATTTGGAAACCAATCCATTGTTCTATATCCAGTTCTAACTGTTGCTTCTAAACCTGCATACAGCTTTCTCAGGAGGCAGGTAAGGTGACCTTGTATTCTCATTTCTTGTAGAATTTTTCACAGTTTGTTGTGAACCAGAGTCAATGGGTTTAGCATAGTCAATGAAGCAGATGTAGATGTTTTATGGAATTCTCTTGCTTTTTCTATGATCCAGTGGATGTTGGCAATTTGATCTCTAGTTCCTCTGCCTTTTCTAAATTCAGCTTAAACAGATGGAAGTTATTGGTTCATGAACTGTTGAAGCCTAGTTTGGAGATTTATGAGCATTATTTTGCTAGTATGTGAGATGAGTGCAATTGCGCAGTAATTTGAACATTCTTTGGCATTGCCTTTATTTGGGATTGGAATGCAATCTGACACTTTCCCATCCTGTGGCCACTGCTGAGTTTTCCAGATTTGCTGGCATATTTGAGCTGAGCCTCACTCAGCTTCCAGTCCTGTTTTTGCTGATTCTAGAACTTCTCCATCTTTGGCTGCAAAGAACATAATCAATCTGATTTCGGTATTGACCATCTGGTGATGTCCATGTGAAAGTCATCTCATGTTTTTGGAAGAGGGTGTTTGCTATGACCAGTGGCAAAACTGTTACTCTTTGCCCTGCTCCATTTTGTACTCCAAGGCCACACTTGCCTGTTACTCCGGGTATATCTTGGCTTCCTACTTTTGCATTCTAGTTCTCTACAATAAAAAAGGCATCTTTTTTTGGTGTCAGTCCTAGAAGATCTTGTGTCTTCATAGAATCGCTGTTTCAGATTCTTCAGCATTATTGGTTGGGGCATTGACTTGGATCACTGTGATATTGAATGGTTTGTCTTGGAATGAACATACATTATTCTGTCATCTTTGAGATTGTACCCAATCTGTATTGGGTACAATTTGAGATTGTACCCAATCTGTCTGTATTTCAGACTCTTTGTTGGCTATGACAGCTACTCCATTTCTTTTAAGGGATTCTTGCCCTTGGTAGTAGATGTAATGGTTATCTGAATTAAGTTCATCTATTCCAGTCCATTTTAGCACATTGATTCCTAACGTGTTGATGTTCACTCTTGCTATCTCCTGTTTGACCACTTCAAATTTACCTTGATTCATGGACCTTACATTCATGCAGGTTCCTAGGCAATATTGCTCTTTATAGCATTGAACTTTACTTTCATCACCAGTCCCATTCAGAACTGGGTGTTGTTTTTGCTTTGGCTCAGCCTCTTCATTTTTTCTAAGCTATTTCTCCACTCTTCTCCAGCAGCATATTGGGCACCTATAGACCTGGTGAGTTCATCTTTCTGTGTCATATATTTTCGCCTTTTCATACTGTTTATAGGGTTCTCATTGGCAAGTGGTTGCCATTCCCTTCTCCAGTAGATCACATTTTGTCAGAACTCTCCATCATGACCCATCTGTCTGGGTGACCTTATAAGGTATGGTTCATTATTTCATTGAGTCAGACAGGGCTGTGATCCATGTGATTGGTTTGCTTAGTTGTTGTTGTTGTTGTTGTTGTTTTTAATCTGATTGTGGGTTTCATTCTGTCTGCCCTCTGACTGATAAGGATAAGAGTCTTTTGGAAGCTTCATAATGGAAAGTACTGGCTATGGGTGAATCTGAGTCTTGCTCTAATGAGCAGGGCCACCCTCAGTAAATCTTTATTCCAATTTTCTGTTGATGAGTGGGTCTGTGTTCCCTCCCTGTAGTTTGAACTGAGGCTAATCTATGGTAGAGGCAATGGTGGTAATGGCAACCTCCTTCAAAAGGATTCATGCCAATATGCCCCATGGCTCCCAGGACTATTGTATTCAGTGCCCCTGACCCTGTAGCAGGCCACTATCAGTCCAGTCCTCTGCCAGATACTGCTGGACACTCAAGGCAAGTCTGGCTCTGTCTCTTGTGGCATCACTGTTCCTTTCTTCTGGGTCCTGGTACACACAAGATTTTGTTTGTGCCTTCTAAGCGTCTGTTTCCCCAGTCCTGTGGAAGTTCTGTAATCAAATTCCACTGGCCTTCAAAGTCCTTCCATATATATATAGTGACAGCTATTAAATTGTGTTCTGTGGTCTTAATTTGGAAAAAAAGAAACATTCCTTACAAAAACAACAAAATAATTTTAACACAAATCTGTAGTCTTTGAAATATTTAAAGTCAACTGAATATCTTAAAACTAAAAAATGTATACGTTACTGCTTATGTCAGTGTTCTGTTAACCAGCCATCCTTTTTTGAATTAACTACCATATATCATAAATGGTATTCTGTTAGCAATATGTCTTATGAGACAGCTATATTTAAATCATTATATTTTACAGTTTTTGCTTCAGTGCAATTTGGGAAAATTCTCTCTTCTGAGTCAGTAGCAACTGGAATTACTAATACATATGGTAGAGCAATATTTAGATTCAGAAATCAACCATGAATTTTCCATGTGATAGTTACATGCTGTCTCTTAATTGCAGAAAGTTTTACAACAATATTTAGAGTCTAACATATAAATCGTATGTGTTCATGCTAAGTCACTTCAGACTGTAGCCTGCCAGGCTCCTCCATCAATGAGATTTTCCAGGCAGGAATACTGGATTGGGTTGCCATTTCCTTCTCCAGGGGATCTTCTCAATCCAGAGATTGAACCAGTATGCCTTACTTCTCTTGCATTGGCAGATCAGTTCTTAACCACTAGCCCCACCTGGGAAGCCCAACATATAAATTACTATTCATTATATCCTGATTTTTTAAATCATTCTGAAATGAACATCTAGAGCCAAACAATATTTCCTGTATTCTTTCTGATTTAAAATGTTCATTACTGGTATATTATTATAAAAATGAGAGTAGTAATGCATTGCTTAATTTAATACTCTTTTCAATTTAGACAACACAGCAAAACATAGTAACCTTACAAATAATCTTCATAACATTTAATTTGGAGTTTCCTTGTTTATGAATTCTTCCATTTGTACATTTTTATGTCCTTATTCTATATTCCTTATATTATTTTGAGTAGTCACTTTAGTTGTATATTTTTTATCCACTTTCAATTTACTTAAATCATTTTTCTTAATTTTTAAAGAGTGTTTTAAAGTGAAATAGCCAACGATAGATCTATTTTTGTAAGCTTTTCTAGTAATATTCATAATAATCAACAGTTTGTATTAAATAACTATAAAAATATGATTGAAAATTAATTTTATATCATTCAATGGCCACAGTTTCCTCTTTATAGAAGAATGTTTTTTTTTTTTATTTTGAATATATCTTCTCTTGTATGTCATATAAAATTTCAAACAGTCCAAATTAAATCTAATTATAATAATGTTTAGTTGACATTCTTAGGATTTGTTCTTGAAAGTCTTTAATGCAAGAAGTGATAAAAACATCAGCAAGATATTCTACTTGGGTCAGATCCAGAAAATATAATATTTGTTCCTTGATTTATTTCAAACAATGTCATTGCTTCCAGTTCACTTGAAAATATGTTTCCTCATTTCAATGCAAAATGATGTACTCTAGGTTTTTATTATCTGTCAAGTTTCAAAAAGTATAGTATTATACTTTATAGGTATAATGATAATTATGTATATTTAAATTAAAATAATATAAATTGTTTACTATTTCAAAATGTACCATAAGTGCCTTGTGAACCTGTTGAGAATACTGCAGTAGTTTGCGAGCAATTCTTTAAACATGTGGACAGTACTTAGCCATTTAGTCTTGTCTGATTATTTGCAACCAAGTGGACTGCAGCCCGCCAGGCTCCTCAGTCCATGGGGATTATCCAGGCAAGAATACAGGAGTGGGTTGTCATTTCCTTCTCCAAGGGAGTTTCTCAACCCAAGGATCAAAACCAGGTCTCCCACACACTGCAGCAAGATTCTTTACCATTGGAGCCACCAGGGAAACCCACATGAAAATATAGAGGGATATAAAAAGAAACAAGAAACTTATAATCACTATCCAGAAATTGTTATGGAAGACGCATGAATTCTTGCTATCTGGAAAGATATGGAAATAACCTTGGTATGCTTCTAGTCTCCACTTCTTCACTTTCTGCAGAATCAATGTCCTCTAATAAGAACACAAAGCACAAAAAAATTAAATTGTTTGGGCACATATATAGCCAAAACAACAGAATGATATCTGTTCATTTCCAAGGCAAACCATTCAATATCACAGTAATCCAAATCGATGCCCGACCATTAACACTGAAGAGGCTGAAGTTGAACGGTTTTAGGAAGATTTACAAGACCTTCTAGAATTAACACTCCAAAAATATGTGGGAAGCCAAGAAACAAGTGGAGTAATAGGCAAATATGGACTTGGAGAACAGAATGAAACAGATCAAAGGCTGATAGAGTTCTGCCTAGAGAATGCACTAGTCATAGCAAACATCCTCTTACAGCAACACGAGAAGACTTGACACATGGACATCACCAGATGACCAACACTGAAATCAGATTGATTATATTATTTGCAAGCAAAGATGCAGAAGCTCTATACAGTCAGCACAAACAATACCAGGAGCTGACTGTGGCTCTGATAATGAACCACTAATTGACAAACTGACAAATTCAGACTTCAATTGAAGAAAGTGGGGAAAACGATTAGATCATTCAGTTGAGCTCAGTTCAGTTGCTCAGTCGTGTCATCTTTTATAAATATGACCTAACTCAAATCCCTAATGATTATACAGTGGAAGTGAGAAATAGATTTAAGGGACTAGATCTGATAGACAGAGTGCCTGATCGACTATGGATGGAGGTTCGTGACATTGTAAAGGAGATCAGGATCAAGATAATCCCAAAGAAAAAGAAATGTAAAAAAGCAAAATGCCTGTCTTAAGAGGCTTTACAAATAGCTGAGAAAAGAAGAAAAACAAAAAGCAAAGGAGAAAAGGAAGGGTATACCTATTTGGATGCAGACTTCCAAAGAATGGCAAGGAGAGATAAGAAAGGCTTCCTCAGAAATCAATGGAAAGAAATAGAGGAAACAATAGAATAGTGAAGACTAGAGACCTTTTCAAGAAAATTAGAGATACCAAGGGAACATTTCATTCAAAGGTGGGCTCGATAAAGGATAGAAATGGTATGGACCTAACAGAGTCAGAAGGTATTAAGAAGAGGTGGCAAGAATACACAGAAGAACTGTACAAAACAGATCTTCATGACACAGTTAATCACAATGGTGTGATCACTCACCTAGAGCCAGATATCTTGGAATGTGAAGTTAAGTGGGCTTTAAGAAGCATTTCTATGAGCAAAGCTAGTGGAGGTGATGAAATTCTAGTTGAGCTGTTTCAAATCTTAAAAGATGATGCTGTGAAAGTGCTGCACTCAATAGGTCAGCAAACTTGGAAAACTCAGCAGTGGCCACAGGACTGGAAAAATTCAGTTTTCATTCCAATCCGTAAGAAAGGCAATGCCAAAGAATGCTCAAACTACAGCACAATTACACTCATCTCACACACTAGAAAAGTAATGCTCAAAATTCTCCAAGCCAGGCTTCAGCCATATGTAAACCATGAACTTCCAGATGTTCAAGCTGGTTTTAGAAAAGGCAGAGGAACCAGAAATTAAATTGCCAACATCTTCTGGATCCTTGGAAAAGCCAGAGAGTTCCAGGAAAACATCTATTTCTGCTTCATTGACTATGGCAAAGCCTTTGACTGTGTGAATCACAATAAACTGGAAAATTTGAAAGAGGTGGGAATACTAGAACATCTGGCATGCCTCTTAAGAAACCTGTATGCAGGTCAGGAAGCAAAAGTTAGAACTGGACATGGAACAACAGACTGGTTCCAAATAGGAAAAATAGTACTTCAAGGCTGTATATTGTCACCCTGCTTATTTAACTTTTATGAAGACTACATCATGAGAAACGCTGGGCTGGAAGAAGCACAAGGTGGAATAAGATTCCTTGGAGGTATATCAATAACCTCAGATATGCAGATGACACCACTCTTAGGGCAGAAAGTGAAGAGGAACTAAAAAGCCTCTTGATGAAAGTGAAAGAGAAGGGTGAAAAAGTTGGTTTAAAGCTTAACATTCAGGAAACGAAGATCATGACATCTGGTCCCATCACTTCATGGCAAATAGATGGGGAAACAGTGACTGACTTTATTTTGGGGAGCTCCAAAATCACTACACATGGTGACTGCAGCCATGAAATTAAAAGGCATTTACTCCTTGGAAGCAAAGTTATGACCAACCTAGACGGCATATTCAAAAGCGGAGACATTACTTTGTCAACAGAGGTCTGTCTTGTCAAGGCTATGGTTTTCCCAGTAGTTATGCATGGATGTGAGAATTGGACTGCAAAGAAACCTGAGAACTGAAGAATTGATGCTTTTGAATTGTAATGTTGGAGAAGACTCTTGAGAGTCGCTTGAACTGCAAGGAGATCTAACCAGTCGATCCTAAAGGAGATCAGTACTGGGTGTTCATCGGAAGGGCTGATGTTGAAGCTGAAACTCCAGTACTTTGGCCACCTGACACAAAGAGCTGACTCATTTGAAAAGACTCTGATGCTGGGAAAGATAGAGGGTGGGAGGAAAAGGGGATGACAGAGGATGATATGGTTGGATAGCATCACTGACTCAGTGAACATGAGTTTGAGTAAAGTCCTATATTTGATGATGGACAGGGAGGCCTGGTGTGCTGCGGTTCATGGAATCACAAAGAGTCAGACACGGCTGAGCAACAGAACTGAGACTGATGGCTTACTTAGGGTAGCATCCTGGTTTCTATGGGGACCCATGCATTGTTTTGTGCCTTTTTGGTGGATGTAACATGAGACACATAGGGCTTCTGAAGCCTGGGTTCCTGGAAAGATGCACTCCTCTAACTAGATCTCATGGCGGAATTGACTGGAGGAGAGGAGTTCCCTGATTACCCTTTCAACTGCCTCTGTGGCTGTTTTATAGTAATTCCTTTGTGCATCTTATAGTTTATAGTCTTATCCTATATGATAATATCTAAGGAGGATGTTAGAAAGAAGGTTTTCCTGGGGAATTATAAACTTTACAGCCCACACCTGCTGCTATTGGTAGAGGGTACTGAACAAACTGTAAACATTAAATACTAGGCTTCTGTTACTCATATCTGTAGTTTCTTTGCTAATGCAAATGCTTTAAAGTTTATTAATCTCTGGATCTCTTTTATTTTCAATCAATCATATGAAAGTATGGATACTCTAAGTTCCTTTCAGAGGATAATTCTAACTTGAAGAAGTTTCCACTTTTATTTTTTGTCTGTTCAGCCTGTGATAGCTGCTTTCTTGCCTCATGCTGTCTAAGCAATAAACACTACACATTTTAGAATTTGAGTTATAGCAACACCAAACGACGATTAGAATGGGCTATGCTGTTGTAATAAAAAGAACCCAGGCTACAGTGCCTTTCAATAAAGTAAAGCTCATTTATTCTGCACATAGAAGTCCAGAGTAAGTCATCCAGGGCTAATGGAATGGCTATTCTCAAGACTGTTCTACTTGTTTCTATCTTCCAGCTCATAAGAATGGAGAAAGAAATCGAAGATGGCATTAAATGTCTTGTTTTATTCATAGATATGTATTTTAGCCTGGTTTATTTTTGTTTTTGCTGTTGTATTTATTTTAGCTATTTTTCTCCTTGGAAAGGTCAGTGCAAAGAATAGCAGATGTCTTCACTTTAGAGCCAATTAGTGAAAATTTGTGGTCATTGTTCAAGTTCTTTGGAAAACCAGCACTTTCAATTTGCCACATTTTTTTTTTTTTTCCTCAGGTTAGGAAACTGAAACAGAGTCTTCTGGATTTCCTTGAAGCTAGAATTCAGAAATATGACAAAAATAAAAGTTAAAATTTCTATTAAAAAAATAACAGTTAAAATTTCTATTTTGTAAGGGTTAGGTAAAAGATGGTGAGGAGCCATTCTTCTTTCAGAGACAGAAGTGTCAGAGCCTGTAGCTCACTTAAGTGATACAAGCTGAAAAATCTCTGCTCCTTCACTCAGTCAGCCAAATGTTTTGAAGCTGTTCATGTGTATTTGATGAAATCATGTTTTAAAATTGTTAGCAGTCCACTAAAAAGTAAAAAAAAAAGCAAAAAGAAATCTCAGCATTTTATACAGCCAAACAGATACAACTCACTAATTATCTAGTTTCAAGTTAAACAATGACTAGACCTTAAGTCAAAGGACTTGAGGGTACCATTTGTCACACATAGTTCATCCTAGGTACATCTGGAATTGAGGTGACTATCTGTATTAGCTACTTGGCTTTATCCAGAAGGGGGAGGAAATCACATATACATACCACAGAAAGTATTTTTTCAACCCAAAGCTAGGTGCCCACTGAAATTAAGTTCTTATCCTCCTACAGAAACTGGGAGGTAAGGATGCTGTCTTCCTTAACGTTTGCATTTCAGTTAGATAGCTCCTGAGTCCCTGAAAAGTTATACTTGCCATGATAAAGCTGACTAAAGGCTTGTTTAGTTACAAAAGAATGTGTGTCCATTTCAAAGGAGGAGAAAGTACTTAATAATTACATGTATCTGTGTGGATCATAAAAACTGTGGAAAATTCTGAAAGAGATGGGAATACCAGACCACCTGACCCGCCTCTTGAGAAATCTGTATGCAGGTCAGGTAGCAACAATTAGAACTGAACATGGAACAACAGACTGGTTCCAAATAGGAAAAAGAGTATGTCAAGGCTGTATATCATCACCCTGCTTATTTAACTAATATGCAGACTACATCATGAGAAATGCTGGACTGGAAGAAACGCAAGCTGGAATCAAGATTGCCTGGAGAAATATCAAGAACCTCAGATATGCAGATGACACCACACTTATGGCAGAAAGTGAAGAAGAACTAAAATGTCTCTTGATGAAAGTGAAAGGGGAGAGTGAAAAAATTAGGCTTAAAGCTCAGTATTCAGAAAACGAAGATCATGGCCTCTGGTCCCATCACTTCATGGGAAATAGATTGGGAAACAGTGGAAACAGTGTCAGACTTTATATTTGGGGGCTCCAAAATCACTGCAGATGGTGACTTCAGCCATTAAATTAAAAGATGCTTACTCCTTGGGAGAAAAGTTATGACCAACCTAGATAGTATATTCAAGAGCAGAGACATTACTTTGCCGATTAAGGTCCATCTAGTCAAGGCTATGGTTTCTCCTGTGGTCATGTATGGATGTGAGAGTTGGACTGTGAATTGATGTTTTTGAACTGTGGTGTTGGAGAAGACCCTTGAGATTCCCTTGGACTGCAAGGAGATCCAACCAGTCCATTCTGAAGGAGATCAGCCCTGAGATTTCTCTGGAAGGAATGATGCTAAAGCTGAAACTCCAGTACTTTGGCTACCTCATGCTAAGAGTTGACTCATTGGAAAAGAATGTGATGCTGGGAGGGACTGGGGACAGGAGGAGAAAGGGACAACAGAGGATGAGATGGCTGAATGGCATCACTGACTCGATGGACATGAGTCTGAGTGAACTCTGGGAGTTGGTGATGGACAGGGAGGCCTGGTGTGCTGCGATTCATGGGGTCGCAAAGAGACGGACACGACTGAGCGACTGAAATGAACTGAACTGAAACCAGTCCATTCTGAAGGAGATCAACCCTGGATTTCTTTGGAAGGAATGATGCTAAAGCTGAAACTCCAGTACTATGGACACCTCATGCAAACAGTTGATTCATTGGAAAAGAATGTGATGCTGGGAGGGACTGGGGGCAGGAGGAGAAGGGGACGACAGAGGATGAGATGGCTGGATGGCATCACTGACTCGATGGACATGAATCTGACTCAACTCCGGCAGTTGGTGATGGATAGGAAGGCCTGGCGTGCTGTGATTCATGGGGTCACAAAGAATCAGACATGACTGAGCGATTGAACTGAACTGAATGATCTAATGGTTTTCCCTACTTTCTTCAATTGAACTCTAAATTTGACAATATGAAATTCATGATCTGAACCAGAGTCAGCTCCCGGTCTTGTTTTTGCTGACTTTATAGAGCTTCTTCATCTTTGACTGAAAATAATATAATCAATCTGATTTCAGTGTTGGCCATCTGATTACTTCCATGTGTAGTGTCTTCTCTTGTGTTGTTGAAATAGGTGTTTGCTATTACTAGTGCATTCTCTTGGAAAAACTCTATAAGACTTTGGCCTGCTTCATTCTGTACTCCAAGGCCAAATATACCTGTTACTCCAGGTGTTTCTTGGCTTCCTATTTTTGCATTCCAGTCACAAATAATGAAATGGACATGTTGTTTGGGCGTTAGTTCTGGAAGGTCCTGTAGGTCTTCGTGGAACTATTCAACTTCACCTTCTTCAGCGTTACTGATCAGGGTATAGATTTGGATTTCCATTATATTGAATGGTTTTCCTTGGAAACAAGCAGAGACTACTCTGTCGTTTTTGAGACTGCATTCAAATTCTGCATTTCAGACTCTTTCATTGACTATGATGACTACTCCATTTCCTTTACAGGATTCTTGCCCACAGTGGTAGATATAGTGATCATCTGAGTTAAATTCACCCATTCCAGTTCTTTTTAGTTCTCTGATTCCTAAAATGTCGACGTTCACTCTTGCCATCTCCGGTTTGATCACTTTCAATTTGCTTTGATTCATGGATCTAACATTCCAGGTTCCTACACATTATTTCTCTTTGCAGCATCAGGCCTTGCTTCCATATCCAGACACATCTACCACTGGCTGTTGTTTTTCCTTAGGCTTTCTCTCTTCATTCTTTCTGGAGTTATTTCTCCACTGATCTCCAGTAGCATATTGGGAACCGACTGACCTGGGAAGTTCATCTTTCAGTGTCATATCTTTTTGCTTTTTCATACTGTTCATGGGGTTCTCAAGGCAGAAATATTGAAGTGGTTTGCCATTCCTATCTCCAGTGGACTACATTCCATCAGAACTCTCCACCATGACCTGTCCTACTTGGGATGCCCTCACGGTATGACTCATAGTTTCCTTGAGTTAGACAAGGCTGTGGTCCATGTGATTAGATTAATTAGTTTTCTGTGATTGTGGTTTTCAGCCTGTCTTCCCTCTGATGGAGAAGGATAAGAGGCTTATTAATGCTTCCTGAAGGGATAGACTGACTGAGGGTGATCAGTTCAGTTCAGTCACACAGTCATGTCCGACTCTTTGGAACCACGTGAATCGCAGCATGTCAGGCCTCCCTGTCCATCACCAACTCCCAAATTTCACTCAAACTCATGTCCATCGAGTCAGTGATGCCATTCAGCCATATCATCCTCTGTTGTCCCACTCTCCTCCTGCCCCCAATACCTCCCAGCATCAGAGTCTTTTCCAATGAGTCAACTCTTCACATGTGGTAGCCAAAGTACTGAAGTTTCAGCTTTAGCAACATTCCTTCCAAAGAAATCCCAGGGCTGATCTCCTTCAGAATGGACTGTTTGGATCTTCTTTCAGTCCAAGGGACTCTCAAGAGTCTTCACCAGCACCACAGTACAAAAGCATCAATTCTTCCGTGCTCAGCTTTCTTAACAGTCCAACTCTCACATCCATACATGACCACAGGAAAAACCACAGCCTTAACTAGACAGACCTTTGTTGGCAAAGTGATATCTCTTTTTTTCAATATTCTCTCTAGGTTGGTCATAACTTTTCTTCCCAGGAGTAAGCGTCTTTTAATTTCATGGCTACTGTCACAGTCTGAAGTGATTTTGGAGCCCCCAAAAATAAAGTCTGACTCTGTTTCCACTATTTACCCATCTATTTCTCATGAACTGATGGGACCAGCGTCATGATCTTCGTTTTCTGGATGTTGAGTTTTAAGCCAATATTTTCGCTCTCCACTTTCACTTTCATCAAAAGGCTTTTTAGTTTCTCTTCACTTTCTGCCATAAGGGTGGTGTCATCTGCATATCTGAGGTTATTGATATTTCTCCCGGCAGTCTTGATTCCAGCTTGTACTTCTTCCAGCCCAGCATTTCTCATTATGTACTCTGCATATAAGGAAAATAAGCAGGATGACAATATACAGCCTTGACATACTCCTTTTCCTATTTGGAACCAGTCTGTCATTCCATGTCCAGTTTTCACTGTTGCTTCCTGAACTGCATATAGGTTTCTCAAGAGGCTGGTCAGGTGGTCTGGTTTTCACATCTCTTTCAGAATTTTCCACAGTTTATTGTGATCCACACAGTCAAAGGCTTTGGCATAGTCAATAAAGCAGAAATAGATATTTTTTTCTAGAACTCCCTTGCTTTGTTGATAATCCAGAGGATGCTGGCAATTTGATCTCTGGTTTTTCTTCCTTTCTAAAACCAGCTTGAACATCTGCATATTCATGGTTTACATATTGCTGAAGCCTGGCTTGGCGAATTTCGAAAATTACTTTACTAGCATGTGAAATGAGTACAATTATGCTGTAGTCTGAGTATTTTTTCGGCATTGTCTTTCTTTGGGATTACAATGAAAACTGACCTTTTCCAGTCCTGTGGCCTCTCCTCAGTTATCCAAATTTGCTGGCATAATGAGTGCAGCACTTTCACAGGATCATCTTTCAGGATTTGAAATCGCTCAACTGGAATCTCATCACTTCCACTAGCTTTGTTCATAGTTATGCTTTCTAAGGCCCACTTGACTTCACATTCCAGGATGTCTGGCTCTAGGTGAGTGATCACATCATCATGATTATCTGGGTCATGAAGATCTTTTCTGTATAGTTCTTCTGTGTATTCTTGCCACCTCTTCTTAATATCTTCTGCTTCTGTTAGGTCCATACCATTTCTGTCCTTTATTGAGCCCATCTTTGCATGAAATGTTCCCTTGGTATCTCTAATTTTCTTGAAGATATCTCTAGTTTTTCTCATTCTGTTGTTTTCCTCTATTTCTTTGCATTGATTGCTGAGGAAGGCTATTTTATCTCTTCTTGCTATTCTTTGGAACTCTGCATTCAGATGCTTATATCTTTCCTTTTCTCTTTTGCTTTTCACTTCTCTTCTTTTCAAAGCTATTTGTAAGGCCTCCCTAGACAGCCATTTCACATTTTTTGCATTTCTTTTCCATGGGGATGTTCTTGATCCTCGTTTCCTGTACAATGTCACGAACCTCAGTCCATAGTTCATCAGGCACTCTATCTATCAGATCTAGACCCTTAAATCTATTTCTCACTTCCATTGTATAATCATAAGGGATTTGATTTAGGTCATACCTGAATGGCCTAGTGGTTTTCCCTACCTTCTTCAATTTAAATCTGAATTTGCCAATAAGGAGCTCATGAGCTGAGCCAATGGTCTTGGTTTTGTTAACTGTATATAGCTTCTCCATCTTTGGCTGCAAAGACTATAATCAATCTGATTTCTTTGTTGACCTCTAGTGATGTCCATGTGTAGAGTCTTCTCTTCTGTTCTTACAAGAGGGTGTTTGCTATGACCAGTGTGTTCTTTTGGCAAAACTCTATTAGGCTTTTCCATGCTTCATTCTGTATTCCAAGGCCAAATTTGCCTGTTACTCCAGGAGTTTCTTGACTTCCTACTTTTGCATTCCAGTCCCCTATAATGAAAAGGACATCTTTTTTGGGTGTTAGTTTTAAAAGGTCTTGTAGGTCCTCATAGAATCATTTGACTTTAGCTTCTTCAGCATTACTGGTTGGGGCCTAGGCTTGGATTACTGTGATATTGAATGGTTTACCTTGGAAATAAACAGAGATCATTCTGTCAGTTTTGAGATTGCATCCAAGTACTGCATTTCAGATTCTTTTGTTGTTCATGATGGTTACTACATTTCTTCAAAGGGATTCCTGCCTGCAGTAGTAGATATACTGGTCATCTGAGTTAAATTCACCCATTCCAGTCCATTTTAGTTCTCTGATTCCTAGAATGTCAACGTTCACTATTACCATCTCCTTCTTGACCACTACCAGTTTGCCTTGATTCATGGACCTAACATTCCAGGTCCCTATGCAATATTGCTCTTTACAGCATCAGACCTTGCTTCTATCACCAGTCACATCCACAGCTGGGTACTGTTTTTGCTTTGGCTTCATCCCTTCATTCTTTCTGGAGTTATCCACTGATCTCCAGTAGCATATTGGGCATCTACTGACCTAGGGAGTTCCTCTTAGAGTATCCTATCATTTTGCCTGTTCATACCGTTCATGGGGTTCTCAAGGCAAGAATGCTGAAGTATTTTGCCATTCCCTTCTCCAGTGGACCACATTCTGCCAGACCTCTCCACCGTGACCCACCTGTCTTGGGTGGCCCCACAGGGCATGGCTTAGTTTCATTGAGTTAGACAAGTCTGTAGATCTAGTGTGATTAGATTGACTAGTTTTCTGTTAGTATGGTTTCAGTGTGTCTGCCCTCTTATGCCCTCTTGCAACAACTACCATTGTTATACCCAAGTCGCGAAATCTCCCAGTGACCACCAGGGAGCCGATATCCAGTGCAAAAGCAAGAGAGTTTTTATTACCAAGCTCGAGCTGTGTCTCTCACTGTTACCGACACAGTGACTAAGGATAGGCGCCTCAAACTCTGGGTTACAGTGCTTATATAGGGTATTCTCACGCGAGAAATTTGAAAAAGGGAGTTTCTGGGTTGGGAGACGTCTAATTGGTTACCTTCTGTGGAAGGGTTAGGTGATGGGTTCTGATTGGTTTTCATTTCCCGGGCTGGCCATTGGTTCTGATTAGTTCCCATTTCCTGGGCTTAATTAGAATTTCCTGGGCAGGTCATAAGTCCTGAAGGTAAAGTCAGGAGGTCCTAATCTGGGATCTGATTGGCTCTCAGGTGGTGGTGTGAGGTTAATGGATTTCCGAGAAGCTCTTTCCCGAGAATTTTTACAAAATGGAATCCTCTTTAACAAAATGGGGTGGCTTAGGTTCTTCATCATCTTACTTGGGTTTCTCTTACCTTGGACATGGGGTATCTCTTCATGGCTGTTCCAGCAAAGCACAGCCACTGCTCTTTCCCTTTCATGAAGGGTATCTCCTCACCACTACCCCTCCTGATCTTGAACATGGAATAGCTCCTCTAGGCCCTCCTGCACCCTAGCAGCCACTGCTCCTTGGACATGAGGTTACTCCTCCTGGCCTCCGCCCCTGGCCTTGGCTGTGGGGTAGCTCCTCTCGGCTGCTGCTGCTCTGTCACAGCCTGGCACTCTCAGCCACTGCCCCTGACCTCAGACGTAGGGTAACTCCTCTTGGCCACCGCCTCTTGGGCATGGGGTCCTCCTGGCTTCTGCCCCTGACCTCCAATGTGGGGTAGCTCCTCCTGGTCTCCTCCCCTGGCCTCAGACATGGGGTAGCTCTTCTCAGCAGTGCTATGTGTGCAGGTCGCAGCCACCCATGCTGTGTACTAAGGGTGATACAGGTCTTATTCTGATGGGCAGGGCTATGCTCAGTAAATCTATTAACCAAGTTTCTGTTGATGGCTGGGGCTGTGTTCCCTTCCTGATATTTACCTGGGACCAAACTATGGTGGAAGTAATGAAGATAATGGTTTCCTCCCTCAAAAGATATCCTGCATTTACTGCTACAGTCTATGGCCCCAACCATGCAGCAGGCCACCACTGACTGACACTTTCACCGGAGACTTCCAGACATCCACAGACAAGTCTCCTGTGGAGGTCACTGTTCCTTTATCATGGAATGGGAAAGAATAGAATGGGAAAGACTAGAGATCTCCTCAAGAAAAAGAGAGATACCAAGGTACTATTTCATTCAAAGATGGGCTCAATAAAGGACAGATATGGTTTGGATGTAACAGAAGCAGAAGATATTAACAAGAAGTGGCAAGAATACACAGAATAACTATGCGAGAAAAAAAAAAAAAAAACTTCAAGACCCAGATAATCACAGTCGTGTGATCACTCACCTAGAGCCATACATCTGGAATGTGAAGTCAAGTGGGCCTTAGAAAGCATCACTATGAACAAGGTTAGTGGATGTGATGGAATTCCAGTTGAGCGATTTCAAATCCTAAAAGATGATGCTGTGAAAGTTCTGCACTCAATATGCCAGCAAATTTGGAAAACTTAGAAGTGGCCACGGGAGTGGAAGAGGTCAGTTTTCATTCCAATCCCTAAGAAAGGCAATGCTAAAGAATGCTCAAACTGCTGAATAATTGCACTCATTTCCCATGCTAGCAAAGCGATGCTCAAAATTCTCCAAGCTAGGCTTCAAAAATACCTGAAGTTTGAAATTCCAGATGTCCAAGCTGGCTTTAGAAAAGGCAGAGGAACCAGAGATCAAATTGACAACATCTGCTGGATCATTGAACAAGCAAGAGAGTTCCAGAAAAACACATATTTCTGCTTTATTGACTATGCCAAAGCTTTTGATTGTGTGGATCACAAGAAGCTGTGGAAAATTATGAGAGAGATGGCAATACTAGACCACCTGACCTACCCCTTGAAAAATCTGTAGGAAGGTCAGGAAGCAACAGTTAGAACTGGACATGGAAAAACCGACTGACTCCAATTAGGAAAAGGAGTACGTCAAGGCTGTATATGGTCATCCTGCTTATTTAACTTATATGCAGAGTTCAGTTCAGTTCAGTTCAGTTGCTCAGTCATGTCCAACTCTTTGCAACCCCATGAATCACAGCACACCAGGCTTCCCTGTTCATCACCGTCTTCCGGAGTTCACTCAGACTCACGTCTGTTGAGTCAGTGGTGCCATCCAGCCATCTCTTCCTCGGTCGTCCCCTTCTCCTCCTGCCCCCAATCCCTCCCAGCATCAGAGTCTTTTCCAGTGAGTCAACTCTTCACATGAGGTGGCCAAAGTACTGGAGTTTCAGCTTTAGCATCATTCCTTCCAAAGAAATTCCAGGGCTGATCTCCTTCAGAATGGACTGGTTGGATCTCCTGGCAGTCCAAGGGACCCTCAAGAGTCTTCTCCAACACCACAGTTCAAAAGCATCAATTCTTCGGCACTCAGCCTTCTTCACAGTCCAACTCTCACATCCATACATGACCACAGGAAAAACCATAGCCTTGACTAGATGCAGAGTACATCATGGGAAACCCTGGGCTGAAAGAAGCACAAGCTGGAATCAAGATTGCTGGATGATATATCAATAGCCACAGATATGCAGATGACACCACCCTTAGGGCAGAAAGTGAAGAAGAACTAAAGCGCCTCTTGATAAAAGTGAAAGAGGAGAGTGAAAAAGTTGGCTTAAAGCTCTACATTCAGAAAACTAAGATCATGGCATCCGGCCCTACTCTTCATGGCAAATAGACAAGGAAACAGTTGCTGACTTTATTATTTTGGTCTCCAAAACCACTACAGATGGTGACTGCAGCCATGAAATTAAAAGACGCTTACTCCTTGGAAGGAAAGTTATGACTGACCTAGGCAGTAGATTCAAAAGCAGAGATATTGCTTTGTCAACAAAGGTCCATCTAGTAACGGCTATGTCTTTTCTAGCAGTCATATATGGATATGAGAATAGTACCATAAAGAAGGCTGAGCTGAAGAATTGACGCTTTTGAACTGTGGTGTTTGAGAAAACTCTTGCGAGTCCCTTGGACTGCCAGTAGATCCAACCAGTCCATTCTAAAGCAGATCAGTCCTGAGTGTTCATTGAAAGGACTGATGTTGAATCTGAAACTCTAATACTTAAGCCAACTGACGCAAAGGGCTGACTCATTTGAAAAGACCCTCGTGCTGGGAAAGATTGAGGGCAGGAGGAAAAGGAGATGAGAGAGGGTGAGATGGTTGGATGGCATCACTGGCTGAATGGACCTGAGTGTGGGTAGGCTCTTGGAGTCAGTGGTGGACAGGGAAACCTGTTGTGCTGCAGTGCATGTGGTTGCAAAAAGTTGGACATGACTGAGTGAATGAACTGAACTGAACTGAATCTTTTTCAGCTAGGCCACCCTCATTGCTCATGCCTAACTCCCTACCTAACAAATCTGATAGTGCTGCACCTTTGTAATTTTACAAAGAAGGTTTCCAAGTTGTATTTGTTCACATGTATAAATTAAACAGCTGCAAATTTACACTTTTTATTTTGGTAAATTTGTACACTGGGATCAGTTGTTTCTATTTTAAAGAAAATATTCAGTACAAACTAAATTCACTAAAAAAAGGGGGGACTGCAGAATGAAAATAACATTTTCATGATACCAATGAATAACTGATATTGTCTGTTTTTGCTGGCTCTATTAAGTTTTTTATTTCCCAGGTGACTCAGTGGTAAAGAATTTGTCTGCTCTATAGCACGAGGCTATGGTTTGATCCCTGATCAGGACCATACCCTGGAGAAGGAAATAACAACCCACTCCAGTATTCTTGCCCAGGAAATCTCATGGACAGAGAAGCCTGACAGGCTCCAGTCCATGGGATCATAGGCAATTGCACATGATTGAGCAACTGAGCAAACACAGAGTGTCTGTCATAATGAACTTTCAAATTCCTTTTGGTAACTCATTATCAGAGATTATCTGCATCTATACAAGTTAATAAACAGTAACTCTGTAGCCATTTGCTGGAGTTTTTGTTGTTGTTGTTGTTGCTGTTTTTGTTTTTAATACTAAAAGATTCTTTATCTACCTATTTGGAATTCTACTATAAAAAATATTGCCCAAATCTATAAAGGCCAAAAGGTTTTTTTTTTTTTTTTTTTTTTTTTTTTTCTGATTTGAGGATTTTATTATTTGAGATATTCCTTTTATTGCCACTGGCATAAGTTTTCAATCTTCAATGTTTATCAAAAAATCTACATAGTCTAAATTAGACAATAAATATCATAATTTACTTTCACTTAGCTATATTTTTGTTGGGACCTAACAAAAGTCATGATAGGCTTCAGGGACTAAGGTAGGTCTCACGGGAAAGGCTGAGTCATTGCCCTGTGAGGTCATTCCCGGAGATGCCAGGACTTGTCTAATCAGCATACCCCCAGTAACCTGGTTTGAGTTTATCAGGACGTAAAAGACATCCCCCTGCAGCCAATAGCCAATTAGTAAATACCAGGAAACCCCTGCAGCCAATAAAGATTAGCCAATTAGCAAATACTAGGAAACTCCTGCAGCCAATCAGCCCTTGCCAACTCTCTGTTCTAAAACCCATAAATACTGCTGTAAATCTGTGCTCGGGGCTCCTTGCTCCACTCCACTGCGTTGGATGTGGTGGGAGCCCTAGCTCGAGCTAGGAAAAAAAAAAAACCCTTCATGCTTTTGCATTGCTGTGGAAGTCTTACTCTCTCAGTTTTGGGGACTCGGACTCTGGGCATAACAATTTTAAACATTTTCTCATGTAACAAAATAAATATTGTGAAGAGTAGATATTAGTACTTTCTGTGGAGATTGGTCAACACCTAGACCTTCATACAACACCTACTGAATCAGAGGCTCTTATTGTGTTCTCAGGATGTATAATCACTGAAATTTTACCAGGTGATCCTCACATGAATCCTTGATTGAAAATCAGTGTTTCAAAGCTAGGCTTTAATGGAGAAAGAGGGATAGTAATGACATATAATATTTATTATTTGCTTTGTGTATGCCAGCCTTTGTATGAAATCCTTAACTTGTAATAACTTATGTAATCCTTACAATGATTATATGAAGTAAGTATAATGTTTTATCTTTAGAATTCAGAAATGTAAGCTAATTTAGCCAATTAATTTGTTTTCCATAGCCTCGGCAACATTAGGTGTTATCCTTTATTTCTCTTTATATTTCAAAACACATAATAAGGTGAATTGTTTTCATGTTGTTTTAACATGACTTTCAGTTATTGATAGTGATGTCATTGGGAGGAGGGTTTCATTTTCCTATTAGAAAATCCCTGTATATTTCAAAGACACTGTGTCAGCCTATTGTGCTAGGCTTGGTATTAATATAAAAAAGGTAGGAGAGATGGAGAGATGACAAACAGATGTGATAAATGATGCTAAGTGGAAGATAGCCATGAGCAAAGAGATGTGGCCTAGCCAAGAAAGATTCATATTGGTCTCTAAACCCTACCCCAGACATGCCCCCCTGTGGCCCAGAAGAATTCACAGATATGCTGCAAAATAACCACAGAGATGTTTCCAACTCCAGAGCTTACACCCTAGATGCACAGTGGATACAGACTAACCACAGGGACTTCTCAACTTTGGCACATGCACTTTTGATGCACAACTGTCTTCAAGTGACCTTAGGCAGCCCGGAGCCCACTAAGGGTTAATGAACGTTCTATACATACACACATCTGATTATAACAGATTGAATTACAGGAAAAACACGCTCAATAGAGTCTGTCAATCAAAACTGTCAGTCCACACCCACCTAGATTAATATGCAAAAGCCCTGTCTTGAAAACCCCCATAGCTCATTGTTCTGGGGCCAGTGTTTCTCTTAGTTTGGTCCATCTCTCTTGAGGTACCCTTTCTGTTTTTTCTGCAGTAAACTTGTTTTTGCCTGGGTAAGACCTCAGAGTTTTCATTGGGTCCTTACCAAGAACCAAGGCTCACAAGAAAGGATAATAATTGACCCTCTCCCAATCCACTAAAACAGGAAACCAGCATTAGTGCACCTCGTCCTGCAGGGATAAGGGGGTGAGGGTGATTATCGAAACAGAAAAGAGAGGGAGAGAGAGAGAGGTTTGTATTGAGAACAGCTCTTTCCATCAGCCCAGTAACCTGAAATAAGAAATCAGTAGAAGTGAAAATTCTGACTCTATTTCTCCCACCCTCTGATTTCTTAGTTGGAACTTGTATTCTCAAATATACAACTCCAGTCTGAGGCCCAGGATAAGCAAGCCTGTTTTCTATGGACTTCCCTGGTAGCATAAATGGTAAAGAACCTCCCTGCAATGCAGGAGACCTGGATGGGGAACACATGTACACCCATGGCTGACTCCTGTCAGTGTATGGCAAAACCCACTCCTGCTGGCGACGGAATGAAACACCAACACTGCAGAGTGGTTTAAATCTTTATATTTTAACACTTGCTTCTTACAGCTGCTTTATTTTATATCCCTTGCACAACAACCTACAGGGCAAGCTGCCAAGCACTATGATTCAGAGACTATACAGTGAGCAGGCGCAGGGCGAGATAACCTTTATCTTGACTTATTTACTGCAGCTAAGACTTTGTTTTGGGGAACTTCCTTATCAACTTAGAATCCGTTTTGTCCCAGGGTCTGTTCCTTTTGAGGAATCAGAGAAACATCCTTGTGTGCAAGCAATGTTCTTTTCCCATGGGAACAAACAGGATTCTTAGCTGAACATCTCATTTGCAAGAATGTTCAGCCCTGGTTGAGAGTCTCGTTTGCAAGCACTTCTCAACCTTCCTTAAACCTAGTTCCCTACACTGGGCAGAACATCTTGTTTGCAAGAATGTTCAGCCCTGGTTGAGAGTCTCGTTTGCAAGCACTTCTCAACCTTCTTTAAACCTTGTTCCCTACACACTCCAATATTGTAAAGTAATTATCCTTCAATTAAAAATAAATAAATAAGAGAAAAAGAAAAATCCCCTGGAGAAGGGAAGGTTACCCACTCCAGTATTCTTGCCTAGAGAATTCCATGAACAGAGAGGAGCCTAGAGGGCTACAGTCAATGGGGTCACAAAGTGTTGAATACGACTGAGTGACTAATACTCTTGCTTAACTGTAACTTACTTTCTTGCTTCCAGGGCAAGGAGAAGAATAAAAATGACTACAGAAAGGTGAACAAAAATATGCTGCACAAAGCTTCAGGGTCATATTCTCAGCTATAAACTGGAATTCAGTTATCGCTATTTTGAGAAGTGAAAGCAAAGTTATGCTAACAGGTAAACTTGACCTAAGACTTCAGCACTCCTTTAGCAAAACCAAACTGGGTCACAAACAGCTCAATGTTTTTCTCAGTGTGAAGGTTGCCTTCTGCTCTCCTCTAAAAGAAAAGTTTGATACAATGTAAGGTAAACAAAAGATAACAAAAATGAACATCTCAAAGTGTGTGATTCACTTAGTATGTTTGACATGTTGCAAATCACCACTTCTCTAAAAATATTTTCATAACAACAAAAGAGAACCTTATGACAATTAAGCAGTCACTTTCTAATCTTTCCTCTTTCCAGACAATTATTAAATTGCTTTTTGTCTGTCTCTTATGAAATTCTCTATGCAGATACTATGTGAATCATACACTTCAATGTTAAATTTTTATGTGACTTTTGCCTCAATAAGAATTTGTAAAATGAAAGGATGTATAGGATACATATATTCTAAATTAGAATTAACAAAATCATGTTATAATAATTCTGAATATGTTTTCCAATGGAGAAGCTCTATACTGTGGCTCAGATCATGAATTCTTATTGCCAAATTCAGACAAATTGAAGAAAGTGGGGAAAACCACTAGAACATTCAGGCATGACCTAAATCAAATCTCTTATTATTATACAGTGGAAATGAGAAATAGTTTTAAGGGACTAGATTTGATAGAGTGCCTGATGAACTATGGACGGAGGTTTGTGACATTGTACAGGAAACAAGTATCAAGACCCTCCCCAAGATAAAGAAAAGCAAAAAAAAAAAAAAAAAGCGAAATGGCTGCCTGAGGAGGACTTACAAAAGCCCTGAAGAGAAGTGAAAACTAAAGAACAGGAAAGATATACTCATTTGAATGCAGAGTTCCAAAGAATAGTAAGGAGAGATAGGAAAGCCTTCTTCAGTGATCATGCAAAGAAATAGAAGAAAATAATAGAATAGGAAAGACTAGATATTTCTTCAGGTAAACTAGAGATACTAAGGGAACATTTCATGCAGATGGGCTCAATAAAGGACAGAAATGGTGTGGATCTAACAGAAGCAGAAGATATTAAAAAGAGGTGGCAAGAATACACAGAAGAACTATACGAAAAAGATCTTCATGACCAAGATTATCAGGATGATGTGACCACTCACGTAGTGCCACATATCCTGGAATGTGAAGTCAAGTGAACCTTAGGAAGCATGACTATGAACAAAGTTAATGGAGGTGAAGGAATTCCAGTTGAAGCTATTTCAAATACTAAAAGTTGATGCTATTAAAGTCCTGCACTCAATAGGTCAGCAAATTTGGATAACTCAGCAGTGCCCACCGGACTGGAAAAAGTTAGTTTTCATTCCAATCCCAAAGAAAGGCAATGCAAAACAGTGCTCAAACTATCACACAATTGCACTCATCTCACACGCTAGTAAAGTAATGCCCAAAATTCTCCAAGCCAGGCTTCAGCAATACATGAACCATGAACTTCCAGATGTTCAAGATGGTTTTAGAAAAGGCAGAGAAACCAGTAATCAAATTCCCAACATCTGCTGGATCACTGAAAAAGCAAGAGAGTTCCAAAAATATATATATATATATTTCTGCTTTATTGACTATGCCAAAGCCTTTGACTGTGTGGATCACAATAAACTGTGGAAAATTCTGAAAGAGATGGGAATACCAGACCATCTGACCTGTCTCTTCAGAAACCTGTATGCAGATCAGGAAGCAAAAGTTAGAACAGGACATGGAACAAATTAGACAAACCAGTTAGTTCCAAATTGGAAAAGGAGTAGGTCAAGGCTATATATTGCCACCCTGCTTATTTAACTTATATACAGAGTACATCATGAGAAATGCTGGGCTAGATGAAGCACAAGCTGGAATCAAAATTGCTGGGAGATATATCAATAACCTCATATATGCAGATGACACCTCCTTTATGGCAGAAAGTGAAGAAGGACTAAAGAGCCTTTTGATGAAAGTGAAAGAGGAGAGTGAAAAAGTTGGCTTAAAGCCCAACATTCAGAAAACTAAGATCATGGGGTCCAGTCCCATCACTTCATGGGAAATAGATGGGGAGACAGTGGCAACAATGGCTGACTTTATTTGTTTTGGATTCCAAAATCACTGCATTCCATGGTGACTGCAGCCATGGAATTAAAAGATGTTTACTTCTTGGAAGGAAAGTTATGACCAAACTAGACAGTATATTAAAAAGCAGATACATTACTTTGTTAGCAAAGGTCCCTGTAATCAAGGCTATGGTTTTTCCAGTAGTCATGTATAGATGTGAGAGTTGGACTATAAAGAAACCTGAGCACCGCATAAGTGATGCTTTTGAATTGTAGTGTTTGAGGAGACTCTTGAGATTCCCTTGGTCTGTCAGGAGATCCAATCAGTCCATCCTAAAGGAGATCAGTCCTGGGTGTTCATTGGAAGGACTGATGTTGAAGCTGAAACTTCAATACTTTGGCCACCTGATACGAAGAGCTGACTCATTTGAAAAGACACTGATGCTGGGAAAGATTGAAGACAGGAGAAGAAGGGGACAACAGAGGATGAGATGGTTGGATGGCATCACCGACTCAATGGACATAAGTTTGGGCAAACTCCGGGAGTTGGTGATGGACTGGGAGGCCTGGCATGCTGCAATCCATGGTGTCGCTTAGTCAGACACGACTGAATGACTGAACTGAACTGATCTTAAACTTATTTTGCTCGATATAAGATACCATTAAAGATATAAAATAGATCAAAATAGGATATGTACCAAAAGATCTCTTTAGCACATTGCTGTGTAAAGAATAAGCAATATATAGAGGAAACAAAAAAGTACATATTCTGCTTATTTAGGAATGTTTAGGTTATATGCATCTAAATTTTCTCAACACATATGCATTCTCATTATAGCCCTAAAGCAAATTATTCTACTCATTCTTTATTGAATCTCATTAAAAATAAAGTGTCAAGCCCTTCATCAAATTATGAGTACTACTCTAACCACTGTAATCCATTTTTTCTGTTGAAGAATGTTGGGTTTTTTAAAGTTGTAATAAGAATGTCAAATCTGCAACCAGATTGCATTATATATATATATATATATATATATATGCACTTCTCTTTAATTACAACATAAAATATTGGACTTAATAAAATCTCTCAATGAATTCAGTCATGACACAATCCTGGCCTTTGACCATAGCTTGCTTGAAATATTTGATAACCCTCATAATTGAGATGTTAAATTTCAGAAGTTTTAAGCTTCGTTTATACAGGAGCTTATTTATTCCAAAATACCATATTTGGCTCATAACATCTCTGAATCCACATCAATGTCTTTCCTGAATTATGTAATAATATATCTTCATATTTTACAGGGGGCATCCAGGAAGAAATTTTCACTTAAAAAGTATTTTTTCAATACTATATTCAAATATTTTTTGTGTTAAACTGATCAAAGTGTTTTATATGAATATTCCCCAAATAAATGGTGGATAAAATCTGCTCCTGAAAAAAAAAATTGCCTGGTTAAATGAAAATATTTTCTTTAATTCTTTACTACATCACTACAAATACAGAAACATGATTATATTACTATGAAATTTAAAACCATTAAACATGTTATTTAGGAATTTTAGATTCACTTGACTTTGTAAATACTGTTTTCTGCATTTACAAATGGATTTGTTGGGAAAAACAATTATTTTATAGATATGTACATTAAACTAATATTACTTTAACAGTTCTATTGAGCTAAAGTTGGCATATTACAATAATTAGAGCTTTATATGCAGTTGTAAGTAATACAGAGAGAGATCCTATGTAAATTTTACCCAGTTTCCCACCAACAACTTCTTACAAAACTCTGGTACAGTACTAATAGGATATTGACATTTTTAAATCCGCTGACCTATTTCAGATTTCCTAGGTTTTCTTTGCCCCTGTGTGTGTGTGTGTGTGTGTGTGTGTGTGTGTGTGTACTAATTCTATGCAATTTTATCATACATGTAGGTTCACATATCCTCCACCAGAGTCGATACAAAACAATACTGTATTCACAAGGTTCCCTCTTGTGGCTCTTTTATAACTAGTTTGTCTCTCTCTCAGCTCTATATTCCTGATACTGTGTGTGTGTGTGTGTGTGTGTGTGTGTGTGTGTGTACTAATTCTATGCAATTTTATCATACGTGTAGGTTCACATATCCTCCACCAGAGTCAAGATACAAAACCATACTATATTCACAAGGTTCCCTCTTGTGACTCTTTTATAACTAGTTCATCTCTCTCTCAGCTCTATATTCCTGATACTGTGTGTGTGTGTGTGTGTGTGTGTGTGTGCGCGCGTGAAAGTCGCTCAGTCGTGTCTCACTATTTGCGATCCTATGGATTGTTGCCTGCCCGGCTCCTCCGTCCATGGAATTCTCCAGGCCAGAATACTGGAGTGGGTAGCTGTTCCCTTCTCCAGGGGATCTTCCCAACCCAGGGATCGAAATCAGGTCACCCACATGGCAGGTGGATTCTTTATCATCTGAGCTACCAGGGACACCAATATTCCTGACTACCCTGTAAAAAAGATTAATCCAGTAATCTGGAAGCCTGGTGTGCTGCAGTCCGTGGGATTGCAAAGAGTCAGACACGACTGTGTGACTGAACTGAGCTGAGTAATCTGTTCTTTGCTTGTATAATTTTCTTTTTTTAAAACAAATTTATTTATTTTAATTGGAGGCTAATCACTTTACAATATTGCATTGGGTTTGCCATACATTGACATGAATCTGTCATGGTGTACATGTGTTCCCCATCTTTATATAAATAGAATTACATAGTATGTACCCTTTGTGGATTGGCTTCCTTTTACTCAGAATAATTTCCTGGAGTTTCATCCAAACTGCTTATCTATTAGTCATCTGTATCTCTTCTTTGTGAATGTATGAGAATTTGTTTGGCCATTCACTTATTAAAAGTCATCTGTATTGTTTCCATTAAGGATTACATGAATAAACCTAAAATGAACATTCATGTAGCAGGTTTTTATGTGAATATAATTTTTAATTTTTTGTGATAAATACTCCAGAGTAACATTGCTTGTCATATGGTAATTTCATGCTAAATTTATAAGAATTTTAAAAACTCTTTTCCAGAGGGAATTTACCATTTTATATTTCCACCAGCATTGTTTGAGTCATCCAGTTTCTCCATGTCCTCTGCATTATTTAGTGTTGTCATTTTTAAAAGTAAAGTAGCCATTTGATAGACTTGTATTGATATCTCATTGTGGTTTTAATTTACATTTCCTAATTGCATAATGATTCTGAATATGTTTGTATGTTGCCATCTAGATGAACTCTGACAAAATATCTGTTGAAGTAATTTCCCCATTTTCTAATCTGTAGTTTGTGGAATGTAAGAAATTATCAGCCATTATTTTTTCAAATTAAATTTTCCCCCATTTTCTTTCTTTCTTTCCTTCTGGGACTCTGACAATACAAATATTGGATATTTTGTTATTGCTCCATACATACTAGAGTTTCTTTTTTTTCTCTCTCTCTCTCTTTTTTTACCCTAATTTCTCTGCTTTTCATATTGGGTTAATTCTATTGATCTTTCCTCAAATTCACAGCTTCTATTTGCTGTCATTTTCATTCCATTAGTAAAAACCTACTCAGTAACAGTAAAAATTTACCTATACCTAAAATAGTATTAGTATTTACTGTTATCTAAAATAGTAAATATTACTTATCCAATAGTAAAACGTATTTAGTAATATATGTTTAAAAAAATTTAGTTGTATTTTTCACTTCTGTAATTTCATTTGCTTTTTGTAGTTTATCTTTATTTGATGAAATTACATATTTTTAAATTTGTTTTGAAAGTAATTTCTTGTTGAAGCATTTCTATTACCATTGCTAGAAAATCCCTGTCAGGTAATTCCAATCTCTGATTCATGTTAGTGTTCGAGTCTGTTGATTTTATTTTCTCAATCAAGTTGCTATTTCCCTAGTTCTTGATATAATGGGTATTTTTTTTTTAACTGAATCATGGAGAGTTTATGATGTTAGGATATTCTAAGTACAATTTAAACCTTTTATTTTTTTCAAGCAGTGACTCTTTTTAGGTTTAAAATGCAGATTCTGACCTGTTTTTGTGTTCTGTGTTTCCAAAGAAAATTTAATTTGATGTTCTATTCAGGCAAGTTTATTCAATCTGGTCCTACTGGGCATATACTTGTTCCTATTGGAGCTGCCTGTGGGGATAGATGACAGCCTCCTAGGTCAGGTCACCTGGAATATGTACTTTCATTGGAAAAGGAAGTCTTCAGCCTGCCATAACTAAGAGTATTCCTGGGCTGGGTAGCTTACTATAGTGTAAGAGGCATTCTTAATCCATTCATCAGTGTTACTATGTTGTGGAATCTTAGGTGGAGAATGGGATTCTCTGGCCACAGGCATTCAGAGGTGATCTGTTTAGTGTAGGATGTTTGCTGTGGTTAACTTCCTGCTGAAGCTCTATAATCATCAAGGGTCTATACATGGAGAGAGGACATACCCAAGGCCACTAGGAGGCCAGTCAGCACCCTCAAGAGAGATCCTGCCACAACAAGTGCTAAACCTGGAAAACACTGCTTCCGTTAAACACCTGAGGGCACCAACCTGAAAGGTAACACAAGATGCCCCCAGCTCAGGTAGCCTCTCTGTCTCCACGGATCATGGAACAAAGACTTCTCTACTCATATAAATAGACACACATATGTGTATGTATGTGTGTGTGTTTCTAGTAGTTTTGTTTGGGTTCCTTCACACATATGATAGTCATTTACCCATTTTATCAATTTTTACCTTTAATCTTGAAGCATGATAAATTGTTTAATATTCTCTGTTAATTCCAAAACCTCTTGTCTTCACACATCTGATTCTGTTTTGTTTGTGTGTCTGTTTGTTTTTCTTTTGAGGTCCTTGTCATCTCTCTTTGATTCCTTGGAAGTTTAGGGACAGAATGGGAAATTTTAAGTTTCTTTAAAATGATATGTTTATGTCAATTATATGCAATTTCCTGGGTGCTAGAACTTGAAAACTAAGATGGTGTGATGTTCCTCAAAAATAGGTTGGTATTTGCCTCTGTCATGTATATGAGTCTCCTAAAGTCAGATATGACTAAGCTTAGCCTTTTCTATTATTATGGTAATATCTGCGTAATAAGAATTCAAGGTAAAAAAAAAATCAAGTCAACTCGATTTTTAACTATTTTTAACTATCAGAGAATATTGTAATGCCCACTACTAAACATCAAAGTTTGAAGCAGATTTTTTTTTTTTGATCCTTATTTTCCCCTGGGATGAGCATGATTTTTCTTTTCCCTAGATCAATTTTAACCTGTTATTTTTCCCACCAGAGATTCTGACTCTATGGTAGATTTTTCAATATGCCACTCGGGAAGGTCCTTGGTTTTGTCTCCAATCTCTCTCCTTTTTTTAGACAATTGCAAATAAAAAGCTTAATTTCAGAAGCTGAGTTCAGCACTTACAAATACTCTCAGACATAGTCAGTGCAAATTCAGATTAACAATAGGTACAATATTTTGGCAACAACAACAAAAATGATAACTTGTCTAAAAGGTCAGAGGCAAATCAGTGACTTGATTCACTCAGAACACTTAACTGGTTTGAAAGAAGAAAATCATTTTCTAGATGTCGAGGCAAAACTTTGAAGACACATTATTAAAAAAAAAATTCTGATGTCCTAGGGATTCTAAAATACTCCACTGATGACTGAATCTTCCCTATTACACACACAAAAAAATTTAAACATCTATAAGCTATTCTCACAATGGAAATATATCAATCTTCTTTCCTGCTAATAAGCCACATATTCTTTAATAATTGTATACATAATTTGATAAAATTAAAGGCAGCACACAAATTTCAAGATAGTTTCATGGTGCACTGGCCACACAGAAGGCACCACCAGCACTTGCCATGAACACTGGGGATATGTCTGAGCCAATGGGCCATGTGGCACTGAGAGCAAACCCCTGAAATTGGAGTCAGTACTCTTTCCCTCCAACCCTATATAACTGACATTAAGTGACACATCTGAGTGTCTTTGATGCCACGTCTCTGTCATAGTCAACCGTTACCTCCCAGGACACTCTCTGTCCCTTAATTTATTTTAGACCCTGCAGTTAGGAACTGCTCAGGCAGGATGGCTTGAACTACACTCCCTATTTACCTTTTTTATTTGACAACCACAAAAGCTTTTTTGTTGCAATTAAAGCAATTTTAAACTAAAACACAGTAGCGGATTTGTGTTTTCTTTATTTCTATTCTTTTCATAATCAAATAAAAATCCTACAGAATAAAACTACTTACATCTCCTCCAGAAACCCAGAAACTGCACAGCTAAGGCAAGAGGTCCAGCCAGGTCACTTTTAGGTTTCAATAGGCAAGTAGGTGCTGTGCTCCAGCACCTCCTCCTCCAGGTACGTCAGGACCATGTCCTCCCAGACTTTTGTCCTCCCTCTGGGCTCTAGTGAACCTATGAAATTCACAATGAAGTGAAATTCAATAGATTCATCAAGTGCCTACAGAGCTTAAACAAGCTTGAGGGCTTAGTTTGCTTTTCTGAGTTTTTATACACGTTTTACTTTCTTGATAAATTACGGCTGGATTTAAAGAGATTTTCAAAATATATATATTTTTAATCAAGCGCTTTTTTTCCCCAAAAAATATCTGTCTACTATACTGCAAGACAGGAAAGTCAACCTACATTCTTTTCTAAACATTTATGTCCTATTATTTGCCTTCTCAAAAAGTGACTCTAAAGGTACTTTTTTATCTCAGTAATAATGTTTAGGCTTTTTTTTTTCTTTCTCTTATTGATTCCTCCTCACACACACACACACACACACATCTGGCTTTCTTCTTATAAAAACAAAATTTTAATTTTGCAAGTGTTTCATAATATGAACCCTATGCAATTCACCTTCAAAAGTCTTGTGCGGGCTTCATTACTTACTGTCTATGTGACCTTGTACAAGTCACTTAACATCTTACTACCTCAGTTACCCCTTCAGTTAAATGAAAATAACAATAGAGTCTCTATAATAGTTTTCAAAGATCTGACAATTATACACCAGATGCTGCTTTAGGCATCTTTAGGATGCTTTAGGCATCTTTAAGATCTTTGGTAAATGGGTAAAATAAATTCCTGTCATTATGGGAATTTCAGTCTATTAGGCCAAGAAGTAATACCTGAATACTTATGGCAAAAAAAAAAAAATAAATAAATAAATAAAATAAAATAAAAAAAACATGCTGGGGCTCAGTTACACAAGAAAAGCAGAGGTGTGTGAGTGAAGCTATGAGAATGCCGAGTGCCTTCAATTTGGAGGGAAAGAAGTGTACACTGAATGATAGGGCTACCTCCATAAAGCTTGTGGGATCCTTACCTTGCACATGTTTTTCTCACTTCTGAAAATGTATGAGCAAACTCCAGGAAACAGTGAAGGACAAGGGAACCTGATGTGCTGCAATTCATGAAACCGCAAAGAGTCAAACATGACTCAGTGACTGAACAAAAATCTTATTTCATTTTTACAATACCAGAAATAGTCCTCAAAGAAAATATAACTTCAGTAAAAATAATCTTGATAATTCCAGATAGACTTAAATTATTTCCACTTCCCCCATCCTAAAAAAAAAATAAATGAAAAATAAAAAAAAATCCAAGCTTACATAGTTTGTTTAATATTTATACACATGAGCAATAGTAAATAAAAAATGTTCTAGCAAGTGTCATGATCATAGTGTTGACATGATTCATGCCTTTATTTACTATATCTAATTTTACTTGTATATATATATAATGTACAAACATCTTATTCTATGGAATAAATGTTTTACATACCACTATTTGCGTTTCTTATTTGAAATGCAAGTTGACACACAATGTTATTTCTGATATTGATAAATTTGTAGTGAAACTTTGTATTGTAGAGAATAATTTAACTCCAACAATTCACTTCAGTTTGGAAAGCTTTAATTTTTAATTAGAAAGCCTTTCTAAACCTTGTAAATTAGAATTGGTATTTCTCTAAGTTAAAAGCACTGACAACCACAAAATGAGAACAAAAACATTCAGCTAAGCATTGCATAAATTTAGGAATGTTTTATCGAAAGAAAAGCCCATTTAAACTGCATCCAACCCTAATTATAAGGACCAAAAAATAGTATAACTTATAGTGAGAAGGATTTTCTATAATTCAATATCAAAAATAGAAATTAACAAAAGTATCCTTAACATGTCAAAGGAAAATATAACAAATTATTGTGAATATAATACTAAACGAGTTATTTTTTTTTTCAGTTTCAATGCTATTTAGGAAAAGTTTTTAAAGGTGAGAACAGTAATGTTCACTTTTAATGACTAACTGTAGCCGAAAGAAAAATTCAATGCATAAAATCATACAATAAAAACACAGGGCAGAAATAGAAAAATGGGAAGTAAAATCCTGCCTGACCTGTTTATCACTTTATTATTCCCTTAAATATTGGGAATATTAAAACATTTGAAAGGAAAATAAGTCTATAAGTATAGGGAATATGAATTTGCTGTCACCTGGGAAAAGGCACAGAAAAGAAAAATTAGTAAAAAAATATTATTCATAATACTTATTTTCCATAGGTTATGTGCCAGAAACTGTACTCTTCAATGATAATGTGGAAAAGATAAATTTTGTAGTTATTAATTATGTGATGTGTAAAGAAAAACTACTTTAAACAAATAATTTAATCATTATAATAAGTATATGATTTGAAGGATATGAACATAATGCTATGAAAGCCTATAATCAGAAGACAGGACCTGGTATTTGTGAAAAATAGAAATCAATCGAGGTATCATTCTCTGAATAAGTGATGTTGGAGCTGAGCTGGAAGGATTGAAAACAATTAACAATGGCAAGCAGATTTAATTTCAGAGACTATTAATGCATCTTTATAATCATAACGTTTCCTGAGAAAATCTTTAACTCTGTATTTTAATGCTTTTGTAGTATGTGGAGCATTTGAACTGGTGTTTCCTATTCCCTTTTCATAAGTGAAGACTTAGAACCATCACCACAGAGAGCCCTATGCAAGCACAATCATGGCTGAAATAGAGGGAGGTATGTTGCATAGCAGGAAGAGTGAAGAAAAGGAAATTTATTTTCCCTCTGCAGTTTTAATAAAGATTAAGCTAGAAGATTAAAAATTCAGAAAGATCTTATGTCCATTTAAATTGGACTGCAAAGTCAGAGTGTCTTCAAGAGCCCCAAAACAAATGTTTTAAATTAACAAGAAGGCAGTAATTAAATAAATAAGTATGTGTATTGTTTAATAAAGGAGATAAATATAAATGAAATAAATTGTTATTTTGTCTTATGGTAGAGGTGTGACCCTTCGTGACCTATAAAAATTATATAAAAGCCCTAAAAGATTGATCATTCTCAAATTAACTTGCTTATTCAAAACAATGACACTCCATTTCCTCACTAACCTAAAAGAGGGGCTATAAGAGAACATCAGGACTATAGTTATCTGCTATGGATCTTGCATGACTAGTTTCTACATCTGTTTTTTGAAGCCTTTCTTGCCCTTAACCTTAGCCTTGGTCAAAATGCCATTCCTCTACACTTCTTAAAGCAGAATTACCCACTCACTTCTTGTTGAATGTCAAAAATGTTTCTTACTTCTTGGGAGAACCGTTTTAACCAACTATCCTTGAAACTAGCTGAAATTAGACTGACACATTTGCTAAAGCTCTATAAATACTATGCTATTTCTTTTCCAAGTTAGAACAGTCCTTTGGAGTCATATTTTGGTACATTTGAATACCAGCTTATATTTAACAATGTTGTAGTTGATTTTCTTTCTCAAAATAGTTTCTTTCAGTCTCCATCACTAGATCATGTTATTATAAAATAACATTCATATATTATTAAGTATTATTATTTATTTTACTAAAGCGTTATCAGCATGAAGACTATTCAAAGCTAATATTATTGTCTTAAAGTAATAACTAAGTTGGCTTTAACTGAATGACTCAGTTTTGTTTTCATTTTTTGTGCATTCCTACATCTATGTGAATAGAAAATAATGTAGAGAAGTCAAATTGCAAGCTAACACACTTCATGCTATTTTCATTCCTTGTTTTCTTTCCAAATTACACTCTAGTTGGATACACTGTCAATATATTTTTAATTAAACTTAAATGTATAAAAATAATCCCTTCTTTTAAGCTGAATGGAGTACTGAAGAAACATTATATACTGAGGTATTAAGTGGATGGTGAATAGTATACAAGGCTTACAAGATTTTTGCTGTCAGAGAATTGAGTTGAAAATCAGGAGTGGTTATCTTTGCACTATTTCAAATAATACCCAGATGTGTGATGGTAAATTCTCCTGCCACTATTTTCCTACTTTCTCAAAACATAAAAGGAAACATGAGGGGATATCAGCAAGAAGGTAGAATAAATCTAGACTCTCCTTCTCTCCCTTCTCCCACCACACTGATACAGCAATAAGTTAAAGACAAATTCCTTTTAAGAGAAATTTAAAAAAAAAAAAAAAAAAAAACTAATTGAAATGTTTCTGCATGCTGGAATAATGGGAAACCAATTCACCAAGTGAAAGACAAAGGAGAAAAGGAACAGTATACCCATCTGAATGCAAAGTTCCAAAGAATAGCAAGGAGAGATAAGAAAGTTTTTTAAGTGAGCAATGAAAAGAAATAGAGGAAAAAAAATAAAATGAGAAAGACTAGAGAATTGTTAAAGAATATTAGAGATACAAAGGGAACATTTCATACAAATACAGACACTATAAAGGACAGAAATAGCATGGACCTGACAGAAATAGAAGATACTAAAAAGAGATGGCAAGAATACACAGAAGAACTATATAAAAAATGTCCTAATGACCTGGACAACCATGATGATGTGGTCACTCACCAGATATCCTGGAGTGTGAAGTCAAATGGGCCTTGGGAAGCACTACTACAAACAAATCTAGTGGAGGTGATGGAATTACTACTGAACTATTTAAAATCCTAAACGAGGATGCTGTTAAAGTGCTGCACTCAATATGCCAGCAAATTCGGAAAACTCAGCAGTGGCTGCAGGACTGAAAACTCCATTTCCATTCCAATTCCAAAGAAGGGCAATGCCGAAGAATGTTCAAACTACCACACAACTGCACTCATTTCACATGCAAGCAAAGTAATGCTCAAAGTCCTTCAAGCTAGGCTTGAACAAAACAGTACATGAACTGAGAAGTTCCACATGTATAAGCTGGATTTAGAAAAGGCAGAGGAACCAGAGATCAAATTGCCAGCATCCACTGGATCATAGAAAAAGCAAGGAAATTCAAGAAAAATATCTATTTCTGCCTAATTGACTACGCTAAAGCCTTTGGCTATGTGGATCACATTAAACTCGACAACTATTAAAGAGATAGGCATACCAGACCACCTTATCTACATCCTGAGAAACATGTATTCAGGTCAAGAATCAACAGTTTGAACTGGACATGGAATAGTGGACTGGCTCAAAATTAGTTAAGGAATATATCAAAGCTATATATTGTCATCCTGCTTATTTAACTTATATGCAGAGTACGTCATGAGAAATGCCAGGCTTGATGAATCACAAGTTGATATCGAGAGTAACAGAAATACCAATAACCTCAGATATGTAGATGACACCACCCAAATGATAGTAAAGAGGAACTAAAGATAAAGAACCTCCTGATGAAGGTGAAAGAAGAGAGTGAAAAAGCTGGCTTAGAAATCAACATTCAAAAATCCAGTATCACAACAACTGTTCCCATCACTTCATTTCAAGTAGACAAGGAAAAAGTAGAAACAGTGGCAAATTTTATTTTCCTGGGACCAAAATCACTGAGGACAGTGACTGCAGTCATGAAATTAAAAGATCCTGCTCCTTGGAAGAAAAGCTATGACAAATCTTGACAGCATTTGAAAAGCAGAGACATCACTTGTTTAACAAAGGTATGTAGAGTTAAATGCATGATTGTTCCAATAGTCGTGTATGGATGTGAGAGTTGAACGTTAAAGAATGCTGAATGCTGAAAAATAAATGCTTTCTTATCTGTGGTGTCACAGAAGACACTTAAGCGTCCCTTGGACAACAAGGAGATCAAACCAGTCAATTATAAAAGGAAATCAATTGTGAATATTCATTATAAGGACTGGTGATGCTGAAGCTGAAGCTTCAATACTTGGCACCTGATTCAAAGAGCTGACTCTTTTAAAAAAAAAAAAAAACTTGATGCTGGTAAAGATTGAAGTCAGGAAGAGAAGAGGGCAACAGAGGATGAGATGTTTGGATGGTATCATTGACTTAATGGACATGAGTTTGAGCAAACTCTGGTGAAGGACAGGAATGCCTGGGATGCTGCAGTCCATGGAATCACCGTGTCAGACGTGATTGAGTGACTGAACAAAAACAAGCTCACTAAAACTGATAGGGAGATATGGAACATCCTCTCTTAGAAACTTGCCCCTAGTTCCCAGCCATTTGAGAGGAAAGAGACTGATATATCCGTTTCACCTGGAGGGAAAATAGATTGCTTCACATCCATTGACAGCTTTCTGATAGGGTTCCCCAGAGGACCATCCATCTTTTGTCTTGCCAGTCTTTGATTTCTTATGAGTCCAGCAAATTCTAAGCACCCAGGGGAGAATATATTTGGTAATTTTGTTTGTAGACATCATTGATACCATCCCCTCTCAGCACAGAGCAAGAAGATTAAAAATATTCCAACTCTCACCTTCCCCCTAAGAAGGGCAGGCATTGATTTTTGCATTCAATGCCACAACTTTTCCAGGACTGCTTAAATAGAGCATCTGTCTTTCCAGTAATCGAGTGCTTATGGGTCTGTCACAACCTGGTTTCCCAGGAGAAGATAGAATTGATGTGTCTTGAGTTGGTACATACCACCTTCCCAGTTCAGTACAGAGTAAGCAGAAAAATCCGCTTGCTGCTTCTTGGGAAGGCAAAGAATTGTTAGAGGCCCTCAGAAGCTTTGACCAGTCTTATTGTATGAGATCAGTCCTTGAAGACTGGGAGAGCAACTTGTTTTGTTGAATGTATAGACATCAATGCAGAGAGTGATAAAAATAAAGAATCAGGCAAAGATATCCCAAACAAAGGATTAAGAAATTGACTCAAATTAAATAAATTTAGATTTACCTGAGCAAAGAATTAAAAGCAACTCTCGTAAATAGACTTACTGATGTCAAGAGAATAATAAATGGGCTAAATGAACATTAAAACAAAAAGATAATATTAAAAGTACCAAATCAAAATAATAGAACTGAATGGCATGATAATAATACGGAAAATTTTACTAGAAGGGTTCAACAGGATACAAAGTCAAGCAAAATAAAGAATCAGTAAACACAGACACGTCATAGGAAATAATTTGGTCAGAGGAGCAAAGTGAAGAAAGAATGAAAATGAGTGAAGGAAGCTTAAGGGACTTAAGAGATATTATCAAGTGGACCAATATGAACATTGTGAGAGTTCTAGGAATTGAACAGAGGGATGAACAAAACTCTTATACAAATAAATGATGGCTGAAACTTCCCCAAATCTGGAGAAGGGAAGGGTCATTTAAATCTAAGATGCCTGAAAAATGTCAAAAGATACAAACCTTAAGAATCCACATTGAGACATACAAGAATTGACTGCCAAAACTCAAATACAAAAAGATAATTTTGAAAGAAGCAAGAGAAAGAAAGTTGTCACATACAAAGGAAGCCCCCTACCCATAAGACAATCGATGGATTTTTTCAGCAGAAACATTATAGGGAAGGGAAATATCATTAAAAGGAATAGAAATATGCATCCCTTTCTAGAAGGGAAAGGATGTTATATTCAAATTCCTGGGGGAAAATGCAATACAAGGATAAAACATCTGGCAAAACAAAGGGGAGACAAAGGATTTTATCAACCAAACAAAAGTCAAAGAATCCATCAGCATGAGGCCAACCTTACAAGAAATGCTAAGGGAAGTTTTACAAGTCAAAATAAAAAATGCTAAATAAAAACATGATAACCAATGAAAGTATGAAATATATTGGCAAAAGTAGATAAATAGATCAATATAGAACACTTTATTACTATAACTGTGATGGAGAAATCACCTTTAATTCTGGTATAAAAATTAAAAACAAAAGTATTAAAAATAAATATAAATAAAATATGCTAAAATACCCAGTATAAATCTAAACTGTGACCAAAATAACAAAGTATATGGGGAGAAAGAAGTTAAAGGGTAGAATTTTTGTTAATCATTGACCTTAAGTTGTTATCAGCTTAAATCAGACTATTATAAACATAAGATATTTTATGTAATCCTTAAGGTAACCATAAAAGAAAAGTACTGATAGAAGTCACACAAAAGAAAAAGACAGTCAAAGTCTACCAACTTACAAAACCAGGAAAATAACAAAGGAAAAAAAAAAAAAAAAAAAGATAGAAGGCAAAAAAAAAAAAAAAGAACCACAAGACTAATAGAAAACAACCAACAAATGACAATAATAAATCTTTTCCTATTAATAATTAAATGTAAGTGGATTATCTTTCCAAAGACACAGAGTGAAAGAACAGATACAAAATACAAAGTCCCACTATAGGCTTTGTATTATTTCAAGAGTTTCATTTAAGATTTAAGAATACATGTAGGCTATAAGTGAAGGGATGGAAAATTATATTCCATGAAAATAGCAATCAAAAAGGAGCAAGGGTTGCTATATCAGATCAGACAAAGTAGACTTCATGAAACAGACTTTAAGCACAAAAACTGTCACGAGACAAGAACATTATATAACAATAAAGAGGTCAATTCATCATAAAACTATAGCAATTACAAATGTGTATTCATTCAATATCAGAGCAATTAGGTACATAAGGCAAGCAGAACTTAGGGAAAATAATGACATAATAATTGAACACTTCAACACTTTCAATAATGGATAGAACATACATAGAGAATATCAATAATTAGGTGACTTGAATAACACTACAGACAAAATGTATGCTCTCTCTTTTTCTCTCTCTCTCTATATATATACGTGTGTGTGTGTGTGTGTGTGTGTGTGTGTACACACAATATTCTGCCTAACAGCAGTAGAATACACAGTCATCTCAAGTGTAAAAAGGAACATTTTCTAAGATTGATCACAAGTGTATATCTGCTTAGTCACTCAGTCGTGTCTGACTCATTGCAACCCCATGGACTGCAGCACATCAGGCTCTTCTGTCCATGATATTCTCCAGGCCAGAATACTGGAGTGGGTAGCCTTTCCCTTCTCCAAGGGATCTTTTCAACCCAAGATCACACCCTGGTCTCCACCATTTCAGGTGGATTCTTTACCATCTGAGCCACCAAGGAAGCCCTGATCACATACTAGAGTATTATTTAAGCCCAGAGAAACAACACCTAATTCAACCTGGAGCAGATGAAAAACACCTATAAAATGAAATTTTGAAATTGGAATCAAAACAATAAACATTGTTATATCTTCATATTCAAACTGAAAAAAAATCAGTAAATATCATTATACTTACTTTACATATTGTATTCTATATTGATGATAATTATAAAAATTATATAGAATTCTGTATAAAATATATAGAAATCTTTGTAAAATCAGTTTGGAAAATTATATATCAAGAGGGTTGTAGCATACATATGTACAAGAATCTCTTAGAAAGATAGTCAAAGGTACAAACTCCCAGTTATAAGATAAATTAGTAGTAAGTTTGTTATGTATAGCATGATGACTATAACACTGCTGTATGAGACACATGAAAGACATTAAAGAAGTAAATTCTAAAAGTTCTAGTCACCAGGAAAAAACTTTTTTTAAAGCTTTCTCTTTAGCATATCTATGAGATGATGCATGCTAACTAAATTTATTGTGATAATCATGTAGCAATATATGTAAGTCAAATCATTAAGCCATACATCTTAAATTTGTACAGTGCTATAAGTTAGTTATATATCAATAAAACTAGGAAAATCTTTCAAAATTATAGCTTTATTTACATTTTGTGAAAATATTTTGTTCTTAAAAATCTGTTTAAGATTTCTGTAATTAAGTCAATTACTTTTTTAGTTTTAGGTTTTAAGCAACTTCCATACTATTCTCCATAGTTACTATGTCAATTTATATTCCCTCCAACAGTATAGGAGGGTTCCTTTTTCTCCACACCCTCTCCAGCATTTTTGTTTGTGGATATTCTGATGATGGCTATCCTGACATGTGTGAGGTGATGTCTCACTATAGTCTTGATTTGCATTTCTCTAATAACTAGAAATGATGAACATCTTTTTGTGTAATACTTTGCCATCTGAATATCTTCTTTGGAGAAATGTCTATTTAGTTCTTATGTGCTAATTAGACACTTAGAGCACTAAATAGATATCAAAAGAGCTCCTGAAGAAAAAGTTATGACCAACCTAGACAGCGTATTAAACAGCAGAGACATTACTTTGCCAACAAAGGTTTGTCTAGGCAAGGCTATGGTTTTTCCAGTAGTCATGTATTGATGTGAGAGTTGAACTATAAAGAAAGCTGAGCAATGAAGAATTGATGCTTTTGAACTGTGGTATTGGAGAAGACTTTTGAGAGTCCCTTGGACTGCAAGGAGATTCAACCAGTCCATCCTACAGGAGATCTGTCTTGGAAGGACTGATGTTGAAGTGAAACTCCAATACTTTGGCCACCTGATGCGAAGAGTTGACTCATTTGAAAAGACCCTGATGCTGGGAAAGATTGAGGGCAAGAGGAGAAGGGGACAACAGAGAATAAGATGGTTGGATGGCATCACCAAATCAATGGGCATGGGTTTGGGTGAACTCTGGCAGTTGGTGACGGACAGGGAGGCCTGGTATGCTGGGGTTCATGGGGTTGAAAAGACTCAGACAGGACTGAGCGACTTAACTGAACGGAATGAGAGTGCAATCCCACTCTTGAGAAAACATGGTCAGAAGGACACATGCACCCCACTATTCATTGCAGCACTGTTTGCAATAACCAAACATGAAAGCAACCTAAATGTCCATAGGCAGATGAATGGATAAGGAAGATACGAGATATATATATATATATATATATACACACACACTCATGATTGGGATATTGCTCACCAGTGCAATGGGATATTAATCACCACTAAAAAGAACAAAATAATTCCGCTTGCACAACATGAATGGAACTAGAGAATATCATACTGAGTGAAGTAAGTCAGAGACAAAAAAAAAAAAAAGAGAGAGAGAGAGAGAGAAATATATATCACTTATATGAGAATCTAAAAGGAAAAGATAAAAAAGAATTTAATTAAATAACAGAAACAGATTCACAAACTTAGAGAGCAAACATATGGTTACTACAGGGAAATGTGGAAGGAAGGGATATTTAGAGAGTTTGACATATACATACTGTTAGATTTAAAAATAGATAACCAACAAGGATCTACTGTATAGCACAGGGAACTCCACTCAATATTATGTAATAACCTAAATGGGAAAAGAATTTGAGAAAGGAAGGATACATGTGTATGTGTAACTGAATCATTTTGTTATATATCTGAAACCTTTACAACGTTGTCAGCAACTATACACCAATATAAAATAAAAAGTCAAAAAAAGAAATAAAAGAATCACTGTATATACTTCTCGCTATTTATCTAAAATTTCATACAACTCTATATACAAATTTCATCCAATTAAAATAAATAAATTTATTTTAAAAAAGAAATATTTAATAATTTAATCTCACTCATAGAACATGTGAATTTAAATAAGATGGGTTGTTATGAGGTTTGTTTGTGTACAAATTTAAAAAAATTCATTGGGTCCTTATTAAGAGCTATAGGCTTTGTTTGTGCTGAGGATTAAAAGGTGGAAACAGCTACATCTAAAACAAAGAGATACTCATTGACTAAAGAGGAAGAACACAATCCCAAACACACATATTTTACAGGCAGTATGTTAGATTCTATAAAATAGATGAATGAGAGGCTGCATGGGTAGCATGAATTCTACCTTGTGCAGAGCAAACACTGAGAAAAGCCTTTTTCAAAAAATGGACATTTTAACTATTATGCCATACATATTTTATTTGTTGTTGTTGTTCAGTTGCTAAGTGGTATCTAACACTTTGTGACTTCATGAACTGCAGCATGCCAGGCTTTCTTGTCCTTTACTCTCTGCCAGAATTTCCTAAAACTCATGTCCATTGAGTCAGTATGCTATTCTACCGTCTCATCATCTATACCCTTCTTCAATCTTTCCCACCTTCAGGGTCTTTTCCAGTGAGTCAGCTCTTCACATCAGGTGGCCAATATATTGGAGCTCCAGTTTCAGCATCAGTCTTTCCGATAAATGTTCAGCATTGATTTACTTTAGGATGACTGGTTTGAGCTCTTTGCAGTGCAAGGGACTCTCAGGAATCTTCTCCAGCACCACAGTTCAAAAGCATCAGTTCTTCAGCACTCGGCCTTCCTTATGGCCCAGCTCTCACATCAGTAAATGACTGGAAAAACCATAGTTTTGACTCTCTGAACCTCTATGACTAAAATGAAATTATCAGATTGATTTTATTGTTATTACATCTCTCCATATATTTAGAAATCAGGGGGAATTCTTTCATAAAGGACAATCCTGTTAGCTGTTCTGGTACATTCTTACAAAATTATTCTCATTATTCTCATTATCATTATTCTCTCTCAATGGCTAAACACATTTTATACCCCGTGTAAAATATACTTAGAAGAAGATAGTGGCCTCCAATTGCTTATACCCTGGTAGCTGAGATAGTAAATAATTTGCCTGCAATTCAAGAGAACAGGCTTCAATCTCTGGGTTGGGAAGATCCCCTGGAGAGGGAATGGCAACCTACTCCAGTATTCTTGCCTGGAGAATCCCATGGACAGTGGAACCAGGCTGACTACATTCCATTGGGTCACAAAGAGCTGGACTTGACTGAGTGATTAACACAACTGACTAAGATGCCACTTGAAATTCTCGAAGTTTTCGTATCTTGTAAAGGCAGTTTGAATATACAGTGATGTGTTATATGCGTGCAATGATGTGTATGAGGTCTGGGCAACACCCTGTACTCAAACATATTGATTTTTCTTTGCTAAAATTTTGAGCATTACTTTGCTAGCATGTGGGATGAGTGCAACTGTGTAGTATTTTGAGCATTCTTTGGCATTACCTTTCTTTGGGATTGGAATGAAAACTGATATTTTGCAATCCTGTGGCTACTGCTGAGTTTTCCAAATTTGCTGGTACATTGAGTGCAGCATTTTCACATCATCATCTTTTAGGATTTGAAATAGCTCAACTGGAATTCCATCACCTCCAATAGCTTTGTTCCTGGTGATGCTTCCTAAGGCCCACTTGATTGGCAATCCAGAATATCTGTCTCTAGCTGAGTGATGACACCATCATGGTAATCTGGGTCATGGAGATTATTTTGGATAGTTCTTCTGTGTATTCTTGCCACCTCTTCTTTATATCTTCTACTTCTGTTAGGTACATACCATTTCTGTCCTTTATTCTGCCCATATTTGCATGAAATGTTCCCTTGATATATCTAATTTTCTTGAAGAGAAAGTCTCACACCCTAGAAAAGTAATTCTCAAAATTCTCCAATCCATGCTTCAACAGTACCTGAAACATGAACTTCCAGATGTTAAAGCTGGAGTTAGAAAAGACAGAGGAACCAGAGATCAAATTGCCAAAACCCACTGGATCATTAAAAATGCAAGAGAGTTCCAGGAAAATCTTCTACTCCTGCTTTATTGACTATGCCAAAGCCTTTTACTGTGTGGATCACAACAAACTGTGGACAATTCTTAAAAAAGATGGGAATACCGAACCACCTTACCTGCCTCCTGAGAAATCTGTATGCAGGTCAAGAAGCAACAGATAGAACTGGACATGGAAGTACAGATGGGTTCCATATAGGGAAAGGAGTAAATCAAGGCTGTATATGGTCACCCTGCTTATTTAACTTATATACAGAGTACATCATGTGAATGCTTGGCTGAATGAAGCACAAGCTGGAATCAAGATTGCCGGGAGAAATATCTATAACCTCAGATGTGCAGATGACACCACCCTTATGGCAAAAAGCAAAGAGGAACAAAAGAGTCTCTTGATGAAAGTTAAAGAACAGAGTAAAAAAGATGGCTTAAGACTCAACATTCAACAAACTAAGATCATGGCATCCAGTCCCATCACTTCATGGCAAAAAGATGGGGAAGATGGAAACAGTGACAAACTTTATTTTCTTGGGCTCCAAAATCATTGCAAATGGTGACTATAGCCATGAAATTAAAAGACACTTGCTCCTTGGAAGAAAAGCTATGACCAACCTAGACAGCCTTCTATAAAGAAGAGAAATCACTTTGCTGACAAAAATCCATCTAGTTAAAGCTATGGTTTTTCCAGTAGTGATGTATGGATGTGAGACTTGAACCATAATGAAAGCTGAGCGTGCTGAAGAACTGGTGCTTCTGAACTGTCATTTTGGAGAAGACTCTTGAAAGTCGCTTAGAATGCAAGATCAAACCAGTCAATCCTAAAGGAACTCAGTCCTGAATGTTTATTGGAAGGACTGATGCAGAAGCTGAAACTCCAATACTTTGGCCACCTGATGTGAAGAACTGATTCATGTGAAAAGACCCTGATGCTGGGAAAGACTGAAGGCGGAGGAGAAGGGGATGACCAAGGATAATATGGTTGGCTGGCATCACAGACTCAATGGACATGAATTTGAGCAATCTACTAGAGTTGCTGATGGACAGGAAAGCCTGATGTGCTGTAGTCCTTGGGGGTCACAAAGAGCCGGATGTGACTAAGTGACTAACCTGAACTGATGTTAAAATTTGAAGCTATTTGCAATAAATTGGTATATGAAGACTATGAATATATTCATATTAGTTCAGTTTTTGTTTGAGAGTGGCTCTGTATTTTATATATCAGATTTTTTTTTTTCTTCTGCAGGTGATCAGCACTGTTACTTGTTCTTAAAAACGTGTATTTCAGCCAAAAAATTTTCAAAAACATAAAATACAGCTCTTTCAGGGAAAGACTTACCTAAACTTCTTTAGCCTAAATAAATAAAATCAATGCTAAGAACATGACACCACCATTATGGCAGAAAGTGAAGAGGAACTAAAATGACTCTGATGGAAGTGAAAGAGGAGAGTGAAAAAGTTTGCTTAAAGCTCAACATTCAGAAAACGAAGATCATGGCATCTGATCCCATCGCTTCATGGGAAATAGATGGGGAAACAGTGGAAACAGTGTCAGACTTTATTTTTGGGGCTCCAAAATCACTGCAAATGGTGATTGCAGCCATGAAATTAAAAGACGCTTACTCCTTGAAAGAAAAGTAGTGACCAACCTAGATAGCATATTCAAAAGCAGAGACATTACTTTGCTGACTAAGGTCCCTCTAGTCAAGGCTATGGTTTTTCCAGTAGTCATGTATGGATGTGAGAGTTGGACTGTGAAGAAGACTGAGCCCTGAAGAATTGATGCTTTTGAACTATGGTGTTGGAGAAGACTCTTGAGAGTCCCTTGGACTGCAAGGAGATCCAACCAGTCCATTCTGAAGGAGATCAGCCCTGGGATTTCTTTGGAGGGAATGATGTTAAAGCTGAAACTCCAGTACTTTGGCCACCTCATGTGAAGAGTTGACTTATTGGAAAAGACTCTGATGCTGGGAGGGATTGGGGGCAGGAGGAGAAGGGGACGACAGAGGATGAGATGGCTGGATGGCATCACTGACTCGATGGACGTGAGTCTGAGTGAACTCCAGGAGTTGGTGATAGACAGGGAGGACTGGCGTGCTGTGATTCATGGGGTCTCAAAGAGTCGGACACGACTGAGCGACTGAACTGAACTGAACTGAACACATGCATACATACATAAATGGCCTCTTCTGTAGCTCTAACAATTAGAAACTTTGAGTTTACTCTGAAGCTAGGGATCAGAAGTCAGAAATGAGAACTCAAATTTTAAAATGTCAATATTTATTTGGATACACTAATGAACTCACCACTGAGTTCATTAAAAGATGGTTATGTAAAAGATAACCAAATTTTGCTTCTAGATTAGGATTAAAATAATGGCTGATACCTTTAGCACCTTTGGTATAGTGTGATACATGGCCAAATTATCTTTGAGATTAAACAGTAAAGGAGCAGACAGCCCAGATGTGAAGAATGTGAATGTACATGCTCAGATGTTCAGACATGTCTGACTCTTGGCAAGCCTATAGACTGCAGCTCTCTAGGCTCCTCTCTTTATGGGATTTTTCTGTGGAAGAATACTGAAGTGGGTTGCCATTTGCTCTTCCAGGTGATTTTCCCAACCCACAGATAGAACTGAAGTCTCCTGTATCTCCTACATTGCAGGCAGATGCTTTACTACTTGAGCCATTAAAAAAGGAAGAAAATAATCAATCAGTTCAGTTGGCAAAGTAATATCTCTGCTTTTCAATGTGCTATTTGGGTTGGTAATAACTTTTCTTCCAAGGAATAAGCGTCTTGTAATTTCATGGCTGCAGTCACCATCTGCAGTGATTTTGTAGCCTAAAAAGATAAAGTCTGACACTGTTTCCACTCTTTTCCCATCTGTTTCCCATGAAATGATGTGACCAGATGTCATGACCTTCGTTTTCTGAATGGAGAGCTTTCAGCCAACTTTTTCACTCTGCTCTTTCACTTTCATCAAGTGCTGGGAGCCACCACGGGAGATCCCACCCATGACAAAGGTCATGTGGAAGAGAACTGTTAAGCAAGGCTTCAGAACTCAAGGGGCTCCCTAGGCTTTCTCGAGCATCTACCCCGAAACCAGAATCTGTCTCTTTTACTATTTCATGACTTTCACCAACTCCTCTGACATTAACAGGGGTCTATTCCTGATCACCTTTCTCTGGAGAAAATTAACTTAGGTCTATAGCTTATAAGTGTCTTGGACATGAGAGGAATATTTCAAATCAAACCCCCTCTGTTAGCATTCTAGTTTGGTTGGCATGTATATCCAGAATCTTGCAGCTATGCATATGATTATTTACAGACTCGCAACTATGAGAGGCATGGGAAGCCTAAAACATAGAGCCTTTTAAAGAGTTAAAAGTTATTAGAGTAGTGCTGGTATAGGATTTTGTTATTGGGCCAATGCTTGTTGCTAAGTATCCATATCTCTTATTCACTGTGCACCTGGGAATGCATTAGTTAACATAGTTGAAAAGTAAGAAAAATAAGTGTAGACTTGAAATTAACCACGTCAGATTTTTGAGTTAATTGGTCCTTTCTTGTAACTCACTGCACCTTTCAGTTCAGTTCAGTTCAGTCTCTCAGTCGTGTCCGACTCTTTGTGACCCCATGAATCACAGCAAGCCAGGCCTCCCTGTCCATCACCATCTCCCGGAGTTCACTCAGACTCACGTCCATTGAGTCCGTGATGCCATCCAGCCATTTCATCCTGGGTCATCCCCTTCTCCTCCTGCCCACAATCTCTCCCAGCATCAGCGTCTTTCCAATGAGTCAACTCTTCACATGAGGTGTCCAAAGTATTGGAGCTTAAGCTTTAGCATCATTCCTTCCACAGAAATCCCAGGGCTGATCTCCTTCAGAATGGACTGGTTGGATCTCCTTGCAGTCCAAGGGAATCTCAAGAGTCTTCTCCAACACCACAGTTCAAATGCATCAATTCTTCGGTGCTCAGCCTTCTTCGCAGTCCAACTCTCACATCCATACATGACCACTGGAAAAACCATAGTCTTGACTAGGCGGACCTTAGTTGGCAAAATAATGTCTCTGCTTTTGAATATGCTATCTAGGTTGGTCATAACTTTTCTTCCAAGGAGTAAGTGTCTTTTAATTTTATGGCTGCAGTCACCATCTGTAGTGATTTTGGATCCCAAAAAATAAAGTCTGACACTGTTTCTACTGTTTCTCCATCTATTTCCCATGAAGTGATGGGACCAGATGCCATGATCTTCGTTTTCTGAATGTTGAGCTTTAAGCCAACTTTTTCACTCTCCTCTTTCACTTTCATCAAGAGGCTTTTAGCTCCTCTTCACTTTCTGCCATAAGGGTGGTGTCATCTGCATATCTGAGATTATTGATATTTCTCCTGGCTATCTTGATTCCAGCTTGTGTTTCTTCCAGTCCAGCGTTTCTCATGATGTACTCTGCATATAAGTTGAATAAGCAGGGTGACAATATACAGCCTTGACGTACTCCTTTTCCTATTTGGAACCACTCTGTTGTTCCATGTCCAGTTCTAATTGTTGCTTCCTGACCTGCATACAGATTTCTGTGAGAAATGTAACTTGTTTAATACTTTCTGAGGCTGACATAGATTAGAAATATAAGAAAAAACATTTCAAGGAAAAATTAGTTGTCTGGTTGAACAGCCTTTTTCAAAAGAGGGTCATAAAATGTCCACAGACCTCCAAGGCCAAAAGATAATGTACACAATATTGTTTATGGGAAAGGTTTGCAGAAAAAATCCTGGTTTTGATAAAGACAAAACAGATGTAATATTTGGGCTGACCCTGTATGACTTTGCATCTTTCATTTCCCTCTATGTATAAGACAAGGTATAAAAATACCTTTTAAAAATAAAGCTATGGGGCCTCGCTGGAAGAAGCGTGGTCACCCCGTTATTCTTTTTTTCTCTTTTTTTTTCTCTTACTTTCTTTTTCAGGCTGATTCCTTGTAGCATAGAGGTTCCCTGCGTTCACTTATCTGCCCGGGTTTCTAAGACCTGAATGGGAAGACGTTCTGCGTCTTCACTCCCTCGAGAGACCAGGAAGGAACCTGTGGCCTCCATGAACAGGGCAAACTTCTTGTCTCGAAGTTTGATTGGCTCTCTATGTAAACCAAGGAATATCAGCCTCTTTCTCTCTTCTATTTTCTTATCTACAACATTCTTTCCTTATGTCTCTCTAAATCATCCACTGATGCCGTTTTTCCTTCAGGTTCCCCTGGATCCTGTGGGGACTGGACTCCAGCAATCAAGAGGCTTTTTCATTCCCCTTCATTTTCTGCCATAAGAGGGGTGTGTCATCTGCATATCTGAGGTTATTGATATTTCTCCCAGCAGTCTTGATTCCAGCTTGTGCTTTTTCCAGCCCAGCATTTCGCATGATGTACTCTGCATATAAGTTGCATAAGCAGGGTGACACTATACAGCCTTGACATACTCCTTTCACTATTTGGAACCAATCTGATGCTCCATGGCCAGTTCTAACTGTAGCTTCCTAACCTGCAAACTGGTTTCTCAAGAGGCAGGTCAGGTGGTCTGGTATTCCCATCTCTTTCAGAATTTTCCACAGTTTTTTGTGATCCACACAGTCAAAGGCTTTGGCATAGTCAATAAGGCAGAAATAGATGTTTTTCTGGAACTCTCTTGCTTTTTCCATGATCCAGTGCATGTTGGCAATTTGATTACTGGTTCTTCTGCCTTTTCTAAAACCAGCTTGAACATCTGGCAGTTCAAAGTTCTTGTATTACTGAAGCCTGGCTTGAAGAATTTTGAGCATTACTTTACTAGCATGTGAGATGAGTGCAATTGTGCGGTAGTTTGAGCATTGTTTGGCATTGCCTTTCTTTGGGATTGGAATATAAACTGACCTTTTCCAGTCCTGTGGCCCCTGCTGAGTTTTCCAAATTTGCTGGCATATTGAGTGCAGCATTTTCACAGCATCATCTTGCAGGATTTGAAATAACTCATCTGAAATTCCATCACCTCCATTACCTTTGATTGTAGTGATGCTTTCTAAGGCCCACTTGAATTCACATTCCAGGATGTCTGGCTCTAGGTAAGTGATCATACCATCGTGATTATCTTGGTCGTGAAGATATTTTTTGTAGAGTTCTTCTGTGTATTCTTGCCACCTCTTCTTAATATCTTCCTCTTCTGTTAGGTCCATACAATTTCTGTCCTTTATCAAGCTCATCTTTGCATGAAATGTTCCCTTGGTATCTTTACTTTTCTTGAAGAGATATCTAGTTTTTCCCATTCTGTTATTTTCCTCTATTTCTTTGCATTGGGAGTTGGTAATGGACAGGGAGGCCTGGAATGCTGCAATTATACAAACAAAATAAAATATTCCTTAAAATATATTATTCTATTCTATTTCATTTTAAGACATACTTTCATAAATATGTGCTGTTGAAAGTTTGAAAATCCACTGTCCTGAAGAAATTGAGTTGATAAGCATGGTCCATAAAAACATCCAAATAAAAAGTCATTGCATTGAATTTTAGTATTAATAAAAAGAAATTCACAGTTTTGGTACTATTTTATTTCTTTTACTTTTCAGGGGGTCATATGGCTTGCATGATCTTAAATTCCTTAGCAGAGATCAAACCCAGTTCCCCCACATTGAAAGCACATAGACGTAACCACTGGACCAAGAGGAAATTCCCAATGTAATGTTTTCAAAATTTTTACATGTTAATACTATATGCCACAGCCTCTATCAAGCTTTCTACCTTCAAAATAACAGCTGAAATATTTTCCATTTAATAAAACTTATTGAGTGTGAATTATACGTAAAATTAGTAAATAAACTCTTTAAGAATGACATGGTCCTAATTTAAACACTGTGTTTCCCTATTTGACAGTGTTTTAAAGAAATAAGGAATTGAGAGCCATATATTAGTGTAATATGATGCTTTTGAACTGCGGTGTTGGATAAGACTCTTGAGAGTCCCTTGGACTGCGAGGAAGATCCAACCAGTCCATTCTGAAGGAGATCAGCCCTGGGATTTCTTTGGAAGGAATGATGCTAAAGCTGAAATTCCAGTACTTTGGCCACCTCATGAGAAGAGTTGACTCATTGGAAAGACGCTGATGCTGGGAGAGATTGTGGGCAGGAGGAGAAGGGGACGACCCAGGATGAGATGGCTGGATGGCATCACTGACTCGATGGAAGTGAGTCTGAGTGAACTCTAGGAGTTGGTGATGAACAGGGAGGCCTGGCGTGCTGCAATTCATGGGGTCACAAAGAGTCGGACACGACTGAGCGACTGAACTGAAACACTTTGTACATAAGCAATAGCAATTATTCACATTTTTATTTATTAGTTGAAGAATTATCTATATTGAGACTATGAAATTACTAGCGAGAGACTAGAACTTCAACTGTGATTATCCTTATCCCAGGATACATCTGCTTTTCCTAGTCTCATGCTCAGTCAAATAGTATACCACCAGGCAGAATATAGCTTCTGACATTTGTTGAAGATTTGCTATATATAAAATATGACTGTAGCGTCAAAGAGCAGAATGCCTAATGCTTCTTTTTCTTCAAACCACCTAGTAATTCTTGTGCATTGTGTCACATTGAAAACTTAAAATAACCAGTTAGTTGTAAAAGATAAATCAATAATAAGGAAGCAGTTATAGAGTATATATTTTATGATTTTTGAAAAAAAGTATCAAAATGTCAGTAAAGAAAAATTTTTGCATATATTGGAGCATAGGCTTAATGATTTGCTCAAGGTCACAGAGCTGATCATTTAAATATTTAGGTTTGATATTCAGTACAACTACCACTTTGTCCTAGGTCTAAAATATTTCCTTTATTAGAGAAACTCTCTACTCTGAAATAGAAAATACAGTTTTAAAATGTGAGGTAAAACTGTATCTTTCCCTCAGTCTTATTTTATCAACTCGTTGTTCTATTTTGGAATTGCATGTAGTATACATAATTTGTGTTTTGCTTTCAACACCTGCTAGACATTGATATTAAGCAGAAGATGCCAAATACATTGTCTATTTCTTTGAAAAATTTTCATCTCCATAAAAAGTGACCAGATACACTTTCATATACTTAACCTTAATGTTGGCTGTTGCTATTTCCTAGAGGATTTACATAAAGTACAGGCTTGTGGAATTAACCTCAATAATCAAACTAGATGAAGTTATTTTAATTTTATTCATCTCCATTTAATGATATGAGATACAATAGAGTTGAATTATTTTTTCATCTCTTCAAATAAAGCCCTTGTAACATTAAATGTTTCATCTTAATTTTTTACATTTATTTTATTTATTTATTTTTGTTTTCTAAATTTTTATTTTACTTTACAAAATGTTTTAAATGTAAAAGTTGAAACATTATGAGTCACTGAAAAGCAAAGTTACTGCATAAGACACACCAATTTATGTACACCCTTCACTGTAACATATTTTTAATACATGCATGCTTCATATACATAATATAAATAGAAAATTACTTACCATCATTCTTAATTTAAGATTGCCTATTAATCCATGAGTTTTACCTGTCTCTGAAGACTTAAAAACTTCAATATTTGAGTGTTTCTGCCTTAAATTGTCTACTTCAGTAATTTCATTAAGTTAGGTGTCTTCTTATATGTGTAATTCACAGATAAATACTTCAAGTAGGAAGCTATTTTGTCTTCAGTATTCGGAAGATTAAGTAAAGTTGGTCAGGGCAATGGAGATTATCTTTAAAAAGCCTAAAAGATTTTCTGTATTTCTTAGTATACTTTTAAAAAATAGTCTAAACTTCTAAATTTGCTAAGTCAGCACTTGAAAACATGATGCATTCAATCTAGCCACAGAGAGGAGCTGCAAGAACCAGTTAACTGTATGAATCAAGTGAATGCCTTGTCTCAAACACCATGAACATATATAGTTTCACCTGTTCTTACAGTAAAGCATACCAGGGTGTTGTGGGCATCCAGGCAGTAGCAGAGAGAAATGTAGGGGAAGGAAGAGTAATTCACTAAAACACATTTGCTGGATATCTTGGGCACCTGCCAACCAAGATGAAGGCAAAGCAGAGAGACAAATCTCAACATAACTTTAGCAATGAAAAACAGAAGCACAAAAAATGTAATAACCTTTTCCAAAAGGTTATTTGAAGTCCATGTTTTTGGAATAAAGTATAAGCAGTCTCCAAAGGGGGGGGGGGAGAGACAGCTGTGATGCTTTAAAATATTTAAGGATATTATTTAAAACAGGAAATGTATTTTCCCACAGACATTATATAATAATTGATAATCAGATCATCTTGACAAATACAACTGCCTGACGCTTCAATGGCTCTGTGTGTAATGATATATCCAGTGGGAAATGAATTCCCATTCCTGTCTTGGGAGATCAAGATCCTGCTTGCTATTGCCAGAATGTATTAATAAAAGGAATTTTACTGCTGGTGGGGAAGAGTTTCTATGAAGGGCTGTCTTCAGGACATGAATCTATTCCTTATAGGGTGGGGTCTGGAATAGAGGTGGAATTATTGGACATTGTTCCTGATCATTATGGGGTGATCTTAGGGCCTATTTCTGAAAATCACAAACAATATATTTGGAAGTAGCTTCAAGTATATGCCATTTCTGTGATTATTTTAACAAAGTAGGACATAGCTTTTTTTTTTTTTTTTTTTTTTTTAGCCCCAAAGATCAGATGCCTGCTTTATTTTTCACTCTTGCTTTCCTAAAACTACACTGCATTTTTCTTCACTTTTTTCAAAGTATACAACATTCATTCCTTTCTTCTGTCCCTGTCAAATACACAAATATTTCTACATACATTCAGTGCTTGTAAAAAGAGATAAATACTAAAAAATCATTCCTCCTAAAGGCTCTATCTCATTTAAATAAGGAGTTTTGGAAATGGCAACCCACTCTGATACTCTTGCCTGGAAAATCCCATGGACAGAGAAGCCTCATACAGTCCATAGGGTCACAAAGAGTTGGACACTATTGAGAGTCTTCACTTTAACTTTCACTTTAAATGAAAACATTGGAACATAGTATTTCATGAATGATTAATGCTAGTACCATAAAATATATCTTCTTAATATGTTTTATTTGCTTTATCAATTTGAAAAAAGAAAAGTGGAGAAGAAAGTAAAGATGATAAGGACTTTGGAAAACTTTGTTGTTGTTGTTCAGTCGTTCAGTCATGTCAGACTCTTTGTAACCCCGTGGACTGCAGTACACCAGGTTTCCCTGTCCTTCACTATCTCTCGGAGTTTTCTCAAACTCATGTCCATTGTGTCTGTGATACCATCGAACCATATCATCCTCTGTTATCCCCTCCTTCCCTGCCTTCCATATTTCCCAGCATCGGAGTCTTTTCCATGGAGTCAGTTCTTCATATCAAGTGGTCAAACTATTGGAGCTTCAGCTGCAGCATCAGTCCTTCCAGTAAATACTCAGGATTGATTTCCTTTAGGATTGTGGTAAGAATATGGTTGCTTATTAAATAACCAATGGGATATCCACTTTCTTCTTTCTCATCTACTCAGATGTCTCTTTTTGCAGACAAGGCAGAAATATGAGGCTAACTGATTTTTCTCCAAATGAAAGCAAGTGAGTGAAAGTCACTCAGTCATGTCCAACTCTTTGCAACCTCGTGGACTTTACATTTCACGGAATTATCCAGGCCAGAATATTGGAATGGGTAGCCTTTGCTTTCTCCAGAGAATCTTTCCAACCCAGGGATTAAACGCAGGGATTAAACCCAGGTCTCCCACATTGCAGGCAGATTCTTTACCATCTGTGCCACATGGAAAGCTCCAAATGAAAGGTCAAGAAAACAAGACATTCCAAGTATAGGGAAAAAAAAAAAAATTTCTCCTCTGTTAGGTTCTGTGGCTAGTCCTATGAACTAAACTGACATGAAACAAATTAACAGGAGAAAAAGAAGAAAAGCATGCACATTTAAATATTCTTCTGTGTACATAGAAACCTTCAAAAGAAAAAATAAATATATGAAGAAGACAGTAGCTTCAAAAGCTTATTTATCTTTTAAAACAAATAATAGCAATTTGTCATTTGATAAGAAAAGAGAATTGAACTGAAAGTAATACGTTTTAGAACCATGACTAGGAAATGTATAAGAGAAACTAATGGAAGATAGGAGTTACTTCATTAGATTTATTTGTATAGGTCCGTTTCAATGTTGACTCCCAGTCTCAGGTAATAAGGATGTTTTTCTCTTCCTAATACAGGGATGGAAACTCTTCTCTCATTAACATTATAATATGCTTTTAGACAAAGAAGAGGGCATAGTGCTCTTCAGCATTTGCTCTCTCTTAACTGCCTTCAACTCCCAGTAATCAATATGGCAGCAATTAAATAAACGTTTCCCCAAAATTCACATTGATATCTTAACCCTAATGTGATGGCGTTAGGAGGTGGGCCTTTGAAAGATAATTAGGTCATAAGAGTGAAATTCTCATTAATGAGACTTGTGCCTTTACGAAAGAAACACAGGTAGGCTCTCTCCACCACTTTCTGCCATATGAGGCTACAAAAAGACATAGAATACAGTCTGCAAACCAGAACAGGAACCTCAGCAGAACCGACCATGCTGGCACTCTGTTTTCGGTCTTCTAGCTTCCAGACCCGTGAGAAATAACTTTCTAATTGTAAGCCATCCAGTTTATGCTACTTTATTATAGCTGCTGGAACTGGTCAAAATAGAATTTGGTACCCAGAAATAGAACATTACTTTAGTAGATATCTAAAAAGGTGGCTTTGGAACTGGATGATGGATAAAGATCAAAACTACTAAGACAGTTTTATATAAAACATAATATAGCCACAAGATTGGTTTCCCATTGCCTTTGTCTTGTTCTATTGTTCAGAAGCAAGTTATTGGCCTTTTCCATATACATGACGAAGGGATTGATAATATAAAATATAAGCATGAAGAGAGTGGGGTCATCAGAACACCTAAAAATCTTTCACTACTATCTTTTTCAAGGTTTGTTGTTTGCATAATGTTGGCCTAATGGCATAAGGTGGAGATAATCCACTTATTAAACTGTAAGCATTTATGTAAAATTGATACTGATTTTTCTTAAAAGTTTGGTAGAATTTACTATCATCTGGGCTTGGATCTTTCTTTGTCGAAAGATTTTTGTAATTATAAATTCATATTCCCTAATGCTGTTGCTACTGCTAAGTCTCTTCAGTTGTGTCTGACACTGTGTGACCCCATAGACAGCAGACCACTAGGCTTCTGTCCCTGGGATTCTCCAGGCAAGAACACTGGAGTAAGTTGTCATTTCCTTCTCCCATGCATGAAAGTGAAAAGTAAAAGGAAAGTCGCTCAGTTGTGCCAGACTCTTAGCAACCCCATGGACTGCAGCTTACCAGGTTCCTCCATCCATGGGATTTTCCAGGCAAGAGTACTGCAGTGGGTTGCCATTGCTTTCTCCATTCCTTAATGGCTATAGGTCTATTTAGGCTATCACTTTTTTTCTTGAGTGATTTTAAGTACTATTGTGTTTCAAGAAATTAGTATATTTCACAAAATTTACTTAACTTACTGTTGTGTGTGTAGAAATTAGTATATTTCACAAACTTTGCCTAATAGGCTGTTAATATTTTCTTATTAGAATTTTAATATTTTAAATATATGTAGTAATATAGCCTCTTGTCTTTTTGATACTGGTAATTCATATTCTGTCTTTTACTTTCCTGATTAGTCTGAATAGACATTTAAGAATTTTACTTATCTTTTTTTAATTTTTATTTTTACTTTATTTTACTTGACAATACTGTATTGGTTTTGCCATACATTGACATGAATCCACCACGGGTGTACATGCATTATCTTTTCAAAGAAAATAACTTTTGGATTTATTGGTTCTTATTGTGAATGTTCTCAATTTTATCACTTTCTAGGTTCATCTCTATCATTTCCTTTCTTATTATTATTTGCATTTGATTAATCACGTCAAGGCTGTATATTGTCACCCTGCTTATTTAACTTAGATGCAGAGTACATCATGAGAAACACTGGAATGAAAGAAAAACAAGCTGGAATCAAGATTGCCAGAAGAAATATCAATAACCTCAGATATGCAGATGACACCACCCTTATGGCAGAAAGTGAAGAGGAACTCAAAAGCCTCTCAATCAAAGTGAAAGTGAACAGTGAAAAAGTTGGCTTAAAGCTCAACATTCAGAAAATGAAGGTCATGGTATCTGGCCCCATTACTTCATGGGAAATAGATGGGGAAACAGTGGAAACAGTGTCAGACTTTATTTTGGGGGGCTCCAAAATCACTGCAGATGGTGATTACAGCCATGAAATTAAAAGACACTTACTCCTTGGAAGAAAAGTTATGACCAACCTCTATAGCATATTCAAAAGCAGAGACATTACTTTGCCGACTAAGGTCCCTCTAGTCAAGTCTATGGTTTTTCCTGTGGTCATGTATGGATGTGAGAGCTGGACTGTGAAGAAGGCAGAGCGCTGAAGAATTGATGCTTTTGAACTGTGGTGTTGGAGAAGATTCTTGAGATTCCCTTGGACTGCAAGGAGATACAATCACTCCATTCTAAAGGAGATCAGTCCTGGGTGTCCTTTGGAAGGACTGATGCTAAAGCTGAAACTCCAATACTTTGTCCACCTCATGAAAAGAGTTGACTCATTAGAAAAGACCCTGATGCTGGGAGGGATTGGGGGCAGGAGGAGAAGGGGACGACAGAGGATGAGATGGCATCACTGACTCGATGGATGTGAGTCTGAGTGAACCCCGGGAGTTGGTGATGGACAGAGAGGCCTGGTGCACTGCGATTCATGGGGTCGCAAAGACTCGGACACGACTGAACAACTGAACTGAACTGAATCTTATCATTATAGTGAAATGATTATTCTTGGCAATATTCTTTATGAAAACTTTTTAAGAAAAATATATTTGGATGAATTCCAGTATTATTTGGTTATAATTAACATTGTATATTTTTGCCATTCTGTTATTTTTAATATATTTGTGGTTTTACAGTCAAAGTGTGACCATATCTTTATTTAATTGAAAAGTTTAGAAAAAATATGATAAACACATTTATTATATTGAGTTTACTTTTAGAAATGTGAAAATACAGCATTAGAACCAATTCTGAAAATGGCAGCAAAATAGCAGTTGGATTTGAAAAATTGTAATACATTCTAATAAGAAAGCAAGCAAACAAAGATGAGAAATTCTTCTGTTTTTTCAATAACAAGGCCAACAGAAGTAATAACATCTCAAAGAAAGGAAAAGTTTTGAATGGGAAAAGGAAGATAAATAATTTTGGGAAAAAATATGAAATTTTGTTTTGTTATAGAAGTCTATCTTATAGCAAAAAAAAAAAGAAAAGTACAGTTTACAGTCTTAAATACTTATGGGATATCATTTATTTATATATATATATTTTTATTTGGGGGGGATATTTTTTAAAAGCAAACATGTGTAATGTATTTCATGGTTTTGACAAGAAATTATTTCAAGTTTTATTGCATTTTTCATTTAGAAAATCAAATAAGGTAAATAAAAAAACACTGTCATAGATAAAGTTTGTTGTAATAATATAAAACTACATCTAGGAACAAAAATTGTCTGTAAATTGTTTTATTGTAAAAATATAGCCAAATATTTTACTTCAAAAATTAAATTTGATTGTAAAAGTTTGATATTTTAATATTGCTCTATAATAGTGCAACTTTAAAATTGCATGCATAATCTATTAAATCTATATTTCCAGTTTTAATCTTGGTCATAATAGTGTAGGTACCTGTATTAAGAAGATATTAGATTCCTCCTAGAATATGTAAAATTCTACTAGAATATACAATAGAGAAATATTATAACTGCTCTTTTCTGTGAGAAACAACATGCCATATCTTAAGAATAATTTTTAATTATCCATTACATTTATTGCCAATTAGTCAAAATGCTTTATTTTCAGTTTCACATATATATTGGCATTTAAACAAGCAAAATTAAATTTATGATAATATCTCACCACAGATTGATCTTGAAAGGCAGTTCCTGTCTACTTACTCAGTCTTAATAATTTAAACAGCTTGATTTTTTTTCTCTGTAAAATATCTTATATTCAACACATTGAAATAAATGACAGATGCTTTGAATCTATGATAGAATCCAAGGATATTTTTTTAACACAGACAGTAGACAATCAAAAATTATTGAATTTTGCTAAAGGCTGAACTTTATTTATGTATTTATTTTTTAATTTATTAATGGTACTTTTTATTTTTTATTATTATTTTTTCAATTTTATTTTTACTTTATTTTACTTTACAATACTGTATTGGTTTTGCCATACATTGACATGAATCCACCACAGGTGTATACAAGCTCCCAATCCTGAATCCCCCTCCCACCTCCCACCCCATATCATCTCTCTGGATCATCCCCATGCACCTGAACTTTAAAAATTTTTATTATTGCATAAAACTAAACAATGATAGGAAGTATAGCAGTCCCAGTGGTATATATTAATTATAACAGTAGTTGAAGAGGGATGTGAAGCACATTATAGTTGTTTCTTAGCCTTTAGAATTTGAAATAGATAATGCTTTTGACCCTCTCAACACAGTGGACTCACTATCCCCAGAAAGCACTTTCACTGGCTTGTTAATCTCTAAGTAGTAACCCATGTACCGGTGTAATAAAGATCAAGTTAGTTAAAGTGTCTCCAGTCCCAGTTTAATGCATAAATACTTCTGGCAACACAGATAAATCCAGAAAATACCCAGAGGTATCTAAGAAACTGCAAACTGAAGATAAAAATTATTCAACTTAGTGAAACTGCTAAATTTAAGGCCAATATAGAACTTTTATCACTTTATCCTAAAAGAAATTGAAAAATGTATTGCTTCCAATACCATATTGTAGAAGATGAAGTGCTTAGCTTGATGTTATAGGTGTAGCTGTCTGCAGACTTACTCCTGTAATGCTTACTAAAAGGAAAAAGAAAATGATGAATCTTCATAGATATGACTGTGATTTCTAAATGTATCTTGAAAGGAAATCACTGCCTACTGTGTACTTAGTCTTCACAAATATTTCCGGCTACTAGAATATTAACCATTGAGCAAAGGTACAAATATAGGCTTATTGAAACACAGCTGTGTTGTAAACATAGATGCCAATTTTCAGGTTTATTTCACATGGAACAACAGAACTTAATAATACAAAGACAATTATCAGAAAGTGAATTGTTTAATCTTAGCTTTATGAAATTGTCAAATTACTTTGGAATACACAGTAATTAAAAAATCAGATATTTGATCCATGCATCCAATTAAAATCATATCCTGCTAGTTTATTAATATCAATACATCCTTTTCTGTTTGAATTTAATCAGGCATATAAGCCTATCATTCCCACATAGACATGCTTCTATCAAACTTATTTATAATAATTGTTTATCTTTAAGGTTCATAATTTATTTTATTTTAAAAATGATCTGTTTCTACATTAATGTGTATGTTAAGTACAGCTATGTGAAATACAGCTGGCAGTTCTTATTACCCCCATTTTACAGATAAGATATACAAAGGGCAAGGAGAGATAATTGAGATATTCTTAGGTTCCCAGAGCTACTTATTCATATGCTAAAAACTAATGGTCTTCCTATTATGTTACATTTCTAGTTAAGAATATGTAACTTGATTAATTGTTCATAGAGCATTGTGCTTTCCTGTAGAAAGAGGTGTATTTTTATTAAAGGGATGATTTAAAAATCATAAAATCATGCACTTTTGTTCCTAGATATGCTTAATGATTACTCAAAGAATTTTGATATAGAATTATACACATATTTTCATTTGGATTTAAAAATATTTTCCAAATTAAACAGGCTTCAAATAAACTGTAAATAATCCTCTCCTTTGGATTACATTATATACACATAATTGTGAAGTCAATGAGCTTTGCAGAAGTGTGCTTATGTATTGAGGTGGATCTGAAACTGCTACAAAACCCAGAGGATTCAACTTTTCTGCAGAAGTTAATAAAAGAGATACTGGTAACATAAGTGCTCCCCAGATAGCTGAGATTATCTGCTCCCTTCTCTGCTCCAACTTTTTTTCTGTTTCTGTGACCCTTTCCTCTAACTAAGCTGTGAATTTGCTTTCACTACTGTATGCCTGTGGCTCATTTTGGAGGACTGTCCTTGAGCCATTGGCCCACCTCCCCCTTACCCACAAATGTAGAGAGCAGAAATCCCAGGGGTTTTCATCCACATTACGAAAGCATAAACTCTCCCTGCTAAAATCACAATGAAATCAGATTTGTCCTGACTTTCACTTTATCCTGGCTTCATCTGCATCCTTGACAAACTTCACTTGCTCTCTTGCCAGATTCTCATAATATGTCACTTTACAAGTCCTTATTTCAGGTTTGCTGCTGCTGTTGCTGCTGCTAAGTCGCTTCAGTCATGTCCAACTCTGTGCGACCCCATAGATGGCAGCCCCAGACTCCTCCGTCCCTAGGATTCTCCAGGCAAGAAGATTGGAGTGGGTCGTCATTTCCTTCTCCAATGCATGAAAGTGAAAAGTGAAAGTGAAGCCGCTCAGTCCTGTCTTAGCAACCCCATGGACTGCAGCCTACCAGGCTCCTCCCTCCATGGCATTTTCCAGGCAAGAGTACTGGAGTGTGTTGCCATTGCCTTTTCCAATTTCAGGTTTGGTACCAGCTAAAGACATTAGAAAGTTCACAACTACTTCAATATAGGTATGGACCTAAAGATTTACCTCTAAATGAAGACACATTCTTCAGGTGGCAATGCCAGAGACACTTTCAACATTTATAGTTTTACTTCTTTGCCCTGTGCTTCAAAGATGACTTAATCACTTCTATTTTCTTTGTTTTGTTTGGAAAAGAGATGTTGTGGGGAGGGAGGTGGGAGGGGGGTTCATGTTTGGGAACGCATGTAAGAATTAAAGATTTTAAAATTTAAAAAAAATAAAAAATTAAAAAAAATAAAAGAAAATAAAAGAAAAGAAAAATTTAGTAGATTTTACTGTTCACAATCTAGTTTTACTGGCCTGATAGTCATTCTACACAATTGAAATATACAGATTTACTTTCAACTATTGCTTTAAAATGCTTTGGATAAGACACAGAGAAACTTTAAGAAAAAATTTAATGGCATGGATATAATTTCATATAAATGAAGGATCCCAATCATATTTTATTTAGAGAAGCTTAATAAAAGAAAATAATTACCCCAGTAGGTAGCTATTGATGGTTTGCAATAATTTGCTCAATCATTCAAAGTCTTAAGGAGTAAAATCCTTTCCCAGAATTTTATAAAATAGATAATTAAGTCTTTTGCAGATTCACTTGGCTGGGGACTCTTATTTATGTTTAGACTATAATGATATTTTTTGTTTAATTATAATGACTTTTATATGGTTGGCCTAGTCATTTTTAATAATTTTAGGTACTATTCATATTTTTACATAGAAGTTATTAAAACTCAAGAAAATTCAGGTTGTTAAAGTTTAAATGGCAGTGTACAACCCAAAGAGATCTTAAATATATATATTTGATTTCTAAATTCCATGTGTTTCAAAGGCACTAAAATTCAAAACAGGTTACTTAAGCAAAAACCAAAGTAATACAGAAAGAACAATCTTGCTCATAATATCTAGATAGCTGAGAGAAAAAAATATAGGAGTTATATTCATTCTAAATATACAGATAATTTTACATATGCAGCAAATATGTATCTTGATGACAACCTGAAATATGTACTTTATAGCATATTTTAAAATGTTTAAACTTAAAATACAAATTCAAGCCTTTAATCTGCAATGTTCAATGTTGTAAATACATTAATCTACATTATTACTAAGGGAATTTCAAATTTCCCCTTTTCCAGGATTTCAAAGCCCCAGGGTTATAATTAAAGACAAATTTTAGGAGACGCCATCAAGATCCGTTTGTCAATGACTGTAACACACAAGAAGCCCATTGCTTTAGCCTTTAGAATACAAACAGGGAAAGTAGCCATACTACTCTGAGACCACACCAGGTAGCCAAGGAATTGCCATTGAGATTTGAGAACTAGTGTCAAGTAAGATACAGCTTACTTGACCCAATCTATTCCATGGGGTCTCTTATGTCCAATATTATGTAGTGAGCTTCTTCACTGTCTTCTGAACATGCCAGTGATATTAGTTTCCTAGGGCTTCCACTTAAAAAAAAAAAAAAAAAATCACCTCATGCAAAGAGTTGACTCATTGGAAAAGACCCTGATGCTGGGAGGAATTGGGGGCGGGAGGAATTGGGGGCAGGCGGAGAAGGGGACAACGGAGGATGAGATGGCTGGATGGCATCACCAACTCAATGCACATGAGTTTGGGTGAACTCCAGGAGTTGGTGATGGACAGAGAGGCCTGGTGTGCTGAGATTCATGGGGTATCAAAGAGTCAGACATGACTGAGTGACCGAACTGAACTGAATTATCAGGATTATGAGACATTTGAAATAATACAGAAATTATGCTGCATTTACTTACCTAATTTGTTCACAGATTTAACTGAAATTTACTGTTCAGTATTGTCCTAAATTGTTTAATAAGCTCATGCTGCAATTTCCTTTTAGTAGAGAGATATGCCTTCAGTTTATGGCAATTGTGTTCATTTCTTAGCAATGTTTTACTTTTAAAGATCAGTTTTCTTCTCACTGTAAACTATGTGGGAGGGGGGTTCATGTTTGGGAACGCATGTAAGAATTAAAGATTTTAAAATTTAAAAAATAAATTAAAAAAATAAAATAAAATCTATAGCAAAAAAAAATTAAAAAAAAATAAAAAAATAAATAGAAATGTCTATATAAATAAGAAGATGTGATATTCAGGATGTGCTATAATTGAAATTATGCCAGTTTTCCTTTATTTTCAATGTCTTTCTATACTCTAATTTTATATTATCTATTAAATAAATAAAACACCCTCAGATGTACAGGAAAAAAAATACCATGAAACAATATCTTAAAACCACAGAAATTAACTTTCTCACAGTTTTGGAGGCCAGACATCTGAAATCAATTTGTTGCCAGGGTTGATACCTTCTGAAGTCTCAAATTCTGTTCTGCGCTTCTCTTAGTTTCTGGTGATGGCTGCCAGTCTTTGATTTTCTTTAGCTTGCAGATATATCACTCTAATTTCTGTCTCATCTTCATATAATATTCTTTATTTATGTCGCTTCTTCTCTTCTTATAAAGTCATCAGTCACTTGAGTGTTAAATTGCATTTGTATTGGATTAAGTCTCACTCTAATGACCTTGTCTTAATTTGATTATATCTTCAGAAACATTATTTTGAAATATATTTGCATTCACAGAAACTACAAGATAGGACTTTAATGTGTCTTTCTGAGAAACACCATTCAACACATAATAATCTTCAGACTTAATCCTCATCTGATCAAACTTCTTCTTGTGCTCAAAGCACTCCCTCTACATTATCCCCTTCTTCTCAATGAATAATTGCATAACTTTTTGACAACCTCAAATTTCTCAAAAAAAAAAAAAGCATATGGAAGAAGTAATAATTAAGTTAGACTTGGAAAATGAGGATAAGAAAGGGATTTTGAAAACTCTCAAAAAGAGCATCTGATGGTTCACATAATGAAAAACATATTAGCATAAATAAATTTTGCCACTTGCCATTTACTAGTAGTAACCACAACCTTGAGGGCAGAAATATAGATTATTAATCATTTTTTCTACATAAAATATAGATTGATGAGCAAGTGAAAGTTGACAAGATTTGATAAACTACTTATAGATATTAACTATATTAATAGCATCCAGAAAGTAATGCCAATCAAAAATTTTCACTTGAAGAAAAGAAAAATGTTTATGAATTTCCAGAACAGTCCCTAAAAGAAGGGAGGCTTTCTGAGATATTGCATCTACGTATGTCTATATTAAGTACATCATTCCTTTAAAAAATATTTACTGAGAACCAATTATATTCTAAGGACTAGAGTGTTCCTTGTGCTCAATCATGTCCAACTCTTTGCAACCCCATGAACTGTAGCCTGCCAGAATCCTCTGTCCATGGAATAGTCTAGGAAGGCAAGAAGTGGAGTGGCTTGTCATTGGGTTATAGAATGCGTTTTTGAAGAGAAAATAATTTCCTTATAGAGCCTACATGTAGCTGTTAATATTTAAGTAAAAATATAAATCATGTGAAATTATGTATAACTAAGGAAGTAAAAGGGGTGCAGGGACACAGAATTTTCATGGGCTCAGGGAGTTACAAGTTTAAGGGAAAAGGTGACATTTGAGCCATGATCATAAGTGATGTAAGGGAGTAAGCTTTGTGGCTATCTGGAGGAAGTGTAAGCATTTTGAAGATGGAATATAGCTGGAATGTTTGAGGAACATCAAAGAAATCAATACAAGTTGGGCAAAGTGAGTGAGTCAGAGAATAAAGGAGATAATATATCAAGTAAAGAGTTTTCTTGGTCACTGTAAGGATTGTTTTATACTTTGTAGGAGTTGGAAATTAACAGAGAATTTTGAGCCCTGAAGTAAAGATGTTCATTTTATAGGATAGTAGTTATTCTGGCTACTTTAATGAGAATAATATTTAGAAATAGGAACAGACATATTGAAGTCTTTTAGGATGTTACTGCACTGATCTAGATAGATTATGATGATTTAGACAAGGTGTGGTGGTGGAGGTAGAAAGAGAATATATAGTCTATATATAACTTTGGAGAAGGCAATGGCACCCCACTCCAGTACTTTTGCCTGGAAAATGCCGTGGAAGGAGGAGCCTGGTAGGCTGCAGTCCATGGGGTCGCGAAGAGTCGGACACAACTAAGTGAATTCACTTTCACTTTTCACTTTCATGCATTGGAGAAGGAAATGGCAACCCACTCCAGTGTTCTTGACTGGAGAATCCCAGGGACGGGGGAGCCTGGTGGGCTCCCGTCTATGGTGTCGCACAGAGTCGGACACGACTGAAGTGACTTAGCAGTAGCAGCATATAACTTAATTGAGAGACAAAGGAATTTGTGAAGAGATTAGATTTGTTACAAAAGAAAAAGAGAAATGTTGAGGAAAATTTTAAGTTTTTTAGCCTAAGCAACTTAAAATATATGGTTGACATTATACAGAATTAAACGCTACAAAAGGAATAGGCTTATGGGGAGAACAAGTAGTATAGTTTTAGTGGTGTTAAATTCGATATGCCAATTTTGCTTCCAAGTGAATGTGTCAAGCAGTTGGAAGTAAATGTGTGTTTTAAGAAAAGATCTGGTCTGTAGATAAAAATATGCTGGTTGTCCGTGTCTATGAATAATTAAAACCTTGATGCTAACAGAGGTAGGCATTAAAGGAACTGCATGTTGAAAGAAAAGAGAAGTGTTTTAAGACCAATCCATTTAATTGTAGATGATGGAATCTTAGAAAAGTGAGAAGTCTGCAAAGGATACCGAAAATGGGCATTTAAAGTGGAAGAACAGAGATCATAATGGTATTGATCTGGAAGCTGAGTGAAGAAAGCCCTTGAAACTGGATAAAAAGTGTGGTCAAATGTATTAAATTTTGGTTATGAATAGTGAAAGATGAAATTTAAGAAGTGACTATTGTATTAAGCAAATTTAAGTTCAATTTCAATAGTGATTTCTTTGGAGTGATTCAATTAGAAAGAGAGGAGTGGAATTTGAGATCATAAATATAGGTAACAGTTTCAAAGAGTTTTGCTGCAAAAGATATATGAGAGAAATGAGTTTATAAAATAGACAAAATGGATAGCAATAAAAAGAGTCTGTACTTTACCTTCCTTGCAATCTTACAATTTAACAGTGCAATTTCATAAATACTAGTCGAAGACTTACTAATATTGAGTCACAGATGAAAGATAATGTATTACTCATAAGGATAGAAGTAGTTGTAGTTTCAGCCTTTTCAGCAGATCTCTCCTTTGAGTCCCAAAAGCAAAGAAAAGTCTGAGTTTAAGGGACCTGAGTCATATATTGTTAGTCACTAAGTCGTGTCCAACTCTTTACAACCCCATGGACTGCAGAGCTCCAGACTTCCCTTTCCTTCAGTGTCTCCTGGAGTTTGCTCAAAGTCATGTCCATTGAGTTTGTGACGCTATCTAATCATCTCATCCTCTGCCACCCCTCTTCTCTTTTTGCCTTCAATCTTTCCCATTATCAGGGTCTCTTGCATTGAGTCTGCTCTTCACATCAGGTGGGCAAAGTATTGGAGCTTCAGCTTCAGCATCAGTCCTTCTAATGAGTATTCAGGGTTGATTTCCTTTAGGATTGGTTGTCTTCATCTCCTTGCTGTCCAAAAGATTCTAAAGAGTGTTCTCTATCACCACAATTCAAAAGCATCATTCTTCAGTGTTCAGCCTTCTTTAGAGTCCAATTTTCACATTGGTATATGACTACTGGAAAAACCATAGTATTGACTACATGGATCTTTGACAGCAAAGTGATGTCTCTGCTTTCAAATATGCAGTATAGGCTGGTCATAGCTTTCCTTTCAAGAAGCAAGAGTCTTAATTTTGTGGGTGCAGTTACCTTCAGCAGTAATTTTGGAGCCCAAATAAATAAAATCTGTAACTGTTTCCATTCACCTCCCCCTTTTCTATTTTCGATGAAGTGATGGGAGCAGATGCTATGATTTCAGTTTGTTGAATGTTGAGTTTTAAGTCAGTTTTTTCACTCTCCTCTTTCACCCTCATCAGAGGTACTTAAGTTCCTTTTCACCTTCTGCCATTAGAGTGGTATCATCTGCATATCTGCAGTTATTGGTATTTCTCCAAGCAATCTTGATTCCACCTAGTGATTCATCCAATTCAACATTTTACATGATATACTCTACATACAAGCCAAGTAAGCAGGGTGACAATATACAGCCTTGTGGTATTCCCTTCCCAGTTTTGAACCAGTCTATTCTTTCATGTCTGGTTCTAACTGTTGCTTCTTGACCTGCATACAGTTTTCTCAGGAGACAAATTAAGTTGGTCTGGTATTCCCATCTCTTTAAGCATTTTCCATAGCTTTTTGCAATCCACACGGTCAAAGGCTTTAACATAACATAAATAAATAGCTGTAAGAAAGTTCTCCCTTTATTCCAGCAGGAGACACTATCTCTATTGGCTAAAGATGATTCCTATACAGACATCCTTGAAAAACTCATCTGGAACAAACACATAGTGCTTCATTGTGTGAGATGTGAACGATTGTAATAGATTTATGGGGAACTGTCTTTCAACATGTAGTAGACAATTTTCCCCAATGAATAAAATCAGCTTTATCCTTGTATATTGATGGAACTGATTTAGTATGGATAGAGAAGTTTATTATGGAAAAAAAAGAGAAAGGTTTTAGAGTGATATGCCTGAGAAACAATAACACAAAACTTAATGTACAAAAGATGACAGAAAGGATGACAGAGCACATATAAACACTTGCAATTACTGGGATGTATGTGGCAAACAAAGTTGGTAAAAATTATCTTTGTTTTTAATTGAAGTATAATTGATTTGCAATGTCATACTACTTTTCGTCTGCCTACAATGCTGGAGACCCGGGTTTGATCCCTGGGTCGGAAAGATCTCCTGGAGAAGGAAATGGCAACTCACTCCAGTACTCTTACCTGGAAAATCCCATGGATGGAGGAGCGTGGTAGGCCACAGTCCGTGGGGTCGCAAAGAGTCGGACACGACTGAGTGACATCACTTTCACTTTTACTACTTTTGAGCGTACAAAATAGTGATTTGATATTTTCATAGCTTATACTCCATATAAGTTATAAAATATTGGCTATATTTATGTTGTATGTAATTACATACTTGCTACTTATTTATTATATAGCTAGTAATTTGTGTCTGTTAACTTCTTTTACATATCATGCTCAACCCCTAACCCCTCTGCCCTCTAGTAATGATTAGTTTGTTCCTTATATCTGTCTCTTTTTATTTTATTACCTCATTTGTTTTATTTTTTAGATTCCACACATAAATGAGAATATACAGTATTTATATTTCTTTTTTTTTTCGCCAAGCATAATACCCTCCAGGTTCATCCATGCTATCGCAAATGGCAAGATTTCATTATTTTTATAATTGATTAATATTCCATTTTATATACATACCACTTCTTTTTCATACATTTGCCAGTTGATGGACACTTAAGTTGCTTCCAGATTTAGGCTGCTGGAAATAATTTAGATCTGAAAACTGGGCTGTATTTTTATTTTCAAATTAATGCTTCCATTTTCTTAAGATATATACTCAGGAGTATAACTTCTACATCTATAGTAATTCTTTTTTTTAATTTTTTGAGGAATCTTCATACTGTTTTCCATAGTGGCTATACAAACTTATATTCCCACACACAGTATACTAAGATATATTTTCTCCACATCTTTGCAGAAAATTGTTATTTCTTTTCTTTGTGACAATCACCATTTTGACAGGTGTGAGATGATGTCTCTGTGGTTTTGATTTGCATATCTCATGATTGATGATGTTGAGCAGTTTTAATGTGCCTATTGGCCCTCTGTATGTCTTCTTTGAAGAAATTCCTAGTCAGGTCTTTTGTCCATTTCTCAATTGGGAATTTTCTTTTTTGATGTTGAATTGTATGAGATCTTTATGCGTTTTTAAATTTTTAAATCCTTACTGGATATATGCTTTACAAATATTTTATCTCATTCAATAGGATACCTTTTCATTTTTCTGATGATTTCCTTTACTGTACACTATATTTTAAGTTTAATTAAGTCATATTTAAAACAAAAATTAGTTGTTTCTCTTGCCTGAGAAGACAGGTGAAAATAATATTGCTAAGACCTAAATCTAAGAGTGTGATGCCTATGTTTTCCTCCTGGAAGTAGCTTCAGGTCTTATATTTAGACCTTTAATCTATCTTGTTTTTTTTTTTTTTCCTCTGTTTTTTTCTTTTTATATGGTGTGAGTAAGTAATCCAGTTTGATTATTTTGCACATAGTTGTTTAGTTTTCCCCAAATCACTTATTAAGTAGCATATTGTTCTCACTTTATCTTATCCTTTGTTATAGGTTAATTGACCATGTAAATATGGGTTAATTTCTGGGATCTGTATGTTTTTCAAATGATTTACATGTTTGGTATTATGCCAATACCATATTGTTTTGAATACTGTAGCTTTGCATTAGACTGAAATCAGGTGTGTGATATTTCCAGTTTTATTTTTATTTCTCAAGGATGCTTTGTCTATTTATAGTCTTTTGTGGTTTCATACAAATTTTGTGATCGTTTGTCCTAGTTCTGTGGAAAATGTCATGGGTATTTTGATGGAGATCACATTAAATTTGTGGATTGCTTTTAGTGGTATGGACATTTTAACAATATTACTCTTACAACCCATTCACATGGAATATATTTGCATTTATTTGTATCATCTTCAATTTCCTTCACCAAAATCTTATACTTGTACAGGTCTTTCACCTCCTTGTTTAAATTTATTTTTAAGTAGTTTATTATTTTTTATGTAACTTTAATGGGGTTGTTTCCTTAATTTCACTTCCTGATAATTCATTATTAGGGTACAGAAATGAAGTAGATTTCTGAGTATTAATCTTATATCCTACAATTTACTAATTTCATTTATTAGTTGTAATAGTTTTTTGGTGAAGTGTTTAGGGTTTTCTATATTACAGAATCTTGCCATCTGAAAATAATAACATTTTTACTTTTTCAGTTTAGATGTTCTTATTTCCTCTTTATTATCTGACTGCTGTATTTAGGACTTCTAATATTATATTACATAGAAACGGTGAAAGTGGGCATTTTGTCTTGTTTCTACATTAGAAGAGAATAATTCAGCATTTCACCATTGAGTATAAAGGTGGTCTTCTATTAAATGACCTTTATTTTACTGAGATATGTTCACTCAATACCAAATTTGTTTTTACCATGGATGGACATTGACTTTTGTAAAAACAAAACAAAACAAAACAAAACAAAAAACCAGCATCTATTGAGATGATCATGTGATTTTTGTCTTTAATTTATATATTATGGCAATCGGTTTGTGTATACTGATATCCTTACATACCTGGCATAATCCCACCTAAACATTTTCATATGTGTTGCTGAATTTGGCTTGCTAATATTTTGTCTATGATTTTTACATCTGCATTTATAAGAGATATAATTTTCCTTTTTTTCTGCAGGGTCTTTTTCTGATTTTAGTATCAAGGTAAATCTGGCATCATGGAATGAGTTAGGACCTATTCCCTCCCCTTCAACTTTTTGGAATTGTTTGAGAAAGACAGGTATTAACACTTCTTTCAATGTTAGTAGAATTCCACAGTGAAGTGCCCTTTTGTTTTTTGGAAAATTTTGGATTCCTCATTTAATTTAAATACCAGTAATCCTTCTGTTCAGATTTTCTATTTCTTCCTAATTCCATTTTGTAAGATTGGGTGTCTCTAGGAGTTTATCCATTTCTTCTAGGTTGTCCAATATTTTGCTATGTAACTATTCAGAACATTCTCTTATTTGTAATGTCAATTGTAACTTTTATTTTAGATGAAATGCCCATCCTATAGATACTAATTAAGGCCATCTGTCCTAGTATGTCATTTAAGAGCACTCTTTTCTTATTGATTTTCTGTCTGGATAATCAGTCCATTGATTTAAGTAGGGTACAAAATCTACAATTATTCTACTACAGTCATTTTTCCCTTTATGTCTGTTATTTTTGCTTTATACGTTTGTTTTAGATATATATGTTTGCCAATGTTATATCCTCTTCTTGGATTGGTCTCTCTATCAATATATAATACTCTTCTCAGTCTTTTACTATATATTCTGGTTAAAAGTCTACTTTTTCATTAATATAAATATTACTATTCCATGTTTCTTTTCATTTCTATCAGCATAAAATATAATTTCCATCACTTCATTTGAAATGTGTGTGTACCTTTAGCTCTGAAATGAATTTCTTGTATAGGTAGCATATAGATGGATCTTATTATTTCTTTTTTAATCTCAACATGTATCCTATGATTTTAAATGGAGTGTTTATTCCACTCACATTTAATGGAATTATTGATAGGTACATATTGCTTGTTTCTTTTTTTTTTTTTTTTTCTTCTCTCTCTCTTTTGTTTTTAGTTTCTCTCTGTTCTTTGTTTTCACTTAGAGTTTTCCTGAGTTCCCTGGTGGCTCAGATGGTAAAGCGTCTGCCTACACTGCAGGAGACCCAGGTTCAGTCCCTGGGTGGGGAGGGTCTCCTGGAGAAGGAAATGGCAACCCACTCCAGTATTCTTGTTTGGAGAATCCCAGGGATGGAGGAGCCTGGAGGGGTGCCAGCTTTGTTGTCTCACAGAGTTGCACACGGCTGAAGTGACTTAGCAGCAGCAGCCAGTATTCTTGCCTAGAAAATCCCATGGACAGAGGAGCCTGGTAAACTAAAGTCCATGGGGTCGCAAAGAGTCAGTCCGGATTGAGCAACGTCATTTTCACTTTCACTCTTTTCTTTCCTGTAGCTTGATGGTTCATTTAATATTATGTTTATATAACTTTATCTTTAGTATTTGTACACTTATTGTAGGTTTTAACCTGTGGTTACTGTGAAGTTCATACATATTGACCTATAATTATACTACCTATTTTAAGCTGATAATCATTTAAGTTCAAACATTTTCTAAAATATTTACATTTTACTTCCCCAAACATTTTATGTTTTTATGTCATATTCACATCTTCATGTCTATTCCTTAACTTTTTACTGTAGCTAATTGATTTCATAATTTTTCTTTTAACCTTTACACTGGTTTACTTAAGTGATTAAAAAGTATGTTTTCTTTATATGCATTATATATTTAGTGTATATATACATATACTGGTTCACTTATATACATATATATATTCTAGTTTAAGTGATTGAAAAAGTAAGTTTTTCTTTATGTATAATCTATTATATATATACTATTTACATATATATATATAAGTTTACATAAGTGATTGAAAAAGTATATTTCTCTTTTTATGTATATAAAGAAAATTATATATTTCAGAATATATATATGAATCGAAAATATATAAACATGTACTTATTTGTATACATATATATGTGTGTGTATATATATATATATATGTATATGTATATATTGGCTTTCCTGTTGGCTCAGATGGTAAAGTATCTGCCCACGATGTGAGAGACCTGAGTTCAATCCATGGGTCAGGAAGATACCCTGGAGAAGGGAATGGCTATCCACTCCAGTGTTCTTGCCTGAAGAATTCCATAAACAGAGGAGCCCGGCAGGCTACAACCCATGGAGTCACAAACAGTAGGACCCAACTGAGTCACACACACACACACACACACACACACACACACACACACACATATATATAATATTTTTTATCAATGATTTTTCTCCTTCATATATTTTATTAGTTCTTTTAATGACCTTTTTCTTTTTGCTTAAATAAGACTCTTACTTTTTTTTTTTTTTTTTGTAAGTTCAGCTTGGTGGTAATGAACGCTAAATTTTCCCTTGCATGGAAAATTATTTCCCCTTCAATTCTGAACGGTAATCTTGCTAGTCAGAGTGTCTTAAGGTTGAAGATTTTTATTTTCAGCATTTTAAGTAAATCATTTAACTCCCTTCTAGTCTGCAGTTTCCATTCACAAGCCAACTAATAGCATTATGAGGGTTCCATTTTGACTCTTTGCTTTTCTCTCGTTGTTTTTAAAACTTCTGTCTTTATCTCTAACTTTTGCCATTCTAAATATTATTTGTCTTGGTGTGGTTATATTTGGGTCCATTTTATTTGGACAGTACATGAACTATGAACTTCCAGATGTTCAAGCTTGTTTTAGAAAAGGCAGAGGAATCAGAGATCAAATTGCTAACATCCTTTGGATCATCAAAAAAGCAAGAAAGTTCCAGAAAAACATCTACTTCTGCTTTATTAACTATACTAAAGCCTTTGACTGTGTGGATCACCACAAATTGTGGAAAATTATGAAAGAGATGGGAATACCAGACCACTTGACCTGCCCCTTGAGAAATCTGCATGCAGGTCAGGAAGCAACAATTAGAACAGGACGTGGAACAATAGACTGTTTCACAATCAGGAAAGTGGTATGTCAAGGTTGTATATTGTCTTCCTGCTTATTTAACTTACGTGCAGAGTGCATCATGAGAAGCACTGGGCTGGATGAAGCAGAAACTGGAATCAAGATTGCCAGGAGAATTATCAGTAACCTCGGATATGCAGAGGACACCATCGTTATGGCAGAAAGTGAAGAACTAAAGAGCCTCTTGATGAAGGTGAAAGAGGAGAGTGAAAAAGTTGGCTTAAAACTCAACATTCAGAAAACTAAGATCACGACATCTGGTCCCATCATTTTATGGCAAATACGTGGGGAAACAATAGAAACAGTGACAGACTTTATTTTGGGGGGCTCCAAAATCACTGCAGATGGTGACTGCAGCCATAAAATTAAAAAAAAAAAAAGTGCTTTCTCCTTGGAAGAAAAGTTATCACTAATGTAGACAGGATATTAAAAAAAGCAGAGACAATACTTTGTCAACAAAGCTCCATCTAGTCAGAGCTATGGTTTTTCCAGTAGTCATGTATGGATGTGAGAGTTAGATCATAAAGAAGGCTGAATGTTGCAGAACTGATACTTTTGAACTGTGTGTGGTGTTGGAGAAGACTCTTGAGAGTTCTTTGGACTGCAAGGAGATCCAACCAGTCCATCCTAAAAGAGATCAGTCCTGGGTGTTCATTGGAAGGACTTATGTTGAAGCCAAAACTCTTATACTTTGGCCACCTGATGGGAAGAAATGACTCAGTTGAAAAGACCCTGATGCTGGGAAAGATTGAAGGCAGGAGGAGAAGGGGACAACATATGATGAGATGGTTGAATGGGTTTGAGTAAACTCCAGGAGTTGGTAATGGACAAGGAAGCCTGGCATCTGCAGTCCATGGGGTCACAAAGTGTTGGAGATGACTGAGCGACTGAACTGAACTGTTTGGAACTCTTTGTGCATTCTAGACCAGAATATGTTTCCTTTTTAAGGTTCTGAAAGTCTTCATATATAACTTCAATAAATACAATTTTTGTCCCTTTCTCCCTTCTCTTTCTGGAGCCCCTATAATGCTAATGTTGGTATGTTTGATACTGCCTTGTGTTACCTTGAACTATCTTCATCTTAATTTTTTTTCTTTTTGTTCTTTTGATTAAATAATTTTTACTATTCTATCTTCCATAATGTTTATGTATTATTCTGTATCACCTAATCTGCTATTAATTACTTACAGTGTATTGTTTTACTGCAGTTATTTTATTCTTCAGCTCTATTTCCTCAAAATATTTGTATTCCTTTATTGAAGTTATCACTGTGCTCCTCTACTCTTTCCCTGAGTTCAATGAACAATATTATTATTATTTTTTGAACTATTTTCCTGGTAAATTATTTATCTCTATTTCATTACCTTTTTGTCCTGAGGTATTTTCTTGTTCTTTAGTTTGAAACATATTCCTCTGTGTCCTCATTTAATTAACTTGCCCTGTTTTTCTCTAAGAAATGATGAATACCAATTACCTATACTGTCTTGATGATGTGTCTCTGTGTGAGCATCCCTACGCAGTCTACATGTGTACAGTCACTTGGGAGAGCTGGATATGAAATGAGAATGGACTCTATCTTCTCCAAGGGGTGTGCTGGCAATTGCATCTAAGTAGGAGGCAGGGCTGGCATAGAGGGCTAGAGTAGAAGTCAAGCATGATCAGGGAGGCTCAGTGGTGGTTGCTCAGTGATGGCTGCTACTTTATTGAGTGATTAGGGCCAGAGGCTAAAGGTATGGAGCAGGAGTGGTTGGTACTCTCAAACTCATTTATGGTTGTTACTCTACTGGGGAGTACAGCCAATAGAGTAAGGACTAGAGCATGAGCCCTAAGTAACTGAGGCTTCTACCTGTTGTGATGGCAGCCTCCACCTTAATCAAAAGTAGAATCGGTGTCTGATGATTTGGAGCCACACATCTGAGCTGGCTTCACTTTTTCCCTGATGCATGTGCACATGACAAGCAAGGCAGTCTCTCCACTAGCAAGGATCAGTGTCAGAGCAAAAGAGGCTGGAGAAGGATCCTGGTGTTGGCTGGAAGTTGCACTGAGGTGTTTCTGGAAGATTGATCAGAGCATAAGAGAGATTTCAATAGTTATCTCTGTGCTGGGACTAGGAGCAAGCAAGTCTATGCATGTACAGAGTCTCAGTTTCTTACAATCCTCCAGTAAACATGACTGATTTTCAAGTCTGATAGGGGCCTTATCTTTCCTGTAATCGTCCCCAGGGTTGTATGTCTATTAATGGGCTCATATTCTTCACTCCATAGTTAGGATCCCCAAGTCTGTAATACTTCTTTCCTCTTCTGGGTCACTCACTAGATGTACGATCACAAGTTGATAATGTCTCGTCCCTTCCAACCAGCCTCCTTGTGACTTTCTTTATAGCCTTTGTCATGAAAGAGCTGTTCTTCTAGTCCTTAGGTCATTCTCTGTGAGAATTGTACTATAAGTAGTTGTAATTTTGATCTGTTCCTGGAGGGCAGTAAGGTCAGGGTCTTTTTACTTTACCATCTTGATCTCACCTCACACAGGAGTTCACTTCTGATTACTCTAATTTTATCAGTAAAATAGAAATCCAGGTACACAGCTACAAATGAAGACTGGATATAAGGCATAAAAAGTTTTGAAGGGAGAAAAAGACATGACAGAATTATTCAGAAAATATAGAGATATAAACTCTAGAAGCATTTAGAACAGACATGGCAATGACAGGCACAGTTACTATTCTAGATATATTTTGTTTACCTCCTTGTACCCTATGCATCTTCAGCATGTTTTCTACTTAAAATAGATTTTCCTTCTTTTTCAGATTTCCAGTTGAATTCAGCTAATGGGGAGTCACTAAAGGAGACAGAAGAGTAAAAGGAAAGTTAGGTCAAGGTATTAATTCCCCAAAATATACCTCCCTCAGAGACTTTAGCTGACTGTATCTCAAGTGAAAGTCAGTGCTCCTTTTAAGACAGACTTTCCTTCATTTTGTTTCCTTTAACTCTTCCCTGCTGTTGGTCCTTTAGACTTAGGGTTAGCAAAATATTTCCTAGTACTAGTACTAGACTACTCTATTTTCCCACACACAATGTATGCATCTTTGAATCAGTTCCTTTACTTGAAATATGTTTATTGAAAGTATTTTTATATAGGGTGTGAACTGGTATTTACTGGAACCTGAATAAATAAATGACATATACTATTCACGTGACATTTTGTTCTCTGAATAAGTGAAATATATACATTCTTTAAAGTTGGGATGAGTATAGTTATACTAGACTTAGTGGACTCCCACTTCTGTCTAAATCAGGTTAATATCTCATGCTGTCTGATGACTGAGCCCATTCTCTCTAGTTTTTCTGTGTATTCTAACATGTCTTTTGTCCTCCAGAAACAACTTTTCCTTTAAAGTTGTATTTGGAGAGCATAGTAACAGATGTCCACTGAGAAGAATGAAAGTTTTGCCAACTATCTTCTGGCCCTATCTAATACATAACAACCTCCTTTGACTTTAAAGCATATTTATTTTCCTCATATTGCTGAAGAATGCATCATAAAAAAAAAAACCCTTTCACCATATAGCAAGATCTTACCATATTTAAGTCTTAATCATCTGATCTCTTTTGTCCCCTTTTTGAATCCTTTCTAATTGTTTCTTAAACTTCCAACCTCATCCTTTCTATTCCTCTTCACCATCCTTCAATATTCTAACTGGAAGATATGCCAAGCTTTAAAGTTGGAATATCTTGGATTTTCAATCTAGACATGATTTTTGCTACCTCTGTTTATGTGTGCACATTGCTTAACTTATATGAGCCTCTATTTCCTTTATCAATAATAATTATAGTAACAATATCTCTCTCAAAGTGATTTAATAAAAATTAAATATGATAATCTATGTGAAGGCCATACTATCAAATAATAATTCAATATATATTAGCCTTTCTCTTTTATCTATCCTTCATTTAAGGGTGATTTATGCAGCTAAATTTCTAATGTTAAAATAATTTATAAATAACTTTTACAGCATTCAGCATATTTTTGTAAGTACCATAAATGCAATACTAAGAATTTAGAAAAATTTAAAAGGAGCCATGATTCTAATTAAAATGCTATATCTATATTTTGTTACCTCAACATAAATTCCATATGTGTTGGTGAGAAAGGAATAGGGGATATTCTTGCAACTAAGTAAGCAGTTGAGTACGGTGCATATTTTAACCACAAAACCCAAAATAGTGCTGCATTAAACTAAGAAGAATTTTTTTCTGATGAGATGGAAAAGGAAACATTGTCAAATATGTGATAAAAATATAATTTTAAATTTGAGATGGAAATCCTTTTTTTGAGTTGCATATGTATAAAAGATAAACTCACAACAAAAAGTTGTCTTTTTTTGTCTATCAGTGTTTAAGATCACCTGTCATAGCTCATTTTTAACACTGCCATGCCAGATCATCCCACTGGACAAACACCAGCTGAGATTATTTCTAAAATAACATAGCAATGCAAGGCTTGACTTCAAAAAAGCACTAGATTTAATTTTGTACATGGAAAAAAACTTCCTAAAATAGTTGAAAGAAAATGCCAAGAACTTCTACCTTGGTCTTCATGCTTCAAAAAATACTGCAAAATGAATAATTATTTTTATTACTGAAGCACAATATAGCAGTCTTAAGAATAAGACTGACTTACCTGGATTACTAATGTAACTTGAACTTGAATGCTGAAATAATAAGACTTGAGAAGCATACATTGTTTTCTTGAGCAATAGTTTAAGAGAAAAAACTTTTCAGTATCTAAGGCTTAATACAAGGATTAAATATTTATATTCTACAAATAAAATGAATGATGATTTTCTTCTGTCTAGGCTCATTTAGGTTTTACAAGCATATAAGAATATTCATAAAATCGAATTAAATTCATTTAACTCAGCTAATGTCATTGTTTTATTATTGCTGTTGTGATCTTATTCTGGAAAGGGATAGGTATTCGTTTATTGGAGTTTTTGGAAAAGTTGTTAATAAAATATACATTATGTTATAGTGAGAGTTTTCTGTACTTGTGAACTAGAGATAATAATCCAAATATTTATAAAAACACACAAACACACAGTAAATATAAACTGTTTTAAAATAATTTATTTTTACTCATTATTTTTATAAAAGAAGAAATTTCTTTGTATATTAAAAATTAAGCATTAACAATTTCTAGATGTTCATTTTATTGCATCAGTATATATTGCTAAACCCAGGATCCTGACTTCTTATTATCAATCAAAAGTGATTTTTGAATTCTTATAGTGTAAAAGGCATTGCTTTTTTGTGTGTGCATGCTTTTCTTTCAAGTAGACAAACATTCTCTGATGTCTAAAATTTTCAGTGAAGGTGTACCTTTTATGTTAAGATGATAGATAATTAAGCATTAGATATCATATTCTTTATAATATTTAAAAGTTGTGACATTCTTTTGCTGTGTGTGTCAATTGAATTCTTCTCAATTAGCTGCTTTAATTATTTATTTATAAAATAAAGGAAATGATTTGGATATTCTCTAAACACTATTTCAGTTAGAGAAGATCAAAGAATAGAGAGGGAGATAAATAAACTATTTTTTAAAAAGAAATATTATAGTTTTATAACATAGAATACATTTTTAAAGACAAATATTGTAGATTTTTTTTAAACACTGAGTTAATGTAAAAATTCAATTTCTGTTTAAGTGAGCAAATCAAAATCATCTTTCTTGGACTGAAACCTGAATCATTTATTGAAAGACTTTAAAAGGACCACCAGGCTTCAGAATATTTCCCCTCCATTTGCTTCTTTACCCAAATCTTGTTCCTTGGCAATTGCCAATAGGAAACAGGAGAGTTAGCTCTGGAGAGATAGAAACAGAAAATCTCTGGTCTGTTGAACATTGAGTAACCACAGGGATTATGTGAAGATCTGAATACTCAACAGTGAGATGTCTGCCCTGCTTTTTGTTCCTTCTGATTTGGCATCAGAGGCAAGGGATTTGTGTAGTCACAGGGAGCCCACACTCAGGAGAGTCCTACTCTCAATTTAAAACTCTGTTCTTGCTTCCTCATAAGTCCTATTTTTTTTTTTTTTAAGGAATCCCTAAATTGTGCAGCTAGTGCTGCTTCCCCTGCTCTCCTCCCAAATCCTGATGTTAGATCTATAATCACTGCAGGAATTTGCAGAACTTCTCTCTGGGGAAAATTATCTTGCTGGAGAGAAAAGTCCTAAAAATGCCAATCCTGAGAGTCATTCATGAAATGGCCAGTATGCTGCCCAATCGGCCTACAGACAGGTCACACGTTAAAGGTGTCCTCCACCACCAGACACACACACACACACACACACACACACACACAGCTTCAAATAGTATTTCAGTGTTTCACTTTCATACATGAACAATCACCTAACATGAAGAAAAATTCCAAACAAGGAAGAAAGTGAGTGAGACACACAAACAGAAAATAAGAACTTAGATAAAGTCAAAAATGCAGGAAAAATATTTTTAAATATATAAAAAATACTCAAAATGTGAATATTTCACTAGTGAACTAAATCACACATTGCTGTTTTAAACATATAATCAAAATAAACATTCTGAGAGGAAAATAAAAAGAACTTGAGAAAAACATGATAGCAGAGAAGAAAATTAACAAAATGTCTCAGAGCAGAAGTGAATGAGAAATTCTTCCAGATTAACAAACCCCAATAATTTTAAAATGTAAAAATTAAAAAAAAATACTTCATCTTAAGACACATTAAGTAATAGTTCTAAAAAAAAATAATGATGAGTAAAATATACCTTAGAAGCAGGTAGACAAAAAGGGAAAACAAAGAAAATTATCAGGAATCCAACTGTCATGGAACATCTTAAGACTAGAATAGAAAATGAAAGGAAATGAGACAAAGTATTGCATATTCTGAGGGAACATGATTAGGCTACAAAGTGAAAATCCAAAACAAGGAAACAGTGAACAAGGTATTGAAATAATCATGGTACACAGAACAAATAATGTTCAGTTCAGTTCAGTCACTCAGTCATGCCCGGCTCTTTGCAAACCCATGGACTGCAGCATGCCAGGCCTCCCTGTCCATCATCAACTCCCGGAGCATACTCAAACTCATGTCCATTGAGTTGGTGATGCCATCCAACCATCTCATCCTTTGTCGTCTCCTTCTCCTCCTGCCCTCAGTCTTCCCCAGCATCAGGGTCTTTTCGAAAGAGTCAATTCTTCACATCAGGTAGCCAATATATTGGAGTTTCAGCTTCAGCATCTGTCCTTCCAATGAATATTCAGGACTGATTTTCTTTAGGAAGGACTGGCATCACTTCTTTGGTACTCAGCTTCTTTATAGTCCAACTCTCACATCCATACATGACTACTGGAAAAACCATAGCTTAGACTAGATGGACCATTGTCAGCAAAGTAATGTCTCTGCTTTTTAATATGCTGCCTAGTTTGGTCATAATTTCCCTTCCAAGGAGTAAGCATCTTTTAATTTCATGGCTGCAGTCACCATCTGCAGTGATTTTGTAGCCAAGGAAATAAAGTCTCTCACTGTTAACAGTTTCCCCATCTATTGGTGGTTCAGATGGTAAAGAATCTGCCTCCAATGCAGGAGACCTGGTTTGATCCCTGGGTCAGGAAGATCACCCTGGAGAAGGGAATGGCAACCCACTCCAGTATTGTTGCCTGGAGAAGTCCCATGGATAGAGGAGCCTGGCAGGCTACAGTCCGTGGGGTCCCAAAAGAGTAGGACAATAATGTTAGTAAGTGAAAAATATGGCATCTGGTCCTGTAACTTCATGGCAAACAGGTGGGGAAAAAATGGAAACAGTGGCAGATTTTATTTTCTTGGGCTCCAAAATCACTACAGATAATGACTGCAACCATGAAATTAAAAGACATTTGCTCTTTGGAAGAAAATCTATGCAAACCTAGAAATTAAAAGAGCAGAGACCTGACTTTGCTGGCAAATGTCCATATAGTCAAAGCTATGATTTTCCAGTAGACATGTACAGATGTGAGAGCTGAACCATAAAAAAGGCTGAGCACCAAATAATTAATGCTTCCAAACTGTGGTGCTGAAGAAAATTGTTGTGAGTCCTGTGGTCAACAAGGCAATCAAACCAGTCAATCCTAAAGGAAAGCAACCCTGAATATTCACTGCAAGGACTGATGCTGAAACTCCAATGCTTTGGCCACCAGATGTGAAGAGCTAACTCATTGAAAAAGACCCTAGTGCTGGGAAAGATTGAGTGGAAGAGGAGAAGGGGGCAACCGTCGAACTCTTTGTGACCCTATGAACTGTAGCCCACCAGGTTCCTCTGTCCATAGGATTCTCCAGGCAAGAATACTAGAGTGGACTTCTTTCAGCAATGGACATGAATTTGAGCAAACTCTGAGAGATAATGATGGACAATGAAGCTTGGCATGCTGCAGTCCATGGGATCACAAAGAGTCAGATATGACTAGTGACAGAACAATGACAGTAATGAATGATGAAGAAAAGCTAAAACTGTTCTGAAAATCAAAAGGCAAATATATTATGCATGTCAGTTGGTCTAAAATTCAAATTATAATAATATGAAAACCAAATATAGATTGAACTACAAATTCTAATCCAACTGTAATGGGAGTGTAACAGAAGGGGAAATATAAATTTGGCTATGAGAAAATGTTTTTAATGCTAATCTTCTAATGTCTATATTAGACACAAACAATGAACAATAATAATATCTAAAACTGGAAAAAAGAAAAGTGGCAAAAGACACCACAGGTGAGTGGGAGAGAATGAAGGAGAGAGAATATGTTATTTATTTATTTATTTTAAATTTTATTTATTTATTTTTGGCCATGCTGGGTCTTTATTGCTGCATGGACTTTTCTCTAGTTGTAGTAAGCAGAGTCTACTCTTTAGTTGCAGAGCATGAGCTTCTCATTGTTGTGACTTCTCTTGCTGTGGAGCATAGGCTCTAAGGTGCACAGGTTTCAGGAGTTGCATTGCATAGGCTTAGTAGTTACCGTTCTCAGTATCTATAGCACAGGCTCAGTAGTTGTGGCACATGGAGTTAGCTTCTCTGGTATATGTGGGATCTTCCTGGACTAGGAATTGAACCCTTGTCTCTTGCATTGGCAGATGGATTCTTTACTACTGAGCCATGAGAGAAGCCTGAGAACATGCTATTTAGAAATTTGGAACCTGAAACCTGAAAACAATAATAAATATATGTGATTGGTTCCCTCTTGATGAAAGTGAAAGAGGAGAGTGAAAAAGTTGGTTTAAAAGCTCAACAATTTGAATCAGTTCTAATGAGGTGGACGAAACTGGAGCCTATTATACAGAGTGAAGTAAGCCAGAAAGAAAAACACCAATACAGTACACTAACAAACATATATAGAATGTAGAAAGATGGTAATAATAACCCTGTATGCGAGACAGCAAAAGAGACACAGATGTATAGAACAGGCTTTTGGACTCTGTGGGGAGGGAGAGGGTGGGTTGATTAGGGAGAATGGCATTGAAATATGTATAATATATATATATATATATATATATAAAGAAAGAAATGAAATGACTGTGAAAATGTAAAAAAAAAATTAAAAAGATAAAGCTCAACGTTCAGAAAATGAAGATCATGTCATTTGATTCCATCATTTCATGGGAAATAGATGGGGAAACAGTGGAAACAGTGTCAGACTTTATTTTTGGGGGCTCCAAAATCACTGCAGATGGTGACTGCAGCCATGAAATTAAAAGACACTTACTCAATGGAAGAAAAGTTGTGACCAACCTAGATAGCATATTGAAAAGCAGAGACATTACTTTGCCAGCAAAAGTCCATCTAGTCAAGGCTATGTTTTTTCCAGTGGTCATGTATGGATGTGAGAGTTGGACTGTGAAGAAAGCTGAGTGCCGAAGAATTGATGCTTCTGAACTGTGGTGTTGGAGAAGACTCCTGAGAATCCCTTGGCCTGCAAGGAGATCCAACCAGTCCATTCTGAAGGAGATCAGCCCTGGGTGTTCTTTGGAAGGAATGATGCTCAAGCTGAAACTCTAGTACTTTGGCCACCTCATGCGAAGAGTGACTCATTGGAAAAGACCCTGATGCTGGGAGGGACTGGGGGCAGGAGGAGAAGGGGATGACAGAGGATGAGATGACTGGATGGCATCACTGACTCTATGGTTGTGAATTTGAGTGAACCCCAGGAGTTGGTGATGGACAGGGAGGCCTGGCGTGCTGTGATTCATAAGGTCGCAAAGAGTCGGACATGACTAAGTGACTGAACTGAACTGAACTGAACTGAACTGCCCAGATTTGTTTCAGCCGTGTTTTTAAATTAGTCTCATGGTATAATATTTTAGATTAGATATAAATTTGAAACAAAATATAAAATATGTTTGTAATATTTCACTGATTTCTCATCTCCTGCATGTTTTAATTTCACATAAAATTAAACATTTTTTCAGATATAACTTTTATACAATATTTATATTTATCTCTATAATTTAATATCATTATTTTTATTCAGTGTCCCTTGAATTTTCAAATTCTTGTAAAACCACTACACATACAGACATGACTAAATAAAAACTTGAATCATCTAAGTCTACTCTTACAAAGAGAAATTACAAGATCAAAATGGAAAGCACTGGTTTAAGTACTCTGAGTACGATAAGGTAAACTCTTATCTTTCTTTATTTCACAAAGTATAATTTCTTAAATATTCATGATTGAGGGCACGTCACAGTTACCACCTTAAAGTCAAATAGCAAGTAGGTTATATTTAATGGACTACTGTTTCATGTATTTAGAAGACTAAGGACCTGAAATTACCCATAAAATATGCCATAAGTCCTATAACGATTAATGATACCAAAATTGATACAAAATATGATACAAAATAGACAAATAGAATTAATTTGACTATGTTAATTGAACCTTATGGTTTACTATAAGGTAGTATAAGCTTAAGATACTATAAGCTTATAGAAAAAAAAAATAAGGTGAGGAGAAAAGGTTAAGAACTGAGCAGATAGGGCAAAGAATTAAACTCACATGTGAGAGAACTTTTATTATCAAGTAGCCCAAACCAGATCATATTATCAAGAGAAACGAACCCTTCCAATAGTAAGCTTCTTAGAGATGCATGCCATAGAAGTTTTTGTACAGTGTGCAGTGAGTTCAAAATCAACCACATTCCCCCAGTGAGAGACAGTTCTTTTTCCTGCTATACTAGCTCCTCTGGATGAAGACTGAGCATAAATTACAATCTGTTCAGTAGAGACAATCTGAAGTGGAGGTAGGACAGAGAGGTGTATTTCAGGTATATTATTTCCAATCAGTAAAGTTAATAGCAGGATGCATCCTGGAAAATTTGGTGACAAGATCAAACTTATTTCTCATGAACTCAGATATCAGCTGCATCAGCAGACTTTCAAGAGTACTTGGATGCAGAGAAATCAAATTTAACATCATTAGCAAGAAACTGAATAGCATATAGTCTATAATTCACATTAAAAGAAGATCTATGTGGTCTAGAATCCATAAAATGGATCATAGAGCTAATGCGTTATTTTGAACACCAAACCCAGGATCCTGATCAAGAAAAAAAAAAAAAAAACCTCCTGGGGTTTTATTACATTTATTATTACATTAGTCAAGATCGTAGTACCTCTGCATGAAATTTAGCTTCAAACAGGTGTATTTGTAGGATCAATAATAAAAGTGGTAGTATTAATAATAATAAAGCCCTCTATTTGGTGTTTAGTTTGCTGTTCAATCAATTGTGTTCTCAAATTAAGCTTCACATCTTTCATCATGAATTGGAAATTCACTTACATTACTGGGAAGCTATATTGAGTTACAGAGTTTATAAGAGGTTTTTCTAAACCCTGGGGTAAATGCTCTTAACATTCAGCCAATCAAAACACCCAACTGAGTCAAACTGCTCTAAAAAAAAAAAAAAAAAAAACAACAACAACAACAACAAAAAACTTTTCTTAATTCTTTAGCTGTGAGTTTTCTTTATTCTCTTTTCCATATAATTTAGATTTCAATTTAATTATAAATACTTAAATTTGTGCTTTCCTTTCCTTCTTTTACACTCTCTTGTATAATTGCTACTTCTTTCTCTGTGTTGAGAAATGTAGCTTGAAAAACACATTTAAAGTTTTTCAACACTACCTGGTGTTATTACTGCTTTTCTTCACTAATTCTACTTTTCATCCCCCCCAATGATACTCAACTTAGCACCTTTACTCAGCACTTTCCTTCCCCCATAATTGCTTCCCCATTTCTAGTTTATTATTTTTGTTTTTCTCATAATTCCTTATAAAACAGAAATTTTCTATCAGGACTTTCCTGTCTTGCTCTGTGTGTTCAACCTTGTCATTTTATAAAATGAAGACCATGTCCTCCATATTTGCTCTGGATCGCTTCTCTTCTCATCACAATTCCACCTCTTCACTTATCTTCCCAGCTTCATCATTACATGCCAGTTCTTCCCTTAATCTATCCATCTGCAAAGAAAATGGAAACTCTACTGGAGCCTTTACATTTTTTATCCAGGCAAATGCCAAGGAGTTTCTGAAACTCCTGGCTTGCATGCTACTTTTCCTCACTATTTTTCAAACTGACATTTCTTTGATTGGATCTCTGGCCTTTGACTGACTTTAGTTCTGCTTCTCTAGCTGTAGGAATCTGTCTCAGACTGAATGGCCCCCTGTGGTTGGTTGAGTTTTGTTAGGTCTCTGGATAGTTTATTTTCTGTTAGAAAAAATAACACTTTTGTCATGGATTTTCCCCATATTTGTCCTTCAACAAATAGGCTTCATTCTAAAACTTTCTTAGGTCAAAAACATAATGTATCATGCTCTCCCAGAGATTTTTTTAAAAATTTTATTTTATTAATTTCTGTTTATTTTTCTCCTCAGTGTTTGCCTCTGGGCCATGGATCTCATTCTCCTTGGTACAACCTGGCTAAATCCAGATTTACTGTAAAAACTGAATCCTTAACATGACCTTCAAATTGAATACAGCTTCAGGAACAAACCCCAGTTTCTATAATTACAAAATAGAATTTCCAGATTGTTTAAATCTAAAGCAGTATTAATGCAAAATCTCACAGTAAAGGTTTTCACTTCTAATTTTTTTTCAAAATTATATATTTCTGCTCTTTACTATGTGAAATGCTAATAGAAGAATGTAAAAGTCATGTAGTTCCCCATACATTTCTCTTTTATATAATTATAAAAGAAATGGAAACATTACATTAATGCTATAGAAACATATAAGTTACAGAATAAAAAGTATCCCTATCTAATTACATTTTAAAGTCATCTGCTAAGAAAAATGTTAAAGCTATAATCCATAGCATGATACTCATTTATAAAAGTGTTTTTATTTTAGTTTATATATTTTAAACTTAGAATTTTTATTACCATTATGCTATAACATAATTTAACAAGGCATTGATCATTAAAGATTAAAATGCCTGATCCCTTTGGTTTCACAAAAGGCAAAATATTTAGGATGAAATGAGATAATTTGTATTGGCTTTTCCAGTCCAATCATTCCATTCTTCTTTGAAGAAGGATGACTCTCTGGGAACATACATTTCAGGGTGGAATGCATTAAAATTTTTAAGTATCAGATCAGCTAGCCAAACATATTTTTGAAGTGTCAATCTGGATAATCTCAAATCCTGTACATGTGGCCAGTCAAACCGTTGGTTTATTGTTTATTTTAAATTTTCAAATTACACATTAAATAAAATGAAAGAATTCATAAAATAGAGCCAACCAATAAACCAATCTAAGCACCATGCAATAGATTTCAAATTTTTTAGTTTCCTGACTTGGAATTTTTGCTTTGAAAAAGCTTAATTTTTCTCTGGCCAGCTAATGTTTTATGTTCTTTTGTGGTTGTTGTTTAGTCCCTAAACTGTGTCTGACTCTTCTGTAATCCCATGGATTGTAGTCTGCCAGGCTCCTCTTTCTATTGGATTTTCTGGGCAAAAATACTGGAATGGGTTGTCATTTTCTTCTCCAGGGGATATACCCACCTTTATCTATTTCAGAATCTTAAAACTATATAGATTGGTTATTCTTTTTTTTTTTTTCAGTCAAATTAAGATATTCCTATAGAGGGTATGGTTTTCCAGTGGTCATGTATGGATGTGAAAGCTGGACTGTGAAGAAAACTGAGTGCTGAAGAATTAATACTTTTGAACTGTGGTGTTGGAGAAGACTCTTGAGAGTTCCTTGGACTGCAAGGAGATCCAATCAGTCCATTCTAAAAGAGATCAGTCCTGGGTGTTCTTTGGAAGGACTGATGCTAAAGCTGAAACTCCAGTACTTTGTCCACCTCATGTGAAGAGTTGACTCATTGGAAAAGACTCTGATGCTGGGAGGGATTGGGGGCAGGAGGAGAAGGGGACAACAGAGAATCAGATGGCTGGATGGCATCACCAACTCCATGGACATGAGTTTGGGTGAACTCCGGGAGTTGGTGATGGACAGGGAGGCCTGGAGTGCTGCGATTCATGGGATTGCAAAGAGTCGGACGTGACTGAGCAACTGAACTGAATAGAGGCTATGTTGTAGGGAAATTTCACAACACTTATGTTTCAAGATTTATACATGCAAATTAAATTAATGCTAATTATATTTTTAAGGTATATCTCCATACATTCTGTTTTTATTACCAATCATTTATCAAAAATTTCAAGAAAATATTTGTTTTTAACTATTTTAACCACCAAAAATGTAAACAAAGTGAACACAAAATTTTGATGTGCAATACATTATAGTGAAATAAGTTCATTAAAGAGAGAAATTTAGACACAATTATTTTGCATATGGCCTAAGCTTTTTGGATGCTAAAGTTAATTTTATAATAAAACAACCAACCTACTGCTGATATCAGTTTCTTAGTTGATTCATTTATTCTGGAATTGATGAGATGGTACATTTTGAGAGAGGAAAGTACTCCTCAGTGAATAAGTATGCTCATTAAACCAAATGATAACCCCATTAAAAAAAAAAAAGAAACTATTTGGGGCCATATATGTGAGATTTTACATAGACATAATAGTTCTCTTCATATTATGAATGGAAAGTAAATACATTCATCCTTTGAAAGCTTAAACTCCTGTATAAAAGTATGAGTAAGATTAATTCAAATGATAGATTGTCTATCCAAGGATGTCTTTTGTCTTTCCTTTTATGGCAATGTCTAAATTTGATGTGAGGGAAATTAAACTGAGACTTGGGGAGCATAAAGAAGTTGATTCTAGGTCTGAAGGTGTTGAAAGCTGACATTTTCTTCCATTAGATTTTAATCACTTCATTTAAGCCCTGTATCATTTCTCAAAAAGTAATACAATATCCTTAGTTAATAAAATCATTTTTTTTTAGAATTCCAAAATAGTCAATGAACTAATAGTCAAAAGAAAAAAAAAATGTAGGTTGCAAGAAAGTCATGGAAAAATATCTGAATGTTTGAGCAAATGGCATCTGAACTGAAATGAATAAATATTGGCCAAATGATGTTTTAAATCATTGTGAAATAAACAGTAAACTGAGTTTAAAAGGCTTATACAAACAACAATAGAAATGATATATCTGCTCAATTCCTTTCTTAAGATTCTGAGGGAAAAAGATAAATATATGGCAAATACACAATTTGTGACTGGAACTGTGTATATCAGATGTTTGAGAGAAATTTTAACACATTACTGGCTATTTCTTGAATTTTCCCCTCATGTTTTCACTTTAGTCAGAATAGATGACCTATAGTCTCACACTATTGCACAAAACTGGCGTGCATTTCAAAGTGCATTTAATTCAAGATGATAATATTAGATGACCTTAGAAATAGTTTCTTTTTAATTATGTCCCATTATTAGCTTTCACAATTAACTGAGGCAACTTATTTGAGACTTTTAACTTTACCTACAGCCATCATATGTACTCCACTTTTTAATAGAAAGAATAACTGCTACCTAGTTCCCAGAACCTCTGGGATATAGTTCCCATCTACATGTCTTCGATAGATTGCATGATAAATTTATTTTCAAATAGTTTTTTTTTTTTTTAAAGATTGAAGACAATTTAAGTGATGCTAACAAAAAATCCATCTAGTCAAGGCTATGGTTTTTCCAATGGTCATGTATGGATGTGAGTTGGATTGTGAAGAAAGCTGAGTGCCAAAGAATTGATGCTTTTGAACTGGGATGTTGAAGAAGACTCTTGAGAGTCCCTTGGACTGCAAGGAGATTAAACCAGTCCATTCTGAAGGAGATCAGCCCTGGGATTTCTTTGGAGGGAATGATGCTGAAGCTGAAACTCCAGTACTTTGGCCACCTCATGCTCATGCGAAGAGTTGACTTATTGGAAAAGACTCTGATGGTGGGAGGGATTGTGGGCAGGAGGAGAAGGGGACGACCGAGGATGAGATGGCTGGATGGCATCACTGACTCAATGGATGTGAGTCTGAGTGAACTCTGGGACTTGGTGATGGACAAGGAGGCCTGGCGTGTTGCAATTCATGGGGTCACAAAGAGTCGGACACGACTGAGCAACTGAACTGAACGGAACAAAATTAATGTAACACTTCATGAATGAGCAGCGTCCTTTTGTAGAATAGCAACAAGGGGCAGAAGACATGAAGACTTGCATAATAATGGATATAAAGTAAAGAGCAATAAATAGAAAATACGTGATTTCCTGGGGACACATAATCAACTTTTCTTGGGTGAGAAAGAATTAGAAAATGCATATAGTGCCCAGAACAGGCTCAGGGTTTGGGGATTGGCTGATTAAATGAAGATATTGCATTTCTGGTCAAGAGGAATATTTACAGGTACAAAAAGTTAGATAAGCTTCAAATTGCTGATGTGGGACTCTGAGCAGGAGCTGCATTTGGGGCCAAAAATTTTATTTCAACAATAAATAGCTCTAAGTTATGGTGCTATTGGAAATGTGAAGTATCAGAGCTGTGACTTTGGACAATATTTGTAAAATTTGGTATATATATCATACCATGTTAAAAATGATAATTTTTATTGTATATATCCCCTTAAAAAAAGTATGATATCAAACCATTAATTAATTATCTATGGGCAATGAGTCCTTTTGGCATATAATAATTAATGGAACAAACTAGCTATTTGGAATGAGTACAGTATATATGTAATATAGAGTTGATCCCTGAACAACATGGGTTTAAATTGTGCAGGTCTGATTATTTGTGGATTTTTTTCAGTAAATGCTATAGTACAATACAATCCTAAACTGGTTTAGTACATGTGTACAGAACTATTGATACGAAGTGCAGACTCTAGTTACACATGAATTTTTTACTGTGTAAGAATCGATGCCCATAACCACTTATTGTTCAAGGGTCAAGTGTAGAAGCATCTTTATTTTTGTCCTTAATATTTTCCAAAACGAGTACATGCATACATACACACATACACAAACATTGCTATTTGTTTTAGAAATATAATTGAAATCAAAATCTCCTTCCAACTCAAGAAACACTTCTGCAAAGGCAGTAGAGAAAGTGAACAATTTTATTATTGAATAGGCATTAAACTTGAATGTTCAGTACATCACTGCCAATGCCCTAAAAGATCGCAAAGATGAAAATAAATCTCATCCCTTTATATATAGGCAAGCAGATACAGCTCATAATATACATATTCTCAGGGTAAACAATGTGTAATCTTTATGGACTTGAACTTGACAGCACCATTGGTTATATATAGTTCATTCTAAATTCCTTTGTAAATTGTGTGACAACTGTGACTTTTTTCAACATTTCCCACCCTGACACTCAAAAACGCATTAGTTGCTAAGTAAAATACAAAAAAGTTTCTACAAATTCTAACTAGTTTTTTCTAATTTTTCATGACTTTATCTAAGTTTAAAACTTATGATAAGACAACCATGAAAGGGCATTAAGTATCTAGCAAATTTTGATATCATAAAGTATAAACCTCTATCCTGAGGGCTAAAACACATCCATTGTGCTAAATTTTAATTACACTGAACTTGAAGTGAAGTTGTTCAGTCGTGTCTAACTCTGCAATTCCATACACTGTAGCCTACCAGGTTCCTTCATCCATGGAATTTTCCACGCAAGAGCACTGGAGTGGGTTGCCATTTCCTTCTCCAGGGGATCTTCCCAACCCAGGGATTGAACCCAGGTCTCCTGCATTGCAGTAGATGCTTATACATCGGTATCTGCTTCCTTTTAATTTTTCAAGCTCCATAAACTCCTCTTGTACTATACAATAACATTAAAACTAACACAAATGTCAGAAAAATATTCCCTATGATATACCATATGTCTATGAGGACAAGTCTGTTACTCTGATTCTAAATCTCAGGAAAGTAAAATGGAAAGTATCTTGATCAAGTTCAAGGATAGCCAGTTACATAGTGCTCAGTCACTTCAGTTGTGTCTGACTCTTTGCAACCCTATGGACTGTAGCCTGCCAGGTTCCTGTCCATGGGATTCTCCAGGCAAGAATACTGGAGAGGTTTGCTATTCCTCTCCAGGGGATTTTCCTGCCTCAGGGATTGAAACTTCACCTCCAGTGTCTTCTACAGTTCAGGTCAGTTGCTCAGTTTCATCTGACTCTTTGCGATCCCATGGACTGCAGCATGCCAGGCTCCATGTCTGTCATCAACTCCCGGAGCTTGCTCAAACTCATGTCCATCGAATTGGTGATGCCATCAACCCACCTCATCCTCTGTCATCCCCTTCTCCTTCCTTCATTCTTTCCCAGAACCAGGGTCTTTTCTAATGAGTCACTTCTTCACATCAGGTGGCCAAAGCATTGGAGTTTCAGCTTCAGCATCAGTCCCTCCAATGAATATTCATGACTGACTGGTTTGATCTCCTTGCAGTCTAAGGGGCTCTTAAAAGTCTTCTCCAACACCCCAGTTCAAAAGCATCAATTTTTCAGAGTTCAGCTTTCTTTATGGTCCAACTCTCACATCCATACATGACTACTGGAAAAACCATAACTTTGACTAGATGGAATTTTGGTAGCAAAGTAATGTCTCTGCTTTTTAACATCATGTCTAAGTTTGCCATCGCTTTTCTTCCAATGACAAAGTGTCTTAATTTCATGGTGCAATCACCATTCGTAGTGATTTTGTAGCCCAAGAAAATAAAGTCCGTCAGTTTCTTTTGTTTCCCTATCTATTTGCCATGGAGGGCGGGGACTGGATACCATGATCTTAGCTTATTGAATGTTGAGTTTTAAGACAGCTTTTTCACACTCCTGTTTCACTTTCATCAAGAGGCTCTTCAGTTCCTCTTTGCTTTCTACCATAAGTGTGGTATCATCTGTATATCTGAGGTTATTGATATTTCTCCTGGCAATCTTGATTCTAGCTTTTGCTTTATCCAACCCAGAATTTCACATGGTGTACTCTAAATATCAGTTAAATAACAGGGTGACAATACACAGCGTTGACGTACTCCTTTCCCATTTTGGAACCAGTCCATTGTTTCATGTCTTGTTCTAATGTTGCTTCTTGACTTGAATACAGATTTCTCAGGAGGAATGCCTATCCTATATTGGCAGGCAAATTCTTTACCATCGAGTCACCTGGGAAGCCCCAACTAGTTACATGGCTGATTCTAAAAACTGGTTTCAAGTCCAGCATTCTTCCTCTTTATTGTAACTCATTAAATCCAGTGCATTGCAACAGAACCATAAATTCAACAAAACCAATAATGCAAAATTATCCCCAAATTAGTAACATTACTTCTAGGCCAAAGACATGTTACATTAAAGACAATATAATGCCATAATATAGGCAAGCCATAGTATGCAACTATCTAGTATAGCTTGGCTTTTAAAGATATCATCCATTATACTTCATCAGATACCTGATGAGCTTTTAGGAATATCATATTTGCATTATATTCTCTCCTTCTTCTTTCTTTTCTTTCTATTTAATAATTAAGACTAGCAAGTGTAAGTGTCTAGTGAAAGTATTATACACATTATCAATCTTCATGCCTTCCTCATTGAAGACTAAGGTCAAAATGCATTGATCCCTGCTGTACAAAATTAATTGAAAGGAAATTGAGAGCATGTTATAGCAAACTGCTACTGAAGATCAAAGTCCAGCAGGACAATATTGATTGGTTCTCCATAACTTCACAATGTACAGCAAAAATATGAAAATTATGGGGGAACTTATTCTATAACCACAGTTGTGAAAGTATACATGTATTTTTAATGTCAGAATGTGCCAATCATGTAAAATGTGCCATTTTTTTACAGAAATTTTTAATTTTTTAATTTTTAAAATAGCTCATGAAACCCATTACATGCTTCATATTTCCCTAGAAACAAAGAAGTCTATGTTGGAGATTATTGAAAGATGATCTTTAAGTCTTTTCTGCTTCAATAAGAGAGTCTATAGTTCTAAGATTTTGCTTTGAAATGTGCCATCTTTATCTTCTTACTTGTCTAAAAGCCCTTTTCTACTAAACCCCAGTTAAGACACAAAATGAAGCAAAGCCAGGAAGAGATAGAGAGAGGAGAGACGAACTTAGGGACTTATTTGATATCCTTTTTCCCTCAAATTTACACCAGACGACAAAGTTACATACATTTCCTTGTGTTATAAAAGTAATCCACTTTTTATTCCACACCGAAGTAAAAAAATATGCAGCAATAACTCACTAACAGATAACATACAATAGAGAAACATAAATGGAATGTCAAAAAGAGGACTAAAATCGCCTAGGACAATGAACGACGTGATTAGGATAATGTGCTAAGTCACTTCAGTCATGTCCTTCTCTATACTACCCTATGGACTATAGCCCACCAGGATCCTCTGTCCATGGGATTTTCCAGGTAAGAATACTGAAGTTGGTTGCTGTTTTCTTCTCCAAAGGATCTTCTGGACCCAGGGATTGAACCTGCATCTCTTAAGTCTCCTGTCTTGCAGGCAGGTTCTTTACCACTAGGGCCACCTGGGAAAGCCATGAGGATAATGAATTTTTATAATTCATAAAACTACACTTATGAATTTTTCACTTAGAAAACAATGCCTGAGTTTATTTGTAATACGTAGTTAGGTTTGATTTTTGTTTTGTTTTAAGTATTACTTTGCAGCATAGAGCAAAATGGAGATTCAGGGTACCTAGAAGGAAAAAAGGTCAGAGGACAGTAGTTTTGAAAAATGCTATATATCATATATGCTCAGGGAAGAGTTTGTATTAGCTGATCATTTAAGCTCTTTCCAAACCTGTGATTATGATTCTAAGGTGAGAAGAATATAAACTGGTCAAAATGGGCTTTGATTTAAGGAGATCCAGACTTTATTCTTAACTTCAGAAAGTTCTATTATCTTGTATTCAAGTCACTATAACATCTAAAATAAAATTATGGGTTGTGTGCTTAGTCACTCAGACTTGTCTGACTCTTTGTGACCCCATGGGCTGTAACCTACCAGGTTGTTCTGTCCATGGGGATTCTCCAGGCATGAATACTGGAGTGGGTTGCTATGCCCTCCTCTAGGGAATCTTCCAAACCCAGGGATTGAACCCAGGACTCGAGCATTGTAGGTGAATTCTTTACTGTCTGAATCACCAGGGAAGCCCAAAATTTTAGGTAATAGAGCAACAAATACACAAACTAAAGGAGAGATGGAAAAAATCAGTGTATTAGTATTTATTCAACATATATTGAACAAAGAATATGAAGGAAGAGAGTTTAGTGTTGAGGATGAACAAGTAATAAATTAAGTAGTATAGAAAAAACTTGAATAAAATGCCAAGGAGTTCTGAATTTATTCTGTAATCAACTGGTAACCTTTGTGGCTAAGCATCACATGGTCATGACCAAGTTTATTTCTTAAAGCATAAAGCAAACCTTCTGTCATCAAATACATAAATGAGCCACTGGGTTAAATAAAATTAAATGGAATATTTTAATACATAACTTCACTGTGTCATTAATATGCTGACTTTCATTATTGATGTCACAGAGGGAGATTTATTATCAGTGTTTTCCAAATTCATTTGGTCATGAACTTCTCCATTCTCTTTAAAAATTACAGTTGTCAAGAATTAGTGTTTTCTAGTTTATATTAGCAGTGAAGGTGATGGCACCCCCATTACAGTACTCTTGCTTGGAAAATCGCATGGACGGAGGAGTGTGGTAGGCTGCAGTCCATGGGGTCACGAAGAGTCGGACACGACTGAGAGACTTCACTTTTACTTTTCACTTTCATGCATTGGAGAAGGAAATGGCAACCCACTCCAGTGTTCTTGCCTGGAGAATCCCAGGGATGGGGGAGCCTGGTGGGCTGCCATCTATGGGGTCGAACAGAGTCCGACACGACTGAAGCGACTTAGTAGCAGCAGCAGTAGTTTATATTAGAAAATTAGTTGTTGCTGCAATACAGGAATAGATTGTATAGAAGCATAACTGGCCTCCAAAAGATCAGGAATTTGTTTCAGTAATCCAATTGAGAGATTTTTAAAAAATGAACATAGATATTGGGAAAGCATTGGATATGAAAGGTAGTTAGGATATGCCGAGTACATCATGAGAAACGCTGGGATGGAAGAAGCACAAGCTGGAATCAAGATTGTGGGGAGAAATAACAATAACCTCAGATATGTAGATGATACAACCCTTATGGAAGAAAGAGAAGAGGAACTAAAAAGTCTCTTGATGAAAGTGAAAGAGGAGAGTGAAAAAGTTGGCTTAAAGCTCAACATTCAGAAAACGAAGATCATGGCATCCGGTCCCATCATCGCATGGGAAATAGATAGAGAAACAGTGGAAACAGTGTCAGACTTTATCTTTTTGGGCTCCAAAATCACTGCAGATGGTGACTGCAGCCATGAAATTAAAAGACGCTTACTCCTTGGAAGGGAAGTTCTGACCAACCTAGATGGCATATTCAAAACAGAGACATTACTTTGTTAACAAATGTCCATCTAGTCAAGGCTCTGGTTTTTCCAGTAGTCATGTATGGATGTAAGTTGGACTGTGAAGAAAGCTGAGCAATGAAGAATTGATGCTTTTGGAACTGTGGTTTTGGAGAAGACTCTTGAGAGTCCCTCGGACTGCAAGGGAATCCAACCAGTACATTCTAAAGGAGATCAGCCCTGGGTGTTCTTTGGAAGGAATGATTAAAGCTAAAACTCCAGTACTTTGGCCACCTCATGCAAAGAGTTGACTCATTGGAAAAGACTGTGACACTGGGAGGAGTTAGGGGCAGGAGGAAAAGGGGATAACAGAGGATGAGATGGCTGGATGGCATCACTGACTCGATGGACGTGCGTTTGGGTGAACTCCAGGCATTGGTGATGGACAGGGAGGCTTGGTGTGCTGCAGTCCATGGGGTCGCAAAGAGTTGGACACGACTGAGTGACTGAACTGAACTTAATTGAAGGATATGAAATTTAAAGGAACAGAATAATCTCTAAAAAGAATTGGCCTAGATTACTTGAAATGCCTTCCCAGTTAATTTGATAACCCCTCCTCAAACTGCCAGGAATCACTCTTTAAGGCCTTTTGCAACGTAGGTAACAGGTTGTGATCCTGCCTTGTTATCTCTTGGCCCACCTTGAGATAAAAAGAAACAATCAATAACCCAGTCACATTTGGATATATTGACATCGTCGTCTACATCTAGAAAAAGAAAGGTCTTATTCTCATTCTGTCACCCATCTCTGACTTCCAGTTGCAGTCTCTTATCTGAGATGTTTAATTCTTTCCTTTATCTTTTGGGAGAAAACAGTTTGGCTTTAACCTTGGAAACCCATCCAGTTTACCATTATATAGTGCAGTCAACACAGAACTACTGTAGCCAAGAACAAATAGTAACAAAGAGGGCATTAATTATGCACAGTATGCTGGAGCTTTAAACAACTTAAGTCATGCTGGGTTTTCTGTCAAAAGGAATTTTTTGGGGGGAGTATGATATTTTAATATTAAATGATATCTTGTATTTTATCACAGATTATAGTAAAGTGCCTTGAGTTGGTGAGTTGCTGACTTAAAAGAAATGTGACAACATTTTAGTAAATCAAAGAAACCATGGGCTGGATGAGTAAGAATAATTTGTGAAATTGTGATCCCCACTGAAATTCACACTTTTGATTTTCCTTCTTGTCACACATGGCATTGCTAAGATACGGAAAAATGAGGGAAGCAAAAAGATACTTTTCATGCCAATAAATATTTAGAAGCCTGTTTGGAGGTTAACACATTTAAAATCTCAAACATGGTATGTTTTTTTAAAAAGTAATTCAGATTTTAAAAGATGAAAACAAGTGCCCAAATTTCTAAAGTGAGCACAAAACAAACAAAATGGAGCATTTTGTAGCAAAATTGTAACAATCATTTCCATATTACAAAAAGAAAAAAAAATAGCTTTGCCACTGTTGAACACATAGTTCATATTTGAGAGAGAGGCAGGGAAGAAAAGCAGCTTAAAAACTTGTATTCATTTTGCTTTATAAATACCTTCACTTTAAAATTATATTTGTGTTAAAGTGTTCTTCAGAGTACTATTCCCTAGGAGAAATTATTCATAAATGGCACTAATGAGTGTCAAGCTGCATTTCAAGGCATTTTGAAAATTGTCCTATTAATTAATGGTGTAATTAAGATTTTGTCAGTGACATATCATATTTATGACAGGAATAGATGGCCTGTGTAAGTCTGTGCCAGGCAGCCATCCAGGCAGCCACTGTGTATAATGGATGGTAGCAATTTAGCACAGGTTTACAGTGATGGGACCACCTACATGAGGGAGGCTGGCAACTTGCATACACAAACAGTGCTTAGCACTGTACTTGGGGAAATAACTGTAGCTGAGATTGATGTGGCCCCCTCCCTAGGATGACACATTAACCTTTTACCATTAAACCATAAATAGTGCTTCTCTGAGCTTTTGTAACAAAAATGTCAATTAGCTTCCAAATTTCATTTTCATCTAACTTTGTATTCTAATTCCATTTGCATATTAATGTGAACATGGTGCAGAACTGTTAGATTATAATACCTCACTAAGGCTAATAGGTTGTAATACACACTTATTGAGGGTAATAGTTATACACATTTAAATGCCCTCCCCCCCACCCATCTATTTGTGTGAGATATGCCACCATTTAATGCCTCTCAAATACCAGCATGTCACATACAGTAAGATTTAAATTTGGGAACAAAGAAGTAAAAGAACCATAATTGAAAGAGAAGAAATCTAAGTGCACTCACATCAACACAATTAAATATAAATCATTTTATTCTGGTCCTTTCTCTGCAACAGATCTCTATTAAATCTAGTATTAATAATTTACATTCTGGCTCCAGCTATCAAGGTCTTAAAACTGAATAAAAATCAAAGACAAGAATGGAATTTCCTTGGTAGAAATATTTTACTTCAGTGAAACTCACAGTCTCAGGATGAATCTTTAACAGAAGGAATTATTTTTTCTCATATATTTTTATATTTCCTGGCTTTTAATAATCCATTTTTGTTAACCTATTTTCAGAGAAAATTACACAAGTATACTTCAATTCAATCTATATTTAGTCTCTTGTCTTCCAAATATCTTCCAAGATTTAAATAGAATTATAGAATGGCTAATTGGCACTTGTTCAGAAATCAGTGTTACCATACTTAGACTGTGATTTTTTAAAGGAGAAAAAAGGACGTTAAAGATCACCTATTTCGACCTGCTTTTTTTTACAGATGAAAAACAGCAGCCTGAGAAATTATATACCTCGCCCAAGGTCAAGCATCTAGTAAGTGGCAGAGAGACGACTAGGACCTGACAGGTTCAACAATTTTTTTTTTTTTTCCTACTCAGAGGTTGTTTCCAAAGTTATTTTTTAAGACAGCAGTTTACATTTAAATGAAAATTAAAAGATTAAATAAGATGACAGAAAGGGAATGAGGAAAGGAAAGAAAAAAAACAGAAGAGGGAGGGAGTGAGAAAGAAGGAAGCAAGTTTGAGAAGGAAGAAAGGAGAGAAGGAGGAGGCAAAAAAAATTACGATGCTATGGGGATCTAATTTCAATCCTTTAAGATGCCTCAGTAATTTGATAAAGTGAAATGTTCATCTTTTGAGGCACCGATTTATTATATAACTTTATATAATAAATCCCCAATTTACAAATGAGGGAGTGACATGAATTCCAGGTTTCTGTTTTGCAATTTATTTTTAAATTATTTTAGTCATACAAATAAGGTTATAGAAGGCATATATATATATATCACCCAAAAGTCAATTCCTTATATAACCTATGAGGAAGAGGTAGTACTCAGGTGGTGCTCAGTCATGCCCAAATATCTGAGATCCCACAGAGTGTAGCCCACCAGGCTCCTCTGTCCATGAAACTTTTCAGGCAAGAATACTGGAGTGGGTTGCCATTTCCATCTCCAGGGGATCTTCCTGACCCAGGGATCGAACCCATGTCTCCTACCTCTCCTGTATCGACAGGCGAGTTCTTTACCATTGTGCCAACCCAACCCATAGTGAATCTTAAACACTTGGATTAAGAAATATCAAATTTTCAGGGATAAGAATCACTTTGACTGGTTGAAGGGCAGACTTAAGGTTGAAATTCTAGCAGGCTGAGAAATGTGAGGGCTATACAATTTACTACATTGGTAATCCCATAAAGTAATATTATTTTAAAATTTCTCCCAAATTTAGAGAAAAGATTGAGCACTTGGGAGAAAAGACAGAGAGGAAGGACTACTGATGGCATCTTTGACTTTTTCCTTTATTGTCCAGTATGACTCTGTTTCATCCTGAAATTTGCTGTCCCACTTAGCAAAGGAGTGCCTTCTTTTCACCCAAGCCAATGCTAGAAGGTATTTCAGATTAAGTTTCTCTATTAAAATGCTCATTTCTGGAGAGTCTAATCTCTCACCCTTTACAAGTTAACAAAGTATGCCTTCTAGTCACATAGCACTTTCCCTGATAGAAGTTTCCAACAGTAACTTTAGCATTCCATAGAATAACTAATATACAGATGGTAGTCTTCTATCCTATGTGTAATCCTAAATTATTTTCCATATATAGATTCATTTACTTCCCAAGGCTGCCCTATGTGGCATATATTGGCATTATTTTCATTTCACAGTAGAAGAAATTGACACAGAAATGTTAAGCAAAACTAAAGCCACATGGCTAGTAAACAGCAGAGGTGGAATTTAAACCACCCAGACTACCAAGTTCTAAGACTCACAGAGAGGGAGAGCACCCTAATTGTCTGTTAAAGTGGAAGAAGATTAGTAAATGCAGAGTTAGAGTAGCAATAATGATTTTCTGTTTTCAATTTTTGTTTTCTATCTTCTGCCTTAATACTTTCATGGGATAAAAAATATTGTCATTAGAATAGAAGAGTCAAGGACTTCCATGACACTCCAATGGTTAAGACTCTGTACTGTCACTGCAGGGGGTATGGATTCAATCCCTGGTTGGATAATACATTTCTATATATTAAAAGAAAAGATAGATACAGCAATTTATTATAAGGGCAACTGGCCAAGATTCTTATCTTCCTTCCTCTTGTTGGTTGGGGAGGAAGGACCAACAGAAAATATGTTGGGAGAAAGACAGTAACTCAACATCAGAGAGATTTTCCTCTAATCCATTAATGATATCTTTGTGCTATGAGTTGATTATATTGTATTAAGAATAGCATCAAAAAAAAAAAGTGTTGAATCCAGTAACTCAGAATGTGACCTTACTTTGAAGTAAGGCCTTATTTTGAAGTAAGAGGTAATCAAGCTAAAAATAAAGTCATTAGGGTGGATTCTAAGCCAATAGGGTTGGTATTTTTTAAAAAGGGGGAAATTTGGATAAAGACACAGACATGTACATGTAGGGAGGATGCCACGTGTGCACAAAAGCAGTATAGGGTGATGAACTTATCGCTAAGAAATACTAAAAGTTGTGGCAGACAATCAGAAACTAGGAGAAGCAGAGAGATTTTCTATCACAGTGTTCAGAAGAACTTACCCTGGCATCTTAGCATTTTAGTCTCCAGAACTGACAGAAAATTAATTTCTGTTATTTAAGTGTTTTGTTATGGCAGCCCTAGGAAATCACTGCACACTGAGACCTCACTTCTGAGCTGCACAGATTGGGGAAACTCACACTTGGAAATGGAGAGAGTGCCAGAGGAGCTAAAATCATGCCTTCAAATGTGGAAGACATGCACATTTCATGTGACCATTGGATTAGGGAAGTATTTCTTCCACAAAAATTAAACAATGCAAATATCTTCTGTCAATCTAGAGTCTTAAAATTCAGTCCCTCATTTTCCTAATTCCACTACTTTTTCATCAAATATTAATATACATATTTTTTAGCAAAAATATTTTCCTAAAATTCACATTCACATGGACTTATTCTATATTTAGGAGTGTAATAGAGTTCTTAGTACTTCAGATACGTTAGGTTAAAAACAATTTAAATTAGTCTTAAAACCCATCCTATCTGAATCTTAGAGCACTTTTTTGTTGTTGTTGTTGTCATTGTTGTTATCAGTTATATGATTCTGGTGATGTTTGGAGGGTGGCAGCATCTTTCTGGAGACTCTCAAGAATATAAGATATTTATTAGGAAACAGGAAGGATTGCTAGCATTTAGTCATAAGCACCTGTATTTGGAGCTCAACTAGATTTTTGAATGAGGTGCTTAAGTGGCTTTCTTGCTGCTCTTAAGCAAAATAAATTTTGAGAGAGCCTCCTAAGGTTATGCATCATTTCCCTTTAATGTCCAGCCAGCTCCCAGAGTAATATTGCAAGTCAGACTCCCACCAGACATGGGTCCAGCAGATTACTCCTTTCCTGTCTTGAAAGTCCCCCTTTCTGTCTTGCTTCTTCCAACAATCCAATTTGCATACATTTTCTTACATAGCTACCTCTACTTTAGACTCTGACAGAAATCTCTGTGGAAGCAAAGGAGTGAATTAAGATGGAAAGATAATGGGGCTTAGAAAGAATGTAAGAAGTGAAAACACAGCAACAATGAAACCTTCTGGAACACTTATATCATTGCTGGATAGGTCCACTTCTATGAGTCAAGAGTCCCATAAAATCAGTAGAACCTAAAAGAACTCCTCACATAACAGCAACACCACCTATCAAGGCAGTGCTGATTTGCCCCCATGATTTGAGCGCTATGATACACTCAATTGCCTTAAGCAGAAACCCATTCATTATCTTTGACTCTGGCTTTACTTATTACCTCATCCAAGTAAAAGCCAAACTGTCTTCCCTTTCATAAATCTGTCTGAAATCCCTACTATCCTAGGGAATCAATATTCTTGATTGCATCTTGCACTGTGTGTCTCATTCAACAGTTGAACCCAACAACACGGCAATTCAATAGTTTACAACACCCTCTAACTGTCCTTTGTGCCTTAAATGTTCCCTCTAAAATCCATTCTCTACATTTTGTTGTTTAATATATCAAATTTGATCAGAGCATTGCTTTGCTTAGGATTCCACAATGGTTCATAGATTTTCAGGATAAAGTTCAAACTCCTTCCAATGCCATGCAAAGCCCTTCCCCATCTGATTCCTGTTTTCTTTCAGGCCTTTCTGTCTTACCACTATTTTTCTCCCTACTCTAATCACATATTCCACAGCTCATGTTTCAGACTTACTAAACTATTTATGTTATAAAACATGTATATTATATGTTTATATTATAAACATTTCCTAGAATTTTTCTTGTCTCTAGGCTTTAGAAAAGGTGATTTTTTTTTTTTTTCTGGAGTGTTCCTCACTTGCACCTTCACCTCATTTTGTCTCTTCACTCCATTAACAATGTTTCATCCTGAAAAATTAATGAAAGAATCACGTCTTCTGAAGGTTATACAGGAACTTTCTAACATTTTGGGTTTGAAGAATATCACGGGCTTCCAGAGAGCTCTGTGGCTTCTCATTATCACGTCAGGCTATGTTATGATTCTCTGTTCACTTGTCCATCTTCCTCAGTTAGTTTATAAACCCTTCCAGAAAAGTGATCCTGTCTTATTCATTATTGCATCTCCAGTGCCATATAGAATTTTATCATTTAGCAAGTGTTAAGTTTTAAAACAAATGTTGAATACCCCAAGGGCATGTATGACTGTTATGAAGGTAATTTAAGAACTGCCTATTAAACTTCCTTTATTAGAAGATTAACTCCGTTTATAATAATATTAATATTAATCTATTAATAAAAGTAGAAACTGATAAATAAGTGAATTCATTTCTAATAATAGAAAAAGGAAAGGAGATAACAATATCTAGCATTGTGAAGATTTTGTTGTTATTAATTCTATTTTCTTCCTGTGAATGACTTTTTAGGTATTCAGTAATGATCAGTTCTGCACTAAATGCATACAAAGAGCTCAGTTTCTATTTGGTGTATATTTGTTTAAATTAAATTGGCAATTTTTTATAGACTAATACATAGAATTACTTTGTCATATATATCGGTAATCTGTATTTTCACATTAACTCTATTACTAGTAATAAAGTTTTAACGTGGTACTTACACTTTGATAAAAGAAAAATTGTGTTGCCACTAGAAATATGTAAATGTGAATAGAGGAAAGAAAAAAAAAAGGGAAGTCAGGGGAACAGAGAAATGAAAGATGTGGAGGAGAATGAAGAATTACACGAAAAGCCAGAATGCCTAAGCAACAAAGGAAGGGAAGATGTAAATAGATGAATGAAAAGAAAATTAACAAGATGGGCTATGGAAAGTGTAGGGAAGAAAATAACATTAAGAACAGATGAAACAGAAAAATAGAGAAGGAGAGTGAGATCATGGCAATATGAAATGTACCTGGATTACTGAAATACTGAGAAAATGAATTATCTATACTATGTATATAAGTTTAAACAGGTGTTTTCACATGAACAGCAAATGGAAATAGAAAGATATAATATTACATTTTAAACTATTTGATAGTGACTATCAATAATCCTATTCTATAACCAGAAGTTATTCTAAAAATCATTGCTAAATTGGCTGTGAAATGAAGGAACTGCCTTTCCTTTTCTCCAGGCCATGGGAGGGCAGGTAATCCTGTCAGTTTTATATTTATGTTATGTTTATCAAGGTGAATTTCATGTACCTTCATTAGGTGCTAGGTTCTGCTATAACAATATATATCCAAGGTTAGGAGAAGGGGGAATTAGCAACATAATCATTAACTCAGACATTAACAAGAAACATGTTTAGTGGTCCTATCTTATAGAAGTATTTTTTTTTCTTAAGAACATAGCAATTTTTCCCTGTAGATTTTTTATAGACCTACTTTGCATGTCTTTTCTAATGCCTTTGGAATTCACTATTTGATATCTCATTAGAGAAAAAATGAAAGCTTCTTTAGTGAATTTTAGGGATTGGACATTTTGGAGGTTTACATTGAAAAGAATAAAGAAAAGAGACTTTCTGACTCACTTCCTATCTTTCTCATATGATTAATTTTAATTCTGTGGTATAGAAAATAAAAAATGCAAAGTACAAACTTTGAGCAGATAAAATAAATCACTGTATCAAGAGAAGAAAGCTCCTGAATAAACAAAACAGGAACTGATTGAATGACCCAACACATCACAAATTCAAAGACATTGGTGTTAAACTGGATTTCTATGAATATGGGTATTGGATCAAGACCTTAAGAGCATAAACTTGTTAGAAGATGGAAATCGTCTTATGTTTTCATAAATTTTCTTTCAGTTATATTCAAATTTTTAAAAATCCATATGTATAATAAATGGCAAATTTGAATAGATAAGTAAAATAACATTTGGAAAATTATCCCGATCCTGCTTAGAAGAAATAATATCAACATGGTTATACATTATTAGGTGGGGATCTATTTGATACCATACAAATTTTTATGTAAGGAAATTAATAATAATAAATATATTGTGTCCAAATCTTCCACTTGGCATGAGGAAACACAAAGAAGATAAATGTCTTTTGCAGGTGGAGTGGCAGTGGAGTGCAATGGATTTTTGAAGAAAGAGATGTGAAGTTATATACAGATATTTGACCATTGTACTACAATGTTTCTTTCATATTCCTTTCATTTATAAAGAGTTAGATTTGTGAAAAGAAAAATTGCTGGCCAAAACATAAATGCTGTGTAATGGTTTCACTGCTTCCAGCTCCTTTAAAAGAGTCAACCTTTTTGCATTCCAAGAGAAGAATTCGAATAAAAGAGTGTAACGATATTTTTAAAATTACCCTATACTCTTGAAGAAGGATGAACATTAACACACAATTTGCTTGGGAGACTTTTGTGGCCATAAATATTCAGTTCAGGATTAATTCTCTGACCATTCACCTATTTGCCATAGCTTCCTTAATTAAGGTCCTTAATTGAGGAAATAAATATATCATGATATTGAACAGGTATGCTTTCTGAAGCCTTTCCTCCAACCTAACTTTTAAAGTATCAAGCCATTAAAAGAAAGTTTTACAGAAAATTAGAAAAGTCATCTTACAGAAAACTTAAAGCTTCCAGGAAACAATATTATATTATATTCATATTTACATTAAACTTTTCATATATCTTCCCACTTCCTTTTTATCCACCATCACTATCTTAATTAACTTGCATTTTCATTAATTACATGCACATTTGCATAATTCACTATTTTGGGAGTTCTGTGGATATTAGAAGATCTCTTATTCATGTATCATCTACTCATCTTTTTATTTTGCTACCTCACAAAGTATAGTTAGTATATTACATATACATGCTTCATGATTTGATGTGCTTAAATGTAATGCAATAATAGAGTAAAATTATCCAGTAAAATAGTCAATACCTTGTCTAAGTTAAATTATTAAATGATATCTTAAAAGTGATTTCTAAAGTAAAATCCAATTTTCTTTTGCAACAATAAACTTTGGCTGATTGTCTCTATGAATATTTTTTTCAATGAGAAATGTAAACTTATTTAAAAGTATAGCTTGCTTTTCTAGAAGTCAGATTTCAGGTTTCATAAGTTTCTGATATGGCTTTATAGTTAGAAGTCATAATGGACAAGGGAAAATTACTTTAGTGATTAATACATATACAGAAACTTTTGTATTGGAATGACATGGTGCAGAGTGAAACTAAAGAACAACACTTGTAAAAATATATGCTGTTTAAGGTCATCCAAGAAGCAGAGGGGGGTCCTCTGATGGCTCAGCAGTAAAGAATCTGCCTGCAATGCAGGAGCTACAAGAGACGCAGATTCGAGCTCTGAATCTGGAAGATCCCCTGTGGGAGGAAATGGCAGTCCACTCCAATATTCTTGCCTGGAGAATCATCCCATGGACAGAGTAGCCTGGAAGGTTACAGTCTATAGTGTCACAAAGAGTTGGACATAACCAAAGTGAATTAGCACGCACACAAGAAACAGAGATCAATATAAAATCAAACATACAAGGAATTTGCTAAGGAAAACACCCATAAGACAAAGGAAGAGAGAGCCCAAGGAAACTGGGAGAGCTGACAGATCAAGACGCAAGGTCTGAGCCTGGTGAAGAAAAGAGGGAAAGAAGGAATGAGGGATGAAATAATCTCAAATTGGAGTGTAATATTAACAATTTTGATGAGGTCAAATGGGAATCCTGAGCCAAGTCATCCATTGGAAGAGATCTGCTATTCTAGGAACGAGCCTGTCTTGATATCCCCGCTAAACCCAGTCATTTGTTGGTCATTGTGACAGGCCTGGCCTCAGAGCACACTAAGTTATGCATATCAGAACCCAGTAACAGGGATGTTTGATCACTTTTGGCCCCCACAGTTAAAGATCAGAGAACAGCATTTACCCAGCTGCTATGGAAGGTTAATGAATGACACAATGGTTGTTATTAATTGATAGTGTTTTTCAATTAAGGGGTGACGGTAGAAAAGAAGAATAACAGTGATTAAATGACATAAAAAAATGGGAATGTACAGAAGCAAGAACTTCAGGACTGATGGTTTGTGCAGAGGCTCTGGAATAATGCTCTTGGATTAAAATCTGAACTTCAAAATTGTTAGCTACATGTCTATAGGCAAATTAATCAAACTTACTTTTCCTAAATTTCCTCATCTGTAAAATGAAGTGAATTATTTGCCATGCTCCTAGGAAGTACTATTAACCTCTTAGATTGTTAACACTGAAAGATATTTTTAAGGTCATGCCATTCAACAACATACAGCATGTCATATCTTAAGCCCATATTATGATGAACTCACAAAGTGGATTGTTTTAATTTATGTGAGGTGGAAAATAAGAATGGATAGGAGATAAGCTCTGCCTGCATGATAAGGTAACAGATCAAACAGAAACATCAAAATTATTTTATTTGAAATTTCAGTTGCTTCACTGTTTTGTTGAGGCATAGTTCATATATAGTCAAATGCACAGATTTTAATTTAGTTTAGGATAAATATCAAAATTATTGAGCAAATTGCATTTAGGTCTATTTGGTTCCATCCCAGAGATACAAGTATGTGTGCAAACTAAAATTATATTTGCAACAAAATCATAACAGTTGATCACATAATGCAAATAATTTTAAACATAAAAAATAAGCTACTTTTAGATAAATATAAGAAGATTAAACCCTTAAACACAATGAAACAGTTTACATTGTAGTTCCATAATAAAATGTTAATATTTTGCTTAGGGAGAAGGTATAAGGTATACAATATAACATACTGACTATTTTATAATTTATGCTGGGAAAAAATTCTGAATATGTCATATATTGTATAATTTTAGAAATAAACTATGTTTAACAATCTCTTTGTTGCAGGATAATTGCCTCCACACATTTTAAAATGCTTACAAGGAAGACACTTTTTTAAATTAAGAAATGTGACAAAATACTTTATATCAAAGGAGACATTCAGGTTTTCTGGAGACTGAGGATTACAAATTTGGAGGTGTCTTTTTGGGGAAAAAAATCAAGAACTAATTTTCAAGTATATATTTATTTGCAGTGAGAAGATATATGATAAAAGTTACGCATTCTACAAAACTGATAAATAAACACAAAATAAATGCTAATTAGTAATATACTTGGCAGTTATCTGCTTTAAATGCTATTATAATTATCTGCTTTGCACTGTTACGTATAAATTTACACAGACTAATTTCTGGTTTCATATATTTTTAATCTTGTTTATGTTTCACCATTTATATCATAAGAAATTTTTTTCTTGTAATTGGTCCTCTCACCCTGCAAATTCATTCACTAGGTTGGGACAGTCAGCACAGTAAATAATAGAAATATGCCTAGAAGTCATTCCTTCAGTGGATAGGAGGACAGTAATTAACTGGACATGGAACTGCCTGTGAACCACATAAACATCATCCACTGCCCCACACAAATGTGCCCCATTCATTTTCCTATTATTAGATCCAAAAACTGCCTAAGGTGTCTTCAGTGTCACCCATTAGAAGGGAATTGTGATGAACAGAAAGCTTAATACAAAGAGACAATTATTCCAACCAATTGTTGTCAGATTAACATTTATAAAAAGATATGACATTATGAAAGTGTTGTTAAAAAGGAGCCTATGCTAAGATGGGTCCTTAAGATTAAGCTATAATATACTCTTGGTAAATCTACCTCCTTAAGAAAGAAAAGCATTTCCCCTCAAACAGAAACAATGGCATATCCATATAGTATTCTAAATCTACATTTTTTTTATTTTATTAAAAATTCATTGTGGCCATGGGGGATAAACTCTCTTGCTGTTGTCAGTCACTCAGTCATGCCCAACTGTTTGTGATTTCATGGATTGCAGCATACCAGACTACTCTTTCCTTCAGTATTTCCTGGTGTTTGCTCAAACTCATGTCCATTGAGTCAACGAGGACATCCAAACATCCCATCTTCTGTTGTCCCTTATCCTCTTTCCCTCAGTCTTTCCCAGCATCAGGGTATTTACATCAGGTAGCCAAAGTATTAGGGTTTCAGATTAAGCATCAGACCTTCCAATGACTATTTAAGGTTGATTTCTTTTAGGGTTGACTGGTTTGATCTCCTTGCAATCCAGGGGATTCTCAAGAGTCTTCTCCAACACCACAGTTCAAAAGCATCAACTCTTTAGTGCTCAGGCTTCCTTATGGTCCAAGTCTCACAACCACACATGATTACTGGAAAAATTATAGCTTTGACTATACAGACATTTGTCACCAAAGTGATGTCTCTGTTTTTAACAGGGTACCATGTTTGTCATAGCTTTTCTTTCAAGGAGCAAGCCTCTTTTAATTCCATGGCTGCACTTACCTTCAGTGATTTTGGAGCCTAAATGAATAAAATCTGCCACCGTTTCCATTTTTTTCTCCATCTATTTGCTATGAAGTGATGGGACTGGTTGCCATGATCTTAGTTTTTTGAATGTTGAGTTATAAGTCAATTTTTTCACTCTCCTCTTTCACCTTCATCAGGAGGCTCTTTAATTCCTCTTCACTTTCTGCCAGTAAAGGGTATTATCTGCCTTCTCACATTAATTTTTATTCCAGCTTCCGCTTTATCCAATCTGGCATTCTGTGTGATGTACTCTGCATATAAGTTAAATAAGCAGGGTGGCCATAAGCAGCCTTGTCAAACTCCTTTCCCAATTTTGAACCAGTCTGTTCCATTTCCAGTTGCAACTGTTGCTTCTGGACCCATATATAGGCTTCTCAGGAGGCAGGTAAGGTGATCAGGTATTCCCATCTCTTTAAGAATTTCCCAGTTTGTTGTGATCCACACTGTCAAAGGCTTTAGTGTAGCCAATGAAGCAGAAGTAGATGTTTTTTTTCTTGAAATTACCTTGCTTTTTCTATGATCCAATAGATGCTGGTAATTTGATCTTTGGTTCCTCTGGCTTTTTCAAATCCAATTTTGTATCTGGAAATTTTGGTTCAGGTACTATTAAAACCTAGCTTGAAGTATTTTAAGCATTACCTTGATAGCATGTGATATGAGCACAACCATATAGTAGTTTGAACATTCTTTGGCATTGCCCTTCTTTGGGATTAGAAGGAAAACAGAATTTTTTCAGTCCTGTGGCCACTGTAGAGTTTTCCAAATTTGCTGGCATATTGAGTGTAGCACTTTCATAGCATAATCTCTTAGGATTTAAAATAGGTCAGCTGGAATTCTATAACCTCCACTAGCTTTGGTCATAGTAATGCTTCCTAAGGCCCATTTGACTTCACACTCAAGGATATCTGGCTCTAGGTGGGTGATCACAGCATTGTGGTTGTTTGGGTCATGAAGATATTTTCTGTACAGTTCTTCTGTATGTTTTTGCTGCCTCTTCTTTTTTTTAATATAAATTTATTTATTTTAATTGGAGGTTAATTACTTGACAATATTGTATTGCTTTTGTCATACATCAACATGAGTCTGCAACAGGTATACACGTGTTCCCCATCCTGATTCCCTCCTCCCAACTCCCTCCCCATACCATCCCTCTGGGTCTTCCCAGTGCAAGGAATCACCACACTGTTCTCCATAGTGGCTGTATTAGTTTGCATTCCCACCAACAGTGTAAGCGGGTTCCCTTTTCTCCACACCCTCTCCAGCATTTATTGCTTGTAGACTTTTGGATTGCAGCCATTCTGACTGGTGTGAAATGGTACCTCATTGTGGTTTTGATTTGCATTTCTGATAATGAGTGATGTTGAGCATCTTTCCATGTGTTTGTTAGTCATCTGTATGTCTTCTTTGGAGAGATGTCTATTTAGTTCTTTGGCCTATTTTTTGACTGGGTCATTTATTTTTCTGGAATTGAGCTGCAGGAGTTGCTTGTATATTTTTGAGATTAGTTGTTTGTCAGTTGCTTCATTTGCTATTATTTTCTCCCATTCTGAAGGCTGTCTTTTCACCTTGCTTATAGTTTCCTTTGTTGTGCAGAAGCTTTTCATTTTAACTAGTTCCCATTTGTTTATTTTTGCTTTTATTTCCAACACTCTGGGAGGTGGGTCATAGAGGAACCTGCTATGATTTATGTTGGAGAGTGTTTTGCCTATGTTCTCCTCTAGGAGTTTTATAGTTTCTGGTCTTACGTTTAGATCTTTAATCCATTTTGAGTTAATTTTTGTGTATGGTGTTAGAAAGTGTTCTAGTTTCATTCTTTTACAAGTGGATGAACAGTTTTCTCACCACCACTTGTTAAAGAGATTGTCTTTTCTCCATTGTATATTCTTGCCTCCTTTGTCAAAGATAAGGTGTCCATAGGTGCATGGATTTACCCCTGGGCTTTCTATTTTGTTCCATTGGTGTATATTTCTCTCTTTGTGCCAGTACCATACTGTCTTGATGACTGTGGCTTTGTAGTAGAGCCTGAAGTCAGGCAGGTTGATTCCTCCAGTTCCATTCTTCTTTCTCAGGATTGCTTTGGCTATTTGAGGTTTTTTTTATTTCCATACAAATTGTGAAATTATTTGTTCTAGTTCTCTGAAAAATCCCGTTGATAGTTTGATAGGGATTGCATTGAATCTATAGATTGCTTTGGGTAGTATACTCATTTTCATTATATTGATTCTTCTGATCCATGAACATGGTGTATTTCTCCATCTATTTGTGTCCTCTTTGATTTCTTTCACCAGTGTTTTATAGTTTTCTATATGTAAGACTTTTGTTTCTTTAGGTAGATATATTCCTAAGTATTTTATTCTTTTTGTTGCAATGGTGAATGGAATTCTTTCCTTAATTTCTTACCTCTTCTTAATATTTTGTGCTTCTGTTAGGTCCATACCAAATCTGTCCATTTTGTGTGCATCTTTGCAGGAAATGTTCCCTTGATATCTCTAATTTTCTTGAAGAGCTCTCTAGTCTTTCCCATTCTATTGTGTTCCTCTATTTCTCTGCATCATTCACTTAAGAAGATTTTCTTCTCTCTCCTTGTTATTCTTTGGAAATCTGCATTCAAATGGATATATCTTTCCTTTTCTCCTTTGGCTTTTGCTTCTCTTCTTTTCTTAGCAATTTGTAAGGCCTCCTTAGACAACATTGTCAACTTGATGATTTTCTCTACTTTCTTCAATTTAAGTCTGAATTTTTCAATAAGGAGTTCATGATCTGAGCCACAGTCAGTTTCCTGTTTTGTTTTTCCTGACTGTATCAAGCTTGTCCATCTTTAGCTGCAAAGACTATAATCAATCTGATTTTGGTATTGACCATCTGGTGATGTCCATGTGTATTCATTGAAAGAGAGTGTTTGCTAGGACCAGTGCATTCTCTTCAAAAAATTCGTTATCCTTTACCCTGATTCATTTTTTACTCCAAGGCCAAAATTTCCTATTACTCCAGGTATCTCTTGACTTCCTACTTTTGCATTCCAATCCCCCATGATGACAAGGACATCTTTTTTGATGTTAGTTCTAAAAGGTCTTGTAGGTCTTCATAGAACCATTCAGTTTCATCGTCTTTGCCATTAGTGGTATCTTAACAAAAATCATATCACAGCATTACTTTTTCTTTTCTATGTTCTAAGTCAAATTACTACAGATGTCCCTGATTTACAGAAGTCAACTTTCAATTTTGCAACTTTACAAAAGTGTGGATGTGATACGTGTTCAATAGAAGTTGTACTTCAGATTTTGAAGTGTGATCCTTTTCAGGGTAGTGATACAATTTTGGACAGCAGTACTGAACCATAGCTCCCAGTCAACTACTGTATCAAGAAGGTCAACAACAAATACACTTATAAGCAAAAACAAATTTTACCCTTAGAAATATTCTGTTCCCATACAAATGCTGTTTCTGACTTCTATTACAGTAATCAATAAATTACAAGAGATTTTCAATACAATTATAAAATTGGTTCTGTTTTAGATGGTTTTTCCCAACTGTAGGCTAATGCAAGTTCTCTGAGCACATTTAGTATAGTCTAGGCTAAGCTATTGGAGAAGGCAATGGCACCCCACTCCAGTACTCTGGCCTGGAAAATCCCATGGATGGAGGAGCCTGGTAGGCTGCAGTCCATGGGTCGCTAAGGGTTAGACATGATTTAGCGACTTCACTTTCACTTTTCACTTTCATGCATTGGAGAAGGAAATGGCAACCCACTCCACTGTTCTTGCCTGGAGAATCTCAGGGATGGGGGAGCCTGGTGGGCTGCCGTCTATGGGGTTGCACAGAGTCTAACACAACTGAGGTGACTTAGCAGCAGCAGCAAGTTAAGCTATGATGTTTGGTGTGTTAGGAGTACTAAATGCATTTTTAACATATGATGAGTTTATCCAGATGTACTCCTATTGTAAACAGAGAAGATTTGCAGATACTTTCCTAATTTCTATTTACTCTGAGGCTTTTTGGGTTTTAGGCCATGTAATTACTCAGAAAACAAAGTTGCTGGTATTTAAGGTATTTTAATGAAATATAATTTTTTTGAATTTTAAAAAACCACCTGATAATCTGCCTGCCTTCCCCTTTGAAAATAATTGATTTCTTAGAGGCAATTTTTATAACATGACATATATAATTATTTTAGTGGGTGCTTCCATTCAGTTTCAAATTTACATTGATGAAAGATTCCAAATTTTGTCATTGCTATCTATTTTTTTGGCTTTATTATGAATCAAGTAATTAATTCTTAATTGACTATATATAATCTGTATGTATATGCATTATAAACATACACACCTGTAAATATATTATCCTCCCATCAAATTACAGATACATGTATGTTTTCCTGTCCAGATAAAATCATATCCCATTTTCATAATTAATATAAAAGTTTACTTAGTTCAGAGTCAAATAATCTATTTACAATGCAATCACTCATAACAAGGTAATCTAAAAAATTGATACAATTGTTGACACTCTTTTTCTTTAATTTAAAGTGAAGCCAAAATATAGAAATAAATATTGAGTATGGTATAAAATATATTATGTTTTGAAGCATGTGGCTCTAATAAAACATCTGCACATAATGCTGTTTCTTTCTGTGCAAAAATAAATTGAAACAACTAATCATATAAAAAAATACTGCTACTTTGAGAAGCAAACTAGCCAATTTTTTTCCTTCTGCAAATCGAGAAAAGATTAGAATTGTTTTACATATTTCATAGGGCTCTGAGTTGGAAGCATTTACAGTTCGGCAAATATCACGTTTTAAAAATTAGACTGGCAAAAATAATACTTGTTCTAGCAACACCTTGTTATATGTGTGAAAGACAATTTAATCTGCAAAGTGTTTCCTTATTATACTTTGGAAACCTATGGATTAATCAACATTAAAAAGCTATATTCCACATCACTGATGGTTTGTGTATAGCTGCTAAACAACTTCTTTGGCAAGAAGGAATAAGTGCCAGGGTTTCAGCATATTTTCAATTTTACATTGAGCATTCTATCACATGCTTAAACTAGTAATTTAATTTACAAAAATATTTAATGGAATGTTGCAATAGTGGTAAATAAAACTTATAGGACATAAGCTATAGTAAGCATCACAATTGTTTGTCAAAGAGAGACGTGAAGTACTAGAATTAATTTTTGAGATCAAAACATAATGAATACCAAGTTTCAAGAACAGCTACGTAACATCACCTAAAAAAGTGTAACAGTCTCATCAACCTCCTGTACTTAAACCAGAACATTAGTTATGTTTTGAATTGGCCAAAAAAGTTCATTTGGGTTTTTCTGTGTTTTGTTATGGAAAAATCCAAACAAAATTTTGGTCAATCCAATGTATGTTAATATATTATTGACTATGTATATGCTAACTGTGCAAACTCAGAGGATTATTAATAAAAAATCAGAAGCCCATGCTAATGGCCTTCATAAGTGGCAAATGAGCATGCCTGTCCAGTGCAATACAGGAAGAACCCATTGGAATCACACTAATGCATATTTATTATTGTTTCATTTTAACCTGTTTTACAATATATCTGTATGCTTCATAATACTTTAAATACAGTATTGTATGAATTAATATGGACATTAGAGTGAGTACTCAAAACTGATTCTTAAGAGCAGAGTGTAAGATAAAAATGTTTAGTTATCACTTACCTAAATAAAGCCATGAGCAGTCCAAATTTGTCCAGAAGTATGAAGAGGATTAATCAATCAAATATGAGAGGTCTGATCCCATAAGGGATGCCATGTTTATTATGAAATGAGTAATCTTTATCTAATATTATTGTTGTTGTTGTTTAGTCGCTAATCATGTCTGACTCTTTGCAACCCCATGGACTGTAGCCTGCCAGGCTCTACTGTCCATGGGGTTTTCTAGGCAAGAATCCTAATGTGGGTTGCCATTAACTCATCTAGAGTACCTTCCCAACCCAGGGACAGAACCCACGGCTCCTGGATTCTTTCCCACTGACTCACTTAGGAAGCCCCTTACCTAATATTGCTGCTAAGTCACTTCAGCCATGTCAGACTCTGTGCAACCCCATAGACGGCAGCCCACCAGGCTTCCCTGTCCCTGGGATTCTCCAAGAAAAACACTGGAGTGGGTTGCCACTTCCTTTGCCAATGCATGAAACTGAAAAGTGAGAGTGAAGTCACTCAGTCGTGTCTGACTCTTGGAGACCCCATGGACTTCAGTCCACCAGGCTCCTCTGTCCACGGGATTCTCCATGCAAGAGTACTGGAGTGGGGTGCCTTTGCCTTCTCCGTACCTAATATTAGGCTAGATCAAATTTATGGTTCTTTCTATAAAATTCCCAATAGACATCCTGATTTTATTAATGAATTCTGACTTTGATAAATATGCATCAACCCAGAGAAAAACATAACCTAATTCAGCTCCTGAGTGTTTTCATAATGCCTTTTGTCAGGAAAACACTGAAGGGATGATTTTAGACCTTGTTGAAGTCACTAAATCAATGAGTGCAACATGCTGACTTAAAAATAATCTGCCGATCTTTTCCCTTGAAGTTTTTTGCCTCGTTACCATATGACTATGTGAAAGCCTATAAGACTCTGATATAATTATGCTTATAGGACACTGATATATTAATGTCCTCTAATAAAGTTGTCTTTTACCACATCCACATGTAGTATCTTTCCACACTGGCAACTGGTCTTTCTGTTTGCTTTGGCCAATGACACCTTAGTAGATATTATTAGAAGCTGAAACTTGAAACATACTTGCATAAGGGTGCTCCCTCTCATAGTGCCGACTAGAACTCTTCACCCAACATGTGAGAAGCCTATCCCATGGCCCAGTCAATGCCAGATGCAACCCAGATGTGTGAGTAAATGAGGCCATATTAACTCACACATTTCCAGTTAAGCCCCAGGACATCAAAGCCACATAGGGTGGCTAAGAGTGACTAGCAGAATAAACATCAACTAAACCCAATTGAAAGTGCTGACCCACAAAATTATGAGCAAATGCATAAAATTGAGTTTTTAAGCTTTGGAGTACTTTGTTACACATCCATATATTTCTGAGACAAGCATTTTAGTAGTTTGCTGAAAAGAACAATGCTACTTTAATTTCCAGTTTTAAGGTCAAGAGCAGAGTTGAAGAATTACACTTCTCTCCCAAGTTGCAAAATCACATAAGATGTGTGTGTGTGTGTGCGTGTGCATGCATGTGCATGTATATAAACCTGTAAGGATGTGATTATGGTGTTGTGCTGTGCTTACTCACATCTGACTTTTTGTGGTCCCATGGACTGTAGCCCACTAAGCTACTTTGTCTATGGAATTTCCCCTCAAGAGTATTAGAATGGGTTGCCATTTCCTGCTTCAGGGGGTAGGAAAGAACCCAAGACTCTTTCATCTTCTACAATGGCAGGTGGATTCTCTACCACTTAGTGCCACCTGCAAAACTCCTGTGATTAAGGAAGAATGTTATACAACCATTGCTGAGGTATATCTCTATAGAAACAGAATGATATGATAATTATCATTTAGTGGTTATACACTTGCCCACAAATGAACAGAGGGCATTGCTTTATACAGTAACGGGAAGCTTACCAGTAAGTTTAAAAGATCAGGTATATTGAAACAGTGTGAGATTTACTTCCAATTATCACAGGAAATGATAGGATACTGAAAGAGGTACTCCCCAGGTCAGTAGGTGCCCAATATGCTACTGAAGGCTAGTGGAGAAATAACTCAAGAAAGAATGAAGGGAAGGAGCCAAAGTAAAAATGATACCCAGCTGTGGATGTGACTGGTGATAGAAGCAAGGTGCGATGCTGTAAAGAGCAATATTGTATAGGAACCTGGAATGTCAGGTCCATGAATCAAGGCAAATTGGAAGTGGTCAAACAGGAGATGGTAAGAGTGAACATCAACATTCTAGGAATCTGCAAACTAAAATGGACTGGAATGGGTGAATTTAATTCAGTTGACCATTACATCTACTACTTCAGGCAGGAATCCCTCAGAAGAAATGAAGTAACCATCATGGTCAACAGAAGAGTCCAAAATGCAATACTTGGATGCAATCTCAAAAAAGACAGAATAATCTCTGTTAATTTCCAAGGCAAACCATTCAATATCACAGTAATCCAAGTCTATGTCCTAACCAGTAACACTAAAGAAGCTGAAGTTGAATGGTTTTATGAAGACCTACAATACCTTCTAGAACTGACAGCCCAAAAAGATGTCCTTTTCATTATAGGAGACTGGAATGCAAAAGTAGGAAGTTCAGAAACACCTGGAGTAACAGGCAAATTTGGCCTCGCAATAAGGAATGAAGCAGGGCAAAGACTAACAGAATTTTGCCAAGAAAATGCACTGGTCATAGCAAACACCCTCTTCCAACAACACAAGAGAAGATTCGACACATGGACATCACCAGATGGCCAACACCAAAATCAGATTAATTATATTATCTGCAGCAAAAGATGGAGAAGCTCTATACAGTCAACAAAAACAAGACCAGGAGCTGACTGTGGCTCAGATCATGAACTCCTTATTACCAAATTAAGACTCAAATTGAAGAAAGCAGGGAAAACTGCTAGACCATTCAGGTATGACCTAAATCAAATCCCTTATGATTATACAGTAGAAGTGAGAAATAGATTTAAGGGCCTAGATCTGATAGATAGAGTTCGTGATGAACTATGGAATGAGGTTCGTGACATTGTACAGGAGACAGGGATCAAGACCATCCCCATGGAAAAGAAACGCAAAAAAGCAAAACTGGTTGTCTGAGGAAGCCCTACAAATAGCTGTGAGAAGAAGAGAAGTGAAAAGCCAAGGAGAAAAGGAAAGATATAAGCATCTGAATGCAGAGTTCCAGAGAATATCAAGAAGAGATAAGAAAACCTTCTTCAGCAATCAATGCAAAGAAATAGAAGAAAACAATAGAATGGGAAAGACTAGAGATCTCTTCAAGAAAATTAGGGATATCAAGGGAACATTTCATGCAAAGATGGGCTCGAAAAAGAACAGAAATGGTATGGACCTAACAGAAGCAGAAGATACTAAGAAGAGGTGGCAAGAATACACAGAAGAAATCTACAAAAAAAGATCTTCAGTACCAGGATAATCACGATGGTGTGATCACCCATCTAAAGCCAGACATCCTGGAATGTGAAGTCAAGTGGGCCTTAGAAAGCATCACTTCAAACAAAGCTAGTGGAGGTGATGGAATTCCGGTAGAGCTATTTCAAATCCTGAAAGATGATGCTGTGAAAGGGCTGCACTAAATATGCCAACAAATTTGGAAAACTCAGCAGTGGCCACAGGACTGGAAAAGGTCAGTTTTCATTCCAATCCCAAAGAAAGGCAATGCCAAATAATGCACAAAATACCACACAATTGCACTCATCTCACACGGTAGTAAAGTAATGCTCAAAATTCTCCAAGCCAGGCTTCAGCAATACATGAACCGTGAACTTCCATATGTTCAAGCTGGTTTTAGGAAAGGCAGAGGAACCAGAGATCAAATTGCCAACATCCGCTGGATCATGGAAAATGCAAGAGAGTTCCAGCAAAATAACTATTTCTGCTTTATTGACTATGCCAAAGCCTTTGACTGTGTGGATCACAGTAAACTGGGGAAAATTCTGAAAGAGATGAGAATACCAGACCACCTACCATGCCTCTTGAGAAGTCTGTATGCAGATCAGGAAGCAACAGTTAGAACTGGACATGGAACAACAGACTGGTTCCAAAATAGGAAAAGGAGTACGTCAAGGCTGTATATTGTCACCCTGCTTATTTAACTTATTTGCAGAGTACATCATGAGAAATGCTGGACTGGAAGAAACACAAGCTGGAATCAAGATTGCCAGGAGAAATATCAATAACCTCAGATATGCAGATGACACCACCCTTATGGCAGAAAGTGAAGAGGAACTAAAAATCCTCTTGATGAGAGTAAATGAGGAGAGCGAAAAAGTTGGCTTAAAGCTCAACATTCAGAAAACGAAGATTATGGCATCCAGTCCAATCACTGCATGGGAAATAGATGGAGAAACAGTAGAAACCGTGTCAGAGTTTATTTTGGGGGGCTCCAAAATCACTGCAGATGGTGATTACAGCCATGAAATTAAAAGACACTTACTCCTTGGAAGAAAAGTAGTGACCAATCTAGATAGCATATTTAAAAGCAGAGACATTACTTTGCTAACTAAGGTCCATCTAGCCAAGGCTATGCTTTTTCCTGTGGTCATGTATGGATGTGAGAGCTGGACTCTGAAGAAGGCTGAGCACCGAAGCATTGATGTTTTTGAACTGTGGTGTTGGAGAAGACTCTTGAGAGTCCCTTGGACTGCAAGGACATCCAACCAGTCCATTCTGAAGGAGATCAACCCTGGGATTTCTTTGGAAGGAATGATGCTGAAGCTTAAACTCCAATCCTTTGGCCACCTCATGCGAAGAGTTGACTCATTGGAAAAGACTGTGATGCTCAGAGGGATTGGGGGCAGGAGGAGAAGGGGACGACCGAGGATGAGGTGGCTGGATGGCACCACTGACTTGATGGATGTGAGTCTGAGTGAACTCCAGGAGTTGGTGATGGACAGGGAGGCCTGGTGTGCTGCAATTCATGGGGTCATAAAGAGTTGGACACGACTGAGCGACTGAACTGAACTGAATCACAGGAAAATTATGTGGTGGTCAGTATTCTGAGAGGAAATAATACATCCCACTTACATCAATTAGGCAAGAGATGAAAACAAGTTTAGAAACAGCCAATCAGAGAAAAAGGTGAAACAGTATTTCCAAGGCACATAATTTCATATAATCGAATACAATGCCTCATCAGTTCAGTTCAGTTGCTCAGTTGTGTCTAACTGTGATCCCATGGACTGTAGCATGTCAGGCTTTGCTATCAATCACCAACTTCTGGAACTTACTCAAACTCATGCAAAGATATTATTTAAAATGTAAGCATTATCTAAATGGGTTCATACTGTTATATCATCATCACAGGATTCTTCTGCTTATATGCTCTTGTTGCTTTCAGTCAGTTCAGTTCAGTTCATTCAGTCCCTTGCAGTACAAGGGACTCTCAAGAGTCTTCTCCAACACCACAGTTCAAAAGCATCAATTCTTAGGTGCTCAGCTTTCTTCACAGTCCAACTCTCACATCCACACATGACCACTGAAAAAACCATAGTCTTGACTAGTCAGGAGCTGCTATAAAAGGGGCTAGCTTTATAATCATTTACAGCTGTAAGTAACCTACTATGATTGAATTCTTGCAACTGTGATCTTTTAAATATTTGCACTTGCAAATATATGGAGCTTAAGTTCATAATGTGTCTTCCATAAATATATTTGCTTACATGCATTGGTATTTTCAAACACACACACAATTATGTAATTTCTAAAACAAATATTTCAAAGATAACTAAGATATAACTTTAAGATTTGGGTGGAAATGTCAGTTTAATCTTAAGTTATCTATGGATAAAACCCTTGTAGGAACAAATTAAAATGTATACCTATGTGATTATAATGATATCTATATGTAGAAATTTGAGAAGATTTGGTTAAATTCTATTGCTTAAACTTTTTCAGAAAATCTGCATTTCTAAAAATGAAAATGATGGTCATGTACTGTGGAAAATCTAAATGGAGATAAAGAGATTGCAAACAATCCCTTGATAGGTAACTCTAACTTTGAATATATGCTTCTAAAATATGCTTAGAAGTAAAATACTTACAAGTTTATAGAATGGAATTTTTACACTCTGTCATTTGGAGGGCGGAGAATGATTGTTGCTCACTTGCTAAGTCATGTGTGACTCTGTTACCCCATGAACTGAAGCATGCCAGGCTTCCCTCTCCTTCACTATCTGCTGGATTTGCTCAAACTCATGTCCATTGAGTCAGTGATGCCATCCAACCGTCTCATCCTCTATTGCCTCCTTCTCCTCCTACCCTCAATCTTTCCCAGCATCAGGATGTTTCCTAATGAGTCAGCTCTTTGCATGAGGTGGCCAGAGTAGTGGAGCTTCAGCTTCAGCATCCGTCCTTCCAATGTATACTCAGGGTTAATTTCCTTTGGGATTGACTGGTTTGATCTTCTAGCTGTCCAAGGGACTCTCAAGAGTCATCTCCAGTACCACAGAGTTCTATTAATTGCTCTGTCTGTCTCTCAGTTTATCTCTTTTTTGCTATATAAAACATGTATATAGATTTATTCATAGATAATATATATATGTATATATATATATATATATAATATATAAGTGTATAATTTTCCTCCTTTTTGGTCCCTGTCTTCTTTAGGACCAGGCAACCTGATAAAATTTGAAAATGAAAAATGGTACACGAAGTTCCAGGGCTACTATTAAAGGTCCCAGGGTAACAACTGTTGGGATCTGTGCTCAGATTGGAAAATAATTTCCAGACATGATGCAGAATGAGAGAGGAATAGAATTCATTAGAACAGAAGACACTGTTAGAACAGTAGGCTGGCTCAAGGGAGAGCAGACTGCTTTTATGGGCTAGCAACCAATTTTTATAGCTTTAAGACAAAAATTACCGGCTGGAACTGTGACATTAGGTGATTGGTTAGGATTATAGGTATTTTTATCTAATATGGTGTCATGGAGATAGTTTAGGTCAGAGAGTTTCATTGCAATAGTTACTATGGGGCTTGGTCAGTTTCGAAGATGACCTTGGTATAGGACTCCACATCTGCAGCCTTGGTACAAGGCTTTACACCTGTCATCTCAGTATAGGGCTCCACAACACCTTTCCTTGATACCGCTGGAGCCATTAAACTTAAGCCCAATATTTTCTTTTTCTGGGCCACTCACAAGTAAATCAACAATTAAACAGCAGTGTGGAAGAATAATATTGCTGAATGGATTTCTGCATACATTCACCAATTTCTACTTCACTTATAAATTAAACATACCACTCAGAGGATTCATAGTAGTGTGGGCTTAAACCATGGGGCTATTTGAGTCATTGCTTTGAGAATTGTGTAATTACCTACAGCTTTTATTCGGAGAAGCCAATGGCAACCCACTCCAATACTCTTGCCAGGAAAATCCCACGGACAGAGGCTGCAGTTCATGGGGTCGTGAAGAGTCAGACATGACTAAGTGACTTCACTTTCACTTTTCACTTCCATGCATTGGAGAAGGAAATGGCAACCCACTCCAGTGTTCTTGCCTGGAGAATCCCAGGAACAGCAGAGCCTGGTGGGCTGCCGTCTATGGGGTCACACAGAGTCTGAAACGACTGAAGCAACTTAGAAGCAGCAACAAACATTTTATTAACACTGAGATGATAGATTAAGGTTTATCCAGTATCTGTTCCTTGTACTACCTAGGGAAATGAAAAAGAACCAAACCTGTCACTGACCAGGAAATTTTATACATGTCTTCATTTAATTCTAACAATAATCTCATGAAATACATGTAATCATACTAAATTTACCAATAAAAGAAATGAAGCTTAGGGAGATTTATTTTTCCAATTTTATATTATTGGGTTATTTGTGTATGCTAGGTTAGTCTGAGGCTTTAAGCTGGACTCTTTCCTATCCTACTCTTAATGTCTCTAAAATTTGTTTTCTCCTTTAGCAGGTGAGGTTATTTAATATTGTTTTACTAGATACTCTAAAGGGAAAATACTATATGTAATGTTCAGTGACTATGTGCTTTTAAGAGTATACATGAACTAAAATTCAAAGGCATACCTTATGTCCATTTATATTTTAACACAATTTTAAATCTTAATGCAAGTTGTTAACATTTTTTTTTCTCTGATTTCAGATTAAGGTTATTAGGATGCAGTTATAACGATGGTAATGATGCTCCTTTATTCATTTCTTTTCCAGTGAGGGCCACTGTAATTTTTCACTGAGACTCCATGGTAATTAAAGCAGCTGCTCCTTCTACTTACTATAAAACAAGCTTTATGCTTAGATCATTGTTATGATGGAACACATATAGCTGGTGAATATAAAAACTACTTACAAAAGTTTGGAGATTTGACTTTTAAAATTGTTCACTATGGCAAAGGTAAATTCTACAAGAGACACTAATGCTAAGTAACTCTATTATACTCTGACACTTGGGATAGCATGTCATAAAATATTGATAATCTTAATCAGTTTAGTACCACTGATGTTAAAACACTAGAATTTAACTGGGCATGTTAATTTTAATGACTCGACTTGAAACTGAGAATACTGAAATTCAGCTAAACTAAATCATCCATTATTATCATTTCCCCCCAAATCTCTAAAAAGACAGCTGAACTAGAGAAAACCATGCATAGGAGAAAATATATGAAGAAAACATTAAGCAAACAAATAATATGCAAAATGACCTTTTCTCTAAGGATGGATTTTGAACTTCTTTAGTCAAAATTCTGGTACTTAAAGAGATGCCTTGAATCTACGGTCTATACTCAGATTCTGTATTATGAAATGAATACCCTGGAAAAAGCTAGAATGAGCCATATGGTGTGGGATTACTTGGGGAAGCATCAAAAATCCTCTTAGATAATACTATATTGCTAGCATCATTGTTCAAGTGGTTCCAGGTTTAGCTATTTGGAGCTCTTTTAGTTGGCACCTTTGTCCTTTTTATATCCTTTGTCTTTTCTTTCTCTCTTTTTTGTTGACCATTTCCTTATTTATAAACCATGGTTAATGTAATTCTAGATAGATTGATAAAGTAATCATGATAGATGTGTGTGTCTGCATGGGTTAAAATACATGCGTATACATTCTAGTTCTGTCTGCCACAAGGGCCCAGTAGCGATAATTCACCAAAAACAATAAACACACAACCCCCATTCCTGGTTTATAATAGAATTCATTAATAGAAAGAACCAAGTAGTCTTGAGAATGGCTGATTTTAGGATTGGAACAGGGGATATATAAATATCAATATGAGAAATTTGAAATGTCAGAAAATAAGGAAATGGTCAACAAAAAAGAGAGAAGGAAAAGACGAAGTATATAAAAAGGACAAAGTTGCCAACTAAAAGAGCTCCAAATAGCTAAACCTGGAACCACTTGAATGGTGATGCTAGCAATATAGTATTATCTAAGAGGATTTTTGATTTTGTATGTATATAGGGCTTCCCTGATAGCTCCATTGGTAAAGAATCTACCTTCAATGCAAGAGGCCCTGGTTAAATTCCTGGGTTGGGAAGATCTGCTGGAGAAGGGATAGGTTACCTGCTCCAGTAGTCTTGGGCTTCCCTTGTGGCTCAGCTGGTAAAGAATCTGCCTGCAGTGTGGAAGACCTGGGTTCAATCCCTGTGTTGGGAAGATCCCCTGAAGAAGGAAAAGGCTATCCACAGCAGTATTCTACCCTGGAGAATTCCATGGACTGTGGGGCCACAAACAGTCAGACAGGACTGAGTGACTTTATATATATATAATTTGTATAATTTTATAGGAAAAGTCCATGCTCTGAGGACACTCCAGCAGGCCTGGAGGCATGCCATTTTTAGAGAGAGATTGAGGATTTCCACTAATGACCAGTTCCAACTTGTTAACTATGTCAGTTAACTACCTTGGAAGGTAGATCCTCCAAGCTCCTGTGATGCCTGCAGATGACTGAAGCCTGGCAGCTATGATATTGCACCCTCATTGAGAGACCCTTAGTCAGAGAAGCAGTTTATGAATTTTACATCTACCAAAACCAAAAGAGACAATAAATGACAATTATTGTTTTAAATCACTAATTTGGGGAATAATTTAAGCAGTAAGAATTCATATAACCTCTATAATTTGTTGAAGGCTAGCTTTCTGACAGGGTTGATCAAGAGAGCTTCTTTTTTCATGGACACCAAATACAAATATTAGGGTGATATTAAGTGAATATCTTTGTGTGAGATCCTCATTTTCTTATTTTTCACATTGCCTTCCAGAACAGAGGAAAACAGATATATATGTGCAGGCTATTTATTAAGGAATTCCCACATAAAGAAGAGACTAAATGGAAGAGAAAAGACCAATAAATACTGACTTTTCATGATCTCCCAATGAAATAGCTACACATTTATCTGATCAACACAAAATAAAACTCACTCATCCACAACGGTTCTGCCTACATGCAGAGAATTCTTCCATTAATTTCTTAGTATCTTACACATAACTATGACAGGACACAATAACCACCTGATACTTCAAGAAAGTTCCTAAAATTTAAGCCAAATGAAAAGGAACAATCAAAGAAAGGAATGTGGGAAAAAAAAAAAAGAAAGAAAACTACAAGAATCAATAAGAAGTTTAAAATCACTCAAAAAACATATTTCATCCAGAAGAAATGTAACACTTTTCTAGAATACTTTAGATAAGAAAGACATTAGAATTTAAAAATAAGTGAATAAATAAGGAGCAAATGTAAACTGCAAACTTGAAATGATCACTCAGAAAAATGAAATGAGATTTAAATGGAAATGCTAAGAAAATTCTATTGCTACACTTGACTAACACAATTTAGATTTCAGTAAAAGGGAAGGGAAAAATGGAATGAGGTTATTATCTATGTACTAACAAAACATGATTCCCAGATCTGAATAATAGATGTTTCCAGACTAAAAAAATCTACAAAGAGTCCAGCACAATAACAAATGATTCACAAAGGAGTCATTTTGTCACATTTCGGCAATTCTCACAATATTTCAAACCTTTTAGTTATTATTGTATGTCTCATAGTGATCTGTGATCAGTGATTTTTGATACTACTATTATGACTGTTTCCAGGTGCCAAGTACTGTACACATATAAGAAAATAGTTTTAATTGATAAATGTTTGTGTTCTAACTACTCCACCAACTGGACATCCTCCATCTCTCCCTCTCCTCAAACTCCTTTTTTTCGAAGACAGAAACACTGAAACTTGGTCAACTAATTACCTTAAACAATGGCTTTGAAGTATTCAAATGAAAGGAGAAATTATAGGTGTCACACAAAGTCAAAAGCTATAAATGCATAAGTTTAGTGAGGAAAGTATTTTAGAAATTAGACCTCTTGCAACAAAGTCAGCCAAATTATAAATGCAAAGGAAACATTCTTGAAAGAAATTGAAAGTGCTACACCAGGGAACACATAAATGATAAAGCAAAATGTCCTTTTTGTTGATATGGAGAATGTTTTAGTGGTTTGGATAGAAAAGTGAATAATCCACAGCATTCCCTTAAGGCAAAGCCTAATCCAGAGCCAGGCTCTGCTGCTGCTGCTGCTGCTAAGTCACTTCAGTCATGTCTGACTCTCTGTGACCCCACATATGGCAGCCCACCAGGCTTCCCCATCCCTGGGATTCTCCAGGCTCTAACTACCTTCAATTCTATGACGGCTGAGAGAGGTGAGGAAGTTGCTAAAGAAAAGTCTTAAACCAGCAGAAGTTGATGTGTGAGGTTTAAGGAAAGAATCTATCTTCATAAAATGAATGCAAGGTAAAGCAGTAAGTTCTGAGTTAGAAATTGTAGCAAGGTGAACAGAGTATCTCACTAAGATAATTAATGAAAGTGGCTATGCTAAACAAGCAGTTTTCAATGTAGATGGGATAGCTTTCTATTTGAAGACGCCATCTAGAATTTTCATAGCCAGAGAGACATCAGTGCCTGCCTTCAAAAATTCAAAGGACAGTTTGACTTATGTTAGGAACCAACAATGCTGGTAACTTTAAGTTGAAATCAATGTTCCTGTACCATTTCAAAAGTACTAAGACCTATAAGAATGATGCTAAATACACTATGATGTGATCTATAAATGGAACAATAAAGCCTAGATGACAGCACCTCTGTTTAACACATGGCTTACTGAGTATTTGAAGCCCATTGTTAAGAAATACTGCTGAAGGGGAAAAAAAAAATAAAAGATTCATTTAAAAATATTACTGCTCAGTGACAATGTATCTGATCACCAAAGAGCTTTGTTGGAGATGGACAATGAGATTGATATTTTCATGCCTATTAACACAACCATTCTATGGGTCATAAATAAGGAGTAATATTGGATGTCAAATCTTATTATTTGAGAAATACATTTTGAAAAGCTAGATCTGCCATATTCCTCTGATGGATATGGGCAAAAGAAATTAGAAATCTTCTAGAAAGGATTTAGTACTCTAGATGCCATAAAGAACATTTGTGATTCATGGGAAGAGGTCAAAATATTAACAGAAGCTTGGAAGGAATTTATTCCAACCCTCATGGATGACTTCAATGGAGGAAGCAACCAATAAAAGACAATTAGAATTAGAACTGAAACTTGAAGTTGTGACCAAATTGCTCCAATCACCTGATAAAATTTCATGGTTGAGGAGTTGCTTCTTGTTGGTGAGTAAAGAAAGTGGTTTCTTGAGATGGAATGTACTCGTAGTTAAGATGTTATGAAGATTGCGGAAATGACCGCAAAGAATTTAGAATATTACATAAACTTAGCTAATAAAGCAGTGGTAAGTTTTGAGAATATTTACTCCAAATTTGAAAGAAGTTCTACTATTACCAAGGCTGTAGCCGCAAAATCAAATTCCTGTCCCTCTCTCCATTGGAAACCAATTACCCTTTATCTAAGTTTCAGGAAGAAGCAGCAAAGAGAAAGATACAAAAACTGTTTAGAACCTACTTGGCCCAAGATAGGGCTTCCCAAGTGGCGCTATTGGCAAAGGACCTGCCAGCCAATGCAGGAGACATGAAATACAGGTTTGATTCTGGGTCAGGAAGATCCTCTGAAGAAGAGAATGGCGACCCACTCCAGTATTCTTGCCTGTAGAATATTCCATGGACAGAGATGCCTGGCAGGCTACACTCGATGGGGTCATAAGAAAAAGACAAAACTGAGCAACTAACACTTTCACTTTTCAGGACCAAGATGGTAGAAGACATGACTTTCAGTGGACCTTGAGCCTCTTTACACACTCATTGTAATAATTGGCACTCTAAATGACATACCCACCAGCACCATAAGAGTTGACAATTCTGTGATGACAACTGGAAATGACCATACAAGGATCTCAATTCCAGGTCCAAACTGCCTGTTGTCAGGTGTTAGATAACTCATAAAGACTACCCTCACTCTTTTCAAACCCTTTCCTTTTACCTCAACCCTATAGGGCTTCCCTCATGACTTTCAACAATAAAGAAACTGCCTGCAAAGTAGGAGCCACAGGTTCAGAGCCTAGGTTAGGAAGATCCTCTGGAAAAGGGCGTGGCAACACACTCCAGTATTCTTGCCCCAAGGATTCTATAGACAGAGGAGCCTGGCCGTCTACAGTTCATGATGTCACAAAGAATAGGACATGACTGTGTGACTAACACTTTCACTTCCCTTTTGTGTGTATGCCAAAGTCGCTTCAGTCATTTTTGACTCTTTGAGACCCTGTGGACTATAGTTGCCAGGCTCTTCTCTCCGTGGGATTCTCCAAGCAAGAATATGGGAGTGGATAGCCATTTTCTTCTCCAGAGAATCTTCCTGACCCAGGGATAAGGCACTGGTCACCTGCATTGGCAGGTGGATTCTTTACTATCTGAGGCACCAGGGGAGGCTACGTATAGTGTATACATATAGTGTTTCTATCCAAATCTGGTTGAGAAATTAATTTGTGAAATAAGTTCCCACTTCTCCATTCTTTTGTCATTGAATAAAACATGTGCTTTTCCAGTATCAGCATCAGTTTCCTTGTTGGCTGTAGGAATCCAAGCAGTTGAAGAACCTCCCTGGTTGAAACAAGGGTCTTGGCCTTGCCTGTGGGTGTGTCCAGGCTATGTACTTGATAACATTACTTTGAGTAAAATATTAAACAGCCCTGCATGTTACAAAGAAGTCATACATGAAAGGGAGTCAACTGATGAAGCAAACTTCATTGTTGTCTGATTTTAAGAAATCGTCACAGCTGTTCCCAGTGAATTTGAGGTTTTTAATGTCTCATCACAGAAAGAGTTCAGTGAGAGACACAGGTATAGGTAAGAAGTGGATTTATTTAGAGACACAATCTAAGGACAGAGTGTGGGCCATTTCAGAAGGCATGTTATTTTTTATGGACTGAATACTTTTATAAGCTAATGCATAGGAAGATTATTTCAGTTATTTTGGGGAAGAAGTTGGAATTTCAGAAATTCAGCCACTGCCCACTTTTTGACCTTTTGTGATTTGTCTCAGAACTGTTATGGCACTGGTGGGTATGTCATTGAGCATTCTAATGTATTTAAGTAAGAACATAGTTAGGCTCTAGGTCTACTAGAAGTCAAATCATCCACCATTTAGGACCTAGTTGGTTCTAAGCAGTCCTTGTTATGTCCTACAACTGTGCCAGGGCTTCCCTAGTGGCTCAGATGGTAAAGAAACTACAATGCAGGAGACATGGGTTTAATTTCTGGGTCAGGAAGATTCCCTGGAGAAAAGAATGAATATACATTCCAGTATTCTTGCCTAGAGAATTCTATGGACAGAGGAGCCTGGTGGTCTGTAGTCCTTGCAGTCACAAACAGATACAACTGAGTGACTAACACACAGACACATACACTTGACTGTGTCATTCTTTTAAAGGGTGTGCCCTGACCCTTTCCCTCCTGTTTAAAATCTATTGTACAACTACTAAACCAGAGAATTAACTATTGTCTACAAAATGTAACACTAGTATTTTCATGTGTAAATTCTTCTAATTTTGAGATACCCAAAATTTACTAAAGTCTCTGGTCTGCAAGGAAATAATCTTCTGTTCCACCTGGGAGACATGGTCCAAGCAAGCTAAGCATCCTAGAAGGCTTTGGAGGCATGGACTCCATATGGAAATTTTTACTGAACATGATTGAAGCAGAAACAAAAACATTACAAAATCATTAGAGAGAAAAAAGAAAAAAAAAAAAAAGCAGATAAACTCTGAAAGTTAACATTCTACTACCACTTGGGATTCACTCTAGAAGATAAGAAAATGCATGTCAAGGCTTAAGCAGACCATAAAGTGCACTTCTTAAGCAATACTGTTTAAATGATTATCAGGTTATTCCACTTGGGACCAACTTTAAAACCACTGAAGTGTAAGTTCTAAAAAGTTAAGAACCTGACTCTTAAAATTATATAATTACTATGCATTTAATTTTTATCCAAATCATTAAATAATGGGTAATCCATTAAGAGTTCCAAATTGTTAGAAGACCATTTAAGAAGCTAGGTATTTACATGAATTTTATAAATGAATTTTTAAGATAAACTTCTCAGATATAAAGATGGATAATACCCAACTAGGCATTTAGTCTAAACTTTGGGGTTAGTACTTCCCGTGCACAGAAATTATATTCATCTTACCTGCGGGGGGGTGGGGGGTAAATGTGGGTTATCATTTACTATATCTGGAATTATCAATCAATAGTTTTAACAGATACTTTTTTTTTCCTGAAAACCCAGTGAAAATAAATTTTACTTTTTCGCCTGAAGATAAAAAAATAAGACTATATTTAGTCAAAAAAACTGCAACCAATAATCACTCCTAAACCTCTCTCAGAGAAGGCAATGACACCTCACTCCAGTATTCTTGCCTGGAAAATCCCATGCACGGAGGAGCCTCGTAGACTGCAGTCCATGAGGTCGCTAAGAGTCGGACATGACTGAGCGACTTCATTTTCACTTTTCATTTTCATGCTTTGGAGAAGAAAACGGCAACCCACTCCAGTGTTCTTGCCTGGAGAATCCCAGGGACAGAAGAGCCTGGTAGGAGGCCATCTATGGGGTTGCACAGAGTCGGACACGACTGAAATGACTTAGCAGCAGCAGCAGCAGCAAACCCCTCTAGGACAGATTTCCTCCCAGTTTATCATCGTACTAGCTATACATTTTTCTTTATCCCATCTCTCTTTTTGCTTGGTTTTTCTCACAGTTGAAATCCTCTGTTAGTGTACTCCTTTATTGATACTGACATAAATTAGTGGATAAAAAATTCTGATTTCAGCTTGACTTAAATTTTATTAAATTATTTTGAGTTTAAGAACAAACAGTACAATAAATTTGTATTCCTTTCTTAGAACTGTGTCACAGATGTGTATAACGGACTTTTGGACTCAGAGGGAGAGGGAGAGGGTGGGATGATTTGGGAGAATGGCATTCTAACATGTGTACTATCATGTAAGAATTGAATCGCCAGTCTATGTCTGACGCAGGATACAGCATGCTTAGGGCTGGTGCATGGGGATGACCCAGAGAGATGTTATGGGGAGGGAGGTGGGAGGAGGGTTCATGTTTGGGAACGCATGTAAGAATTAAAGATTTTAAAATTTAAAAAATAAAAAACTAAAAAAAAAAAAAAAGAACTGTGTCAGCTATTTTGCCATTAAAAAAAAAAAAAAAAAGAGTGGCCTACTTTTGGAAACAGTCATTTATGTATAAAACCTGCTGAGAAGTTTCTCAAAAACCACTGGAAGTCCTTATGATCTTATAATTGTGTGGCTATTTATGAGTTTAAATGTCTATTAAAACAATAAAACTTTCTTAATTTTTTTTTTTAGACATCATCTGTGAAATATCCAATACCATGCATTTCATCTGTGACTTTCTGTGATTATGTCATTGTCATTTAACCCTCAATATGCCAAAAGAAATATAAATGAATGAATATTGCCAGATAGTCTTTTGGAAAGTATAATGGTCCATTGCATGATGAAATTCGTCCTGTTGGATGACCAACTGAAAGAAAATATATTTTATTTTGCCCTAAATCATTCATTATATGATTTGAAGAATTACATAATCAATTTCACCATTATGATGAATGTTAACAGAATTTCTATGAATAATTTTACATTCATCTTCTGATTCATATAAATGTAAAATATTTCCTTTCAGCTTTTGCCACTAAAAGGGTAAATTTTAAAATTCTGAATTTTCTACATAGTGAATCTAAAGAAAAAATGGAATGCATTCCTAAAAGATGATGTAATATTTTGCCAAAACTCTATGAAAATTGCGAGATGATCAATTTTTCATGTCAGTGTCTTTTCAGGTGATTCCTTCATTTTTCCATTCCTTTTTCTTTTTGTTTTAGACATTTTTAAAAAATAGTTGAAAAAAGTGGACAAACAGCAGTGAAGTAATTTTGAGGATAATTAACAAAATATTTCAATGTAGGGAATATAAGATAATTAAGATCTGATGCATATGTTATATTCATAAAAATATGCAATGAATCTATATTTTAATTATGGGATAAGATGATCTCTATTCAAGTAAAAATATGATTTCAATTTTCTTCTTACTCTTTGAAGAATAGCTAAGAAAAAATAAACATCATAAAATATCAAGTCTTGAGAAGAGTTAATACTCAAAAAAAGAAAAAAATTCAAAAACTAAAATCGGTTTCAGTGAACTCTGATGGAATACCACTTAGGGTGGTGCACTACTCCATTGATAAAAGGCTGTCAGCTAAGATTAGTTGTATGGTCATGTTTGAGAACAAAGAGCTAAAAATCCATACAGTTTTAAATCAACATGAAATAATTTAATTTTCAATTATATGCAAATTAAATTCCAGTTGTCATGAATATGATCACACAAAAAAAGGAAAACTACTCCTATATCTTCCTTGACTATATCTGAACAACATTCCACTTTATGAAATTGACAGTATCATCAATGAAATCAATGCAAATTGCTAATTTCATAAAATAATCATTGATTGAGAAGATAAATATTTTATTTGCATAAATCTTTTATTTGTATAAATCTTTTATTTGTATAACTTTTTTTTAAACTTTTCACTAATCAAACAGAATCCAAAAGTATGATTAGCAATTTTTAAGTATTCTTTGTGTTTATAGAATATCTAAAAGTACATTTATTGACATAATCTGATAGGTTAAAATATATAGAAATGAATTAACAAAGTACTTATATAAAATAATACTTTTTAAAATAAATAAACATTTTATCCAAAATATAAGCTTTATGAATGCATCTAATATCATGCTGCTACTGCTAAGTCGCTTCAGTCATGTCCGACTCTGTGCGACTCCATAGACGGCAGCCCACCAGGCTCCCCCGTCCCTGGGATTCTCCAGGCAAAAACACTGGAGTAGGTTGCCATTTCCTTCTCCAATGCATGAAAATGAAAAGTGAAAGTGAAGTCATTCAGTCGTGTCCAACTCTTAGTGACCCCATGGACTGTAGCCCACCAGGCTCGTCCATCCATGGGATTTTCCTGGCAAAAGCACTGGAGTGGAGTGCCATTGCCTTTTCCGAATATCATGGAATGGCATTAATCCATTTGTGTCATTTGCATTAATACTACATTAAATCATAATGTTTCTTTTTCTATACCCAGGTACACTTTGAGCTTCATAAAAGCAACTAGCGTATTTCATCCTCAGTTTCTAGCACTGAAAATCAAGGTACAGGAGAGACTTAAATGCATTTTTGAGGCTTCAAATAGAACTTCTGAAATGTTAATTAATTTGTTAATTCAAAAAAGTATTTATCAAGTACCTATTGTGATCTGGGCATTCTTCCAGACCTAATAACTAAGTCAATAATTTTTCTTTAGACTATTCGGTGGTCTTTTAAAATAAAAACTACCTCTTGTTTTAATACTTTAACTTCTTAAAATGTCAAATTCTCTCTGCTTAGAAAAGACCAATAGCCCTTTGTTTAGAGATGATTGTATCCTAAATGAGTTGATGTTAGATAAGTATCTCAGTTTGAGGGCTATTTTACATTTTCACTCAAGATTCTTAGAAGGAAGAATTCTGTTTTACTATTTAGGAAAACATATTTTTTTTCTGTATTGCTATGGGTTATTTACTTGCTATAGTCACTTCAAATAAGATTCCTGAAAGATGTGTTTATTTAGACATTTGGAAATAAGGTTAAATAAAAAAGTAATAGACTTTGGCTCTAACAACATATAGCCTGTATATTATCATATCTTATATTCTTTTTTTGATTGAGTTCTATTAAACTGGACTTCTTTGTTCTCTTTACACAGGGATTTACACTATAACTATGTAGTCTAATACTTTAAATCATTATCTTAAAGACAGAAATTCTACCAAAATCTATGACATAAATGTATATCATTCTACACTTAGACTAATAGAAATGGTGATATAACGATGTCAATTGTGCTCTCACATCTTGAACAGATAGTTACACAAATACCTTAGGAATATATTCATTAACATGCTATCTCAATTCAGTAGCATCTTAATGGTTTTTCACTTTCCTACTACTTAAAAGGTGCCATCTAGGAAGATTTGACTGCATGATTAAGACCAAAGTTATATAAATCTAAGACAGAAATTTTCACTAAACAGGGATATATGAGTGTACATTAAAGAGCTAATAGGATTCTATATGTATGTGTGCATAAAAGAGATAATTCTCTGAAACTCTGTTTTTAAAAATGTTTTGCCACACATACCTGAAAAAATCATCCTTTCTGTATTTCTCAAGCATTACTAGGAATGCTCATGCTTATTCTTTATAATTTTAATATAAATGGCAGAAAAGGAAGGATGTATAAGTTCTTAACTGATATGTAAAGCCACATCTCTGCTTATAACACATTACTATTTAAAGATAATATTTCAGATTGTCAACATGAATGGAAGTGTCAAATCAATGCTTAGTACTAATTTGTTTATTTTTGCTTGACTGCACTTCTTAAATGGTGAAAAGATAAGTATCAAAAGTAAAGATTCCTTATTTTGAAATACTGAAGTAGATTTTACTTTGGCTTCACTGCCATATATCCCATTAGTGTTAATTGGAGATTTGCATGTGCATTGAGTATATGATATACCTCATTATTCTTGAGTAACAGCTACTGACTTTTAAAGGCCATTTAGAATGTGTGACAGGAAACAAATAAAAGTGTACCATTTAGCTTTACGAAAGTTATCTTCCTATGCCACAAAATGAAATAAGAAACCTTCATGAACATTTCACAGTCAAAGTTTGAACTTTATAATTTCTACAACAAAATCTTTAAAATCTCCTTTTGTAGCTTAACTAGGTAATGAATATATGAAGTAAATATATCTCCAATCTGTTTACAATATGTGACCTTGGCTCTGAAGAACATATGCTTTTACTTTGTTGTTATTTTAGTTTTTCAAACCACTACAAGTCTACTGTGAGAAAAAATAATGCTTTCAGTTTTAAATAATTAAGATTCTGTGAAAGACTACTTTGGAATATTATGATAAAACTATCTAATAACTATGGGCTACTTATTTTATTAGGGGAAACACTAACTGAAACCACCCATCCTACCAGGCACCACAGTAACCATTTGCATGAGTTATTTTGTAACAGAAGGTCCTGGTAAGGAACACAGAACTAAAAAGCCATGACCAACTAGATTAATTCAGGAAAGGTCAAAATAAGACAGCAGAGACCAGGCCACATGTCCTACCAACCTCCCAGAATACTTCTTGTTGGATGCTGTCTTGGCTGAGGAAGGAGCTTTCGTCAGAATTATTGGGCAGAAACAACCTGGAAGCTAATCTCATTGCCATGAAACCTCAGACTGTGAGCCATGTGACAGAGCCCTTCTGAGTTACCTTACCCTTCTGCTTTCTGCCTGGGCGCCATTGGTAATAAAGTCTTTTGCTTTGTCAGAAAGCATGTATCTGGCAAAAAAAAATTCATTTCTGAGTGGTAGACAAGAGCCCACTCTCAGGCCCTGGAAGGTGTCCCTTTCTTTGCAATAATGAGACAATCACTATTTTAAGTGCATTTCAAATATGATCTTGTTTAGCACTCAGAAATCTGTGAGGCTGGTATTGTCTTTATCCCTATCATATAGATAATAAACAAAAGGTAAATTAAATTGCCTAGAGTTACAGACATAGTGAGTGGCAGAGTTGGGATTGGCAACCAGGTGGTCTGACTCAACAAACCACATCTGAAGTAGTTCAGTTCAGTTCAGTTATGTTGCTCAGTTGTGTCTGACTTTTTGCGACACCATGAAACACAGAACGCCAGGCATCCCTGTCCACCACCAATGGCTGGAGTCCACCCAAACCCATGTCCATTGAGTCGGTGATGCAATCCAACTATCTCATCCTTTGTCGTCTCCTTTCCTCCTATCTTCAAACTTTCCCAGCATCAGTGTTTTTTCCAGTGAGTCAGCTCTTTGCATCAGGTGGCCAAAGTATTGGAATTTCAGCTTCAATGTCAGTCCTTCCAATGAACACCCAGGATTGATCTCCTTTAGGATGAAATGGTTGGATCTCCTTGCTGTCAAAGGAACTCTCAAGAATCTTCTTTAACACCACAGTTCAAAAGCAACAATACTTCAGTGCTCAGCTTTCTTTATAGTCCAACTCTCACATCCATACATGACTACTGGAAAAACTATAGCCTTGACAAGACGGACCTTTGTTGACAAAGTAATGTCTCTGCTTTTTAATACGCTATCTAGGTTGGTCATAACTTTCCTTCCAAGGAGTAAGCATCTTTTAATTTCATGGCTGCAATCACCATCTGGAAGCTCCCAAAATAAAGTCAGCCACTGTTTCAACTGTATCCCATCTATTTCCCATGAAGTGATGGGACTGAATGCCATGGTGTTAGTTTTCTGAATGCTGAGCTTTAAGCAAACTTTTTCACTTTCCTCTTTCACTTTCATCAAGAGGCTCTTTAGTTCTTCTCTTTCTGCCGTAAGGGTGGTGTCATCTGCATGTCTGAGGTTATTGATATTTCTCCCAGTAATCTTAATTCCAGCTTGTGTTTCCTCTAACCCAGCGTTTCTCATAATGTACTCTGCATATAAGTTAAATCAGCAGGGTGACAATATACAGCCTTGATGTACTCCTTTTTCTATTTGGAGCCAGTCTGTTGTTCCATGTCCAATTCTAACTGTTCTTTCCTGACCTGCATATAGGTTTCTGAAAAGGCAGGTCAGGTGGTCTGGTATTCCCATTTACTTTAGAATTTTCTGCAGTTTATTGTGATCCACATAGTCAAAGGCTTTGGCATAGGCAATAAAGAAAAAAATAAATGTTTTTATGGAACTCTCTGGCTTTTTCCATGATCCAGCAGATGTTGGCATTTTGATCTCTGGTTCCTCTGCCTTTTCTAAAACCTGCTTGAACATCTGAAAGTTCATGGTTCACATACTGCTGAAGCCTGGCTTGGAGAATTTTGAGCGTTACTTTACTAGCGTGTGAGATGAGTGCAATTGTGTAGTGGTTTGAGCATTCTTTGGCATTGCCTTTCTGTGGGATTGGAATGAAAGCTGACCTTTTCCAGTCCTGTGGCCACTGCTGAGTTTTCCAAATTTGCTGACCTACTGAGTGCAACATTTTTATAGCATCATATTTCAGTATTTGGAATAGCTCAACTGGAATTCCATCACTGCCACTAGCTTTGTTCGTAGTGATGCTTCCTAAGGCCCACCTGACTTCACATTCCAGGATGTCTGGCTCTAGGTGAGTGTGAGTTATCACACCATTGTGATTATCTGGGTCATGAAGATTTTCTTGTATAGTTCTTCTGTGTATTCTTTTCACCTCTTCTTAATATCTTCTGCTTCTGTTAGGATGTAGTTATATAGGTCCAAAGAGTCAGCTTCATCCTGAAACATGAACACACTAGTTGGCAAACTAAGACCTTTCGGCTGATCCACCTCATCAATTTTAGAAGGCATATTAGGTCACCTATATTACCCATGCTTCATAGGATTGTTTCCTCTATCACCTCAATCAGTTTAAAAAAATACTTCTCCAACACTCACACTGAGAAGATTTTCCAGTGACAATTTCTTATAATATGAAATATACCTTATAATTAGAACAAAGATATATTGAGTGCTTCTCTATGACAATTTATTCTTTTCTTAAATTAATTTATTTTAATAATTGGAGGCTAAATACTTCACAATACTGTACTGGTTTCTGTAATGCATTCACATGAAACCACCAGGGGTGTACATTTGTTCCCCATCCTGAACCCCCATCCCACCTCCCTCCCCATCCCATCCCTCAGGGTCATCCCAGTGCACCAGCCCTGAGCACCCTGTCTCATGAATCGAACCTGGACTGGCAATCTATTTCACATGATAATATACATGTTTCAATGCTATTCTATCAAATCATCCCACCCTCACCTTCCCCCACAGAGTCCAAAATACTGTTATTTACATTTGTGTGTCTTTTGCTATCTCACATATAGGGTCATTGTTACCATCTTTCTGAATTCCCTGTAAATGCATTAGTATACTGTATTGGTGTTTTTCTTTCTGACTTACTTCACTCTGTATAATAGGCTCCAGTTTCATCCACCTCATTAGAACTGATTCAAATGCATTCTTTTTTTGGCTGAGTAATATTCCATTGTGTATATGTACCACAGCTTTCTTATCCATTTGCCTATGGACATCTAGGTTGCTTCCATGTTTTGGCTATTATAAACAGTGCTGTGATGAACATTGGGGTACATGTGTCCCTTTCAATTCTGGTTCCCTTGGTGTGTATGCCCAACAGTGGGATTGCTGGGTTGTATGGCAGTTTTATTTCCAGTTGGTTAAGGAATCTCCACACTGTTCTCTGTAGTGGCTGTACTACTTTACATTTCCATCAACAGTTTAAGAGGGTTCCCTTTTTCTCTGCACCCACTCTAGCATTTATTGTTTATAGACTTTTTGATAGCAGCCATTCTGACCAGCGTGAGATGGCACCTCATTGTGGTTTTGATTTGCATTTCTCTGATAATGAGTGATATCGGGCATCTTTTCATGTGTTTGTTAGCCATCTTTATGTCTTCTTTGGAGAAATGTCTCTTTAGTTCTTTGGCCCATTTTTTGTTTGGGTGGTTTATTTTTCTGGAATTGAGCTGCAGAAGTTGCTTGTATATTTTTGAGATGAATTATTTGCCCATTGATTCATTTGCTATTATTTTCTCCCATTCTAAAGGCTGTCTTTGCACCTTGCTTATAGTTTCTTTCATTGTGACAAAGTTTTTACGTTTAATTAGGTCCCATTTGTTTATTTTTGCTTTTATTTCCATTACTCTAGGAAGTGGGCCATAGAAGATCCTGCTGTGACTTTTGTGAGAGAGTGTTTTGCCTACATCTTCCTCTAAGAGTTTTATAGTTATTGGTCTTGCATTTAGATCTTTAATCCATTTTGAGTTTGTTTTCGTGTATAGTGTTAGAAAGTGTTCTAGTTTTATTCTTTTACAAGTGGTTGACCGGTTTTCCCAGAACCAATTGTTAACGAGATTGTCTTTACTGTATATTCTTGCTTCGTTTGTCAAAGATAAGGTGTCCATAGGTGTGTGGATTTATCTCTGTGCTTTCTATATTGTTTCTTTTATCTATATTTCTGTCTTTGTGCCAATACCATACAGTCTTGATGACTGTAACTTTGTTGTATAATCTGAAGTCAGGAAGGATGATTCCTCTTGTTCCATCCTTCTTTCTCCAGATTGCTTTGGCTATTAGAGGTTTTTTGTATTTTGATACAAATTATGAAGTCATTTGTTCTAATTCTCTGAAAAATACCATTGTTAGCTTAATAAGAATTTCACAGAATCTATAGATTGCTTTGGGTAGTGTACTCATGTTCACTATATTGATTCTTCTGATCCACAAACATGGTGTATTTCTCCATCTATTTTTGTCATCTTTGATTTCTTTCATCAGTGTTTTATAGTTTTCTATATACAGGTCTTTTGTTTCTTTAGCTAGATATATTCCTAAGTATTTTATTATTTTGCTTGAAATGGTGTGGAGAAGGCAATGGCAACCCACTCCAGTATTCTTGCCTGGAAAATCCCACACACTGAGGAGCCTGGTGGACTACAGTCCATGGAGTCTCTAAGAGTTGGACACGACTGAGCAATTTCACTTTCACTTTTCACTTTCATGCTTTGGAGAAGGAAATGGCAACCCACTCCAGTTTTCTTGCCTGGAGAATCCCAGGGACAGGGGAGCCTGGTGGGTTGCTGTCTATGGAGTCACACAGAGTTGGACACAACTGAAGCAACTTAGCTGCAGCAGTAGCAGCAGCAGCAGCTTGAAAGGGTGAATGGAATTCTTTCCTTAATTTCTTTTTCTGTTTTCTCATTGTTAGTTTATAGGAATGCAAGGGATTTCTGTGTGTTAATTTTATATCCTGCAACTTTACCATATTCATTGATTAGCTTTAGTAATTTTCTGGTGGAGTCTTCAGGGTTTTCTATGCAGAGGATCATGTCATCCGCAAATAGTGAGAGTTTTACTGCTTCTTTTCCATTCCAGATTATTTTTATTTCTCTTTCTTCTCTGATGGCTGTGGTTAAAACTTCCAAAACTATGCTGAATAGTAATAGTGACAGTGTACACCCCCTGTCTTGTTCCTGATTTTAGGGTAAATGCTTTCAATTTTTCATTATTGAAGACATGTTTGCTGTGAGTTTATCATATACAGCTTTTATTAAGTTAAGGTATTTTCCTTCTATTCCTGCTTTCTGGAGGGTTTTTATCAAAAATGGATGTTGGATTTGTCAAAGGCTTTCTCTGCATCTATTGAGATAATCATAAGATTTTTTATCTTTCAATTTGTTAATGTGGTGTATCACACTGATTGATTTGCAAATATTGAAGAATCATTGCATCCCTTGAATAAAGCCCACTTGTTCATGATGAATGATCTTTTTAATATGTTGTTGGATTCTGCTTGCTAAAATTTTTTTGAGGATTTTTGCATCTATGTTTGTCAGTGTAATTGGCCTGTAGTTTTCTTTTTTTGTGGCATCTTTGTCTGGTTTTGGTATTAAGGTGATGGTGGCCTCATAGAATGAGTTTGGAAGTTTACCTTCCTCTGCAATTTTCTGGAAAAATTTGAATAGGATAGGTGTTAGCTCTTCTCTAAATTATTGGTATAATTCAAATGTGATGCCTTCTGGTGCTGGGTTTTAGTTCGTTGGGAAATTTCTGATTACAGTTTTGATTTCCATGCTTGTGATGAGTCTGTTAAGAATTTCTATTTCTTCCTGGTTCAGTTTTGGAAAGTTACACTTCTCTAAGAATTTGGCCATTTCTATTTTTAATTTGGTTGATTTGATTCTTCTCCCTTTTTCTCTTTTCTTTCTTTCTTTCCTTTTTTTTTTTTTTTTTTTTTTTAAATGAGTCGTCTGGCTAATGGTTTGTCTATTTTGTTTATCTTCTCAAAGAACCAGCTTTAGCTTTCTTGATTTTTGCTATGGTCTCCTTTCTTTCTTTTGCATATATTTCTACCCCATTGTTTTTATGATTTATTTCCTTCCAGTAACCCTAGGGTTATTCATTTCTTCTTTTTCTAGTTACTTTAGGTGTAGAGTTTGGTTATTTATTAGATTTTTTTTTTCTTGTTTCTTGAGGTAAGCTTGTATTGCTATGAACCTTCCCCTTAGTACTGCTTTTACTGAATCCCGTAGGTTTTGGATTGTGTTTTCATTGTCATTCGTTTCTATGCATATTTTTATTTCTTTTTTAATTTCTTCTGTGATTTGTTGGTTATTCAGAAGTGTGTTATTTAACCTGGATATGTTTGCATGTTAATAGTTACCCCACCACACCCCCCACCATAGCTGACATCTAATCTTACCACATTGTGATTAGAAAAGATGCTTGGAATGACTTCAGTTTTTTTGAATTTACCAAGGCTAGTTTTATGGTCCAGGATGTGATCTATACTGGAGAAGGTTCTGTGTGCACTTGAGAAAAAGTTAAAATTCATTGTTTTGGGTGAAATTCCCTATAGATAGCAACATAAGTCTAACTGATCCATTGTAACATTTAAAGTTTGTGTTTCCTTGCTAATTTTCTGTTGATCTATTGATTGGTGTGAGTGGGGTATGAAATTCTCCAACTTAAATTGTGTTACTGTTATTTTCCCATTTCATACTTGTTAGCATTTGCTTTATATATTGCAGTGCTCCTATGTTGGGTGCATATATATTTATAGATGTTATATCTTATTGGATTGATCCTTTGATCATTATGTAGTGTCCTTCTTTGTCTCTTTTCATGGCCTTTATTCCAAAGTCTATTTTATCTGATATGAGTATTGCTAATCCTGTTTTCTTTTGGTCTCTATTTGCATGGAATATCTTTTTCCAGCCCTTCACTTTCAGTCCGTATGTATCCTTTGTTTTGAGGTAGGTGTCCTGTAGACAGCATATATAGGGGTCTTGTTTTTGTATCCATTCAACAAGTCTTCATCTTTTGGTTGGGGCATTCAACCCATTTACATTTAAGTCAAGTGGGCTTTATCCCAGGGATGCAAGAATTCTTCAATATCCGCAAATCAATCAATGTAATTCACCACATTAACAAATTGAAAAATAAAAACCATATGATTATCTCAATAGATGCAGAGAAGGCCTTTGATAAAATTCAACATCCATTTATGATAAAAACTCTCCAGAAAGCAGGAATAGAAGGAACATACCTCAACATAATAAAAGCTATATATGACAAACCCACAGCAAACATTATCCTCAATGGTGAAAAATTGAAAGCATTTCCCCTAAAGTCAGGAACAAGACAAGGGTGTCCACTTTCACCGCTACTATTCAACATAGTTCTGGAAGTTTTGGCCATAGCAATCAGAGCAGAAAAAGAAATAAAAGGAATCCAAATTGGAAAAGAAGAAGTAAAACTCTCACTGTTTGCAGATGACATGATCCTCTACATGGAAAACCCTAAAGACTCCACCAGAAAATTACTAGAGCTCATCAATGAATATAGTAAAGTTGCAGGATATAAAATCAACACACAGAATTCCCTTGCATTCCTATACACTAATAATGAGAAAGTAGAAAAAGAAATTAAGGAAACAATTCCATTCACCATTTCAACAAAAAGAATAAAATACTTAGGGATATATCTACCTAAAGAAACTAAAGACCTATATATAGAAAACTATAAAACACTGATGAAAGAAATCAAAGAGGACACTAATAGACGGAGAAATATACCATGTTCATGGATCGGAAGAATCAATATAGTGAGGATGAGTATACTACCCAAAGCAATTTACAAATTCAATGCAATCCATATCAAGCTACCAGCCATATTTTTCACAGAACTAGAACAAATAATTTCAAGATTTGTATGGAAATACAAAAAACCTCGAATTGCCAAAGCAATCTTGAGAAAGAAGAATGGAACTGGAGGAATCAACTTGCCTGACTTCAGGCTCTACTACAAAGCCACAGTCATCAAAACAGTATGGTACTGGCACAAAGACAGACATATAGATCAATGGAACAAAATAGATAGCCCAGAGATAAATCCACACACATATGGACACCTTATCTTTGACAAAGGAGGCAAGAATATACAATGGAGTAAAAACAATCTCTTTAACAAGTGATGCTGGGAAAACTGGTCAACCACTTGTAAAAGAATGAAACTAGATCACTTTCTAACACCGCACATGAAAATAAACTCAAAATGGATTAAAGATCTAAATGTAAGACCAGAAACTATAAAACTCCTAGAGGAGAACATAGGCAAAACACTCTCAGACATAAATCACAGCAGGATCCTCTATGATCCACCTCCCAGAATTCTGGAAATAAAAGCAAAAATAAACAAATGGGATCTAATTAAAATTAAAAGCTTCTGCACAACAAAGGAAAATATAAGCAAGGTGAAAAGACAGCCTTCTGAATGGGAGAAAATAATAGCAAATGAGCAACTGACAAGCAACTAATCTCAAAAATATACAAGCAACTTATGCAACTCAATTCCAGAAAAATAAATGACCGAATCAAAAAATGGGCCAAAAAACTAAATAGACATTTCTCCAAAGAAGACATACGGATGGCTAGCAAACACATGAAACGATGCTCAACATCACTCATTATTAGAGAAATGCAAATCAAAACCACAATGAGGTACCACTTGACACCAGTCAGAATGGCTGCGATCCAAAAATCTGCAAGCAATAAATGCTGGAGAGGGTGTGGAGAAAAGGGAACCCTCCTACACTGTTGGTGGGAATGCAAACTAGTACAGCCACTATGGAGAACAGTGTGGAGATTCCTTAAAAAATTGCAAATAGAACTGCCTTATGACCCAGCAATCCCACTGCTGGGCATACACACTGAGGAAACCAGAATTGAAAGAGACACATGTACCCCAATGTTCATTGCAGCACTGTTTATAATAGCCAGGACATGGAAACAACCTAGATGTCCATCAGCAGATGAATGGATAAGAAAGCTGTGGTACATATACACAATGGAGTATTACTCAGCCGTTAAAAAGAATTCATTTGAATCAGTTCTGATCAGATGGATGAAACTGGAGCCGATTATACAGAGTGAAGTAAGCCAGAAGGAAAAACACCAATATAGTATACTAACACATATATATGGAATTTAGAAAGATGGCAATGACGACCCTGTATGCAAGACAGGGAAAAAGACACAGATGTGTATAATGGACTTTTGGACTCAGAGGGAGAGGGAGAGGGTGGGATGATTTGGGAGAATGGCATTCTAACATGTATACTATCATGTAAGAATTGAATCGCCAGTCTATGTCTGACGCAGGATACAGCATGCTTGGGGCTGGTGCATGGAGATGACCCAGAGAGATGTTATGGGGAGGGAGGTGGGAGGGGGGTTCATGTTTGGGAACGCATGTAAGAATTAAAGATTTTAAAATTAAACAATAAAAAAACTAAAAAAAAAATTATTGATAAATATGGTCCCATTATCATTTACTTTGTTGTTTTGGGTTCGAGTTTATACCTCCTTTCTGTGTTTCCTGTCTAGAGAAGATCCTCTAGCATTTGTTGAAGAGCTGGTTTGGTGGTGCTGACTTCTTTCAGATTTGAGTGTCTGTAAAGCTTCTGATTTCTCCTTCATATTTTAATGAGATCCTTGCTGGGTATAGTAATCTGGGTTGTAGGTTTTTCTCTTTCATCACTTTAAGGATGTCCTGCCATCCCCTCCTGGTCTGAAAGATGAGCTGTTATCCTTATGAGAATCCCTTTGTATATTATTTGTTGTTTTCCCCTTGCTGCTTTTAATATTTGCTCTTTGTATTTGCTCTTTGTTAATTTAATTAATATATGTCTTGGGGTGTTTCGCCTTGGATAAATCCTGTTTGGGACTCTCTGGGTTTCTTGAATTTGGGTGGCTATTTCCTTCCCCATTTTAGGGACTTTTTCAATTATTATCTCCTCAAGTATTTTCTCATGGCCTTTCTTTTTGCCTTCTTCTTCTGAGACTCCTATGATTTGAATGTCAGGGTGTTTAACATTGTCTCAAAGGTCTCTGTGGTTGTCCTCATTTCTTTTCATTCTTTTTTTTTTTTCTTTTTTCCTTTCTACTTCATTTATTTCCACCATCTGTCTTCCACCTGACTTATCCTATCTTCTGCCTCCATTATTCGACTGTTAATTCCCTTCAGAGAGTTTTTGATCTCAGTTGTTGCATTATTTATTCATTATATATTGACTCTTTTTTATTTCTTCCAGGTCCTTGTTAAAAATTCCTTGCATCTTCTCAATCGTTGTCTCCAGACTAATTATCTCTAACTCCATTTTGTTTTCAAGATTTTGGATCATTTTTGCTATCATTATTCTGAATTCTTTTTCAGATAGACTCCCTATTTCCTCTTCTTCTGTTTGGTTTAGTGGGCATTTATCATGTTGTTTACCTGCTGAATATTTCTCTCCCTTTTCATATTGTTTAGATTGCTGTGTTTGGGGTGGTCTTTCTGTATGCTGGAAGTTTGTGGTTCCTCTTTATTGTGGAGGTTCATCCTTGGTGAGGTTGGGCGAGTGACTTGTCAAGGTTTCCTTGTTAGGGAAGCTTGTGTTGGTGTTCTGTTGGGTAGAGCTGGATCTTTTCTCTTTGGAGTGCAATGAAGTGTACAGTAGTGAGTTTTGAGATGTCTATGGATTTGGTGTGACTTCTGGCCGCCTATATTTTAAGGCTTAGAGTTATGTTCCTGCATTGTTGGAGAATTAGCTTGATATGTCTTGCTCTGAAACTTGTTGGTTCTTGGGTAGAGCTTGGTTTCAGTGTGGGTATAGAAAAGGCAGAGGAACCAGAGATCAAATTGCCAACTCCACTGGATCATGGAAAAAGAAAGAGAGTTCCAGAAAAACATCCATTTCTGCTTTATTGACTATGCCAAAGCCTTTGACTGTGTGGATCACAATAAACTGTGAAAAATTCTGAAAGAGATGGGAATACCAGACCATCTGACCTGCGTCTAAGAGAAACCTATATGCAGGTCAGGAAGCAACACTTAGAACTGGACATGGAATAACAGACTGGTTCCAAATAGGAAAAGAAGTACATCAAGGCTGTATATTGTCACCCTGCTGATTTAACTTATATGCAGAGTACATCATGAGAAACACTGGACTGGAAGAAACACAAGCTGGAATCAAGTTTGCCGGGAGAAATATCAATAACCTCAGATATGCAGATGACACCACCCTTATGATAGAAAGTGGAGAAGAATTAAAAAGCCTCTTGATGAAAGTAAAAGAGGAGTGTGAAAAAGTTGGCTTAAACCTTAACATTCAGAAAACGAAGATCGTGGCATCTGGTCCCATCACTTAATGGGAAATAGATGGGAAACAATGGAAACAGTGTCAGACTTTATTTTTTGGGGCTCCAAAATCACTGCAGATGTTGATTGGAGCCATGAGATTAAAAGATGCTTACTCCTTGGAAGAAAAGTTATGACCAACTTAGATAACATTTTAAAAAGCAGAGACATTTCTTTGCCAACTAAGGTCCGTCTAGTCAAGGCTATGTTTTTTCCTGTGTTCATGTATGGATGTGAGAGTTGGACTGTGAAGAAAGCTGAGCACTGAAGAATTGATGCTTTTGAACTGTGAGGTTGGAGAAAACTCCTGAGAATCCCTTGGCCTGCAAGGAGATCCAACCAGTCCATCCTAAAGGAGATTAGCCCTGGGTGTTCTTTGGAAGGATTGATGCTAAAGCTGAAACCCCAGTACTTTGGCCACCTGATGCATAGAGTTGACTCATTGGAAAAGACTCTGATGCTGGGAGGGAATAGGGGAAGAAGGAAAAGGGGACGACAGAGGATGAGATGGCTGGATGGCATCACCAACTCGATGGGCATGAGTTTGAGTGAACTCCAGGAGTGGTGATGGACAGGGAGGCCTGGCTTCCTGCAATTCATGGGATCACAAAAAGTCAGACACGACTGAGCAACTGAACTAAACTTATGGAGTCTTTTAGATGAGCTCTTATCGATTAATGTTCCCTGGAGTCAGGAGTATTCTGATGTTCTCAAGTTTTGGAGTTAAGCCTCCTGCCTGTTGTTTTCAGTCTTATTCTAACTGTAGCCTCAAGACTTCTCCATCCATACTTCACCAGAGATAAAATATCTAGGTTAATGGTGAAAAGATTATCCACAGTGAGGGACATCCAGAGAGGTTCACAGAGTTATATGGAGAAGAGAAGAGGAAGGAGGGAGATAGAGGTGACCAGGAGGAGTAAAGGGGAATCAAAAGGGAAGAGCAATCTAACCAGTAATCATTTCCCTATGTGCTTTCCATAGCCTTCAACTCCCAGAGAAGTTCACAGAGTTACTAGAGAAGGGGGAGGAAGGAAATAGAGGTGACCAGGTGGAGAAAAGGAGGAGTCAAAATGAGAGAGACAGATTTAGCCACTAATCAGTTCCCTAAGTGTTCTCCACAGCCCAGAATACCCAAAGAGATTCAGAGTTGGGAAGAGAAGAGAAGGGGTAGGTAGAGATAGAGGTGACCTGGGGGTGTAAAAGGAGAGTCAAAAGCGGGAGAGGGCAATCAAGCCAATAATCACACTCCTAAGTAAAACTGGGTACTGAAGATTGGATTCTTAAAGGTGTAAAATTGATAACAAATAACAAAAAGCAAAGATTAAAAATCTAGAGTATAGGTTAGACTCTCACAAATATAATATTAAAAAAAAACAAAATCACAAAAAAATATAAATATATATATGAAATTTGCTTTAAAAATAGGGTATATATATATATATATATATATATATATATATATATATATTTGCAAAAAAGGGGACGACAGAGGATGAGATGGATGGATGGCATCACTGACTCTACGGACATGAGTTTGAGTGAACTCTAGGAGTTGGTGATGGACAGGGAGGCCTGGCGTGCTGCAATTCATGGGGTTGCAAAGAGTCAGACATGACTGAGTGACTGAACTGAACTGAACTGAGCTGAGTATGTTATAAAAATGCAAATTAAAGGAATAGTAAAGAACTTAAAAATTTTTTAAATCAAAAAATTTAAAAATGATAATAGTAAAAATATATCTAAGAATTTCTCGAGTTGTTGAGGGCAGTGTGCAGTCATTTCAGTTTCAAATAGTTATTTGTTCCAGCTTATGCTTCTTCTCAAGGTCTATAGGCCCCTTCCAATGTAGTCAGTGCTAACTACAGGATTTTAATCTGTCACACCTGTCACTTTCAAAGAAGTTCCCTCTTCTTCGTTTATTTTGGCTTCCTCTGTTTACAAGTCTCTTCTTTATTTAACTTCTGTCCTGACACAAGGGGAGAAAGTGATCATTTATTTAGGCTCACTTGTTCAGTTCTGCTGTGGGGAGAGAGGAACACTGTAAACAAATATCGCTGGCATGTATGGGGAGTGCTCGCAATGTCTGGGCCACACTGGATTTGACCATACTCATAGTATGTGTGCTTTCTTGGTCTATACTGCTCAGGGTCCAGGTTGCTCTGCAGGAGAACCGTCTAAAGTGGGCCCTGATTTGCATGCACTTCCCAGGTCTAAGCCACTCAGGTTCATGTTGTTAGGTGCTCCACAAAGGCACAAACTTGGTTGGGCCTGCGTTTTGTGTCCTTCCCAGGTTCAAGCAGCTCAAGTAACCAGGTGCTCGTGAGTGCACTCTCCCCAGGTGGGGGGCATATCTTATCAATTCCCTGGTCCCAGTCACTCAGGTTTCCTGGGTGTGCAGTAGGGCACCATCTCAGGTGTGCTGTGTGTCTCCTCTGAGGAGCTGATCTCTGCCTGTGACCCTCCTGGTGGACGTCAACCATCCAGGACCCCAGGAAGACTTGGTTAGCAACTGGGAGCCTTCTCACAGTTTGGTAGAGGATGCCATATCTGGGGTTGAGATTGCCCCTCACCTTCTGGCTCTGGCTGTTGCCAGCCTGCCTCTCTGCCTCCAGTGGGAGATGGGCTGGTCCACAGCGGGCTATCTCTCCTTTGGTATTCACTCAGTTCTTTGTTCTGTGAGCAGGCCCACCAGTGTCTTAGGTCAGAGCTTTTTGCAGGAAAGTTCTCTCTCTCCCTCTTTTTCTCTTTCTCTGGATATCCCACAGTTAGGCTTGCTATCTCATGTTAGCTCCCTCAGATTGTCCTCAGGGCATTCAGGACCAGTCCTTACTCTAAGCAATGCAGCCTGCACCTCCCTGTTTAGCCCCCCTCACTGGTGGCTGATATAAGAATCATGGGCTACTTCTCCACTGGGAGTTGTGGTTAGGTGGGTAATCTTTTTTTTTTTTTCCCTCCCTCCCAGATATGTTGCCCTCTGAGATTCCAAAACTTCCTACAGACTTGCTGGTGAGAGGGTTTCCTGGTGTTTGGAAACTTTTCTTTCACGACTCCCTCCCCAGGACGGGTCTCTGTCCCTAACTCTTTTGTCTCCCTTTTTATCTTTTACATTTTGTCCTACCTCCTTTCAAAGAAAATGGGCTGCCTTTCTGGGTGTCTGGTGTCCTCTGCCAGTGTTCAGACGTTGTTTTAAGGAATTTGCTCAGTGTTTAAATGGTCTTTCAAAGAATTTGTGGAGGAGAAAGTGGTCTCCCAGTCCTATTCGTCCGCCATCTTAGGACCACACTCATGACATGTTACTCTAAGCAAATTTTTTCATATACTAAGCTATTTATATCTAACAACAACCTCTGAGACAGGTAATGTTGCTTTATAGATTAAGAAACTCAGGCAGAAAAAGGGCAAATGACATTCAAGTTTGAAAAGAACTTGAACACAGACAGCCTCATTTTAGACATAAAGCATGACATGAATGAAGAAAAGTATTTGTTAGATTCAGTGAGCCTGTTTTAAATCCCACATTTAAATGCTCTGGAGGGAGAAAGTGAGAGAAAGCAATGTCTACAAAGAAGTGAAGAAAAGTGGAAATAACAAAAATTTCATCTGCTTTTTATTATCATCATGCTCATGCTATTTTTTAGAGATGTCAGGGATAAAATATTCCTCCCCACAGAGGCAGACTGCTCCCATCATCTTTAACCTTTTTCTTTCATATGCTATTACCAGGGCAAACCCTCACTGGATGTTTTGAGCCTGAACATATAATATGATAGTAATAGGTAGCCTAAAAGGTTGTTGTAAATGAGAAAGCATAAGTGAAATAAGAAATTGTAATGCATCATCACAAAATAGTGGGAGTCATTTAACTTGAAGCAAACATTGTATCACATTTGATTTCTGAATAATGTTCCAGCACTTGGCCAGATGTAGCTCCTCCATGTTATCTCACTGCTTCCACTCCCAGAGCCAGAATAAAGGTTCAAACAAACAAACCTGGAGAAAGTAGGTGATGTAAATTCTCACTCTACATCTACCATGCATTCAGGTTTAGTAGACTGTGATCCATAATTTTCAAATTCTAAAATACTAACTGTAGAGTTTTGTGGGTTTTGTTGATTTCTTAGCTCAAAATGACTTGCTTATAAATGAAAGAGAAGACAATATTAGGACCATAGTATCATACAGTGGATACAGTACATCTCTCAGGATCATTATCTATCTATTTATTAAACAAATAGTATAAAACATCATATACCAGGCATGTATAGTTTTGGGAACTAGCATCTCCTATTTGTTTTCTGTAACTGCAGTTAACAAAGTAGAGCACATTTAGCGTCTTAGCACTGAAAACTTTATTATTTCATAATTCTATGGAAGTCTGACATCATTAGGCTTAAATCAAGTTGTTGAGGGAGCTGCATGCTCTGAAGCACTAGAGGAGAATTCACTTTCTTGAGTTGTCCATCTTCTAAAGACTACCCATATTCCTGGACTTACAGACACATCCAATCTTCAAACCACTAATTACTGATACAGTCTTTCTCACACTGAATTACTTTGACTTTGAGGCTCAGTGGAGTTATCCATTTATTTGTAAGGATATATGTGATTATACAGCACCCTTGCTGAAAATTTGGGAAAGTCTTCCAGTTTCAAGATCTGCTATTTGCATCATAATTCTAACAGGAACTTTAATTCCTCTATGCCATGGAACATAACATACTAATGTGTACATCTTTGGGGATCATTATTCTACCTACAGCATCATCTCTGTTCACACATTACTTAAAGCTTGTGGAAGAGAGATACTGATTGTACATGTAAGTGGGTAAATATATATTCAGAAACTGTGATATATGCTATGAATATTTTATGTTGTTATGAGTGCTTAAATCATGGAGAGATGATAGAGATCAGGGAGTTTTTCCTTTTTTGGCTATATTTGTCTTGACATCTAGAGGAAGAGTACAGTTCAATTAGCAAAAGGATCAAGGGAGGTTTTTCTCACAGAATCATATACAAGTGTTTAGATGTAAGGGAAAGTATAGTTAGAATTGGAAAAACAAATAAAAGCCTGCATGCCTGGAGCAAATGAATCCTATAATTTAAATTCAACCCATTACAAATGATCTGCAATGTTTTATTCGTTGAGATGTCAAGAAAAAAATAGAGAAGACAATCTGGTTTTATCATTCTCTTCCACTTCTAGAAATGGCTCATGCCCTTCTCAAATTGTATCTTTAGCTCTGGGGATTGTTAAAATATTTGCTTAAATGTGAACAAAGTACACTGTTTATTGGGAGTCCTCTGAGATATTTAAAATATGTTTAAACATATCATGTAAGTAAAATCTTTAATAGTTCTGTAGAATTTTAAAGTGTGTCATTTGTCACTTATTATGCTTACGCATGCTTAGTGATTTTTCCCATTATAATTTGAGCTTATTATAAATTAATATAATAACTTTACCTATATCAATATTAAGCATTTTTTAATGATTCAATTAAATAAGAAGAAACTCTGAACATTAAAAATATTTCAAGATCTAAGCACTTTTCAATGAATTTTAGTTTCAGCTTATTATTTCAATAGTTTCTATTTACTCCTTTCTTTATCCATTCAGAAAGTATCTCCTGATCACTGACTTATCCAGACACTGTCATAGGTTCTGGGATTTTAGTCGTATATATAATATATTCCTCTCCAGAAGTGCAAAAGTCTATTTTATTGTCTATTACTGCAGGGGACACATTAAATAATTCAATCAGTCTGGTCTGATGAAATAAAATATTATGGAACATAAATAACAGTATAAGTACAGCCAGTTGTGGCTAGAATATGAAAAATAGCAATAGATACATGTTCTCAGCTTATTCTGAAAGGCAATCGCTAGTGAGTTATCCAAATGTGTAAAATTAAGTTCCACACCCTTAGATGTAGTTGTGTTTCTTGTAGACTCTATATGTTCATGTCATTAATTACATTAAAACAATTTGTTTCACACATTTCTTTCATTTAGGACAAAAGCTTTTCAGAGGCAAGTATCATAAATTATTTGCCCCTTTCCCCTGGAAATGCCATAGTATATGGAATATAGTACAAATTTAGTATCTTTGAACTGAAATCAAACATCATTTAGAGGAATTAATATATTGAAGGGCAATTTATTTTTAAAAATTTTATGCTTTTTCACTACTATTTCAAAACATGCAACTTCAAGAAATGATACATTCAACATTTCAGTTCAGTTCAGTTCAGTCGCTCAGTCATGTCCAACTCTGTGACCCCATGAACTGCAGCATGCCACGCCTCCCTTTTCATCACCAACTCCTGGAGTCCACCCAAACCTATGTCCATCAAGTCGGTGATGGCATCCAACCATCTCATACTCTGTCGTCCACTTCTCCTCCTGCCCCCAATCCCTCCCAGCATCGGAGTTTTTTCCATTTAGTCAACTCTTCCCATGAGGTGTCCAAATTATTGGAATTTCAGCTTTAGCATCAGTCCTTCCAATAAACACCCAGGACTAGTCTTTAGAAGGGACTGGTTGGATCTCCTTGCAGTCCAAGGGACTCCCAAGAGTCTTCTCCAACAACACAGTTCAAAAGCATCAATTCTTTGGTGCTCAGCTTTCTTCACAGTCCAACTCTCACATCCATACATGACTACTGGAAAAACCATAGCCTTGACTGGATGGACCTTTGTTTGGCAAAGTAATGTCTCTGCTTTTCAATATGCTATCTAGGTTGGTCATAACTTTCCTTCCAAGGAGTAGACATCTTTTAGTTTCATGGCTGCAATCACCATCTGCAGTGATTTTGGAGACCCCAAAAATAAAGTCTGACACTGTTTCCCCTGTTTCCCCATCTATTTGCCATGAAGTGATAGGACCAGATGCCATGATCTTAGTTTTCTGAATGTTAAGTTTTAAGCCAACTTTTTCACTCTCCTCTTTCACTTTCATCAAAAGCCTCTTTAGTTCTTCTTCACTTTCTGCCATAAAGGTGGTGTCATATGCATATGGGAAATAATGGTTTGTAAATTTAAAATTATGCTTCATTAATCCAATGCAATTAGTATAAATGTGATCACATGCTACTTCAGCAGCATAAGTAGATTATGAAAGGTCAGAATAGAACATTTTCTAAAATCCATTAATTTCATAGCTCAAAGGCACAGCTCTGTTTCTGTTCATGTCAATTTCTATGAACTCTAACATTCATGAATCTATAGTAGTATGGGCTATTTGTTCTATCATACAAATCTCATGAGTCCTCTTTGTTAGCATTTGATGATACCAGCTGAATATTTTTATAATAATTATAAGAAAAAGATTGCAAATTTAAAATTTCAAACAGCATAATTTAAGATTATTTTCAGAGATAATGCTGTTTTATTCTGGCAAGCTTGCAATATACATGCGATTTTGGTGAAGAGACATTTTATAAGAGGATATGTTTTGGATTAAAAATATTATGTATATTTAACCTTTCTATAAGTCAGAACAAGTTAAATTTGTTTTTCCCCTAAGTTTGGATTATAAAAGGAAAGAGAAATAAAATTATAGTTACAATTAATTTAGTAATTGTATACACTGACAGCATTTAGACAATTGCAAAAACTATTGCCTTAACACAATTAAATGAACTCTGAGGTTAGGTACATCTGGTTCTGAATTTCATTTAGTGGCTGAGTAAACATTAAACATAAGTTCTTTGAATCTCAGAATCTGTATCAGCAAAATGAGATAATAATACCACAAAAAATTTATGGTGATCATGTATGTGCAGTGATCAGTGTAAAGGTTATAACAGATAAGTTTCAACAATTTATAGCTTTATGCTCCTTATTAAGTGGTCATTGTTATCTGAACTGTAGATTATTGCTGATATATTTCTATCACTGTACTATTTATCTACTAAATAGTAAATGTTAAAAAAAAAAGCTAAGGAAAAGGGATAAAAAAGTGATACAAAGTACCTTTTCCAACCTTGATATTTTTGAAGTTTGGCTTTGGCATGATATTGCCCTCAGGGCATGTGTTTGGAGTCGTTCTAGATTTGATGTTCCCTGACCTTCTCTGACATTCTTCTGACCCTCCCAGCAGTCTCTCTCTAACTCTCTTCAACATTTCCTCAGCTTTCTGGCTGTGATTCAATACTCTTGGAAAATTTCCCAGATGGTTCATGAAGAAGCATGTAGAGTAAAAGCCTTGGGGTCACAGACAGAAGAGGGGATTCTGAAGGGCAAAATGAGCCTATCCAGTACAGAAGTTGTTCATGACTTAACAGAAGTTTTAAATAAAATAAAATATTGTTGTATGGAATTGAATAAACATATGAGGATTTCATACAATCAAGTTATCTAAAGACAAGAAAATTGAACCGAGTGTGAATAATTTTTATACTGGAATTTTGATTTTAATGGTGATTTTTTTTCTGTTTGCAGTTTATGTAAGGCCTTCCTATACACATGTATGAAGAGAGATTCATATACCCAAGCAAACAAAATATTTTTGCAATTTCCATTAAAGTTTCAATAAAATAGCTAGAACATAAACCAAGGTCCAAAGAAAGATCACAGTTTTAAATTTAAACTTTATTACAAGAATACGTGTCATAATAGATGTTAATGAAAATAAATTTCAAAATAAATATTTTGAAGCAAAACTCATTGGAAGCAACTGAGCTTGTAAGATAAAAGAACTTTAAAATTAATTGAAATGGTAACTTACTGTGTTTAGGCAATACTTGTAAATACATAATACTCTGTGTTTCAGCTACAGATGGTACTAGTTTTGATGGTATTGCTTATGCTGGACAATATATCTTCCCCTGCCTGACCTGGGAAGCTCACAGGGTTCTTGTTTGTCAGTATCAGCATGATCAACTAAAAAAAAAAAAAAAATAAAGGTGAAAAGGCAGGAGAGGATGCTAATATGCTTTTGGTTCAAGATACCTCTCTCAAGGCCCTTGAATCTGAGGCTACTATGGAAAGGGAATGTTGCTTGCCATTCTAATAAACAAAGAGTGTTGTCTGCCTTTCCAGTTCTACAAGGGTCAAGTCATCAGTCATTGCAGCCATCTCCCCTCCACCACCTTGAGGGGAATTCAAGATGGAGAAAAACAGGAAGCATTCTGTGCTTTGGATACAGGTCCTACATGGTTAAGATGCATATCTCTGGACTTAGCTTTTATAAAGTTTGGAAGAGTTCTTTGGTTCCTTGATTTCAAGCTACTTTGACTTTAAGCCTTGAAAAAATAAATTCCCTAACAAAAAATTTGAAAAGGACTTAGCTATCTGATTGGAGAACAATTAGATATGATAGAAACTGGATGCATACAAACATACGTCTCATTAATTTTTTAAGTATTTTGATCAATGAGAGATTGTTTCTCTCCTTCTGTCTGCACGATATCATCATCTTGAACCTGTTTACTCATTTAATAAGCATGATATTTATCATGCCTTAATAAGCAAGATGTTGTGTCAGGTGAGGGATATACAATGGTTATCAAAGCAACATGGTCATTGAAGTGACATCGCTCAGTCGTGCCCGACTCTTTGCGACCCCGTAGACTGTAGTTTACAAGGCTCCTCTGTCCATGGAATTTTCCAGGCAAGAGTACTGGAGTGGGTTGCCATTTCCTTCTCCAGGGGATCTTCCAGACCCAGAGATCAAACCCAGATCTCTCGCATTGTGGGCAGATGCTTTACCGTCTGAGCCACCAGGGAAGACTGTCATGGAAATGGCAGAGTAGTGGACAAGACAGGCAGCAAACAAATATGCAGATAATTATCAATTATGAGCTAAAAAAACAAGAAAATATACATGAATTCCACATTGAAACAGGGTGCTAATACTCTATATATGTTCTAGAAGTTGAAAACCTAGGCTGCTAGGAGCATACATATAAAAACCCTGAAGCAAATGAACAATTCATCATTGGGTAAGGGAGACAGAAAAACAGTGATGAATCTGACTTCATTCCTCATGTCCAGGAACTAATAGCTTCTAAGAGGATAAAAACCAGCTTTATGATGGAGATGACATTTAGATTAAAACTTTAGGATAAGGATGATAAGGAAATATGATAAAGGACACTGACTACCAGGCAAAAAGAGTAAACTCTACATCAAACCTTGATTTAATGCCCTTTGGATTCTAGGAGTAATCTGGTTTATATACACTTTCCACTATACTTGGTACTTCGTGATGATGCTCCCCACCTAACATAAGTTGAGATAAAAAAAAGCAAAGATCATCACTTCTATCATTATTTAGCTGTGCGGTCATTTTTTTAATACAATCTACAAAGAAATCCTTAAAAAAGTTAAGAGGAGAAGCCCAAAGTTTGGAAACTTATGAAGCTGGAAAATTATAATACCTATCAAACTTAATGAAGTTCAGTCAAACTACCTGTTATTCAGGGTACCTCAGCTTCTCTTTTCTTTGAAAGTAAAAGTCACCCAGTTATGTCTGACTCTTTGTAATCCCAGGGACTGTGTCCATAGAATTCTCCAGGACAGAATACTGGAGTGGGTAGCCTTTTCCTTCTCCAGGGGATATTCCCAACCCAGGGATAGAACCCAGGTCTTCCACATTGCAGGTGATTCTTTACCAACTGAGCCACAAGGGAAGTCCTCCGTTTTCTTTATGCTATCTTAAAACATTATGAGGCACTTTCATTAAGACTCTCAGGCATTATTTTCTAACTTTTCCTGTTTTTGTTTTAATTCTCAAACTAATAGTGAGTACATAGGAGTTAACATTATTATTAAAATATATAAATACATTATATATGCTTTGGCTATCTGATAAATATATGTATGCATTCTATAAGATCACATCTGATAAAAAACAATACATTCTTATTAAAATGAAAAGTTTGGAGAAGGAAAAAGATTAGAAATTAAATAACTTATTCAAGAAGACTTGCATTCTCTATCCTTACAGCATAGAGTATATTTATCATCAGGATTCTATTACATCTCAGAAATACTTCTATCACAATTTGGAAATTAACCACTCAAACTTGTCACTATCAAACCAGAAAGACAATATTCAGGCAAGCTGTCAAAAGCACCTTTCAGATGTTCTTTATTATCTAGCACCTTTAGGATGCTCTTCATTATCATTATCAAAACATCACTATGGAAGGCATTGTTTTAATAATAAATAGCCTGTGTGTGTAAATGTTCATTGATGTGTATATGTGTCTATATTGTCCCTTATGTTAAAAAGTACTTGTTTTAAAACAAAATTGCACATGCAGTAATAAATCATGTGTGAAAAATATGAAAGATGACATTATATATCAGTTGGTGCTTCCTTGTATAATTAGATATATTGTATTTTCTTCAGTTCTTACAGCCAATTTATGACATTTGTGTTTTAAAAGTTCACTCATAATGTAAATTAATAACACATTTTCCCATGATGGACACCCTAAACACTAATGTCATGTCATTGATGATGAGCTGTCACAAATATGAGAAGAGAAATGATAACTAGAGGAGTTATATTTTACCCCACCAAGTTTTATGAAAAAAAAAATCACTATATATTAATACTAGGTAAACACTCTGCTCACTTACACAATTTATGGCGATCAACTTTCTAGAAAGCCATGGATGTCTTCCATCTGTTGCTTTACTCTAGGAAGGAGGAAGTTTCAATTTTGCCACTATTTTCCCACATTTGAATTGTGGTGCTGGGGAAGACTCTTGAGAGTCCCTTGGTCAGCAAGGAGATCAAACCAGACAATTCTAAAGGAAATCAGTTCTGAATATTCATCGGAAGGACTGATGGTGAAGCTGAAGCTCCAATACTTTGGCCACCTGATGTGAAGAGTTGATTCATTGTAAAAGAGCCTGATTCCTGGAAAGACTGAAGATAAAGGAGAAGGGAATCGCAGAGGATGAGATGGTCTTAATGGACATGAATTTGTACCTCCCATTTGGGAGATGGTGGAGGACAAAGGAGCATGATGTGCTATAGTCTATGGGGTCACCAAGATCCAGTCATGACTTAGCAACTGAACAACAACAAGGCCCTGAGGGCAAATAAGTTCTATAACAAGTAACCCCCTGGGGAATTCCTTAATAGGAAGCATTCTTTTAGGATTAAATAATTATTTTAATAGAGAAGACATATTTTCAAGTTTGAGTTTATTTGACATGATTCTGAACAAAGTCAAATATTTTATAAAATATATTCAGAAAGTGAAAGAAAAGTAAAAGTCACTCAGTCGTGTCCAATTCTTTTATACCTCATGGACTGTATGGGGTCAGAATTCAGACGATCTATGTATATATTGAATATCGTGCATTATTTTACAACTCCTTATTTATATCTTCCAATTTTCTTCTGGCCAAACGTTGCTATTTAGTATATGCATACATAGTATTATTAACCTAGTTATGATAATGAAACAAATCATAGTGAAGATGATAAGAGATAAATCCCAAGTTTCCTCACTTGTGGTATGTCAAAAAATAAAATAAAACTAAATACTTTCACCTGAAATTATCTAAATAATTGAAATAAGAAAACATATATTGTTTATAGTGGTTTAGGGAAGTCTCATATTAATTATAAATATCATCTCTTCCCTAAAGTTTAAATTATTTAAAGGCCAATTTTTAATAACTTTAGATCACCATATATGTCACATATATTTCAATCCCTGGGTCAGCAAAATCCCCTGGCAAAGGGTATGGCAACCTACTCCAGTATTCTTGCCTGGAGAATCCTATGAACAGAGAAGCATGATGGGCTACAGTCCATAGGGTCACAAAGAGTCAGAAACAACTGAAGTGACTTAGAGAGAAAGCAATATATGACACACATTATTTGATAAACAAATACTTGTTGAATAAATGGAAATTAATTAATAAAATTTGTTTTAGTTTAATTGAAATCTATCATAATCAATTTTATTTTTCCTTCCAGAAAAAAAAAAAAAAAGGATTCCCTCTGGCCTATGGTTTTTTCAGTGGTCATGTATGGATGTGAGAGTTGGACTGTGAAGAAAACTGAGTGCTGAAGACTTGATGCTTTTGAACTGTGGTGTTGGAGAAGACTCTTGAGAGTCTCTTGGACTGCAAGGAGATCCAACCAGTCCATTCTGAAGGAGATCAGCCTTGGGATTTCTTTGGAGGGAATGATGCTGAAGCGGAAACTCCAGTACTTTGGCCACCTTATGAGAAGAGTTGACTCATTGGAAAAGACTCTGATGCTGAGAGGGATTGGGGGCAGGAGGAGAAGGGGCAACAGAGGATGAGATGGCTAGATGGCACCACTGACTCGATGAATTTGAGTGAATTCTGGGAGATGGCGATGAACAGGGAGGCCTGGCATGCTGCAATTCATGGGGTCGCAAAGAGTCAGATACTACTGAGCTACTGAACTGAACTGAATTGAACTGAATGGGCCTTTCTGGTCTCAGAGTATAATAGATGTCAGATTCCCACACTTCTTTTATCTACTTAAATTCCAGAAAGAATAGACTTAATTCACCTGAAAAAAATAATAATAAAACAAAGCAAACTCCCAGGAATAGGTAATAAATTCTGAAGTCCCATATTAAACATGTTACAATTTATGTAATTTTAATTCCTAAGTTTCCTATTTGTGTGGAAGTGCTTTAATGTAATAACATCCTTCTCTGTATATACCCCATTTCCAAGGTGAGAGAAACCCAAGTAAGACAGTAGGTGTTACAAGAGGGCATCAGAGGGCAGACACACTGAAACCAGACTCACAGAAAACTAGTCAATCTAATCACACTAGGACCACAGCCTTGTCTAACTCAATGAAACTAAGCCATGCCCTGTGGGGCCACCCAAGACAGGCGGGTCATGGTGAAGAGGTTTGACAGAATGTGGTCCACTGGAGAAGGGAATGGCAAAACACTTCAGTATTCTTGCCTTGAGAACCCCATGAACAGTATGAAAAGGCAAAATGATAGGATACTGAAAGAGGAACTCCCCAGGTCTGTAGATGCCCAAAATGCTACTGGAGATCAGTGGAGAAATAACTCCACAGATAATGTAGGGATGGAGGCAAAGCAAAACAATACCGAGTTGTAGATGTGACTGGTGATAGAAGCAAGGTCCAATGCTGTAAAGAGCAATATTGCACAGGGACCTGGAATGTTAAGTCCATGAATCAAGGCAAATTGGAAGTGGTCAAACAAGAAATGGCAAGAGTAAACGTCGACATTTTAGGAATCACCGAACTAAAATGGACTGGAATAGGTGAATTTAACTCAGATGACCATTATATCTACCACAGCGGGCAGGAACACCTTAGAAGAATTGCAGTAGCTATCATGGTCAACAAAAGAGTCTGAAATGTGGTACTTGGATGCAATCTCAAAAATGAGAGAATGATCTCTGTTCGTTTCCAAGGCAAACCAACAGTAATCCAAGTCTATGCCCCAACTAGTAACACTGAAGAAGCTGAAGTTGAACGGTTCTCTGAAGACCTACAAGACCTTTTAAAACTAACACACAAAAAAGATGTTCTTTTCATTATAGGGGACTGGAATGCAAAAGTAGGAAATCATGAAACACCAGGAGTAACAGGTAAATTTGCTTTTGGAATGAGGAATGAAGCAGGGCCAAGGCTAATAGAATTTTGCAAATAGAATGCACTGGTCATAGCAGACACCCTCTTCCAACAACACAAGAGAAGACTCTACACATGGACATCACCAGATGGTCAACACCAAAATCAGATTGATTATATTAATTGCAGCCAAAGATGGAGAAACTCTATACAGTGAGCAAAAACAAGACCAGGTGCTGACTGTGGTTCATATCATGAACTCCTTATTGCCAAATTCACACTTAAATTGAAGAAAGTAGGGAAAACCACTAGATCATTCAGGTATGACCTAAATCAAATCCCTTATGATTTTACAGCAGAAGTGAGAAATAGATTTAAGGGACCAGATCTGATAGATAGAATTCCTGATGAACTATGGAATGAGGTTTGTAACATTGTACAGGAGACAGGGATCAAGACCATCCCCATGGAAAAGAAATACAAAAAGGCAAAATGGCTGCCTGAGGAGGCCTTAAAAATAGCTGTGAAAAGAAGAGAAGTGAAAAGCAAAGGAGAAAAGGAACAATATAAGCATCTAAATGCAGAGTTCCAAAGAATAGCAAGAAGAGATAAGGAAGCCTTCCTCGGCAAACAATGCAAAGAAATACAGGAAAACAACAGAATGGGAAAGACTCGAGATCTCGTCAAGAAAATTAGAAATACCGAGGGAACATTTCATGCAAAGATGGGCTCGATAAAGGACAGAAATGATATGGACCTAAGAGAAGCAGAAGATATTAAGAAGAGGTGGCAAGAATACACAGAAGAACTATACAAAAAAGATCTTCATGACCAACATAATCACAATGCTGTGATCATTCACCTAGAGCCAGACATCCTGGGATGTGAAGTTAAGTGGGCCTTAAAAAGCATCACTATGAACAAAGCTAGTGGAGATGATGGAATCCCAGTTGAACTATTTTAAATCCTGAAGTGCTGCTCTCAATATGCCAGAAAATTTGGAAAACTCCGCAGTGGCCACAGGACTGCAAAAGGTCAGTTTTCATTCCAAGTCCAAAGAAAGGCAATGCCAAAGAATGCTCATACTACCACACAATTGCACTCATCTTACAGACTAGTAAAGTAATGCTCAAAATTCTCCAAGCCAAGCTTCAGCAATACATGAACCATGAACATTCAGATGTTCAAGCTGGTTTTAGAAAAGGCAGAGGAAACGGATCTAATTGCCAACATCTACTAGATCATTGAAAAAGCAAGAGAGTTACAGAAAAATATCTATCTCTGCTTTATTGACTATCCAAAGCCTTTGACTGTGTGAGTCAAAATAAACTGTGGAAAATTCTGAAAGGTATGTGAATACCAGACCACCTGACTTACCTCTTGAGAAACCTATATGCAAGTCAGGAAGCAACAGTTAGAACTGGACATGGAACAACAGACTGGTTCCAAATAGGAAAAGGAGTACATCAAGGCTTTATATTGCCACCCTGCTTATTTAACTTATATGCAGAGTACATCATGAGAAATGCTGGGCTGGAAGAAGCACAAGCTGGAATGAAGATTGCTGGGAGAAATATGAATAACCTCAGAAATGCAGATGACACCACCTGTAAGGCAGAAAGTGAAGATTAACTAAAAAGCCTTTTGATGAAAGCGAAAGAAGAGAATGAAAAAGTTGTCTTAAAGCTCAACATTCAGAGTACGGAGATCATGGCATCTGGTCCCAGCACTTCATGAGAAATAGATGGGGTAAGGATGAAAACAGTGTCAGACTTTATTTTGGGGGGCTCAAAAATCACTGCAGATGGTGACTGCAGCCATGAAATTAAAAGATGCTACTCCTTGGAAGGAAAGTTATGGCCAACCTAGACAGCATTTTAAAAAACAGAGAAATTTCTTTGCCAACAAAGGTCCATCTAGTCAAGGCTATGGTTTTTCCAGTGGTCACGTATGGATGTGAGAGTTGGACTATAAAGAAAGCTGAGCACCGAAGAACTGATGCTTTTGAACTGTGGTGTTGGAGAAGACTCTTGAGAATCCCTTGGAGGGCAGGGAGATCCAACCAGTACATCCTAAAGAAGATCAGTCCTGAGTGCTCAAGGAAGGACTGATGCTGAAGCTGAAACTCCAATACTTTGGCCACCTGATGCAAAGAGCTGACTCATTTGAAAATGCCCTGATGTAAAGAAAGATTGAAGGCGGGAGGAGAAGTGGATGACAGAAGATGAGATGGTTGGATGGCATCACCGATTCAATGGACATGAGTATGGATAAACTCCGGGAGTTGGTGATGGACAGGGAGGACTGGCGTGCTGCGGTCCATGGGGATGCAAAGATTCGGACATGACTGAGCGACTGAACTGAACTCAACATGACTATAGAACAGATTCCTGTTGAAATCATTTATCAATATATTTTTCTGCCATAAGATTTTCTTTATTCTAAATTTTAATATCATCACACATTCACAGATACTTAATAAAAAGACTTATACGATGAGTTCTTGAGGGAAGTTAAGTATTGAAGAAGTCATAAATCTTTCTCATTCAGAGCACAGAGAAATTAATTTGTACTCATGTTACTCTGCAGCCCATTTCACACATGCGTTATATATCTTTATATTGTTCCCATAATGCAAATAGATATACAATTTAAGGAGGAAAAGCTAAAAGAACATGTATTTACATCCTTTGGAACTGAAAGAATATATCAAACATTTCTCCTCAGCTTTTAAAAGCTCTTTGCATAGTAAGCATCTTTGATGGAGTATGTTTAAGATTGTAAAAATTGTGATAATTTATATATTTTCATAGTTTGGGGACAATATTTTTGCCTTATAATAATTTGAGTGAGAGACATGCTTGTGAGTTCATAGAAATGTAAATATACTCTTCTGTAGTGGAAAGTGTATGGGCTGGAATCACAACATTTTTACCTATTAATCTTGAGCAAATTAGTTGACTTTTATCAGTTCTAGCTTTCTCATTTATAAAAATGAGAAAGGAATAGTAATATATTTATTTTAGATATTCATTATCTATTAATACAATAATAGTGGGTATTAAATTACTAAAAAACACAGCCAGTAAAAGAAACAAGCCATTGTTCTTGTTCAGAGTTTAGTCATCTGGATTTTGCTGTCGATTGGGATGGGGATTAGCTCATCATGTCTGGGTTCACTCATAGCTGTAATGATTTGGCAAATCAACTGAGGGCTGGCTGATCTGGAACACACTCAGTGGTCGCGATTCATTTCTGCTTCCCATGATCTCTCAACAGGAACAGATTTCCTTCCCTCTTTTCTTTGGGATCCATTTGAATAAGTACACAGAGTGTCTGAAAGCTTGGATCCCATCCATCTGCATTCAAGGACTGAGGCACAGATTTTATCCATTAAATAAGGAGTTGAAAGTCCCACTGCAAAGAAGTGGATAATTAGGGCCATTTCTGCAATGAATTTTCCAAATATGGACTTGTAAATTTCAAGTTCAATAATTCATATATGTATAGTTCTTTGCAATATTGCAGCCTTCCAATTACCCATCTCTTATTTAACAGAAGAGGATACAAAGGCATACAGATTGTAATGGGGTTACAGAAGCCAATCTAATACTACAAACCAGATTTGGTTCTAGAACCTAGATGTACTACATGCTATGTAGTTGCACAGCAGCACATTCTCATGTGCTGTGCTTAATCCCTTAGTCATGTCTGACCCTTTGCAACCCCATAGAATGTAGGCCACCAGGCTCCTTTGTCCATGGGATTCTTCAGGCAAGAATACTGGAGTGGATTGCCATCCCTTCCTCCAGAGGAACTTCCCAACCCAGGGATCTAACTCAGAGTCTCCCATATTGCACGTGGATTCTGTATGGTCTGAGCCACCAGGAAAGCCCAGGAATACTGGAGTGAGTGGCCTATCCCTTCTCCAGTGGATCTTCCCCACCCAGGAATTGAACCTGCATCTCCTGCATTATGGGTGAATTCTTTACCAACTGAGCTACCAGGGAAGTGCTTGTGGGACCACCTCTGTGCCTCATTCCAATAGAAAGCTGTAAATGAACTGAACAAAGCATATGAGTTTGATTACTCCATATTTATGCCTATAGTTTTCCTTGCAGTAGAGCAGCATCTCTGGATAATAATTATGTTACATCCTAATCTTTTTTAACTTAAGCAGAAAATTTTTACCTTATTTTAATATTAACTGTTAGTACCACCCAGGTTGTGGAGAAGGAAATGGCAACTCACTCCACTATTCTTGCTTTGGAAATACCATGGGCAGAGGAGCCTATCGAGCTACAGTCCCTGGGGTCACAAAAAGTCTGACATGACTTAGTGACTAAGCACCCATCACAAAGTCTGTTGTCACCAGATACTCTTTGTGGAACGGTAGCCTTCCAGGCTCCTCTGTCCATGAAATTTTCCAGGGAAAAATATGGAAATGGGTTGGCCTTTCCTGCTCCAGGAGATCTTCTTGATCTAGGGATCGAACTCATGTCTCCTATATCTCTTGTGTTACAGATGGATTCTATAACTACTGCAGTCACTTGGGAAACAAGGTTATCTTTAACTTGAAAGAAAATCAAGAGAAAATTCCTATTTTCTTATGTTTCTGGTCAAAATGGGCTTCCCAGGTGGCAAGAGTGGTAAAGAACCAGCCTGTCAATGCAGGAGACAGAAGAGATTCAGTTTCAATCCCTGGGTGGGGGAAGATCCCCGGGAGGAGGAAATGGCAACCCAAAGGAAGAAATATATATATATCAAACATATTTAAGAAAGTGTTAATTCAATCCCTGATAGAAATACAAATGATTACTAATTTTTACTTAGGTTTATAGCATTAGCTATTCTTAGATTTCACTTTTTATCTCAGTGTAGTTTTAAAGGCATCAGGAAAAACATCTCAAATGATTAACAGTATCAGCAAATCTCTAATCATTCTTTGGATGAACCACTGATCAATAGATTCTTCTTTTGACCTTGATAAATCCACTCACACCAGATGAAAATGCAACAAGTCACACTAGGCCTGATCTCAACTGTATAAATAGCCAAGAAAAGCAAGGCCCTTCCTAAAGACAATAAGTTTACAGTATGAAAATATGCATCATTTTATTTTACCTTTATGTTTTACAGAATTGCAATTATTTCATAACATCCACGTTACTAGTTTTATGGTATTCTTTGGCAAGGATTTGCCTTATCTAAGTGTACTTTGTATACAGTATTTAGTATATTTATAATTCACACTGATATTTGATTTACTTTATTCTAAAATTACTGTTTGCAGTTACATAAGATCTTGCTTTCATTTTTGATGAGAAAAAGTTCTGATGTGATTTGGTAAGAAAAAGTCTCGAGGAAATTTCTGTATTGAAAAAGTAAAACTATGCTTCCAGTTGTTTCCTTTGAGAATTATTCACCTTGTCCTTGTTTGAAAAATTGAATTTGGACTAGATCTAGGCATGAGAGCATCTGGATTTTGATGGGGTGTGCTCCTCAGCATCCCCTCATCTTTCTGCTGTCATTGGCTCAGTTTCTGCTCTGACAATCCTAATGTCCAACAGTGCATTACCTTCTAGCTTAATGAGACTGCTTAGCTTAATATGAGCATAAATATAATATATGATAGAAGTTTCATATTTTAGGATAGTTTTATAATGAGGTGTGTGAAACACCAGAATGTATTCTTTTAGCATACTGAATCAATAATTCAAGGGAATTTCAGAATCTATATTTTTTACAAAAGTCCCAAATAATTCTTTAAGACCAGAATGAATTTCCACTGGAAAACTGAAAACAATGTAAACTAGATATAAAAGGTTCTGCATTAGGATCTAAATTGAATTGTGAATTGTGTGACTATTAGTAAATTGAGTAGTCACATCAGACTACAGATTCTTGTTATAAAATTATTATTTTTTAAAATCACATTTCTTGCCTTTTATTCAAATAATTTTAATGTTAAAAGGAAATTCACTTGGAAACTTTTAGTAACATTTATATAAATAGAAAAGCTTTCCTTGTGGCTCAGCTGGTGAAGAATCTGCCTGCAATGAGGGAGACCTGGGTTCATTCCCTGGGTTGGGAAGATCACCTGGAGAAGAGAAATGCTACCCACTCCAGTATTCTGTCCTGGAGTTATCCATGGGGTCACAAAGAGTTGGACATGACTGAGTGACTTTCACTTTCATATAAATATAAAGTATAATTTTCCTGTGCTTATGGTTGCTTTTACTTATTTTTTTTTTAATACAGGCATTTACTTTTTTGACCCTCAATAGAGGTGATTAATGGCTGTATCTTTCTACTGTTCTATTTTATTTTGAAATTCAAGTGATTTAATAATCATAAGAATTAATTTTAAACAAGTAAAACACATAAAATGTGAAATGTTAATTAGTACAAGAGATTGCATGCTTTCTGAAATAAATGTATTTTAAGCTGTTCTTAAAAAGTCAGAAACTTTGACCTAAATAGAATGAGGATAAAGGTGATTTTTTAAATTTATATGTCATGTAGCACTGTCAAAATAAAATATTTATTTTTCATTGATAGAAAGCAACTTATAGTACTATTTCTCTTTCTCCTGAAATATTACCAGTTAAATAAAATATGAGCTCTAGAGAGTGTTTTTTGCTTTCATTTCTCTATATGAATTTCAGATCTCTCTGTTCTTTCTCCTAGAATATACCCCAAACTGATTTTTGGCCAGTGTATTTTTATGCATTCTGGTACTTTGAATTTTAAGACAAATCAAATTCCAGCATAAATTTGAATATCAGGAAATGCAGTACTTGAGTTTGGGTCCACTAGGTAAACTTTGATCTTTATCAAGAAAACAGTGTGAGAACGTTGGCAAGGACTTTAATAATGAATAATAAAGAAACTTGATAATAGAATTCTTTAAATATAGCATGAAAAAAATGAGAATAAAATTGCATGTTGTGTTCACTTTCAATCAAATTGAATACATCTGAAATATCAGTATTTTATTCTTACAGGATAATTAAAAAAGAAAAAAAACACAGTCATGTTTTAACATATGCATGTCTAATTCATGCTGGAATAGACAGATGTTTTTATTTCTCCAAAATTTGATCTTTATTGTTGGTAATAGAAGTCTATGTCTAAACTTCTCTATATTGCTTTGATAGGCCCTCTGCATTCTCCCTATTAAAGGAAAAGGAGAAGATACCATGTCTGTGTTGGAGGAGCTCCTAGTCTGGGTAGATGAGGGAAAGGGATGTTGTGGAGTCCTCTACCATTTCCTTGGATGCCTGGGAAGCTGTGAGTGTGCTGACAGAGGACAGTATAATGATTGGCTTCATCTGGGTATCATCATGGCAGCAAAAATGGAAAAACATAGATGTGCAAAGGGAACATCGTCTCTACAAGAGAGAGGGAAACAAGTAGGTGGAAAATCACATGTCCTACATGTAACCCTTCTTGAACCAGAGTTGAGTACTAGGCCTTTGTGCATCAGAGGAGGAAAAGAGTTGATGTATAAACTATCCTACATTCCCTTATGATCTCTGAAACTAATCTCATAAGGTATCTTTTGCTGGGGGTGGGGATTAAATCAAGAATGATTATGATAATATCTGAAATTATAAGAAAGAGATCAGTCTCTTTAACTGAAAAAAGGGCCTCTGTTGGAACTAGCATTGAGAATCTGGTGTGAAAATGTAAATGTACATGATAAATGTATCTGTGGGGCTTTTCTGTTTTTCAGGAAGATCAGTGATTAGAGTCTGCACTGCTGTTGCTGCTAAGTCATGTCAGTCATGTCAGTCATATCCGACTCTGTGCGACCCCGTAGACGACAGCCTACCAGGCTCCTGTCTCTGGGATTCTCCAGGCAAGAATACTGGCGTGGGTTACTGTTTCCCTCTCCAGTGCATGAAAGTGAAAAGTGAAAGTGAAGTCGCTGAGTCATGTCCGACTCTTCGAGGCCCCATGGACTGTAGCCTACTAGGCTTCTCCATCCATGGGACTTCCCAGGCCAGAGTACTGGAGTGGGTTGCCATTGCCTTCTCCAAGAATCTGTACTAAACTATTGTAATTGACATTAGGACCCCACTGTGTTGCAGGAGGCTTGGCAAAATATGATGATCAGGTACTATATTTCCCAATCAAAGGAGACATAGGGTTTTATGTGTAGAGTCTCTGAGGCTTCCATGAAATAGAGTCTGAATAAAAGAAAACTGTCTGCAGCATTTCCGGTTAAAATTGTCGAGGATGTAAGCTCACCTAGTACTACATGTAGCCTTTTTCTTTTTCTTTAACTAAGGAAGAATGATATACATATATTTATATTGCAAAGGAGTTTCAGAAATCTCTGTTCTTTTATGTGAACTGCTTATAATAGTTTATTATCTTCAGCTGCAGGGTCATTCTATCTTCCATTACAGCAAAATATTATGTAGAGAAGTTGTATGTGTGGAGTGTGCTTGGGGAAGTGGAACGGTTAGTAAGAACAATTAGGGAGAAGTAAACTTCTTAATAGCCCATTGCTTTCCTGAAAGAGGAGAATAGTGATCACCTTTCCTATCCCTGCATGTATAATTTATCTTTGCTTGACTTTGAGAGAATTTATGTGTATAGAGACACAGGAATCATATGAAAAAAATCATCCATCAACAGTTTTTGGAGCTTTATAAACACCCAAAACTTAATGTGAGTACTTTGTTGTTGTCACTTGCATTTCCTCACATCATTGGACAATCAGATTATCTGATGTGTTTTTAAAGTAATTATGAGCACAGAAGTATCTTCTGTTGATTATGACAAATGCTTGTCAAGCTGTGAGCTATCTAGAGAAGTGTTCACATCTATTAAGAACTCTGATGATCTTTTCTATAATTTATTTTACTCTAGGCAGAGGCAAATATGGCAGAATTAAATTTAATTCTTTGATACTAGATTTCTCTGGAAGCTATCATTGATGACAGTCCAAAAGAAAAAAAAAATTATAAGGATATTACACTAACATTTTCAAATAAGTCAAACTAGAGAAAACTTTTTTATGTTTGTATCAATTAATTTAAATTCATTTGAAGACTCACTGATTAATCTGTGTCAGACACTATATTAAGTAGAGATTCAGTGATGAATCAATCACTTCTTTTGGCCTCAAGGGTTTTAAATGTGGTTATGAAGACCAGAAAGTACAGAATTGAGTATAATATAAAATAATAGTGTGATTAGAGTAAGAAAGGGCATACATATGAGAGAGGACTAAACATATCTTAATGGCTAGAAGTTCCCAGGGGAAGAGTTATTTAAATGATAGGATGGTATATAGTAGTTAGCTTGTAAGGACAAGGAGAAAGGACAGAAGAGTTATTTCCAGCTGGTTTAACATATACAAAGATCAAAGGAGCCAGAGAGACTTATGAAATCAGTAAACTGAAAATTGTTTTGTAGGCTACAGTATAAGGATGGAAGATAAGTGTTCCAAAAACTGAGATGTGGGAGTTCAACCGTATCTTAGGAGATGGAGCAAGGAGTCTAGAATCAGCAGGAAGCCAATGAACATTTTTAATTAGAAGGTGATATCTGGTGTATAGTTAAAAGAAAACAAAAAGACAAATTATATTGATGCCATGAAGAAAGTTGATAGGAAGCAACACTGGATAAAGGGAGACCACATTTAGCAGATAGATCATTGGGACAATTTCAGGGATGGTACTTTGGTTTCTCACTTGAATGACTGGGTGTTTAATGGTTCAAATCAGTGACATCAGAGACCTAGGGAAAGCAAATTTCTTTCTGATATGAGACAGAGTTCAGATTCAAATGTCAGCCATGAAATTAAAAGACGCTTACTCCTTGGAAGAAAAGTAATGACCAACCTAGATAGTATATTCAAAAGCAGAGACATTATTTTGCCGACTAAGTTCCGTCTAGTCAAGGCTATGGTTTTTCCTGTGGTCATGTATGAATGTGAGAGTTGGACTGTGAAGAAGGCTGAGTGCCGAAGAATTGATGCTTTTGAACTGTGGTGTTGGAGAAGACTCTTGAGAGTCCCTTGGACTGCAAGGAGATCCAACCAGTCCATGCTGAAGGAGATCAACCCTGGGATTTCTTTGGAAGGAATGATGCTAAAGCTGAAACTCCAGTACTTTGGCCACCTCATGAGAACAGTTGACTCATTGGAAAAGACTCTGATGCTGGGAGGGATTGGGGGCAGGAGGAGAAGGGGATGACAGAGGATGAGATGGCTGGATGGCATCACGGACTCGATGGACGTGAGTCTGAGTGAACTCTGGAAGATGGTGATGGACAGGGAGGCCTGGCATGCTGCGATTCATGGGGTCGCAGAGTCGGACACGACTGAGCAACTGAATTGAACTGAACTGATGGTAAATAACTTGCCTGGCAATACAGGAGACATGTGAGACATGGGTTTGATCTCAGGGTTGGGAAGATCCCCTGGGGGAAGACATGGCAACCCACTCCAGTATTCTTGCCTAGTGAATCTGATGGAGAGAGGAGCCCAGTGGCCTACAGTCCATAGGGTCTCAAAGAGTCTGACACTCCTGAAGTGACTGAACACAAAGAATTGGCTTCATGTAAGAGGGTTGGAAAGCATCAGTGTGGAATGCAGTTACTACCAACCCAGAGATTAACAACAGTGACCATTGATTCTAGTGATCTTAGCCAGATCCTATAGTAGTTAATGTAAAAGACAGAAAATTAAAGGATCAACAGTTAACTGGTTTCCCTCCAAATAATGTGCAGGGATGAATAGGAAGTGGTTAGGGGCTCTCTGAGTCTTCTTTTTCTTAATGTTCTAATCTACATGACCTAGGTTGTCTATTTGCTTGTAGTTTACTTTGAACTTAGAATACTAAATTGTTTATTTGTTTCTGACCTCTAGGTAGTCTACTGCTTTATATTTATTATATGTAACAACCAATGAAATTGTGTCACCCATGTCTTATGCCTTCACCCCTTTGTATTACCATGTGTTTAAGTATAATGAGACTACAGAGTGCTTTTGTTTCAAATAGCCAGCACCTACAGCTTCTGAAGCTTGCTTTGCCCACAAGCCCAAAATCTCAGACATGCCTGGGAATTTATGTTGTTTTGGGGTGGCCATCAACCAAAGACCAACAGATGTGGTTTTACAAAAGGCCCAGATTCCTTGGCACAGGTCAGGAGAATAATGAGAAATAATTTACACTCAACATATAGCTACTACCTTAAGGATTCTGACTGATATTTCACTCTTGGTTGGCTTAGATCTCACTATTCAGGTTTCGAAACTCCTTTTTAGTTCCCTGAAAGGATTTCCTTAATAAATTACTTTCTCACCAACTCTCATCTTAGGCTTGACTTCTGGAAAGAAAGAAAGTGAAAGTGAAGTCTCTCAGTCGTGTCCAACTCTTTGCGACTGTAGCCCACCAGGCTCCTCCATCCATAGGATCCTCCAGGCAAGAATACTGGAGTGGGTTGCAATTTCCTTCTCCAGGGGATCTTCCCAACCCAGGGATCAAAAACAGGTCTCCCGCATTGCAGGCAGACACTTTAACCTCTGAACTACCAGGGAAACCCCCTCTTAAAACATAATCTTTTCACATTTGCCTTACTAATCCCCATATCTCTCCACATGTTGTTTCACAGTTCAGTTCAGTTCAGTTGCTCAGTAGTGTCCAACTCTTTGCAACCCCATAAATTGCAGCACAGCAGGCCTCCATGTCCATCACCAACTCCCGGAAGTCACTCAGACTCACGTGCATCAAGTCAGTGATGCCATCCAGCCATCTCATCCTCTGTCGCGCCTTTCTCCTCCTGCCCCCAATCCCTCCCAGCATCAGTCTTTTCTAATGAGCCAACTCTTCACAGGAGGTGGCCAAAGTTGTTGGAGTTTTAGCTTTAGCATCATTCCTTCCAAAGAAATCCCAGGGCTAATCTCCTTCAGAATGGACTGTTTGGATCTCCTTGCAGTCCAAGGGACTCTCAAGAGTCTTCTCCAACACTACAGTTCAAAAGCATCAATTCTTCGGTACTCAGCTTTCTGCACAGTCCAACTGTCACATCCATACATGACCACAGGGAAAAACAGAGCCTTGACTAAAGGGACCTCAGTCGGCAAAGTAATGTATCTGCTTTTGAATATGCTAACTAGGTTGGTCAGAACTTTTCTTCCAAGGAGTAAGAGTCTTTTAATTTCATGGCTGCAATCACCATCTGCAGTGATTTTGGAGCCCAGAAAAATAAAGTCTGACAGTGTTTCCACTGTTTCCCCATCTATTTCGCATGAAATGATGGGACCGGATACCATGATCTTCGTTTTCTGAATGTTGAGCTTTAAGCCAACTTTTTCACTCTCCTCTTTCACTTTCATCAAGAGGCTTTTTAGTGCCTCTTCACTTTCTCCCATAAGGGTGGTGTCATTTGCATATCTGAGGTTATTGATATTTCTCCCAGCAATCTTGATTCCAGCTTGCGTTTCTTCCAGTTCAGCGTTTCTCATGATGTACTCTGCATAGAAGTTAAATAAGCAGGCTGACAATATATAGCCTTGACGTACTCCTTTTCCTATTTGGAACCAGTCTGTTGTTCCATGTCCAGTTCTAACTGCTGCTTCCTGACCTGAATACAGATTTCTCAAGAGGCAGGGTAGGTGGTCTGGTAGCCCCACCTCTTTCAGAATTTTCCACAGTTTATTGTGATCACACAGTCAAAGGCTTTGGCATAGTCAATAAAGCAGAAGTATATGTTTTTTTTCTGGAACTCTCTTGCATTTTCCATGATCCAGCAGATGTTGGCAATTTGATCTCTGGTTCCTCCGCCTTTTCTAAACCAGCTTGAACATCAGGAAGTTCATGGTTAATGTATTTCTGAAGCCTGGCTTGGAGAATTTTGAGCATTACTTTACTAGCATGTGAGATGAGTGTAATTGTGTGGTAGTTTGAGCATTCTTTGGCATTGCCTTTCTTTGGAATTGGAATGAAAACTGACCTTTTGCAGTCCTGTGGCCACTGGTGAGTTTTCCAAATTTGCTGGCATATTGAGTGCAGCACTTTCACAGCATCATCTTTCAGGATGTGAAATAGGTTAACTGGAATTCCATCCCCTCCACTAGCTTTGTTCATAATGATGCTTTGTAAGGCCCACTTGACTTCACATTCCAGGATATCTGCCTCTAGATTAGTGATCACACCATCATGATTATCTGGGTTGTGAAGATATTTTTGTACCTTTCTTCTGTGTATTCTTGCCACCTCTTCTTAATATCTTCTGCTTCTGTCAGGTCTATACCATTTTTGTCCTTTATCGAGCTGATCTTTGTATGAAATTTTCCCTTGATATCTCTAATTTTCTTGAAGAGATCTCTAGTCTTTCCCATTCTGTAAGGACCTATGAAATGTCCCGGGTTTTATCTCAACATATCAATCTAAAACATGATTCTTGATGACTCAAAAGATGGTCTTGTTTCTGATCTCTGGGTAAAAATACATGATATAAACATTTTAAGGTCCTTCCTTGTGGCTCAGTGGTGAGGAATCTGCCTGATAGTGTAGGAAACAAGGGTTAAACAGCTATTCTTGGAGGACCCCACATGTGACTTAAGCCCATGCACCACAACTATTGAGTTTGTGCACTAGAGCCCAGGAACTGCAACTACTGAGCCCACATGCTGCAACTACTGAAGCCCTGAAACCCTAGAGCCTATGCTCTTCAACAAGAGAAGCCACCACAATGAGAAGTCCATGCACTTGTTGGTGTTGTTTAGTCACCAAGTTATGTCCGACTCTTCACAACCCCATGGACTGCAGTACATCAGGCTTCCCTGTCTCACATCATCTCCTGGAGTCTGCCCAAGTTCACGTCTCTTGCATCAGTGACACCATCCAATCATCTCATCCTCCGTTGCCCTCTTCTCCTCTGCCTTCAATCTTTCCCAGTATCATGGTCTTTTCTGATGAGTCGGCTGTTTACATCCGTGGGCAATGTATTGAAGTTTCAGCTTCAGCATCAGTCCTTCCAAAGTGTATTCAGCGTTGATTTCCTTTAAGATTGACTGGTTTGATCTGCTTGATTTCCAAGGTACTTTGAAGAGTCTTCTCTCCAGCACCACAGGTGGAACGCATAGATTCTTGGGAGCTCTGCTTTCTTTACTGTCCAGCTGTCACATTCATGTGTGACCCCTGGAAAGATCATAGCCTTGACTATGTGGACATTTGTCAGCAAAATGTCTTTGCTTTTAAACATACTGTCTAAGTTTGTCATAGCTTTCCTGATAAGAAGCAATTGTCTTCTAATTTCATGGCCGCAATTACCATCCACAGTGATTTTACAGCCCAAGAAGAGGAAATCTGTCACTGCTTCCACCTTTTCCCATTCTATTTGCCATGAAGTGATAACATCAGATTACATTATCTTAGTTTTTTTGTTTATTTTAATATTAGGTTTAACCAGGCTTTTTCACTCTCCTCCTTCATCCTCATCAAGAGGCTCTTCGGTTCCCTTTTGCTTTCTGTCATTAAAGTGGTATTTTCCACATATCTGAAGTTGCTGATATTTCTCCAGGCAATCTTAATTACAGCTTGTAATGTATCCAGCCTGGCATTTCACATGATGTGCTCTGAATATAAGTTAAATAAATGGGGTGACGATAAACACTTAGAAATGAAGACACAGCACAGCCTAAAATAAATAGATAAATAATAATTATAAAAACACCAAAATATTTTTAAAAATCTGTTTTAAATGCATAATAGGAATAAATGTTTTATATATGTGTTTATATGTATATGCATGTGTATTTGTATGTATGTGTATGTGTAGTAGCAATAATGAATCTATAGACATATCTCAGAGATACTTTGAGTTTTGTTCCATACCTCCACAATAAAATGATCATTGCAATAAAGTGAATCACACAATGCTTTTGTTTTCCCAGTGCATATAAAAGTTATGCTTACACTGTAGTGTAGTCTATTAAGTGTGAAGAAGCATTGTTAGGATAATCACTGACTGAAACCACCCATCCTTGCCAGGCAAAGTAGTAACATTTTGCATGAGTTATTTAACAACAGGAAGTTCTGTTAAGGAACATGAAACTAATGAGCTACCACCACCTGGAAGAATTTGGGAAAAGTCAAAATGTGAGAGAAGATGTCAGTCCACATGTGCTATGGACTTCCAGAATCTTTCGGACCTAGATCCCAGTCCTGGCCACTCCTTCGTGGCCTCGGTTTTCTCATCTGTAAAGTGGGGAGATTATAATCCATTTTAGGTCTATTGTAGGGATAGAATGATACGACACACGTAGAATGCTCAGCCTAGCTCCTGGCCAGAGCCAGAGCTCAAGATTGGGGCCCTATGAGTGTTATCTGGAATCAGATTATGGGATGCTCCCTCTCTAGGGAGTAGAGACAGCTGGTTTGCTGAGTTTTCTTCACTGAAAGATGCACGTGCCACCAGGAAGGGCCCTGAATCAGAGGGATTGGCTAGAGACAACTAGAACCTAACCCTATCACCGTAAAACATTAGACTGAGAGCCATATGACAGAGCAGTTCTATTGTGTTCCCTTATCTTGCTGCTGCCCACCCAGTCACTCCTTCATAATAAATGATCTTGCTTTGTCAGCACCTGTATCTTCTCAGACAATTCATTTGTAAGTGTTAGACAAAAGACAGCTCTAGCTCCCTGGAAGGGGTCTGCCTTCCTGTAACAAATGGCAACCTCTTCTCTACGACTGATATCTTGACCACTCGAGGTACTCAGGGACCAGCTTGCCAATTGACAGATGAGACCCAATGACTGCAAACAGAGCCCTTTTGTCCCTGCTTTTCTCCTGATGTGGACGACTGGCCAAAGAACCCCAACAGGGTAAAATACATGAGACTTTGTTGATCTCTTTCTCCTTCCTTCTCTCTTTCCTCTTTTCAACCCTTTCTATCCTCCACTGTTTTGATTCTATCTAGGTAGTAGATACAGTAGTTTGGTTAAAGAGCCTCAACTTAATCTGAGGATATGAGCCTGATCACCTCTAGCGAGTGAAGAACTTGAATTCTGGCCTGGTATCTGGTTTCTGGTAGGGCCAAGTTCCAGTCCTCCCTTACTGGAAGCCCAGGGAAAAGTCTTACAATACCTAGGTGTCTGCAGGTAACAACAGACATCCATAAGTTCAACCCTTTTGTTCCCTCTCTTCCCCCTTTTCTTTGAACTTAGCCTCCTTTCCTCCCTTTGAAATCTCTGAAGACCTAAGATATTTCTGTTTAGTCTGTCAGTATTCAGATCTGAAGTTCTGTGTCTCCATAGGAGGTTTTCTAAGAGACCACAGTTTTGTTTTTATGGGCATGTCTGATCAGGATCTCCATGCCTGTCTGTGTTCTATATTTTGTAATCTGCGTTGTGATTTCTGATGGCTATTCTGCCTTGTGAAATGGGAAATTCTGGTTCTGTTCCACTGCAAAGCCCTCGGGTGAATTCTGCCTGACTGGAAAGATTTTAGCTATGAATCTATAACTAAGATGATATATTTTATTATAACATTAAGTGGCTACTATATTGTTTAGACTGTAGAGAAAGTTGGTTTAGGTAAAACTCTTGAAAATTCAAAAACTGGCTCTTGCATATACATTTAGTAAAAACTAGCTTGATTCCCCCCCCCCCAAGAATTCTTGTCCTAAAGGAAAAAGCTCTACAAGGAGGACTTGATTTTCTTTTCCTGTGACTTGAGACCAGGGCTCTCAGGATAACATGTCTTATCTAGACCATCTCTAACTCCTGAGACTGAGAGAAAAAAAAAAAAAAAAAAAAAAAGGAGGGTGGTGAAGAAGCCTTCTAAATTTTACCTATTCCAACTATTATTTATAAGCTACTGAATTTATATGTTAACCCCTGATTCATGACTAATTTTAGAAAACGAGGCTATCTTATCTTTGTGTTTCTTTATGTTTATATGTGTTTTATCTTTGTTTTTAATCTTTAAACTAATAAAATTTGTCAATGAGTTCTACTTAATTAACTTAAACAAAACTAAGTTCTTATATAACTTCTGAAAAATACAGAAGATAACTAGCCTGTATTTTCAGGTTCATGTGAACTGGGAAATATTCAGTACTAAATTAATTGTTGTTGGTGTTGTCGGTGTTGTTCAGTCACTAAGTTTCATCTATTTGTGACCCTATGGACTACAGAACACCAGGCTCCCCTGTTCTTCACTATCTCCTGGAGTTTGCTCAAATTCATGTGCATTGAGTTGGTGATGTTATCTAGCCATCTCATCCTCTTCTGCCCTCTTCTCCTTTTGCCTTCAATGTTTCCTAGCATCAAGATCCTTTCCCATCTGTTGGATCCTTGCATTTGATGACCAAAGTATGAGGGCTTCAGCTTTATATTCTAATGAATTTTCAGGGTTTATTTCCTCTAGGATTTACTGGTTTAATTTGTTTGCTGTCCAAGGAACTCTCAAAAGTCTTCTCCAGTCCGTCTTCGTTATGGTCCAATTCTCACATTTGTACATGACTACTGAAAAAAACATAGCTTTGACTATACAATCTTTGCTAGTTGATCTAATTCAGATAGACATGCCTTTAGAGTCATCAACAGAGCAAGACTCTGTGGGGCCTTGGAGTATAAACCCTTTCTTTGTTCTCTCTTTTTTTTGTGGAATGTAGACTTCATTCAAACTCCTTGAACTCCATCCGTTCTAAAGGGAAGATTCAAGTGGTTGCTAAGGGAGAGAATACAGAGGCAGGGCAGGAGCAATCAAATCATGATGCAGGCTTGGGGCAGAGTCCTGATTCCTCTTTAAGGAGTAAATGCATAACAATATATTTGAGTTCTTCTACAAAAACTTTGGCAGCCACCAAGATGGAGGATGATAACTTCAGGCTGAGACTAATATCTCTGCAGCATCACTCTGTTACCTCTTTACCAATCAATCAAAAGAAAGTCACCCATCTTGCAGCCCTTACCTCAAAGTTTGCTTCCTTTTCTGGGTCTGGTGATGACCATCCTGTTGGGCCTCCCATATGGCCCCTGTCTGTTTCAACTGTTTATAAGTTTCATCCTTGACAAAGTCTAGCAGTTTCAGACTAAATTGTTTTTACTGCCTGGGTAAATGCTGGTTTGAGGAACAGAATACTTCAATTTAGATCAAGCGGAGAAAGACTACTACTCTACCAGGCAGTACTAAAACCACCTCAGCAGGAAGTAGTTATGTTGCAGGAAAGGGGACCCCTTTCAGGGCCCGAAACTGGGCTCTTGTCTAACACTCAGAAATGAATTGTCCGAGGAGACACATGTTCTGACAAAGCAAGAGATTTTATTGGGAAAGGGCACCTGGGTGGAGAGCAGTAGGGTAAGAACCCAGGAGGACTGCTCTGCTGTGTGGCTTGCAGTCTCGGGTTTTATGGTGATGTGATTAGTTTCTAGGTGGCTTTTGGCCAGTCGCTCTAATTCAAGTCTTTCCTGGTGGTGCACATATCCCTCAGCCAAGATGGATGCTGGTGAGAGGGATTCTGGGAAGTGGACAGACACGTGGTGTCTCCTTTTGACCTTTCCTGAATTCTTCAGGTTGGTAGTGGCTTATTAGTTCCAACTATGGTGCCTGGCCAGGGTGGGCGGTTTCAATCAGTGTGCTTCCCCTAACAACTTCCCCCTGAGAGACTTCATACTCAAGATACTTCTTGGGAATTGGGGCGGAGGTCTCTTTCTTCTGTAACTTCTTCCCACTGTGCATGGGTGTAGGCCTGCTTAGCAGAGCAGAAGTCTCTCTCTACCTGATCTAAGTTGGGGTGTTCCACATCTGAAACAAGCTTCCATCCTTATACTAACAGCAATTTAGTTTCAAACTGTAGGCTCTTCTCAGAGATGAAATAGAAAGGGGCCAAACAGGAGACCTAACAGGATGGTCATCGCTGGTCCCCAGAAACAGGAGGCAACATTTGGGGAGAGGGCTGCAAGGTTTGTGACTTTTTTTTTTTTTTTAATTGATTGGTGGTGAAGCAATAGAACTATGCTCCAGGAATCTTGTGTTCAGTCTGAAGTTATCATTCTCCACCTGGGTGGGGGCTCCAGTCCTGTAGAAGTCAAAGACATTATTATGTATATTTCTTTGAGTAGGACCGAGGACCCTGTCTCAAGGCTGTACCACTATTTGATTGTTTCTCCTCTGTTTCTGTATTTCTTCCCTTCCCTGATTAGCAATTGTTTGAATACACCCTTTTGGACCCAGGGAAGGTCAAGGAGGCTGAATGAAGCCTATATCCTACAGACAAGAAATGGAGAACACAGAACATATCCTTACTCCAGAGCCCCACAGGGTTCTACTCAGTTTTAATTTAGGGAGCTAGGCAACTATGACTGTGATAACTTCCTGTCAAAATGGAGCATAGGACTGCCTCAGCTTGGAGAAGAGACACTCAATTGGAAGCATTCCTGAGTTCCAAGTCCTAGATCTGAGCCTTTATGATTAAAATCTCAATCCCTGGGTGTGTCATTTTCGTGTAAGAGACCCAATTAGAAGTAGTTGGAGGAGTGATAACTGGAATTTAGTAGACAAAATAAATCTCATTTCTTTTTAGAAGAATAGGCCTGAAACCCTGTCTGGACCTGACACTCCACGGAGAGTTGTAGCCAGGTAGCCAGGTGCCTAGTTTTATAAAAAGTAAGGTTGCAGTTACTAGCTTCCAGCAGACATTGTTTAGAGAATGGTGGCATCCAAGCCTGACACAACTCAGAAAACTCAAGTGTTTAGCAGTACAAGGTCTAATCTGAAAGTACACCCATAGCTTCACCTAGTTATTTCCCTGGATATCTGAACCATGGCCACTCTATTTGACTTTTAATTGTAAACTTCCTTAATAGTCAAAGCAAATTTCACCATTAATAATGTCAGTGTTTCTCTAGGTATGAGAAGATGCAAGAATTGGGACTCATAAAATCTTCTCCTGAAAAGATCTAACTATCTGAAGGTCTGTTCTGCCAGTTTTTCCCAGAGCACAGAGTGCCTCATTCCTGATTTTCACCCTGAACTCCTTTCAGGGGCATTGAAAGTCAGCAGTTGGAGCGGCCATGATTTAATCTTTGTAGATGTAGATGGTGTGTCAGTCTTCAGTTGGCAGAACCCCTTTTTGCTCATAAACTTGACCATGATTTTGAGGGGGGCATTTCATGATCATTTTATCCCATGGTGCTTAGAATGTCCATTTTCAGGCTTGACAAAGATTTTGCTGACAGGCCACTCAATGTGCTGTTACTAGACTAGGCCATAAAACAGTATCCAAAATTCTCTGGACCACCTATCTTACTAGCCTCTTGGTACAGGAAAATATTACCTTTTGTTGCTTCTTCTCATATTTAGAGTTACACTGTTACCATCATCAGTCCCATACAGGACTATATATTATTCTATTAGAGGCCTCAGACACACATTTGACAGTGTAAGAAACAGCAATTTTGTAAAACAGGTGAAATACAAATAACATAGCCAGCAGTGTTGGTACAGTCATAAGTAAGACTTAAGTTAAGAGCTTCCATTAGATGTAGCCAAGTATATCTCAGGTCATCTGACTTAGTCTACTCTGTAGAATCTTTATCTTCCAGGGAAATTATATATTTAAACCACCATCTGTAAGGCACATAGCCCAGTTTTCTAGTGTTACTAGACTGATTACCTTTGGTATGATTTAATTGTTTCCAATACAGAGGAGACTTTAAACCTAAATTAGCATAGCCTGGTTTTATCTATATAAATCCACCCTATAATTGTGGCAGAGTTTTTCCTCCTTTGCTGAAACTTTTCTTGTGGCTCTGATTGAGCTTTAGTAATAGAAAAAAACCTCAAATTTATAGCCAAAGTCAGAGAAGGCATTATTAATTGGCCTGGTGAGGGGAATCCTATCTAGTAACGAGCAATATTGCATAGGAACCTGGAATGTCAGGTCCATAAATCAAGGCAAATTGGAAGTGGTCAAACAAGAGATTGCAAGAGTGAACGTTGACATTCTAGGAATCAGCAAACTAAAATGGACTGGAATGGGTGAATTTAACTCAGATGACCATTATATCTACTACTGCAGGCAGGAATCCCTCAGAAGAAATGAAGTAGCCATCATGGTCAACAAAAGACTCCGAAATGCAATACTCGGATGCAATCTCAAAAACAACAGAATGACCTCTCTTCATTTCCAAGGCAAAACATTCAAAATCACAGTAATCCAAGTCTATGCTCCAATCAGTATCACTGAAGAAGCTGAAGCTGAAAGGTTTTATGAAGACCTACAAGACCTTCTAGAACTAACACCCCAAAAAGATGTGCTTTTCATTATAGGAGACTGGAATGCAAAAGTAGGAAGGCAAGAAACACCTGGAGTAACAGGCTAATTTGGCCTTGGAATGAGGAATGAAGCAGGGCAAAGACTAATAGAGTTTTGCTAAGAAAATGCCCTGGTCATAGCAAACATCCTCTTCCAACAACACAGGAGAAGACTCTACACATGGACATCACCAAATGGTCAACACCGAAATCAAATTGATTATATTCTCTGCAGCAAAAGATGGAGAAGCTCTATACAGTCAACAAAAACAAGACCAGGATCTGGCTGTGGCTCAGATAATGAACTCCTTATTACCAAATTCAGACTGAAATTGAAGAAAGTAGGGAAAACCGCTAGACCATTTAGGTATGACCTAAATCAAATCCATTATTATACAGTGGAAATGAGAAATAGATTTAAGGGCCTAGATCTGATAAACAGAGTGCCTGATGAACTATGGAATGAGGTTCGTGACATTGTACAGGAGACAGGGATCAAGACCATCCCAAAGGAAAAGCAATGCAAAAAAAGCAAAATGGCTGTGTGGGGAGGCCTTACAAATAGCTGTGAAAAGAAGAGAGGTGAACAGCAAAGGAGAAAAGGAAAGATATAAGCATCTGAAAGCAGAGTTACAGAGAATAGCAAGAAGAGATACGAAAGCCTTCTTCAGCAATCAATGCAAAGAAATAGAGAAAAACAACAGAATGGGAAAGACTCGAGATCTCTTCAAGAAAATTAAAGATACAAAGGGAATATTTCATGCAAAGATGGGCTCGATAAAGGACAGAAATGGGATGATCTTAACAGAAGCAGAAGATATTAAGAAGAGATGGCAAGAATACACAGAAGAACTCTACAAAAAAGATCTTCATGACCCATATAATCATGATGGTGTGATCACTAATATAGAGCCAGATATCCTGGAATGTGAAGTCAAGCGGGCCTTGGAAAGCATCGCTACGAACAAAGCTAGTGGAGGTGATGGAATTCCAGTTAACCTATTTCAAATCCTGAAAGATATTGCTGTGAAAGTGCTGCATTCAATATGCCAGCAAATTTGGAAAACTCTGCAGTGGCCACAGGACTGGAAATGGTCAGTTTTCATTCCAATTCCAAAGAAAGGCAATGCCAAAGAATGCTCAAACTACTGCACAACAGCACTCATCTCACATGCTAGTAAAGTAATGCTCAAAATTCTCCAAGCCAGGCTTCAGCAATACATGAACCGTGAATTCCTGATGTTCAAGCTGGTTTTAGGAAAGGCAGAGGAACCAGAGATCAAATTGCCAACATCCGCTGGATCATGGAAAAAGCAAAAGAGTTCCAGAAAAACATCTACTTCTGCTTTATTGACTATGCCAAAGCCTTTGACTGTGTGGATCACAAGAAAACTGTGGAAAATTCTGAAAGAGATGGGACTACCAGACCACCTACCCTGCCTCTTGAGAAATCTGTATGCAGGTCAGGAAGCAACACTTAGAACTGGACATGGAACAACAGACTGGTTCCAAAAAGGAAAAGGAGTACGTTAAGGCTGTATATTGTCACCCTGCTTATTGAACTTCTATGCAGAGTACATCATGAGATACGCTGGACTGGAAGAAAAACAACTTGGAATCAAGATTGCCGGGAGAAATATCAATAACCTCAGATATGCAAATGACACCACCCTTATGGCAGAAAGTGAAGAGGAACTAAAAAGCCTCTTAATGAAAGTGAAAGTGGAGAGTGAAAACGTTGGCCTAAAGCTCAACTTTCAAAAAACGAAGATCATGGCATCTGGTCCCATCACTTCATGGGAAATAGATGGGGAAACAGTGGAAACAGTTTCAGACTTTATTTTTTTGGGCTCTGAAATCACTGCAGATGGTGACTGCAGCCATTAAATTGAAAAACGCTTACTCCTTGGAAGAAAGGTTATGACCAATCTAGATAGCATATTCAAAAGCAGAGACATTACTTTGCCAAATAAGGTCCGTCTAGTGAAGGCTCTGGTTTCTCCTGTGGTCATATATGGATGTGAGAGTTGGACTGTGAACAAGGCTGAGTGCCGAAGAATTGATGCTTCCAAACTGTGGTGTTGGAGAAGATTCTCGAGAGTCTCTCTGACTGCAAGGAAATCCAACCAGTCCATTCTGAAGATCATCGCTGGGATTTCTTTGGAAAGAATGATGCTAAAGCTGAAACTCCAGTACTTTGGCCACCTCATGCGAAGAGTTGACTCACTGGAAAAGACTCTGATGTTGGGAGGGATTGGGGGCAGGAGGAGAAGGTAACGACAGAGGATGAGATGGCTGGATGGCATCACGGACTCAATGGACGCGTGTCTGAGTGATTTCTAGGAGTTGGTGTTGGACAGGGAGGCCTGTCGTGCTGCGATTCATGGGTTCACAAAGAGTCGGACACAACTGAGCGACTGAACTGAACTGAACTGAACTGAACTGACTATCACAGCGACCTGATTATGACTATATGTTTTTTTTTTAAGTAAATTTTTTGATGGCTAACCAGTTACAGTCTTGTTGTAGGACAATTTACCAAGGTAACCCAGGGCTAGACACAGGTAATTGGCCACAAACCCAACAATTGGATTGATTTCTAAAACTAGCATAGAATCAGCCCTATTAATGAAAAGCATTTGATTTATATACAAAGGTCTAACAAATCAAGAAAACATTATAAATGATCATACTAATCAGATCCAGCATCTTAGGCAAGCTGTCTACCTCTGATGTTGTTGTCTTCTCATCCTGTTGTAGTGTAGTTTCTCCTGATAAAAAAAAGTCCTTCCTTCCAGGTTGGAGACAGTCTCTTAAATTATATCTTTTTCCAGTCCTGGTTGCAGGTCATGAGGCATCTGATCTTCATCCAAAGACAGATTACTGAGATAAGCTTCAGAAACAAACAGGTTCTTCTTTATGAATACAATTAAATTTTACATTAATATCACATAACAGCAAAGAACTATCCAAGAAATGAGTCTTACTACATGCAGTCCTCCATTAACAAACTGGGATTTAACATTTATTGAAACATCTTTTTCTCCCTAAAATTACCCTCATTTTTATCAACTGTAACCAAATTAAGTCCACTTTGTTTGCAAAATAGGTCTTTTCTCACTAATTTTGGTCTGATGATTTATATAACCATAATTGATCATAGACTTTTTATTTTGCTGAAATATTTATAGTCTTAAACTGAACTTTTAAAATAAAACATGGCTGGGAAATTCACACAAAAGGCTTGTCACTGATTTTGCCTAACAAATCTAAGTGAATTCATCCCTTTTTAAGGTCTCAAAAATTCCTTGAGATTTTTGTACCTGTTAGTGAGATAAATTTCCTAATTCATTTAATAAACTTACTGGAAACCTAAGAGTTTCCAATTTCTGGAGCAGTCAGAGAGAAAATATAATTGTTTTGTTTATAATGAATAATTTTAACAAAGTATTGTCATAATTAGTTTGGAGGAAGGTTTTCCCTACTTCTGGAAAACATAAGATTCAAACCGGTAATTTTTCAGACAGAAACCATAAAAGTTATAAGCATAGTAGCTGGTTCATTCAGTCCTTTTGTTAACTTTTGTGACGTTATCAGGTTTTCCATTAGAATACCAGGACATATCAGAATGTTAAGAACTCCATATAATTTCTAGGATATCTGTATTAGTAATTTTACCATACATTATAACATGAACAGATTTATTACTCATTTGATAATCTTTTCCATATAATTTAACCAAGCAAATAAACACAGTTTAATATCTCTGTTTGGGATGTTTCAGGGGCCCTCTGAAGCACGCCAAAGTTAGCTAGAGGTAAAAGAACTTCAAAAGAATTATTTAGGAAGTTTTATTAAAAAGATCAATTAAAAGCGTTTAGAACATTTGGTCAGATATAGTCAATGTTGATGGGTGTATCATTTACCTTGTTGATATGTCACAATGGGCATAAATACCAAGGCTCAAGGTCTAGTGAAAGTCAGATCGACCATCTTGGACCAAATTGGCTCTAACCAGTTTTCTTATGGCTGTGTCATTCCTAACAAGATCCATTTATCTAAGTAATTGTGATCCAATTTTAGAAAATCCTGATCATACATAACTCTTTTTAGTATTTTTCATACTTTTTTTTTTTTAACTGAAAACATACTTCCTCTTTTCCTTTAGCAAACAAGAACTAACTTTTATATATTTTATAGATTGGTGAGCATAAATACCAGTGATAATTTCTAAAACCCTTGCTTTCTTAGAACATTTTAGGATGGCACCAAACATTATTCACTTATAGTCCCAAATCTCTTTGTTTCTCTGTAAAAGGAAATTAGTGTTTAGTAGTAAATATTTCAATACCTTATTTTATTTGTAAATGACTAAACTATTCAATAGACTTCTAACACTTAGCACACTTGGCACAACCCTTAGAAATTTAAGTTACACCAATCTGGAGAGACTATTTTAGACAGATATTTCTAAAGAATAATTATTCTTAATAGAGTTTATATAAAAGCTCATATCTCATTTACATTTTTTTAGAAGTTTCTTCACTCGAGGTAATTTCCTTGTTAACAAACTTGTAACAGATATACTATTTAACTTATATTAAACCTAGGGACAATGAAAATATTCTACTTAATATTAATTAGTCTAAGACATGTCTATATTAGATAGGTCAACAAACAAACATTAATATCAGGTATTTAGCACTGAATATTTCCCAGTTCACATGAACCTGGAATTTACTGTTTAATTTAGAATTATTTGATTTGTAAGTGCTTACCTTTTTTTAAGCCGAATAAATAGAGCTCATTTACAAATTAACCTCAAAAATATTACCCAGAGACAAAGACATACCAAGACATATTTAGACAGATGCAGTGCAAGATCTAGCTTCATTTTTTAAGTTTAGTCATGAATTAGATATTACAATATAAAATTTACTAGTTTATAAAAAACAGTTGGAATAAATAAAACTTTTAAAGACTTTTTCCCATTTTTTCTCAGTCTCAGGGGTTAGAGATGGTCTAGATAATTGTTTCTGAGAACAGAGCCAGAGACCTGGTCGCAAGGCACAAAGAAAGAAAATCAAGTTCTAATGAAATGGCGGCAGGTCTAAACCAAATAGTAGCCAGACAAAGCAAAATGGCCATCAAAAATCACAACACAGAACACAGTTAAAACACACATATAGACCTGGTAGTCTTCATCAGACACTTCCTTAAATCAAACATTTCAAAGCGAGGAAAGGAAGCCAGGTTGAAAGAAAAACGGGGAGGAGGAGGGGGGGAGGGGGTGAAAGGGGTGGCCTTACAGATGTCTCCTGCCACCTGCAGATACCCAGGTGTTATGGGACTTTACCCCAGGCCTCCAGAGAAGGGAGGACTGGAACTCGGCCCTACCAGAACAGAACAAGAATTCGAGTTCTCTGCCAAGAGGAGGTGATCAGTCTCTAATCCTCAGCTCAGGCTGAGGCCCTTCAATCAGATTCCTGAGTCCAGGACTGGGGGACTAGCAAAATGGAGAAAAATAGGATGGGTTAAGAAGAGGAAAGAGAGAGGGAATGGGAGAGAGGCCAATAAAGTCTCTTGTTCCTTACCAGTCAGGGCACTCTGTCCAGTTGTCTATGAAATGAGGAGACCAGGGACAAAAGGGTCGCAGTTGCGGTTGCTGGGTCTGGTCCTTTGGCAGGCAAGCTGGCCTTTGAGTACCCCAAGTGATCAGGATGGCAGTCTCAGTAAAGAAGAGTCCCACCAGAGTCGTCATTCGTTGCAGGAAAGGGGACCCCTTTCAGGGCCCGAAACTGGGCTCTTGTCTAACACTCAGAAATGAATTGTCTGAGGAGACACATGTGCTGACAAAGCAAGAGATTTTATTGGAAAGGGCATCCAGGTGGAGAGCAATAGGGTAAGGGAACCCAGGAGGACTGCTCTGCCCTGCAGCTCACAGTCTCAGGTTTTATGGTGATAGGATTAGTTTCTGGGTGATGTTTGGCCAATCATTCTAATTCAGGGTCTTTCCTGGTGGCGTACACATCTCTCAGCCAAGATGGATGCTGGTGAGAGGGATTCTGGGAAGTGGACGGACATGTGGTGTCTCCTTTTGACCTTTCCCGAACTTTTCTGGTTGGCGGTGGCTTATCAGTTCTGTATTCTTTATCAGGATCTCCTGTCATAAAACAACTCAGGCAAACGGTAACTATGATGCATGACCAGAGTTGGCGGTTTCAATCACTGTGCTTATCCTAACAGTTACAGAAGAAAGAGACCTTCACCCTAATTCCCAAGAGATGTCTGTTCAATCTCCAGGTTGGAAAGATGCCCTGGACGAGGAAGTAGAAACCCACTCCAGTATCCTTGCTACGAGGATCCCATGGACAGAAGAGCCTGATGGGCTACAGTCCACGGAGTCATAAAGAGTCATACACAACTGAGAATTTGAATATATTCAGCATATTCAGTTCAATTCAGTCGCTCAGTTGTGTCCGACTCTTAACAACCCCATGAATCGCAGCACGCCAGGCCTCCCTGTCCATCAACAACTCCTGGAGGTCACTCAGACTCACATCCATCGAGTCCGTGATGCCATCCAGCCATCTCATCCTCTATCGTTCCCTTCTCCTCCTGCCCCCAATCCCTCCCACCATCAGAGTCTTTTCCAATGAGTCAGCTCTTCGCTGACTCATTGTGGTGGCCAAAGTGCTGGAGTTTCAGCTTTAGCATCATTCCTTCCAAAGAAATCCCCGGGCTGATTTCCTTCAGAATGGACTGTTTGGATCTCCTTGCAGTCCAAGGGACCCTCAAGAGTCTTCTCCAACACTACAGTTTAAAAGTATCAATTCTTCAGCGCTCAGCCTTCTTCACAGTCCAACTCTCACATCCATACAAGACTACTGGAAAAATCATAGCCTTGACTAGACGCACCTTAGTCGGCAAAGTAATGTCTCTGCTTTTGAATATGATATCTAGGTTGGTCATAACTTTTCTTCCAAGGGGTGAGCGTCTTTTAATTTCATGGCTGCAGTCACCATCTGCAGTGATTTTGGAGCCCCCCAAAATAAAGTCTGATACTGTTTCCACTGTTTCCCCATCTATTTCGCATGAAGTGATGGGAGCGGGTGCCATGATCTTTGTTTTATGAATGTTGAGCTTAAAGTCAACTTTTTCACTTTCCACTTTCATTTTCATCAAGAGGCTTTTTAGTTCCTCTTCACTTTCTGCCATAAGGGTGGTGTCATCCGCATATCTGAGGTTATTGATATTTCTCCCGCCAATCTTGATTCCAGCTTGTGTTTCTTCCAGTCCAGCATTTATCATGATGTACACTGCATATCAGTTAAATAAGCAGGGTGATAATATTCAGCTTTGATGTACTCCTTTTCCTATTTGGAACCAGTCTGTTGTTCTATGTCCAGTTCTAACTGCTGCTTCCTGACCTGCATACAGATTTCTGAAGAGGCCGGTCAGGTTGTCTGGTATTCCCATCTCTTTCAGATTTTTCCACAGTTTATTGTGATCCACACAGTCAACGGCTTTGGAATAGTTTATAAGGCAGGAAGAGATGTTTTTCTGGAATTCTCTTGCTTTTTCCATATTCCAGAGGATGTTGGCAATTTGATCTCTGGTTTCTCTGCCTTTTCTAAAACCAGCTTGAACATCAGGAAGTTCACGGTTCGCATATCGCTGAAGCCTGGCTTGGAGAATTTTCAGCATTACTTTACTATCATGTGAGATTAGTGCAATTGTGTGGTAGTTTAAGCATTCTTTGGCATTGCCTTTCTTTAGAATTGGAATGAAAACTAATCTCTTTCAGTCCTGTGGCCACTGCTGAGTTTTCCAAATTTGCTGGTATGTTGAGCGCAGCACTTTCACGGCTTCATCTTTCAGGATTTGAAATAGATCAACTGGAATTCCATCCCCTCCACTAGCTTTTGTCATAGTGATGCTTTCTAAGGCCCATTTGACTTCACATTCCAGGCTGTCTGTCTGTAGATGAGTGATCACACCATCGTGATTACCCTGGTACTGAAGATCTTTTTTGTAGAGTTCTTCTGTGTATTCTTGCCACCTCTTCTTAATATCTTCTGCTTCTCTTAGGTCCATATCATTTCTGTCCTTTATCGAGCCCATCTTTGCATGAAATGTTCCCCTGGTATCTCTAATTTTCTTGACAATATCTCTAGTCTTTCCCATTCTGTTCTTTTCCTCTATTTCTTTGCATTGACTGCTAAAGAAGTCTTTCTTACCTCTTCTTGCTCTTCTCTGGAACTCTGTATTGAAATGCTTATATCTTTCCTTTTCTCCTTTGCTTTTCATCATGGTCAACAAAAAGTTGACCAAAAAAGTCCAAAATGCAGTACTTGCATGCAATCTAAAAAATGACAGAATCATCTCTGTTCGTTTCCAAGGCAAACCATTCAATATCACAGTAATCCAAGTCTATGCCCCAACCAGTAACACTAAAGAAGCTGAAGTTGAACAGTTCTATGAATACCTACAAGACCTTTTAGAACTAACATCCAAAAAAGATGTCCTTTTCATTACAGGGGACGGGAATGCAAAAGTAGGAAGGCAAGAAACACCTGGAGTAACAGGCTAATTTGGCCTTGGAATGCAGAATGAAGCAGGGCAAGACTAATAGAATTTTGCCAAGAAAATGCCCTGGTCATAGCAAACACCCTCTTCCAACAACACAAAAGAAGACTCTACACATGGACATCACCAGATGGTCAACATCGAAGTCAGATGGACTATATTTTTTGGAGCCAAAGATGGAGAAGCTCTATACAGTCAACAAAAACAAGACCAGAAGCTGACTGTGGCTCAGATCATGAACTCCTTATTATCAATTTCAGACTTAAATTGAAGAAAGTAGGGAAAACTGCTAGACCATTCAGGTATGACCTAAATCAAATCCCTTATGATTATACAGTGGAAGTGAGAAATAGATTTAAGGGCCTAGATCTGATAGATAGAGTGCCTGATGAGCTATGGAGTGAAGTTCGTTACATTGTACAGGAGACAGGGATCAAGACTATCCCCATAGAAGAGAAATGCTAAAAAGCAAAATGGCTGTCTGGGGAGGCCTTCTAAATAGCTGTGAAAAGAAGAGAGGTGAAAAGCAAAGGAGGAAAGTATAGATTCAGCATATTAGCAGTCTAAATAATTTAGACAAATGGTCTTTTCCCTAAATAGAGCTATAGCCAGAGATATTTACAAAAAAAAATACATGCAAGCTGTGATGGAAGAAAACTCATTGAGACCTAGATATCAGAGCCCACTCTATGTCTGCATGTGTCTTTGCATGTCCAACAAATATTTGTGTATAAAACACTTCCTTTTCCTTCTCTAGTGTGAATTGTCTTCCTGGCTTTTGAAGTCCTAAACCACTACCCTAACATCGTCCTTTGTCTTTAATTGATGAGAGTTTTGACCTTTTTGACAAGTCATTTAGTTTTTCTGGGTTTTTCCCATGTATATCTGTTATTGCAATTTTGTTTGATTTTCTCTTTTTTAATCTGTCTCATGTTAAATTAATTAACAGTCATGAAAACCTAGAATTGTAGAGGAAATCTGTTCCTTCCTGACAACATCTCTTAAAGCTTCAGTGAGTGAAAATCCTTTCGCTGATCTTGTCTTCATGTTGATGACTGACCAATCAGGGCCATGGTTGGTGAATGCTGGAATAGCTGTGTTTCCAGTGAATTGGAGGTTCTTGATGTCTCATCACAGAAAGAATTCAGTGAGAGACAAAATCGTAGATAAGTAGACTTACTTAGAGAAAAATACACTCTGCAGACAGTTTGGACCATCTCAGAAGATGAGAGAGAACCTGATTATTTTTCATGGGCTGAATACTTTCATAGGCTAATGAGTGTGAGTTTTATTTTAATTACTTTGAAGAATTGGACCAATATCCACTTTTCTACCTTTGGTGGTTGGCCTCAGAACTGTCAAGGCATTGGTGGGTGTGTCATTTAGCCTCCAAATATATTAAAATGAGTATATTATGAGGTTCAAGGTCTACTGGAAGTCAAATTTTCTGCCTAGTTGTTTTTAACCAGGTTTTGTCGTGTCCTGTGACCTAATTACTCTTTAAATCATTGTGCCTTGCCCCTTTCCCTCCTATTTCAGACTTATATGGCTCTAAATTTTAGTGCATATTCAAGGATATCCATCTATGTATATATCAGACTAAACATAAAACACCTGATCCTTTTTGCAATTACAAATGACTCTTGGAGACTTTTTATAGTCACCGTGGAAAAAAAAGTTAAGACAACTTATTTAAGTGCCCAGATTTGGTGAAGTTCCTTATTACTTTCAGACTTTTGTTGGTTGTATATGTCTATAATCATTCAGTGGGAAAAAAAAAAAAAAAAACCTGTAACCAATATGATTTGGTCTTATTACCTTGTAGAACAATAACCAGTTTTGTATTTAACCTAGCTGCCTTACTCTACCACTTTTTATTAGTTACCAATGCATTCTTAGCACTCCATATGCTCTCTGAACCAGCTTTAATATTTGACTGGTTACCTCACTAATTAGTTGAATAAACTTTTTGACACACATTCATTGTATATTTATGTGATCATGCTTTTCAACTTTGAAGATTACCCTTTAAAAAAATGAAAGCACATGACTATTTTCCCCTAGAGAAGCTTTATATTTCTTATTCATATATATATAAGTATATATATATATATAGATAGATAGATAGATATAATAGAACAGCGTGAAAATTTATTTTTATTCAATAAATATTAATTGCATGTATAATTGTAAAGATAAATAAATATTAATATTTGTAGCTAGATTAAAGCTGAGTGCATATTCTATTCAAGCTTAAGAGTGCTCTTAAATAATATTATTATAGTATAGATAGTTTCTGATGGAACTATAAAACATGAAATTATATGTTTCTTTATCCCTTTGTTTTCTATGACACTTCCTTTTTTTAAAACATGGCCACAATGAGAAATTCATCCCTCAGTGCCCATAAGCAAAATGCAAATTTTAAGACATGAAATCCTTGGATTAAAACCCTGTTTCATTTAACTTTTCTAAAAGGTCACTGATCTCTCTAGACATTAAATTTATCTTCTCCAGTTTGAGTATAAAATTATCTGCCTTGAAATATTATAGTGAAGAAAAAGTGAGATTTTATTTATATCTATATCATCTATATCTCTCTATCGTTCTATCTATCTATATATAAAACATAGTGACTAGAATATGGGATATCACCAAATAAAAGTTCTTCTCAATTATTTATAATTCCCTCTTGATGACCCACAACCCAGGACCATGACTCTCCTGAGGAATACAACATGGCTTATTATCATATATCTGTCAATGTGAGACAACTATTTAATCACTCTAGATCTAAATTGTGTCAAATTCAAAATGAACGAAGTGAAGTAGAGGTACACAATTCAAAGGATGGCCCAGGGACCAACAACCTTGGCATTATATGGACATTTATTTTCTATCCCGTTTTTCCCCGCATTTGAACTACTGAATCAAAAGCAGCATTTTTATAAGATCTTCAGGTGATTCATAGGCATATTGAATTTTAAGCAACTCAAACTAAATTACTCTAAGTTGTCTTTCTGCTCTCAATTCTGAAAATATTAAAAAAAAGAATGCTTTATAAAATCCCTATTATTGTATTAGGAAGAGTTAACACTAAACTTTTTAGTTTTATACCATCTCAGTTATCAGTTGCTAAGTTACAAACTGCTACAAAGCTTGGTGGAATGAAAACAACTAGTAAGAAATTCAGATAGGACATAGCAGGAATGCCTTGTATCTACTCTACAATGTCTGGGGACTTTGCTCAAAAGACTTAAACTGCTTGGGGTTACCTAAATAACAAGGGAATGAAATTATTAATAGGGTTTTTCACACACAAAACTAGCACCTAAACAGAGATGTCTAGAAGGTTAGGCATATATGAATTGTAGATTAGAATGCCTACATGAAGTCTACTAAGAAACTTAAGCTTCTCAGAGTATTTAGACCATAGGATGGTAAAACTTCTGACATGCCATCTCAGGAGTTCAAGAGAAAATATTGTTTTGAACACAAGACAGAAACATTACCTTCATTCTCAGTGTATTTGACTACTCCAAACACTGCCAGATTTGTCCAGTTTCAAGGAAAGTATGGATCCTATATTTTCTTAGAGAGGTGTCAAGGAATTAGCAGCCACGTTTTTAACTCTGCACACAAAGTTCTTTGCATTCACATAAAGCCTTGGCAAAACTTCCATCAAACTGAGTCCTCAGAATAATGAGTAGACGATGGCTAAAATTTGGGGGAAAGTGTCATCAGCAAAACGACAGAATAGGAAGTTTCAGCTCTTATTTCCAAACAGAAGCACCAGTCAAGGGACTAAAATACTTTATGAGAGGTCCAGAATTCAGTTAAGAAACTATATTAATACCAATGGAGTGAAGAACTAAAGTGCCCTGTCTTTCAGTTAGCTCCCTAATGGGTTGGCCTCTATCTAGCAGCACTAAAAAAAAAAAAAAAAAAAAAAAAAAAAATTTATATGAATTCCTTGGATAGCTAGGAACAATAAAAAAAGAAAAGGAATGGGAGGGCTTGCTACAGTAAAATAATGTCGAGAAAGAAGAACAAACCTGGAAATATTGAGCTTTCTGATTTCATATCATACTACAAAGCTGTAGTAATCAAAATAGTATATGGCATTGCATTAAAAGCAGACATATAGACCAATGGGACAGAATATAGCCTAGAAATACTCATGAATATATTAACCAGTGGCTCATCAATAAGTGAGCCAAGAATATATAATGAGGGAAAAATGATCTCTTCAATAAATAGGGTTGGGAAAACTGAATAGCAACAGGGCAAAGAACAAAGTCGAATTCCTATCTTACACCATACCCAAGAATAAACTTTAAATGTATTAAATATTTAAATGTAACTATAAAATGCAACTATCTGAAACTATAAAACTCCTAGAAGACAACTCAGAGGGAAAGCTTCATGACATCAGGCTTAGCAATAATCCTTAGAATATGATACAAAAGCATAAGCAACAAAAGCAAAATGAGATTGTATCAAATTGAAAAGCTCCGTACAGCAAAGGGAATCAACGGAATTAAAATGCAATCTAAGTAAAAGAAATATTTTCCTAGACATATATTTTAAAAAGTTATTATCCAAAGTACATATTTTTTAAAAAGCACATGCAATTCAATACCAAATAATAATAATCCAGTTAAAAACTTCCAAATTGTTCTCCACAGTGGCTGTTTATGACCCCATAATCCCACTTCTGGGCATATTCCCAGAGAAAAACATGCTTCAAAAGGATAAATAAACCTCAATGTTCACTACAGTACTGTTTACAATAGCCATGACATGAAAGCAACTTAAATGTACATCAAGAGAGGAATAGATAAAGAAGATGTGATACATGTATACAATGGAATATTTGTCAACCATTAGAAAATAAAACAATGCTATTTGCAGCAACATGGATGGATCTAGAGATTGTCATACTAAGTGAGGTAAGTCAAAGAGATATATCATATGATACCACTTATATGCCAAATCTAAAAAGAAATTAGACAAATTAACTTATTTATAAAGCAGAAACAGACTCACAGACTTAGAAAACAAATTTATGGTTACCAGGGCATAAGGGTGTGGGGAAGGGAGAATTACGGAGTTTGGGATTGACATGTACGCACTGCTATATTTAAAGTGGATAATCAACAAGGGGCTACTGTGTAGCACAGGAAATTTCAATGTTGTATGGTAGCCTGGATGGGAGGAGATAGAATGGGGGAGAATGGATATATGCATATATATGGCTGAGTTTCTTTGCTGTACACCTGAAACTATCAAAACATTGTTAATATACTATACCCCAATCTCTAATGGCTCATATGTAAAGTATCTGTCTGCAATGTAGGAGTCCTGGTTTTGATCCCTGGATTGGGAAGATCCCCTGGAAGAGGGCATGGCAACCCATTCCAATATTCTTGCCTAGAGAATCCCTATGGACAGAGGAGCCTAGTGGGATGCAGTACATGGGGTCACAAAGACTAGGACATGACTAAGTGACTAAGCACATGCATACTCCAATCTAAAATAAAAAGTTAAAAGAAATGACCCGGTCAACAAATAGACTGCACACTTGCATAGATATTTATTCAAAGGAGAGTAAATGGCCAACAGGTAGGTGAAAACATAAAAAGATGTTCAACATTGCTAATCATCAGGAAAATTAAGTAAAAATTGTAATGAGATATTTCTTCATACATTTTAGGACAGCTGTTATAAATATACATCTATGTAATATATATATATATATCATTAATACATGTATATAATACACATTTCATATATGTGCTATATACTTCTGTATATCATTACATTTATATATATTGTGGAGGATATGGAGAAATTGGAACTCTTGTGCACTATTAGTGGCATGTAAAATGATGTAGCTGCTACAGAAAGCAGTATAGAGGTTTTAAAATAAATTTTAAAATAGAATTACGGTACAATACAGCAACCTCACTCTCTGGGTATGTATTCCAAATACTGAAATGAGGATTGCAAAGAGATATTTGCACTTTCGTGTTTATTGCAAAACTATTTATTCACAGTAGCCAAGACCTAAATGTCCATTGATGGATGAGTGAATGAACAAAATGTGATATATACATAAAATTTAATATTTTTCAGCCTGAATAAAAAGATATGATGCCCTTTTTTACAACATAGGTGAACCTAGAGGACATTATGCTGGACGAAATAAGCTGATCACAAAAAGAAGATTATACTTATTCGAGGTACCTAAAGCAGTCAAATTCAGAGAAGCAGAAAGTAAAATAGTTGCCTGGGGGAGAAGGAAACAAGAGCTGCTGTTCAATAGGTACAAAGTTTCAGTTACGCAAGTGAGTAATTTGCAGAAATCTGCTATACGACATTATGTAATGTAGTTAACATATTATATTCTGCACTTACATTTTGTTAAGAAGGTAGATCTCATGCTAAGTGTTATTATATTCACTAAAAATAAAAATAAATAAGTCATCCAAAAGGAGGAAATAATGGCAGTTCTAAAAATCCAATATTACTCTAAAAGAAATAAGATTAAATCACTTTGTTTTATTGTTAAATTACATTAAATGTAATCTGCATTTGTAGTTTGTATCTGTTAATATACTTCATGTTTCTGTTATTACTTTAATTAGTGTTTCAGGTAAAATCAGGACTCACAGTTAAATTTGGATTTCAGTTCATTGACAATTTTTTTAAATAGTATAAGTATGTCCTAAATATTCCAAAGGACAGATTTCCTTTTAAAATTATTTTTATCTGAAATTGAAATAGGCTCTCAGGCTTATATTTATTTGTTTACTAAATCTGGCATCTGCTCTAGTCTTTGATTAATATTGATGTTTTAGGCAGGTGTTCTATATTTACCTAGATTCTTCTCTTACCCTACAATTCCATACAGAATATACTCTAGAATACATACACCTCAGTGTTAGGGCTACAGTTGGTCACAAATCTGAGTAATGAGTCCAAACTGGTAAAAAACTAACAGGAACTGTGCTTTGAGACAAGAAGTCTTTTTAGATTTCTTCAAATTCCGACTGCTTATCTGTAACTCTCTCTTAAGATATGTTGATACATTAATGGTTATAAAGTTTTAGAATCCAGTATTCAAAGACATTGTGAATACTCAACCAGATATGTAATCAGAATATATATATATATAATGAATTTTACCATATTGATAAACCCTGCAAAGCTGTAATCTTAGCATTCTTAGATTTCAAATATCAAGATTATACACATTTACCTGTGACTCTTATACCCTGAATTAAATCCTACACAAGTACTAGGAATTTAATATGTTTAATAAATTCTGGTTTAAAAATTAGAAATTATGTGGCTGAAAAATAATAAATTGGCACTCAAAAGACAGTTTCCAACATAACTTTATAAAGTAGAGAAGTAACTTTAATAATTTTTTTCTTAATGTTTTACTTCTTTAAATCAGGTTTCCAATAAATTTTATATATTTTTTTATATTTTATTTTTGAGCCTAGAAATAAATATTGCAAATATATGATGTTAAGTTGTGGGAAAATAGCTGAAAGCTTAGTTTTGCATCTTTCTACAGCAATTATATATATATACGTTAATATTTCCCTTCAGAAAAATCTAAGACATCTCAAAACTTTTCTCCTCACTAAATGTAAGTGCCTAATCCCTTCCATGTCTGATGTTGTGCATTAAAACCAGGTTATTCAACTGAAGCAAATCCACAGCTATGTTAATTTCTTGGAGGAAAAAAGTCTGTTGAAGAAGATAAAGCCTTTCTTACTTTTCCTTTTTCATATCAAAGGAAAATATACCTTTTTTATTTATGAAAACTTGTATGAGAGGAATAATTATAACCACATACTGTAAACTTCATATTAAATCATAGAGATTTGAGAAGAAAACAGTCAAATTTTTCCACTGCTTACATTAGCATTTCTACTGTTTGCATTTAAATATTTTTGCTGATGAGTGAGAAAATAGTTTGAGGAATATATAGCAGGATACTAAAGGAACAAAAATGATGGAGAAAAAAACAATAATTTCCGGAAGAACTGTCAGAAAATACTGACACCCATTATCACAGGAGCAAACATTTTAGTAGAGACATAATAGATTATTAGCCTTATTTTCATTTTAATGTAGCTCTATCTGTTTTCAGGGTAATTTAGAATCATGATATTATTAATTCTAAAAAGATTCTCAAGATTCCAAATATGTAAATGTTATTTGTTAGCAATGCTATGCTGGTAGAACTTGCCCTTGAATATCTTATTTACTTCTGAAGTATAAATTATTGTATTTGCAAATTCAAAAACATATTTGCTCAAACACTAATCATAAGTGCTTATAGGAAAGTAAAAACAAACCAGGAAAATTATGTTTAAGTTTTCACAGCACACATTCTTTTTTAGAATTACTAATTTGGTAGAAATGTATTGAACATTGTGCTAGGAAACAAAACACTAAATAGATTATTTGAAATATGTTGCTAATAATTTTACATCAGATTCAGAAAAACAACAAACTGTTAAAAATTCTTAAAGAGATGGGAGTACCAGAACAGCTTATCTGTCTCCTGAGAAACTTATATGGGGTCAAGAAGCAACAGTTAGAACTGGACATGGAACAATAGACTGGTACAAAACTGAGAAAAGAGTATGACAAGGTTGTATATTTTCACCCTGCTTATTTAATTTATATGCAGAGTACATCATGTGAAATGCTGGGGTGGAGGAATCACAAGCTGGAATCAAGAAGGCTGAGAGAAGTATCAGCTTCAGTATGCAGATGATACTATTCTAACGACAGAAGGTGAAGAGAGACTAAAGAGCCTCTTGAGGAGAAGGAAAGAAGAGAATGAAAAATCTGGTTTAAAACTCAACTTTCAAAAGACTAAGATCATGACATCTGGTGCCATCACTTCATGGCAAATAAATGGGGAAGCAGTGGAAACAGTGACGGACTTTATTTTCTTGGGCTCCGAAATCACTGTGGATGGTGACTCCCACCATGAAATTAAAAGACGTTTGCTCCTTGGAAGAAAAGCTATAACCTGCCTAGACAGCATAAAAAAAGAAGAGACTTGACTTTGCCAACAAAGGTCCGTCTAGTCAAAACTATGGTTTTTCCAGTAGTCATTTATGGATGTGAGAGCTGGACCATAATGAAGACTGATCAGCAAAGAACTGATGTTTTCATATTGTGGTTCTGTTTAAGAGTCCCTTAGACTGCTAGGAGATCAAACCAGTTAATCTGATGCTAAGATTGAAGAACTGATACTAAGGCTGAAGCTCCAAGTCTTTGGTCACCTGATGTAAACAGCTGACTCATTGGAGAAGACCCAGATTCTGGGAAAGATTGAAGGCAAAAGGAGAAGGGGTCATCAGAGGTTGAGGTGGTTGGATGGCATCACTGAATCAATGGATTGGAGTTTGAGCAAGCTCCAGGAGATGGTGAAGAATAGGGTTTCCTGGCATGTTACACTTCATGGGGTCACAAAGAGCCAGACAGGAATTAGCAACTAAATGACAGCAACAGAAAAACAGAATTATAAGGCGGGAAAAATACCATCACATGCATATGTAGTAAAACAAATTATTTTTTGTTCAATATATTACTTATTGGTAAAGGTAATTTGTGCTTTTTTGGTAATAAAGTATATACAGAAAAATATATACCTTTTTTGACTTACCATGAGGTGGATTATCTCCCCCAAAAAATCAATTTAAGTTGAAAATATCTTAAGTTGAAAATATATTTAATACCTCTAACACACTGAAAATCATATCTTAGCCTAGACTACTTTAGAGGTTCCAAGAACACTTATATTAGCCTACAGTTGTTCAGAATTATCTCACACAAAGCCGACTTTATACCAAACTGCTGAATATCTTACATACTTTATTGAATATTGCACTGAAAGTGCAGAATGTTTGTTTACCTTCATGTTTACATAGCTGACTGGGAGATGTAGCTCACTGATTCTATCCAGGATCATGAGACATCATTATGTGGCATTTACCACTAGTCTAGGAAAACACCAAAATTCAAACTACAATTTCTTCTGAATATGTATTGCTTTTGCACCAGCATAAAATTGAAAAAAAAAAATGAGTTGAACCATCATTAATTGGGATTTTCTGTAGCAATTTAAATGGAAATTGGAAATAGGTGATGACATAGAAAAAAGAACAACAAAAAAGTTTATATTGTAGCTCAATATTAATTATAAATGAATAGAAAGAAATGAATTAAATACCTAATGCATTTGAGGGCACAGTGTGGATTTTCACGTATGTTTATGGAATAAAGGAAAGCATGGATGGGAGAATAAAAAGTTACAGTCACTACATATGAGAGTTGTGGTAGCTTGTGTCCAATATGATGAAGTTGAAGTGAAAGTCTTTGACTCTTTGCGACCCCAGGGACTATCAGTTAAGTTCAGTTCAGTCGCTCAGTCGTATCTGACTCGTTGTGACCTCATGAATCGCAGGACGCCAGGCCTCCCTATCCACCACCATTTCTCGGAATTCACTCAAACTCACGTCCATCGAATTGGTGATGCCATCCAGCCATCTCATCCTCTGTTGTCCCCTTTGCATCCTGCCCCCAATCCTTCCCAGCATCAGAGTATTTTCCAATGAGTCAACACTTCGCATGAGGTGGCCAAAGTACTGGAGTTTCAGCTTTAACATCATTCCTTCCAAAGAACATCCAGGGCTGATCTCCTTTAGAATGGTCTGGTTGGATTCCCTTGCAGTCCAACGGACTCTCAAGAGTCTTCTCAAACACCACAGTTCAAAAGCATCAATTGTTTGGCGCTCAGTTTTCTTCACAGTCCAGCTCTCGCATCCATACATAACCACTGGAAAAAACATAGCCTTGACTAAATGGACCTTTGTTGGCAAAGTAATGTCTCAGCGCTTCAATATGCTACCTAGGTTGGTAATAAATTTTCTTCTAAGGAGTAAGCGTCTTTTAATTTCATGGCTGCAGTCACCATCTGCAGTGATTTTGGAGCCCAAAAAGATAAAGTCTGACACTGTTTCCACTGTTTCTCCATCTATTCCCCATGAAGTGATGGGACCAGAGGCCATGATCTGAGTTTTCTGAACATTGAGCTTTAAGCCAACTTTTTCATTCTCCTCTTTCACGTTCATCAAGAGGCTTTTTAGCTTCTCTTCACTTTCTGCCATAAGGATGGTGTCATCTGCATATCAGAGGTTATTGATATTTCTCCTGGCAATCTTGATTCCAGCTTGTGCTTCTTCCAGCCCAGTGTTTCTCATGATGTACTCTGCATATAAGTTAAATCAGCAGGGTAACAATATACAGCCTTGACATACTCCTTTTCCTATTTGGAACCAGTCTGTTGTTCCATGTTGCTAACTGTTGTTTCCTGACGCTCATACAAGTTCCTCAAGAGGCAGGTCAGGTGGTCGGGTTTTCCCAACTCTTTCAGACTTTTCCACAGTTTATTGTGATCCACACAGTCAAAGGCTTTGGCATAGTCAATAAGGCAGGAAGAGATGTTTTTCTGGAACTCTCTTGCTTTATTGATGATCCAGCACATGTTGGCAATTTGATCTCTGTTTCCTCTGCCTTTTCTAAAACCAACTTGAACATCTGGAAGTTCACAGTTCATGTATTGCTGATGCCTGCCTTGGAGAATTTTGAGCATTACTTTATTAGCATGTGAGATGAGTGCAATTGTGGCATAGTTTCAACATTCTTTGGCATTGTCTTTCTTTGGGGTTGGAATGAAAACTGACTTTTCCAGTCCTGTGGCCATGGTGGAGTTTTCCAAATTTGCTGGCATATTGACTGCAGCACTTTCACAGCATCATCTTTCAGGATTTGGAAGAATTCAACTGGAATTCCATCCCCTCCACTAGCTTTGTGTGTAGTGATGCTTTTTAAGGTCCACTTGACTTCACATTCCAGGATGTTTGGCTCTAGGTGAGTGATCACACCATTGTGATTATCTTGTTCATGAAGGTCTTTTTTTGTAGAGTTCTTCTGTGTATTCTTGCCACCTCTTCTTAGTATCTTCTGCTTCTGTTAGGTCCATACCATTTCTGTCCTTTATCGAGCCCATCTTTGCATGAAACGTTCCCTTGGTATCTCTAATTTTCTTGAAGAGATCTTGAGTCTTTCCCATTCTGTTGTTTTCCTCTATTGCTTTTCATTGATCACTGAGGAAGGCTTTAGCATCTCTTCTTGCTAGTCTTTGGATCTCTGCATTCAGATGCTTATATCTTTCTTTTCCTCCTTTACTTTTCTCTTCTCCTCTTTTCACAGCTCTTTGTAAGGTCTCCCAAGACAGTCATTTTGCTTTTTTACATTTCTTTTCTATGGCAATGGTCTTGATCCCTGTCTCCTGTACAATGTCATGAACCTCAGTCCATACTTCATCAGGTACTCTATCTATCAGGTCTAGTCCCTTAAATCTATTTCTAACTTCCAGTGTAAAATCATAAGGGATTTGATTTAGGTCATACCTGAATGGTATAGTGGTTTTCCCTACTTTCTTCAATTTAAGTGTGAATTTGGCAACAAGGAGCCCATTTTCTGAGTCACAAGTGTGGCCAAGCTCAGGGGCAGATACTGGGAAGGGCAGCAGCCAAGAAGAGCTGCCCCGTATTTGAGGTCAGGGGTGGTGACAGGGAGGAGCTAACCCACATCTGAGGTCAGGGACAGTGACCAAAAGGAGCTACCACAGGTCTAAGGAACGGTGGCTGTGCGGGCACAGGAGGGCTGAGAGGAGCTACTCCACGTTCAAGGTCAGGAAGGGCGGCAGTGAGGAGATACCCCTCGTCCAATGTAAGGAACAGCAGCTGTGCTTTGCTGGGGCAGCTGTGAAGAGATACCCCACGTTCAAGGTCAGAGAAACCCAAGTAAGAAGGTAGGTGTTGCAAGAGGGCATAAGAGGGCAGACACACTGAACTAGTCAATCTAATCACACAGAAAATTAGTCAATCTAATCACACTAGTACAACAGCCTTGTCTAACTCAGTGAAACTAAGCCATGCCCATGGTGTCACCCAAGATGGGAGGGTCATGGTGGAGAGGTCTGATAGAATGTGGTCCACTGGAGAAGTAAATGGCAACCACTTCAGTATTCTTGCCTTGAGAACCCTATGAAAAGTATGAAAACACAAAATGATAGGATACTGAGGAGGAACTCCCCAGGTCAGTTGCCCAAAATGCAACTGGAGATGAGCGGAGAAATAACTCCAGAAAGAATGAAGGGATGCAGCCAAAGCAAAAACAGTACCCAGTTGTGGATGTGACTGGTGATAGAAGCAAGGTCCGATGCTGTAAAGAGCAATATTGTATAGGAACCTGAAATGTTAGGTCCATGAATCATGGCAAATTGGAAGTGGCCAAACAGGAGATGACAAGAGAGAATGTTGACATTCTAGGAATCCGCAAAGTAAAATGGACTGGAATGGTTGATTTAACTCAGATGACCATTATATCTACTACTGTGGGCAGGAATACCTTAGAAGAAATGGAGTATCCATCATGGTCAACAAAAACATCCAAAATGCAGTACTTGGATGCCATCTCAAAAACGACAGAATGATCTCTGTTTTTTCCAGGGCAAACCATTCAATATCACAGTAATTCAAGTCTATGCCCCAGCCCGTAATGCTGAAGAAGCTGAAGTTGAATGGTTCTATGAAGACCTATAAGACCTTTTAGAGCTAACACCCAAAAAAGGTGTCCTTTTCAGTATAGGGGACTGGAATGCAAAAGTAGGACATCAAGAAACACCAGGAGTAACAGGCAAATTTGGCCTTGGAACAAGGAATGAAGCAGGGCAAAAGCTAATGGAATTTTGCCAAGAGAACACACTGGTCATAGCAAACACCCTCTTCCAAGAACACAAGACTCTACACATGGACATCACCAGATGGTCAACACCGAAATCAGATTGATTATATTTTTGCACCCAAAGATGGAGAAGCTGTATACAGTCAGCAAAACAAGACCTGGAGCTGACTGTGGCTCAGATCATGAGCTCCTTATTGCTGGATTCACACTTAAATTGAAGCAAGTATGGAAAACCACTAGACCATTCAGGTGTGACCTAAATCAAATCCCTTATGATCATACAGTGTAAGTGAGAAATAGATTTAAGGGACTAGATCTGATAGAGTGCCTGATGAACTGTGGACTGAGGTTCTTGACATTGTACAGGAGACAGGGATCAAGACCATCCCCATGGAAAATAAATGCAAAAAAGAAAAATGGCTCTCTGAGGAGGCCTTACAAATAGCTGTGAAAAGAAGAGAAGCAAAAAGCAAAGGAGAAAAGGAAAGATATAAGCATCTGAATGCAGAGATCCAAAGTATAGCAAGGAGAGATGAGAAAGCCTTCCTCAGCCATCAGTGCAAAGAAATAGAGGAAAAGAACAGAATGGGAAAGACTCGAGATCTCTTCAAGAAAATTACAGATACCAAGGGAATATTTCATGCAAAGATGGGCTTGATAAAGGACAGCAATGGTATGGGCCTAAAAGAAGTAGAAGATATTAAGAAGAGGTGGCAAGAATACATAGAAAAACTCTACAAAAAATGTCTTCATTAACAAGATAATCACAATGGTGTGATCACTCACCTAGAGCCAGACATCCTGGAATGTGAAGTCAAGTGGGCCTTAGAAAGCATCACTACGAGCAAAGCTAGTGGAGGGGATGGAATTTCAGTTGAACTCTTTCAAATCCTGAAAGATGATGCTGTGAAAGTGCTGTACTCAATATGCCAGCAAATTTGGAAAGCTCCGCAATTGCCACAGGACTGGAAAGGTTGATTTCATTCCAATCCCAAAGAAAGGCAATGCCACAGAATGCTCAAACTACTGCACAATTGTACTCATCTCACATGCTAGTAAAGTAATGCTCAAAATCTCCAAGCCAAGCTTCAGCAATAAGAGAACCATGAACTTGCAGATGTTCAAGCTGGTTTTAGAAAAGGAAGAGGAACCAGATATCAAATTGCTTACCTCAGTTGGATCATCAAAAAAGGAAGAGTGTTCTAGAAAAAAGACATCTATTTCTGCTTTATTGACTATGTCAAAGCTTTTGACTGTGTGGATCAAAATAAACTGTGGAAAAATCTGAAAGAGATGAGAATACCAGACCACCTAACCTGCCTCTTGAGAAACCTATATGAAGGTCAGGAAGCAACAGTTAGAACTGAACATGAAACAACAGACTTATTACAAAGAGGAAAAGGAGTACGTCAAGGCTGTATATTGTCACCCTGCTTATTTAACTGATATGCAGAGTACATCATGAGAAACGCTGGGCTGGAAGAAGTGCTGGATGGAATCAAGATTGCTGGGAGAAATATCAATAACCTGATATATGCAGATGACACCACTCTTATGGCAGAAAGTGAAGAGGACTAAAAAGTCTCTTGATGAAAGTGAAAGAGGAGAGTGAAAAAGTTGGCTTAATGCTCAACATTCAGAAAACGAAGATCATGGCATCTGGTCCCATCACTTCCTGGGAAATAGATGGGGAAACATTGGAAACAGTGTCAAACTTTATTTTTTTGGTCTCTGAAATCACTCAGATGCTGACTGCAGCCATGAAATTAAAGGGCGCTTACTCCTTGGAAGAAAAGTTATAACCAATCTAGCTAGCATATTGAAAAGCAGAGACATTACTTAGCCAACAAAGTTCCGTTTAGTCAAGGCTATGTTTTTTCCAGTGGTCATGTATGGATGCGAGAGTTAGACTCTAAAGAAAGCTGCACACCGAAGAATTGATGCTTTTGAACTGTGGTGTTGGAGAAGACTCTTGAGAGTCCCTGGTACTGCAAAGAGAACTAAGAAGTCCATTCTAAAGGAGATCAGCCCTGAGTGTTCTTTGGAAGGACTTATGTAAAGCTGAAACTCCAGTACTTTCGCCACGTCAGGCGAAGAGTTGACTCATTGGTAAAGAGTCTGATTCTGGGAGGGATTGGGGGCAGGAGGAGAAGGATACGACAGAGGATGAGATGGCTGGAAGACATCATCAACTCGATGGGCGTGAGTTTGAATGAACTCCGGGAGATGGTGATGGACATGGAGGCCTGGCTTGCTGCAAATCATGGGGTCACAAAGAGTCAGACACGACTGAGTGACTGAACTGACTGACTGAGTGTGTAAGTTTAAGGTATACAGCATAATGTTTTGGCTTCTGTACATCATGAAACAATTACCACAAGTTAAGTTTAGTGAATATCCATCATCTTATATAGATACATAATCAAAGAAATATAAAAGATTTTTTTCCTTGTGATGAGAACTCTTAGAGTTTACTCTCTTAATAACTTTTGTATTAAAATACTGCAGTGTTAACTATATTTACCATGTTGTTCATCACATCCCCAGAACATATATATCTTACATTTGGCCTGATAATTTTTTAGGGTGACATTGATGAAATTTTAATTTGAATAATTAAGACTATTATGATTGTATTTAGAAAGTTTATAGCATTTGTGACAATTTACAAAGTACCTTATTGTACAGAAATCACTTGAGCCTCAAAATAACTGTGATGTAGGCATATGAATTATATGACTTTCAAAAGCAAATATCCATTGCTCTCTTTCATCACTCTACATCCTGAGCACAATTGATTATGACTTTCAAAAGCAAATATCCATTGCTCTCTTTCATCACTCTACATCCTGAGCAAAATTGATTGCCTCCTTTCTTAGCTGCAGATGATCCTCCTACCTGTTTTGTAATGCTTTTCTTTAGAACTCAGCAGCCATGTAAAAAATGAGACTATATTGATATCATCAAGCTCTTAGTAGTACAACTGGAGATTAAAACACTATGTGTTGGGAGAGAGGGAAAGATGGCGGAGGAATAGGACGGGAAGATCACTTTCTCCCTCACAAATTCCTCAAAAAAACATTTCAACGCCGAGCAAACTCCACAAAACAACTTCTGTAAGCTGGCAGAGGACATCAGGCAACCAGAAAAGCAGACCATTGTCTTCAAAAACAGGTAGGGAAAAATATAAAAGACGAAAAAGGAGACAAAGGAGGTGGGGAGGGAGCTCCGTCCTGGGAAGGGAAGCCCATCCCGGGAAGGGAATTTTAAGAAGAGAGGTTTCCAAACACCAGGAAACACTCTCCCTGCTGAGTCTGTGGCGAGCCTTGGAAACACAGAGGGCAACATAACAGGAAGGAAAAATAGATGGATAATTAAAACCAACAGATTACAAGCCCAACAGTGGCTCCCCCAGCGGAAAAGCAGCAAAGACGCCTGCATCCGCCATTGGGAAGTGGGGGCAGGGCAGGGACGCGCGGGAGGCGCGGGCTGCAGTGCTTTGTAAGAATTGGGCAGGAACGCCCCACGCGCAACCAGAACGATCTAACTTGGGCTAGCAAACCAGACTGTGGGATAGCTACCACGCGAAAAACTCGAACATAAGACACCACCAGGACCTAGCACAGAACAAAGGATGGAATGGAAAAAGCCGGCTGCAGACCATTCCCCGCCGGGGACAGGCAGCCAGAGCCGTAAGGGCTGGAAAGGGGCAATTGCAGACCCGGAGAGACTTTACGTACCTAACTGCAAGCAGGCTCCTTTGCTAAGACTTCTGGGGGTGCTGGACAGTCACAGTCTGCCTCATGGGGTGCGCCAGCAGTCCACCCAGAGAGCTGAGTGGCAGCGGCAGAAAAGGTGACAAGCCGCGGCGATCGTGCTCGCCAAACTCCTGAGCTACTCGGACCTGGGAAGGGCACAAAGCCCAGTCCCAGCCGAATCTGTGCCTCTGAGGGCTGCCTGAGCGCCGAACCTGAGTGGCTTGGACCGGGGAAGTGCACGCAGCTTAGGGCCGGCCCCAGACGGTTCCCGGCTGAGCATCGTAGAGCCGGAGCGGTTTGTGCGCCTCGAGAAAGGACAGGTCAAGTGGGGCTGAGATGCGGTGTGCACACGACAGTGCTGTTTGTTTGCAGCATCCCCCCTCCCCACAGCGTGACTGAACTAGTGAGCCTAAAAAACCAGCAAACAGAAGAAGTTAAACAGAGGGAACCACCTTGAAAGTGAGCCCACACGGCCCATAACATCAGAGAAGGGCCAGATATAATTTTAATATTTTTAAAATCATTCCTTTTTTTTTTTTTGCTTTTTGTTTTTTTGTTTTTTCTAGCTTTTTTTTAACTGTTAAGTCTTCTATTTCTCCTCTAATTTTTATTTCTATAACCTATTATTACTATTATTATTTTTTTTTTTTTTAAGGCAAACACCATATATACTCTTTGGATGGTTGTTGGACTGTTTGTTTTTTTTTTTTCTTCTGTTTGTTTGTTTGTTTGTTAACAATTTTTTTTCTTTCTTCCTTTTTCCTTCTGCTTTTCTTTAATATTGTATCTTTGAAAATCCAACCTCTACTCTAGATTTTTAATCTTTGCTCTTAGGTTTTTGTTGTCAATTTTGTACATTTAAAAACCCAAACTTCACTACCCAAGTTTACCTGAGAGCGAGATTACTGGCTTGACCACTCTCTCCTCCTCTGGACTCTCCTTTTTCTCCACCAGGTGGCCTCTGTCTCTTTTCTCCCCCATCTCTTCTCTATCCAACTCTGAATCTTTGTGTGTTCCAGACAGTAGAGAACACCTAAGGAACTGGTTACTGGCAGGATTTGTCTCTCTCCTACTCATTCCTCTCTCTTATCCTCCTGGTCACCTCTGTCTACTTCCTCCCTCTCCTCTTCCCCGTATAACTCTGTAAATACCTCTGAGTGGTCCAGACTATAGAGCGCACATAAGGAAGTGACTACTGACTAGCTTGCTCTCTCCTCTCTTGATCTCACCGCATCTCATTCCAGTTACCTCTAACTACCCCCTCCATCTTCTCTTCTCCTTGTAACTCAGTGAACCTCTCTGAGTGTCCCTCAATGTGGAGAAACTTTTCATCTTTAACCTAGATGTTTTATCATCGGTGCTGTATAGATGGAGAAGTCTAGAGGCTATTGTAAAAATAAAACTGAAAACCAGAAGCAGGAAGCTTAAATCCAAAGCCTGAAAACATTAGAGAACTCTTGAATTCAGGGAACATTAAGCAATAGGAGCTCATCAAATGCCTTTATACTTACACTGAAACCAAGCTCCACCCAAGGGCCAACAAGTTCCAAAACAAGACATACCATGCAAATTCTCCAGCAACACAGGAACACTCCCCTGAGCTTCAATATACAGGCAGCTCAAAATTATCCCAAAACCTTTGATGTCTCCTAACCCATTACGGGTCACTCCACTGCACTCCAGAGAGAAGAAACCCAGCTCCACCCACCAAAACTCCAACACAAGCCTCCCTAACCAGGAAACCTTGACAAGCCACTGATAGAACCCCAGCCAAAGTGAGAAAGCTCCGTAATAAAGAGAACTCCACAAATTACCAGAATATAAAAAGGCCACCCCAAACACAGCAATATAACCAAGATGAAGAGACAGAGGAATGCTCAGCAGGTAAAGGAACAGGAGAGTTGCCCACCAAACCAAACAAAAGAGGAAGAAGTAGGGAATCTACCAGAGAAGGAATTCCAAATATTGATAGTGAAAATGATCCAAAATCTTGAAATCAAAATGGAAACACAGATAAATAGCCTAGAGACAAGGATTGAGAAGTTGCAAGAAAGGTTTAACAAGGACCTAGAAGAAATAAAAAAGAGTCAAAATATAATGAATAACGCAATAAATGAGATCAGAAACACTCTGGAGGCAACAAATAGTAGAATAACGGAGGCAGAAGATAGGATTAGTGAAATAGAAGATAGAATGGTAGAAATAAATGAATCAGAGAGAAAACAAGAAAAACGAATTAAAAGAAACGAGGACAATCTCAGAGACCTCCAGGACAATATGAAACGCTCCAACATTCGAATTATAGGAGTCCCAGAAGAAGAAGACAGAAAGAAAGATCATGAGAAAATCCTTGAGGAGATAATAGTTGAAAACTTCCCTAAAATGGGGAAGGAAATAATCACCCAAGTCCAAGAAACACAGAGAGTTCCAAATAGGATAAACCCAAGGCGAAACACCCCAAGACACATATTAATCAAATTAACAAAGATCAAACACAAAGAACAAATATTAAAAGTGGCAAGGGAAAAACAACAAATAACACACAAGGGGATTCCCATAAGGATAACAGCTTATCTTTCAATAGAAACTCTTCAGGCCAGGAGGGAATGGCAAGACATACTTAAAGTGATGAAAGACAATAACTTACAGCCTAGATTACTGTATCCAGCAAGGATCTCATTCAAATACGAAGGAGAATAAAAAGCTTTACAGACAAGCAAAAGCTGAGAGAATTCAGCACCACCAAACCAGTTCTCCAACAAATTCTAAAGGATATCCTCTAGACAGGAAACACGAAAAGGGTGTATAAACCCGAACCCAAAACAATAAAGTAAATGGTAACGGGATCATACTTATCAATAATCACCTTAAACGTAAATGGGTTGAACGCCCCAACCAAAAGACAAAGACTGGCCGAATGGATACAAAAACAAGACCCCTCTATATGCTGCTTACAAGAGACCCACCTCAAAACAAGGCACACATACAGACTGAAAGTGAAGGGCTGGAAAAAGATATACCACGCAAATAGAGACCAAAAGAAAGTAGGAGTGGCAATACTCATATCCGATAAAATAGACTTTAAAACAAAGGCTGTGAAAAGAGACAAAGAAGGCCACTACATAATGATCAAAGGAACAATCCAAGAAGAAGATATAACAATTATAAATATATATGCACCCAATATAGGAGCACCGCAATATGTAAGACAAATGCTAACAAGTATGAAAGGGGAAATCAACAATAACACAATAACAGTGGGAGACTTTAATACCCCACTCACACCTATGGACAGATCAATTAAACAGAAAATTAACAAAGAAACGCAAACTTTAAATGATACATTAGATCAGTTAGATCTAATTGAAATCTATAGGACATTTCACCCCAAAACAATGAATTTCACCTTTTTTTCAAGTGCTCATGGAACCTTCTCCAGGATAGATCACATCCTGGGCCATAAATCTAAACTTGATAAATTCAAAAACATCGAAATCATTCCAAGCATCTTTTCTGACCATAATGCATTAAGATTAGATCTCAATTACAGGAGAAAAACTATTAAAAATTCCAACATATGGAGCTTGAACAACACACTTCTGAATAACCAACAAATCACAGAAGAAATCAAAAAAGAAATCAAAATATGCATAGAAACTAATGAAAATGAAAACACAACAACCCAAAACCTGTGGGACACTATAAAAGCAGTGCTAAGAGGAAAGTTCATAGCAATACAGGCATACCTCAAGAAACAAGAAAAAAGTCAAATAAATAACCTAACTCTACAACTAAAGCAACTAGAAAAGGAAGAGTTGGAGAACCCCAGAGTTAGTAGAAGGAAAAAAATCTTAAAAATTAGGGCAGAAATAAATGCAAAAGAAACAAAAGAGACCATAGCAAAAATCAACAAAGCCAAAAGCTGGTTCTTTGAAAGGATAAATAAAATTGACAAACCATTAGCCAGACTCATCAAGAAGCAAAGAGAGAAAAATCAAATCAATAAAATTAGAAATGAAAATGGAGAGATCACAACAGACAACACAGAAATACAAAGGATCATAAGAGACTACTATCAGCAGTTGTATGCCAATAAAATGGACAACGTGGAAGAAATGGACAAATTCTTAGAAAAGTACAATTTTCCAAAACTGAACCAGGAAGAAATAGAAAATCTTAACAGACCCATCACAAGCATGGAAATTGAAACTGTAATCAGAAATCTTTCAGCAAACAAAAGCCCAGGTCCAGACGGCTTCACAGCTGAATTCTACCAAAAATTTCGAGAAGAGCTAACACCTATCCTCCTCAAACTCTTCCAGAAAATTGCAGAGGAAGGTAAACTTCCAAACTCATTCTATGAGGCCACCATCACCTTAATACCAAAACCTGACAAAGATGTCACAAAAAAAGAAAACTACAGGCCAATATCACTGATGAACATAGATGCAAAAATCCTCAACAAAATTCTAGCAATCAGAATCCAACAACACATTAAAAAGATCATACACCATGACCAAGTGGGCTTTATCCCAGGGATGCAAGGATTCTTCAATATCCGCAAATCAATCAATGTAATTCACCACATTAACAAATTGAAAAATAAAAACCATATGATTATCTCAATAGATGCAGAGAAGGCCTTTTACAAAATTCAACATCCATTTGTGATAAAAACTCTCCTGAAAGCAGGAATAGAAGGAACATACCTCAACATAATAAAAGCTATCTATGACAAACCCACAGCAAACATTATCCTCAATGGTGAAAAATTGAAACCATTTCCGCTAAAGTCAGGAACAAGACAAGGGTGTCCACTTTCACCACTACTATTCAACATAGTTCTGGAAGTTTTGGCCACAGCAATTAGAGCAGAAAAAGAAATAAAAGGAATCCAAATTGGAAAAGAAGAAGTAAAACTCTCACTGTTTGCAGATGACATGATCCTCTACATGGAAAACCCTAAAGACTCCACCAGAAAATTACTAGAGCTAATCAATGAATATAGTAAAGTTGCAGGATATAAAATCAACACACAGAAATCCCTTGCATTCCTATACACAAATAATGAGAAAGTAGAAAAAGAAATTAAGGAAACAATTCCATTCACCATTGCAACGAAAAGAATAAAATACTTAGGAATATATCTACCTAAAGAAACTAAAGACCTATATATAGAAAACTATAAAACACTGCTGAAAGAAATCAAAGAGGACACTAATAGATGGAGAAATATACCATGTTCATGGATCGGAAGAATCAATATAGTGAAAATGAGTATACTACCCAAAGCAATTTATAAATTCAATGCAATCCCTGTCAAGCTACCAGCCACATTTTTCACAGAACTAGAACAAATAATTTCAAGATTTGTATGGAAATACAAAAAACCTCGAATAGTCAAAGCAATCTTGAGAAAAAAAATGGAACTGGAGGAATCAACTTGCCTAACTTCAGGCTCTACTACAAAGCCACAGTCATCAAGACAGTATGGTACTGGCACAAAGACAGGCATATAGATTAATGGAACAAAATAGAGAGCCCAGAGATAAATCCACACACATATGGACACCTTATCTTTGACAAAGGAGGCAAGAATATACAATGGAGTAAAGACAATCTCTTTAACAAGTGGTGCTGAGAAAACTGGTCAACCACTTGTAAAAGAATGAAACTAGATCACTTTCTAACACCCCACACAAAAATAAACTCAAAATGGATTAAAGATCTAAATGTAAGACCAGAAACTATAAAACTCCTAGAGGAGAACATAGGCAAAACACTCTCAGACATAAATCACAGCAGGATCCTCTATGATCCACCTCTCAGAATTCTGGAAATAAAAGCAAAAATAAACAAATTGGATATAATTAAAATTAAAAGCTTCTGCACAACAAAGGAAAATATAAGCAAGGTGAAAAGACAGCCTTCTGAATGGGAGAAAATAATAGCAAATGAAGCAACTGACAAACAACTAATCTCAAAAATATACAAACAACTTCTGCAGCTCAATTCCAGAAAAATAAACGACCCAATCAAAAAATGGGCCAAAGAACTAAATAGACATTTCTCCAAAGAAGACATACGGATGGCTAACAAACACATGAAAAGATGCTCAACATCACTCATTATTAGAGAAATGCAAATCAAAACCACAATGAGGTACCACTTCACACCAGTCAGAATGGCTGCGATCCAAAAATCTGCAAGCAATAAATGCTGGAGAGGGTGTGGAGAAAAGGGAACCCTCCTACACTGTTGGTGGGAATGCAAACTAGTACAGCCACTATGGAGAACAGTGTGGAGATTCCTTAAAAAATTGCAAATAGAACTACCTTATGACCCAGCAATCCCACTGCTGGGCATACACACCGAGGAAACCAGAATTGAAAGAGACACATGTACCCCAATGTTCATCACAGCACTATTTATAATAGCTAGGACATGGAAACAACCTAGATGTCCATCAGCAGATGAATGGATAAGAAAGCTGTGGTACATATACACAATGGAGTATTACTCAGCCGTTAAAAAGAATTCATTTTAATCAGTTCTGATGAGATGGATGAAACTGGAGCTGATTATACAATATATATGTATACTAACACATATATATGGAATACAGTATACTACACACAGTGTAGTATACTAACACATATATATGGAATTTAGGAAGATGGCAATGACGACGCTGTATGCAAGACAGGGAAAGAGACACAGATGTGTATAATGGACTTTTGGACTCAGAGGGAGGGAGAGGGTGGGATGATTTGGGAGAATGACATTCTAACATGTATACTATCATGTAAGAATTGAATCGCCAGTCTATGTCTGATGCAGGATACAGCATGCTTGGAGCTGGTGCATGGGGATGACCCACAGAGATGTTATGGGGAGGGAGGTGGGAGGGGGGTTCATGTTTGGGAACGCATGTAAGAATTAAAGATTTTAAAATTTAAAAAATAAAAAAAATAAATAAAATTAGAAAAAAAAAAAAAAAAAACACTATGTGTTGAAAGGTGGAGAAGTATCAATGTACCAGTCACATGAATGAAAAACTGTATTGTATATTCCACCCTAGAGGCTGATTCCAATGTCTGCAATTTCGGGAATTGTCTGACTGCAATTGTTTGTGAGATATTAATGTAGACTATTCCTAAACTCATTCAGTCTAAAGGTCAAAGAGAAATATTAATTATTGTTATTTTAAGTCTGTAAATTTTCATCAGGTTTGTTACTAAGAAATAGATAACTAAAACAGAGGCCTGTTCCTGTTAAAAAGTAACTTGAAACTTTGATAAACTATTCAGACTAACACAGTTTAGTTCAGTCTCTCAGTCATGTCTGACTATTTGCAACCTCATGGACCACAGCACGTCAGGCTTCCCTGTCTATCACAAACTCCAGGAGCTTGCTCAAAATCATGTTCATCGAGTTGTGATGCCATCCAATCATTTCATCCTCTGTTATCCCCTTCTCCTCCTGCCTTCAATCTTTCCCAGCATAAGGGTCTTTTCTAAGGAGTCAGTTCTTCACATCAGGTGGCCAAAGTTTTGGAGCTCCAGCTTCAGCATCAGTCCTTCCAATGAATATTTAGGACAGATTTCCTCTGGGATGGACTGGTTTGATCTCCTTATAGTCCAAAGGATTCTCAAGAGTCTTCTCCAACACTAATTCTTCAGTGCTCAGCTTTATGATCCAACTCTCGCATCCATACATGACTGCTGGGAAAATTTTAGCTTTGTCTAGATGGATCATTGTTAGCAAATTAATGTCTATGCTTTTTAACATGCTTTTTAGGTTGATCATAGCTTTTCTTCCAAGGGGCAAGCATTTTTAAATTTCATGGCTGCAGTCACCATCTGCAGTGATTTTGGAGCTCAAGAAAATAAAGCTCATGTGTTTGTATTTGCTATAATACACGACCCATAGACAGTCTTACCCTGAGGGGAGAAGGGAAAATCCATTGAAAAGTAGAAAATTATGTCAGGTATAACAAAGGACAAGATGACAACACTTAAAAATAGTGTTAGTGGCAACAGAAGACATCCTTTTAGTTGAGACAAACTTAAGGCATAGAATAATCAAATGTGGGAATGAGGAATATATAAAGCTTTAAAAAGACTAGCAATGGAAATTCCAGGGACTGGCCAATAAGACTAATGAATTTTCCTAATGTCATTCCCCAAAAAAAGCAGTCTTTTTTTAAAGGATATTGGCTGTTATTTCTAGATGTAGCTTGGTAGAAATAAAAGAAAAAAAAAATGTTGGGTAACAGAGCAGTGCAAATATTCTTGAAAGTGAAATTTGCTCAGTCGTTTCCAACTCCTTGTGACCCCATGGACTATACAGTCCATGGAATTCTCCAGGCCAGCTTAATGCAGTGGGTAGCCTTTCCCTTCTCCAGGGTATCTTCCCAACCCAGGGATCAACCCCAGGTCTCTTGCATTGCAGGTGGGTTCTTTACCAGCTGGGCCACCAAGGAAGCCCAAGAATACTGGAATGGGTAGCTTATCCCTTCTTCAGCAGATCTTCTCAGCTCAAGAGTTGAACCAGGGTCTCCTGCATTGCAAACAGATTCTTTACAAACTGAGCTATCAGGGAAGTCCTGCAGATATTTTTACCCTCAGAAAAATGTGGTTGGTCAGGAGCAGTGGTGCTATATTGAAGATGGAAGAGTAGCCCTCTGCCAAAAAAAAAAAAAAAAAGATATCACATTACATACAATTTGCTCTTGCAACTCCTAAGGCCTACCTGTATATTTTACAACTCATTAAATTTTACTCTTGCAGAAAACTTACAAAAGAGTCTAAATCTTAGTTTTTCTAAGAATATTTTAGCCAGGAATATTCTCAGGTATGCAGTAAGCTATATTTAAACATCTATTTCTACTTTATTGACTATGTCAAAACCTTTGAATGTATGGATCAAAATAAACTGTGGAAAATTCTGAAAGAGATGGGAATACCAGACCACCTGACCTGCCTCTTGAGAAACCTCTATGCAGGTCAGGAAGCAACAGTTAGAGCTGGACATGGAACAACTGACTGGTTCCAAAGAGGAAAAGGAGTACGTCAAGGCTGTATATTGTCACCCTGCTTATTCAACTTATATGCAGAGTGCATCATGAGAAATGCTGGGCTGGAAGAAGCAAAACATGGAATCAAGATTGCTGGGAGAAATATCAATAACCTCAGATATGCAGATGAAACCACCCTTATGGCAGAAAGTGAAGAGAAACTAAAAAGCCTCTTGATGAAAGTGAAAGTGGAGAGTGAAAAAGTTGGCTTAAAGCCCAACATTCAGAAAACGAAGATCATGGCATCTGGTTCCATCACTTCATGGGAAATAGATGGGGAAACAGTGGAAACAGTGTTAGGCTTTATTTTGGGGGGCTCTAAAATAACTCCAGATGGTGACTGCAGCCATGAAATTAAAAGACACTTACTCCTTGGAAGAAAAGTTATGACCAACCTAGATAGCATATTCAAAAGCAGAGACATTACTTTGCCAACAAAGGTCCATCTAGTCAAGGCTATGGTTTTTCCAGTGGTCATGTATGGATGTGAGAGTTGGACTGTGAAGAAAGCTGATAGCCAAAGAATTGATGCTTTTGAACTGTGCTATTGGAGAAGACTCTTGAGAGTCTCTTGGACTGCAAGGAGATCCAACCAGCCCATTCTGAAAGAGATCAGCCCTGGGATTTCTTTGGAGGAAATGATGCTGAAGCTGAAGCTCCAGTTCTCTGGCCATCTCATGAGAAGAGTTGACTCATTGGAAAAGACTCTGATGATGGGGGGGATTGGGCGTAGGAGGAAACGGGGATGACAGAGGATGAGATGGCTGGATGGCGTCACTGACTCCATGGACATGAGTCTGAGTGAACTCCAGGGTTTGGTGATGGACAGGGAGACCTGGAGTGCTGCGATTCATGGGGTCAAAAAGAGTTGGACGCGACTGAGTGACTGAACTAACTAACTAACTAACTAACTAAACATCCTTCAAGGTAGATGGCATCTTTATTTACCCTGTGAGAATTTCCCAAATTTGCCCTATTTCTTGAAAAAAAAAAAAATTACCAATGATTTGTCTCCTTCCCAAGGAAATGGCAACCCCCTCCAGTGTTCTTGCCTGGAGAATCTCAGGGACGGGAGGCCTGCTGGGCTGCCATCTCTGGGGTCGCACAAAGTTGGACACGACTGAAGTGACTTAGCAGCAGCAGCAGCATTGCCATCAATATGTGTACTGCCATTGACTTTTGTAATTATTCCCTTTATAGTGGAAGGGAATGAGTCCTTGTGGTCTATGGGTATCACACAAATAATACAAAATACTATATCTTGCAATAATAGCTACATTTACTCAACAGATATTAAATAGATTCACAAAGACAAATTTCGTTAATTTTCAGAAGTCTATGAAGTAAGTATAAAAGCACCATGTTATTTGCACTTATCAGTAGTAGTGTATTGTTTACAGTATTGTTTGCAACTAAAATAATAATGGTAATAGTAACAAGTAGCTTGTCCAAAGATACAGATGTTGACTGTGTTAGGATTGAAATCCAAACTATCTAACTCCTTCCTTTCACTGGTGGCTCAGACAGTAAAAAATTCACCTGCAGTGCAGGAAACCCGAGTCTTACCCCTAAGTCAGGAAGATCCCCTGGAGAAGGAAATGGCAACCCACCCCAGCATTCTTGCCTGGGAAATTCCATGAACAGAGGATCCTGGCTGGCTCCTCCACGGGTTCACAGAGAGTTGAACACAACTGAGGGACTAATACACTTCATGTAACTCTAGAATACACTAAGTGTAACAATAGAAGGTCAGAGCATTGGCCTTGTATGTGCTAAAGACACATAAAATCTTGAGGGAACTTAGCAAATATTCGTATGAGATTTTGAAATGTCCCATCAATAAGCTCTTCATCACTTAATAGTTTATAAAAGGATACAATTCTGTAGCCATATATGTGACCTCGATTCAACTTACAAAGCAAAAAAATATAAGTAGAAGGAAGCAAAAAGAGGAAAGAGGAGAACTTACTACTTTATGTACATAGGTTTAATGTGTAAATTTCAGAAACTACATTAAACGTCACATTCAATTAAATTTGAGGCATTTTGTACAGTTTCCCATTTAATATCTGTATAATACTTGTTCTTTTGTTTAAATTTTACATTGAATACTGAGGGATATTGTAGGGAAAGAGAAAATTAGCTAAGATGGCATGGTCAGGCTCTCCCACTCCATGGCCTGTAGCTCTTGCCCCACGTTTTGTAAATAGTGCTTATGTAACAGCTAAGCTCACTTACAGCACTGTGCATGTGCATCATGAGGTACTCGCTTGGTCAAGGGCTAATTTGTGAGGTATGCCTGTATGAGCTCAACCTGGAAAAGCCCTGAAAGTTTGTGTGTGGTTATGTTGTGTTATGTTATGTCTGCTGCTAAAGCTGCTGTGCCAGCTAGGAGAGAATGAATATGTTTGCAGTTCCTAAGGCTCCTCACATTTTCTTTCAGCCTCTTAGCTGGCACCTTGCCTATCATGGGTTCAGTGAACAGTAAAGACAGTGTGATACACCGAGACAATTGTTGTCACTAACAGGATTAGCGATAGCTATTATTTCTTTTTACTAACCTCTGAAATGTTGTTTACTTTTGATGTCACATCTTGGTTTTGATGTCAAAGCTTACATTTAATGCTGTATTTGAAATGTAGGACTACTATCAGGGCTGGTTTCCTGGACACAAAGCACGTGTAGTCACATAAGACCCTATGTGTAAAATTGCCCCAGTCTTGATTAGACATTCTGATGTCGCTGCCTTAAAATGATTAATAAGAATGAATACAGAGACAACTATTTTCATTTTGCAATAGGCAGCACAACTGAAACAGTTGTGACTATAATGTTTGGCATAATTATTGATGTATGATTTAGTATGTCAGGATTTGTATTCAAATGTTATGATTTATTGTATAGTCTACTTGTGTCCTTAGCTTCAGTTTGCATTAACTCCTTTCTGGATTCAGTGGCCTGGAAGTTATCACATACTAAAAGGAAGGTGTTTATCACATTCCAGCTTCCTTGCAGATCACCATACATATCACACTCTTCAGATGAAACTGACTAGTTCAACAGATGGAACTACTAATTTGAAGGCAACAAACATACAATATTTCTCACTGTCCCTCATTATAGGAGACAAATCTCATTTTAGACCCAAGTGTAACTCCATCCCACACAGACCCAATGTTATCTGACATTTATTATGTCAAACTATTTACATCAGAAATGCTACGTTATGAAAATAAGGCTACAGAATATTTTATTTATGCTGAGATATTAATCATGCAACTTTAAACCTCCTACATTACCCTCTCTATGTGCTCTTCATTCTGTTTCTTTACCTTATATTCTTCCTGCTCTTTAGTTTTGGACATTTGAGAAATTTAAAGTAATATATTACATCAGCATTTGTAACAACATTTTGCCAAAGTATACATGATAACCTATAACAGAAGGAATATCACATATTGTAAAAGAGCTAAATTTTTAAAGTAGTGACTATAAAAACAGCAGTGAAATCTCTGGTGAAACTCGTTTAATGAAATTTTAAAACATAACATTTCCTAATTTTTTTAATGATTTTTTTCTGAAATAGATATTTGAACTTTTGGAAAATAATGTGTGTTTTTAGCTACAATGTTGACAACAGAAGTTGCAAATCATGGAAATGTTCAATAGGCCTATCTCCTATGCTGGGAGGGATTGGGGAAGGAAGAGAAGGGGACTACAGAGGATGATATGGCTGGGTGGCATCACTGACTCGATGAATGTGAATCTGAGTGAACTCCAGGAGTTGATGATGGACAGGGAGGCCTGGCGTGCTGCGATTCATGGGCTCGCAAAGAGTCGGACACGACTGAGAAACTGAATTGAACCGAACTGACTATCTATTGATATTTTATTTTTTTTTCCTTCCATCCTTCCTTCTTTTCCTCTGTTTTAATGATATTTTTGCTTCTGTTTCTTGAAGAAAAAATGAACAGCTTTGAGGAGGATTATCATAAGATGATTTGTGTTTCTCATGTCTGTCTTTACAGAGACATCCAATTTTTATTAAGATATTTAATGATTGAAGTAAAATTCATAACAATAAGTAAAATTAGGAGACAGAAGGGAGTTAACTCCATATGAATTCAGAGAACAAAATAATATCGTATTTATCTACATGTCCATTTTTATATCATTATCATACTGTTTTGATGGAAAATAATAGAAATCTAAAAGTAAAACCATTTAAGTTATCCAACTTGAATATTATTCAAACTTCATTTAGTTCTCCTAAGTCTCCATGAGTTTCTACATAGATTTTAGAATTTGCTTGCCAGTTTTGAAAACAAAACATAATGGCATTATAAGCTTTATTTGGGAGGATTTGAGCTATTTCAAATCCTGGAAGATGATGCTGTGGAAATGCTGCACTCAATATGCCAGCAAATTTTAAAACCTCCGCAGTGGCCACAGGACTGCAAAAGGTCAGTTTTCATTCCAATCCCAAAGAAAGGCAATGCCAAAAAATGCTCAAACTGTGGCACAGTTGCACTCATCTCACACACTAGTAAAGCAATGCTCAAAATTCTCCAAGCCAAGCGTCAGCAATATGTGAACTATGAACTTCCAGATGTTCAAGCTGGTTTTAGAAAAGGCAGAGGAACCAGACATTAAATTGCCAAGATGTGCTGGATCATCGAAAAAGCAAGAGAGCTCCCGAAAAACATCTATTTCTGCTTTACTGACTATGCCAAAGCCTTTGACTGTGCGGATCACAATAAACTGTGGAAAATTCTGAAAAAGATGGGAATACCAGACCACCTGATCTGCCTCTTGAGAAACCTATATGCAGATAAGGAAACAAAAGTTAGAACTGGACATGGAACAACAGACTGGTTCCAAATAGGAAAAGGAGCACATCAAGGCTGTATATTGTCACCCTGCTTATTTAACTTATATGCAGAGTACATCATAAGAAATGCTGGGCTGGGAGAAGCACAAGCTGGAATCAAGATTGCTAGGAGATATATCAATAACCCCAGATATGCAGATGACATCACCTTTCTGACAGAAAGTGAAGAGGAACTATAAAACCTCTTCATGAAAGTGAAAGAGGAGAGTGAAAAAGCTGGCTTAAAGCTCAAAATTCACAAAATGAAGATCATGGCATCTGGTCCCATTACTTCACGGGAAATAGATGGGGAAACAGTGGAAACAGTGTAAGACTTTATTTTTTTTTGAGCTCCAAAATCAATGCAGATGGTGATTGCAGCCATGAATTTAAAAGATGCTTACTCATTGGAAGGAAAGTTATGACCAAACTAGATAGCATATTGAAAAGCAGAGACATTGCTTTGCCAACAAAGGTTCATTTAGTCAAGGCTATGGTTTTTCCAGTGGTCATGTATGGATGTGAGAGTTGGACTGTGAAGAAAGCTGAGTGCTGAAGAATTGATGCTTTTGAACTGTGGTGTTGGAGAAGACTGTTGAGAGTCCCTTGGACTGCAAGAAGATACAACCAGTCCATTCTAAAGGAGATCAGTCCTGGATGTTCTTTGGAAGGAATGATGCTAAAGCTGAAACTCCTGTACTTTGGTCACCTCATGCGAAGAGTTGACTCATTGAGGGATTGGGGGCAGGAGGAGAAAGAGACGACAGAGGATGAGATGGCTGGATGGCATCACTGAGTCGATGGACATGAGTTTGGATGAACTCCAGGAATTGGTGATGGACAGGGAGGCCTAGCGTGCTGCATTTCATGTGGTCGCAAAGAGTTGGACACGACTGAGCAACTGAACTGAAGCTCTTAAGAATACTGAGTGTTTGAATACATAAATGTGATATTTGTCCTATTTACATAGGTCTTCTAAGTGTTCTAATTTTCAATGAATATAATTTATGCAAAGTTAATTAAAATTATGGTGGTGTTTTATGGGTTCTTTGCCATTGTAACATTATTTTTAAATATTTTCATTTTCTAATTATTCATTGCTACTATTTAATAATATAATTATTTTATATATATCAATCTTGTATCTTGCAACCTTGATATTCTCACTCAATTTTAGGGTTTTGTGCATGTGAGTGTATATGTAAGTGGCTTTTTCCTTTTGCATATTGTATAAAATCATTTATATGTAAGATCATGTTATCTGTTAATAAAGACTCTCTTGATTTTTTAGGTCAGCTGTTTTTATATCTTTCAATTTCCTTTGTAATTTCTTACTGAGGATCCTGGTATGTGACTAGTCCTTTATCTGTTTCTCTATTCTTAATTCTCTTTGTCTTTTGTGATTTAATGTCCTTATGTTTATTCTATTTCTATTTCTTCCGGCTACTTGGATGTTTAAATGTATATTTTTCATCAAATATCAGAGTATTTCAGCTATTACTTCTTCAATTATTCTGTGTGCTGCCTCTATCTTTTTCTTCTGGAACTCCCATGTGTATGCTGGTCCATTTTTGATCTCCTATATGTCAGAGACCCAGGTTCAATCCCTGGGTCAGGAAGATCCTCTGGAGAAGGAAATGGCAACCCACTCCACTACTCTTGCCTGGAAAATCCCATGGACAGAGGAGCGTGGTAGGCTACAGTCCATGGGGTCGCAAAGAGTTGGACACGACTGAGCGACTTCACTCACTCACTTTTGATGTCCTATAGCTCACTTAAATTCTTTACTATTCTCCATTCTTCTTTTCTTCCTGAAGTTTACCCTCAGCTCTTCATAAATGGTGGATAAGAATACTATGGCTAAGAAAACTGTGCTTAAAGAAGTAAAAGAAGGTTTGAAAGTAGCTCAAAATTAGAAAACATCAGTAAAAGATATAGAAATTTTAGAGAACCAAAGGTGAGCATACTCTAAGAAACAAGGACTTCAGTGGCAATGCATGGCAAGGCATTCGATTTCTTCAAAAGAAAAAAAAATGTAGGGAAAAGTCGCTGGACAACCCCCATTATGGTATTGGGTGGTGAGGACTTTGGGAGATAACTAGAATGAAGGTGGAGACTTATTAATGATTTTCATGCCTTTATAAAAGTGACCTTACAGAACTCTCCCATCTTTCTACCATATAAAAGAACATTGAGAAGGCAGCCATTTATGAACAAGGTACTGGGTACTCACCAGATACCAGATTTGTTGGTGCCTTGATTTTGGATTTTTTTTCAGACTCTGGAAGATTAATAAATTCAATCAAATTTCTTAGAAGCCACACAATCTATTGTGGTTTGTTATAGTAGCCTAAACAGATTAAGACAGGATTGGTACTAAGATGTACGATGTTCTTTCTAAAAAACAAGTATCTAAAAAATGGAAGCAGCTTTGGAACTGGGTGATGAACAGAATTTGGAAGCATCGATCCATACTAGAAAAAGCATACATGGTTGTGAATGAACTATTAAGGGTGATTATGATGAGATCCCAAGAAAAAAAGAGGAATACTGAAGAGAGTGCCTCAATCTTGTTAGTGAATACCTAAGTAATCTTGAACATAGCCCGGGTAGAGATGTGGATGATAAAGCCCATTCTGATGATCTTATGTGTGACATGAAGAAAATGTTATTGGAAAACAGAGGAAAGGTCATCTTATTATGAAGTGGAAATGGACTTGGAGTTGTGTTTGTGTATTCATATTTTGGGTAGAGCTTGTCAGCTGTGAAATCAGATATAACAATTTCTAAGCAAGTGTTGAAGGAATAGTCTGTGTTTTTTGTTTTGTTTTGTTTTCTGATGGCTTATTATAAAATATAAGGAAAAAGAAATAATTTTGAAGACAGAATTGTTAATTAAGAAGAAAGCAGAACTGAAAATTTTGGAAAATTCTTAACTTATCCATAGTGAAAAGAATAGGAAAACTTGTTTGGGAAAAAATAGTAAAGGTGTAGCCAGGGACCATTTGATAAGGAAATTAGTATGAATCAGCCTAGGATCTACCTCCAAAGGCAATAGAAAAATGACTAACAAGGTAATCTTAGATATCACTAGGACTGCCTCTCCCATCGCAGGCCCAGAGTACAGATGCCTTGGGGACAAGGTTACCTCTACAGGGCCAAGGCCCCTCAGAGCTGTGGGGACAGGGCCCAAGCAGAGGATTGTCATGGGAACAGGGTCGTGCAGAGCCTTGATGGCCCAAATCTGTGAAATGGAGCTTCAAAGAAGGGAACCTCTGCTCCAGTGAGTTCCAGAAAGTATACACTTGACATAGAAAGGCACAACCTCTGCCTCTCAGCATGCAGGGCAGAGAATGCTTAATGAGCCAAAGGATTATTCTCAAGTGCCATCATCTCATGGAGTTTGTCTTACAGTTTGGGCTTGGAATCTGTTACCTCTTTCTTTCTTTATTTCTTTTTCCCCTTAGTTTTCCCTGTTGGAATCAGAATGTTTATCCTTTGCCTGTGCTACCATAATATTTTCTTAGCACATAAGTTGTCTGATTTTACAGATTCACAGCTGCAAAGCAATTTTTCAGGATGAATCATATCTGAGTCTTACCAGTATCTGTTCTAGATGAGATTTAAAGGGCTTCCCTTGTGGCTCATCTGGTAAAGAATCTGCTTGCAATTTGATCCCTGGAATTGGAAGAGTCCGTGGAGAAGGGAAAGGCTACCCACTCTGGTAGTCTGACCTGGAAAATTCTATGGACTCTATGGTACATGGGTTTGCAAAGAGTCAGATGCGACTTTCACTTGAGATTTTAGATTTAGATTCTAAAGTTGATACTAGAACCATTTAGGACATTTGGGCATATTGCTGCTGCTGCTGCTAAGTCGCTTCAGTCGTGTCCGACTCTGTGTGACCCCACAGAAGGCAGCCCACCAAGCTCCCCCGTCCCTGGGATTCTGCAGGCAAGAACACTGGAGTGGGTTGCCAGTTCCTTCTAGGATGAAGTAAATGAATTTCACATGCAAGAAGGACGTGGATTTGGATAGGGTTGAATAGAATACTGTTGCCTCAATGTTTGTGTCCCCCTCAATTCATATGCTGAAATCCTAACCTTAATGTGATAGTATTAGAATGCAGGACCTTTGGAAGATGTTTGGATTATTAGGGTGGAGTTCCCATGAATGGAATTAGTGACTTTATAGAAGGTCTGAGAGACTGCTCCCTTGCCTTTTACATCACATGAGGTTATGGGGAAAAGACAGCTGTCTGTGTATCAGGAAGCAGGATCTCTCACCAGACACTGAATCTGTCTGCACTTTGATCTTAGACTTCTTGGTCTCCAGAACTTTGAAATACATCTTTGTTGTTTATAAGCCACACAGTCTATAATATATCATTATAATGGCATTCACAGAACAAGATATATATACCACTTAGAAAGATGGTAATGATAACCCTGTATGCGAGACAGCAAAAGAAAAGAACAGACTTTTGGACTCTGTGGGAGAGGGAGAGGGTGGGATGATTTGGGAGAATGGCACTGAAACATGTATACTATCATGTAAGAAACGAATCACTAGTCTAGGTTCGATACAAGATACAGGATGCTTGGGGCTGGTGCACTGGGATGACCCAGAGAGGTGATATGGGGAGGGTGGTGGGAGAGGGGTTCAGGTTGGGAACTCATGTACACCTGTGGTGGATTCATGTCAATGCATGGCAAAACCAATGCAGTACTATAAAGTAAAAGAATAAAAAATAAAAACATGTATCACTATGTTTTAAGTGTATCTTTGAAGAAAATTGACATAAAGGCATTGACGTCTTCAGTGATTTTATTGTAATTGAAATGTATTTTATATTTAGCCACATATTTATAATTACAGTGTTTTTCAACTAGCTACAACATTCTTTATTTCCATCTGATATTAGTCTCTCTATGTGGAAAACTTTTTAAAAACATTTATTTTAGTACATATTCTTATCAATATATATTCTTATCTTTTTCTTCCTTTTTATCATTAGTAGCCTTCATCTTGACTTATTACTGAATAAGTTTATATATTCAGTAATAAAATTCTAGTTTAAGAGTTCATATTTTACTTTCAGAAATTTAGAGATGTCATTTCACTGTCAGTTTCTTCCATTATTTTGCTTTTTTGTTTGTGCAATGTTTTTCCCCTCTCTCAAGGCCTCTTTAAGATTTTCTCTTTATCTCAGATTTCCAGAAATGTAATTATGATATTCCTTGGTATAATTGTGATTATTATATTTTTTCTTTTCTTTTTCTTTACTTCCATCTGTCTCTATGTTCTTCTGTCTTTCTTAAATCTTCCTTTGGGTGCTTTGAGTTGTCCGTATATGTAGGTATTTATCTTACTTTAAATTTGACAGTTTTTTGGCTAATTTTTCAAATATTTTTCTTACCTGAACTTTATATTCTTTTGGAATTCCAGTTATTAAAAATACTACATAATTTGATGTAGCTCAATAGTTCAATAAGTTTCTGTGCAATTTTTGTCTGTGCTTTAGCTTTAATAATTGTTTTTATGTTCTGTTCTCATTTATTTTATCTTACATAATCATAATCAATTTTTAATTTATGTTAAACACTTCAATGAAGAAGTCAGTTTGATTTTTATATTACTAAGTTTTCTCCTCATTATGTTCTTTTTTTTTCTTTTCCTCATTAAACAAAGCTGGTTTAATGATATTACTGACTCCATTGTCTCTCTCATGACTGTATTTATTGCTGTTACATAAAATGTTTTTAATATTTTTAATATATTTTAAAATGATGTTATTATATTTTGCTAATGGTTTTACTGGATGATATCTGTGTTACCAAGTGTCCATTTTGATGAATGAACAATTTACCCTTCAGGTTTCATTGTATATAGAACAAAGATAAAGAAACAGACAATAGGGGATATTTATTTCTTTCATTTTATAAGAAAATAAATTACTAGTTATAAATGAATGGATCATGAATAAAAGGTAAACATTATTTTTCTCTAGCTGTCTGGTTAAAAAAATCAACAGTAGGAGTGCATAAGAATTGATGCTTTAGAATTTTGGTGCTGGAGAACAGTCTTGAGAGTCCCTTAGACAGCAAGGACATCAAACCAGTCAATCCTAAAGGAAATCAACCCTGAATACTCATTGGAAGGACTGATGCTAAAGCTGAAGCTCCAATACTTTGTCCACATGATGCGAAGAGACAACTCATTAGAAAAGACCCTGATGCTGGGAAAGACTGAAGGCAGGAGAAGAGGAGGGCAACAGAGGATGAGATGGTTGGATGAGATCACCGACTCAATAGACATGAATTTGAGCAAACTCCATGAAGGACAGGGAAGTTTGGTGTGCTGTAGTCCATGGGGTCAGAAAGAGTCGGACCTGATTTAGTGACTGAACAGCAACAACAAAAAACCTATTTTTCCTTGATGTGTTAAAATTAAAGTAAGAATGAAATACATTTCAGTAAGATATTCACCATTTATAGTTTCTCAAATCTTCAGTACAGAAGGAAATCACAATACATCATTTAAGATGAACTGCAGTGAAAACTGAAAATCATAAAGATGCAAAGACAACACATGTTTGCTTTTGTCCCAGCAGTTTATGGCAATTTTCTGAGTTGCCTCTGGAAAGGATATTTTCGATCATATATTCACTTGTTAATTTGGGGGGTGGATAAATCCAATTAATATATTTTAAAAAGTTTCCTTACTTGAATTTTAATCATCTTATTTCATGGGAGCTGTATGGTATTTGTCAAATTTAATATTATAAATACTTTGTTAAAGTAAATGCAAGTAAAATGTTTATAGTAATCACTTCCTTTGGTACTCATCCTAGCTCAGATGGCAAAGAACCTGACTATAGATGGACTTTCTGAAGTAGTTCTTGTAACCTGTCATATTATTATCTGATTTGTTTGTTTCCTTATATAATTATTTCTTTTCAAAGCTGGCTTGCACTAGCAATCTTCACATCTATGATTATCACTACAATGATACATTTTGTTCATTGTTTTCCTGAGTATAATCAGCACATGCACCATTGCCATACTGAAAAATCTTAAATACGCCCTTCCTACATAGTGCAAGGTGGTAATTTTTCTCCCTCTTTTTATCATATTAAGAATTTCACAATACCAGAGGTGATTTCTTCTGCTTTCTTCATAAATGTACCAGACAATGGTGGTTTTCACCAGAGGGTTTGGAAATTATTTATATGAAGCGACAGATCTGTATATTCAAGTGTGTATTTGATTAATTACTTTATGCTGAAAGTATTTAAATGTCTGTATAAAGTAAATGTTCCCAAGCAAATATAATATTTTATCATATTTTTCCTCAAGGATATGTAATAATGAGAAAAAGCATCAGCAATTAGACAGAGCTATCACTAAAAGACACAAGCAACATTGTAAGGGAATAAACTGAAAATTTCCAGGACTAAAAACCAATAAGAAAAATTTTAAAATTAATGATGAAAGGAAAATTAAGAGTCCATTTAAACAATCGTTCTTAGCATCTCTTTTATTCTTACTGTATTTGAGGCCTTTGCTAACCATTATACCTGTATTAATCAATTTATTACTCATCAGATTATTTAGATAGTAACTATAGATCCTATTAGGCAAGAAAACTGTGGTTCATGGAATGACTATCAGTTCAACATGACAAGTCAATAAATGGAGAATACAGGATTCAAATCTAGGCCATCTGACCCAGAGATCCTGTTCTCATTACATCATTGCACTGACTAGTCTATAAGTATGAACAAAGATGTGAAAAATGCTGAATGAATTATGAAAAATAATAACTAAAATATTTAAATACTGATCAATATTATTATAATAAGTATCTGACAAAACAACATACTTTGTGTAATAAACAGTCAAAAAACACACAAACTACAAAGCTACCAGAGAAGAACCCATTAAATTTAGAAATAAATATACAGAAATTATTTAAAGTAAATTCACTGACAGATTTTTGATCCAATTTTAATTGTCCTGAAATTATTTCTCAATTTAACATATTTTCAAAGAAAGTTATTTTCTACATACATTATTTAAGTTTATAAGCTATATAAAAGATAACAAGCAAGTGTAAATTGGTGATCACTTTTCTGTAAAGTTCATGGCAGATAGATGGGGAAACAGTGGAAATAGTGGCTGACTTTATTTTTCTGGGCTCCAAAATCATGGCAGATGGTGATTGCAGCCATGAAATTAAAAGACGCTTACTCCTTGGAAGGAAAGTTATGACCAACATAGACAGCATATTAAAAAGCAGAGACATTACTTTGCCAACAAAGGTCCATCTAGTCAAGGCTATGGTTTTTCCAGTAGTCATGTATGGATGTGAGAGCTGGACTATAAAGAAAGCTGAGCGCCAAAGAATTGATGCTTTTGAACCGTGGTGTTGGAGAAGACTCTTGAGAGTCCCTTGGACTGCAAGGATATCCAACCAGTCCATCCTAAAGGAGATCAGTCCTGGGTGTTCGTTGGAAGGACTGATGTTGAGGCTGAAATTCCAACACTTTGGCCACCTGATTTGAAAAAGACCCTAATGCTGGGAAAGATTGAGGGCAGGAGGAGAAGGGGATGACAGAGAATGATATAGTTGGATGGCATCATCAACTTGATGGACATCGGTTTGCATGAACTCTGGGAGTTGGTGACGGACAGGGAGGCCTGGTGTGCTGCTTTTCATGGAGCCACAAAGAGTCAGACATGACTGAGAGACTGAACTGAACTGCTCAGTCATGTTTGATTATTTGTGACCCTATGGATTACTGTAGCTCGTTAGGCTCCTCTGCCTGTTCAGGCAAGAATACTGGAGAGAGTTGTCATTTCCTACTGCAGGAAATCTTCCCAATGCAATGAATGAATACACATCTCTTGCTTCTCTTCCATTGGCAGACAGAATCTTTACCTCTGGGACACTGACTATATATTTACAATAAGCTAGATTTGGGCTTCCCTTGTAGCTCAGTCACTCACTACAAAATCACTGTAGATAGTGCCTGCAGCCATGAAATTAAAATAAGCTTGCCCCTTGGAAGAAAAGCTATGATCAACCTAGATAGCATATTAAAAAACAGAGACATTATTTTGCCAACAAAGGTCTGTCTAATCATAGCTATGGTTTTTCCATTTGTCATGTACAGATGTGAGAATTTAACTATAAATAAAGCTGAGTGCTGAAGAATTGATGCTTTCGAACTGTGGTGTTGGAGAAGACTCTTGAGAGTTCCTTGGACTGCAAGGAGATCCAACCAGTCCATCCTATAGGAAATCAGTCCTGAATATTCATTGGAAGGACTGATACTGAAGCTGAAACTCCAATACTTTGGTGACCTGATACAAAAACTGATTCATTGAAAAAGACCCTGGTGCTGGGAAAGATTGAAGGCACGAGGAGAGGAAGACAACAGAGGATGAGATGGTGGGATGTCATCACTGACTCAATGGACATGAGTTTGAGTAATCTGTAGGAGTTGGTGATGGACAAGTAAGCCTGGTGTGCTGCAGTCCATGGTGCTGCAAATAGCAGGATTCAGCTAGTGGTGACTGAACAACAAATAGGGGAAAGATCAAGATATTGACCATTGTGATAATATGCATGGATTTTGAGGACATTATGCTAAATGAAATGTCAGACAGAGAAAGACAAATACTGTACTATATCATTTATTTATATGTGGGATGTAAAGAAGCTTAACATAAAAACAGTAAAATGATGATTACCAGAGGGTGAGGTTTGAGGGAACTGAGAAGATATATTTTAAAGTTACACTTGTAAAAAGTAGATGAATAAGTCTGGTAGATCTAATGCATAACATAGACAACAATAAGATACTAGATCTTAATTATTCTCAACACACACACAAAAATACAATAATTATGTGACCTGATAGAAGTGTTAGTTAATGCCATGGTGGGTGGTAATCATATTGTAATGTGTACATTCTTCAAATCTACAAATCATATGCTTTAAATTTATACAAGATGCATGTCAGTTATATTCAGAAAGTAAAATCTAAAGATCAAAAAGCATAAGGAAGAGATCATTTTCAAGTGCTCTTAAAACAGTAATGACATAGATCTAAAAATAAAGAAAAAAAGACCTCAGAAAGCATAAAACCACTAACCCATTAAAGGCACAATGACAAAGAATTATTATCCATTATACAGAAAGAATGTCCAAAGTAAAATAAACATTGGAAAAAATGGAGCAAAACTGTTAACATTCAAATCTCATAGGAAAATAAGACTTATAGGTGGTCAGTGTGTAACAAGTGATATGCAATCTTACTCACAACTAGAAAGGTACAATGAGTCATATTTTGCCTTTCAGAGTAGCACTATTTTATAGGACATATTATGTCACAGACAAAATTTTTGAAAAATAGGTCTCAGATTCGGTGAAGTAAAAATAGTAAAGTATGCTGAGTCTAATTATTCTTGTAGAAATCTAGCATAAACATACCAACACAATAATAATTTTTAAAAATACACATCTGTGCCTAATTCTTGTATTTAACATACAAAAGATCCCAAATAGCCAAAACAATCTTGAGAAAAAATAACAAAGTTTATTGGTATAGTGAAAGATAAGTGGTTACCAGAGAGGATGGCAGTTGAGGGCTGAGTGAAAAGGGTGGGTCACCCCTAGATTTGTGGTGATGACCACTTTGTAGTTTATACAAATGTTGAACTATAATGTTGTACACCTGAAACTTATGTAATATTTTTTTAAAAGTTTTTCTTTTCCTGAAAGAAAACGAAGAAACATAGCAGCAACAACAATGACAATTATTCTAAATCTCTTTAAAGGTGTAGACTTTGAAATATTACAGAGCATCTCATTTCATTCTTGTGTGGATTTCTACTATGTCATCAATAACAAAAACACAGATATACACATATCTTCTTTCCATTTTATTAAACTAATTACAATGTATTTACTATGCTTTATGCTATGTTTACAATATGGCTGAGTATATATACATATTTATGTATGAAAACAATGAACTCAAACATGTATGTCACATGTTTAAATCAAGTTAACTCATAAATGAGGAAGAAATATAAAGAGGGTGAGTAGTAAATTTTTAATATTTTGACCTATAGACATATTCATTATAGGAAATTTTATATTATAAATGTGTTTATGCATGAGATGTAAAACACATGTTATTTCAAACATGCTGAAGATTAAAAAAAAGTGTGCTGTTATTTCGAAACTTCTTCATTCTCTGAATATAATTTCTCCTGACTCAATTCGGGTAAATTCACAAAATGGGAAGAGAGCTACTTTGTAATTATGTCCTATTCAATAAATATTTGTTGAGCTCCATTCTTTATAACATACAAGTGTGGTAGGTGCTGTACACAAAACAGAAGAGACAAGGTCTCTGACCCATTAGATTGCATCTGCTTGATCAGACAAAACAGTTAAGTAATGACAATGATTACAGGTTGTTAATCATCCAATAAAAGGAAATTAAAAAATGTAGTCCACAAAGATACAGGAAAAGGTACTTTAAGTGAAATAGCCACAAGCGATGTTTGAGTGGAGTCCTATAGAAAATGAATAAATTACTCATTGAAGACAAGTGGGTAAATATTCTACATGTAGGGAAAAATAGTGTAAAGGATTTGGCTTTTTTTGAGGAATGGAAAACAGGTAAGGGGAGCAAAGACAAAAATAAGATTGTGTAAATCAATGGGAGTCAGACTATACAGTCTTAACAGTTAAAGTTAGGAACTGTGATTTTACCCTCAGACTTATCTTCCAGGAGTGAGTGTAACTGGAACAGATAAATAAGTTATTCATAATAGTCTTTGTTGTGTGTTTTGTTTAACATAAGCAAATGAAAATATATTGGTTTTGTTTCTGATAATATATTTCTAAATGTTTTTGTAAGGGTTAGAGAAATTTAAATTGTAGCTCTAGAGATGTCTGAATCATAAGCAGCTCAGGATAAATGCTGTATCCATTTCTATCTTGTGCTTCTTTTCCTGTGTTTGGTTATGAACTTCTGAAATGAATGCATGGATGGATGAATGAATGAATGATTAAACAAACCAATACATAAAAACACAGAAAATGGTAAACTTTTTATTTTCTATTATTATCTTGAAGAAAGCATAGAGAAATAGCTTTAAATTTAAATTGAATGATGATCAGCAAAAAGACACCTAAATATTTTGATTAGCTTGCCTATCACTTTTTCATATATTATCTATTTTATCTGAATATGTTTTTTGATCTATTTGAAATGAACAAATGAAAGAATGTACATTTTTCATCACTATATGTAACTTTTTTACAAAAAGCATCACATGGAATATAAAAGTTATCTAAAAAAAGGCAAAAGAAAAAGCTTGATTTGTAATATTTTAAAATACTACAGGGAATAATTTTTATGAGACTATCTTTTAAAACTTAAATAGAAAATTTTATCTTTTTGTCTTTCATAGCCTAGTCTCTGATGGACTCCTTTTTTAAAACATTTTTCTTTCTTTTTTGCATGTTTATTTTTTTATCTATTTTGCTTAACACTGGAGCAGAGCCTCTATAATTCTTGTCTGTTTGCCATGTCTGACTGTTTGCAACCCCATAAACTGCAATCTGTCAGGATCCTCTGTCCATGGGATTTCCCAGGCAAGAATACTGGAGTAGTTTGCCATTTCCTTATCCAGAGGATCTTCCTGACCCAGGGATGCAATTGTGTCTCTTACATCACCTGCATTGGCAGGGGAATTCTTTACCACTGCACCATTTGGGAGTCTTTTAAATGTTTTGTTTTTCCTTTCCTTCATTAATAATAATGTTTGAGCTTGCTTAAATATGCTCACAATTTTTTTTTAATAAACCTCACTATAAGGCTGCTTTTCATTTCTTTTCAAATGAAATTTGAATATAGAAATGGGTAAACTTCCTATCTTCTTACGTTATTTATCTCCTGTTCACTACTTGGCTATTCCTCTTTGATCAGTCTATTATTATTCTATCTTGGACTCTACATTTCTCCAGTTTCAAATCCAGCTCTTGATTTACTTCCTTCTTGTAGTTATCCTTTGTCTTGTTCTTCTTTTTTAATTTTGTTTTTATCTTTGCTATTTTTCTCTATTTTAAATAGAAATCACCTACATGTTCTTCTCCTTTTCAGTTTTCTAATATTTCTGCTGCTACTGTTGCTAACTTGATTCAGTCATGTGTGACTCTGTGCGACCCCATAGATGGCAGCCCACCAGGCTCCCCATCCCTGGGATTCTCCAAGAAAGAACGCTGGAGTGGGTTGCCATTTCCTTCTCCAATGCATGAAAGTGAAAAGTGAAAGTGAAGTCACTCAGTAGTGTCTGACCCTCAGCAATCCCATGGACTGCAGCCTTCCAGGCTCCTCCATCCATGGGATTTTTCCAAGCAAGAGTACTGGACTGGGATGTCATTGCCTTCTCCATCTAACATTTCTGGGCTCCTTCAAATTGGAGAAGCCTAGACATTACTTGGAGAAGGCAGTGGCACCCCACTCCAGTGCTTTTGTTTGGAAAATCCCATGGACGGAGGAGCCTGATAGGCTGCAGTCCATGGGGTCGTGAAGAGTCGGACAGGACTGAGAGGCTTCACTTTTACTTTTCACTTTCAGGGATTGGAGAAGGAAATGGCAACCCGCTCCAGTATTCTTGCCTGGAGAATCCCAGGTACAGTGGAGCCTGATGGGCTGCCGTTTATGGGGTTGCACAGAGTCGGAGATGACTGAAGTGACTTAGTAGCAGACATTACTTTGCCAACAAAGGTCTTTCTAGTCAAAACTATGGTTTTTCCAGTAGTCATGTATGGATGTGAGAGTTGGACTATAAAGAAACTTACCACTGGAAAACTGATGCTTTTGAACTGTGGTGTTGGAGAAGACTCTTAAGAGTCCCTTGGACTGCAAAGAGATCCAACCAGTCCATCCTAAATTAGATCAGTCCTGGGTTTTCATTGGAGGGACTGATGTTGAAGGCGGAACACCAATAGTTTGGCCACCTGGTGCAAAGAACTTACTCATTGGAAAAGACCCTAATGCTGGGAAAGATTGAAGGCAGGAAGAGAAGGGAATGATAGAGGATGAGATGGTTGGATTTCATCACCAACTCAATGGACATGAGCTTGAGTTAGCTCCAAGAGTTGGTGATGAACAAGGAAGCCTGGTACACTGCAGTCCATGGTGTTGCAAAGAGTCAGACAGGACTGAGTAAACTGACTGACTGAGAAAATCTTCTCATGTTCCCTTTTTTGTATTTATTTGTTTTAACTTTAAGTTTTGTTTTTCAAATTCCAAGATTTTTAATCATTTTAATCTTTTCACATTGAAAGCTTGAAATATATTTTTATAAACCTAGATTTGAAGTAAGGAGAAACTTGACAGTAGTTTCTCTGTGTCAGATACTTCTAGGTATTTCATATACCTTTTGAGCTTAACAACTATATGAAATAATTTCTATAATTAGATCAATTTTAAGGAAGTAAATACTAAAGCACACAAAGGTTGAGTAACTTCCTGAATGTCACAGTGTTGAGAACCGATTTAGCTAGACTCAAACTGTAGTTTAACTTCAGTTTGTGCCCAGTCATTCCATTACACTGCTTTTCAAAAAAAGCTAAACTATGAGATAAATGTTTATTTTTTTCTTATTTCTCAACCTGAGTTGAAACTGAATAAAATAATTATGCCTAAAAACATGTCATTAAACAAAAAATAAACAGACTTATAAAGTGCTAAATTAGTTGCCATATATGAAGCAGATTTTATACTATAAGAGAGGGGTGGGTAAATGTTTTTTTCAAAAGTATCAGTAATAATATATATTATTGTAGCTAAGAAAAGGTAATATTTTTCCTAATTAAACTCAATTATATTTCATAATCACTTTTGAAATTTGAGGCAGAGGAAATTACAATTAAACATATTTATTAAACCACATAAATAGTCTTTTACTAAGTGAAGGAACTAAAAACTTCAAAAGAGAGTAAAGTAAATCAAGCAACCAAGTAGAAAGATTCAAGGGCAAAGTTAATGAAAACCATCTATCAAAAATGTTACATATACATAATAAAACATTTGCTAATTTGTTACAAGGAAGTTAATCTAATCAAACTGTAAATAACAAGTTACTGAGCTGATGATTTGAAAAATAATGAGGTGCACTACCAGCTACAAAGCTATAATTGTGATATACTTCATTGCTAAAATCGATTATCTTCTCTGAGCACATGTTTCTTTCCAGTCGAGTTTATACAGTGTATTGGCCTCTTAAATTAGTGGACTTGATACTGAAAGCTCCTTCTTTGTGTGCTGGTGCAGATTCAAATCTCTGAAAGGGTTTTGGTTGATGTAGAAAAAAATAACTTTATTGCTTTGACAGGCAAAGAGGGACACAGCACCTCCTGCTCTCAAAAACTATGTGTCCCAACCCAGGAAGATTTAATGAGGTGCTTTATGGTTCAAAGATGGGAGTGTTTACAAGGACACACTCCTTTAAACTTGTCTCAGGTGGTCTCTTGGCCAGTTGTCCCTTGATTAGCAACGGTTCCTATCTACTCTTTGAAACTCAGGAAAGGTCATGGAGGCTGAAGTCTAATCCCCACAAATGAGAAAAGGGGAACAGAAAGGCTTTCATACCCAGAAGCCCCACAGGGTCCTGCTTAGTTTCACTCTATGCATCCTCATACCATTTGAGATGCCCTCATATACTCAGCAATATATTCCATTTCAGTAAAATCCTTTGGCTTTCAGTTTTGTCTATGGCAGTGTTCATTTGGTTACATTTATTACGGGCTTCCCCGGAGGCTCAAACAGTAAAGAATCTGCTTTTAATGTAGAAGTCTTGAGTTTGATCCCTGAGTCAGGAAGATCCTCTGGAGAATGGAATGGCTACCCACTTCAGTATTCTTGCCTGGAGAATTCCATGGACAGAGGAACCTGATGGGCATGGGATGGAAGAGTCAGGCATGACTTAGTGACTAACATAAAGCTGTAATAGACAAAATTGTAGCTGTTATTAATAAATGCTAAGGTTGCATTTGCTAGAGAGGAAGAATTTTTTTTCTACCCTCTTAAGTTCTGGCTGGTCACGAACTAAATTAACATAAATTAAATGTTTAATTACATGATCACATGGAAGAGACCTAGGAAAATGGAGTAAATTAAAAAATGGCCAAAACCCTCACCTTAAGTACCATTTTCAGCTAAAGACAAAAAAGAATGTTGGAGCTAGTGGCTGAGACTTCGAAGGTGAAAAAGGCAATTCATAAAGAAGTAGAAATGCAATGCATGCTAAGTTACTTCAGTCGTGTCTGATTCTGTGTGACTGTGTGGACTATAGCCTGCCAGGTTCCTCTGTTCATGGGATTTTTCAGGGAAAAATACTGTATTGCGTCACCATTCCCTCCTCTTGGGGAAATTCCTGACCCTGGGATTGAATCAGTGGCTCTTATTTGCATTAGCAGGCAGGTTCTTTAGTGCTAGCATCTCCTGGGAAACCCAAGAAAAGCAAATGTTTGGTGAACAAATGCTTGCTGGGCCATGCAGAGACAATGTAACAGACTCTGATCTCTTGTTGTTTAGTTGCTAAGTCATGTCTGACTCTTTGTGACCCCATACCCTGTAGCTTCCTAGGCTCCTCTGTCCATGATATTCTCCAAGGCAAGAATACTGAAGTGGACTACCATTTCTTCTCCCAGGAGATCTTCCCAACTCAGGGATCAAATGCACATCTCCTGCATCTCCTACATTGGCAGGCAGATTCTTTACTGCTGAGCCATCAGGGAAGCCCATGTTCTTTGTAGATATCCCTGGTGTTAGCTCTGTTCCACGAATAGGCCCTTTATCTAAATTCTTTTAGACAGTAAAGGGAAGAGGAAAAAGAAAAACTTCCTGAGCTTTTGTTTCTTAAAAAATAATCAGCCTAAATTAGACACGTCTTGGGGTGGCACGTTTTACTCCCCTACACATGTATTTTATGTTAGGCCTGATTATAGGTGTTGGATATTAGATATGAATAAGATGTGAGATATGAAATAGAATCCTGAAAGGCTTATTTTCAAATTTCCACAATTCCACAAGAATATTAAATTAAACTTAAAAGAGAGAACAGCTATTTCTGTTTTATGGATTCCTAAAATCCTATACCTGTACAGGGAAAAGGTGAAAGAATGTGTAAAAAAAAAAAAAAATTAAGATAATTATTCAGAAGAAACAAGTATGAGTTTTAGAACAGTGAAAGGGGTATTATTTAAATTTTACAATAGACAGAAAAATTGATTCACTAAATGCTACCTGAGAGTGAACATAACATATATTTCTAAAAGGAATTTAAAATGAAGAAAATTTGGGGGAAATTATACTTGAAAGGAAGAGGTATTAGCATTAAGAAAGATTAGGACTATATTCTTGGCAGCACAGCTTTTAAATGTCTTTTTGCATAATTGCCTTTTTGTGTTTCAGTAAGTATGAGTAGCATTTTTTATACTTTTTCTGCCGAGTTAATCACTAAGTTTTCAGGAACTTTCTCCTAGTTATCCAATTGTCTCCTCATTAGATTAATTTCACTTGTGTTTCATTGTTTGGAACATAACTAAATGTAGTTGTGGCCTCAGTAGCTTCAGGCCACATTTGTAACCTCTGTCAATAACATTTCTTTTCATTGGAAATTGTTGAACATATTTATTTGCATTTCTTTGGAAAAGAGCCTTGTACATTTTCAGAAATTACTTATAAGGGTGATATCAATCTAAATGTATATATATATATTTTTACTGTTCATGGAGAGTACAAATATTTTTAGAAGAAGCCAAACTACTAACAAGATTATTGCTCATAAATATTTTCATTCAGAAAAATAGGTGACATATCCTGCATTCAGATTATCACCTGACTATTATGAATCATGTCACAAAACACCATTGTCTCTTAATATCATTAATATCTTTTAATTCATATAATAAATTTAATATAAATAACAATTCATTCTATTTAAGTTATGAATTTGTCAGTGTCAGTTTAGTTATCTCTGACAATGCTGAGTGATTAATTGATTTATTGATTAATTGAATACCCATTCTTGCTGCACGAAGTATTTGAAACAGCATATAGCCCATATTCTAGTAATAAAATTTCAGAATGGAGGATTATAGATCATCTGGCTTCATGTCTCATTTACAAAATTGAGAGAAAAAAAAAAAACATTGGCTCAGAGATTTAACTGTTTTTTTCAGGTTTAGTTAGTAATAAAATGTCATTTGGAACCTAATTCTTCTAACTTAAATCGGTGACATTTCAACACTGAATATTAAAAACAAAAATGACAACAATAGCAAATGGCAACAACAACAACTTTACTGTTATACACTTGAGAAAACACATTAATATGAAAATAAAAATTTTCAGAGGTATTTCCTGATGATGATGCTTAGTTATTTTTTTCTTATTTAATATCAGGTGATGAAGAGTCATAAAACTATTTTTGATTCACTGAACAGTCTTTCTGTACTTGTTTCCTTGAACATTGTCCTGTGTACATTTTAGTATAGAGACAGTATAAATCCTTGGCCTAAAAGAAATGTTTACAAGATATATACATTTTCTATTTTCATGTTTCTGGACTTCTTTTTCACCTAAGTGCTTTTTCAATGATTGTTGGAAATTAATATTATTCAATTTGAATATACGTTGACTAGTTAATTAAGTGTTTCCCCTAGATTATAGTTCTATTAAATTCTGGGGAGGATTACATGTGGTCAAGGTGTTGGGGAGTGACACAAAGTACTTTATAACCCACCGTTCATGCTTGGTATAATCCCCTTGTTTATGTTTGATGGTATTTGCAATTATAACTCATTTCTGTTGGTTTTATGGCATCTATCCACCCATGACTTTTGGAAAGCACTTATGCAGTCCATATAGTTTTGGAGTTTGTGAGAAGTTTCAAAATCTGCTACAGGGATCTTTTCAAATTGATATGCCATATTTACATTTTTGTGTCTGCCTTTCCACCTCAATTTCCAGTAAAACAGGGAATTTGCCTGTTTGCTTTATTAAAGGAACAAAAAAAACCTTTAGATATATTTTCTTTTCCCATTCTCTTTATCACTTTTATTAAAGAAATATTTACATGCCATAATATTCACCCATTGTAAGCATGCAATTCTATGACTTTTAGTAAATACTGAGATTAGTACAATAAAAACCACAATAAAAGATTAGAATATTTTCATCACTCCAACAGATCTGTGTGTGGATTGGGTGTAGATTCAAAGTTGAGCCAATTTTCAAGTTTTTCCCAGATTTGGTTTTTGCATGACTCACATCTCCTCTGCACAAATTTTTAGGGTTCGCAGAAAGCCAGGAAGGTGTGGAGACCTCCTCACAACCTTCAATGGATTTCTCACTTCCAAGACCTCACTTTTAAATATTTGTATCAGGATTACAGCCTAAAACTAGCTGAGTCACTTGTCATTCCTGTTTGTTAGGTACTGAAATCTTGGTAGCTATTCTTCTTCAATCTAAGTCAAGTAAACTCCATTCATCAGCAAAGTGGCTGTTTTTTCTAGCTTCTCTCACCAAACTGTGGGAAGATGTTTAGCCAAGAATGCCATGAGCACCCACTGATCAAACGTTTAGTAGATTTTTCAGAATAACGTGCCTCAACCATTTTAAACTTCCCATCAGTTTCAGAGCCCTGAAATTGTTCTTATTGACAACTTTGTCTAAATTTATAGTTAATTTGGGGGAAAAAGTTTTGCTGAGATCCTCACTCTGCCGTATGGGAAGTCTCAACTCTGAAAATCTCTGCGGAAATTCAAAATCTGAGACTAGACACTTTGTTTTATTCTTATTGAACTTAACCTTGGTTAAGTTTTAGGACATCCTGACTATTGCCTGGATAGGGCAGAGGTACTAAGGTTGGGATTTAGGAAATGGAGATTAAAAAAAAAAAATTTCTGCCATGAAGGTAACAGTGAAACATCTGATGTTCCCCCTTTTGTGCTATAGAGTCTTTTTCATTGTATTCGGTTGTATAAAACGTCTCACATATCGGTGACCTGAATAGTGGAATTTCCCACTAGATGATGATTTTCACCTGACAATGAAACACCACCACACATTTGCCCCTGACAGCATGGCCAACACACAGAAAGGAAAGAAAGTGAAGTCCCTCAGTCGTTTTCGACTCTTTGTGATCCCACGGACTGTAGCCAACCAGCTTCCTCCATCCATGGGATTTTCCAGCCAAGAATACTGGAGTGAGTTGCCATTTCCTTCTTCAGGAGATCTTCCCAACCCAGGGGTTGAACCTGAGTCTCCCACATAGTAGGCAGACGCTTTACTGTCTGATCCATCAGGGAAGAGAAGACCCCTAGTCAAAGAAAAAAGAGTCAAGGAAAAAAGAGTTATTTATGATTTGACTGAAAATATTAAACAAGGAAGATAGGGGCAAGGGGCTTCCCTGGTGGTTCATATCGTAAAAAGTCTGTCTGCAATGTGGGAGACTCGATCCCTGGGTCAGGAAGAGCCCCTGAAGAAGGAAATGGCAACCCACTCCAGTACTCTTTCCTGGAAAATCCCATGGGCAGAGGAGCCTGGTAGGCTACAGTCCATGGCGTCACAAAGAGTCAGACATGATTGAGCGACTTCTCTTTCACTTTCATAAGGGTGCAGGTGGTCCTGATTTAATTTATTATGATACATGTGAAAACTGATTTCAAAATTGTTTTAATACTTTTAGCCTTATGTGCTATTTCTGCATATAATCTTTTAAAATATACTGGAAAATATAAAAATACATTTTAACAAAATTAAAATTAAAGGAAAGGCAGTAATACATATAAAACAAGTGAACTCATGAATTAAACATCATTCAGATTTATTCTTCAGTTTCATAGTTCAATGAATCTGAACTTTCAGAAAGAATTTCAGAGAAATACTTTTGATAGAAATATTAATAGTGAAATGAACGTTTTTTAATAGTACATCAAGATATAAATGAGCATGATGAATTTTATAGCTTTGTTTTACAAATATGATTTTATGTTGTTACTAAATATTTTTAAGGACTGCAAATGGTAATACATTTTTCTATTTTAGATTTTAAGTTATCTAATCACCTAAAATTGTCTGTTTCCCAAATACATTGAAACAAAATTTTCCGGAGTCTAAATGGGAAATGATGAATGTTTAGAAAATCATGCTGCTAATCAAAAAATCTGTAGTTCTTTACAAAATCTCTCAAAGACTGGTGGGGCAAAGTCACAACATCAGTTGGTTGGCAAAGACCTTTGTTTCATTCTTTTAGATAGCTTTAGATTAAGAAGTTCTAGCAAAAAAGCCCATGCTGTTTTAAATTATAGATCATAGGAACAACAACAACAAAAAAAACTTGATTTCTCTTTCTGTTTTCCATTTATAGAAGAAAATTCTATAGTCTCTTATATACTTAGTTGCAGATATCACAGTAAATTTCTGAATATCTTGCTAGCTTGTGGCACTAAACTGTTTTTACTCACATTCTGACTTTTAAGTAGTTAAGCAGATAGCACAGCATTTGATGAATAGAAGAAATTTCTCTTTAGATTTTCTGTATTAGAAAAACTGCTTCATGCATATATTTAACTCAAAGGCCAATTTAGGCCCATTCAAAACCATTAAATATTTTGAGCTGACATTTAGCTAAATAGAATAAATGAGCCTCTTTACAAGTGAAAACCACCTTTCTTTGCTTTTAAAAATCATCTAAGCAAAATTCACAGAAACTGAATTTTTTTAAATACGTAGACATGGCTTCATTGTTTTGTTTGCTTTTCTAATAAATATGAGAAGTACCCTGACACTTGTGTTACAACAGCACTAAACCTCTTTAAACTACCAATGTGCTTTGGTCTTGAAAGGCCATAAATGCTTATCTGTAATTGTACAGAACTGTTCTATAAGCATATTATATATGCATACACACACACACACACACACACACACACACACACACAACGTCCTGCCTTCAACCAATAATCTATTTATTTTCATTGTTTCTGCTAGTATTAGAGTTGTCATATGCACAAGACTGTTAGATTTTATTTTTGTTGGGTGGGAGAGTGCTCAACTTTTTTAAAATTCAATTATTTTTAACTAGAGGATAATTGTTTTACAATATTGTGTTGGTCTCTGCCATACATCGACATGAATGAGACATAGGTATACATATGTCCTCTCCTTCCTGAACCTCCCTCCCACCTCCTACCCTCTCCCACCCCGCTAGGTTGTCACAGAGCACGTGATTTGAGGTCCCTGTGTTTTTTACATATTGAGTAGGAGAGTGATTTCTATCATTTGGGAAACATTTAAAAACCATAATTGCTTGGGCCCTGCCCTCAGAGAACTGGTTTAAGTTGGTCTGTGGGGGGACTTAGGAATTGGTAATGAATATTTTTAAGACATACTATCAATGATTTGGGCCTTAGGAAAGCACCACTACAAGTGGGCCTGAGGAAGCATCACTATGAACAAAGCTAACGGAGGTGATGGAATTCCAGTTGAACTATTACAAATCCTAAAAGATGATAAGGTTGAAGTGCTGCACTCAATATGCCAGCAAATTTGGACAACTGAAAAGTGGCCACAGGACTGGAAAAGGTAAACTTTCATTTCAATCACAAAGAAAGGCAATGCCAAAGAATGCTCAAACTACCACACAATTGCACTCATCTCACATGCTAGTAAAGTAATGCTCAAAATTCTCCAAGCCAGGCTTCAACAACACATTAACCATGTACTTCCAGATGTTCAAGCTGGATTTAGAAAAGGTAGAGGAACCAGAGATCAAATTGAAAACATCCCTGGATCATCAAAAAAGCAAGAAAGTTCCAGAAAAACATCTATTTCTGCCTTATTGACTATGCCAAAGCCTTTGACTGTGTGGATCATAACGAACTCTGGAAAATTCTGAAAGAGATGGGAATACCAGACCACCAGACCTGCCTCTTAAGAAACTTGTATTAGGTCAGGAAGCAAAAGTTAGAACTGGACATGGAACAACAGACTGGTTCCAAATAGGAAAAGGAGTGAGTCAAGACTATATATTGTCACCCTGCTTATTTAATTTATATGCAGAGAACACCTTGAGAAATGCTGGCCTGGATGAAGCACAAGCTGGACTCAAGATTGCTGGGAGAAATATCAATAACCTCAAACATGCAGATGATACCACCCTTATGGCAGAAAGGGAAGAAGAACTAAAAAGCCTACTGAAAGTGAAAAGAGGAGTATGAAAAAGTTGGCTTAAAACTCAATATTCAGAAAACTAAGATCATGGCATCTGGCCCTATCACTTCAAGGCAAATAGATGGGGAAACAATGGAAACAGTGAAAGGCTTCATTTTGGGGGGCTCCAAAATCACTGCAGATGGTGACTGTAGCCATGAAATTAAAAACCGCTTTATCCTTAGAAGAAAAGTTATGATCAACCTATATAGCATATTAAAAAGCATAGGCATTACTTTGCCAAAAATGGTCCATCTAGTCAAAACTATGGTTTTTCCAGTAGTCTTGTATGTGTGTGAGAGTTGGACTATAAAGAAAGCTGAATGCCAAATAATTGATGCTTTTGAACTGTGGTATTGAAGAACAGTCCATCCTAAGGGATATCAGTGCAGAATATTCATTGGAAGGACTGATGCTGAAGCTAAAACTCCAATACTTTGGCTACCTGGTGCAAAGAACTGACTCATTGGAAAAGACCACTGCTGGGAAAGATTGAAGGCAGAAGGAGAAGGGAACAAAAGAGAATGAGATGGTTGGATGTCATCACTGACTCAATGGACATGAATTTGAGTAAACTCCGGGAGTTGGCCATGGACAGGGAGGCCTGGTGTGCTGCAGTCCATGGGGTTGCAAGGAGTCAAACACTACTGAGTGACTGAACTGAACTGATCAATGATTTTAATGTGGAGCCAGGTTGGAAACCATCAGTCTAGATTTTAGCTTATTACAAATCCTAATTTCCTAACTACTTAATATTAGAATTGTATTTAAGGAAAATGAACCTGTTTTGTTACTTAGTTTGGCTTCATTCTAGAAACTTTCCTTTCTACCCTTAGTAAAATAATTTGAATAATGTGTGGAACTTAAAGCTAGCATTTTTTTTTAATCACTTGAGTTTAATTCAATGACCAGGACAGTACCAAAAAGAATGGTTCTCTTCTTTCCCTTTCTTTAGCCTCTAGTCTTGCTACTATGTGATCCTTATTTCCCAAGCAAAAAATTACCCCAAATCATTCCAAAGGAAGGAAGTGAAGTAAAATCAAATAATTTATTCTTCTTATTACAGGCCCACTAAAAAACCCAGATACAAACCAAAAGGAAATGTATAAGCATCTCATTTTTAAGGCAAGAATAACATTTATATTTCCTATCCTACCAAAGAAGAAATTACATGAGTAAATTATTAATCATATTACAGTGAACATGGATTAGCAACATAAGTTGAGTTTGAGTCAAAACTAACATGTGAAAATGTAACCAAATGATGAAAATTAGCTAAGTGGAAGTAACTGTCAGCTCTTAAAAAGCATATACACATTCATGAAGTTATAAATAATGATCAGTAACTAATATTAAAACTTTGTTTATGGACATAATCAGCATTTAATAAATATTCATGATGTGAATGAACATAAACTTGGATATTAGTCAGCAGAACATCACTTCAGCAGTCAGGAGGAATAGCAAACTGGAACATGCATTTACTTCAGATATATTCATCACATTCCAACTCTAGCACTTTTTAGGTGAGGAACTATAAGAAAATACTGAAATCACCAGCTTCTTCCAACTAGCCTTTCTAAACTGAGTATTGTTGCACAGCTTAAGTAAAATCTAGAAATACAAGTAAAACCATTTTTGTGAATTGAATAGTACCTTAAAACATTAAGATATTATTAATTTGCAATATAATGAATGCCTCAGTAATAATGAGTTTCGGAGATTTGTACTCTTCTACATTCCCAACAGAAACTCTACCAATGAGGCAGTTACTCTCTTGAAACTCTTTTTAACCTGGGTTAAGAACATCAAATTTTAATGTTCATTTTTCTTTTATTTAGGTTAAAAACTGTGTTGATTGTTATTTTTTAAAAGTATTTTAAACTTGTAAGAGAATAAAAGCTTATATTGAGCTATCTTATTATATAGATCATAAGCATAATAATAATGTTTAAAATCATGAATGAAAGTACAAGATTTTTGAAGAACAACAAATGAGCACATAACTTACATTCTCATCAAACTTACAATAATGATAATACTCTGTTCTGTGCTATGCTAAGACGCTTCAATTTTGTCGGACTCTTTGCAACCCTACGGACTGTAACTGTCCAGACTCCTCTGTCCATGAGATTCTCCAGGCAAGAATACTGGAGTGAGTTGCCATTACCTCCTCCAGGGGATCTTCCCGACCCAAGGATTGAACCCGCACTTGTTATGGTTCTTGCATTGGCAAGCAGGTTCTTTACCACTAGTGCCACTGGGAAGCACCAATGGTAATATAAAACCCATTAAATAATAAGTATTATGGTAAAAAGTGCTTAGACATTTTTCATAAATGACTGCTTTGGTATCATTTTCAAATAGTGATACTTTTCCAATTTTTTTCTTCTTCATTTTCAATTCTTTTTCATTTTTCTGTATCAGTGTCTATCAGAAATGTTATTGGTATTCACTGACAATATTTTCTGATGATAAATCAGATCATTATGATTTGTCCTACACTACTGAATATAATAAAGAAAACAAACAAACAAACAAACAAACAGAAAAACCCATACCTTATGTATTGATAACAAGTAGTCACTAATGATATAAAACCTCAACAGATTTTATGAGTTTAAATCACTTCAAATATTCTCTCTAAACATAGTATAATTAAATTAGTAAAAATGTTGAAAAGATAACTAAAGTTTTCAGCCATCAGGTAATTAAAAAATTATTTAAAACAATCAGAAAATATTTTAACATGATTAAAGATGAAAATATCAAAACTTGGACAAATATAGATAAACATCAAGGAAATGCATAGACTTAAATATTATGGGTAAAAAAGAAACCCTGAAATATAATGAACTAATTTGTATCTCAAAGATATTCTGAAAAAAAGGATAGCCTTAAACTCAAATAAACAAAATCAAAGTAGCAGCAGAAACTACCTAGATCTTCATAGTTTCACTAGTAATTTCTTTTGAATATCTACGGAAGAATAACATCAGTTCAGCTCACTTCAGTTGCTCAGCTGTGTCTGAATCTTTGCGACTCTAAAAGTCTTACAGCAAACATCATACTATATGGTGAAATATTAAACACTTTTCTCAGATGATAAATGAAAAAATTATGCTCTATTAAATATTATACTGGAAGTCTAAGGCAGTGCAATAAGGGAAGAAAATCCTTTTATTTTTTTTATTTTTTTGCAACCAGTTTATTTTTATTTTTTTTTATTTATTATTTTTTTTTAAATTTTTTTATTTTTTTTTAAATTTTAAAATCTTTAATTCTTACATGCGTTCCCAAACATGAACCCCCCTCCCACCTCCCTCCCCACAACATCTCTCTGGGTCATCCCCATGCATCCTTTTAAAATGTTGGATTGGAATAGACGAAATAAAACTGTGAAAAAAGAAAATCTAAAAGCAAATCTATAGCTATACCTCTTGAGGTTGAATGTAAATTCTTGTAAGTCTTCTCATGGGCAGAACTTTCAGAGCAAAGTTACTGACTACAAGGCTTAAAGCATGCTTGAATGGGAAACTAAACCTTGGGGAATAGAGACAGTGAATAAAGTCAGAAAAAATTTGCAGGTTAATCTCCCCTGGAGCCATTTATTTACATTTCAAAGGGTGATTGATTAAAGCTTGTGTATGTGTGTGTGTGTGCGTGTGTGTGTGTGTGTGCGTGTGTGTGTTTTCTTTCCTATTCTTAGAGAGACTCTGTAGATCTTCGAAAGATGAGTGACTATGACCCCTTTCAAGCTCACTCTTTCTTGGCCTCTCTCTCGCTCTCCTTTTCTCTCGAGGGGAGAAGGTGTAGCTGTACAAGCTGTCATATATTCAAAATCATGAGCTTCAACTTTCATAATACTGAGGTTCCTCTCCCATACAACATTCAGTTCAGTCTCTCAGTTGTGTCCGATTCTTTGTGACCGCATGGACTGCAGCAGGCCAGGCTTCCCAGTCCATGATCAACTGCAGGAGCCTACTCAAACTCATGTCCATCGTGTTGGTGATGCCATCCAACCATCTCATTCTCTGTAGTCTTGTTCTCTACCCACCTTCAATCTTTGCTAGCATTAGGGTCTTTTCAAATGAGTTGGTTCTTTGCATCATGTGGCTGAAGTATTGGAGTTTCGGCTTCAGCAACAATCCTTGCAATGAATATTCAGGACTGATTTCCTTTAGGATTGACTGGTTGGATCTCCTTGCAGTCCAAGGGACTTTCAAGAGTCTTCTCCAACACCACAATTCAAAAGCATCAATTCTTTGGTGCTCAGCTTTCTGAGATATAGTCCAAATCTCACATCCATACATGACTACTGGAAAAACTATAGCTTTGACTAGACGGACCTTAGTAGGCAAAGTAATGTCTCTGCTTTTGAATATATTGTTTAGGTTGGTCATAACTTTTCTTCCAAGGAGCAAGCATCTTTTAATCTCATGGCTGCAATCACCATCTGCAATAATTTTGGAGCCCCTGAAATAAAGTCTGTCACTGTTTCCATTTTTTCCCCATCTATTTGCCATGAAATGATGGGACCAGATGTCATGATCATAGATTTCTGAATGTTCAGGTTTTAAGCCAATTTTCACACTCCTTTTCCACTTTCATAAAGAGGCTCTTTAGTTCTTCTTTGCCTCTATCATAAACGTGGTGCCATCTGTGTATCTGAGGTTATTGATATTTCTCCCACCAATATTGATTCCAGCTTGTGTTTCATCCAGCCTGGAATTTTGCAAGATGTATTTTGCATATTAGTTAAATAAGCAGGGTGAAAATATACTGCCTTGACCTACTCTTTTCCCAATTTGGAGACAGTCTGTTGTTCAGTGTCCAGTTTTAACTGTTGTTTCTTGACCTGCATTCAGATTTCTCAGGAGGCAGGTCAGGTGGTCTGATAGTCCCATCTCTTGAAGAATTTTCAACAGTTTGTTGTGAGCCACACAGTCAAAGGCTTTGGTGAAGTCAATAAAGCTAAAGTATATGTTTTTCTGGAACTCTTTTCATTTTTCAATGATCCAGTGGACATTGGTAATTTGGTCTCTGGTTCCCTGCCTCTTCTAAATCCAACTTGAACATCTGGAAGTTCATGGTTCACAAACCGTTGTAGCCTCTCTTGGAGAATTATGAGCATTACTCTTTGCTAGTGTATGAGATGAGTGTAATTGTGCAATACTGTAAATATTCTTTGGATTTGCTTTTCTTGGTGATTGGAATGGAAACTCACCTTTTCCACTCTTATGGCCACTGCTGAGTTTTTCCAGATTTGCTGGCATATTGAGTGCAGCCCTTTCACAGCATCATCTTTTAGCATACAGAACCTGAACATGCACAGCTGAACCGATTCACACCAGATCAACATTTGAGAGAAAATGGACATGAATAATTGACAATAAAATATGCTTTAAGTAGAAAATGACTTGTTTCTGATCCAGAACACTCATATCTATTGTCAGAAATAGATTGAATGAGAAAGAAAGAAACTAAGTTGTATAAAAAAGTGAATTTAGCTGTACTGTTGAATGCACGCATGCTAAACCACTTCAGTGGTGTCTCACTCTGTGCAACCCTATGTACTCTTGGATTCCTCTGTCCATGGGATTCTCCAGGCAATAATAATAGAATAGTTTCCCATGCTTCCACCAGAGGAACTTCCCGACCTGGAGATTGAACCCACATCTCCTATGTCTCATGCATTGGCAGATACATGGTCAATAACTACAAATCAATTGTGCCTCTACATACCAATGATAAACTCAAGGAAGAAATTTAATCATACATAGCATGAAAGTTACATGCGGCTGAAAGAGGTCAGGGGCAGTGGCTGAGAGGAGATACCCCACGTCCAAGGAGGGGTGACTGTGCGGGCACAGGAGGACTGAGAGGAGCTACTCCATGTTCAAGATCAGGAGGGGCGGCCACGAGGAGATATCCCACTTCCAAGGTAAAAGAAACCCAAGTAAGATGGTAGGTGTTGCGAGAGGGTATCAGAGGGCAGACATATTGAAACCATATTCACAGAAAACTAGCCAATCTGATCACACAGACCAAAGCCTTGTCTAACGCAATGAAACTAAGCCATGCTGTGTGGGGCCACCCAAGATGGATGGGTCATGGTGGACAGGTCTGACAGAATGTGGTCCACTGGAGAAGGGAATGGCAAACCACTTCAATATGTTTGCCTTGAGAACCCCATGAACAGTATGAAAAGGCAAAATGATAGGATACTGAAAAAGGAACTCCCCAGGTCAGTAAGTGCCCAATATGCTATTGGAGATCAGTGGAGAAATAAGTCCAGAAAGAATGAAGGGATGGAGCCAAGCAAAAACAATACCCAGCTGTGGATGTGACTGGAGATAGAAGCAAGGTCCGATGCTGTAAAGAGGAATACTGCATAGGAACCTGGAATGGTAGGTCCATGAATCAAGGGTAATTAGAAGTGGTCAAACAGGAGACGCCAAGAGTGAATGTTGACATTCTAGGAATCAGCGAATTAAAATGGGCTGGAATGGGTGAATTTAACTCGGATAACCGTTATACCTACTATTGTAGGCAGGAATCCCTTAGGAGAAATGGAGTAGCCATTATGGTCAACAAAAGAGTCTGAAATGCAATACTTGGATGAAATCTCAAAAACAACAGAATGATCTCTGTTCATTTCCAAGGCAAACCATTCAATATCATGGTATTCCAAGCCTATGCCCCAACCAGTAATGCTGAAGCTGAAGTTGAATGGTTCTTTGAAGACCTACAAGACCTTTTAGAACTAACACTCAAAAAAGATGTTCTTCTCATAATAGGGGACTGGAATGCAAAAGTAAGAAGTCAGGAAACACCTGGAGTAACAGGCAAATTTGGCCTTGGAATACAGAATGAAGCAGGGCAAAGGCTAATAGAGCTTTGCCAAGAGAACAGACTGGCCATAGCAAACACCCTCTTCCAACAACACAAGAAAAGACTCTACACATGAACATCACCAGATGGTCAACACCGAAATCAGATTGATTACAATTCTCTGCAGCCAAAGATAGAGAAGCTCTATACAATTAGCACAAACAAGACTGGGAGCTGACTGTGGCTCAGATCATGAACACCTTATTGTCAAATTCAGACTTACATTGAAGAAAGTGGGGAATACCACACGACCATTCAGGTATGACCTAAATCAAATCCCTTATGATTATACAGTGGAAGAGAGAAATAGATTTAAGGGACTAGACCTGATATACAGAGTGCCTGATGAACAATGGACAGAGGTTTGTCACATTGCACAGGAGACAGGGATCAAGACCATCCCCAGGAAAAAGAAATGTAAAAAAGCAAAATGGCTGTCTGAGGAGGCATTAAAAATAGCTGTGAAAAGAAGGGAAGAGAAAAGCAAAGGAGAAAAGGAAAGATATAAACATCTGAATGCAGAATTCCAAAGAATAGCAAGGAAAGATAAGAAAGCCTTCCTCAGCGATCAGTGCAAAGAAATAGAGGAAAACAACGAATGGGAAAGACTAGAGATCTCTTCAAGAAAATTAGAGATACCAAGAGAACTTTTCATGAAAAGATGGGCTCGACAAAGGACAGAAATGGTATGGACCTAAGAGAAGCAGTAGATATTAAGCAGAGGTGGCAAGAACACACAGAAGAAATGTACAAAAAAGATCTTCACGACCAAGATAAACGCGATGGTGTGATCACTCACCTAGAGCCAGCCATCCTGGAATTTGAAGTCAAGCGGGACTTAGAAAGCATGACTATAAACAAAGCTAGTGGAGGTGATGGAATCCCAGTTGAGCTATTTCAAATCCTAAAAGATGATGCTGTGAAAGCCTGCACTCTTTATGCGAGCAAATTTGGAAAACTCATCAGTGGCCACCACTGGAAAAGGTCAGTTTTTATTCCAAGTCCAAAGAAAGGCAATGTCAAAGAATGCTCAAACTACCACACAATTAAATTCATCTCACACCCTAGTAAAGTAATGCTCAAAATTCTCCAAGCCAGGCGGCTTTCAGCAATACATGAACCGTGACCTTCCAGATGTTCAAGTTGGTTTTAGCAAAGGCAGAGGACCAGAGATCAAACCACCAACATTCTCTGGATCACTGAAAAAGCAAAAGATTTCCAGAAAAACCTCTATTTCTGCTTTATTGACTATGCCAAATCCTTCAACTGTGTGGATCACAATAAACTGTGGAATATTCTGAAAGAGATGGGAATACTAGACCACCTGATCTGCCTCTTGAGATACCTACATGCAGGTCAGGAAGCAACAGTTAGAACTGGACATGGAACAACTGACTGGTTCCAAACAGGAAAAGTAGTACGTCAAGGCTGTATATTGTCACCCTGCTTATTTAACTTATGTGCAGAATACATCATGAGAAATGCTAGGCTGGAAGAAGCACAAGCTGGAATCAAGATTGCCAGGAGAAACATCAATAACCTCAGATATGCAGATGACACCACCCTTATGGCAGAAAGTGAAAAGGAGGTAAAAAGCCTGTTGATAAAAGTAAAAGAGGAGAGTGAAAGGGTTGGCTTAAAGCTCAACATTCAGACAACTAAGGTCATGGCATCTGGTTCCATCACTTCATGGGAAATAGATGGGGAAACAGTGGAAACAGTGTCAGACTTTATTTTTGGGGGCTCCAAAATCACTGCAGATGGTGATTGCTGCCATGAAATTAAAAGACACTTACTCCTTGGAAGGAAAGTTATGACCAACCTAGATAGCATATTCAGAAGCAGAGACATTACTTTGCCAACAGTGATCCGTCTAGTGAAGGCTATGGTTTTACCAGTGGTCATGTATGTATGTGAGAGTTGGATTGTGAAGAAAACTAAGTGCCAAAGAATTGATGCTTTTGAACTGTGGTTTTGGAGAAGACTCTTGAGCGTCCCTTGTACTGCAGCAAGGTCCAACCAGGCCATTCTAAAAGAGATTAGTCCTGGGTGTTCATTGGAAGGACTGATGCTAAAGCTGAAACTCCAATACTTTGGCCACGTCATGTGAAGAGTTAATTTCTTGGAAAGGACTCTGATACTGTTTGGAATTGGGGGCAGGAGGAGAAGGGGACGGCAGAGGATGAGATGGCTAGATGGCATCACTGACTCAATTTACATGAGTTTTAGTTAACTCTGGGAGTTGGTGATGGATAGGTTGGCCTGGAGTGCTGCGATTCATGGGGTGGCAAAGAGTCTGACATGATTGATCGACTGAACTGAACTGATCTGAATCATGAAAGTTGTAATGGTTAGGAAATTATCTAACAAAAGATATACAACTTTTATGTACTGAAGACTATAAAATGTTTGTGACAGAACAACTGTAAGACTAAAATGAAGGAACAGACATATAGTGTGTTCATATTCTGCAAAACTAAACAGTAAATATCTCATTTCTCTCAATTAATCTATAGATTTACTTAAGTCTTGGTAAAAATCCAAGAAGTTTTAATCAAATTTGATAAAATGGACTTTAAATTTGCATGGAAAATAACAAGGTCCAAAAGTCTAGATAACTTTGAAGAGTAAGACGAAAACCTCACTAACATCATTTACCACATTAAGACTATGAATGACTAAAAAATTTCAATTGCAAGAATACAAAGTATAAAGTCTACAAGGGTCTGAAAAATAAATGTGAAATATAGGATAAAGTAGAAGTGAATAATTCAGGTTCTGGAAAATAGTGCCCAGATTTTGAATTCAGATTCTGTCATTTACTAATTTTATGACCTTGGACATATTTTTAACCCTTCCAAGCCTCAAATTTACTTTGCATAAATTGCTGCCAGTAATAGTAGCTACCTTATTAGATTAAATTGTTGTAAGAAATGAATTAATTAAATCATATAAAGTGTTTTTAGTGGTGTCTGGAACATATTTAGCACCCGATAAACATTAGATGCCACTACTCAAGAATAGAGGAAATAAGAGCAGTAAAGACTATTGTGATAGGAAAACTATGGTAAAGGGTAAGAGTGGGACAAGATAATGCAGTGGAGGAAGGCAGACACAGGGCAATTAGTGGTCCTGTTGAGCATGATGAATCTTTTGGAATTTAACATAACTGTAATTGTGAACTAATGTAGACAAAAAATTTCACCAGTCATATCAGTAAACAAAGGACAATGCAGACTTCAACCATCAGTCAGTGAAGCCACCCTTAACTGTCTACCCTGAAGGAATACAGGGTGAAAAAAAGCAAAATACTGTGTTTATGCACCTAGATATTCAAGGTGCATGCCAAAGAAATGATTTTGAAAGTCCAGACTCCTATATCTTCCTATACACAGAAAAATGACACGTTCATTAACGTAAGATTCCTGGTTTCTTTAGCAGTAGTATTTTGATGTTCCAACTATCTGGGTTTGTTTGTTTGCTTTTGCATAAACCCCTATATATCCTGGCCCCTGCCTTATATTTTCAGTCCCTTAGAACTATCTGAGAGGTTGTCTCTCAGACTTAAGTCCTGAGTATTTCTTCAAAATAAAACATAATTCTAAAATGTTACGTTGTGTATTGTTTTTTTTTTTTGTTGTTTGTTTTGTTTTTTGTTTTTTGTTTTTTTTTTTAGTCAACACTAATGGAGAGATTCAAGAAGGCAATGGCACACTAAAATGTACATTTTAGAAAATTATCTGGCTTCTGCTGGAAAACAAAATGTAGCTGAGAAAAACCACAAAGGAGGATACTTGGTATAAAGTTGTTGCATGCACCTATGTGATACAGGCCTGGGTTAGAGGTTTTCAGTTGGAATAGTGAAATTTGATTTTAAATAAGCTGTGTTTTGGAACCAGAGCTGGTAGGATTTGCTGATAGATTATATGTGTGTAATGAGAAAAAGAAAGCTCAAGGATCCCCCCTGACTTTCTGGTGTTAGCAAAATGTGGAAATGATAGTGTCATTCAGAACAATGGGAAGAAGGAAGGAGATGACAATAAGACAGGAGTTGAAATATAGTATTTAGAATATCTTCATATAAGTTGTGCATTTTATACCCAAGTGGGCATATTTAAAAAGACAGTTGGATATTAAATTCAATATATAACTCAAGGGGCTTTTCCCAGTGACTCAGTGGTAATGGACCTGCCCGCCAATGGTTGGGAAGATCGTCTGGAGGAGAAAATACAAACTTATTCCATATTCTTGCCTGGATAATCCCATGGACAGAGGAGCCTGACATACAAAGAGTGTGGATCACACTCTTTGGATCACAAAGAGTCAAACACAATTGAGCATGCATACACAATCAATCAGATATTGCAAAGGAGAAATTAATAGTAGAGATAGAGATCTGTGTGTCAGAGGGATGGATGATATTTAAAATAGCAATAATGTCAATTATGGTTATAGATATTTAGCTATGTATAACTTCTTCTGGCCAGTCTCCATGCTGGAAACCTTTAATGTATTATTTCATTCATCAATCAGAAATTACTTGAAGGTATAGGTCGTATTTACTGTCCATTTTACAACAAGAAATTTAAACCTGGAGCTGGAGTAATCAGCACATGATCACAAAAAATAAGGAAAAGAGCTATGATTTAAACAAATGACAGTCTGACTAAGATTTTCTTTTTCAATTATGTTATAATTTTTTTAATGTTAAATTTCTTCCCTCTTATGACAGAATTAAAAACATGGGTTTCTAATAGCGTACAATTGTTGAAGTTTTTCATTGTGTTGTCTCTCATATATTTAACTCATGACATATTATGCTAAAGACAGGTAACTCAGTTTGAGGCTTGAATCCACGTGGCCAGGACTAGAACCTGGCCAAAACCCACAGTCTTACAACTGAGATTACACATTTGGTTTCAGGACTTAAATTTAGGTTCCTGAAGCTCCAATACTTTGGCACCTGATGCAAAAGTTTGACTCATTGCAGAAGAACTTGATATTGGTAAAGATTGAAGATGAAAGAAGGGAGCAGCAGAGAAAGAGATGCTTAGATAGCATCACAGACTCAATGGACATGAATTGGAACAATTGGAAGATAGTGTAAAATAGAGGAGCCTGGCATGCCAGAGTGTATGGAGTTGTAAAGAGTTTGACATGTTAGCAACGGAACAGAAACAACAAAGTTCTTGTTGTTCCACTGAAGAAAGAATTAAGTGAGAAACAAAGTAGTAGATAAGAAGTGGATTTATTTAGAGACAAACACTCCACAGACAGGATGTGGGTCATCTCAGAAGGAGAGTGCTGTCTCAAAGTACGATGTGGTTAGCTTTTATGGGCTGTGTAATTTCATAGGCTAATGAATGGGAAGATTCTTTCAACTATTTTGGGGAAAGAGGGGATATTTCTAGGAATTGAGACACAGCCTACTTTTTGGTCTTTGAGGGTTGATCTTGAAGCTATCAATGGTTCCTATGTGTGTATCATTTAGCTTGCTTTTGTGTTACAATGAGTGTATACTGAAGTTCAAAGTCTAGTGAAAGTTGACTTGTTTACCACCTTGTACCTATTTGATTCTAATCAGTTTCTGTTGTATCCTCAAGCTATGTCATTTTTAAAAGCTTTATGCCATGCCCTCTTCCCTTCTGTTTCAATACAGGAATATAAACATTTCTTTGAATTATTTTGTACTAAGATAACAATAGTGCCTCCCCATGTGTTTATATTATAATACTATGTTGATATTTTACAACTTTATAATGCAGTGGCCATGATCTCTGTGTCTTTGAAAAAGAAAACTGAATGAAGCTTAATTTTTTGTTAAGGAGTCTATTGTAAGGAATGACAAAACAGCACCAATGGGGCGGGTGGCATTTACTACACTTACTGAAAATTTTCTTCCTATGTTATGAAGCACTTAAGATTTTAGCCGGTTGTGCAATGTATAAGAATTTCCTCCTGTGAATTTCTTACCCTCTCACTTTAAAGTCATCTACTCCCTTTGCAGATTCTCCTTTGTAGTCTCTTTGGCACACATTCTTACTTTATCTGAATCTTTCCTGCAATTTCTTTTTCTTGTGCATAACTGAACTTAATCTCAGCTCTCTTTAATTAAATCAATAGTTGACTATACTTTCTACCAAAAATATTGACCAACCCTCATAAGCTGCAAATAGTTTGGAAAGAAAATAAACTTCATACAGCACAACTGTAAGGACAAAGACTGTACTCTTCTTTGCCTCTTTACTCTCATCTACTTCACTTTCTTCCCTGATTTCCGCCCTCCCCCACTTTCTCTAGTCATTCAGGAAAAAATAGGTTAATCCATGTCTTGGAGGTGAGAGCATGCATCCAGAGCAAATCTGTTGACTAATCAATATCTATGTAGGGCTTTTGTGGTACTGAAATATAATTTCTTATATTTCTTCTGCAGAGAAATATAAGCAGATAGGCTGCTATTAACCTGGAGAAATGATTGCAACCTGGATACAAGGCTGAAGTTCTAGATCTTAAATCCTTTAGATAAATAGTGCTTCAAGGAGAAGTAACCAGGACACAAACCCCTGTAAACACAATGCTTTTCCTTTAAATCTCAAGGAACCCTGAGTCTCCCAGGTTTGAATCCCTTATCTAAGCAGGTGTGTTGATTTTATGGAACAATTTCTAGTATATCTTCATGGGCCTGATATACTCACTACTTGGCAAGTCTTACACACACTAAACAGAATAAATGGCACATTTTCTACAATAAAAATTTATTTTATTAACAAAATATTATGAAATAAATGAATATTTCTTTGAGATTAAAGGGTTACTTTCAAATAGAAAGATATGTTAAAGATAGTTTCCATTTATGATATTGCAGAGCAATTGTTTTTATTTCAGTTTATCTAGGAAAAAAGTATTTCATCTAAACTTTTGAATGCTATCATGCAATTGACTTTTATAGAGCTTTGCTAAACAATGCATAGGTTAATGGGTTGTTTTCAGAGGTATTATATTACAAGTTGTTAATTGTAGAGGAGGAATTTTTTTAAAAAATCACCATTCATTTGTGTCCTGCTTCAGAGTGGAGGAAATAAGCCTAATGTTGTGAAAATATTGTAGACTTATAGCAAGAGATACCTGAGATGAAATTTTATGTCATTTACTAAGTGTATAATTCTAGGTAAGTCCCTTAATTCTAAATAATAAAACATATATTTAAAAAATTTTGGATGATAAGGGTAAATATGATGGACTAAATGTTTGTGTCCCCTCAAAATTTGTATGCTGAAATCTTCCATAATGAGATGATATCAGGGAGATTTGGAAGGTGATTAGGGTAATAAGGACACTGTTCTCAGGAATGAGATTCAGTGCAGTTCAGTAGCTCAGTTGTGTCCAACTCTATGCGACCCCATGTATTGCAGCACGCCAGGCCTGCCTGTCCATCACCAACTCCCAGAGTTCACTCAGACTCACGTCCATCAAGTCCGTGATGCCATCCAGGTGTTTCATCCTCTGTCGTCCCCTTCTCCTCCTTCCCACAATCCCTCCCAGCATCAGAATCTTTTCCAATGAGTCAACTCTTCACATGAGGTTGTCAAAGTACTGGAGTTTCAGCTTTAGCATCATTTCCTCCAAAGAAATCCCAGGGCTGATCTCCTTCAGAATGGACTGGTTGGATCTCCTTGTAGTCCAAGGGACTCTCAAGAGTCTTCTCCAACACCACAGTTCAAAAGCATCAATTCTTCAGTGCTCAGCCTTCTTCACAGTCCAACTCTCACATCCATACATGACCACAGGAAAAAACAGAGCCTTGACTAGACGGACCTTAGTTGACAAAGTAATGTCTCTGCTTTTGAATATGCTATCTAGGTTGGTCATAACTTTTCTTCCAAGGAGTAAACATTTTTTTTTTAATTTAATGGCTGTAGTCACCATCTGCAGTGATTTTGGAGCCCCAAAAAATAAAGTCTGACAGTGTTTCCACTGTTTCCCCATCTATTTCCCATGAAGTGATGGGACCGGATGCCATGATGTTCATTTTCTGAATGTTGAGCTTTAAGCCAACTTTTTCACTCTCCTCTTTCACTTTCATCAAGAGGCTTTTTAGTTCCTTTTCACTTTCTGCCATAAGAGTGCCACATTCTGACAAAATGTGGTCCACTGGAGAAGGGAATGGCAAACCACTTCAGTATTCTTGCCTTGAGAACCCCATGAACAGTATGAACAGGTAAAATAATAGGATACTGAATGAGGAACTCTCCAGGTCAGTAGGAATGAGATTAGAATCCTCATAACAGAGGCTTCAGAGAGTGCCTTTATCCCTTCTATCATGGGAGTTCTCAATAACTACCTTTTCTAACTAGGAAGTGGGGTATCCTCACCAAACTCTTCCAGGACTTTGATCTTTAACTTCCCAGTCTCTAGGACTGTGAAAAACATTTTATTGTTTATAAGTCACCCAGTCTATGATAGTATCTTACAACAGCCCAAACAGACGAAGACAGAGATTGGTACCAGAAGTGGATGCTTCTCTAACAAAAGCCTAAACATGTGGAGGAGCTCTGGAACTGGGTAATGGGTAGAGAGTGAAAGATTTTGGAGGTGCATGCTAGCAAAAGCCTACATTGCTATGAATGAACCATTAAGAGATTCTGGTAAGGGTTCAGTTGGAAAACAAAGAGCTATAGAAAGAGCATTAATCTTGGAAAATATTTAAGGAATTCTGAAAAAAAAAAAGCTTGTAGGAATATGAATAGTAAACAGTATTCAAATGATCTCTCAGTTGGAAATGAGAGAAATGTTATTCAACGATGGGGGAAAGGTCATTTTTCTGATAAAGTGACAAAGAACTTGAATAGATTGCCATGCTCTAGGGTAGTGAGCAATGAAATTGGATAGTTAGTGAGAAATTTCTAAACAAAATGTCTAGAAATTTAGATGGGGTAGCCTGTTTCCTCTGCAATGCTTATAGCAAAATGAGAGGGGAGAAAGTACTTAGAGATTGAACTGTTCATCAATAAGGAAGCAAAAGTAAAGATCTGGAAAACTCTCAGTTTATTCATATTGCAAAAACTGAGGGTATGTCCAAACAACTGTTTGATAAGTAGACTAGTCAGCCATCTCAACTGAAACCAGCAGCTGTTGCTCAAGACAATTTTTGTTGGTTATAAGCTATCCAGTATCAAGTGGTTTGTTATAGCAACCTGAACTGATTAAGATAGTAATATAGCTATCATTTGGCATACAGCAATCATTCAATATATGGTTTCTCTCTTATCATTACATTACCATATGGCAGTAACTATATTCACACATTACTTGCCCAGTTGCTTTTCATCACATATCATAATATACATTATGATATCATGACACAGTTCTCAGAATATTTTGAAACAGGGCTTTTAATTAAGATGTTGAAATCAACAAATCTCCATACAACCCCCAGTCTAAAAATCAGGAGAAGACACATTGATAAAAATCAGGTAAGTGTCTGGCAAACCAGACTATGAATCCCAATGGCATAGTCAGCCCTAGAAGTTTAGGTGCTTAGGACTTTCTCCCAAATGAGTTACTGCTTTGAGCAGATGAATATTGTATCAGTTCAGTTCAATCGCTCAGTCGTATCTAACTCTTTGTGACTCCATAAACTGCAGCACATCAGGCTTCCCTGTCCATCACCAACTCCTGGAGCTTACTCAAACTCATGTCCAATCAGTTGGGGATGCCATCCAACCATCTCATCCTCGATTGTCCCCTTCTCCTCCTGTCTGAAGTCTTTCCCAGCATCAGGGTCTTTTCTAATGAGTCATTTCTTTGCATCAGGTTGCCAAGGTATTGGATTTTCAGCTTCATCATTGGTCCTCCCAATGAACATTCAGGACTGTTTTCCTTCAGGACAGACTGGTTGGATCTCCTTGTAGTCCAAGGGACTCTCAAGAGTCTTCTCCAACACCACAGTTCAAAAACATCAAATATTTAGCACTCAGCTTTCTTTATAGTCCAATTCTCCTACATGACTATTAGAGAAACCATAGCTTAGAGTAGTCAAAACTTTGTTGGTAAAGAAATGTCTCTACATTTTAATATGCTGCCTAGGTTGGTTATCACTTTTCTTAGCTTTTCATCCAAGGAGCAAGTGTATGTACTGGTACAGTTTTTTGAACTGTCAAACTTTGTTGGTTTAACTATGCCTTGTTTAATTTAGGCTCTGTCAGCAGTAGTAGTAACTGGACAAATGGCTCTATGAATAGCATTAATTTGGGGCCTAAGTGATCCAGTCTGGTTAGTGTAAAATATATAGTACTTATATGTAGCATAATTCACGACATAACTGTTTCTTAAACTTTCAGACAACAAAACTTTGAAAAGTGATTAGATATATAGCAATTTAATCTAGCTTACTTTCTGTACCTCAAGGAAAAGCACTGTGCCTTTTGAGATATATGTGGATCTCTTTAGACCATATCCAGTGGATTATTACACTTGATGATGCTAACCTATTATGATACTCGAAATAAATGAAAATTCAGGGATAAGAAAACTCTGTAGCTTTCCACTCAATAAGTCCAAGGTATACATTCAGTTCAGTTCACTTCAGTCACTCAGTCGTGTCCGACTCTTTGCGACCCCAAGAATCGCAGCACGCCAGGCCTCCCTGTCCACCACTAACTTCCAGAGTTCACTCAGACTCACGTCCATCGAGTCAGTGATGCTATCCAGCCATCTCATCCTCTGCCGTCCACTTCTCCTCCTGCCCTCAATCTCTCCAAGCATCAGAATCTTTTCCAATGAGTCAACTCTTCACATGAGGTGGCCAAAGTACTCGCGTTTCAGCTTTAGCATCATTTCTTCCAAAGAAATCCCAAGGCTCATCTCCTTCAGAATGGACAGGTTGGATCTCCTTGCAGTCCAAGGGACTCTCAAGAGTCTTCTCCAACACCACATTTCAAATGCATCAATTCTTTGGTGCTCAGCCTTCTTCACAGTCCAACTCTCACATCCATACATGACTGCTGGAAAAGCCATAGCATTGACTAGACGACCTTAGTCGGCAAAGTAATGTCTCTGCTTTTGAATATGCTAAGTTGGTCTTAACTTTTCTTCCAAGGAGTAAGCGTCTTTTAATTTCATGGCTGCAGTCACCATCTGCAGTTATTTTGAAGCACAAAAATAAATAAATTCTGACATTCTTTCAACTTAGGAAGTGGAAATTTAAGACGATAAAAAGAAGGATAAAAGGAAACATTTTCACTGGTTTTTAGTATCTAAATATCTGTTGGGGTTTTAGGACCTTTTGGGCTCATTTCAGTGTGAGAGACATTTTATTAGTCAACATAATGTTTCACCATTATTGAAACCATCATAATGCCAAATCAAACATTTCTAATGAATTTTTAGAGTGACTAGACTAGAAGGGTACCAATCTGCTCCCTACCTTCAAAACGATGCTTTTCTCAAACACCTGCCATCCAGGCTAGACTTCTCATAATTCTCTGGTCAACCTTCTTATCATCAAGCATCATTTGAAAAAAAGTTGTACGTTTTTTCTTCTTGTCTCATCTATGCATAACATCATGATAAGCAACATACTAAACCATTTATAGATTAATATGTGCAGGTCTTTGGCTTGACAATAATTTGGCAGTTTAGCATGTTTAATAATCTAAGTTCAAGAAGGCAGGTTTTGAAGGAAGAAAGGTTTTGAAAAGGAAAGCCAATATCAAATTGTTTGTTTTCTCTAATTAAGGCTTTTGGAGATATTAATATAATTTACCAAATCATTTCTGCTTATTTTTTGTCACCATCAATATCATCACCACCTTCTTTCTCCTCATTATCTTTCCTTTTCTCTATATAGTTCTTGAGAAATTACCATTTTTACCATGTTTTCATTGAATTTTGTAATGACATTGAAAAAATGACCATCTTATATACAGCAAGAAAAGTCCAAGAAAATTAAAAAAAAAAAGCAAGATAATATAACTAGTAACTATGTTGTGTTTCAAGATCATGATTTCTAACTTTAAGTAGACAATATATTTCACACAGTTAGCTTTTTAATATCTATATTTGTTATTAGTATCCTAAAGATATGTACAAAGTTTCTGGGGGCAAAGCAGATTATCTACTTACAGTACATAATAACTATGTGATTCCTCTGCACCCCGTTTTTTATTAATGCAGTGGTATGATGAAACCAGATGTCACCCTATAAATACAGAGTCAGTATTGTAGGTGAAGGACCAAGGACAAAAATCTGGACTTTTTACAGGAAAGTCTCCCATCTCCTTTAAAGAGTCTTTTGAGAAATGTAAGGGGAAAGATGCTGAACCCTCACCCTTTGGAATGCAAGGATTAATAAATCTGTTCAAGGAAATAAAAGATCAGTGTCTCCAACTTTAGGGCTTCCCAGGTGGAACTAGTGGTAGAGAACCCACCTGCCAATTCAGAAGAGTCAGATTTGATCCCTTGGTAGGGTAGATCTCCTGGAGGAGGGCATAGCAGCCCACTTCAGTATTCTTGCCTGGAAATCCAATGGACAGAGGAAGCCAGTGGGATACAGTCCCTAGGGTTGCAAAGAATGGGGCCCAAAAGAAGCAACTAAATATTCACCCAAGCTCCAATTTTACAAGCCAGGTAATGTCTCCTTCTTCCATGATATATCTTCCTTTGAAATACAGACACAGAAACACAGATTTATGAAGAAGTAAATCTCTCTATCTTTCTTACTGCATAATGAGTTATAAATTAACTTCTAACATGTTTTTTAGCCTAGGAAAATTCATCTAGCATTATTTCTTGTTGGTAATAATCTGATTTCTTGCCACTGAGATTAGTTTTTACATTTATTACATTTTTCATGTAACTTGTGCTCAAACTGCATGGTTTTACTTTATGTGGCATAAGTAATTGAGTGAGGCATTTTCTCTTCTAAGTGTAAGTTTTTAGCCTACGTGCATCAAAACAAACAGCACAACAATAATGAAACAGAGTTTGTGATAACATTTTAAACAGTCACAGGATAAATCTTCCAAAACTAATGTTGAAAACACTTCAGAATGTTTGTCTATTTTTTAAAAATTTATTCATCTTCATATATAATTGGTGAATGCCATTTATTATGATACTTTGTTATTTAAAAAAATAATTTTAGATTTCCATAAATGTCTCTTGGTTTCAAAGTATTTCTAGAATATCTATTGCTATTAAATCATACAAAATTATATTCAGAAAGATATGTTTTTTAAAAAGTCTCCATGGAATTAAGTTTAAAATTCTGAGAAAAAATTATTTTACTAAAGCCTGCTGTCTGGGGAGGCCTTACAAATAGCTGTGAAAAGAAGAGAATCAAAAAGCAAAGGAGAAAAGGAAAGATATAAGCATCTGAATGCAGAGTTCCAAAGAATAGCAAGAAGAGATAAGAAAGCCTTCTTCAGCGATCAATGCGAAGAAATAGAGGAAAACAACATAATGGGAAAGACTAGAGATTTCTTCAAGAAAATTAGAGACACTGAGGGAACATTTCATGCAAAGATGGTCTTGATAAAGGACAGAAATGGTACAGACCTAACAAAAGAAGAAGATATTAAGAAGAGGTGGCAAGAATACACAGAAGAATTGTACAGAAAAGGTCTTCACGACCAAGATAGTCATGATAATGTGATCACTCATCTAGAGCCAGACATCCTGGAATGTGAAGTCAAGTGGGCCTTAGAAAGCATCACTATGAACAAAGCTAGTAGAGATGATGGAATTCCAGTTGAGTTATTTTAAATCCTGAAAGATGATGCTGTGAAAGTGCTGCACTCAATATGCCAGCAAGTTTGGAGAACTCAGCAGCGGCCACAGGACTGGAAAAGGTCAGTCTTCATTCCAATCCCAAAGAAAGGCAATGGCAAAGAATGCTCAAACTACTGCACAGTTGCACTCATCTCACATGCTAGTAAAGTAATGCTCAAAATTCTCCAAGCCAGGCTTCAGCAATACATGAACCATGAATTTCCAGACGTTCAAGCTGGTTTTAGAAAAGGCAAAGGAACCAGAGATCAAATTGCCAACATCCACTGGATCACGGAAAAAGCAAGAGAGTCCAGAAAAACATCTATTTCTTCTTTATTGACTATACCAAAGCCTTTGACTGTGTGGATCACAATAAATTGTGGAAAATTCTGAAAGAGATGGGAATACCAGACCACCGGACCTGCCTCTTGAGAAATCTGTATGCAGGTCAGGAAGCAACAGTTAGAACTGGACATGGAACAACAGACTGGTTCCAAATAGGAAAAGGAGTACGTCAAGGCTGTATACTGTCACCCTGCTTATTACAGTACATCATGAGAAACCCTGGGTTGGAAGAAACACAAATTGGAATCAAGATTTCTGGGAGAAATATTAATCACCTCAGATATGCAGATGACACCACCCTTATGGCAGAAAGTGAAGAGGAACTAAAAAGCTTCTTGATGAAAGAGTAGAGTGAAAAAGTCGGCTTAAAGCTCAAGATTCAGAAAACGAAGATTATGGCATCCGGTCCTATCACTTCATGGGAAATAGATGGGTAAACAGTGGAAAAACTGTCAGACTTTATTTCTGGGAATCTAAAATCACTGCAGATGGTGATTGCAGCCATGAAATTAAAAGATGTTTACTCCTTGGAAGAAAAATTATGACCAACCTTTTTAACCTATTCAAAAGCAGAGGTATTACTTTGCGGATTAAGGTACGTCTAGTCAAGGCTATGGTTTTTCCTGTGGTCATGTATGGATGTGAGAGTTGGATTGTGAAGAAGGCTGAGCGCCGGAGAATTGATGCTTTTGAACTACGGTGTTGGAGAAGACTCTTGAAAGTCCCTTGGACTGCAAGGAGATCCAACCAGTCCATTTTCTGAAGGAGATCAGCCCTCAGATTTCTTTGGAGGGAATGATGCTAAAGCTGAAACTCCAGTACTTTGGCCACCTCACGTGAAGAGTTTACTAATTGGAAAAGATTCTGATGCTGGGAGGGATTGAGGGCAGGAGGAGAAGTGGACGACAGAGGATGAGATGGCTGGATGGCATCACTGACTCGATGGACGTGAGTCTGAGTGAACTCTGAGATTTGGTGATGAACAGGGAGGCCTGGTGTGCTGCGATTCATGGAGTCATAAAGAGTCAGACACAACTGAGTGACTGAACTGAACTGAACTGAACTGAAGATTTTTCTAAATTTTTTTCTTTACTTTATTTCTTTAATCCAAACTTGCACAGTGATATGTCATTTTTTCTGCTATGTGGTTTTACCTCTTTCAGGGAAATGGAACTTACCTTTTTGACCTAGGAATTCCTTTAGACTATATTTCTTCTCTAAATGACCACAGCCTGATTTCTGTAAAAGTGGAATCCACTATTGTTTTATCTCCAAAATGCTACCAATTTTAAAACATCTTATTGAGCAAATACTCAATATAATCTATTTCACTTAATCTCATTCCTTTTCAAATGAAGTTGGAAAGTAGTATTTTATTCATCTTAATTGAGAATGAAATATTGTCTTTTTAGCAGCAAATGAATTATAAGCAAAATTCAAAGACTCCAGCTCTGACTCTGATGGCCTGGGGCAGATTGATTACCCTAAGCAGAGATATATGTGTGATGACTCTTTTGACCATTTTACTTAAAAATTTAGAAGTGGTAGAGCTTAAATGTCTCTCTCATTTAAATTCTAAGATCTCATTACTTACAAAAGTGCCTCATCAAAATGTGTAGCTGCTCCATTTTCTACTGGTAACATTTTGTAACTAAAAAATAAGATAAAATTGCTGATAACTATTCCCAACCTATCTCTACTGTCCTCTGTTTAAAAATATTTCAGTTAAGCCCACTTTAGGTCACTTGAGTTTTGCAATGAAGCAGGGTGGATTAATTTCCTTGACTTCACTTAATAGAGCCAAACGTGTGAGAAATTGATTAAAGAGTCAACATTTATAATGGGAGAAATCAGAGGGACAAGAGGTGTCAGAAGAAGAAGCTGCCTCTGCCAGCAGTACAGATTTATTAGATATCAGTGAGCATGTTCCACTCATAATGAACTGCAAGTAAGCTGGGGAAAGGACTCTGGCTAGCAGTCTAATTGGGAACCAAAGTCACAGAGAAGAGCAAGGTTTGGCCCAAGGATGCATGACATAACAGGGAAGAAAATTTAGACAGGACACAGTAGGTAGGACTGGAGAATCCTCTAAATTCATTAAGAAATAGAAACAGACTGTGTAACAATTGAGCTTAATATGATAAGAAATATTTTAAATGTAAGATAAAGAATGTACAAAAGGCAGGATATAATTATAAATGAATGAGGCAATAAAATGCATTTTAGTGGCAGAACCTTAGACTGGTTGTCTGCCACATGAATTTGGCTGCACATAACTATATTCAGATTGACACTCACAGTGTTAAAAAAAAATTGCCAACTTTAAAAACTTGTGATTTCACATTAAAATATATATATATATATATATATATATATATATATATATATATATATATATATATATACACACACTATTCAATGGATCCCCATTTCATTCAGAAACAAATTTCCTTACAGTGCTGTATGGGAATCTAAAATTGCCCACATCTTAACCGTACCTCTCTGAAAGTGAAAGTTGCTCAGTCGTGTCTGACTCTTTGCGACCCCATGGACTGTATAGTCCATGGAATACTCCAAGCCAGAATCCTGAAGTGGATAGCCTTTCCCTTCACCTGAGGATCTTCCCAATTCATTGCCTATTTCTCTTCCTCTGCTGTAGCCACGTTGGCTTCCTTGTCCTTTTTGTACAATAATAGCTTCTGTCTGCAGCTATTACCCCCAGATACCAACATGACTTGTTCCCTCATTTCCTGAATTTATCATCACACTGACTACTCTCTTTAAAATTACAGCCCCAATGATTATCCTTTATCTACTTTACTGTCTCTTATTCTTTCTTCAGAGCTGTTATCATATTTTAAAAGATTATATAATTCACTCATTTAATAGGCATTTTGCTGGTACTTTCCCCAGTAGACTGAATTATATGAGGTATGACTTTCTATCTGTATCACTACTTAATCCCAAGTGCATAAGACTATCCCTTAACTCTCTATGTTTCTAAAGTTTAAGAAGATCCTATAACACCAGACCCATATTCTTTCATAACAAAATTTTTCTGAATCTTGGGAGCACACACATCATTTATATGAAGCATTCATTCTGATGCTTAATATAGTATCCAATATTCCCTTCTGTGTCCCTGACAAAAAAACTTGGAATCATCATTTATCACCAACCTTGCAATGATCTCTTTTATTAATATTTTCTTTTTCAAACACTGAAGTTAAGAGGAAATTGAAGTATATTGTGTATCAATATGTGGAAATATTAGTAAGAAAAAACAGAAGACATATTACTTTAGAGCAGTAAAATATATTTCTCTTTCTTCAGCTTTAATGTACACTTGAATCACCATTATGAAACAAACATAGTATGATTAACTTTTTACATTATTTACTAACCTTGTGGGAATTTTCATTTGAGGTCTTTGAAGATAAGTTAAATAAATGGAGTACAAGAAATTTCAATTGGCTTGTATATGAAGACCTAATAATGTTAATAATAATAAATACTGTATTAAGTTTACAATTGTTGGGGAGGAAGAAATTTTCCTCTGTTCTTCTATGTCCTTCTTGCTGGCTTAAGAATTAAACTGACATGAGACAAGTTGGGGGCTTCCCAGATGGCTGTAGAGGTAAAGAACTAGCCTGCCAATGGAAGAGATTTACATAAGAGACCCAGATTTGATCCCTGGGTGGGAAAGATCCCTGGAGGAGTACATGGCAATACACTCCAGTATTCTTGCCTGCAGAATCTCTTGGACAGAGGAGCCTGGTGGGCTACCATCCATAGGTTCACAAAGAGTCTGACATGACTAAACTGACTCAGCACATAAGCATACATGGGACAGACCCAGGAGAACTAAGTAACTCTCCAAAACAGCCATGGCAAATACCTCTCTGAGGTATTTTTCAGCTCAGTTCATTTCAATCACTCAGCCATGTCCGATTTTTTGTGAGCGCATGGACTGCAGTAAGCCAGTCTTCCCTGTCCATCACCAACTCCTGGAGCTTACTCAAACTTATTTCCATCGAGTCGGTGATGCCATCCAGCCATCTCATCCTCTGTCTCCCCTTATCCTTCTGCCCCCAATCCCTCCCAATAGCAGGGTCTTTACCGATGAATCAGCACTTCGCATAAGGTGGCCAAACTATTGGAGCTTCAGCTTCAGCATCAGTCCTTCCAATGAACACCCAGGACTGATCTCCTTTAGGATGTATGGATGTATGGCCTTGCAATCCAAATGACTGTCAAGAGTCTGCTCCAATAACACAGTTCAAAAGCACCAATTCCTTGGCACTCCGCTTTCTTCACATTCCAACTCTCATATCCATATATGACCACTGGAAAAAATGCAGCCTTCACTAGATCGATCTTTGATGGCAACGTAATGTTTCTGTTTTTTAATATGCTATCTAGGTTGGTCATAACTTTCCTTCCAAGGAGTAAGCATGTTTTAATTTCATGGCTGCAATACCATCTGCGGTGATTTTGGAGCCCCACAAAATAAAGTCTGTCACTGCTTCCCCATCTATTTGTCAAGTGTGATGGGTCCAGATGTCATGATCTTAGTTTTCTGAAAGTTGGGCTTTAAGCCAACCTTTTCACTCTCCACTTTCACTTTCATCAAGAGGCTTTTTTGTTCCTCTTCATTTTCTGCCATAAGGGTGGTGTCATCTACATATCTGAGGTTATTGATATTTCTCCTGGTATTCTTGATTCCAGCTTGTGTTTCTTCCAGCCCAGTGTTTCTCATGATGTACTCTTCATAGAAGTTAAATAAGCAGGGTGACAATATACAGCTTTGAAGTACTCCTTTTCCTATTTGGAACCAGTCTGTTGTTCCATGTCCAGTTCTAACTGTTGCTTCCTGACCTGCATACAGATTTCTCAAGATGCAGGTCCGGTGGTCTGGTATTCCCATCTCTTTCAGAATTTTCCACAGTTTATTGTGATCCACACAGTCAAAGGCTTTGGCATAGTTAATAAGGCAGGAAGAGATGTTTTTCTGGAACTCTCTAGCTTTTTTGATGATCCAGGAGATGTTGGTAATTTGATCTCTGGTTCCTCTGCCTTTTCTAAAACCAGTTTGAACAACTTAAAGTTCACGGTTCACGTATTGCTGAAACCTGGCTTGGGGAATTTTGAGCATTACTTTACTACCGTGTGAGATGCGTGCAATTGTGTGGTAGTTTGAGCATTCTTTGGCATTGCCTTTCTTTGGAAATGGAATGAAAACTGACCATTTCCAGTCCTGTGGCTACTGCTGAGTTTTCCAAATTTGCTGGCATATTGAGTGCAGCACTTTCACAACATCATCTTCCAAAATTTGAAATAGCTCAATTGAAATTCCATCACCTCCACTAGCTTTGTTCATAGTGATGTTTTCTAAGGCCCTCTCGACTTCACATTCCAGGATGTCTGGCTCTAGGTGAGTGATCACAGCATCGTGATTATCTGGGTCATGAAGCTCTTTTTTTTTACAGTTCTTTTGTGTATTCTTGCCACCTATTCTTAATATCTTCTGCTTCTTTTAAGTCCATGCCATTTCTGTCCTTTATTGAGCACGTCTTTGCATGAAATGTTTCCTTGGTATCTCTAATTTTCTTCAAGAGATCTCTAATCTTTCCCATTCTGTTGTTTTCCTCTATTTCTTTGCACTGATTGCTGAGGAAAGCTTTCTCATCTCTCCTGGGTATTCTTTGGAACTCTACATTCAGATGCTTATATCTTGCCTTTTCTCCTTTGTTTTTCGCATCTCTTCTTTTCCCATCTATTTGTAAGCCCTCTTCAGAAAGCTCTTTTGCTTTTTTGCATTTCTTTTCCATGGGGATGGTCTTGATCCCTATCTCCTGTACAATGTCACGAACCTCTGTCCATAGTTCATCAGGCACTCTGTCTATCAGATCTAGTCCCTTAAATCTATTTCTCACTTTCACTGTACAATCATAAAGGATTTGATTTAGGTCATACCTGAATGTTCTATTGGTTTTCCCCACTTTCTTCAATTTAAGTCTGAATTTGACAATAAGGAGTTAATGATCTGAGCCACAGTCAGCTCTTGGTCTTATTTCGGCTGACTGTATAGAGCTTCTTCATTTTTTGGCTGCAAAGAATACAATCAATTTGATTTCGGTGTTGACCATCTGGTGATGTCCATGTCTAGAGTCTTCTCTTGTGTTGTTGGAAGAGGGTGTTTGCTATGACCAGTGTGTTGTCTTGGCAAAACTCTATTAGTCTTTGCCCGGCTTCATTCCATACTCCAAGGCCAAATTTGCCTGTTACTCAAGGTGTCTCTTGACTTCCTACTTTTGCATTCCAGTCCCCTTTAATGAAAAGGACATCTTTTTTGGGTGTTAGTTCTAAAAGGTTTTGTAGGTCTTCATAGAATCGTTCAACCTCAGCTTCTTCAGCATTACTTGTTAGGGCATAGGCTTGGATTACCATGTTATTGAATGGTTTGCCTTGGAAACAAAGAGAGATCATTCTGTCGTTTTTGAGATTGCATCCAAGTACTGCATTTCTGACTCTTTTGTTAACCATGATGGCTACTCCATTTCTTCTGAGGAATTCCTGCCTGCAGTAGTAGATATACTGGTCATCTGAGTTAAATTCACCCATTCGATTCACCCAGTCCATTTTAGTTCACTGATTCCTAGAATGTCAGCATTCACTCTTGCCATCTCCTGTTTGACCACTTCCAATTTGCCTTTATTCATGGACCTGACATTCCAGGTTCCTATGCAATATTGCTCTTTACAGCATCAGACCTTGCTTCTATCACCAGTCACATCCACAACTGGATATTGTTTTTGCTTTGACTCCATCCTTTCATTCTTTCTGGAGTTATTTCTCCACTGATCTCCAGTAGCATATTGGACACCTAGGGACCCAGGGAATTCCCCTTTCAGTATCCTATCATTTCACCTTTTCATACTGTTAATGGGACTGTCAAGGCAAGAATAATGAACTGGTTTGACATTCCTTTCTCCAGTGGACCACATTCTGTCAGACCTCTCCACCATAACCCTTCTGTCTTGTATTGCCCCACATGGCATGGCTTAGTTTCATTGAGTTAGACAGTGTTCTGTGTTCAGATTGGCTAGTTTTCTGTTATTATGGTTTCTGTGTGTCTGCCCTCTGATGCCCTCTAGCAACACCTACCGTCTTACCTTGGTTTCTCTTACCCTGGAGGTGGGGTATCCCTTCACTGCTGCTCCAGCAAAGCGTAGCCACTGCTCCTTACTTTGGATGAAAGTTATCTCCTCTTGACTGCACCTCCTGACTCTGAAGGTTAAGTAGCTCCTTTCAGCCCTCCTGCATCCATGCAGCCACCACTCCTTAGACGTGGGGTTGCTCCTCTCGGCTGCCTCCCCTGACCTTGGGCATGTGGTGGCTCCTCTAGGCCGCTGCCCTAACCTTGGGCATGGGGAAGCTCTTTTAGGCCTCTGCCCTTTATCTCGACAATATTAGACCCAAGAAGATCTAAAGGATGAACATTAATGATCTATCTTTTTACAATTTACCCAAAAGTGTTCCTCATAGTAGAAAAGCACTACGGAGCAAATTTTCCAATCCTTACAGCACAATATTAAGCCCTGAAAGATCTCACTGACCATGATGTCATCACTGTGTTGTTCTTGCTGATATATCTATCAGAAACAGCAAGGCTTCCACACAAAACATAAGCCAACATTCTCTGATGTTTTTCCTGCTTTGTTTCCACATGCAACCATCAGAGCATGGGTGGATGAAGTGGCTAGAAATGTGGACAAACAAAGTTGGGCCCACTGAGGGCTCCTGGATGGATATTGGTTTATGGCTTTCACATGCACAGTTCACTCCACAGTTGTGGCTTAGAAGTTCCTTCTGAGCACAGCTTCAGGACCAGAGCTGGCTCCTTCCAGGGACACTGCAGCACTGTGACTGACTGGAAGGCTGAGGAGCCCAGGAGCATTAGGACTGAGTGATAGATGGTGTGAGCATGGTTCCTTACTTATGAGTCCAAGAGAAGAGGCCTTTCAGCTTGAGGGAACACAACTGCTGGTCCCTGTAGATAAAGGTCAGACTTCATCTGGCAAGTATGGTTGTGGCTACAATGTCTGTGACTTGATTCTGCCATTCTGTGAGCCTTCCCTGAGGCTCAGCATATCCCAGCTCATCCTCCCCCTGTCACTCCATCAGGATCCACAACTTAACAATGAAATCAAGGACTTGGCTTACATGTTTCAGATGAATTCTTATTCCTGAAATTAAGTTGGAACCCCTATCAATCTATGTCTTCAAATCATAGATCACACTTGAAAAGCTCTAAGAATTAATGATACATGACTTTCTTTTCAGAGTGATTATATGCACAGTCAGGATGAACGTTTTGTGTAAAACACAAGATATTAATTTGCTTCCCTGTTGGAAACATGATGATTTACTCGCTGGGTTATAGAGATCTTCAAGCATTTTGATAAACAGTACCCGCAGATCATCAAGCCTTCAGATGACTGAAAAGACCTCTCCAAAATGAAGCTATTTTTGGCAATTTAGTCAGTGTTCCTAGGAGGACAGCTAACAAATTATTAATGTGCAGTCTATGTAAAGGTATTCCTGTAGTGAGAGTCAACCAATTAAATAGGTGTAATGGAATTTGTCCCTGACTTTAAATGGAATTTTAAGTATTAGGACTTTTGAACTGGAAGGGATTTAAGTCAGTCTCAACTTATTATCCAAATCAGGAGTCTTATGTTTTCAGCCAACATCCATGAAAATGTTGCAGACAAAGATAATAGATGCAAGCAAGGTAAATTTTCAGGCCCTTCACAATTCTTGACACTCCGAGGTCATTTGTAGAGTATATGTTAAAATAACATGATTAAATCAAGCCTTTACAGTATATATAAATACAATTTGTACTGAATATCTCTTACAAGTCTGTATGTGTGTGTGTGTTCATAAATATAAAAAAAAAACGGTAAGATTGTCAGACTGAGTTATAAAGTTACAGAAGGCTTTCAAAATTCTAAGCCTATCAATCAGCAATAACAAAAAGACATGCTTCACCCTTATGCAGTGACACAATATTTAGTTACCTTGTTAAGACTAAATGTTAATAATAATCTTTCCCCAGGCAACTTTATTTAATATTAGAAGCCTTCTCTAGTTAAAACTTTAACTTGTTGGAAATTCCCAAGAAAGGGATAAAGTTGGTATTAATGCAGTTCTATTAAAATGAAGGTCAAGTTTTAAGCGAGCCAAAGATTCATTAGGTACAGGCTGTGTGGGCCTGGAAATCTTCACTGCCTCGAACCCATTATGAAACTGATTAGTAGCAGGAACTCTATGTAATGAGTCTCATTACAGTATACCCTCCTACTTCACCTCCCCACAGTCCACATATTTTGTTTCATAGAAATTGTCATTTTTGTTGGTTGACTGCCAATTTGCTACAGTAATGAAATTGTTCCAAATTAAATGCAACTGCCAAGACAGGATGCCCAGATAAAAGATAGTGACTGTAGATTTTATCTGGTTGTTAGGCAGCATAACTAAAAAAAGGCATGCATTTCTAGGATTTCAGTGCTTAAATTATCATAGAATGAAGACAGTTTCATCCCTTCAGATGTCTTAGAAGCGGACATTTACTGGGACAGGGGGTGGGGGTGAGAATATTTTGTTGTTAAGTTTTCACTTTTCCTAAATTACTATTCCTTGGAAGATCATGAAATATCAACATACACCAAAGTCTTCTTGTACTTTTAGGATTATAAATGAAAAGTGACTTTTGTACCGTTTACATTTTCATGATATCTTGTCCATCATTCAATCCAAAGAAAACACTTTACTGTGTTGCAATTTCTTTACTTATTGCTTTGCTGTCCTTGACAGAAATTGTCTTGAAGCAAGACAGTATATCTTTTTTTTATTTTTGCATTTTTATTTAAAGTTCAATTAGAAATACCAGGAATTATTTTTAAATGAATGAAGTCTTGAATTTAGAGATCTATAACTTGTTTTATCTTTAGAGATTCTACTGACACTGTACAGTTTCTGTCCAGGAGCCCAGATCCAACAATGAGGACTGTTGTACATTAAAATGAAAACAGAATCTCAATACCCATGTTGAGCTGAAAACAGTGCACCCCCCCAGATTTGTTGTAGATACACAAAGCCATAATCAAAGGGAAAGACGGACAACAATAGCAACAACAAAATACAAAGACAAACCAACCAGCAAGCAAATATCAACAACAGAGAAAGCCAGTCTTTTTCTATTCCCACTCAAAAAATTTAAAACCAGGAGCCACAGGAATCAAAATTTAAACTGGAGAGAATGGAGGTGATACAAAGCAGTTAATATTTGCTGGTTGAGCATTTAAGATTTAAATAATCATAAACACAGAAACATCTTCCATTTACAGAAAGCTTTAGTGGAGCCAGTCTTGGAGTGGCCAAAATTAACCAATACCTATCCCTAGGTTCAACCAAAGACCTAGTAGGTTAGCAATTAGTTTCTTCCAGCTCATTCAGCAGGCAGAATTCAAAAAACTCTTTACTCTTGACAAAGAAAACTATGTTTGAGGGAACCTTAAAGAATATGAGGCAAAAATTAATAAGTATATTCAATTTATTGTTAAATTACCATAGTCAATGTTCAAAAAACCTTTAAATACTGAATGAAAAATTGAAGGATATGAATGAAAATATAATTTATAATTATTAATTTGTCATAATTTCCTAATTCCTAAAATCCTTTCATATGCACAGATCATGGGATTCAGTAACTAAAATAACTTGTTAGGTTTGAATTAGGAAGTAAGATGGCTCTGGCACACACTTTTTTCTAATAACAAAATGTCTTAGTTTTGAAAAGTTAAAACATACTACTTTAATTTTGCAAGAACCTAAATCTATAAAAATGTATATTTTTAATATCTTAAGTTATTTATGTGCATATTTTCTAAACATTATTTTATAGTATACTATAATATGCATATTATATACTATATATGTAACATATTTGTATATGTATGTAAACATATGGAAACATATGTATATGTTTACACTGTTATATGTATATGTAACATATTATCACATATATTGTATATATAACATATGAATATGTATATGTTCTTACTTTTCTTATTTCAGTTTTATTATTCTTTGATTTATTTTAAAAGACTAAATCTTAGAGAAAATATTTAGATAAATTAGGAGTCTTGGTAGTTTTAAACCAAAAGTATCAAAATGTGCAAGAGATATTCTCAATTACATACATTTTTGATTACATAAATTATTTTGTCTTTCCAGAAATTTAAGATGGAAAATTTAAGGTTCCTGAATGACATATCCTATGAGGGCTGGAGCATGTAAATAAAGTTATGTTTTTACTTTAAAGCTTAAATAAACAATAAAAAAAAGAATATGAGGTGAAACAAGGTAAAAATATCAATAGAGTTAAAACAGAAAGTTGTTTTTAATAGTTAAATATCATTTATTATTATTATTTAAAACAAAGACATTAATCACAAACAAATATAACTAGAAACAAAATAGTCCTTCTGGAATTTCAAGTATACACATTAAACTTTACGCTGTTAACATCTATGTCTCATGTTCATATTTTCCACTCTTTGCTCTCTCTGTGGTTCAGTGCACCTGTTAACCTATTTTCCAGTTTACTTGTTCCTGTTAGTTTTCATTTTAAATGAATCTGTTATTAAATACATCCACTGAGTTTTAAGTGTCTCTCAGTTCTAGAATGTCCATTTGGTTCTGTAGCATTGATTCCAGTTCACTGAAGAAAATCTCAAACTAGTCATTATTTCCTTGAAGGCAGTAAACAATCATCTTAAAATCAATGAAAGTGAAGTCGCTCAGTCATGTCTGACTCTTTGTGACACTATGGACTGTAGTCTACCAGGCTCCTCCGTCCATGGGATTTTCCAGGCAGGAGAACTGGAGTGGGTTGCCATTGCATTCTCCAGGGGATCTTCCCGATCCAAGGATTGACTGGATCTCTGTAGGCAGTATCGAACCTACGTACTATCTCTTGCATTGTAGGCAGATGTTTTACTGTCTGAGCCACGAAGGAAGTCTAAAAAATCAATAAACCTATGTATAGGTTGGACTTTTGGACAGGGCTTTCAGTCTTCAAAAAAGAAATATGTTTGATTTCTAGCAGGTATCTAAGGGCTTTAGCAATATTGAATCCAATGAATGCTCAAATTATATCACAAATTAAAGAAGTTTAAGCCTCAGCTTTGGTTTCTGCAAAGCTGGTTATTTTCCAGTTCACCCTCACATTCAGTGTATAACTTTTCATGGTTAAAATTACAACTGTGTGAATGTGCATGGGTGCACATATGAAGAGTGGTCACTAGGCCTCTTTTTGGCAGTCCCTTCCTAACCCAGGTTAACATTAAAAACTGCCCAGCAGCCCTATTTCTCCACTGTCTCTTAGCATATCTGCAGATGTGCATGGTGCAAAAATGCCCCCCAAATCAGAGCTTATGCCTCTGAGTTTTTACCTTCTCCTGGATCCTATTTAATATTTCTTCATTGGCCTATGATGTGACGATTTCCAAAATTGTCAGAGGGATTTTTAATTACTGGTCTATTCATAGTTTTCATCAGAATTATCTAAAGCAATATCAGCAGAAGTCCTGAATTAGACTTTAAAGCTAACTCCAAAAGAATAAATTGAAAATTTATTGTTTATTATATACAATTACAGTAGTATTCTCTTTGAAAGTGAAAGTGATTTTACTCAGTCATGTCCGATGCTTTGCGACACCATGGACGGCAGCCTACCAGGCTCCTCTGTCCATGGGATTTTCCAGGCAAGAATACTGGAGTGGGTTGCCATTTCCTTCTCCAGGAGACTTTCCTGACCCAGGGCTTGAAGCTGGGTCTTCCACATTGTAGGCAGATGCTTTACTGTCTGAGCCACCAGGGAAGTACAAAGTGTTCTCTTTATTATATCATAAATGTTTAGATAAAACTGGACAATGAACTATATGATGGTACAGTAATTTTCACTTGTGGCATAAACATTCAAGATTTCACAGGGCACACAAAGAAGGTGCCTTGGAGCAAGATGAATGGATAGGGTTTCCTTGATTCAGTAAGAACAGTAGTTCCTTTATATGTTCATATATATAAAAGTATCATTGAAGAAAGTGTTATTCTGTTTAAAAATATAAAAATCAGTGATGTTTGAAGAGGTGTTAAGAATTTCTAGCTTGGATAATGATAAGAAAATGTCTATTTTATTGTTCTACTATCACTGTAGAAACTGACATGTTATAGGTTCTCAATCAATATTCATTAAGTCAATGAGTGGATTACTTTGAAAATTTGTAATCACATTGTTGTATCCAAAAATCAATATTGAAATAATTTACAGTATTTAATTGCTTTTCTATTACAATTTATTTAATTAAAAAATCTTATTTTTATATACTTTACTGATGTGTAGCTAAATACCATAAAGTTCACCATTTTAAAATATACAGCTCATTTACAGAGCTGTGTAACCACCACCATAATTTAATTTTAGAACATTTTCATCACTCTCAGAACAGACCTTGTACCACTTTGTCATCACTCCCTTCTCCCTCCCATCAACACTACTCCTCTCCCAATCCTAGTCAATCAGAAACCACTTTTTTGTCACCTAGATTATCTAGGTGGGCATTTTATATAAATGAAACCCTACACTGTATGGCTTCTTGTGGTTGGCTTCTTTCTTCCACTTACTGTATACGTTTTCAGTTCACCCAAACTGTGGTATTACTTCTTTCCTTTTTTGTATTGCTGAATAATTTCCCATTATTACATGGATTTACTGCATTTAATTTATTCATTCCTTAGTTGATGGATATTCGAGATATACAAAAATCAAACTGCACTTAGATACTTCTTCAGATTCATCAGAATACCTATAATGAAAAAGAATAACATGCTTTGATGAGGATGTGCAGAAATTAGACACCTCATAGGTTGCTGGTTCATAATGATGCTTCTTGAGGCCCACTTGATTTCACATTCCAGGATGGCTGGCTCTAGGTAAGTGATTACACCATCATGATTAACTGGGTCATGAAGATATTTTTGTATAGTTTTGTGCATTCTTGCCACCTCTTCTCAATATCTTCAGCTTCTGTTAGGACGATATCATTTCTGTCCTTTATTGTGCACATCTTTGCATGAAAATCTTTTGGTATCACTAATTTTCTGACCTGCCTCTTGAGAAATCTGTATACAGGCCAAGAGGCAACAGTTAGAACTGGGCATGGAACAACAGACTGGTTCCAAATAGGAAAGGAGTACGTCAAGGCTGTATATTGTCACCCTGCCTATTTTACTTATATGCAGAGTACATCATGAGAAATGGTAGACTGGATGAAGCACAAGCTGGAATCAAGAATGCCGGGAGAAATATCAATAACTTCAGATATGCAGATGACACCACCCTTATGGCAAAAAGCGAAGAACTAAAGAGCCTCTTGATGAAAGTGAAAGAGGAGAGTGAAAAAGTTGTCTTAAAGCTAAGCATTCAGAAAACTAAGATCATGGCATGTGGCCCCATCACTTCTTGACAAATAGATGGGGAAGCAGTGACAGACTTTATTTAGTGGGGCTCCAAAATCACTGCAGATGGTGACTGCATCTATGAAATTAAAAGACTCATACTCCTTGGAAGAAAGGTTATGACCAGCCTAGACAGCATATTAAAAAGCAGAGACATTACTTTGCCCACAAAGGTCCTTCTAGTCAAAGCTATTGTTTTTCCAGTAGTCATGTGTGGATGTGTGAGTTGGACTATAAGGAAAGCTGAGCACTAAGAACTGATGCTTTTGAACTGTAGTGTTGGAGAAGACTCATGAGAGTCCCTTGGACAGTAAGGAGATTCAACCAGTCCATCCTAAAGGAAATCAGTTCTGAATATATATTGGAAGGACTGATGCTGAAGCTGAAACTCCAATACTTTGGCCATCTGGTGTGAAGGACTGTTTCATTTGAAAAGACCTTGATGCTGGGGAAGATTGACAGTGGGAGAAGAGGATGATAAAGGATGAGTTGGTTGGATGGCATCACCGACTCAATGGGCATGACTTTGAGTATATTACAGGAATTGATGGACAGGGAGGTCTGGCGTGCTGCAGTCCATGGGGTCACAAAGAGTCGGATAAGACTCAGCAACTGAACTGAACTGAACTGACAGGTTGCTGGTTGGTTTACACAATGATGCAGACTCTTTGGAAAACAGTTCTGCTTTTTTTCAAAATGTTAAACATAGGGTGGCTCTATTATTCAACAAATATATGCCTAAGTATTTACTCAGAAGAAATAAAAATGTCAATTCAAAGGTTATGCACAAATGTTCACTGCACTATTATTGAACAATCTGTTTGGTCTTTTAATTTGCATACTATTTAAGTTTTCATACTTTTTTAGAACTATATTCTTTAACATACAAACTTACTATTAATTATTTTTGTATTTTATGTTTTATATATATATATTTAACATAAAGTAATTTTGGCTGATAATTGATCTACTATGGCGATGTTGGATATTTTTTTTGTAAAAATTTCAGTCTACCACTTCACCTTTACTCATTGGTGGCCATCACAAATATTTGCTGAGTATCTGCTATTCATCAAGACATGTAGCAGTTATAGAGTTTTCAAAATAAATCTAAAATTCTATTAAATCATCTGTTAAGATGTCAGATACATAGTGGGCACCTAGTGAATGTTTATTAAATTCGTAAATGTTACATGTATAGATATTTACTTCACATCTTAAAGAATTAAACAAAGATTTAGAAAGCAACTATACATATTAAATCTGCCTGCAATGGGGGAGACATGGGTTTGATCCCTGGGTTGGGAAGGTCCTCTGGAGAAGGGAAACGGTACTCATTCCAGTGTTCTTGCCTGGAGAATTCCATGGACTGTAGAGTACATGGTGTCCCAAAGTCAGACAGGACAAGGGACTTTCACTTTCACTTTCATACATATTACACTAAGGAATGTATGCTATATAGTCATAGACATTTTCACTGTGATATTTTCACATGCCATTCTTAGTAGTGAATATGTTTTTTCAGAGTTGGAGATTCTTTTTCAGTGTCAGTGTGATTCAAAACTCACTCATTCAAAATTCCTATTTTTGTAGGTTTTTCTACTTTGCTTATTGCTGCTGCTGCTGCTAAGTCGCTTCAGTCGTGTCTGACTCTGTGCGACCCCATAGAGGGCAGCCCACCAGGCTCCCCCGTCCCTGGGATTTTCTAGGCAAGAACACTGGAGTGGGTTGCCATTTCCTTCTCCAATGCATGAAAGTGGAAAGTGAAAAGTGAAAGGGAAGTCGCTCAGTCATGTCCGACTCTTCGCGATCCCATGGACTGCAGCCCACCAGGCTCCTCCGTCCATGGGATTTTCCAGGCAAGAGTAGTAGAGTGGGTTGCCATCACCTTCTCTGACTTTGTTTATTATCTTAATGTAAATGTTCATCTGGTAGTATCAACTCTGAAGTCTGATAATCAATATTTAATCAAAACATAATTCTTGTGCCTATAACACTATTTTTGTTAAAATTTACCTATATTCTTTAGGGCATGGTAAATGGTTTGTTTTCTCTTTTATTTATGCTTTTGATCTTTTTATTTAGTTTAAACACTAAGACTGAATTTTTCTACATAACTGATGTATATTGCAAAATATGATATTTCAAAATTGCATTTGGCTTAGAGATTAAAAGGCAGTTCAATTATGATCACACTGGTGGGATAAGCTGTATATTTTAACTTAAAGAGAAAAAAAAGAAGCATAATTGAAAGTACGTTTTTATTCACAAATTGAGGTTTCAGTTTATAATCAGCCCATAGTATATTACATGCTAAATAGTCAGCTTATTAAATAACTTTGCTGGCTTGCAAATTTTTGAGTTGAGAACTTAATATTAGTAATAGTGTTGTCTTTGTTTTCAGCACTGTACTCCATACATTAATGGATCATATAATTTCATTTCAACAATCTTGTGAGAGAAAATCAAAGCTTAAAGGAGCTTTATAAGTTTTCTGGTCATGTAACCGTGGGAGGCATAGGCTAAAGCTGATGTTTCAAATCGCAGTGTTACACAGGGTTAGATTTGATGCTTTTGTTGAAGCAGCTACAAAACAGATTCTCCTCCTATGAATACACTTCCTTAATTATTCTAATATCAACCGCCATCAAATAAATTAAACTTAATTGAGTGCCTGAAGGTAAAGACTATACTTTTCCCCTGTTTTTAGCCTCAGATTCCAGCACAATGTGTGTGTCTATTTGTTACTCAAAACAATTTAATTGAATACATTTTAGATACAAATCATTTAGCTCCTTTTTAATATGGGATTTTGTAGCTAATCATAAATATCTCTTTTGTAAACAGCTCATGATTATTTTGAAAATAAGGAAATATCATGAGAACTTTTCCCCAAACATTAGTTCTTTTATACTCATATATCATTTAATAGATTCTTGGTATTTAATTTTGCCTGAGGGGAAAGATCAGGATGAGGAAGTGGCTTATGAGAAAACTGTGCTTATCCTTATAATCTAATGTTTCCTCTAATATTACATTTTGTTACTTTGAATTTTCTAAAGGCTGGATATATTTGCTAGATTCATAAAAATTTAAGTTGCTTTTGATAGGATTCTTCAGTGCAGGTATTAAATGTTTTAATTAGCATGGAAATTACATTTGAAATTAAATAGTAACTATGAAACAAAGGTCTTTAAAATTAACTAGAAGCAAGTGTTTATTGCTTTTAGAGAACTTTGTGTCACAGCAAATGCCTAGTAACTAATTGCCTATCTTAAAACTGTAATTATTGTTTGCTGAAATCATCTTCATTAAAATAATCTTCAAAGAAACAAAAAGTAACCATGATATTCAATATTTTCCTTTCTAGGTTTTTAATACTACAAGATAATAGAAGCACTCAGATGTTACCCTCATTTTTTTTCTACATCTAATTACCAGAGTAAATTTGATATTTGTCATTTCCTTGTATGCTTTATACTATTTCTACATTAAATATTTTTTAAAAGCTGAATTTTGCTGAAAGTTATCACTGGTGTAATTTTTCATCACTATCATGCTTTTTTAGAATTTGTCTATTCTGATATATATTGCATATCACTTAATTTCTACATATGATTTATTGTGAAATATATGGTTTGGTTATCAATTTTTTATTGTACTAAATTATTTATCACTTTTGCTGTTACAGACAATGCTATGACGTCAATTTGGGTAGGTGACTGAGAATTTCTTTAGGGTTTTTACTCAGAAGCAGATATGCTTGTTCAACATCATCCAGCATTAAAAACTCCTACTTTTCTACCCAAAACAAGCTATACAAATTCTGAGTTACACTGGTATTATTTAAGTGTATTTCAAATACTTATTTTTTATCATTAAAGATTGTTAATTAAAAGTATGTGGAACAATATTTCAAGATTTTGATTTATCTTTTTCTAATTATTTGTGAGGCTGTGTTTCATTTCACATAAATCTTTCTCTTTGGGAAGAATTGTTTATTTCCTTTTTACATATAAGTAACTTGGATTGTTTACCTTTTTGCTTGGATTAACATGTGAAAAAATAAATCGTCAAATTCTGAGGCTTGTAATTTCTCTTTTCTTACATGAAAAAAATAGTATACTCAAAATAAACCATTCTCACCTCATTGAGTTGTATTTTTCTCTGTACTATTATTGAGGATATAAGGTGGTCTTCTATAAATTTTATTAGTTTCCAAGATTTGATCTTCATACTTAAGGCTCTTTCTATTTGTGTAGGGCATACATTTAATGTAACCATTGTCTATAGAGTCAATTGTACCAGTATTATATTTTTTAAAAAGCTATCCTTTCTCCACCGATTTTAAAAGACTCTGATACACTCATTGATTCATGTTGGGTAGTAAATTTATTAGAAAGTTTTTATGGACAATCATGTTGCAGTCTTTTCATACTACTCTTCTGTTTTGATTTCTTAAGAGGAGAAGTATCTGTAATCTGTTTCAACCTAAACATTCTCTCCCAAATAATTTTCTTTCTCATTGTATTTATCAGAATATTTTTGTTAAAATAACAGTCATAGAAGGCATCTATACTTTTTCATTATTTTGATGTGAAAGCTTACATAGTGTCATTATTAAGTATTAAAACTAATCTGCTTTTTATAAAAAAATATTTTGGTAAAAGCACTTAAACATGAGCTCTACCCTTTTAGCTTTTTTTAAAGTTTATGTTATAGTTGACCATAAATGAAATATTGTTCAACAACTCTCTAGGGCTTCTTCATCCTGTGCAACTGAAATTTTATGCTCATTTTTCTGTGTCCTCAGCCTTCGGAAATCACTATTCAACTCTTTTAATCTATGGATTTGGTTATTTTAATTAGCTCAGCTAAGTAGAATCATGAAATCATGTCTTTGTATGGACTGGTTTATTTTTCTAAACATAATATCCTCAATGTTTATATGTAATGCCATGCATTGTAAAATTTTCTTTTTTTTAAGGGCTGATAATATTCTGTTGTTATGTATATTCTACATTTTCTTTATCCTTTCTTCTGTTGGTGAACATTTTGGTTGTTTCCACATCTTAGCTATTGTGAATAGTGCTTCAGTGAACATAAGTATGCAAATATGTTCACTAAAGACTGCTTGCAATATGGACAAGTAATTACAAGTGGGATTGCTACAGCATGTGATAATTCTATTTTTTTAAGTTTTTGTGGAACTCCCATGCTGTTTTTCATAATGGTTGCACCATTTTACATTCTGTTGTGTGCAAGCACACTGATTTCTCCACATTCCTGTTAACATTTTTCTTTTTTTAACAGATTTCTTGTCACATCTCTTGTAAAACCTTATGACTTTGATTTTCATTTTTTCTGACAATTGGTACTGTTGAATTTATATATATATATAAAATATATATATATATATTTATATATATATGATGGTCATTTGTAAAACTTATCTTGAAAAATTCTAGTCAAGTTATTATTTTAATTTTAAATCACTTTATTATTTTTGTGTGTGTCTATTGAGTTGTAAGAGTTCCTTATATTTTGGAGGTTAACCTTTTATCAAATGCTTTTGATATCTGGCAGGTAATTATTTCTCTTTTATTCTTATTTTCCTAAGAGATTTTTTAAAAGTAACATAACTAACCTGGAAATGAAGAGCTGAATATGACAAAGTCTAAATACACACACACACACACACACACACACACACACACACACTAATCAAATAGTGGAAGAGAAAGAATTCTTCTTACTGAGTAATTAGGAAATAGTTGGATTATTTATTAACACTGGAAAAATAAAGACCACTAGAAGAGTACAGAAGCTGTTCAGTATTGTTTTGTTATCAGTGAAACTAGTTGAGTATAGTTATAACTAAAACTATATTATATTTTCTTTGGTCTAGCAAAACAAATTAGACTATCTTTTCTACATATTTGGGTTAATTTTGCTGTCATGTAAATAGATTTAATTTAATTGAATTAATGAAATAAACAGAAAATATATTCAACCTCCAATGAGAGGTATATGCTAACCTAATTCTCTAGCTATAAAAATCTTGCTGCTACTGCTAAGTCGCTTCAGTTGTGTCCGACTCTGTGTGACCCCATAGATGGCAGCCCATCAGGCTTCCCCGTCCCTGGGATTCTTCAGGCAAGAACACTGGAGCGGGTTGCCATTTCCTTCTCCAATGCATGAAAATGAAAATGAAAAGTGAAAGTGAAGTTGCTCAGTTGTGTCTGACTCTTAGCTACCCCATGGACTGTAGCCTACCAGGCTCCTCCATCCATGGGATTTTCCAGGCAAGAGTATTGGAGTGGGGTGCCATTGAAAAATCTTGAATGACAGGATAATGCTATACCTACGCCATGAGCACAAGTTCAGTGAGAGAAACAGAAATCACTGTTGGCATTTTGAGCAAAAAGTGATTTTTATCCTGGCAATTAGATTCTAATAAAATTGTTTCAATGTCTCTAAGAACAGCAAAAATTGTGTATGCAGGATAAATTCTGTAAAATCAAAACAGCAGACTCACCTCGGAATCTATGATCCATGAGACCGCAACACAAGTCATGAAATCAAGAACATATACCTTTAACTGCAATCCCAAAGCTGGAATTAAGAATCTTTCCTTCTGATCCCAAACAGGATCAACTCAAAAAGAACCACACCAAATTACAATGTGATTAAAATGAAAAAAAAATTAAAGATAAAATGTGAATACTAAAGGCAGAAAAGGAAAAACAAGAAGTTACATACAAGGGAACTTCCATAAAGCTATCATTTGACTTTACAGCACAAAGTCTGCAGCTAGAAGGGAGTGGCATGATACATTCAAAGTGATAAGTGGGAAAAAATCAAAACCAAAACACCTAAGCAGTAAGACTTTCATTCAGATTTGATGGAGAGATCAAAGGTTATACAGAGAAGGAAAAACTTAAAAAGTTCAGTAGCACTGAACCAGCTTTACAAGAAATGTTAAAGGAACTTTTCTAAGTGAAAAAGAAAAGGTCACAACTAGAAACATAAAAATTATTAAAGCAGAAATCTCACTGATAAAGGCAAATATACAGTAAAGTTGATAAATCGGTCATTTTTAAAGCTAATAAGAAGGCTAAAAGATAAAAGTAGTGAAAGCATATCCACAATAAGTAATAACGGGATACATAAAATAAAGATATAAAATATGATTTTAAAAGAGTAAACAGTGAGGGTGAGGAAGTTAAAATACAGGCTGTTAAAATGTGTTTGAACTTAATAGGTCAGCAAATTAAAATAATTACATTACATATAGATTGCAATAAGCAATGTGAGGAATACAGTCAATAGCTATGTAATATCTTTGGTGACATTTTGTAACTAAATTTATTATGGCAATTAGTTTGAAATGTATAAGAGACATAAAATAACTCTATTTTGTTAAAAAAAAAAAACACTAACTGTTATAAATCAAAAACAAAAAAAAAATCAGATTTGTGGTTATTAGAGAGAGGGTGGGACAGGGGAAATTGCATGGAGGTGATCAAAGGTACACATTTCCACTTCTAAGATAAATAGTTACTAGGAATGTACTCTGTGTTTGTGTGTATGTGTGTGTGCATGTGTGTGCTCAGTCGTGTCTGACTCTTGCAACCCCGTGAACTACATGTAGCTCTCTAGGCTTCTCTGTTCATGGAATTTTCCCAGCAAGAATTCTGGCATGGGCAGCCATTTCCTACTCTGGAAGGGTTGTACTATACAATAGGATAAATATAATTAACACTGTTTTATGATATATATGAAAATTGTTAACAGTAAATCCTGAGTTTTCATCACAATAAAATTTTCTATTTTCTTTATATTGTATCTATATGAGATGATGGATGTTCATAATTGTGGTATGCACTTCGTGATGTACATAAGTCAAATCATTATATGTACATCTTATTTATACAGTGTTGGATGTCAATTATATCTCGATAAAATTAGAAGGAAAAAAAAAGGAATCTTTCTTTCTGCTGTTGCAATTGCCTCTCAACATCCAATTTTGAACTCAAATTCTGTAGAAAAACTTTCATCAACTTTCTTAACAGAAGAAAGAGAGCTAAAAAAAGAAGAGAACAGAAGATGGCTTTCATTTCATTTCTGATTCCAAATCTCATGAAAGTTCATCTAAGCAGAACACATTAGTTTTCACCTAGAATCCTAGCTACAGAGAGTATATAGCATATGGTTTTTAATATTTTATCCTTTGTAATATGCGAAATATTTTAGAAAATAACTGAATAAGAGATCAGTTATTAACTACAATTAACTACAAGAATGCAGTTAATTTTTCACAAGAATGTAAAGGACATAAGGGCAGGAATATTTGCCTATTTTGTGCAACCTCAAGAACACTTAGGCGCATGGTAGACACTCAATAAGTACTTGCTTAATTAGTGATTATTTCATTGAATCCCCAATGTCTAGTACATTATATGGTGCATGTGACCCCAAGGACTGTAGCCAACCAGGCTGCTCTGTGCACGGCATTCTCCAGGCAAGAATACTGGAGTAGGTAGCCATTCCCTTCTTCAGAAGATCTTCCCAAGCCAGGGATCGAATCCAGGTTTCCTGTATTGCAGGTGGCCTCTTTATCATCTGGCCCACCAGGGAAGCCCTTTATGGTACATCTTCACTAGGTATTCAGTATTAATGTTGCTCTTTGGGCTTCTCTGGTGGCTCAAATAATAAAGAATCCACCTGCAATGCAAGAGACCTGGGTTCAGTCCCAGGAGTGGGAAGATCCCCTGGAGAAGGGAATGGCTACCCATTACAGTATTCTTGCATGGCAAATCCAATGGACAGAGGAGTCTGTCAGTTATAATACATGGGATTGCAAAGAGTTGGACATGACTTAGCAAGTAAAAATAGGTGTTACTATTTTACTAAATTTTATGTGAATTTCCCATAATCCATAACAAAAACACATAGCACAAATATACACACAATTTTAAAACTAAACTGGGAATATCATTCTATTACCTATGGATTTACTAACTGGTCCTTTTATTTAACATCTATGATGTGTCAAAATCTGTTTCTCATATCTTTTATGTTCACAATACCTTTATCTACTAATTTCACTGCCTGTGATACAGTGTCCCTTGAATATTTAATATGCCTCTCCACTGCTAAATTTTCATTTTACTGATCCTCTCCCCATCTGTTCTTCTAAAGTCTTAAAAGATGATGCTGTGAAAGTGCTGCTCTCAATATGGTAGCAAATTTGGAAAACTCAGCAGTGGCCATGGGACTGGAAAAGGTCAGTTTTCATTCCAGTCCCAAAGAAAGGCAATGCCAAAGAATGCTCGAACTACCACACAAATGCACTCATCTGACATGCTAGCAAAGTAATGTTCAAAAGTCTCCAAGTCAGTCTTCAGCAATTTGTGAACCGTGAACTCCCAGATGTTCAAGCTGGCTTTAGAAAACGCAGAGGAACCAGACATCAAATTGCCAACATGTGCTAGATCATCGAAAAAGCGAGAGTTCAATAAAAACATCCATTTATGCTTTACTGACTATGCCAAAGCCTTTGACTGTGTGGATCGCAATAAACTGCAGACAGTTCTGAAAGTGATGGGAATACCAGACCACCTGACCTGCCTCTTCAGAAACCTATATGCAGGTCAGGAAGCAACAGTTAGAACTGGACATGAAACAACAGACTGGTTCCAAATAGGGAAAGGAGTACGTCAAGGCTGTATATTGTCATCCTACTTATTTAACTTATATGCAGAGTACATCATGAGAAACGCTGGACTGGAGGAAGCATAAGCTGGAAGCAAGATTGCTGGGAGAAATATAAATAACCTCAGATATGCAGATGGCACCATCTTTATGGCAGAAAGTGAAGAGGAACTAAAAAGACTCTTGATGAAAGTAAAAGAGGAGAGTAAAAAAGTTGGCTTAAAGCTCAACATTCAGAAAACTAAGATCATGGCATCCAGTCCCATCACTTCATGGGAAATAGTTGGGGAAACAGTGGAAAGAGTGCCTGACTTTATCATTTGTACTTCAAAATCACTGTAGTTGGTGACTGCAGCCATGGAATTGAAAGATACTTACTCCTTGGAAGGAAAGTTATGACCAACCTAGATAGCATATTCAAAAGCAGAGACATTACTTTGCCAACAAAAGTCCATCTAGTCAAGGCTATGGTTTTTCCTGTGGTCATGTATGGGATGTGAAAGTTGGACTGTGAAGAAAACTGAGTGCCAAAGAATTGATGCTTTTGAACTGTGGTGCTGGAGAAGACTCTTGAGAGGCCCTTGGACTGCAAGGTAATCCAATCAGTCCATCCTAAGGGAGACCAGTCCTGGGTGTTCATTTAAAGGACTGATGCTGAGGCTGAAACTCCAATACTTTGGCCATCTGATGTGAAGGGGTGACTCATTTGAAAAGACCCTGATACTGGGAAAGACTGAGGGCATGAGGAGAAGAGGACGACAAAGGATGAGATGGTAGGAGGTTATCACCAACACACTGGACATGAGTTTGGCTAAACTCCAAGAGTTGGTGATGGACAAGGAGGCCTGGCATGCTGCAGTCCATGGGCTCGCAAAGCACTGGACACAACTGAGCGAATGAACTGAACTGAACTCCCCTTCTGAATTCTTCTCTTCTCTGAAAACAGTCTTACTTTCATTTTTAGAACTACCATATCCCTCACAACCCTCTGATGATGGATTTTTGCTTTGTAACATCTCAAAATTTCAGAACACCCACTGAGGCCTTACCTGCAGGCTGTCATTAAGTGTTGATACTTCATTAAAGTGATACTGATCAGATAGAATATGTTCTAGAAACAGGTATCCTATGGTTGTAGCCTCCTATTTTCATATCAGTAGTAGTTAGCAGTGTTTTAAGGAAAGATCTAGCAGTCCAAAATCTACTTTTCTGTTAAATATAGTATGGAATATATGGTGTAGTGGATTCTTTCATGTCATATCTTCAATACAGTACTTTTAGATTAAACTTTCCTTACTCATTTGCAGTGCTTTCTCAGACATATCCAAGTGCCCCAGGAAGTTGAAAAGAAGCAACAAGCCATATTTCCATTTTCTGTGCATAGGAAACCACCTATATACTATAAGTATTTGAGATGCAGATTATCAAACAAGAATTTTATTTAGGATTTTGTCCTTGGGAAATGTATGTAAAAGAAGGAAAATAAAAAGATCTAGGCAGATAAAGAAGTTGGGTTGTAGCCTAGTCACTCTCGCAATCCCACGGAGAACTATGAAGACAGTATGATTCTACAGTATCAATCTGCTTTGCAGAGGGGCACATATAGATCCATTTTACATCTTCTATTTATTTGGGTAAAGTTTCCCACAGCACAATATTCTCTCTTCAACATTGGTACATTTAACTGTTGTCTCCTGACTTTTTTCCAATATTTATTTGAAGACATATAGTAAGGTATTGCTACATGCCACCTAAATCTCTATGCAGAACTGAAGGACTTAATTCTTCAGTTGTTGGTACTGTCAGCAGACAATACTGCTGACAACTTTCATCTACTGGTCTTCACTAGCGAGAGCTGCCTCCCTTGCCTTCTCTGTATAACCAACTCTCTGTTCAGTGACAGAATGTACAGACTTACCTCTTGTTCCAATGTAAGACACTTCTAAAGGGTCATCCCAATTTCAGAGCTCCCTGTAGGGTTATATGAGATCACTGTGAGACTAAATCACAACCTTATTATTTTTCTTTTTCCCTCCAATCTACCTCCCCCCTCTTCCACAGACATTTATCCTAAAATAGATGTTTCTAATAAATACCCCTTATGATAATCTCTGAATCTGAGTTTGCTTACCATGGAATTCAACATACAAAAGCTCAAAATATTTTCAGACTTGAGAAGCTCAGACAATTTGGCATGAACTGCTATTATGCTAAGCAAGACTATAGCACTATAAAAGAACTTGAAAGCAAAGTTCATGATGAAATGCTAAATAAGATCATGAGAACTAAAATGGACATAGAAGTTTAGAGGAGGAAAAAAATGTACTGAAGATTGTCAGATTCAGATAGATTTTTATGGATAAGAAATATTGAGCTCAACCTTGCTAAGTGGACAGGAATTTGATAGATGAAAGGAATGAAGAGCATTCCAACCAAGGAGTAAATTGCTGAAATGATCAGTGGGCCAGGTGAATTTCTGGTATTCATTATCCTTCAGTCTAAGAGTAACTTGGTGATACTTGGAAAGATGGCAATCAAATAGCTCTTATTCAGTTGTTTTAAAGTATACTTTTATGATTTTTTTTCCTCTGAAAAGCTCTTAAGTTGATTGGGTCTCTTATCACAGTTTCTGTGAAATCTTTAGATTTAATGAGCTTATTACTGGTTTAAGTAAGCTGCCACTGGAGAGCTGTCAACCTAAAATAATCTCACATGTTCTCATTTGAGGAACTCTCCCAGGAAATAGATGATCAAGGAAATGATTACCCTTAAAATAAAAGTGTTTAGTGAAATTCTAAAGGGAGATTGTTTCCATAGTCATTTATCAGTGTAATTTTCTCAGACTAGACTGTGTCTTGAGCAATTAAGCCATAACTAACTATATTCAGATTGACATTAATACACAGGTAATAACCAGAATCAGTTTTGACATATTCTTTATAGATAAAATTTCAGTTTTGTGGGGAGTCCACATTTTCAGAAGAAAATCAGTGAAGCCAGTTCTATGAGTACAGATAAAGGGAACAAATGGAACAATTCAATATTTGACATTTTTATTATTATTTATCCCACTAGTTAAACAATCAATTATAAGATCCATAAAACAAAAGGCATTATGGTTACCCTCTTTATATTTTAGGACATATAAAAAAAAATTCCTGAGAAATTCTCAATCAAGAATGGTGTGATTATGACAAGCTTTCTTCAAAAGGACAAAAGAAATAAGAAGTTGCTGTGTTAAGGCTTTTACATAATTCTTTAAGACCTTTATCATTTACTCAGCTTCTTCTTTGAACAGATGGTTAAAACATGACAGCCAAAATAAAGTTGAGGCCTGGTCCAAATAAGTCATTACCACTTCATATATGATCAGCCAATACATACAAAAGAATCAAGAGAATCTTAGCCTAAGAATACAAAGCAAAGAATGACAGCTATTTACACTCCATTCTTTTTGTCAGCTCCTCTGAAACAGCCTTTTGGCACTGCCCCTGCTTTGTTGAAGCCAAGTAGGTGAATTAGGTAAGCATGAGGTAACTATCCTTTATTATCCAATTTATCTAGCTAAATTTCAAGACACCTGTATAACTTTGCTTGTCAAAACACATAAATGCAATCATTGTCTAACTTAACAAAGAAATTTTAGTGTCACTGAAGCCCATGCAGTACAATAAAAAGTAATATGTATTCACAGTATTTTATTGTTTGCACAGCATTCTCTAGGTATCATAGATGGGGAAAAAGAAGTATAAATAAATGGAACGTTTATAAAAAAATTAAGACATTCTATTATCCATGCAATTCCATACACTCGACTTGCTGAAAAAAAAAGAAAAAAAAAACTAATTATGTACAGGTCTACTTCTGTGAAACCATATTGAAAATTGTCTTCAAATTATAAACACTTAAGACAAAAAAATGTATTTTTTTAGGTAGTACTTATAAATGTGGGGAAAATGTATATAGTAATCATGGAAACAATACTTAAACTCCAAAAGGCTCTTATCATATACTACCTACAACAATACTGTGAGCTAAAGGTATTTAATGTTTTTTTCCTTCACAGATGAGAAAACTCTAAGAACAGAAGTTTAATAGCTTTCTTAACATGATAGAACTAATAAGATACAGAGTTGGGATTCAAAACTCCTTTCCCCAGCTCCCTAAGTACACACTGTTAACCTCTACTCTGTGTTATCATTTTAGAGTCTCTATATCATATAAATAAAGCTACAATATGAAGAAAGGAAGCTATGACTCTTTTGTTAGATGCAACTCTTTTTTGGGGGACTGCAAATGATTAAATGCATTTAATCATTCTATTCAGCTAGATATAGGTAGTTTAAAGCCTTAAAAGATGGTCTTTTTAACAATTATTTAGTGATCTATGCATGATGTAAGTTATCTAGTAAAAGAATCACTAGTTTATAAAATAATAAAGAAATTTCAAAATGACCTAGAACAACAGACTGGTTCCAAATAGGAAAAGGAGTACGTCAAGGCTGTATATTGTCACTCTGCTTATTTAACTTATATGCAGAGTACATCATGAGAAACGCTGGGCTGGAAGAAGCACAAGTTGGAATCAATATTGCCGGGAGAAATACCAATAACCTCAGATATGCAGATGACACCACCCTTATGGCAGGAAATGAAGAGGAGCTAAAAAGCCTCTTGATGAAAATGAAAGTGGAGAGTGAAAAAGTTGGCTTAAAGCTCAACATTCAGAAAATGAAGATCATGGCATCCAGTCCCATCACTTCATGGGAAATAGATGGGGAAACAGTGGAAACAGCATCAGACTTTATTTTGGGGGGGCTCCAAAATCACTGCAGGTGGTGATTGCAGCCATGAAATTAAAAGACGCTTACTCCTTGGAGACATTACTTTGCGGACTAAGGTCTGTCTAGTCAATACTATGGTTTTTCCAGTAGTCATGTACGGATGTGAGTTGGACTGTGAAGAAAGCTGAGTGCTGAAGAATTGGTGCTTTTGAACTGTGGTGTTGGAGAAGACTCTTGAGAGTCCCTTGGACTGCAAGGAGATCCAACCAGTCCATTCTGAAGGAGATCAACCCTGGGATTTCTTTGGAAGGAATGATGCTAAAGCAGAAACTCCAGTACTTTGGACACCTCATGTGAAGAGTTGACTCATTGGGAAAGATTCTGATGCTGGGAGGGATTGGGGGCAGGAGGAGAAAGGGAAGACCGAGGATGAGATGGCTGGATGGCATCACGGACTCGATGGACGTGAGTCTGAGTGAACTCCGGGAGACGGTGATGGACAGGGAGGCTTGGCGTGCTGCGATTCATGAGGTCGCAAAGAGTCAGACACAACTGAGCGACTGAACTGAACTGAACTGAATGCATTTATACATTGTCCAAATAAATTAAGTAATTACCAGAAGCTATAGTGTTGATTAGTAAAATTGTTACTAGTTTTAGGTTGATTAACTCAATGATTTTTCTAGTTTTTTATGATAATGCCATTAATATAGAAGTAATAAAAATTCAAAATATTATTCCTACATGTGTAAATGGACATTTAATGATGTTTGTTGTGATGAAGAAATGATTAGCAATGTTTCATGCCTTCTCTAATTTGCTTCTTGGGAGTCTATATCTCATTGCTGGAATTTTAAAGAAAAATTTTGAATACAAATTACTGCTGCCAATGGCTTATTTTCTACTTGCATGGGTTATATGGATATGCTCAAGAACTGGGGTATCACTATTGATATATGAGGAGAACAATTTTGATTATCTTGGCATAGAAGCAATTAATCATTTATATTAACATAAATCAGGTAACTATGTTGTTGGATAATATGTAACTTATCATTTAAGCAATATAATGATTTCTATGCTATTGAAAATTCCCAGGGAATAATCTAAGATTATTATCACTCAAATATGTGTTCGGAATAAAGATTATCCTGCAGTGTTTAAATATTAGCTTCACTTGGTTGAACATATAGCATCTTTGAGTTTTCAAAACTTATTTAGTTTTGTTTACTTACTTTCAAAATTAACTTGTACATTGTTGTTGTTCAGTCATCCAGCTGTGTCTGACTTTTTGGGAGATGACAGACTCAACATGACAGCCTCCCTGTCCCTCAGCAACTCCCAGAGTTTCCTCAAGTTCATGTTCATTGCATCAGTAGTAGTGCTGTTCAACCATCTCATCCTCTGATTCCCTCTTTTCCTTCTGCACTCAATCTTTCCCAGCATCTGGGACTTTTCCAATGAGTCACCTGTTCACATCAGATGACCAAAATACTAGAGCTTCAGGTTCAGCATCATTCCTTCCAGTGAATGATGATTTCCCTTAGGGTTGATTTCCCTTAAGATTGACTGGTTTGATCTCCCTGCTGTCCAGGGGGCTCTCAGGAATCTTCTCCAGCACCACAGTCTGAAGGCATCAATTCTTTGGCATTCTGCCTTCTTCATGGTCCAGTTCTCACAATCATATGGGACTACTGGGAAAACCATCACATTGGCTATACATACCTTTGTTGACAGAATAACGTCTTTGCTTTTCAAAACACTATCTAGGTTTCTGTATTTTAGTGTATTTTATTTGATAATAAAATTGAACTATTTAGTTGCTAATGAAAATTTCAAATATCAATTTTAATATGAAAACCTATGTGTTTCCCTTGATACAATTCTTTATCTGCATTCAATCCATGCATTCTAATATTTTGTGTAATATAAGACAATGTCACTTTATTTGGAAATAAACATGTTAATTTCAAAGGTAACATTGAGACATGTCCCCATTTCTTTTAAATATCATTCTTGGTCTTGAATATAAAATATTCTTATCATCTTTTGTCAGTCATAGCCTAGAAAATAATATCACCACAGACTCAACATTGTCTTAAATAGTGAAGGCATATTGTATTTATTCTTTTTAGTTTGTTTGTTTCAAGGAATTAGATATTATTTTATTTCATTTTTAAAACATACACAATATCTCATTGTATTGATTTCTTTCTTTCTTTCTTTTTTTTTTTTTTTTTAGCTTTACAACACTGTATTGGTTTTGCCATACATTGACATGAATCTGCCATGGGTGTACATGAGTTCCCAATCCTGAATTCCCCTCCCACCTCTCTCCCCATATCATCTCTCTGAGTCATCCCAGTACACCAGCCCCAAGCATCCTGTATCCTGTATCGAACCTAGACTGGCGATTCGTTTCTTACATGATAGTATACATGTTTCAGTGCCATTCTCCCAAATCATCCCACCCTCTCCCTCTCCCACAGAGTCCAAAACTCTGTTCTATACATTTGTGTCTCTTTTGCTGTCTCGCATACAGGGTTATCATTACCATCTTTCTAAATTCCATATATATGTGTTAGTATACTGTATTTGTGTTTTTCTTTCTGGCTTACTTCACTGAGAAAGAAGTGTTCACTTTTTAAGTTAATAACAAAAATTATTTCTTAAGCAAGTCAGAGAAATACATGTGAATATTGGAGCTTTGTAGATGAGCATTATTTTTGAAATTGTAGATCATAAAAGCATTTTGGATTAGTTTCATTCCTGACATTTGATATGAAGGGACGGTAGAAAACAAGCACTCTAGGTTTTTTTTTTTTTTTTAAAGATGGTAACTGATGTCTCAAATTAAACTTCATATCAAAACATTCTTCAAGAAAATGATAGATGACACATGATCCACAAGTTACTGCTCAGCCATCTTTTTGTTTCACAGCAAAGTTCAGTTCTCTTGGTGCCTTTCTCTTAGGTATATGCATAGCATATACAAATATTCTGAAAACTAAGTTAAATATCATTCCTTTCTTCTCCCTTAAATTTCTTAGAAGATCATTTCTATTTTATAGACTGGCATACAATTATTGTATGGATACATTTTTGTGGAATGTGTCATGCTTTTACAACTCAAATTTCCTAACATGATGAGTTTATATAATACTTGCAAGATTATTATATAGTACCATATAAAGGGAATCTTTCATCTCTCATTAGAAACAAATATAATATTTTTTCTTTGAGAGTTTTTTCTTGTCTCAATTGCAAAGATGGCATTTTAAAATGAGACTTAAAAATTTATTGAATATACCTAAATATACTGACTTTAAAATTAGTAAAATGATGAAACACCACTTTTGCAAAATCATTAGTGTTGAAAATTGTTCTCCAAATGATTTATAAAAAATAAATACATTTTTTAAGTATAATGAATGCATATTTTGGTGATAATAGCTGTGTTTCCTAAACTCTTGCTAACTTTTCCATTTATATCATCCAAGTTTTGGTATACAACTTTTGCAGCATGAGGCACTTTCACAATGTTTTCTTATCTATTACTCTGATATCTCAAGAATTCCTTTTATTTCATGTGCATTTGTGTCTTTGAGGCTGTGAGTATCTTTCTTTCTTCTTCTTCTTCTTTTTTTTTTTTACTTTTACAAATAAATTTTATTTATTTATTTGGAGGTTAATTACTTGATGATATTGTATTGGTTTTGCCATACATTGACATGAATCCACCATAGGTGTACGTGAAACCACCTCCCACACCCCTCCCTATCCTATCCCTCTGGGTCATCCCAGTGCACCAGCCCTGAGCACTCTGTCTCATGCATAGAAACTGGACTGGTGATTCGTTGCACATATGATAATATACATGTTTCAATGCCATTCTCCCAAATCATCCCACCCTCACCCTCTCGCACAGAGTCCAAAAGACTGTTCTATGCATCTGTGTCTCTTGCATGTTTTGCACAAAGAGTTATCGTTACCACCTTTCTAAATTCCATATATATGTGTTGGCATACTGTATTGATGTTTTTCTTTCTGGCTTACTTCACTCTGTATACTAGACTCCAGTTTCATCCTCCTCATTAGAACTGATTCAAATGTATTCTTTTTAATGGATGAGTAATATTCCATTGTGTATATGGATCACAGCTTTCTTATCCATTCTTCTGATGGAGAAGCTCTATGCAGTCAACAAAAACAAGACCAGGAGCTGACTGTAGCTCAGATCATGAAATTCTTATTACCAAATTCAGACTGAAAGTGAAGAAAGTAGGGAAAACCACTAGACCATTCAGGTATGACCTAAATCAAATCCTTATGATTATACAGTGGAAGTGAGAAATAGCTTTAAGGGCCTAGATCTGATAGAGTGCCTGATGAACTATGGAATGAGGTTCATGACATTGTACAGGAGACAGGGATCAAGACAATCCCCATGGAAAAGAAATGCAAAAAAGCAAAATGGCTGTTTGGGGAGGCCTTACAAATAGCTGTGAAAAGAAGAGAGGTGAAAAGCAAAGGAGAAAAGGAAAGATTTAAGCATCTGAATGCAGACTTCCAAAGAATAGCAAGAAGAGATAAGAAAGCTTTCTTCAGTGATCAATGCAAATAAATAGAGGAAAATAACAGAAAGGGAAAGACTAGAGATATCTTCAAGAAAATTAGAGATACCAAGGGAATATTTCATGCAAAGATGGGCTCGATAAAGGACAGAAATGCTATGGACCTAACAGAAGCAGAAGATATTAAGAAGAGGTGGCAAGAATATCCAGAAGAACTGTACAAAAAACATCTTCACGACCCAGATAATCATGATGATGTGATCACTAATCTAGAACCAGACATCTTGGAATGTGAAGTTAAGTGGGCCTTAGAAAGCATCACTATGAGCAAAGCTAGTGGAGGTGATGGAATTCCAGTTGAGCTACTTCAAATCCTGAAAGATGATGCTGTGAAAGTGCTGCACTCAATATGCCAGCAAATTTGGAAAACTCAGCAGCAGCCACAGGACTGGAAAAGGTCAGTTTTCATTCCAATTCCAAAGAAAGGCAATGCAAAAGCATGCTCAAACTACCGCACAATTACACTCATCTCACATGCTAGTAAAGTTATGCTCAAAATTCTCCAAGCCAGGCTTCAGCAATATGTGAACCGTGAACTCCCTGACGTTCAAGCTGGTTTTAGGAAAGGCAGAGGAACCAGAGATCAAATTGCTAACATCCGCTGGATCATGGAAAAAGCAAGAGAGTTCCAGAAAAACATCTATTTCTGCTTTACTGACAATGCCAAAGCCTTTGACTGTGTGGATCACAGTGGACAATTGTGGACAATTCTGAAAGTGATGGGAATATCACACCACCTAAACTGCCTCTTGAGAAATCTGTATGCAGGTCAGGAAGCAACAGTTAGAACTGTACATGGAACAACAGACTGGTTCCAAATAGGAAAAGGAGTACGTCAAGGCTGTATATTGTCACCCTGCTTATTTAACTTATATGCAGAGTACATCATGAGAAACGCTGGACTGGAAGAAACACAAGCTGGAATCAAGATTGCCGGGAGAAATATCAATAACCTCAGATATGCAGATGACACCACACTTATGGCAGAAAGTGAAGAGGAGCTAAAAAGCCTCTTGACGAAAGTGAAAGAGGAGAGAGAAAAGTTGGTTTAAAGCTTAACATTCAGAAAACGAAGATCTTGGCATCCGGTCCCATCACTTCATGGGAAATAGATGGGGAAACAGTGGAAACAGTGTCAGACTTTATTTTTTTGGGCTCCAAAATCACTGCAGATGGTGATTGCAGCCATGAAATTAAAAGACACTTACTCCTTGGAAGGAAAATTATGACCAACCTAGAAAGTATATTCAACAGCAGAGACATTACTTTGCCGACTAAGGTCCATCTAGTCAAGGCTATGTTTTTTCCTGTGGTCATGTATGGATGTGAGAGTTGGACTGTGAAGAAGGCTGAGCGCTGAAGAACTGATGCTTTTGAGCTTCGGTGTTGAAGAAGCCTCTTGATAGTCCCTTGGGCTGCAAGGAGATCCAACCAGTCCATTCTGAAGGAGATCAACCCTGGTATTTCTTTGGAAGGGATGATGCTAAAGCTGAAGCTCCAGTACTTTGGCCACCTCAAGTGAAGAGTTAACTCATTGGAAAAGACTCTAATGCTGGGAGGGATTGGGGGCAGGAGGAGAAGGGGACGACCGAGGATGAGATGGCTCGATGGCATCACGGACACGATGGACATGAGTCTGAGTGGACTCCAGAAGATGGTGATGGATAGGGAGGCCTGGCGTGCTGCGATTCATGGGGTCTCAAAGAGTCGGACACGACTGAGCGACTGAACTGAACTGAACTGAACTGAACTGCTGATGGACATCTAGGTTGCTTCCATGTACTGGCTATTATAAACAGTGCTGTTATGAACATTGCAGTACACATGTATCTTTCAATTCTGGTTTCCTTGGTGTGTATGCCCAGCAGTGGGATTGCTGTGTGGTATGGCAGTTCTATTTCCAGTTTTTTAAGGAATCTCCACACTGTTCTCGACAGTAGCTGTACTAGTTTGCATTCCCACCAACAGTGTAAGAGGGTTTCCTTTTCTCCACAACCTCTCCAGCATTTATTGCTTGTAGACTTTTGGATAGCAGTCATTCTTACTGGCATGAAATGGTACCTCATTATGGTTTTGATTTGCATTTCAAATAATGCGTGAGGTTGAGCATCCTTTTATGTGTTTGTTAGCCATCTGTACGTTTTCTTTTTAGAAATGTCTGTTTAGTTCTTTGGCCCATTTTTTGATTGGGTCATTTATTTTTCTGGAATTGAGCTTCAACAGTTGCTTGTATATTTTTGAGATTAATTCTTTGTCATCTGCTTCATTTGTTTTTATTTTCTCCCATTCTGAAGGCTGTCTTTTCACCTTGCTTATAGTTTTCTTTGTTGTGCAGAAACTTTTAGTTTTAATTAGGTCCCATTTGTTTATTTTTGTTTTTATTTCCAATATTCTGGGAGGTGGGTCATATAGGATCCTGCTGTGATTTACATTGGAGAGTGTTTTGCCTATGTTTTCCTCTAGGAGTTTTATAGTTTCTTTTCTTACATTTAGATATTTAATCCATTTTGAATAACAACTGATCTTTTAATAGAAACTCTTCAGGCCAGAAGGGAATGGCAAGACATACTTAAAGTGATGAAAGAAAATAACTTACAGCCCAGATTACTATACCCAGCAAGGATCTCATTCAAATATGAAGGAAAAATCAAAAGCTTTGTAGACAAGCAAAAGCTGAGAAAATTCAACACCACCAAATCAGCTTTCCAACAAATGCCAAAGGATCTTCTCTGGACAGGAAACACAGAAAGGGTGTATAAACTCAAACCCAAAACAATAAAGTAAATGGCAATGGGATCATACTTCTCAATAATTACTTTAAATGTAAATGGGTTCAATGCCCCAACCAAAAGACAAAGACTGACTGAATGGATAAAAAAATGAGGTCCCTATATATGTTGTCTTCAAGAGACCCACCTCGAAATAAGGGACACATACAGACTGAAGGTGAAAGGCTGAAAAAAGATATTCTACACAAATAGCAACCAAAAGAAAGCAGGAGTAGCAATACTCATATCAGATAAAATAGATTTTAAAACAAAGGCTGTGAAAAGAGACAAAGAAGGACACTACTAATGATCAAAGGATCAATCCAAGAAGATGATATAACATCTATAAATATATATGCACCCAACATAGGAGCACCACAATATGTAAGACAAATGCTAACAAGTATGAAAGTGGAAATTAACAATAACACAATCATAGTGGGAGACTTTAATACCCCACTCACACCTATGGATAGATCAAATAAACAGAATATTAACAAGGAAACAAAAACTTTAAATGATGCAATAGACCAGTTAGACCTAATTGATATCTATAGGACATTTCATCCACAAACAATCAATTTCACCTTTTTCTCAAGCACACACGAAACCTTCTCCAGGATAAATCACATCCTGGGCCATAAATCTAACCTTGGTAAATTAAAAAAAAAAAAAAAAAAGAATTCATTCCAAGCATCTTTTCTGACCACAATACAGTAAGATTAGATGTCAATTAAAGGAGAAAAACTTGTGAGTCTCTTTCATAAGCTCTTTAGCCTTCTGTTCTAGAGCATTTTCTTTCTTTCTTTCTTTTTAATCTTCCTCTTTTTCCCCGCTTTTGTGCTGCATGGCATGTGGGATCTTAGTTCCTCAACCAGGAATCCAACTTGTGCCCCTTGCAATAAGCCATGAGACCATCAGGGAAGTAACCTATCTTCTTCGTTTTTTTTTACCTTCTCCTTGAATATCAGAAATACCTTACAATCAATGCAGTCAATAATCAGTTTACCTTGCATCTTTGAATACAGCTGCTTCATTTTTTATTTTTCTGTGTTTCTTTTATAAGTGAAATACTGTGGCAAACATTTCTAGTTCTCAACAATGATCATGTACTCATCTATATTTCCCAGACTCCTTGCTTTTAGGTTGATCCCAAAAGACAAGATTTTAGCGCATTCAATTTGAGTGGGAGTAATTAAAGCCACTTCTAGGCATGGCTCTTAACATCATCTCATGCAATCTTTCTGTCTTCACTTTATCTGCTAGAGATATCTTGGAAACAGCTTTAGAAGGCATAGTTAGAAGAAAGAAGACAGCCCAATCTGCATTGTGTGTGATAAATCACTTTAGTTCTGTCCAACTCTATGTGTCCCTATGGACCGTAGCCTGCCAGGCTCCTTTGTCCATGGTATTCTCCAGGAAAGAATACTTGATTAAGTTGTCATGTTTTCCTCTAAGGGTTCTTCCCAATCCAGGGATGTCTCATGTCTCCTGAATTGTCAGACAGGTTCTTTACCACTAGAGCTATCTGGGAAGCCCCAACTTGCATTAGACTTTATTTCTTTCCCTCTGGGGTGGGGGATAATAAGCTGAAAATTAGGGCTTTTAAAATTTGGTGATTCTAGCATTACTTAAAACAGAAATTGGTATCAGAAGAGAGATATAGTTATAGGAAAATTCTAAAAAATATTTCTTATTTACTTAGGAGAGAAATATTACGCAGTGAATAATCAATATTAGGGGCTAGAGAGACCATGACACATGTTGTTTAGTGGAACACACACTTGGTAAAGGGAAAACTGCAATCACTTGTGAGGCAGACCACATGCTTACTTTAACTTTAGAGAAAATGTTTCAAAAGCATGTTCCTAGTGTATTGTATTATTACTGGCCACATACTGGCCAGTCTGCAAGCAAAAATGCAAAAAATAGCATATAGATTCAGAATTTTGCAGCTTTGGGAAAACTCACTGCTTTTTTGATAGAGTTTTAAACGTCTTTTCAGTGATAAAGACCCAATAAAACATTTTAGTTAGAAAACTGACAGGAGTCAAAGAAGATATAACCTTTAATGCAAGACTCTTAGTTGCAAGGCAGCCACATCAAGATAGGAGAGAACCACATGGATGTTTAAAAATAAAAAAGGAATCAAATGCATTTGAGAACCATAGTAAAAGAAGAACATTTAAGAATGATTAGTTGTTCAAGGAACTGAATGAGAGTGAATAAATCAAAAGCCAATTATAGACCCATATTAACTAAGAAGCAAAAAATAAAGACTAAAAAGATAGTAGCTTTTTAGTAGCTTTCAGGCCACCAAACCATGGGACTGAGAGTTAAATTAGGCAGGTTGATAGGAGTCTGAGCTGAAGGCCCCTTTAAGAATGAGGTAGACATTTTTTCATTCTTTTGCCTTAGACAAATAGATCTCAAAGGCAGCAATATCTCTTGTTTAAAGACATGCTATGCCCCGCCCCCGCCTCTTTTTTCTTTTCTTTTCTTTTCTTTTTTTTTTTTTTTTTTTGAGCTTTGGATGAATGTTATGGGAGAAGGCAGGAGTAAAACTTCCACAGCCTGAAACTCTGGGTTAACCTGTTCCTTCTGGCTAATTTTGTGCTGATGTCATCCCAGGATGTACGTTACCAGGAAAGGGTCTGGGTGAAATTCTCACAGCCTTGAGGTACTTTTTGTCTACTCTCAGCAGCTAGTTGAGAAGTATATAAGGCACTGCTTAAACTGGTGAGATGGATACTCTCCTGTGCCCTTCTGATGTCTATGTTAGAAGCTTTTCCTGTCACTTCCACTTTAAACAAAATCTACACAAAGGTATTAGTGACTGAGACTGTCTTTGGTTTTGGATTTAAATCTTCTGCTTTGGAGACCATGATCTCGTGGCACCATTCAACATCAGCTATCAGAAGAGAAATAGTCTTCATTCAAAGAGAGATGAGATATTCTGTGTGGCTCATTCCACATGTAGATATATTTTTGATATATTTGTGACACGAAGGTGAGCTCCATGTCCTAATACTTTACCATCTTGATTATTCTCCTACAAGGAGAGTGTGTTTTCCAACAGCTTTTCAGATAAGCCCAAATATAAGAACAAAGAAAAATCTCAAATCATTGATCCAGAGCACTAAGGAAAACCATGCAACAAAGTTCAGGAGAGGAGAATTAGGATCTGTTCAAGAAAACTCCTCAGTGAAAAACTGCTTTTATTTTTAGTATTTCGATCCAGTGAAAAGTTAAGGTTTCAATAAATAATCTTTAAAGCTTTCATTTGGTTTTATTTAGTTCATACTATAGGTTTCCCTTCAGGTTATGATAGTTATAAGGGAGTAGTCATAATTTTTTTTATTGAATAAAACATGAAAATATTTATTGTTTATTATTCTGAAATTGTTTCCACTAAGCTTCTGATATGTTCCTCACCAAAATTACATTTTTGAGAAATGGACTCTTCATTTTTTATGTATAATCCAAATTGCTATGTATAAGAATATGAATTAATATCAGCATTAATAAAAATAAAGATGAGATGAGCTAAAGCTATCACAAAAGTTTTCCTCAGAAGACCCATCACTTTTGAGGTGGCATTCTATACTGTGTAGTGAGATGACCCCATTACTTTGAGAACTGCTAAGAAAGACAAAAACAAAAAACAACAACAAAAAGAGTCCTCGCTCAAGTTTACACTAATTTTATTCTTTTCCCTTATAAAATTAGCTGAACATATCAATCTTTGGTGGCACCCAAAGGGACAGCATAACTCAGACAACACCCCTTGATACTTCAGGTTCTAGAATGAATTAGAATTAATATTGTAAGAATGGTATGGTATGCAAAGCACTTTAATTATCACTGCACAAATGTGTCATCATTTTTGAAGGCCTTGAGAAGGCATTCAATAGTGAAAAATTGATATAACTTGATTCATAAAGAAAGACCATCAAAAGCTGACTTTCTATAAATGTGTGGTATCTAGGAGGAGATAGGGTCTGAAGAGATTTGAAATAAAATATGTCACAATTTAATCTGTGGTAAAAGGTGCAGGACTATGGAATGAATTCGGTAACAAAGGCCATCTAGGGGTCAATAGAAGATGACATCCCAAAGTTTTCTGTTTTTTTTTTTTTTCCACAGATACTACAGGTTTTCACTTTATAAAACACAATTTTTTTAAGGAATAATTAGTTATACTTGAATGCTCCTTTATTTACATCTTAATCACATTGCATTTATAAGGTACTTCTCAGAAACACACTTGTAACATAATGAAAAAGAAGCATAGGATGTGTTCATCTGCTCATTAAAAACTACTTGTTATCACACACATTATGCCAGTGAACTGAGTATTCTGGAGACAAAATTTATGAGAAGCAAATATAATAGTTCATAGTTCAGTCGCTCAGTTGTGTCTGACTCTTTGCGACCTCATGAATCGCAGCACGTCAGACCTCCCTGTCCATCACCATCTCCCAGAGTTCACTCCGACTCACGTCCATCGAGTCCGTGATGCCATCCAGCCATCTCATCCTCGGTCGTCCCCTTCTCCTCCTGCCCCCAATCCCTCCCAATATCAGAGTCTTTTCCAATGAGTCAACTCTTCGCATGAGGTGGCCAAAGGACTGGAGTTTCAGCTTCAGCATCATTCCTTCCAAAGAAATCCCAGGGTTGATCTCCTTCAGAATGGACTGGTTGGATCTCCTTGCAGTCCAAGGGACTCTCAAGAGTCTTCTCCAACACCACAATTCAAAAGCATCAATTCTTCGGCACTCAGCCTTCTTCATAGTCCAACTTTCACATCCATACATGACTACTGGAAAAACCATAGCCTTGACTAGATGGACCTTAGTCAGCAAAGCAATCTCTCTACTTTTGAATATGCTATATAAGTTAGTCATAACTTTTCTTCCAAGGAGTAAGCGTCTTTTAATTTCATGGCTGCATTCACCATCTGCAGTGATTTTGGAGCCCCAAAATATAAAGTCTGACACTGTTTCTACTGTTTCCCCATCTATGTCCCATGAAGTGATGGGACTGGGTGCCATGATCTTCATTTTCTTAATGTTGAGCTTTAAGCCAACTTTTTCACTCTCCACTTTCACTCTCATCAAGAGGCTTTTCAGTTCCTCTTCACTTTCTGAAAATATAATAATCTAGAGTTATTTATGGGTAAAGAAACCTTTTTGAAAAAAAAATATGCCTTCACATAAATATATAATCTGGTTTCTCTTCAGATAATTTTTACATCTAGGGATTAAGTTGGTTTTAAAGTGAAGAAGTTGCCCAAACTCAACCTAAAGTTGTTTGAAACGCAATTATTAAATCCAATAGCTCTGGTATTCTATCATTAAGCAATAATTTCACTCATTTATTGAACAAATCTCATTCATTAATTAAATAACAATCATATGATAAGCATCATCCCAGGTGCTACAGGAACATGAATAAGTAGCATAGACAAAGTTCTTGCCTTTTGTGTTATAATAAAAGCAGACAAAGCTATCAGTTACATTAGTATTTTGCAGAAAAATACAGCAATTAATGGGTAAAGGCATGCTCTGTAGTGGGTTGCAATGGATTTCTGTTTTATTTTGTGTTGTCGGGAAGGATTTCTCTTTAAGGTAATATATGAATAGAGACACAAAGGATGTGAATGAGTGAGACTGGTGGATGAGGTACATGTGCAAACAATTTCATAGCAAGTATAAAGGCAGTGAGGGAGGAATGTGTTTACAGAGATCTAAGAAGGGGAAGATTAGTAAAACTGAAGCAGAATGCACAAGGCAGGGGTAGCAGTGTTGTGTGAGGTGGTAGGAAAGTCAGAAAAATTACAGGTGTGAAGTTCCTTGGCAGAGAGGCCATGGTAATACAGACCACAGTAAAATCTTTCCTCTTTCACTCATGATGGTGGGAGATGGTGGCAGCAATATTGTCTGGTTCATGTTTTAAAAGAATCCCTCTAGTTGCTTAGTTTGAGAATACATTAGATAGGGACAGGAACAATAGCTTAAAAACAATTTTGAGGCTCTTCTAATAATCCAGGCTAAATATAACAGTGGCTTGGACCTGGATGTGGCAGCACTAGTGGCAAGATATCAGATTCTGGATATGTTTTGACATTTGGGCAAATATTTTGTTGATAATATGAATATATACTACTCAAAAATATCTTCAGAATTATATTCCTTTATATATAAGCAAAAATTCATCTCTCCTCATTTATTTTCAAATTATAGTTCAGAAAAATGGGAAAACAGAGAGGATATATCATCTATGGAAAGCAGAATTCCTGTCATGGGAGAACACTCACCTCTCTAACACCAGTGGTTTGTGCAAAAAGGAAAATAGAAGGAGATGGAGGTAATGTAATGTGTGAGAAGATGCTTCCTTACTGAAGCATTGATAGACAAATCTGAAAATCTTCATCTCAGTATATGTGATTCCATTAAAAATATCCCATAACAGTTTGCATTAGTTGGTCATTCATTTCTGGGTCATGTGACTATTATAACTTCTAAGCAGTGTGTTAGTCACTCAGTCAGTCATATCCAACTCTTTGGGACCCCATGAACTGTAGCCTGCTAGGACCTTCTTTCCATAGAATTCTCTAGGCAACAATACTGGAGTGGATAGTCATTCCCTTCTCCAGGGGATCTTCTCGACCTAGGGTTCAAACCCAGGTCTGCATTGCAGGGAGATTCTTTACCATGTGAGCTGCCAGGGAAGCCCCTTAGTAAATGTACTCTACTGAATTAAAAGATTCAGTAGTGCATTCTCAGCCATTCTAGATTAGAATGGACTATATCTGGAAGATTCTTGAATTCATCATGCTTCTAAAATCTCACAAGGCTGAACAACATGAATTCCATAATCTATGTTTTCTACTATGTATTCATAATTTCAGTGGCCAGTCATTTAGATGCAGTCTTGGATTCAGGCCACACTGACCTATTAGCTGTCATAAAAGATTCATAGTTGTCCTGCTTTGGTTACAGTCTGAACTGGGGCAGGGTGTGTGTGGTCAATATATAGGAGAGTTTCTGATTCCTAAGCCAAAAATTATTGAGAAACTTCAAGAGCCAGATAGGACTTAGGACATTGTAGTAGGCAAAACAAATACGGATGTAGACATTTATTCAGAAAGGGCTAATTGTATTAATTTTAGGTTGCAGAGATATAAAGTTTCAAATAATACCCAAATGAAATGATCAGTTTGGCACCAGTGAAAACAAAGTTTGGTCTTCCACTAACTGGTATTGGGTTTACATTAGGAGCTAGATTTCTCTCACGCTAAGCCAACATGCAGAACTATACCAATGAAATCTCTGAAATTGGTCCCATTGGGCAATATTGCTAACACAGGATGACAGCTTAGACTTATATCTAAGATAGGAACATTACTTCCACCAAGATGCATGAATTATGAGGTTGAGGAATTTATTTATTATTCATATTAAAAGAAACTAATTTCAAGAAAATTATCATAAACTCTCTTCACTAAGTGTAAGTGATGGCCATAGATTTGTTTTAATCAAGTTCTGAGGTGCCAAAATAATTCCTGGCCCCATTATATAACTATATGCTTGCAATTGTGTATATCATTAGAATGTAGACATATTCAAAACTTTGTCATATTTCATATTTTTTCATATTGATCTACAGGACCTTTAGTTCTATATCTGGCCTAACCTACTTCTCTGCCTAGCTTGTCACGGGGCTTATAAAATGTAATCAGGTGATTATCAAGATCATTATGAAGTGTTGCCTTATTTTCTACTGGTATTTACCAAAGCAAGTAAAATGAGAAGTCCACAAATATATCTGGAGTCTTCAGACCTTTTTAGAATTTCAGTCTTAGCCTCAGATAAGTTAGTAGATAGTATACAAGCAGCTAATAGTAATATTACTTGAAATCTCTAAGAAAATTATCCTACATTTGCCTAGATGAAATGCTGCCAACAATAGCAACACATGACATAAATGGCGACCTGCTGTTTGTGGTAAAGTTAAGTAATATTGGAGATTTTTCCAAGATTAACTCAATCACAGAATGAAGATAGGTGATGGGAACACAAGAGCCAAAATTGTTCAAACATCAACTGAGGTCACTAGAGGAAAAGTGAGTTTTAAAAATAAAATAAAAGTGATTCATATCAGGAATGACTAACAAGTCAGTGCTGATCTGAGCATAGAAGTTAAGCAAATAAAACAAGTTCACTTGGAGGAACTTTTGATACTGTAAGAGATACAAATAAGCAGAAAAGAATGATACTTACCAGAAGCCATGGTGCTTTTTCAGATGCTATAGCCACTTGGAAAGCTGACATCTCTTCTTCAGGAAAATTTCAAATTCCAAAATTCAAACAAACTTCAGATGAAGGACAGTCAGTAGAGATAGTATTGTGCATACATGTGTGCTAAGTTGCTTCAGTCATGTCCAACTCTTTGCAGTTCTATGGATTGTGGCCCACCAGGCTCCTCTGTCCATGGGATTCTCCAAGCAAGATTTACCACTAGTACCATATGGAAAGCCCCAGAGATAGCTTTGCAATGTGCAAATAAAAAGCTTGATTTATTGAATTAGTTTCCCCTGGCTTATGCTTCAGAAGTAACAAGGTTCATTGTAAGAGCCTTTATCACTGACAAGATGGAATGTTTTTTGTGTTCCTTATCTACTTTGTTTTGTTTTGCTATTCTTGTTTTTTCAGAGAAAGAACTCTCATGTTTTCACTGAAATTGCTGTTTCCAGAAGGTCTCTGACAGCATGAACTGAACATGAATTATTTTTCCATCTAGTTCTCACAAAAGGGAATTGCTATTTTCTTTTCCTAAACATGAAAATAGAGCCCCCTCAAAAATTCTCCCTAGTTCCGCATTTGCATAACCTCTTAATTACTTCATTTTTACTTTCTTAGATGTATTTTGGCAAATATTTCTTAACCACATCTTTTCCTACCTTTTCCTCTCCCAATTTTTCCAATGAACTTTGCTGGTTTTGTCCCAAGGAATACTCAGATCATCCAAAATTAGCATTTTAAAATATCTATACTTAAATTTATTCTACAAGGGCAATAGTAAGTTGTCTTTGACAAGGATCTCCACTTTTAAGGAGAAGCACTTGCTCTTTTTGTAATATCACTTATTTTTAAGACTCAGAACTACTAGCTATTTTTACGTATGGTAGAATTTTATGTTAATTCACAGAATAACAAAATACAATCAGTTTTGGTTTGCAATCTCATATAAATTGACCACTCTTAAAGTTTTGACACCTGATGAGCTTGAGTATTCTAATTACCCTATATGATCGATCTTATAATGATTTTAGTAAAGCAAAACCACAGAGAAAGAATAGCCAACAGTTTATGTCTTAGGAGACTAAAATTATGGGAATTAGCTAACACTCTGTAAAGATTGCCTGTGAGTTTCCAAAAAGCTATTTCTAGAAATCTATTCTTCAGAGTCTGGTTTTCACTTCCAGGAGAGAAAAAAAGCATGTCAATTTCTGATTACTGAGTTTTCTCAATAAATCAGTTCTTGGTAAAACGAAAAATGATGTTGAGAGACAAACAAGATGAATCAGAAGCTAATTATTATTCTTTAACTCTGCCTAAAAGTCAAAAACTTTTAAATCCTTTTAAAAAGTTTTTGGTAAATAGCTGTGTTTTCAGCCCACATACACAAATTCTTCTCAACTCTAATTGCAAAGAGTTAAATATGCATGAAGACCTAATTTTTACTGTTTGTACTAACCTTATGCAACTCAACCGTTTCAGCTTCAAATTCTCCATGAGCATATAATAGTGATGTCAAACAGACTAGATGCTGATATGTTCAGTGCATTAAATCAAGGTGTAATCAACAATTCTCCTCCCTCACCTCACCTGCGATAGTAAATAAAGTTTTATAATCAATATTCCAAAGATAACTCTAATACATTAATTTCTCTTCAAGTTGATCACTACATTTATTCAGTTTCTCATCCACCTCTGGCTTAGAATTTTTAAAAATTTTCTTATTTTGCTGTCTCCATTCTTTGTACCAAACCAATCTTTCCTGAATTTAAGCTGATTTTCCAAAATATGACACTAGTCCCCATACACCACTACTGTGGAAATGTTCATGATCCTTCATGTCACAGATGAAAACTGCAGTGTATTTCTATGTAAAGAGTGCTTCCCATTCTGGCCACAGTCCTGTGCCGTCCCTTGGCTCATCCCCTGCTACATTACCCCTCAGATTGTTTGCTTTAGTCAAGATATTCATGATATTTCCAGAAAGTGCCAGAAATTTTCACAGTTCTGAGTTTCTGTACCTATTGTTTATTTCTATCTTTCTTTAATTTTTGTTGAAATATTCAGTTCAGTTTGGTCGCTCAGTCGTGTCTGACTCTTTGAGACCCCATGAATCGTAGCATGCCAGGCCTCCCTGTCCATCACCATCTCCCAGAGTTCACTGACTCACGTCCATCAAGTCAGTGATGCCATCCAGCCATCTCATCCTCTGTCATCCCCTCTTTCTCCTGTCCCCAATCGCCCCTAGCATCAGAATCTTTTCCAATGAGTCAGCTCTTCACATGAGCTGGCCAAAGTACTGGAGTTTCAGCTTTAGCATCATTCCTTCCAAAGAAATCCCAGGGCTGATTTCCTTCAGAATGGACTGGTTGGATCTCCTTGCAGTCCAAGGGACTCTCAAGAGTCTTCTCCAACACCACAGTGCAAAAGCATCAATTCTTCGGTGCTCAGCTTTCTTCACAGTCCAACTCTCACATCCATACATGACCACAGGAAAAACCATAGCCTTGACTAGACGGACCTTAGTCAGCAAAGTAATGTCTCTGCTTTCGAACATGCTATCTAGGTTGGTCATAACTTTTCTTCCAAGGAGTAAGTGTCTTTTAATTTCATAGCTGTTGAAATATTAGAGATTTTATACCATGTTGGCTTCAGGTGTACACCAAAGTGATTCAGTTATATAATATATATGTATATATATTATTTTCTTACATTTCTTCTAATAGAGTTTTTCAAAATATTTAGTTCCCTTTGATATACAGTAGATCCTTATTGGTTATCCATTTTATATATAGTAGTGTGCATATAATTCCAAACTCCAAATTGATCCCTCCCTACACTTCTCCCCAAATTTCTTTTCAATCCCAAAGAAAAGCAATGCCAAGTATTGCTCAAATTACCACACAATTGCACCCATCTCACACACTAGCAAAGTAATGCTCAAAATTCTCCATGTTAGTCTTCAACATGGGGAAATGTAAAGTGTGAACTGTGAACTTTCAGTTGTTCAAGCTGGATTTAGAAAAGGCAGAGGAACCAGAGATCAAACTGATTATCAAAAAAGCAAGAGAATTCCAGAAAAACAGCTACAAAGCCCTTGACTGTGTGGATCACAACAAACTGTGGGAAATTCTGAAAGAGATGGGAACATCAGACCACCTGATCTGCCTCCTGAGAAATTTGTATGCAGGTCAAGAAGCAACAGCTAGAACTGGACATGGAACAACAGACTGGTTCCTAATCAGGAAAGGAGTATGCCAAGGCTGTATATTGTCACCATGCTTATTTAATTTATATGCAGAGTACATCATGAGAAATGCCAGGCTGGATGAAGCACAAGCTGGAATCAAGATTGCCAGGAGAAACATCAATAACCTCAGATATCCAGATGACACCACCGTTATGGCAGAAAGTGAAGAAACGCTAAAGAGCCTTTTGATGAAAGTGAAAGAGGAGAGTGAAAAAGTTGACTTAAAACTCAATATTCAGAAAACTAAGATCATGGCATCTGGCCCCATCACTTCATGACAAATAGATGGGGAAACAATGGAAACAGTGACAGAATTTATTTTGGGGTCTCCAAAATCATGAGATTAAAAGACGTTTGCTCCTTGGAAGAGAAGCTATGACCAACATAGATAGCATATTAGAAAGAAGAATCATTACTTTACCAAAAAGTCTGTCTAGTCAAAGCTATGGTTTTTCCAATAGTCACGTACGGATGTGAGAGTTGGATTATACAGAAAGCTGAGTGCCAAATAATTGATGTTTTTTTGAAATGTGGTGTTCGAGAAGACTCTTGAGAGTCCCTTGGACTGCAAGGAGATCCAACCAGTCCATTCTAAGGAAAATCAGTCCTGAATATTCATCGAAGAACTGATGCTGAAGCTGAAACTGCAATAATTTGGCCACCTGGTGTGGAGAACTGACTCACTGGAAAAGGCCCTGATGCTGGAAAAGATTGAAGGTGGGAGAAGGGGATGAGAGAGGATGAGATAATTGCATGGCATCACTGACTCAGTGGACATGAGCTTGTGTAAGCTCTGGGGGTTGATGATGGACAGGGAAGCCTGGTATACTGCAATCTGTGGGGTTGCAAAGAATCAGACACAACTGAGTGACTGAACTGAACTGAACTGCCACATCTTTCAACTTTGGTAATCATAAATTCATATTCCATGTCTCTCGGATTTTTTCTGCCTTGCATATGAGTTCATTTGCATCATTTCTTAAGATTCCACGTATAAGTGATCTCATATAATACTTGTCTTTGGTTTACTTCACTTACTGTCATAATCTCTAGGTTCGTATATTTTGCTGCAAATAACATTATTTTATTTTTTTATGGCTGAGTAATATTTCATTGTATATATGGACTGCTTCTTCTTTATACATTGTTCTGTCAATGGACATTTTGTTTCCATGTCTTTGTTATTGTGTAATAAATAGTGCTGCAATGAAGAACCCTTTTGAGATTATTATTTTCTCCAGATCTTTTAGTGTTTTTGGCAAATCCTTCACCACAATCATTCAGAGAATCCCTGAAAATCATATAAAAGTAAAGATTTAACACACATCTAAATCTCTCTGTCTTAGTAGCATACTCAACAGTCTGCTTTTTGTTGTCTCAACGCTTTAGGTAGACTTCAATTATAACACACATCACACTGTACAATAATTTAGTCTAGTCCCAGTATTACTCTTACTTGAGAGAAGAAGCATGCCTTATTTATCTTTGTATGTACATGCTCAGTTGCTTCAGTCGTGACTGACTCTTTGTGACCATATGAACTGTAATCCACTAGGCTCCTCTGTCCATAGGATTCTCCAGACAAGAATAATAGAGTGGGCTGCCATGTCCTCCTCCAGGGGATCTTTGTTGGAAGTCACTTCACCCCTGGAAACTTAGGCAATACCTCAATCATGGACTGTATTGTTTATGCTTTTTTTTTTTCCATTTATGATATGTATATTATTTAGTGAGAAGGATATGTGGGTAAATACTTCAGATGTGTATCTACATATACTTACATAAGAAAAACCAGGTACTACACAACCAGATTGTTATAATGTTGTATAGTATTGAGTTATTTTGAAAGAAATTTGCCTTCTGTAATAAGATGATAGCTCTTAAGCAACAGCTACTTTATTTTACTTAAATCAGTTTGATTACTATGAAAGCTTTATTGTTCAATGTGAGACAAACACATATATTTCAATTTAATTCTTCATTTTATGTCAGAAGATGAAGAATAACAGTATTATCAGTTTATAAAATATCACATTTTATACTTCAAATTACACAAAATATGGAGGGGATCAAATTGACAGTTTGAAATATTTAGCTAAAGAAAATTGTGTGATTGAGAACTGATATTTTTATTCATGATATTGTTGATACAGTAGCAGTATCAACAACATGTATTGTTGATACAGATGCAGTAGCTTTTAAAAATTAGCAAGCATTGATTAAATAATTTATTATTTTTTGTTCTAATAGACAATTCAAGATGTACATTAAAATGGTATATCCTTAAAAAAAGACCATTAGAATATCTTCTTCATAGAATTCAACTGTGGATTCTTAGTTTTATTCATCATAAAACAAGGCAGTTAAAACATCTTCATAGAATCCAACAGTGGATGTTTAGTTTTATTTATCATATAGTTCTTTAAATTTCTGCTAGTGAAATTTTGCTTAAACTACAAAAGAGTCACAGCATTTAAATCCACCAAGAGATAATTCCTCTTTGAGAATTTTGGGAAGGTAGAAGCGAAAAATAAAAGTAGAAATTTCTTTCTAAACTTAACTCTATGTGATTATGTTTATGATTTATACATTATTATCATACTTAAATTTGTTTAACAATTAAATTTAAGTGATAGATGAAATGGACTGCAGCCTTCCAGGGTCCTCCATTCATGGGATTTTCCAAGCAAGAGTACTGGAGTGGGGTGCCATTGCCTTCTCCGAAAATTATATTATAGAATCTGATATTTGGAAAGAATTTTAATGATATTGGTACTATACGATGTAAACATTCTATTAATATGCCCTAATTTATAAAGCATCTTAGTGTTTGATCTAGAAACTCCTAGACCAGTATTTTTATATTAATATTAACGTCATGGAATGGAAAATATAAAATTAACTCTATGGAGCTTATTTTGCATTTACTATGTCTTGATTTAGACAAGGCCTTTATACTGAACTTTTCTTCTTTATTTTATGTTGATGTCTTATACTATTTCTAGCTTAATTAAGACTATAGAATATTTCTTAGTCACATATGAACCAACACATTTAACATCTACCACAAACTGGAATTTTTGATATATATAGTTGATATCTGTGATTGTTTAACAATATATGATTTGTAGGATAGTTGAACAAAACTAGAGCCTGGGTATTAGCTCAAGCCTCTTGAATATGCAGAAAGATGCAGAACTGACTATATGGGAAATAAAATTGTACATAAAATATTCTAATTTATAGGTGAGCCTATTAGGTGGAGTATGCAAGGGGGTTTTTAAGACTAGTTGAAAATTGAAGATAATTTCCTGTTTAGGGCTTTTTACTGTTCATGGGATTCTCAAGGCAAGAATACTGAAGTGGTTTGCCATTCCCTTCTCCAGTGGACCACATTCTGTCAAACCTCTTCACCATGACCCGCCTGTCTTGGGTGGCCCCACAGGGCATGACTTAGTTTCACTGAGTTAGACAAGGGTGTGGTCTGTGTGATAAGATTGACGAGTTTTATGTGATTATGGTTTCAGTGTGTCTGCCCTCTGAGCCCTCTCTCAACACCTACTGTCTTACTTGGGTTTCTCTTACCTTGGACGTAGGGTATATACAGAGCAGGATGTTATTACATTAAAGCACTTCCACACAAATAGGAAAGTTAGGCACTAAAATTACATAAATTGTAACATTTAATTTTAATTTAATTTAATTTATTTCTTTAAATTTACTTGGGTTTATCTTACCTTGGACGTGGGGTATTTCTTCACAGCTGCTCCGGCAAAGCACAGCTGCTGCTCCTTACCTTGGACGAGGGATATCTCCTCCCTGCTTCCCTTACGTCCTGACCTTGAACGTGGAGTAGCTACTCTTGGCCCTCCTGCGCCCATGCAGCCCCGCTCCTTGGACGTGGGATTGCTCCTCTCAGCCGCCGCCCCTGACTTTATTTTTTGGGCTCCAAAATCACTGCAGATGGTAATGAAATCCTAGAAGATAAAAAAGCTATATCTTTATTTAGTATACTTTGGTAGAATATCTATGTATGCTTGGCACAGAGTACAGAGATGAGTAAAATCAATAATAAATAAATAAATAAAAATACAACTCTTGAAGAACTGCAGTATGTATATTATGGTCTATATAATATATATTACATGTTTTAAGGTTAAATAGCTAAAATATGTTTGTATCATGTGATAGGGAGATTTAGTATTTTTGCATGTTTTGGCATTTGATCAGTCCATGCTTGCTCAGCATCAACTGATCTGATGAGTCTAAGTGCTTAAAATATTCTCAGTGTGTGTAGAGATGTATCACAAAACACTATTGGCTGGAATCTAATCTACTTATTGGTCATGTAACTTCTTCTGTGCTCTTGCTCTAAGGTATAGATGTTTTTCTTTAAATATAATATTAAAGGGGCGGGGGGGGAAAAGTATAAGTCATAGTTTGAGTATCAGTCCAGTTCAGTTCAGTCACTCAGTAGTGTCTGACTCTTTGTGACCCTACAACACGCCTCCCTGCCCATCAGCCACTCCTGGAGTTTACTCAAACTTATGTCCATTGAGTCAGTGATGCCGTTCAACAATCTCATCCTCTGGCGTCCACTTCTCTGGCTTGAATTTTTCCCAGCAGCAGGGTCTTTCCCAATGAGTCAGTTATTTGCATCAGGTGGCCAAAGTATTGGTGTTTCAGCATCAGTACTTTCAATGAATATTTAGGACTGATTTCTTTTAGAATTGACTGGTTGGATATCCTTGCTGTCCAACGGACTCTCAAGAGTCTTCTCCAACACCACAGTTCAAATGCATCAACTATTCAGCACTCAGCTTTCTTTACAGTCCAACTCTCACATCCATACATGACTGCTGGAAAAACCATAGCTTTGACTAGATGGACCTTTGTTGGCAAAGTAATTTCTCTGCATTTTATTATGCTATCTAGTTTGGTCATAGCTTTTCTTCCAAGGGGCAAGTGTCTTTTAATCTCATGGCTGCAGTCACCATCTGCAGTGATTTTGGAGCCCCAAAAAATAAAATCTGTCATTGTTTCCCCATCTATTTGCCATGAAGTGATGGGACCAGATGCCATGATCTTAGTTTTCTGAATGTTGAGCTTTAAGCCAACTTTTTCACTCTCTCTTTCACTTTCACCAAGAGGCTCTTTAGTTCTTTTTCACTTTCTGCCATAAGGGTGGTGTCATCTGCATATCTGAGGTTATTGATATTTCCCCTGGCAATCTTGATTCTAGCTTGTGCATATACTTATATTGAGTATAAAGTGTAAGAGTCAGGCAATGAAAAGTTTCCCCCTCTTTCTGAAGAGTGAGAAAGCAAATTTTCACTGGCAGCTTCAGCTTATGAAGGAAGATAAATAGGAAATCATTGAAAGGCACATGTTCTAATCACATCCCCCTCAATTTTGCCAGAGTGGAGTGATCATACCTCTGTTCTCCATATGGTTAATCTTTTCTGCCAGAGACATGTAGGAAAATGTACCTTAGAGATTTCTGAAAACCAGAACAAATCTACCAGCTTTTCTCTATGGACTAAAGCAATAATACTAGATTTAATACAAATTATATATTACCAGATCAAAATAATACAAGTCTATGATGATGGTTGAGGGTATTCTTCTAGCTTAAATTTTTCCTCATGTGAATTATTACTGGTCACTCTGTATTCAAAGGCTTCTCTGGTGGCTCAGAGGTTAAAGTGTCTACCTCCAATGTAGGAGACTGAAGTTTGATCCCTGGCTTGGGAAGATCCCTTGGAGAAGAAAATGGCAACCCACTCCAGTATTCTTGCCTGGAGAATCCTATGGACGGAGGAGCCTGGTAGGCTACGGTTCATGGGGTTGCAAACAGTTTCTACATGACTGAGCGACTTCACTTTCTTTCTTCTTTCTTTCTGTATTCAAAAGATGTCCCAGGCCTGATATAGTACAGTTAGCTCAATATCCTTGATTCAAGTTGCCAAGGTATTGTTTATAAGACAGTCCTGACCCTTTACTTCACATTTTGTTGCTCTTAAGTCTACTTTTTATGTTGTTGTTGTTTAGTCATTAAGTTGTGTCTGATTCTTTGCAACCCTATGGACTGTAGCCCCTCCAGGCTCCTCTGTCTATGAAATTTTTCCAGGTTAGAATACTTGAGTGAGTTGCCATTTCCTTCTTCAGTAATCTTCCAGGCCCATAGTCAAATTTGTGTCTCTTGTGTCTCCTGCATTGATAGCCAGGTTCTTTACCAGTGAGCAACCTGGGAGTTCCTTATATATTGTTACCTTTTATTAGTTGCCTGGAAGGAGACACAGGTTTGATCCAGAAAAGGGGTCAAATGGATGGTTATGTGTTAATTAATTGGTCAGTGGAAAGAATTTCATATTCTTTGAGGCTTGCATATCATTCACAAATATGAAGTGATATATGTGCATATATTGACATACGCATATACCTATATGTATATGGCTTCCCAGATGGTGCTAGTGGTAAGGAACCCACTTGCCAATGCAAGAAACATAAGAAACAAAGGTTCAGTCCCTAGGTAGGGAAGATCCTCTGGAGAAGGGCATAGCAACCCACTCCAATATTCTTACCTCGAGAATCCCATGGAAAGAGAAGCCTTCCAGGTTGCAATCCATAGGATCACACCAAGTTGGACACAACTCAATATACAGACACACATATACTTTTGAGTGTGGATTGTATTGTTTAACCAAAGCATCTGTGAAGACACAGGCAGCAGTGTCTAGACCTGCCTGAGATAGTCTCATGGTGGACTTTGCACTTGATTCTGAAATGAAAAATTAACAGGCAAAGATCTCTGATTATTATTCCAGGAAATGAAAATAATGTGTCTGGGCATCATATGGAAAAACACTGAATGAACAGGGAACACTTGGAATATAGCATAGGGAGTATAGGATAGAATGATTAGGGGCGGTTCTAAGATGGCAGAGGAATAGGACAGGGAGACCACTCTCTCCCCCACAAATTCAACAAAAGAACATTTGAACACTGAGTAAATTCCACAAAACAACTTCTGAATGCTGGCAGAGGACATCTGGCACCCATAAAAGCAGCCCATTGTCTTTGAAAGGAGGCAGGAAAAAATATAAAAGATAAAAAGAGAGACAAAAGAGGTAGGGACGGAGATCCATCCCAGGAAAGGAGTCTTAAAAAAGAGAGGTTTCCAAACACCAGGAAACACTCTCACTGGTGAGTCTGTGGTGAGCATTGGAACCTCAGAGGGCAACATAACTGGGAGGAAAAATAAATAAATAACTAAGGCCCACAGATTACATGCCCAATGGTAACTCCCAGTGCAGAAGCAGCCCAGACACCCGCATCTGCCACTAGCAAGCGGGGGCTGGACAGGGAGGCCCAGGCTACATTGCTTAGAGTAAGGACAGGGCCTGAATGACCTGAGACCAATCTGAGGGAACTAACTTGAGATAGCAACGCAGACTGTGGGATAGCTATCCTGCGAAAAGCCCTAACCTAAGACACCGCCAGGCCTGTTCATAGAACAAAGGACTGAGCAGAGTTAGCTGGCTGCGGATTTGCCCATCCCCTGCCAGGGACAGGCAGGTGAGAGCAGCCAGAGCCAGAAGGGGGCAATCATGGCCCCAGAGAGGCATCATCTACCAAACTGCTAGCAGGCTTCATTGTTAACCAAGACTTCTTGGGATTCTGGACGGTAGACATCTGCTGGGAGGGTCACAGCCAGACATCAGCTCCCCAGAAGAGACACATGGCACACCTGAGAAGATGTGCCAGTTGTACACCCAGAAAGCCAAGTGGCAGGAATGGGGGAGGCCATAAGTCGCTGCCACTGTGCTCATCAAGTACCTGGTCACCTGAGCTGCTCAGACCTGGGAAGGGCACAAAACGCAGGCCCAACCAAGTCTGCACCTTTGTGGCATACCCAAGTACCTGAACCTGAGCAGCTTAGACCTGGGAAGTGCATACAACCCAGGGTTGGTCTCAGACAGTTCCCGGCATAGCAACCTAGAGCCTAAGCAGTGTAGACAGGGAAAGTACACACGCCGTGAGCAGGGGCAAACCCAGTGTGGCCGAGACACTGCGAGCACACCAGTGTTATTTGTTTGTAGTGTTCCTCCCTCCACACAGCACTACTGAACAAGTGAGCCTAAAAAAGTGTCCACCACCACCCCCTTGTGTCAGCGTGGAAATTAGACACTGAAGAGACCAACAAACAGAAGCTAAAACAAACAAAGGGAAAGGTCATGGAAGTGACAGGAGCAATAGGATAAAACCCTGTGTTTAGAACAAACTACATAGGAAGGGGGCTATAGATCTTGAGAAGTATAAGCCGGATCAAGGAAATATCTGAAAATGAACTGACCCACACTGTCCACAACAACACCAGAGAAAGTTCTAGATATATATTTACTCTTATCATTCTTTAAATTAAAAAAAAATAAAGTCCTCTATTACTCCTTGAATTTTCATTTTTATAACCTAATATTACTTTGCAAAAAAAAAGACCATATTTTTTAAAGCAAACTTCATATATATATATATATATACATATATATATATATATATATAATTTTTGTGACTGACTTTTTTCTTTAATATTGTATTTTGAGAATCCTACATCTACCCTAGATTTTTAGGCTTTGCTTTCTGGTATTTGGTTTCAATTTTGTACATTTAAGAACCCAATCTTCTGTACCCATTTTTGCTTGGGAGCAAGATTAATGGCTTAACTGCTCTCTCCCCCTTTGGACTCTCCTGCTTCTCCACCAAGTCACCTCTATCTCCTCCCTCCCCCTTCTCTTCTCTACCCAACTCTGTGAATCTCTTTGTGTGTTCTGGACTGTGGAAAACACTTAGGGAACTGATTACTGGCTGGCTCTGTCTCTCTCTTTTTGATCACCCCCCCCCCCCCTTTATCTTCCTGGCCACATCTGTCTCCTTCCTCCTTCTTCTCATCTCTGTATAACTCTGTGAACAACTCTGAGCGGTCCAGACTGTGGAGAGTACATAAGGAAGTGATTACTGGATAGCTTACTCTCCTATTGATTCCACCTCATTTCATGTGGACCACCTCTATCTCCCTCTTCTCTTTTCTCTTCTCCATGTAACTCTGTGAACCTCTCTGGGTGTTCCTCACTGTGGAGAAAATTTCATTTTTAACCTAGATGTTTTATCAGTGCTGTATAGATGGAGAAGTCTTGAGGCTACTGTAAGAATAAAACTGAAAACCAGAGGCAGAAGGCTTAAGTCCAAATCCTGAGAACACCAGAGAACTCCTGAATCCAGGGAACATTAATTGATAGGAGCTAATCAAATGCCTCCATACCTACACTGAAACGAAAAACAACCCAGGGCCCAAAAAGTTCCAGAGCAAGACATACCATGCAAATTCTTCAGCAACACAGGAACATAGCCCTGAGCTTCAATATACAGGCTGCCCAAAGTCACACCAAACCCATTGACATCTCATAACTCATTACTGGACACTTCCTTGCACCCCAGAGAGAAGAAATCCAGCTCCACCCACCAGAACACAGACACAAACTTCCCTAACCAGGAAACCTTGACAAGCCACCCATCCAACCCCACCCAGTGAGGAAACTCCACAATAAAGATTATTCCTCTAACAGCCAGAATATGGAAATGCCACCCCAAACACAGCTATATAAACAAGATGAAGAGGCAGAGAAATACCCAGCAGGTAAAGGAACAGGATAAATGCCAACCAAACCAAACAAAAGAGGAAGAGATAGGGAATCTACCTGATAAAGAATTCCAAATAATGATACTGAAAGTTATCCAAGATCTTGAAAACAAAATGGAGTTACAGATAAATAGCCGGGAGACAAGGATTGAGAAGATGCAAAAAAGGGTTAACAAGGATCTAGAAGAAATTAAAAAAGTCAATATATAATGAATGATGCAATAAATGAGGTAAAAAACACTCTGGAGGGAACCAAGAGTAGAATAACGGAGGCAGAAGATAGGATTAGTGAGGTAGAAGATAGAATGGTAGAAATAAATGAAACGGTAGGAAAAAATAAAAATGAATTAAAAGAAATAAAAACAATCTAAGAGATGTCTGGGACAATGTTAAATGCCCCAACATTCGAATCATAGAAATCCCAGAAGAAGTCAAAAAGAAAGACTATGAGAAAATATGTGAGGATATAATAGTTGAAAACTTTCCAAAAATAGGGAAGGAAATAAACATCCAAGCCCAAGAAATACAGAGACTCCCAAACAGGATAAACCCAAGGTGAAACACCCCAAGACACATATTAATCAAATTAACAAAGATCAAACACAAAGAACAAATATTAAAAGCAGCAAGGGAAAAGCAACAAATAACACACAAGGGGATTCCCATAAGGATAACAGCTGATCTTTCAATAGAAACTCTTCAGGCAAGGAGAGAATGGCAGGACATCCTTAAAGTGATGAAAAAAATAACGTACAGACCAGATTATGATACCCAGCAAGGATCTCATTCAAATATGAAGGAGAAATCAAAAGCTTTACAGACAAGCAAAAGCTGAGAGAATTCAGCACCACCAAATCAGCTCTCCAACAAATACTAAAGGATCTTCTCTAGACAGGAAACACAGAAAGGGTGTATAAACTCAAACCCAAAACAATAATGTAAATGACAATGGGATCATACTTACCAATAATTACCTTAAACGTAAATGGGCTGAATGCCCCAACCAAAAGATCAAAGGATTAATCCAAGAAGATGATATAACATTTATAAATACATATGCACCCAACACAGGAGCACCAAAGTAGGTAAAATGCTAAAAAGTATGAAAAGGGAAATTAACAATAACCAATAATAGTGGGAGACTTAATACCCCACTCACACCTATGGATAGATCAGCTAAACAGAAAGTTAACAAGGAAACACAAACCTTAAATGATACAATAGACCAGTTAGACCTAATTGATATCTTTAGAACATTTCACCAGAAAACAATGAATTTCAGCTTTTACTCAAGCAAACATGGAACATTCTCCAGGACAGATCACATCCTGGGCCACAAATCTAGCCTGGGTAAATTCAAAAAAATCGAAATCATTCCAAGCATCTTTTCTGACCACAATGCAGTAAGATTAGATGTCAATTACAGGAGAAAAAATATTAAAAATTCCAAAATATGGAGGCTGAACAACACCCTGCTGAATAACCAACTAATCACAGAAGAAATCAAGAAAGAAATCAAAATATGCATAGAAATGAATGAAAATGAAAACGCAACAACCGAAAACCTGTGGGACACTGTAAAAGCAGTGCTAACGGAAAGGTTTATAGCAACACAGGCGTACCTCAGGAAACAAGAAAAAAGTAAAATAAATAACCTAACTCTACATCTAAAGCAACTAGAAAAGTAAGAAATGAAGAACCTGAGGGTTAGTAGAAGGAAAGAAATCTTAAAATTTAGGGCAGAAATAAACACAAAAGAAACAAAAGAGACCATAAGAAAAATCAATAAAGCCAAAAGCTGGTTCTTTGAGAGTATAAATAAAATTGGCAAATCATTAGCCAGACTCATCAAGAAAGAAAGAGAAAAATCAAATCAGTAGAATTAGAAATGAAAATGGAGAGATCACAACAGACAACACAGAAATACAAAGGCTCATAAAAGACTACTATCAACAATTATATACTAATAAAGTGGACAAATTGGAACAAATGCACAAATTCTTAGAAAAGTACAACTTTCCAAAACTGAACCAGGAAAAAATGGAAAATCTTAACAGACCCATCACAAGCACAGACATTGAAACTGTAATCAGAAATCTTCCAGCAAACAAAAGCCCAGGTCCAGACGGCTTCACAGCTGAATTCTACCAAAAAATTAGAGAAGAGCTAGCACCTGTCCTACTCAAACTCTTCCAGAAAATTGCAGACGGAGGTAAACTTCCAAACTCATTCTATGAGGCCCCATCAACCTAATACCAAAACTTGACAAAGATGCCACAAATAAAGAAAACTACAGGCCAATATCACTGATGAACATAGATGCAAAAAAATCCTTAACCAAATTATAACAAACAGAATCCAATAGCACATTAAAAAGATCATACATCATGACAAGTGGGCTTTATCCGAGGGATGCAAGGATTCTTCAATATCAGCAAACCAGTCAATGTAATACAACACGTTAACAAAATTATCTCAATAGAAAGCCTTTGATAAAAAATTCAACATCCATTTATAATAATAATTAAAAAAAAACCTTCAGAAGGTAGGATTAGAAGGAACATTCCTCAACAAAATAAAAGCTATATATGACAAGTGCGCAGCAAACATTATCCTCAATGGTGAAAACTTGAAAGCGTTTCTGCTAAAGTCAGGAATAAGACAAGGGTGTTTACTCTCAACACTACTATTCAACATAGTTTTGGAAGTTTTGGCCACAGCAATCAGAGCAGAAAGGAAATAAAAGGAATCTGAATTGAAAAAGAAGTAAAACATTCACTGTTTGCAGATGACATGATCCTCTACATAGAAAACCCTAAAGATTCCAGCAGAAAATCACTAGAGCTAATCAATGAATATAGTAAAGTTTCAGGATTAAAATCAACACACAGAAATCCCTTGCATTCCTATACACTAACAATGAGAAAACAGAAATAGAAATTAAGGAAACAATTCCATTCACCATTGCAACGAAAAGAATAAAATACTTAGGAATATATCTACCTAAATAAACTAAAGACCTATAAATAGAAAACTATAAAACACTGGTGAAATATATCAAATGGACACTAATAGATGGATAAATATAACGTGTTCATGGATCAGAAGAATCAGTATAGTGAAAATGAGTATACTACCCAAAGCAATCTATAGATACAAAGCAATCTCTATCAAGCTACCAACAGTATTTTACACAGAGCTAGAACAAATACTTTCACAATTTGTATGTAAATACAAAAAACCTCAAATAGCCAAAGCAATCTTGAGAAAGAAGAAGAGAACTGGGGGAATCAACCTTCCAGACGTCAGGCTCTACTACAAAGCCACAGTCATCAAGTCAGTATGGTACTGGCACAAAGACAGAAATATAGATCAATGGAACAAAATAGAAAGCCCAGTGATAAATCCACTCACCTATGGACACCTTATCTTTGACAAAGGAGGAAAGAATATACAGTGGAGAAAAGACAATCTCTTTAACAAGTGGTGCTGGGAAAACTGGTCAACCACTTGTAAAAGAATGAAACTAGAATACTTTCTAACACAATACACAAAAATAAACTCAAAATGGATTAAATATATAAATGTAAGAAAAGAACTATAAAACTCCTAGAGGAGAACATAGGCAAAACACTCTCTGACATAAATCACAGCAGGATCCTCTATGAGCCACCTCCCAGAGTAATGGAAATAAAAGCAAAAATAAACAAATGGGACCTAATTAAAACTAAAAGTTTCTGCACAACAAAGAAAACTATAAGCAAGGTGAAAAGACAGCCTTCAGAATGGGAGAAAATAATAGCAAATGAAGCAACTAACAAAGAATTAATCTCAAAAATATACAAGCAACTCCTGCAGCTCAATTCCAGAGAAACAAACGACCCAACCAAAGAATGGGCCAAAGAACTAAACGGACATTTCTCCAAAGAAGACATACAGATGGCTAATGAAAACATGAAAAGATGCTCAACATCACCCATAATCAGAAAAATGCAAATCAAAACCACAATGAGATACCATTTCACGCCAGTCAGAATGGCTGCTATCCAAAAGTCTACAAGTTTTCAATGCTTGTAGAGGGTGGAGAGGGTGTGGAGAAAAGGGAATAAATGCTGGAGAGGGTGTGGAGAAAAGGGAATCCTCTTATACTGTTGGTGGGAATACAAACTAGTACAGTCACTGTGGAGAACACTGTGGAGATTTCTTAAAAATCTGGAAATAGGACTGCCATACCACCCAGCAATCCCACTGCTGGGCATACACACTGAGGAAACCAGAATTGAAAGAGACACATGTACCCCAATGTTCATTGCAGCACTGTTTATAATAGCCAGCACATGGAAGCAACCTAGATGTCCATCAGCAGATGAATGGATAAGAAAGCTGTGGTACATATACACGATGGAGTATTATTCAGCCATTAAAAAGAACACATTTTAATCAGTTCTAATGAGGTGGATGAAACTGGAGCCTGTTATATAGAGTGAGGTAAACCAGAAAGAAAAACACCAATACAGTATACTAACGCATATATATGAAATTTAGAAAGATGGTAACAATAACCCTGTATGCAAGACAGCAAAAGAGACACAGATGTCTAGAACAGTCTTTTGGACTCCGTGGGAGAGCACGAGAGTGGGATGATTTGGGAGAATGGCATTGAAACATGTATATTATCATATGTGAAATGAATCACCAGTCTAGGTTTGATGCATGAAACAGGGTGCTTGGGGCTGGTGCACTGGGATGACCCAGAGGGATGGGATGGGGATGGAGGTCAGGGGGTGTTCAGGCTGGGGAACACATGTTCACCCAGAGCAGATTCATGTCAATATATGGCAAAACCAATAAAATATTGTAAAGTAATTAGCCTCCAACAAAATAAATTAACCTATATTAAAAAATGATAGAATGGTTAAATCTAAGACTGGAAAGAGTGGTGGGTACTAATTATAAAATAATTGATCAGTTCTGTTGTGGCATTACAAAGGCATCTTGTCAGTGATGTAGCAGTTTAATGGAATAAGTAGTATAAAGGTGATGGAACAGAGATGGAGAGGACATAGGCAATAAGGGAAGTTAGGAAACTATTACAATTATCACAAAGAAAAATAATGAAAGGACAATACTAAGAGTTAAAGTGGGGATATAGGAAACTTTTTTGGTGATGAAGAAGTATTTCAAATTATAAATTTGCTTAAATGAACCACAGACCACCAATCCATGACTGTTTCACTATAATCTTTTCTCTTCTACTACTTCATTTTATCCTTGCTTGGGAGACTTTTTCTCCTGAGCTTTGGTTTTGTTCCTTTTTTCTTTTTTTTTTTTTTTTTTTTTTAGTGAATAAAATTGATCTCCCCCCATTCTATTGAAAACATAAAAATTTGAAGAATTTTCGGTGAGATAACAGAATGAAACCCAGAAATTGGTTCCCTCTTCCCAAGGCGGTCCTTGTGGGATTTCTGGAAGAAATGAATTCTCACACATCCAATTAGAAACCACTGGATTAGATAATTGCTATGTGGATCACAATAAACTGTGGAAAATTCTGAAAGAGATGGGAATACCAGACCACCTAACCTGCCTCTTGAGAAATCTGTATGCAGGTCAGGAAACATCAGTTAGAACTGGACGTGGAACAACAGACTGGTTCCAAATAGGAAAAGGAGTACGTCAAGGCTGTATATTGTCACCCTGCTTATTTAACTTATATGCAGAGTACATCATGAGAAATGCTGGACTGGAAGAAACACAAGCTGGAATCAAGATTGCCAGGAGAAATATCAATAACCTCAGATACGCAGATGACACCACCCTTTTGCAGAAAGTGAAGAGGAACTAAAAAGCCTCTTGATGGAAGTGAAAGTCGAAAGTGAAAAAGTTGTCCTAAAGCTCAACATTCAGAAAACGAAGATCATGGCATCTGGTCCCATCACTTCATGGGAAATAGATGGGGAAACAGTGGAAACAGTGTCAGACTTTATATTTTTGTGCTCCAAAATCACTGCAGATGGTGATTGCAGCCATGAAATTAAAAGACACTTGCTCCTTGGAAGAAAAGTTTTGAACAACCTAGATAGCATATTCGAAAGCAGAGACATTACTTTGCCGACTAAGGTCTGTCTAGTCAAGGCTATGGTTTTTCATGTGGTCCTGTATGGATGTGAGAGTTGGACTGTGAAGAAGGCTGAGCACCGAAGAATTGATGCTTTTGAACTGTGGTGTTGGAGAAGACTCTTGAGAGTCCCTTTGACTGCAAGGAGATCCGACAGTCCATTCTGAAGGAGATCAGTCCTGGGATTTCTTTGGAAGGAATGATACTAAAGCTGAAACTCCAGTACTTTGGCCACCTCATGCAAAGAGATGAGTTTTTTTTTTTTTTTTTTCATTGGAAAAATCTCTGATGCTGGGAGGGATTGGGGGAAGGAAGACAAGGGGACGACAGAGGATGAGATGTCTGGATAGCATCACTGACTCGATGGACGTCAGTCTGAGTGAACTCTGGGAGTTGGTGATGGACAGGGAGGCCTGGCGTGCTGCGATTCATGGGGTCACAAACAGCCGGACAGAACTGAGCCACTGAACTGAACTGAAGGTCCTTCCAGATCTATTATGCTGTTATTCCCTCAAGATATGATTACTCTAGTGATTGATTTCTATTTTTACACATGGTGAATATTCCCAGAAATAATGTTACTCACTCACTATGAATTATGGTAACTTACAAAAGTGGGTGAAAAAAAGGCAATATACAGTCATTTCTGTTAAAAGAGTTAAAAGTTATTAGAGTAGTGCTAATGTAGGATCTCGTTATTGAGCCAATGCTTGTTGCTAAGTTCCCATATCTCTTATCCACTGTGCACCTGGGAGTGCATTAGTTAACATAGTTGAAAAGTAAGAAAAACAAGTGTAGCCTTGAAATTAACCACATCAGACTTTTGAGCTAATTGGTTCTTTCTTGTAACTCTGCACCTTTGTTACATGAGAATGTAACTCTGTTTAATACTTTTTTGAGGCTGACATAGATTAGAAATATAAGAAAAAACATTTCAAGGGAAAATAAGTTTTCTGGTTGAGAAGCCTTTATCAAAAGAGGGTCACAAAATGTTCACAGGCCTTGAAGGCCAGAAGATAATGTACACAATATTGTTTATGGGGAAGGTTTGCAGAAAAAATCCTGGTTTCTATAAAGACAAAACAGATGCAATGTTTGGGCTGACTCTGTATGACTTTGCATCTTTCATTTCCCTCTATGTATAAGACAAGGTATAAAAGCACCTTTAAAAAATAGAGCTATGGGGCCTCTCTTACTGAAGTGGCTTGGTCTCCCCGCGTCAATCATTTTCTCCCTCTCCTTCTCTCTTTTTTTCAGGCTGATCCCTTGAGGCATAGAGGCTCCTTGTGTTCACTTATCTACCAGGGTTTCTAAGACCTGAACAGGAAGGACGTTCTGCCTCTTCACTCCCTCAGGAGACCGGGAAGGCACCTGTGGCCTCCGTGAACAGGGCAAACTTCTTGTCTCGAAGTTTTATTGGCTTTCTATGTAAACCAAGGAATATCAGCCTCTTTCTCTCCTCTATTTTCTTATCTACAATATTCTTTCCTTATCTCTCTCTAAATCAATCACCGATACCGTTTTTCCTTCAGGTTCCCCTGGATCCTGCAGGGGCTGGACCCCAGCAACAGTACAAGTTCATCCACTTGAATGTGCTTAACATGACATTTGGCTCATCCTAATTTTGATATTTCCAGTGGTTTTAAAGTGCAAGCTATGTAAAAGTTTTCTTTACTGGAAATTTTTTTAATAATTCAAAATATGAAAGTGTTGAAGGTATATAAAGAAGAAATGAATCAGAATAACTCCATATCATAAACTTTACATCTGTTCCTATTTCAGAAAATATGTTTTACACATAGTTTAACCAAAATAATGGAAGCAAGCAAAAAGAAATATGAAGTTTAATGTACATAATCATTTTGTTGAACAAGTAGGATGTACAGAAAATGATGAAAAAAGAAACTGATATGTTTCTATCACTCTCCATTTATTTTATTCTGCAAGATGAAATTTTATTTATCATTCTAGAAGAAAACTAGGATGGATTCTATATTATCCTGATTATTTTCAGATAATAAAAGATATTTTTTTAGACACTTGTATTTATAAAGACAAACTGAGTTCAGTAATTAACGTGTGTTTCTTTTTTCTCGTTTGTTGTTTTCAACTCCTTTGTTGACACCTAAGAGGTATACCTCAGTGCTTTCTACTTAGGTCTTCTCATCCCCTTAGGAACCAAGCTATCTTGAAGAGTTCTATGACAACCCATGCTAGTTTTGTAGAGTTCATAGCTCTTATCTGGTACATGGAGTATGTGTTCTAAGCATTCTTTTCTCTGGAAACCATGCGATATGGGGACAATTAGAACCCAGCCTCCTCTTCTTCTTTCATAGGCAGTTCATTTATAAAGCATTCACATTCTTTAGGCTTCCCTGGTAATAGAGATGATAAAGAGTCTGCCCACAATGTGGGATGCTGGGCTCTATTCGTGGGTTGGGAAGATTCCCTGGAGAAGGAAGTGGCAACCCACTTCAGTATTCTTGCCTGGGAGATCCCATGGACAGAGGAATCTGGTGGCTAGGGTCCATGGGGGTCTCAAAGAGTCAGATACGACTGAGCAACTTTCACTTCACTTCACTTCACATTCTTTCATTATATTGGTTCATAGGAAGACTAGTTCACTACATCTTTCAAGTTTAAGAGAACATGGGGATGTGCCACCTAGATCCCTGCTAAATTGCCTCAGGAACCAATATATTTTTCATCTGATGTTTCATTTCTCTCAACTTCATAGAGCCACTTTTACCAATGAGTCCCCTCTCTAAATAGCCTGCATCAGCTAGAGGTATAAAAATTCAGCTATTTTGAGTCCCTGCAGTACACCTCTGACAGGCCATACTGTTACAGAGCTCTTGATGGGACTGACTGAGGGTTTGCAGAGCCTTCATTTCAGGATAACTTCTTCCCAGTCCTGCTGCATTCCCTTTCTTTTCCTTGAGATTTATCCGTAACAAATATCCTGCCTGCTAAATTTCATCAGGGCATCTATTGCCAAGCAACAAAACCTGAGACATTCTGTGCAATAGTTTCACATTCATTTTGGATTTTAGCATCTATTGTTTTGAGGATCCAGTTAAAATTCATTGATAATAAAATGCTTTTCATTACTGTCATGTGTGTGTACACACATTTATATGTATATATTATATTACTGAAATGTTCAAAAATTCTGAGCATTCATTTCTTGGACAGAACATAATTAAACTTATCCTACCAAGTCTCAAATTTATCTGACTGTTGAGTTTGTGGTAACTTGCATTTAGCCCTATGGGGTACTAAATCTTTTGCACTGTATTTCCATATTTAAGTTTTTTCCTTTTTGCTAGGACTGTGTGATGAGTGGTTTGCTTATGCCATGTGTTCAATAAAGTATTTTGAGTAAGTGAATAAAAATATAAAAATAAGCATGACATAAACTATTCTTATTCCTTATTAACATTATTTTCCCTAAAAACTCCACTGTTTATGTCCTCTGAACATGAGCTTTATAATTAAATTTTATAACAAATGTATATGATGCAATAATTTGATCATGTAATTTTAACACAACTAGTTTAATATCTTCATTAACATGATTTCCTTATATTTAACATGACCTATAATTAGTCACACTTATATCTCAAAATGTATTATTACTTTTGTAAATAATTACTAATTACCCTATTAGTATTATTTTCAATTAATATTTAATGTTTTCTATAACATTTCTGAACCTTTAAATTGGTTTCATCTTGTCTTCAGAGAAACATACACAACAAATTCTCATATTCATTAAAAAAGGCTAAACTGCCGGGTGGGCTACAGTCCATGAGGTCTCGAAGAGTCGGACACAACTAAGCGACTAACACTTTCGCTTTTGCTGTAAAACTGACTCAAAAGTATAATGGCTCAAACACATTTTTTTTTTAAATGTCTTATTCACATAGCCATGCAAAGTACTGGGATACTGGGCTCTATTTTAAGATTTGAAGAAGACTCTTTTCCAATTGTTGAACCAAACCCAGTCTTTCCTTTGGAGCTCCAACAGTGTCATAAGGTATTGCCATGGAGGATGTCTTGTTGAGATTGGATCACCGCACCCGCACCCAGGCTCTTTTGGGGGAGGGGGGTGGGAAATGAAAGAGAATAAACCAGGAGGGAGAATTTTTCTCTTTGGGAAACACAGCAAAGATCACATTTGCTCATATTTCATTGTCAGGAATTTAACTTGATAGCTATCCCTAAAATGCAACAGGATTGGAAACTATAGTCTGTTCCTGAACCAAGAAGTATAGGAACAGATACCTCTACCAACAACAACCTTAATGCTTTTTAAAGTATATTTCAGAAAATTTCAAACATTTATAAAAGTAAGGAACGTAAGAAATCTTCATGTATACATTTTGAATATATACAGCATTGTGTCAGTCTTATTTAACGTAGTCTCCATCCACTTTTTAATTACAGTATTAGCATTAGTCACTCAGCTGTGTCCAATGCTTTGCGACCCCATGGACTGTAGTCCACCAGGCTCCTCTGCCCATGGAATTCTTCAGGCAAGAATACTGGAGTGGTTTGCCATTTCTTACTCCAAGGGATCTTCCCAACCCAAGGATCGAACTCTGGTCTCCTGAATTGCAGGTGTATTCTTTACAGTGTGAGGCACCAGGGAAGCCCTTTTAAATACAGGTCTAACATTATCTCCTTTCACCCATAATACTTTTATAGCTATCACTAATCTTTCATGGATTTCTTTTTGAATACAATGTAAGTGTGTAATTATCTCTCACAAATTAGTAATTTACCAACAGCTAATAACAAATCCATACTTAAAGTTATCCCATTAGGAAGACCAATTTTGGGGTTATTTGGTTGCACCACACAGAATTTCCCTTACCAGTAAGCAAACTGGTGCTCTCTCCAGTAGTAGCACAGAGTCTTATCCACTGGACCACTAGGGAAGCTCTAAGGAGACAAAGTTTGGATATAGACTGTGAAATAGAGGTTATTGCAAAAACTAACTTGGGATTGTTAAATGTATAAGTGGTCATGTTGTGATCAGTTTTAGAAGTTTAGATATATTTTTATATATTATATTCTTGCAAAGATAGACCCTCAGTGTTCAGTAAACTGTTAATAAGATTCTTATAGGGCGAGATTCGGAGAACGCAATGGTAGCCCACTCCAGTGTTCTTGCCTGGAGAATCCCAGGGACGGGGGAGCCTGGTGGGCTGCCGTCTATGGGGTCACACAGAGTCAGACACGACTGAAGCGACTTAGCAGCAGCAGCAGCATAGGGAGAGATTAAGTAGGCTCCCAGGTTCTAATTCGGGATATTTGTTTCTGTAAGTCTAAACTGAGGTCTGGGAATAATTAGTTCTAACAAGTACATAAGTGATTATTATATATTCATTTAGGAAACAGTGTATGGATAATAAGAGAATCCCTCTCCTTCTCCAAAACCTCTTTTCTGCTATCTAGTTCCATAGGGATCAGTTCACTCAGCTGCACAGGTCAGGAAATTTAATACTGTTATCCACAGTGGCTATACAAATTTACATTCACACCAACAGTGTAGGAGGGTTCCCTTTTCTCCACATCCTCTCTAGCATTTGTTATTTGTAGATCATTATGATTCTGACTGTTGTGAAGATTAGAGTTAAACTCTTTATAGTATAGATTTATATTTCTCTAGTAATTAGTGATGTTGAGTGTCTTTTCATATGCCTTTTGGCCATCTGTATGTCTTCTTTGGGAAAATGTCTATTTAGATCTTCTGTACATTTTTTGATTGGGTTTCTTTGTGTTTTTGATATTGAGCTGTATGAGGTGTTTGTGTATTTTGGAGATTAATCCCTTGTTGGTCACACTATTTGAAAATATATTCTCCCCTCCTGTAGCTTGTCTTTTGCTTTTATTTATGGTTTCCTTTGCTATACAAAAACTTTAAAGTTTAATTAGGTCCCATTTGTATATTTTTATTTCTATTATTCTAAGAGATGGATCCAAAAAGATAATGCTATGATATAAGATCAGAGCGTGTTCTACCTGTGTTTTCCTCTAGGAGTTTCCAAAGGGCAAACGGTAGGGGGAGAATAAATTGGAAACCTAGGCTTAACCTATATACAATAATTTATATAAAATAGGTGACCAATAAAGATCTACTGTACAGCACAATAACTGTATATAGTAATTCATAATAAATAATATGTAAGCGGAAATAACCTGAAAAAAGGAGATACATATGTATGTATAATTGAATCACTTTGCTGTATACCTGAAACTAACACAACATTATAAATCATCTATATTTCAATTAAAATAATAAATAAATAAAATATAAAAAGAAATACAGGTCAGAAACTTATGAGTTCCCAGGTATTTTTCCTTCTTTCTTAAATCTTTGCCCATATAGCCCTCAGTGAGAAAATCATGTATTTCCTTAATCTTCAAATCTTAACCCTTCTTTTGGTTATTAGGGCCACAAACTTCATCCTCAACTCTTACGGTGTGCATTTGTGTTGATTAAATAGCTTAACAGCAAACTACACCTCATCTGAAGCTTATCAAGTGGCACTAGTTGTAAAGAACCTGCTTGCCAATGTAGGAGATATAAGAGATGTCATTTGATCCCTGAGTCAGTAAGATCCCCTGGAGGAGGGCAAGGCAATCCACTCCAGTATTCTTGCATGAAGAATCCCATGGACAGAGGAGTCTGGTGGGCTACTGTCCACAGGGCTGCAAAGAGTCAGACACTACCAAAGGGACTTAGCATGCATGCATATCTACTCTGACTTGAGCCTATTTTAAACAAGGCTCAGAAAATGATGCATTTAAATATCAACTCTATTCATGTTACTTTCTTTTTTATAATATTTAAAAATTTTAATTGGAAGATAATTGCTTTACAATATTGTGTTGCTTTCTCCCATATATCAACATGAATCAACCATAGGTACACATATGTTCTCTGTCCCCTGAAGCTCCCTTCCACCTCTTATCCAATCCTGCACCTCTCGGTTGTCACCGAGCACTGGATTTGAGCTCCCTGTGTCATACAGCATATTCCTACTGTATATCTATTTGCATATAGTAATGTATATGTTTCAATGTTATTCTTCCAATTCATCTCTCCCTCTCCTTCCCCTACTGTGTCCTCAAGTCTGCTCTCTATGTCTGCATCTCAGTATCATCTTTCTGGATTCCAGATATATGTGTTAATATATGATGCTTGTTTTTCATTTTCTGACTTACTTCACTCTATGTAATAGATTCTAGCTTCATTCACTTTATTGAAACTGATTCAAATGTGCTCTTTTTTTTTTTTTTCTTTTTTGCCAAGTAATACTCTGTTGTATATATGTCCCACAGCTTATTTATTCCTTCATCTGTAGGTGGGCATCTAGATTGCTTCCATTTCCTAGATACTATAAATAGTGCTGCAATGATCATTGGGTTAGTTAGTGCTTTTTCATACAGTTTCCTCAGGGTATATGCCCAGTAGTGGGATTATTGGGTTGGATGGTAGTTTTATTCCTAGATTTTTAAAGAAATCTCCATACTGTACTCCATAGTGGCTGAATCAATTTACCTTACCACCAATAGTACAAGAGGGTTCCCTTTCCTTCACACCTTCTCCAGTAGTTGTTGTTTGTAGATTTTTTGATGATGGCTATTCTGAGTGGTGGTATGATGTGATGCCTCACTGTAGTTTTGGTTTGTATTTCTCTAATGATGGGTGATGTTTAGTCACATCACTTTCAATCCAAATATCCTCTGCTATTAACACTCAGTGTAGCATTCATGAAATCGCACAAGCAAAAACTAAAATCCTTATCATGAATATGTACAGTTTGCATGAATTTTTAAAGGAAAATGGAGAAATATTGTTCCCAATACAAAATCACTTTGAGACCTTGGGCATTTAAGCCATTTTCTGCTGGAGATAAACATATCTTCATGGGAAAATGGAAGTCCTGTGAGCGCCTGTGCCAATAACACCTTCTGCAGTGTCATACTTGATCTCTCTATAGTCTCACCTGTTAGAACTTCCAAGCTCAAACACAAATGACCCCCTTTCCCAGAATCTCCCTATGCTATCCTCAGGCTAATACAGTTCCCTCCCTTTTGCCTTCATAGTTACACCATCACCCTCACTAAATATTTATTTATCTGAGGGCCAGGGCATTGCTTCATTCTCCTCTCCATACTCACTGCCAAGACAACACTCAGCATATAATTTTTTTCCAATAAGTGTTCATTTAATAAAAGGAATAAATAAATGTGTAACTCCTGATTATATGTTGGATGTGTTTGTTTTTTCCAGTTGATAATTAAATAATGTTTAATTTATGAAACTAAATATATATCTCAATTATTTTCATATCTGTCTTTTCATTGTACTTATTACAATGTGTTGTAGTAATTTGTAATTGGGCAGACATATAAACTGACATATAAGAAGGATGATATTTCCTTTGGCTGCACAGTTCTAGGACATAGCTGAATATCCTGTGTGTATTAAGTACTTAATGCATACTTTTTAACTTAAGAAATACATAATGAAAGGGAGGAACTTAAAAAGTAATTAAGAAATAAATAAAATAAGGAGAAGGAGCTAATAAGTAATTTTGGTAAATTTGATGTTAAATAAAAGAGCATATAATCTCATCAGAAGTTCAAAACATGAGTACTTCTTGTTGTTTATTGTCAGTTGCTTTTAAAATGTATGTTCATGGGAGAAAATAAGACTCATTGGAGAGTGAGAGATTGAAAATTTAACTGAAATTTAAGGAAATTTTAACTGAAAGATCAAATTAGCCAACAAGTTGCAAAGTAGTATAATTAAGTGCATTATAGGGAGATACTATTTCTTCAGGGCAAGTTTAAAGATTGAAAAGAAAAACAGTTTCAAGATATGGCCTCTAGATTTTCTTAAAAAAAAAAAAAAAAAGGATTTCAGAAAACCTTGCTGAGAGAGAGAGATGCTGGTGGAATTCCATGCTTAAGGAAGGTTGTTTGGGAAGATATGAAGCAATCTCTTTGGAATGAATGAAATCAAAATCCAGAAATTATTTTTGTGTACGGATTAAAGATCTAAATGTAAGACCAGAAACTATAAAACTCCTAGAGGAGAACATAGGCAAAACACTCTCTGACATAAATCACAGCAGGATCCTCTATGATCCACCTCCCAGAATTCTGGAAATAAAAGCAAAAATAAACAAATGGGATCTAATTAAAATTAAAAGCTTCTGTACAACAAAGGAAAATATAAGCAAGGTGAAAAGACAGCCTTCTGAATGGGAGAAAATAATAGCAAATGAAACAACTGACAAACAACTAATCTCAAAAATATACAAGCAACTTCTGCAGCTCAATTCCAGAAAAACAAATGACCCAATCAAAAAATGGGCCAAAGAACTAAATAGACATTTCTCCAAAGAAGACATACGGATGGCTAACAAACACATGAAAAGATGCTCAACATCACTCATTATTAGAGAAATGCAAATCAAAACCACAATGAGGTACCACTTCACACCAGTCAGAATGGCTGCGATCCAAAAATCTGCAAGCAATAAATGCTGGAGAGGGTGTGGAGAAAAGGGAACCCTCCTACACTGTTGGTGGGAATGCAAACTAGTACAGCCACTATGGAGAACAGTGTGGAGATTCCTTAAAAAATTGCAAATAGAACTACCTTATGACCCAACAATCCCACTGCTGGGCATACACACCGAGGAAACCAGAATTGAAAGAGACACATGTACCCCAATGTTCATCGCAGCACTGTTTATAATAGCTAGGACATGGAAACAACCTAGATGTCCATCAGCAGATGAATGGATAAGAAAGCTGTGGTACATATACACAATGGAGTATTACTCAGCCATTAAAAAGAATTCATTTGAATCAGTTCTGATGATATGGATGAAACTGGAGCCAATTATACAGAGTGAAGTAAGCCAGAAAGAAAAACACCAATACAGTATACTAACACATATATATGGAATTTAGGAAGATGGCAATGACGACCCTGTATGCAAGACAGGAAAAAAGACACAGATGTGTATAACGGACTTTTGGACTCAGAGGGAGAGGGAGAGGGTGGGATGATTTGGGAGAATGGGAATGCTAACATGTATACTATCATGTAAGAATTGAATCGCCAGTCCATGTCTGAAGTAGGGTGCAGCTTGCTTGGGGCAGGTGCATGGGGATGACCCAGAGAGATGTTGTGGGGAGGGAGGTGGGAGGGGGGTTCATGTTTGGGAACGCATGTAAGAATTAAAGATTTTAAAATTTAAAAAAAATAAAAAATTAAAAAAAAATAAAAATAAAAAAAAAAATAAAAACAGGAAAAAAAAAAAATCCAGAAATTAAGGGTGAAAGAATGGAGCCTGAGATCCAGATACTATCTGCAAAATTATAAGCAGCAAGTTTCTGAATTTTCTCCTTAAATCTTTGCATTTGGTCTTTTTTCTGACAAATCCTTTCTGCTTGTGCTTGCCGGATTATGCATAATAAAATATAGTTTTTTTCTCTTATCTTTCTTATGATAAAGATGACACATTCTGTATCTCTAAAAAATTTACTGGGGGCCTTTTGTTTTTTAGTCATTAAGTCGTTTCTGACTATGCAACCCCATGGACTGCACCACAACAGGCTTCGCTGTCCTTCACTATCTCTCAGAATATGGTAAAATTCATGTCCATTGAGTCAGTGATGATATTCGAATAATTTCACCCATTGCTATCCCCTTCTCCATTTGCCTTCAACCTTTCCCCAGCATCAGTGTCTTTCCCAATGAGTAGGCTCTTCCCATCAGGTGATTAAGGTATTGGAGCTTCAGCTTCAGCATCAGTACTTCCAGTGAATATTGAGGGTTGATTTTTTTAGGATTGACTGATTTGATCTCCTTCCTGTCTAAGGACTCTCAAGAGTCTTCTCTAGCACTACAATTCAAAAGCATCAATTCGACTTTCAGCCTTCTTTATAGTCCAACTCTTCATGCATGACTACGGGAAAAACCAGATCTATATAGATCTTTGACTACATAGATCTTTGACTACATAGATCTTTGTTGGCAAAGTGATGTTTCTGCTTTTTAGTATGCTGTCTGGGTTTGTCATAGCTTTCCTTCCAAGGAGCAAGCATCTTTTAATTTCATGGCTTTGTTCACTGTCAGCAGTGACTTCGGAGCCCAAGAAAATAAAATCTGTCACTGCTTCCACTTTTTCCCCTTCTATTTACCATGAAGTGATGGGACCAGATGCCATGATCTTCATTTTTTGAATGTTGAGTTTTTAAGCCAGCTTTTTCACTCCCCTCTTTCACTATCATCAAGATGTTTTTTAGTTCTTCTCTACTTTACTAGGGGCATACTTAATAAATATTTTACAAAAAATAATAAAGAAGCAAAACAAAATGTGTTTAATTTATCTTATTCATTTAATTAATGTAAAACTTAAAACATTATTCTAGCATACATACAGACAGACACATATCTTCATTATCATACGTTATGAAGTGTTAATAAGCTTTTTACTTAGTAAGAGTTGATCTTTAAATCTAAAAAGAATAAGGAATATTAGATAAATGATTAGTCTTAACCAGTCAAGAACTGTATTTTTTCATAATTCCTGCCTGAATGTATAATTATAAGAGCTTCATTGAGCTCTCCCCAGTCCAACTTTTTCAGAAACATTTTGGAAGGAACAAGAGGCCATCTAATCAAAGGACTGCATGGAGACAGAAAAGTGTTGGAGCGTAAGACTTGGCAAACTCAAAGGTGGATGTTTGAATTAAGTACTTGTACTGATGAGGGTGAGTCCTCTATCTCACTGCTTTGACTCTAAATATGAAAAGCAGTGAGCCCAATATGTTGATTAGATTTTGCATATTAGAATATAAGGGTTATTGGGACTGAGTCATTTTATATAGTGCCTCCAATTATGTTTCAACAAATTTTTCTAACTTGCATTTATATTTCTGAGTGTTTGACTATTGTTGGGTATTTTTGTGCCTACTCTAGAGTGATAATTATTCACATCACAAAGAGCAGCACTTTTATCAAGATTTGGTTACAGGCTCACTGCTCTAATTCTTTCATTAAAACTGCTAAGTAAAGTTGTCAATACTTGCTATCAACAAGGATTTTAAAGATGCTGGTTTTCACTTAGGAAAAGTTTTTCATTGTGAATAATCAACACTTTCTCAGAATTAAAATATCTGTACATACGAGTACATTAAACTAATATTGTCAAATTTCAGTATTCCAAAATAATGAACTGGGACACCTAGAAATTCTTAAAAGAAAAAAAAAAAAAAAGAAAGAAAGAAAAAGTAAAAAGTAGAGTTTAGCAAGCTGTCTCACAGGCCTGACCTTGTCACTCAGGCAATTCAAACCATCTTGTGAAGTTGAAATGCTCCAAGACTAAGGAACTAAATAAAACTCAATTCAGTGAGTAAGTGACCCATACTTAGGAGAAAGCAGGTAGATAATAAAAAAGATTTTATGGAAGCATTTTGAGTACAAAAACTATCTAAAAGAAATTCACTTGTTAATTTTGTCAATAAGTAACTATGTAGAAAATACTATGAATATAAGTTATTTATTATTTTTTCAACAATATCTATACCTCTCTGCTGCTAGTTGTTGGGTAAACAATTGGTAAAGCACAGTCCTTTTCTTTGATGTCACCATTTACAATTTATGGTGTAATTATTATATCTCAGAAATCACAAATAGTTTATTATTATTGTAGTATAAAGAGGAAAGGATAGTGACAAGGATTGGGACTGCATAAATGAGCAAGAATTCTATAATGAAAGGCTTTGTATAGAATGAAACAATCTTGATATGCATCTTGATACTTCTAAAAATGATGCACACTTGCTCATTAAAAAAAATCATAATTAAGAGATATTTAGATTTGGGATCAAAAGGGGATATTCATTTTGAATTACTCATTAGCAGAGACAGGAATTAGTGTAAAATTTTAATAAAAGAAAACAGTTTATTATGTGTTTATTATAATATATATATTATATTATAATATGAAGTATATTCTTACATTGTTATAAATAGCAAATTATATATATACACTAGTGTAGTATATAATATAAATCATAAGAAAATCAATAAAATGTAAAAATAAATAGTCAAAATCAAAATAAGTCAAAATGTCACATGAAATCCAGTCTTTATTTTAAAAAGAAATGATGTCAAAGAGAAATGCATGCTACAAAAGTTGTAAAAATAAAGACTGGCTTAGAGAATTCTTAATGTTCACTTTGTAATGACATAAAATCCAGTAATAAAATCAATTTAATATAAAGAATGAAGAACTAAACCTTAGAAGCGGGAAAAGTCTTAGTAAGTAGCTAGAAAAGATTTTGTAAAGGTTCTTCTGATGCCAGTTTTGTTTCATATGACATATGTGTCTCATGATGGTAAAGGAACTATTATTCTGAACTTAAGGAACAATTGATAAAAATGTTTGTCTATCAGTTCCTGTAAAAAAAAAAGGCATAGAATGAATAATATCAAATCATTTATAGAATAAATAAAATATCTACAAGGGAATCATGGTAAAAAGAGTGATGAAGAATTGAAGTTTAACTGTAGAAATAGAGTTAATTCCACTGCAGGTCTATATTATCACAAAACAAGATATTTAGCACAGGCACGACAACAAAATCATTAAATATAGAAGAGTGGTGTAATTTTTGAAAGTTTATCTATAACTGTATGATTGAAATGAACAGGACCACAAATAATAGACTCAACATGATGCTGAAGATGATTCTCAGAAAACTATGCCACATCAAATGTCATGTGCACACTGTCTTCTATAGCAACCCGTGTTAGCTCAAACACGGCATGCTGGTGCAGAAGTGATAGCACATGCCCAAGGGAACTGTGGAGATCATAGTGTGGAAATATGGCGAAGTGAAAGAGTGCTTCACAGTGATTAAGATGAACAGCTGTACCTCTGGCAACAGAATGAGAATCAGTTGATTTGGCTGACACACCTCTTTCCTTTCTGTTAGTCCCCAGTTCCCATATATTCTTCCTCGTTAAAGGAATATCAGCTTTGAGAAAAAAAGTTACTCTTTCTTCATGATAAGTATTCATCTCTTGTTAAAATATCCATAATGAAAACAATTTAAGACAAGTTCAATAACAAGACATTTCATTAGATTGTAAATATTCCCAGGTATTCTTATTTTCTTCCACATATACTTTAGCTTTTTCCAAAAGGGAGAGATCTATAAAGGCACAAATCCAATTCCAGTTCCAATTCCTTGTACAATTCACAAAAAGGGCACAGTTCCAAAATGGAGAGAGCCAAAAGGGCACAACAGTGCAGGAAAAGTCTATACAGTTTTAGGTCAGATCACCATGCCTAGAAACAATTTAATGTCCTGAATTAACTTACTCTTATTTGATGCCTCCAATCAGTATCCTGTATGGTCAATGTAGATACTTCTTGCATGGGTTTTCAGTCTTATATTTTCAGTAAAAGACATTGTACTTAACTTAGTTATTATCCAACTCATGAAGTAAAGCATAATTATTAATTAGAAATTTGCTATCTCACATAGAGGGTTATCAAATATCATATATGAAATGAATTGCCAGTCCAGGTTCAATGCATGATGCTGGATGCTTGGGGCTCGTGCACTGGGACGACCCAGAGGGATGGTACGGGGAGGGAGGAGGGAGGGGTGTTCAGGATGGGGAACACGTGTATGCCTGTGGCGGATTCATGTTGATGTATGGCAAAACCAATACAATATTGTAAAGTAATAACCTCCAATTAAAATTAAAAAAAGGAAAAAAAAAGATATTTGTTGAGGCAGACTGAATGAAGCATGGAATTAGAATTAAGAAACTAAAATTTAGTTTAGACACAGTCTGTAACTGTTTCATCCTAGTTGACGTATGCCTATTTCTAAGGTTGAGAAGCATCATAGCATAGAGGTTAAGAGTAGAGAGACTCAGAAATTCCCTGGTCGTTCAGTGGTTAAGACTGTGTGCTTTCACTGCAGAGGCTCCAACTCTGATCAGGGAACTGAGATCCCACAAGCTGTAGGATGTGGACAAAAATAGATGCTTAAAGCTTCAAGTTAAACTGTGTATTTCTACACTTTCCCCATAGCTAAATCGTCAAAGTAATTTACAAAAATTACTTATTCTCTTTGAAGTTCAATTTTTTATGCATGTAAGCTTGAATTAATAGTAATAATTATGTTATAGAGTTTGGGGAAGTGATCTGTATATGTTAAAATCACTAGGGTACGTACCTCCACAATTTGTTAAGAGAGACAAATCAGTTTCTTCAGAGTAGTTGTTCTTGAAGATTTTCCCATAAGCATCTGTTCAATGTTAACTGTTTTTATTACTGTGATAAAAATAAGAATATTTGAGAATGCCTCAGAGTAGTAAGCAATATTATGGCTACAATATAGGGAAGACATACATGAAATTTCACCACAGTTTCAAAAGATGATATGCTTTTATTATTGTTGGATAAGGAACTACCCAAATTTAGTGATAAGAAAAGTTTCATAATTCCCATGGATTCTGTGGGTCAGGAGTTCTGACAGGGCACAGTAGGCATGGCTTGTTTGTTGCCATAATGCCTGGGCTTTAGCTGAGACGATCTGATAGACTGAGGGTGACCAAAAGAGGCTGTTCTGCTAGTATTACTTTGCAACACGGTGTCTTAATCTTTTTGTGTAAAACAGCACATATTTTTAAAAAATTATTAAGCTCACAGTTTCGGTGTACTTCGAATTTAAAGATGGAACTATACCTGAAAAGATTCAGATGGCTAAGGAGTAGAAAAAATAAACCTGAAGGAGCTACTTCTAAGGTGTCTATGTCATCCATATGTCAGGAACCAGGTATGTAATGACTGTGGAGTGGGCTCAGCTGAGACTGCAAACAAAAGAGCCAACAGATTGCTTCAACATTGGCTTGTACTTCTGCATCATGGTGGTTGTTTTAAAGGGAAAGTATGTGAGAGAGTTGATGTACAGAGAGCATCCCAAGATTGCCAAGTGGATTTGGCAGTCAGATAGTGTCTCTTCTGCTGTATTCTGTCAAATAGTCACAGAATAACCTAGATTTGAGGAGATGGCCCATACACTCCACATCACAATGGGAGAGTGTCCAAAATTTCAGGGGAAATGTTTTAAAATGACCACAAAATTTGATACAAAATTTGAAGAGCCGTTTTTTTGTTGTTGTTGTTGTTCTTCCTATGTCTGAGACTTGGAAAATTCTGAAAGAGATGGGAATACCAGACCACCTGACCTGCCTCTTGAGAAATCTGTATGCAGGTCAGGAACCAACAGTCAGAACTGGACATAGAACAACAGACTGGTTCCAAATAGGAAAAGGAATACAAAAAGGCTGTATATTGTCACCCTGCTTATTTAACTTATATGCAGTGTACATCATGAGAAATGCTGGACTGGAAGAAACACAAGCTGGAATCAAGATTGCCAGGAGAAATATCAATAACCTCAGATATGCAGATGATACCACCCTTATGGCAGAAAGTGAAGAGGAACTAAAAAGCCTCTTGATGAAAGTGAAAGTGGAGAGTGAAAAAGTTGGCCTAAAGCTCAACATTCAGAAAACGAGGATCATGGCATCCGTTCCCATCACTTCATGGGAAATAGATGGGGAAACAGTGGAAACAGTGTCAGATTTTATTTTTTTGAGCTCCAAAATCACTGCAGATGGTGACTGCAGCCATGAAATTAAAAGATGCTTGCTCCTTCAAAGAAAAGTTATGACCAACCTAGATAGCATATTCAAAAGCAGAGACATTACTTTGCCGACTAAGGTCCGTCTAGTCAAGGCTATGTTTTTTTCCAGTGGTCATGTATGGATGTGAGAGTTGGACTGTGAAGAAGGCTGAGTGCCAAAGAATTGATGCTTTTGAACTGTGGTATTGGAGAAGACTCTTGAGAGTCCCTTGGAGTACAAGGAGATCCAACCAGTCCATTCTGAAGGAGACCAACCCTGGGATTTCTTTGGAAGGATTGATGCTAAAGCTGAAGCTCCACTACTTTGGACACCTCATGAGAAGAGTTGACTCATTGGAAAAGACTCTGATGCTGGGAAGGATTGGGGGCAGAAGGAGAAGGGGATGACAGAGGATGAGATGGCTGGATGGCATCACGGACTCGATGGACGTGAGTTTGAGTGAACTCCGGGAGATGGTGATGGACAGGGAGGCTTGGCGTGCTGTGATTTATGGGGTCACAAAGAGTCGGACACGACTGAGCGACTGAACTGAACTGATGTCTGAGATTTTATGCATAATAGCTTCTTAAATTTATAGTCAATTTTGAACACTCAAGTTTATAAATAATTTTAATCTTCACCTAGCCTTAAACTTTTCTCATATTAAATTTCTAAGCATACTGAAAACTTATCAATTTTTTAAAAAATCTGATTCTTATCTGGACCTTATTTTTTATTTTTTTAGAAAAGAAAAATAGCATCATGATTTTGTTGGGAAATTAAACTGGAGATATTATTGACATTTATCTGATTATCCCCTTCCATATTTATTCTATTATAAAATATTTTCATATCTTTCTTCTTACTATTCTTTCACATATTTTTAAATTCCATTTCCATTTAACATTAGTTCAAATCTACATCATACGTGGATTGCAAAATAATTTTTTTCCTGATTATCCAGTTTTTGATCATTCTCTCCTTTAATTGACCTTCCACCTTGCAAAACTCTTTGAACTGAAACAATGCAACATAAATATTAAGCATTGACTAAAGAGTTTCCTTTTATTCCAAAGTTTATAGAATGAATTCAGGATAACTTTTTCTCAGGACACTCTTGTTTAAAACTTTGTATCTAACTTAAAGTTTTTACTATTAATCTATGATTTGAATGATTATTTGAATGGTCGTTTGGGGACAGATACAGACACAAAACCAGAGAAATACAAGTAATAGCCTCACGTTGCTGTAGAATTAAATTTACTCCCATTGATGTTTTAAGACTGCATTGAAGTTGACCTTGAGTTGAAAGAGAAGTTACTTTCAAAATTGCAAAATCACAGCCAGATATAGCCCAGTCGACAATAAATTTAAATTTCAGTAGTTGTCCAGATTAAACTTTTACCCCTTCCACACTAGGTCAAGTTTGTCTACACATAGTTCTTCTTTCACCAAAATAACCTATTCAAAATCCCTATGTATTTTTCCTCACATTTTCAACATATGTCAAAGTCTCTTCTTTCCCATTTTCATTTTAGCATTCAAAAGTCTTGTATAAAATCAGAAGTTTCTTAGCCATGGAAACTTTTTAAGTTTGTTAAAAAATGCATATCTTTATACAAACCTAAAACCTGTTAATTCAGATATGGGACTGGTGCTAGACACCTGTATTTTATCAACTGAAAATTTGAGTTGTTGTTGTTGTTGTTTTAATCAGCATCAGAAGATTCTAATGGAATGGACCAAAGCCAGAAATGGGCTTCCCTCATAGCTCAGTCAGAAAAGGATCTGCCTGCAATGCAGGGGACCCGGGTTCGATTCAAGAGTCAGAAAGATACCCTGGAGAAGGAAATGGCAACTCACTCCAGTGTTCTTGCTTGGAGAATCCCATGAACAGAGAAGCCTGGAAGGCTATAGTCCATGGGTTTGCAAGTGTTGGACATGACAGCAACTAAACCACCACCACCAACATCACCAACACCAATGCCAGATAGCTTCAGGAAAAAGAGTTCTAAAGATAACTTAATAGATTTTCACTCAAAATGAAGTTCAGATATCAATTTTGTAAGAATCCATCTCCATGTTATGATGGTGAAATGCAATACTCAATTATATGATTTTTTAAATACTTTCTAAGATGTACGACTGTAGTAAAAGTGGAATAAGGAAAAATTAGACAATTTTTGGTTTTACTTCCAGCTTGGTGCAAGTATGATGATTTAAATTCCTTTCTCAGCATTTTTTTTTTTCGCCTGAAATACAAGAATGATGACATGTACCTCTTTAATTCCTAAATATGTTATGAACATGATTTGAGTTCAAGGAGTTGTAGACTTGAAAACTAGACTTATAAACATATATATTACACATATTTAGAAAACTATACTCATATTTTTACAGTTTTAATTATATATGCTCTGATCTATTTGCTTATTTCTGTTTTTCTTTTTTTTTTCTTTTTTTTGGTTTATTTGTTGTTCTTATTCATATTCTCCCAATGAACTGTAAATTCCTCAAAAAAAAAAAAAAAGAAAAGAAAGGATTTAGACTCTTCAGCCTCCAGAAATTTCTCTTTTTCCAGTGTGTGCTTACTGTATAAGCTTTTAATATTAACTATATGCTGAGATTTGACAAAACTATGCCTGTTTATGTAGAATTCTTTCCCACACTTAGATCTTGGTAGATTGTGTATATCCATGCTACTTAGTCCCAGTGATAATTTGCTTCTTTTTTCATCCCTATTTTTAGGTCTTTCATTTCTTTTTATGAAATTTCTGAATTCAAAATTAATGCATACATATTTTTAAAAAGCAGAAATAGAGAAGTACAAAAAAAAAAGTCAGTAACCTTCTCATGATCCCATTCTAATTATGCATCTTCTGAGAGAAATATTGAGTCTGTTGTTAGCCTCTTTTAAGTAAATAAATAATTATTTCCATGCAAATCTTGAAATTATTTGTTCTAGTTCTGTGAAAAATGTTGCTGGTAGCTTGATAGGGATTGCATTGAATTTGTAAATTGCTTTGGGTAGTATACTCATTTTCACTATATTGATTCTTCCGATCCATGAACATGGTATATTTCTCCATCTATTAGTGTCCTCTTTGATTTCTTTCATCAGTGTTTTATAGTTTTCTATATATAGGTCTTTAGTTTCTTTAGGTAGATATATTCCTAAGTATTTTATTCTTTTCGTTGCAATGGTCAATGGAATTGTTTCCTTAATTTCTTTTTCTAGTTTCTCATTATTCATGTATAGGAATGCAAGGGATTTCTGTGTGTTGATTTTATATCCTGCAACTTTACTATATTCATTGATGAGCTCTAGTAATTTTCTGGTGGAGTCTTTAGGGTTTTCCATGCAGAGGATCATGTCATCTGCAAACAGTGACAGTTTTACTTCTTCTTTTCCAATTTGGATTCCTTTTATTTCTTTTTCTGCTCTGATTGCTGTGGCCAAAACTTCCAGAACTATGTTGAATAGTAACGGTGAAAGTGGACACCCTTGTCTTGTTCCTGACTTTAGGGGAAATGCTTTCAATTTTTCACCATTGAGGATAATGTTTGCTGTGGGTTTGTCATAGATAGCTTTTATTATGTTGAGGTATGTTCCTTCTATTCCTGCTTTCTGGAGAGTTTTTATCATAAATGGATGTTGAATTTTGTCAAAGGCCTTCTCTGCATCTATTGAGATAATCATATGGTTTTTATTTTTCAATTTGTTAATGTGGTGAATTACATTGATTGATTTGCGGATATTGAAGAATCCTTGCATCCCTGGGATAAAGCCCACTTGGTCATGGTGTATGATCTTTTTAATGTGTTGTTGGATTCTGATTGCTAGAATTTTGTTGAGGATTTTTGCATCTATGTTCATCAGTGATATTGGCCTGTAGTTTTCTTTTTTTGTGACATCTTTGTCAGGTTTTGGTATTAGGGTGGTGGTGGCCTCATAGAATGAGTTTGGAAGTTTACCTTCCTCTGCAATTTTCTGGAAGAGTTTGAGGAGGATAGGTGTTAGCTCTTCTCGAAATTTTTAGAATTCAGCTGTGAAGCCGTCTGGACCTGGGCTTTTGTTTGCTGGAAGATTTCTGATTACAGTTTCAATCTCTGTGCTTGTGATGGGTCTGTTAAGATTTTCTATTTCTTCCTGAGAAAGAAGAATGGAACTGGAGGAATCAACTTGCCTGACTTCAGGCTCTACTACAAAGCCACAGTCATCAAGACAGTATGGTACTGGCACAAAGACAGACATATAGATCAATGGAACAAAATAGAAAGCCCAGAGATAAATCCACACACATATGGACACCTTATCTTTGACAAAGGAGGCAAGAATATACAATGGAGTAAAAACAATCTCTTTAACAAGTGGTGCTGGGAAAACTGGTCAACCACTTGTAAAAGAATGAAACTAGATCACTTTCTAACACCGCACACAAAAATAAACTCAAAATGGATTAAAGATCTTAATGTAAGACCAGAAACTATAAAACTCCTAGAGGAGAACATAGGCAAAACACTCTCAGACATAAATCACAGCAGGATCTTCTATGATCCACCTCCCAGAATTCTGGAAATAAAAGCAAAAATAAACAAATGGGATCTAATTAAAATTAAAAGCTTCTGCACAACAAAGGAAAATATAAGCAAGGTGCAAAGACAGCCTTCTGAATGGGAGAATATAATAGCAAATGAAGCAACTGACAAACAACTAATCTCAAAAATATACAAACAACTTCTGCAGCTCAATTCCAGAAAAATAAACGACCAAATCAAAAAATGGGCCAAAGAACTAAATAGACATTTCTCCAAAGAAGACATACGGATGGCTAACAAACACATGAAAAGATGCTCAACATCACTCATTATTAGAGAAATGCAAATCAAAACCACAATGAGGTACCACTTCACACCAGTCAGAATGGCTGCGATCCAAAAATCTGCAAGCAATAAATGCTGGAGAGGGTGTGGAGAAAAGGGAACCCTCCTACACTGTTGGTGGGAATGCAAACTAGTACAGCCACTATGGAGAACAGTGTGGAGATTCCTTAAAAAATTGCAAATAGAACTACCTTATGACCCAACAATCCCACTGCTGGGCATACACACCGAGGAAACCAGAATTGAAAGAGACACATGTACCCCAATGTTCATCGCAGCACTGTTTATAATAGCTAGGACATGGAAACAACCTAGATGTCCATCAGCAGATGAATGGATAAGAAAGCTGTGGTACATATACACAATGGAGTATTACTCAGCCGTTAAAAAGAATTCATTTGAATCAGTTCTGATGAGATGGATGAAACTGGAGCCGATTATACAGAGTGAAGTAAGCCAGAAAGAAAAACACCAATATAGTATACTAACACATATATATGGAATTTAGGAAGATGGCAATGACGACCCTGTATGCAAGACAGGGAAAGAGACACAGATGTGTATAATGGACTTTTGGACTCAGAGGGAGAGGGAGAGGGTGGGATGATTTGGGAGAATGACATTCTAACATGTATACTATCATGTAAGAATTGAATCGCCAGTCTATGTCTGATGCAGGATACAGCATGCTTGGGGCTGGTGCATGGGGATGACCCAGAGAGATGTTATGGGAAGGGAGGTGGGAGGGGGGTTCATGTTTAGGAACGCATGTAAGAATTAAAGATTTTAAAATTAAAAAAAAAATAAAAAATAAATAAATAAATAAATAATTAGTATACATGCAAAATCTCCAAATACATGCACATACTTACACACTCAGTTAAGGTGGCAAATGGATTCAAAGTGGCACAATATAATAGTACATACTGGGGAACATAAAATCAAGTATATATGTAACCAGACAAGTTACATACGAAAGTGAAGTGACTCCAAAGTAAAGCCATGGAAGCGACAGGGACTGGGCCTCAGTGCAGAATCTTTCTCTCTAAAGAAGGCAGTTACCATGTGTAAATTCAAACATAGGTTTTCAAAAGACCAAAAAAAGTACAAAATAAAGAAAAATTCCCAATTTCTTATAAAATGTCTTCATTTTTAAAACTCTATGAAGATCACATAAACACATTTATAAGTAGAATCATTGCTCTTAAATAGTATTTATGGTTTTTCTTTAGGGTTTTCTGATGCAGAATTTATTACTGGACAGGAACTGAGATTCTCATTATATAATATTCAATATATGTTATGGAACACTTGGTGATAGTTTTCCCTTTGTTAAAAATAAGCTTTTCTTTTCAGGCATTGTTGATAGAAACTTGTATTAGATGTTTACCTTAAGCACGTGGTGCATTTGATGTCTAACATGTTTCTCAGTGGCAACATGAGTTACCATTTCGCTTGTGGTAGATGGCAAATATCTTAGGATAGATTTTTCAAATACTGTTTCTCCTCAAAGTTTTGTCTCCTGGGTAACAGTACAAGAAGGACATAAGATCTCTGCACATTTTGGAGGGAAGCAATCTTTCTATAATAATACAGTTAGTTCAAAATATAATGATTTAAAAAATTATCTTTCTTTTGTTTCATTTGAAATTAAAACTAGCTTGCATTTTATACCTTAATTTTTCTACTTGCTATTTATATTTTTTTGCAATTTCTTTTTTCTAAATTGTTTCTAGATAATATAATTTTTCTTAAATGACTTCTAACATCTAGGCATTAAAAAGTATTTTATTCATTCTTTTAGGATAGAGAGGTGTCAGCACTACCTGAGGCTCAAGGCACAGAGATAGAAACTATCTAAAAATGAGGTTATCATGATGTTGAACCAAACAATTCAACTCAGTCTTTCCTTCAGGATTGAGTGTAACTACCAGGTTCTGGATCATCTTACTTCTCTACTATATTAAAAGGCAGATATCTGAAAGATGAATGGGTTGAGGCTCTTTTAGCTGGAAATTTTATCATGCCATTAAAAATAAAAAAAATATTCCCAGATGGAAGTTTTGCCTTTGATTCACACGTACTGAAAACTCAGATTATCAGTAACAGGGATGCAGTTGTATTACAGGTATATTGATTTAATATTTTCATTTTATGCAATGTGCATTTGGATGTGTTCTTCAATCCACTATCACACTGCTGCTTTAAAAATAATTAATAGCTTTGAATCAGTTCCTTAGACAATGGATATCAACTAAAAGTTAGTACATTTTAAAATCATGAAATAACAAACAGCTAACCTTCCCTTTAAAAACCAGTTTGTGATTTAATATGTTATTGACACAACAACAAAGAAAGCATATTGTTACCTATATACTTTTTTATATGAAATGTGTTAATAAAATAAGATATTTTTATGTTTTATTTAGAATTCCTTTTGCAGTCAGCAACTCTTGTATTTGATTTCTTTCCTTTAGACTTTAAAAGAATAATTACGGAATACATTTAAAGAATTTCCATCAAGGTGTCTTTGAAAGTAACAATAAAAACCAATTCAAAATTTCTCAAAATGGTTTTCTACAAATTGATTCTGTAATACTGTGTCTCTATTCTGTGCTGATTCTCTCTTTTCAAAGATCTCCTCCAGGCTACCTTGCAGCATGCTTTATGGATCAGTGACTCTGCTGATTGTTTTTCCTCACCAAGGTTGTTAGTGAGACCCTTCTTTCTCAGTCTCCAATTTTCACCTAGACTTTCATCTGTCTTGTAATTCATAATCCTAATAACTGTATATTTCCTGAGATCCTCAACTAGAGGAGAGGGCCCGGGTAGTTAGGATTGCTTTAATTTTTTCACATTGTTTCCTATATTGTTGACGATTCTAGTTCCATCTTTATTATTAAAGTGTAGAAGCTAATATTTATTTAACATTTATTAAATCCAAGGCCCTGGGAATTTTTTTTTTTTATAATTCTTATTTCATTGACTCTCTCCAACAACCACAAGTGGAAAAGCTATTATTATTCCCTCCTTATGAGAAAGAAACTTCAATATGATCTTGTCCAAAGTCACAAGTTAGGAGGAAACAGAAGTGAGACTTGAGCAAGAATCTGAATTCAGACCTTGACTTCCTGTCAACTTCTCTTCACTGCTAAATTATCATTTCTTCTAAATAATTCTACCAAAGCCATGTAAGTCATGTTTAAATGAATTCTTACCCACCAACAAATTTTAAAAGGTCAAGAAAATGCATGCTTTCTCTCTTCTTTTTTTTTAATTTTTATTTTTACTTTATTTTATTTTACAATACTGTATTGGTATTGCCATACATTGACATGAATCTGCCATGGGTGTACATGAGTTCCCAATCCTGAACCCCCCTTCCACCTCCCACCCCATATCATCTCTCTGGATCATCCCCATGCAGCAGCCCCAAGCATCCTGTATCCTGCACTGGACATAGATTCATTTCTTACATGATAGTATACATGTTTCAGTGCCATTTTCCCAAATCATCCCACCCTCTCCCTCTCCCTCAGTCCAAAAGTCTGTTCTATACATCTGTGTCTCTTTTGCTGTCTCACATAAAGGGTTATCATTACCATCTTTCTAAATTCCATATATATGTGTTAGTATACTGTATTGGCATTTTTCTTTCTGGCTTACTTCACTCTGTATAATCAGCTCCAGTTTCATCCATCTCATTAGAATTGATTCAAATGTATTCTTTTTAATGGCTGAGTAATACTCCATTGTGTATATGTACCACAGCTTTCTTATCCATTCATCTGCTGATGGACATCTAGGTGGTTTCCATGTCCTGGCTATTATAAACAGTGCTGCAATGAACATTGGGGAAATTCAAGTATATTTGTTAGAAAATTTGCTAACATAGCAAATGAGAGAAGGAAACAAAAACAACTCAGCAAATAATCTATATCTCTAAAACATGAGTAATTTGTAATCATTAATTCATAGTGAATTCTAGCACATTATAAAATAATATTTAAAAATATTCTTCAAAGTTACTGTTATTTTCTTATAATTTAGTGTATCTTCTCTTTTTTTTAAGTAAGGAAAGAAAAGCTGCAATTCATTTATAGTTCAACTAATTATATTTTGTTTATATCCTATGCTGGGTCTGCAAATTTGCAAAAAGAGGTATTACTTCACTGTAGGAATGAATGTTTGTTTTGGAAAAAGGTGAGTCCTGAACAAAGCAGAAAAAAATAAAAATGTTCACATTGATAAGTAAGAAAGGATGCTTTTCTCTTCATTTCAGTTCAGTTCAGTCGCTCAGTGGTGTCCGACTTTTTGCAACCCCATGAATCTCAGCATGCCAGGCCTCCCTGTCCATCACCATCTCCCGGAGTTCACTCAGACTCACGTCCATCGAGTCAGTGATGCCATCCAGCCATCTCATCCTCTGTCATCCCCTTCTCCTCCTGCCCCCAATCCTTCCCAGCATCAGAGTCCTTTCCAATGAGTCAACTCTTCACATGAGGTGGCCAAAGTACTGGAGTTTCAGCTTTAGCATCAGTCCTTCCAAAGAAATCCCAGGGCTGATCTCTTTCAGAATGGATTGGTTGAATCTCCTTGCAGTCCAAGGAACTCTCAAGAGTCTTCTCCATCACCACAGTTCAAAAGCATCAATTCTTTGGCACTCAGCCTTCTTCACAGTCCAGCTCTCACATCCATACATGACCACTAGAAAAACCATAGCCTTGACTAGACGGACCTTTGCTGGCAAAGTAATGTCTCTGCTTTTGAATATGCTATCTAGGTTGGTCATAACTTTTCTTCCAAGGAGTGTCTTTTAATTTCATGGCTGCAGTCACCATCTGCAGTGATTTTGGAGCCCACAAAAATAAAATCTGACATTGTTTCCACTGTTTCCCTATCTACTTCCCATGAAGTGATGGGTGGGATGACATCTCTTCACTTTGTCCTTGGTTAATGGAAGAAAGAAATAACCTGTGACATCATGGGACATGATGGCTCCTCTACTACTCCTCTAGTAGAGGAGACTGAGAAGTATTTAACTCAGTGATGGACTATAAAAGCTTTTCTTGGAGATACTGACACAGATGTTTTATCATGTGGATGAGGAATGACTTGGGGTTAAGCAATTGCTGTTGTTTAGTTGCTAAGTCCTCTCCAACTCCCTGTGACCCCATGCACTACAGCTTGCCAGGCTTCACTGTACTATCTTCTTTTCCTCTTGCCCTGAATCTTTCACAGTGTTAGGGTCTTTTCCAATGAATTGGCCCTTCACATCAGGTGGCCAAAGCATTAGAGCTTCAACTTCAGTATCAGTCCTTCCTATGAATACTCAGGGTTGATTCCCTTTAGGATTGACTGGTTTAATCTCCTTTCTGTCCAAGGTACTTTCAAAAGTTTTCTCCAGCTCCACATATCAAAAGTGTCATTTTTTTTAATTTTTAATATAAATTTATTCATTTTAATTGGAGGTTAATTACTTTAAAATATTGTATTGGTTTTGCCATACATCAACATGCATCTGCCACAGGTATACACGTGTTCCCCATCCTGAACCCTCCTCTCTCCTCCCTCCCTGTACCATCCCTCTGGGTTGTCTCAGTGCACCAGCCCAAAGCAACCAGTATCATGCATCGAACCTGGACTGACGATTCGTTTCATATATGATATTATACATGTTTCAGTGTCATTCTCCCAAATCATCCCATCCTTAAAAACGTCAGTTCTTCAGTGTTCAGCCATCTTTATAGTCCAGCTTTCACATCCATACATGACTACTGGAAAAACCATAGCTTGGACTATACAAACCTTTGTCAGCAAAGTGATGTCTCTGTTTTTTAATAAACTGTCTAGGTTTGACAAAACTTTTCTTCCAAGAAGCGACTGTCTTAATTTTGTGGCCATAGTCACTGTCCACAGTGATTTTGAAGCCTAACTTGAGGGATTTGCATTACCTTGGTAGCATGTGAAATGAACCAATTTATGGTAGTTTGGACCTTCTTGTGGTGTTGCCTTTCTTTGAAATTGAATTGAAAACTGACCTTTTCCAGTCTTGTGGCCAGTGCAGTGCTAAGTCCAGTGTTAGGCAGTTATTTGCTATAAAAAGAACATCTTGTGCAAAGTCAGAGAATGAGAAATAACATGGCTTGATTTGGTCAGGTGTTGAGTCTAAGGACTTGGTTGGTCAAGGTCAGCTCATGGAGGACGTTACATTTTCAAATGCCATTTATTAATATACTTTATTTAATTGGTAAGAGTGAGTAATTATAAAATTATCTACTACATTATACCAAACCAATATTTTTAAATACTTTCATAAAAATTACCATAATTTTGATTCACACTGCTTTGTGTTTTAATATATTTAATGATCTAATTATGGTTGCCGATACTATTATTTCTTAAACCTCAACAATGTAATTGAACATGCTTTAAATTCTTAAAATATAAGAGCTCTTGTGTGTGTGTGTGTGTTTATAAGATATTAAATTTTCAACCAGAGGTCTAATTCTTCTGCCTCTCCCTGCCCTTGTGGTCATCAACTTTTGCATGGTTGACCAGGCCCTTCTCTGAATTTCCTTTTAAGAAAGTTGATGAATGAGGGTTGTTTAAAAGTATCACATTTGAGACATTTTCCCTTTAAAAGTTCCTGTTCTTTAACTGAGCTTACAAGCTTAACGTTCTTTTAATGAAACTCCAATAATGTTGAAATATCATTAAAAAATAAAATAAAAAGAAAGACATAAAGACCCCAACAGATAAAAGGCATAGGGCCAAAAGACTTTTTAAAGTGTGTATGGGAGAGCATGTCCAGGTATCTGTTAGGTGTGAGTGCGTTTGTGGATATTTGCTGTTAATGAAAATACAGCATTAAAAAAAGAAACGTGGGAAAAAAAAATGTACTGTTGTATGAGGCAGTAAAATCTGAAGATGAAACCTTATTAAGGTACTTACTGATGAGCACTATTCTAGGTAGTAGGAGTAAAATGATGAATAACACATAGCCTCTGCTGTCAAGTCTTTTACACTCAAGGCCAATGTTCTGAAAAGCTCTACCAAGCTGAAGTCTGAGAACTGCTTGAAAAAGGAAGTAGATTATTCTGGGGAAGGGGGTTGCAGATCTGTGATTATAATCACCGTCCTCAGATGGCCATAGTTTATCTTAGAGCACAGCCAGAGTAAGGCACTGTAATATAGACGATTATATTCATATGATGACATGGAGAGGTAAGTGGAGGTTCTGAAGTACAAGAAAATTAAAACTTGGTGGTTTATCAGGAAAAGTGTTCCTACATTACAAGGCTTTATATTAGAAAGAGGAAAGAGATCCTGAAACTCAAATATTATTAATGTCATAGCACATCTACTTCTCATGTTTGAGTAATTCATTCTGAATTCTCATAAAATAAGAAGGACATCAAGACCTCAAGATATAAAGTCAAAGCTGACACCTAAATTTTGATTTTATGGCATAGTTTTGAAAGTAGAATCATGAAGTATAATTCCAGGACCATCACATACCTGATCTGTAAACTTAATTTAGTGTTTCTTCATGCCTATTGAGATATAATTGACATGTAGCACTGTACAACTATAAAGTGCATAGCATAGTGCTTTGATTTGTGTATATCATAAAATAATTATTACAATAAGTTTCAGCTCAGTTCAGTCACTCAGTAGTGTCTGACTCTTTGCAGCCGCAAAAACTGCAGCAAGCCAGGCCCCGCTGTCCATCACCAACTCCCAGAGTCCACTCAAACCCATGTCCATCGAGTCAGTGATTCCATCCAACCGTCTCTTCCTCTGTCATCCCCTTCTCCTCTTGCCCTCAGTCTTTCCCAGCATCAGGTTTTTTTCAAATGAGTCAGATCTTCACATGAGGTGGCCAAAGTATTGTAGTTTCAGCTTCAAAATCAGGCCTACCAATGAACACACAGGACTGATCTCCTTTAGGATGGACTGGTTGGATGTTCTTGCAGTCCAAAGGGCTCTCAAGAGTCTTCTCCAACACCACAGTTCAAAAGCATCAATTCTTTGGCTCTCAGCTTTCTTTACAGTCCAACTCACATCCATACATGACCACTGAAAAAACCATAGCCTTGACTAGACAGACCTGTGTTGATAAAGCAATGTCTCTGCTTTTGAATATGCTGTCTAGGTTGGTCATAACTTTCCTTCTAAGGAGAAAGTATCTTTTAATTTCATGGCTGCAATCACCATCTGCAGTGATTTTGGAGCCCCCAAAATAAAGTCAGCCACTGTTTCCATTGTTTCCCCATCTGTTTGCGTTGAAGTGATGGGACCAGATGCTATGATCTTAGTTTTCTGAATGTTGAGCTTTAAGCCAACTTTTTCACTCTCCTCTTTCACTTTCATCAAGAGGCTTTTTAATTCCTCTTCACTTTCTGCCACAGGGTGGTGTCATATGCATATCTGGGGTTATTGATATTTCTCCCAGCCTTCTTGATTCCAGCTTGTGCTTCCTCTAGCCTAACGTTTCTCATGATGTACTCTGCATATAAGTTAAATAAGCAGGGTGACAATATACGGCCTTGACATATTTCTTTTCCTGTTTGGAACCAGCCTGTTGTTCCATGTCCAGCTCTAACTGTTGCTTTCTGACCTGCATACAGACTTCTCAAGAGGCAGGTTAGGTGGTCTGGTTTTCCCATCTCTTTCAGAATTTTCCACAGTTTATTGTGATCCACACAGATAAAGGTTTGGCATAGTCAATAAAGCAGAAATAGATGTTTTTCAGATGGTGGCAATTTGATCTCTGGTTCCTCTGCCTTTTCTAAAACCAGCTTGAACATCAGGAAGTTCATGGTTCACGTATTGCTGAAGACTGGATTGGAGAATTTTGAGCATTACTTGACTAGCATGTGAGATGAGTGCAATTGTGTGGTAGTTTGAGCATTCTTTGGCATTGCCTTTCTTCAGGATTGGAATGAAAACTGACCTTTTTCAGTCCTGTGGTCCCTGCGGAGTTTTCCAAATTTGCTGGCATATTGAGTGCAGCACTTTCACAGCATCATCTTTCAGGATTTGAAATACCTCAACTGAAATTCCAACACCTCCAAAACTTTGTTCGTAGTGATGCTTTCTAAGGCCCATTTGACTTCACATTCCAGGATATCTGGCTCTAGATGACTGATCACACCATTGTGATTATCTGGGTCTTGAAGATCTTTTTTGTACAGTTCTTCTGTGTATTCTTGCCACCTCTTCTCAATATCTTCTACTTTGTGCCCAACACACAATCAGGGTCTCCTGCATTGCAGGCAGATTCTTTACCAACTGAGCTATCAAGGAAGCTCATCCAATATTCATTGAATCATAGAAAAAGCAAAGGAACTCCAAAAAACTTCTACTTCTATATCATTGACTATGCTAAAACCTTTGACTGTGTGGATTACAACAAACTGTGAAAAATTCATAAAGAGATGTAAATGCCAGACCACCTTAAATGTGTCTTGAGAAACCCGTATGCTGGTAAAGAAGCAACAGTTAGAACTGGACATAAAACAACTGACTGGTTCAAAATTGGGAGATGAGTACAAGGCTGTATAATGTTAACCTGTTTATTTAACTCATATGCAGTGTGAGTTAAATTGCATAATTCTAGGCTGGATGAGTTACAAGCTGGATAAAAGATTGCCAGGAGAAATATCAACAACCTCAGATGTGCTTATGCTAAGTCACTTCAGTCGTGTCCGACTCTGTGCAACCCCATAGATGGCAGCCCACCAGGCTCTCCCGTCCCTGGGATTCTCCAGGCAAGAACACTAGAGTGGGTGCCATTTCCTTCTCCAATGCATGAAAGTGAAAAGTGAAAGTGAAGTTGCTCAGTCGTGTCCGACTCTTAGCGACCCCATGGACTTCAGCCTAGCAGGCTGCTCCGCCCATGGGATTTTCCAGGCAAGAGTACTGGAGTGGGGTGTCATTGCCTTCTCCGAGATATGCTTATAATACCATTTTAATGGCAGGAAGCACCCTCACTGAAGAGCCTCTTTCGTAAGTGTGAAAGAGGTGAGTGAAAAAGCTGGTTTAAAAATCAACATTAACAAAGTGGAAGCAGAGACAGATTTGCTCTTCTTGGGCTCCAAAATCACTTCAGATAGTGACTGCAGCCATGAAATTTAAAGATGCTTGCTCTTTTGAAGGAAAGCTATGACAAACCTAGAAAGTGTGTTAAAAAGCAAAGGCATCACTTTGCCAACAAATGTCCATATAGTCAAAGCTATGGTCTTTCCAGCAGCCATGTATGGATGTGAGAGTTGGATCATACAGAAGTCTGAGAGCCAAAGAATTGATGCTTTTGAATTGTGGTGATGGAAAAGACTGTTAAGAGTCCCTTCAACAGCAGGGAATTCAAATCAGCAAATCCTAAAGGAAATCAGCTCTGAATATTCATTGGAATGATTGATGCTGAAGCTGAAGCTCCAATACTTTGGCCACCTGATGTGAAAAGCCAACTCAGTGGGAAAAACTCTAATGTTGGGAATGATTGAGGACAAAAGGAGAAGGGGAAGACAGAGAATGAGATAGCTGGATAGCATCATTGATTTCAGTGGACATGAACATGGGCAAACTCTGGAAAATAGTGAGAAACAGGGAGTCCTGGCTTGCTGCAGTCCATGGGTTCCAAACAGTCAGAAATGACTTAGCTACTGAACAACATGTTAGATCCCTAGTAATTATTTATCTTACAACTGAAAGGTTGTACCTTTTGATTTCCTTCATCCAATTTTCCTCATCCCCATTCCCGCCTCTGGTAACCACAGATATGATCTCTTTTTCTACGACTTTGTTAATTTTTGAAATTTAATTTACCTAGGACATTATGTTTTTCCAGTGGTATGTATGGATGTGAGAGTTGGACTGTGAAGAAAACTGAGTGCCGAAGAATTGATGCTTTTGAACTGTGGTGTTGGAGAAGACTCTTGAGAGTCCCTTGGACTGCAAGGAGATCCAACCAGTCCATTCTGAAGGAGATCAGTCCTGGGTGTTCATTGGAAGTACTGATGCTGAAGCTGAAACGCCAATACTTTAGCACCTCATGCGAAGAGTTGACTCATTGGAAAAGACCCTGATGCTGGGAGGGATTGGGGGCAGGAGGAGAAGGGGATGACAGAGGATGAGATGGCTGGATGGCATCACCGACACGATGGACATGAGTTTGAGTGAACTCTGGGAGTTGGTGATGGACAGGGAGGCCTGGCATGCTATGATTCATGGGCTCACAGAGTCAGACACGACAGAGACTGAACTGAACTGAGGACATCATGTTACAGTGATTTGTTATTTACATACATTTCACACTGATCACCATGATCTTTAGTTACAGTTTGTTGTAGCACAAGAATATTACATAGTTACTGCATCTACTCCCCACATTGTACATTGTGTCTGATGTTTATGTTTTTCTTTTTTTATGTTTTTTTGTTTGTTTGTTTGTTTTTTCTTCTTCTCCTCTCGGTTAAACATTTGTTTATTTTGTGCACCTATAACTCTGTTTATATTTGGTATTTGTTTATTTGTTTTGCTTTTTATTATCTACATACAAATGGAATAATTCAGTATTTGCCTTTCTCTATCTGACTTATTTCCCTTAGCATAATACGTCATAGGTCGATTCATGGTGTCATAAATGACATTTCCTTTTTTGTGACTTATATTTCATTTTATAGAATATATGGAAAATGTGAGACATATGTGTACATACATTCATCTATTGATGGCCACTTCAGTTGTTTCAGTACCTTTATTATTGTAAATAATGTTGAAATGAACTTAAGGGTAGAGGTATCTTTTCAAATTAGTGTTTTTGTTTATTTGTTTGATAAATACCCAGTAGCGGTATTGTTAGATCATATAGTAGTGTATTTTTAATTTTTTGAGAAATCTCCATATTGTTTTCTATAGCAGATGCACCAACTTATAATCTCACCAACAGTGGTGAGAATTACCTTTTCTCCATATCCTTTGCAATGATGCATTTGTTGTTTTTTTGATAATAGAGATCTTGAAAGGTGTCAGGTGATATCTTATTATGATTTTGATTTGCATTTCTCTAATGATTAGTGAGGTTGAGCATTTTTTTTTTTAATATCCCCATTAGCCTTATATAGGTCTTCTTTGGGAGAAGGTCTGTTCTGATTCTCAAATTATTTTTTAGTTGGGTTTGTTTGTTTTGTTTTGTTTGATGTTGAATTGTATGAGTTCCTGTTACATTTTGGATATAGTCCCTTATCTGATATACTGTTTGCAAATATCTTTTCTCATTCAGTAGGCAAACATTTTGTTTTTCTTGTAATTTCTTTCACTGTGCAAATATGTTTTAAATTGATATAATCACATTTATTGATTTTTTTGTTTCTCTGGCCTAAGAAAATGTATGAAAAAAAAAAATATTTTGAAGACCAACGTCAAAAAGCATGATGCCTACGTTTCCTGCTAGAAAGTTTATGGTTTCAAGTCTTACATTTAAGCATTTAATTCATTTTGAATTTATTTGAATAAAGATATATTTATTAAGCTTATTCTTAATGAACATAATTATTTTTTAAACTTTAATTTCCTTATCTAAGAAAATAAGATGAAACTATTGTGAAAAATAACAGGAAACAATATAAATGTAAGTGCTCTACATTTGTATACAAGACAGAAAACCAGGGACATGATTTGTGTATTTGAGTTCATTCATTTCAGAGATATGAGCCTTTTTTATGCACATACAGAGTTCACTTGCTATGGTGCTGTTCAGTGTTAAAAACAAAGTTCAGTCAGTTAATTCATTATATACTATGCTTTAGTGGAAAGATTCCAAATAAGGAGTTTTCAGGTATGGTTTTGCAAACACAGTCAAAGTTTTAAAAATACCCGTGCCACTGCTTTTACCCCTCAGATTATGTGAGTTGAAGAAATTTTATTTTTATTTCTACAGTTTTGTAGCAGCTCCAATATAAGATGCAAAAGAGCAATCATGCATTTGAAATTTTCTCTCATAACTCCATTTCTCTTTTTTAAAAAATAGCAGATTAGCTGTTTTCTTCCCCAATAAATGAGCACATAAATATAAAAGAACCAAAAGGGAAACACTACTTTGCTTTTATACCACCATCTGCTGCATATCAGATTCTATGTGTTGTGTTAACTGAGGCAAACCCATATACTGCTGAATTGAGCTATGTTTTTCCACCATCTTTAATAAAACCTCATTCAATTTACTTATTTTATTCAAATTATGTTATAATGTTTTACAAATATAAATTTATATTTAAATCTACTCAACAGCTCTCTGTGAATGAAGATAACTTAAAAAGAAAAAAAAATATGAAAATTATGGTGGATTATTTCCTGTTACAAGATAATAGAATATTAATACATATAAGATTTAGATTTTATGATTATTTGAAAGAAAACAAAAGTCTTTAAAATACTATGTCAACATTTTACTTTGTCTTGATTATTATGAAATGAGAATTTAATAATAGTAATGTCAGGAGTTTATAGCTAAAATTTAATTAATATGTAATTTTAAGCATTTATTGTATATGCAAAATCTGTCATTAGTGTGATGTGAAGATTTCAAATTTGAATGCAAATATGCACACAATAGACATAAGAGGGGCAGAATGTTTTTAAAAAGTTTTACATTTTATTATAATTGCTTAAATGGAATTAATGGCATTTATGAACCCATTGTGGGCAATGTTGGAGAGTGATATAAACAAATCAGCTTCTTATTCTTGAAGATTGCATATTTGTAAAGCAGAATGCATGTGCAGAAAAAAAGAAAAGACTCACCAAATAGAACATAGTATGCCAAAAGAAAGAACTTCTCAAAAGCTTCAATTATGTGCAAGAAAATATTCAGAAAGAACATAATGGATATAAGTTTTCTTTAGGTTTTCAGTCTCATCAAATTTTTTTGCTTCTTATAGAGTTTAGATACATTTTAAAAAAAAGTGATTTGAGCCATATCTCATTCTTTTCCATTTTCTCTATTCTGAAAATAACAGAGAAATATAAAGAATATGTAGGGTCATGCCCTGGCTCTGAAACTTCTTTTAGGTGTCTGGAGGAAATCAACTAAATTCCGTTCCTTACATGTACTTTACCTTCTTTATACATTATGTGTGAGACAGATTGAGGCTGATTTTGATTTATGGTATTGGATCATGCAATCATGGAAAAGTCCTACAATCTACCATCTGCAAGCTGGAGACCTAGGAAAACGAGAGATGTAGTTCAAAGGCCTGGGAGCCAGATGGTACTGATTTCTATCTGAGCCTGAGAAACAGGAACCTTGGAAGAAAGAGAATATCAATGTACCACTCAGGTAGTGACAGAGTGAATGCTTCTTGTTCTTGCTTTACTTAGTTCCTCAGTGGATTGGATGATGCCCAACCACACTATCTAAGGCAATCTGTTTTATTCTATTGATTCAAATGTGAATCTTCTCCAGGAATACCTTCCCAGACACACCCAGAAATAACGTTGAATCAGATATCTGTGATCCAGTCAAGAACATATACACATATAGGAGGACTACTCATGGTAATTACAGTCCTGACTGTGGTAACTTGGATACGGTAATTGGACATGGTCAAGCAGGAGATGGCAAAATTGAATATCATCATCTTAGGAAATAGTGAAATAAAATGGAGGGGAATGAAAGCAAAAGTGTTAGTTGTTCAGTCATGTCCAATGCTTTGGGATCCTGTGGACTGTAGCCCACCAGGCTCCTCTGTCCATGGAATTTTCAGGCAAGAATACACTGGATGAGTTGCCATTCTTTTCTCCAGAGGATCTTCCTAACCCAAGGATCAAACCTGGGTGTCCTGCATTGCAGGAAGATTCTTTACCATCTCAGCCACCAGAGAATGCTTGGAGGGAATAGGCAAATTTAATTCAGATGACCATTATATCTATTACTTCTAAGGGCAATAACCCCCTAGAAAAAACAGAATAGCACTCATAGTTAACAACAGAGTCCAAGATGCAATTCCTGCATGCAACCTGAAAAAAATGACAGAATGATCTTGGTTCATTTCCACAGCAAATTATTTAACATCATAGTAATTCAAGTCTATGCCCCAGTCACTGATGCTAAAGAAGCTGAAGTCGGCTGCTTCTATGAAGATCTACAACACTTTATAGAACTAAAACCAAAAACCATTGCCTTTTTCATCAGAGGGGATAGGAAAGGAAAAGTAGAAAGTTAAGAGATAGCCAGAATAACAGGCAAGTTTGACCTTGGAGTACAAAATGAAGCAGGGCAAAGGCTAGCAGAGTTTTATCAAGAGAACATGCTAGTCATAGCAAACACCCTTTTCCAACAACCCAAGAGATGACTCTACACATTAACATCACCATATTGTCAAATACACAAATCAGGCTGATTCTGTTCTTTGCAGAGAAAAATGGACAAGATCTATACAGGCAGCAAAAAACAATACATGAAGCTGACTGTGGCTTAAGATCATGAGCTCTTTATTGTAAACTGCAGAATTAAATCCCTTATGATTATACTTTGAAGGTAAGAAATAGATTCAAGGAATTAAATCAGGTAGACAGAGTGCCTGAAGATCTATGAACAGAAGTTTGTAATATTGTACAGGACACAGTGACCAAAGCTATCCCCAAGAAAAAAGAAATGCAAGAAGGCAAACTGGTTGTCTGAGGAGGCTTTACCAATACCTGAGAAGAGAAGAGAAGCAAAAAGGGAAGCAAGAGAGAAAGGGAAGTATATACCCAACTGAATGCAGAGTTCCAGAGAATAGCAAGGAGAGATAAGAAGACCTTCTTAAATGAGCAATGTAGAGAAATAGAGGAAAACAATAGAATGGGCAAGACTAGAGATCTCTTCAAGAAAACTTTACCTCCTCCCTTCAAGGAGGTAAAAAGGGAATATTTCAAGCTAGGGTGAACATTATAAAGGACAGAAATATTAAAGACTTAAATAGAAACAGAAGAGATTAAGAAGAGATGGCAAGAATACATGAAGAACTATACCAAAAAGAAAGAAAAAAAAAAAAAACTTAATGACCTGGATAACCAAGATGGTGTGGTTACTCACCTAAAGTCAGACATCCTGGAATGTGAAGTCAAGTGGACCTTAGGAAACATTACTAGGAACAAGCTAGTAGAGGTGATGGAATTCCAGCTGAGTTACTTAGAATCCTAAAAGATAATGCTATTCAAGTACTGCACTCAATATGTCAGTAAATTTGCAAAACATAGCAGTGGCCACAGGACTGGAAAAGGCCAGTTTTCATTCCAATCTCAAAGAAGGGAAATGCCAAAGAATGTTTAAATTACTGTACAATTGCACTCATTTCATGTGCTAGCAAGATTATTCTCAAAATTCTTCAAGCTAGATTTTAGCAATATGTGGAATGAGAACTTCCAGGTGTAAAACCTGGGTTTCAAAGAGATAGAGGAACCAGAGATCAAATTGGCAATCTTCATTGGATCATGGAAAAAGCAATGGCATTCCAGAAAAATGTCTACTTCTGCTTCATTGACTATACTAAAACCTTTGACTGTGTGAATCACAACAAACTGTGGAAAACTCTTGAAGAGACAGGAGTACCAGGCAACCTTATCTCCTGGGAAACTTATATATGGGTCAAGAAACAACATTTAGAATGGGACAGGGAACAAAGGACTGATTCAATAGTGAGAAAGGAATATGACAAGGCTGTATCTTGTCATCTTGCTTACTTAACATACACATAGTGTACATCTTGAGAAATCCCAGGCTGGGGGAATTACAAGCTGGAGTTAAGATTGGTGGGAGAAAAATCAACAAGCTCACATATGCAGATGACATAACTCTAATGGTAGAAAGTGAAGAGGAATTAAAGAGCCTCTTGAGGAGGGTGAAAGAGAAGAGTGAAAAAAGCTGGCTTGAAAGTCAACATTAAAAAATAATAAGATAATGGCATTCTGTCCCATCACTTCATGGCAAACAGAATGGGGAAAAGTGGAAGCAGTGATAGAATTTATTTTCTTGGGATCCCAATTCACTGTGGATGGTGACTGCAGCCATGAAATTAAAAGATACTTGTTCCTTGAAAGGAAAACTGTGACAAACCTAGGCAGTGTATTAAAAAAGCAGAGACATCATTATGTAAACAAAGGTCCATATAGCCAAAGCTATGGTTTTTCCAGCAGTCATGTTCAGATGTGACTATAAAGAAGGCAAAATGCCGAAAATTTGATGCTTTTGAATTGTGAAGCTGGAGAAAACTCTTGAGAGTTTCGGACTCCAAGGAGATCAAACCAGTTAATTCTAAAAAAAAAAAAAAAATCAACAGTGAATATTATTTGGAAGGATTGATGCTGAAAGTGAAGCTCCAATAATTTGACCACCTGATGTGAAAAGTCAGCTCATTGGAAAAGACCCTGAGGCTGGGAAAGAGTGAAGGCAAAAGGAGAAAAGGGTGGCAGAGGAAGAGTTGGTAGATAGCAATATCTATTCAATGGATGGGGCTTCCTAGGTGATTCACCTGTAAAGAGTATGTGTGCAGTGTAGGAGGAGTGAGCTTCATCCCAGGTTGGGAGGATCCCCTGGAAGAGAGTGTGGCAACCCACTCCAGCATTCTTGCCTGGAAAAACCCATGGACAGAGGTTTCTGGTGGACTTTGGTCCATGAGGTTGAGAGAAAGTTCAAAATGATTGAAGAAGCTGAGCAGGCATGCACTCAACAGACAAAAATTTGATCAAACTGGGAGATAGTGGAAGCAGAAAGGCCTGTGTACTGCAGTCCATGAAGTTGCAAAGAGCTGGACAACCACTTAGCAATTGAAATGCAATAACTGTTATAACTGTTCATGTGGTTTTAACTTCTCATTGTAATTACTTTTTCTATAAGCCAGTCTATATTCTCTTTGCCTTCATCAAGCATCATTTTTAATCATGATTCTTTTCCTGGTAGGGTGACCCACAAATTTATTCTCAAGGATCTGGGTCACTAGTGGCCCTGCTTGGATTGGTTTATATCTTTTCTTGTTGATCTTAATCACATAGCATAGTAATACTGAGAGATACCCTCGAGAAATATCTTGTACTCGGGTCATATTCTTTTTTACTCCATTGATGAGTAGCAGTCCAATTTCTTCATTAATAGACAGAAGCCAGCACAGTAACTACTTTACATTCTTTCCTTGATTCAGAGGTGTGAGAAACTCAAAGTGACCAGGCAGCAGTCTTAAATTTCAGAGTAATGGAGTCATTTTTGTGTCTCTTGGTGGAAAGCTTTTCTGCCTTTGGAACTAAGACCTCAGGGCTAGCAGAGTATAAAGTCATGGAAACTTAAAGGAAAAATAATAATAGTAAACGGTGCAACTCCAATTTCCATCGCCTGATTCCTAAACCCGTGGAGTCTGGCTATGAAATAAATAACACAATATATTAGATGCTGATTCAGAGCATGCACTGTTCTTAGTCACTCAGTTATATCCTATTCTTTGATACCCCATGGGCTGTAGCCTGTCAGGTTCCTCTGTCCATGGGGATTCTCCAGGCAAGAAAACTGGAGTGGCTTGCCATGCTCTCCTCGATTCAGAGCATATACAACCCTATAGAGAACCTTGTCCCAGCCCTGTAATGTACTGCCACTTAATTGATGCTGTAACTAACTATTCATAAGGTTATTCCATGCTTCTGCCAAACCAACTGCTTCAACATGGTTCACATGGCAAGAACAGTGAATTCCATAAGCATGGGTCCATTGCTGAAGGATTTGTTTGTTTGTTTTTGCTGTGAAGTTAGTTCCTTGAACAGAAGTAATGCTGTTTGAAATAATTTGACATTGCATAAACATTCTATAACTACGTGGGTATTAGCTTTGGCAACAAAACTTGTGTAAGGAAGGCAAGTCCATGTTCAGAAGTATCTATTCCATTAAGAACAAAAGGCTGCTCCTTCCATGATGGAAGTGGTCCAAAGTAATCAACTTGCCACCAGGTAGCTGGCTGATCATCTCAAGGAATGATGCCATATCAGGGACTTAGTGTTGATCTCTGCTGTTGGCAGATTGGACACTCAGCAGTGGCCATAGTCAGGTGGCCTTGGTAAATGGAAGAATATTTTGCTGAGCCAGTGAATTACTTTCATTCCTGTCACCATGACCACTTTCTTCATGAGCACATTGGATGATGATGGGATTGATTTGAGAAAGGCTAAATTGGATCCACAAAATGGGTTATCCCATTTACTTGATTATTAAGATCCTCCTCAGCTAGGGTCATTCTTTGGTGAACATTCACAGAAAACATGAACATACTCATACTTTTTTTTTTTTAACCAATTAAGAAACAACAATCCACACACCTCTTTCCAAAAATCTTTGTCACCAGTTATCCAATCATGTTGTTTCAAAGTCTGTGACTATTCAACAAAACCATTGATCAAAGTCCATAAATCAATATATACTTGCATGTTTGTCCATCCATTTTTCCAAAGAAAATGAACAAAGAGATGCACCACTTGGAGTTATGCCTCTAACAGAAGTTCCTTTTACCATTGTCCTTCAGAGATGTCCCAGAAAAAGGGCATAGGGATTTAGTTGTCCACTTTCAGGTGGTACCTGTATATAGTACAAAACCATCTGTAAAGCAGATCTGAGTTTTCTCTTTTCCTGTCAAGTGGTCATAGGAAATACCTCATGCAGCCACATGTGCAGACTGAAAGAGGGAAGGTGGTAGGCTGGAGTGGGAATCATGGACACTTGGGACACTTCTTCACGTAACATACTTACAGTTACAGGGCCTGCCTTTTCCTCATTATATATGTACCATTTCCATTCGATGATGGAGTATTGCTGTGCAAATGAGACTTTTGGCCCATAATTAATCATTGAGATTCCACTAAAGCCCCGTAGACAAAGAGCTGTTTATCAAAGAGTTATTTGCAGAGGATGGCAGGATTTCGCTCTAAAATTTGAAGGACCTGTTCTGAAAATCACTTAGAGGGTCCTTCCAAAGGCTCCATATGCTACCCCTATCTGCCACTCAAACTTCAGGCACCATTGGATCTCCTGGGTCATATGACCCAAGTTATAGAGCAACATCTTTGGCAGCCTGAGCCTGATGCAGAGTCTTCTTTCTAGGCACCACTCAAAGTTAGCAGGTTTTCACATTACTCAGAAAACAGGTCAATATAACACACCCAGATATGTTGCCTCCAAAATTCAAAGAGATGCACTGTGCTTTTTGGGGGGAATAGAAGGGATTAAGTGTAGCAAATTTTCCTTCACCTTTGTGGAAAATCTTGGCAGGCCTTTTACCAACAGACCCCTAGAAATTTCACTGACATAATTGTCCCTGGTCTCTGTCAGATTTATTTCTCACCCCATGATGCACAAATATCTTAGTAAGTACTGCTACCAATATTCACTTAATGAATAAGTTGTTACTTCTTGCTTACTAGGTACAATCAATGTAATGGATCAGCATAACACCTTGTGAAAAGAAAAGGTGATCAAGGCTCCTTCAAGCTAATTTATGACAAAGGCTGAGAGTTGATACCTTTGGTATAGGGCAGTGAAGGTATATTATCGCCCCTGTCCCCTGGAGGTGGGGGTGTGGTGGGTAGGAACTGCTCCTCGCTAGTTTTATTGATAGGAAGGAGAAAAGTTTTTTTAAGTTATTTCCCAGATCAATAGCTAAATACTGGTTACTAAGGAGTGTATTAATTTTTGTTTCCAACAATGGAGCGACACCTGGTACAGCAGCTTCAGTTGGAATTACCACCTGGTTAAGCTTAGGAGAGTCATTGTCTTTATTGGAGATCCATCTATCATCTGCACAGTCCAACTAGGAAGGATGAATAGGAATATGGTGGGAATTGGCACCACTACATCCTTCAAAATCATGACAGTGACACTAATCTCTGTTATTCATCTAGGAATGTGGTATTGCTTTTATTATTTTCCTAGGCAGAGCCAAGCTAGTGGCTTTCACTTTACCCTTTTCACCACCATAGCCCTCACTATGGGGAACTGATGAGGACTTTCTACTAACTGCTAAGTGTGTCTTTTTCAATAATCCAGTTGGGGACTGAGTAAATTGTCACAGGATGGGTTTGGAGGCCACGCTGGGACTACTGTGAAATTAATCTGAGCTAAAACTCTATCGATTATCTAACCTTTTTAAGCCTCTACTCTAAGTAATGAACCACAGGGTTTTTTTTTTTTTTTTTTTTTTTTTCTGGATTTAGAGTCAATTCAGACCCAGTGTCTACTAGTCTCCAAAAGTTCTGATTCTGTATTTTTCCCCAATGCATAGTTACCCTGATAAAAGAGTAGTTCCCTTTGGAAAAGGCTGGGAAAAGGATTCACAGCATAAATATTGGGGCATGAACCAAGGTCCTTCCTCAAGAAGACCCATTCTCTCTATCACTCAAGGGGTTCTGATTTTGTAAAGACTCAATTCTGGGAATTGATTGAAGGATCATAACTCATTATTTTTATGATTTAAGCTAGAACTTTGTCCACTTGATCTAGGACTTTTCTACTTCTGCAGATCAATTCAGAATTTAGTAGTCTTCATACTTACTTCACTTCTGGGAACATCATTATTGATTAACCAATGGCATAGGTTTATAGGTGTCACACTTTCTTGATTTCTACTTAGACCCTCCTGTCTCTTAAGGTAACCACACCCAACTTTCCTTTAGTGGTTTAATGGTGTCACTTGGTATCTAATATCTGGGGATACAATAACTCTCATTGCACTTAACCTTCCCAGTTGAGTTCCCATCACAAACTTTTCAAAATTTTTGTAGAAGCCTTGTCTTTTGACCTCCCAATGTGGATAAGTAGGTTTTAAATGAAAAATGTCATCAAAATTTCAGTCTCCTTAAGCCCATGAATCCTTTCCTCCACATTAACAAAGGCAGATTGGGCATTTCAAGTCTACTCACTATGGGCCACATTTCAGTCCATGCACCAGGCAACCGACCAAACAGTTACAAACCTATCTAACTCCTAGAGCTACCACATTAAAAGCTGAATCTCTGCTTAGTAAACCACATCCATCAATTTAATGTGATCCAACTCTATCTTCCTTTTACTATGCTCCCACATCCTTAGTATACATTCCTATGCATGTTCTTTGTATTTCTCTATATAAATTAGAAATACAAATGATTATTTTGTAGTGTAATACACTTTGTACCTCACCTCTATAAGCCTGTTGGGATTTGAGTCTACCTAAAGGTCTAGGAAAAAAAAATAGAGTTCTGAGGATGGGTCCTCAGGAGAATTAGTATTGTCTTGAGGGGCCACTGCCACCAAGGAAGCCATAAGCATTTCCTCAGGCAATGCAGGTGGGGATGGAAAGGCCAATACCTAAAAGTCTGGAGGCCTCTTCCACTGGCAAAAAAGTCTCATCAGAATTTAGGGACCTGATATCTCTAGGTTCATCAGGGTCTTCCAATATGTCATCATAGTAATTTAAAAGATTCTTTCCTAATCAATCCCCTCTCTTTAAAAGTAAGCACTTGGGGTGACTTTCAAGATAGTGGAGGAATAAGAAGGGGAGATCACCTTCCTCCCCACAAATATATCAAAAATACCTCTGCACTTGGAAAATGTCTACAGAACACCTTCTGAATGCTAGCAGAAGATACCAGACTTCCAAAATGACAATCCAATATCCTCAGAATGAAGTAGGGCAAAAGATAAAGATACAAAAGGAGACAGACAAAGGCTGTCAGGACAGGGACCTGTGCCCTTGGAAGGGAATCGTTAAGGAGGAAAAGTGTTCTCATACTCGGAAACCCCCTCATGAGTGGGGATGGGGGTTGGGGCTTTGGAACTTCAGAGGAGAAAGCACACACTTGGAAACCAAAATGTAGAGAATCCACCACAGGGATCATTGCCAAGCATCTTGCATGCCCTCTGCAGTGAGTAGGGGCAGATACTGATGCTCAGGCTTCAGGGGTTGGACACCAGGGAGAAGACTGGGGTTTGATGCCACGGATACTCTGAGGGGGCTAGTGCAGCACATCTGAGGGAGTCCAGGGAAATGTCTGGACTGAAAGAAATCATTGCAATGGGGGCCCTCTAACTCTCCTTGCTTTCATAAAACAAGAACAAACTTTGTGAATGCCATAAGTGAAATTAGTAATGGCTATGAACTGCCAAACCTCAGAGTTAGGTATGCTTAGTCATCACCAAAGCCAGCATGAGTGTCAGAGATAGGACTGGATGCAACTTCAGTTTATGATCCCAGAGTGGGGAATGCAAACAAAATGGCCACTACCAAAACTAAGGCAAGGGCCAAAGGTAGGGAACAAAATGCTGCTGCTGCAGTCCTGACCCCAGAGGTAGCAGCTGCCACCGAGTGTTGAGCAGGCACAAGTTATGACCCAAACCTTCCTGGGAGCCTATGCACCTTGGCTGTGCCTAAGGACACAAAACTTTTGGCTAATTCCTCTGGAAGAGTGTAAAACCCACCTCTGATATAGTGGCTTCCCACAAGCCTCAGCTGCAGCAAGCACTTCACAAACACCAGAGCTGTGGCTTCCATATCCCTCTATCTCCCCAGCCCAACTGAGCAAATGAGTCCTAATAAGCAGCTACTTTTATCCCTTCTGATTTGGGAGGGAAACGAACACCAGACGGTGGCCTACAGGCAGAAGTGGGCTCAGAACCATAGCAAAGCACCAGGGGCTGTGTGAGAAAACAAGAGGAAGGGAATTGAATCCTGTAGCCACATGTGCATCAGATTAAAACCCCACAATTATCCTGAGACTGTGGACTTTGGGGACAATTGCAGAATTTTGAAGAAAGTACAAGCTGGAATAAGGCCAGATTCAACGTGAGTTGATACCACACAGCATCCACAACAGGCCCAGAGACCTTTCTAGAAATATTGGAGGACTTCCACAGTAAGCAAACTGTCTTTCAGTGTGAAGAGGACAATGGAGGAATTGGGAGGAAATTCTTACTGCCACTCTATATTTTTTTTCTTTCTTTTTTTTATTTCATATTTTAATAGTATTGTTCTTTCTTTATTAATCCTTTAATTTGTATTTTTGCTTTACTTTTTCCTTTTTAAAAAAATCTTATTTTTAATAAATGTATTTTTCCTATTCTTACAATATTATTAAGTTATACTGCATTTTTTCATATTTTTGATTTTATATTTTTGCTGCTCTAGTTTTTAGTGTTCATTTTCACTCATGGGTTTGCTTATGGGCTTGATTATTCTCTTCATTTTTGATTTCTGTTTTTATTATTTTTTCTCTCTCTTTACTCTCTTAATTTCTTTTTGTAGAAAGAAATATTTGGGTTTCTTTAGATGTTATTGGATATTGAGTAATGCTTTCACCATGAGTCTTGGGGTTTTGTCTTCTGTGCTGCATGGGCTGGGAAGTCTTGGTGCTACAGTAAGGGGTTGGGCCTGAACTTCCATGGTGGGAGACCCAAGTCCAGGACTTTGGACCAGCAAATAACTCCTGACCCAATAGATCCTTAATCAGTGAAAGCTCTCCCAAAGGCCTCCTTCTCAACACTAGAACCAGACCCCACCAAAAGACCCACAATTTCCAGTGCTGGATGCATCATGCCAAACTTTCAGCAAAACGAGAACACAACTCTGCCCATTAGCAGACAGGTGACCTGAAGCCTGTAGACATCCCAGAACACAGTGCTGCTGTTGCTGCTAAGTCGCTTCAGTCATATCTGGCTCTGTGCAACCCCATAGACGGCAGCCCACCAGGCTACCCTGTCCCTGGGATTCTCCAGGCAAGAACACTAGAGTGGGTTGCCATTTCCTTTTCCAATGCACAAAAGTGAAAAGTGAAGGTGAACCTGTTCAGTCGTGTCTGACTCTTAGTGACCCCATGGACTGCAGCCTACCAGGCTCCTCCATCCATGGGATTTTCCAGGCAAGAGTGCTGGAGTGGGGTACCATTGCCTTCTCCACAGAACACACTATTGGACATGAAACTGCCTTTTAGAGAGACAAAATTAAGCTCCTTTCACCAGAACATAGGCACAAGTCCCTCAACCAGGAAATTTTCACAAGGCACTGGTCCAACTTTACCTATGAGGGGGAAGATTTCACTCATAAGAGAAACTGCAACTACCTAGCTTGTAGAGAGGAGACCCTAAAGACAGTAAACTAAACAAAATGAAATGACAGAAATATTTAGGCAATGAAAGAAAATGGTAAAAATTCACATGACCAAACAAATGAAGAGGAAGTAAGCAGTTTACCTGAAAAAAATAATTCAGAGTAATAATAGTAAAGATGATCCAAAATCTTGGAAATAAAATGAAGGCAGAGATAAATAGAATGGATGCATGAATTGAGAAGATAAAGGAAATATTTAACAAGGACCTAGAATATATATATATATGACAATCAGCAATAAAAAACAGAATAACAAATTAAAAAAACACTAGAGAGAACCAATAGCAGAATAACTGAGGCAGAAGAATGGATGAGTGAGCTGGAAGACAGAATGGTAGAGAAGCACAAAATAAAGAAAAAGAAACAGAAAGAAATAAGGGCAGTTTCAGAGACCTCTGGGACAACATTAAGTACACCAACATTCAAATTGTAGAGGGCCTAGAATAAGAAGAAGAGAAAAAGAAAGTGTATAAGAAAATTTTGAGGAGATTATAGTCAAAAGTGTCCTTAACACAGGAAAGGAAATAACTACCCACGTACAGAAAGACCAGAGTATCCTATAAAGGATAAACACAAACAGAAACACACCAAAATACAGATTAATCAAGCTAATGAAGATTAAACACAGAGCAAAAATGGTGGCTCAGACAGTAAAAGCGTCTGCCTACAATGAAGGAGAACCTGGTTCAATCCCCGGGTTGGGAAGATACTCTGGAGAAGGAAATGGCAACCCACTCCAGTACTCTTGCCTGGAAAATCTCATGGACAGAGGAGCCCGGTAGGCTACAATTCATGGGGTCACAGAGTCAGACACAACTGAGTGACTTCATTTTCTTTCAAGGGAAAGTTATCAAATAACAGGGGATCTTCATTAGGTTATCAGCTGATCATTCAGTGGAAACTGCAGACCAGAAGGGAGTGGCAGGATATAGGTAGAGTGATGAGAGGGAAAAACCTACAACCAAAATTATTTTACCCAGGAAGAATATCATTCAGATTCAAAGGAGAAATCAAAAGCTTTGCAGATATGTGAAAGTTAAGTGAATTCAAAGTAACTTTATAATAAATGCCAAAGGAACTTCTTTAGACGGAAAAAAACTAACAAACAAACAAACAAACAAAAACAAGAACAAGAAAATAAAAGGTCTAAAAAACATAGCCAAAACCATAACTAAAATGGTAATAGGATCATGTGAAGTGAAGTGAAATTGTTCAGTCATGTCCAGCTATTTGTGACCCCATGGACTACACAGTCCATGGAATTCTCCAGGCCAGAATCCTGGAGTGGGTATCCTTTTCCTTCTCCAGAGGATCTTTCCAACTTAGGGATAGAAATCCCACATTGCAGGTGAATTATTTACTAGCTGAGACACAGGGGAAACTCAAGATTACTGGGTTGGGTAGCTTATCCCTTCTCCAGCAGATCTTCCTGACCCAGGAATAAAATCAGGTTCTCTTGCATTGCAGGTGAATTCTTAACCAACTGAGCTATCAGGAAAACCCAACAGGAGCACACTTGTCTATAGTTACCTTAAATACAAGTGGATTAAATGTTCGAATCAAAAGACACAGGTTGGCTGAATGGGTATGAAAAGAGACCTCTATATATGCTGTCTACAAGAGACCCACTTCAGATCTATGGACACCTACAGACAGAAAGTGAGGGGCTGGATAAAGATATAGTATGCAAATGGAAATCAAAAGAAAATGGGAGAAGAAATGCTCTTATCAGATAAAATGATTTTAAAGTAATTAACCTCCAATTAAAATAAATAAATTTATATTATAAAAACAAAACAAAATAAAATCTGCTATAAAAGACAGAGGAAAACATTATTCAATGATCAAAGAATCAATCCAAGATATAATAACTATAAATATATATGTACCTAACATTGGAGCACCTCAATACATAAGGCAAATGCTAATTAATATTAGAGAGGAAGTTGACAGTAACACAATAATAGTGGGATGTGGGGGTTAAAAATCACTCCCACTAATGGACAGATCATCCAGACAGAAAATTAATAAGGAAACGGAAGCTTTAAATGATACATTGGACCAGACGGACCTAACTGATATCTACAGGGCATTTCATCCAAAAAAGAGTAGATTTCACTTTTTTTCTCAGGTGCACATGGAATATTCTCTAAGATATATTACATCTTGGGTCACAAATCAAGCCTTGGTAAGTTTAAAAAATATATAATTGAAATTATTTCAAGCATCTTTTCTGACCACAAGGCTATAAGATTGCACATCAGCAACAGGAAAAAAAATATAGGAGACACCAGAGATGTGGATTTGATCCCTGGGTCAGGAGATTCCCTGGAGGAGGAAATGGAAACATTCTTCAATACCCTTGCTGGGGTAATCCTGTTGCCAGAGGAGCCTGGTGGGCTACATTACATGGGGTCACAAAGAACTGGATGTTACTGAGCAACTGAGCACACACTCATAGGAAAAAAAAATGTAAAAAGCACAAATACATGGAGGTTAAACAATATACTTCTGAGTAACCAAGAAGTACTAAAGAAATGAAAGAGGAAATCAAAAGCTATCTAGACAATGAATTAAAGAAAATGTCAACTGGAACGATATAGGATGCAAGAAGAACAACGCTAAAAGGGAAATTTATAGCAATACAAGCTTATCTAAAGAAACAAGAGAAATGACAAATAAACAACCTAATGTTACACCTTAAGCAGCTAGGGAAAGAAGAAGAAGAAGAAGAACAACAACAACAACAACAAAAACCCAAAGGTAATAGAAGGAAAGAAATCATAAAGATCAATGTAGAAATAAATGAAAAAGAAACAAAGAAAACAATAGCATAGATCATTAAAACCAAAAATTGGTTATTTGAAAATATAAACAAAATTGACAAATCATTAGCCAGAATCATCAAGGAAAGAAAAAAAAAAAAGACTCAAATCAATAAAATTATAAATGAAAAAGAAGTTACCTCAGATAACACACAAATTCAAAGGGTCATAAAATAATAGTATGAGAAAGTATATGTCAATAAAACGGGCAACCTAGAAGAAATTGACAAGTATTTAGAAAAGTATAACCTTCCAAAAACTTATCCAAGAAAAATTAGAAAATATGAACAGTCCAATCACAAGTATGGACATTGAAATTGCAATAAAAAATCTTCCCTAAATAGCACATAGCCAGATGGTTTCACAAGCAAATTCTACCAAAAGTTTAAAGAAAAGTTAACACCTATCTTGTTCAAAATCTTCCAGAAAATTGCAGAGGAAGGAAACCTCTCTAGGAAGAAACCATCACCCTGATGCTAAAACCAGACAAAGACACCATCAAAGAAAAATTACAGACCAATAGCCCTGATGAATATAGATGCAAAACTCTTCAGCAAAATTCTAGTGAAACAAACGGCATGTTAAAATGATCATATATCATGATCAAGTGGCAATTATCCCAGGGATCCAAGGATTCTTCACTAAGTGCAAATCAATGTGGTACACCATATTAAGAAATCAAAAGATTAAGAAAAAAAATATCATCTCAATAGATGCAGAGATAGCTTTCAACAAAATTCAACTCTGGTTAATGATAAAAATCTCTCCAGAAAGGAGCTTTAGAAGGAGCCTGTCTCAACATAAGAAAGACCATATACATTAAACCCACAGCAAACATTCTCATTGTTAAAAACCTGAAAGCATTTCCTCTAAGATCAGGAACAAGACAAGGGTGCCCACACTCACCACTATTATTCAACATAATTTTGAACCTCATAGCTGAAGCAATTAGAGAAGAAAAAGAAATAAAATTAATCCAGATTAGAAAAAAAAAATATGAAGGAAAACTCATTATTTGAAGATGACATGATACTCTACATAGAAAACCCTAAATATGCCACCAGAAATTTACTAGAGCTAATCAATGAATAATGTAAAGTCACAGGATATAAAATTAATACACAGAAATCCCTTGTATTCTATACACTAACAAGGATATATCATAAAGAGAAATTAAGGCAACAATTGCATTCACATTTGCAAAAAATAAAAATAATAAATAATAAAATATGTAATAATAAAACTACCTAAAGAGACAAAAATCCTGTATGCATAAGACTATAAGATGTTTATAAAGGAAAACACAGAGAATAGAAACAGATGGAGAGGTATATCATGTTCTTGGACTGGAAGAATCAATATCATGAAAATGACCACACTATCCAAAGCAATCTACTGATTGAATGCAATCCCTATCAAAATACCAATGGTATTTTTCACTGAACTAGAAAAAAAAAAATCATAATTTCTGTGGAAACACAAAAGATCTGGAATACCCAAGGCAATCTTGGCAAAGATATATAGAGCTGGAGGAATCAACATTCTTGATTTCAGCCTATACTACAAAGCTATAATAATCAGGATGTTATCATTTCAGTTCAGTCACTCAGTTGTGTTTGACTCTTTACGACCCCATGAATCACAGCACTCCAGGCCTCTCTGTCCATCAACAACTCCAGGAGTTCACTCAAACTCATGTTCATTGAGTCGGTGACGTCATTCAGCCATCTCTTCCTCTGTCGTCCCCTTCTCCTCCTGCCCCCAAGCCCTCTCAACATCAGGGTCTTTTCCAATGAGTCAACTCTTCTCACGAGGTGGCCAAAGTATTGGAGTTTCAGCCTCAGCATCAGTCCTTCCAATGAACATCCAAGACTGGTCTCTTTTAGGATGGACTGGTTGGATTTCTTTGCAATCCAAGGGACTCTCAAGAGTCTTCTCCAACACCACAGTTCAAAAGCATCAATTCTTCGGTGCTCAGCTTTTTTCACAGTCCAACTCTCACATCCATACATGACCACTGGAAAAACCATAGCCTTGACTAGATGGACCTTTGTTGACAAAGTAATATCTGTGCTTTTTAATATACTATCTAGGTTTGTCATAACTTTCCTTCCAAGGAGTAAGCATCTTTTAATTTCATGGCCTGCAATCACCACCTGCAGTGATTTTGGAGCCCCCAAAAATAAAGTCTGACACTGTTTCCACTGTTTCCCCATCTATTTCCCATGAAGTGATGAGACCAGATACCATGATCTTAGTTTTCTGAATGTTGAGCTCTAAGTCAACTTTTTAACTCTCCTCTTTCACTTTCATCAAGAGATTCTTTAGTTCCTCTTCACTTTCTGCCATAAGGGTGGTGTCATCTGCATATCTGAGGTTACTGATATTTCTCCCGGCAATCTTGATTCCAGCTTGTGCTTCTTCCATCCCAGCGTTTCTCATGATGTGAAGTTAAATAAGTAGGGTGACAATATACAGCCTTGGTATACTCCTTTTCCTATTTGGAACCAGTCTGTTGTTCCATGTCCAGTTCTAACTGTTGCTTCCTGACCTGCCATCTCCTAGAGTAATGCAAATAAAAACAAAAATAAACAAAAGGAAGTAGATAAACTTACAAGCTTTTTCATAGCAAAGGAAACAATAAACAAGGTTAAAAGACAACACTCAGAATGGGATAAAATAATTGCAAACTAAACAACTGACAAAGTCTCCAAAATGTGTAAATACTTCATACAACTCAGTATCAGAAAAACGAACAGCCCAATTTAAAAAAAAAAAGAAAAATGGGCAGAAGATTTATAGAGGCTTTTCTCCAAAGAAGATATACAGATGGTCAATAAACACACGAAAAGATGCTCAAACTCACTCATTAGGGAAATGGAAATTATAACTACAATGAGATATCATGTCACAACAGAGAGAATGGACATCATCAAAAAATCTGTAAACAATAAATGCTGGAGAAAATGTGAGAAAAGGGAACACTTTTGCACTGTTGGTGGGAATATAAGTTGATACAGCCACTATAGAGAACAGTATGGATATTCTTTTTGGAAAAGAAGGAATAAATCTACAATAGGACCCAGTAATCACACTACTGGGTATATACCCTGAGAAAACCATAATTGAGAAAGACACATGTACCCCCAATGTTCATAGCAACACTATTTACAATAACTTGGACATAAGTCTATCAACAGCTGAATGGATAAAAAGATATGGTACACATATACAATAGAATATTTTTCAGCTATAAAAAGGAATGGATTTGAGTCAATTCTAGTGAGGTGAATGAAACCAGAGTCTGTTGTACAGAGTGGAGTAAATCAGAAAGATAAAAACAAATAATGTATATTAACACCTACATATGAAATCTAGAAAAATGGTATTAATGACCCTATTTTCAGGGAAGGAATGGAGAACTCACATATAGAGAATAACTTGTGGACACAGTGCACAGGGAGGAGAAAGTGGAAAGAATGGAGAAAGTAGCATCAGCAAGTATATACCACCATATGTAAAATAGGTAGCTTGTGAGAAGTTGTATAAGACAGGGAGCCCATTGTGGCTCTCTCACTGATTACCTACAGGGGTAGGGTCAGGAAGAGGAGGTAGGCTCAAGAGGGAGGAAATATATGAATAATTATGGATAATTTGCATTTTGTATGGCAAAAACCAATACAACTTTGTAAAACAATTTCCCCCAAATTAAAGATAAATTGAAAAATAAATAAATAAAAGTAAACACCCTGCCAACCTTGGAGCTCAATTTGCATTTTATTTTACCAAGTTGCAGAATGAGACTGTGTTTGATTTTCAGCAATTACAGTATTGAAGCCATAGGATATAGGGGTTTCCCTCTGAGTACAAACAGTCATTTATTTATTGTTTCTTATAAGTGACAGATCACTGTTATGTAACATAAACATTTTCCATATCTATGACCAGTTTATACCATAGGTTGTTAGTGTTTTCTTTGCAACTAGAATTAGTCACTGCCATCTTTTAATCTAATCAGGATAGAGAGGCAATTCCACATACCTCAAAACAAATTCGGAAAAATCATCTAAAAAATCCTGTACTTTGAACCATCTTCAGTACTAAAATCTGTAACAAGATTTTTTAGAGAAACAGAATCATGATAATTCATATATAAAAATATAATTCCAATTATGGTAGTTTTAAATTTGGTCCCCAATTCTTGGAGACATTCATAAACATAAATGAGTTCTCCACTGTCCGACCCACACAAAATTGTATAAATTACTTCAAAGTCAGAAAGGTCATATGAATTCTGCATTGTTTACCAGAACATGAATCACCAGGAAAGATGGTCAGCTACTCCAATGCTGCCATTCTGAAAATATTATATTTAACTCTCTGTCAATAATACCAGGCTTCCCTGATGGCTCCGCAGTAAAGATTACACCTGCAATGTAGGAGACATGGATTCAATCTCTGGGTCAGGAAGATCCTCTGGAGAAGAAAATGGCAACCCTCTCCAGTATGCTTGCCGGGGAAATCCCATAGGCAGAGAAGCCTGGTGGGATTCTCAGTGTTTGCTGCAGAGAGCATTTCTACTTCCATGTGCAAATCTGAACAAACAGCTGCAATCACCTCAGCTTTGCCCAGCTCACCTGGGGCCCTGAAGACTTGAGAAGGGCCAAGTTGCTGTTTCAAAAAGTATCTCTGGTGAAAGTATTCCTGAAATTATTTATGCCAACATATCCCATTGTATACTGATAGGAAAGTTAATATTTAGGGAATATATATAGGAATAATAATAATAATAGACCCTTCATCTACCCTTATGCCTTTGTACCCAGCAACATGTAGTCTTGATATGGAAGGAACACAATGACATGTAAGTTACAAATCTATTATAGCATATTCTATGTTCTGCTGGAAAGCCTCAAAAATCTCAATGTGTTGTCACATTGTTTATGCTGTGGCTTGATTTTCAAGGCCATACTAACATTTTACATTAAAATAAAATGGCCTCCACTGTCAAGATAAATGTTAGAAAGCATATAATTCACAGGAACTATCTTTCTACTGTGATATGAATTACTTTTTAGGTACAATGTTATACATCATAATGATCTTCAATGGATGTCCAGATCTTAAGAGTGCAAAAGAAATTGAACTAAATAAAATTACAAAATAATTACTTATTACATGTAAGACAAATCACTGACCACTATAATATATCAGCGGTTCATGTTTGAGGGAATTGTTTCAAGAAAATTGAAATTGTGCAAACTTTTTGAAGCAGAGTTAAGAATACATGTTATGAAAGTAGCCCATTAGTAGTCAAAATTCTTATCACAATTCACATTCTGTTCACAAGCTCATTAATCTAAGAATGGTCACGTTTTCTAGCAGACATTTAAGAACATATTATGCCATTTAAATCTCTTGACACACATGCTCAGTAAACTAGTTTTAATGCTGAGATAATTAAAAAGGTCTGTTTAGTTTATTTTTTTTCCAAAACACCTTTGACATTAGTCATCTACTTTTGCTACAGACAGGTTACTTATCATCTAGCTGGATAACCAGCCACTGCCAAGGAATTAGCATATTTGCCTCACTTCAGCTTTTGCTCCAGGTGAATGTGAACAAGATTTTTATTTAAGGTATTAATTTTCAGGAATAGGATGTACTAGAATATTTAAACCAAATCTCCAACTGAAAACAAATAGAAATGTGGATGGGCAAGTTAAAAGTCTTCTTAAAATCATAGGAGATTTATAAAAGGTTACAGTTAAGAGAAAGCTAGGTTACAGAGAGGAAGGAAAGACAGAAAACCACATTTTTCCTGAGAGAACTTGCCAATATTAAAAAGAGATTTATTATAATTTCGATGGCTTTGTATAGTAAGGAGTTTAGAAATCATAGTTCATATACTACCAAATTGAATACCCTAAAAGAGATTTTCCCCATATTTAGTTTGGATCCTCAAGGGATATGTGCTCTTGAGACAACTGGACTAGTAGTAAATACTATGACACTTATATTCTTTGTTTTTTATATACAGCAAGAAGAAGAAAACTGTTTTTAAGAAGTAGCAGATACTTTTGGCATGCACACTGATTTACAGCCCAAGCTTACATCACCAGGGTACTATGAACTTCAAGTTATAAATTATGAACTAAATATGTATTGATTTGAGTCTACAAGAAGCATATCCAAATACTTTCTTGAAGACATTATCTTTATCCCAACCCTCAAAGATATCTCATAAATAATACTTCAAAAATGATATGTCATAGGACTACATCAAACTAAAAAGTTTCTGCACAGTAAAAGTAACCACCAACAGAGTGAAAAGACAATCTAAAAAATAGAAAAGTCATATATTTGCAAGTCATATATCTGATAAGAGGTGAACATCCAAAGCTTTTACAAATCAATAACAAAAAATTAAAAACAAAACCAAAAAACAAATAGCCCACTTAAAAATGGGCAAAAAGTCTGGAGGTATTTTTCCATAGAAGCTATATAAAAGGCCAATGGATATATGAAAAGATATTCAACATCACTTGTTATTAGAAAAATGAAAATTAAGACCACAATGAGACATCAACTCAATCTTGTTAGGAAGACCATCATTAAAAAGACAAGAGATGTGGAGAATGTGAAATGCTATGTACCGTTGGTAGGAGTGTAAATTTTTGCAGCCACTATGGAAAGCAGTATGGATGATCCTCAAAAAGTTAAAAATAGAATTCCTATATGATTTAGCAATTTTTCTTCTGTGAATACACCTAAAGGAAACAAAAATACCTTTCAAAAAGGTATCTGCACCCTCATGTTTATAGCAACATTATTTGCACTAACCAAGATTTGGAAACAAGTGTTCATTGATGGATGAATGGGTAAAGAAGCTATGATATATATGGGTACATGTTGTATATGTATCTATATACATATAATAGAATGTTATTCAGCCACAATATATGAGGTGATGCTAGTGGCAAATAACTTGCCTTTTAGTGCAGGAGATGTAAGAGATTCAGGTTTGATCCTTAAGTCAGGAAGATCCCCTTGAGGAGGGCATGGCAACCCACTGCAGTATTATTGCCTGGAGAATCCCATGGACAGGGGAGTCTGGTAGACATATATGCTTGCATATAAATATAAATATATATATATAATAAGTATAATGACAATCTCTATCTATATCACTATCGATATAGATATGGCTTCCCAGATGGTGCAGTGGTAAAGAATCCACCTGCTAATGCAGAAGGTGCAACAGATGTGAGTTCAATCCCTGGCTTGAAAGATCCCCTGGAGAAGGAAATGGCAACCTGCTCTAGCATTCTTGCTTGGAAAAATGTCATGGACAGAGTAGCCGGGCAGGCTACAGTCCATGGAGTCACAAAGAGTCAGACATGACTGAGCAACTGAGCACACCCACGCAGAGATATAAATACACAGAGAAAGAGACAAAGAATGAGAAAGAAATAGGGAGAGAGAGGAAAACAAAGAGCAAGAGAGAGAAACTGTAAAGAATATGAGAAAAATCTCCAATCATATTGGGAGATTTTAATTTATTTTTTGGTAATTGATAGAAGACAAAATTATAACAGAATTGCACAATGAAAATTAAAGATTGATCTAGCATACATACATGAAAATGCATACAATTATGATAACAGTTATTTCTTTCATGCACACATGAAATATTTACAAAAATTGAACAAGTATTTGACTATGTAGAAAGACCCAATTTTAATTAACTCATCATCTTGCTCAAAAATGTCTTTGTAAAGCTGTGATATGATAATAATAGAATTCTTTTTCAAAATCATGAAAATGACAGTGAATATACAAATATTAGCAACAAGAAAAGGATATCAGAAAAGATGGTAAAGATGCATATTAAGTGAAATTTTATGCCAAATATTTGCATATCAAAATTAAGTGGACAAATACTAGAAATCATAATTTGCATTGCTGACTCACGAATACATGTAAGTGAATATGCCTATAAACTTCAGAAAACTAAAATCAGTAATCAATGTTTACACAAATAACTCTTAAAGTTAGAAAGCTTTAAGCAGAAATTTCTAAAAGGCATTTATGAAAAAAAATTACAATATTACCAAAATTTTCTTGATAATGTTAGGAGGTGTATATAGGATAGTCTGTACTGCAATAACACATACACCCAACAGTGTTGTAATGATAACAATGTGTACTCATTTCTAACTTTATGTAGCTATTCCAATGATGAGTAAGTCATAACTGTAAAATTGAATGCTTAAAACAATATCCATAGAGGAAAAGCAGTCAGAAGACTGACACCACCTGACTTCAAATATTCATATAAGTTTATGAAAATTATGAAATTTTCATATTAGGGAAAGGATAACAAAAACATGAATAGAACAGAATAGACACCAGAAATAGGCAAAACAAACACACACACACACACACATATAGTCAATTGATCTTTGACAAAAAAGTAAGGACAAGTAATTCTCTGAAGAAAATATATTCTCTTAAACAATTGCTCCTGGAAAAAATGGACATCTACATGCGAGAAACTAATTCTAGACACAGCTCCCTAGACTTTAAAACATTCATAAATATTAACTGAAAATGGAACATAGATATAGCAGTGAAATACAAAACTATGAAATGTCTGGAAGATAAAAATGGAAAAAATGTAGGTGACCTCAAATGTGATAACTTTTTAAATACTGCACTAAAATCACAGCCCATGAAAAAATAAATTGAACTTCATTAAAATTAAACAGTCCTTTCTGTGGAAGTTACTCTTATGATGGGAACACATGTTGTAGTCTAGGAGAAAATTATATGCAAAACCTTTATCTGATAAAGAACTTCTTTTCAAATATGCAAAACACTTTTCAGGGTTGAAATGTACTAAAGATATCAATTAGGTCTAACTGGTCTATTGTATCATTTAAAGTTTGTGTTTCCTTATTAATTTTCTGTTTAGTTGATCTATCCATAGGTGTGAGTGGGGTATTAAAGTCTCCACTATTCTTGTGTTATTGTTAATTTCCCCTTTCATATTTGTTAACATTTGTCTTAACATATTGCAGTGTTCCTATGTTGGGTGCATATATATTTATAATTGTTATATCTTTTCTTGGATTGATCTTTGACATTATGCAGTGTCCTTCTTTGTCTCTTTTCACAGTCTTTGTTCTAAAGTCAATTTTATCTAATATGATTATTTCTACTCTTGCTTTCCTTTGGTCTCCATTTGCATGGAATATATTTTTCCAACTCTTCACTTTCAGTCTGTATGTGTCCCTTGTTTTGAGGTGGTTTCTCCAGGATAGATGACATCTGGGGCCATAAATCTAGCCTTAGTAAATTATCAAAAAAAAAAAAAAATCATTCCAAGCATCTTTTCTGACCACAGTGCAGTAAGATTAGATGTCTATTACAGGAGAAAATCTATTAAAAATTTCAACATATGGAAGCTGAACAACACGCTGCTGAATAACCAACTAATCACAGAAGAAATTAAAAAAGAAATCAAAATATGCATAGAAATGAATTAATATAAAAACACAACAACCCAAAACCTGTGGGACACTGTAAAAGCAGTGCTAAGCAGTGCTTTTCCCTTAAGTGCTAAGTAAGGGAAAAGTTCATAGCAACACAGGCATACCTCAGGAAACAAGAAAAAAGTCAAATAAATAACCTAACTCTACACCTAAAGCAACTAGAAAAAGAAGAAATGAAGAACCCAAGGGTTACTAGAAGGAAAGAAATCTTAAAATTTAGGGCAGAATAAAACACAAAAGAAACAAAAGAGACCATAGCAAAAATCAACAAAGACAAAAGCTGGTTCTTTGAGAGGATAAATAAAATTGACAAACCATTAACCAGATTCATCAAGAAACAAAGGGAGAAAAATCAAATCAATATAATTAGAAATGAAAATGGAGAGATCACAACAGACAACACAGAAATACAAAGGATCATAAGAGACTATTATCAGCAATTATGCCAAAAAAATGGACAATGTGGAAGAAATGGACAAATTCTTAGAAAAGTACAACTTTCCAGAACTGAACCAGGAAGAAATAGAAAATCTTAACAGACCCATCACAAGCACAGACATTGAAATTGTAATCTGAAATCTTCCAGCAAACAAAAGCCCAGGTCCAGACAGCTTCACAGCTGCATTCAATACTTTAGAGAAGAGCTAACACCTATCCTACTCAAACTCTTCCAGAAAATTTCAGAGGGAGGTAAACTTCCAAACTCATTCTATGAGGTTACTATCACCCTAATATCAAAACCTGACAAAGATGCCACAGGAAAAAAAGAAAGAAAGAAAGAAAACTACAGGCCAATATCACTGATGAACATAGATGCAAAAATTCTTAACAAAATTCTAGCAATCAGAATCCAACAACACATTAAAAAGATAATAGATCATGACCAAGTAGGCTTTATCCCAGGGATGCAAGGATTCTTCAATATCCTCAAATCAATCAATGTAATACACCACATTAACAAATCGAAAAATAAAAGCCATATGATTATCTCAATAGATGCAGAGAAAGCCTTTGACAAAATTCAACATCCATTTATGATAAAAACTCTCCAGAAAGCAGGAAGAGAAGGAAAATATCTCAACATAATAAAAGTTATATATGACAAGCACACGGCAAACATTATCCTCAATAGTGAAAAAATGAAAGCATTTCCCCTAAAGTCAGGAACAAGACAAGGGTGATCACTCTCACCACTACTATTCAACATAGTTTTGGAAGTTTTGGCCACAGCAATCAGAGCAGAAAAAGAAATAACAGGAATCCAAATTGGAAAAGTAAAACTCTTAGTGTTTGAAGATGATATGATCCTCTACATAGAAAACCCTAAAGACTCCACCAGAAAATTATGAGAGGTAATCAATGAATATAGTAAAGTTGCAGGATATAAAATCAACACACAGAAATATTTTGCTTTCCTATACACTAATAATGAGAAAATAGAGAAATCAAGGAAACAATTCCATTCACCATTGCAAAGAAAAGAATAGAATACTTAGGAATATATCTACCTAAAGAAACTAAAGACCTATATATAGAAAACTATAAAACACTGGTGAAACAAATCAAAGAGGACACTAATAAATAGAGAAATAAACCGTGTTCATGGATTGGAAGAATCAATATAGTGAAAATGAGTAGACTACCAAAAGCAATCTATAGATTCAATGCTATCACTATCAAGCTACGAATGGTATTTTTCACAGAGCTAGAACAAATAATTTCACAATTTGTATGGGAATACAAAAAACCTCGAATATCCAAAGCAATCTTAAGAAGAATGGAACTGGAGGAATCAACCTGCCTGACTTCAGGCTCTACTACAAAGCCACATTTATCAAGTCAGTATGGTACTGGCACAAAGACAGAAATATAGATCAATAGAAAAAAAAAAGAAAAAGAAAGCCCAGAGATAAATCCACTCACCTATGAACACCTTATCTTTGACAAAGGAGGTAAGAATATACAATGGAGAAAAGACAATCTCTTTAATGAGTGGTGCTGGGAAAACTGGTCAACCACTTGTAAAAGAATGAAACTAGAACACTTTCTAACACCATACACAAAAATAAACTCAAAATGGATTAAAGATCTAAATGTAAGACCAGAAACTATAAAACTCCTAGAGGATAACATAAGCAAAACACTCTCTGACATAAATCACAGCAGGATCCTCTATGGCCCACCTCCCAGAGTAATGGAAATAAAAGCAAAAAAAAAAAAAAAAAAGGACCTAATTAAAATTAAAAGCTTCTGCACAACAAAGGAAACTATAAGCAAGATGAAAAGACAGCGTTCAGAATGGGACAAAATAATAGCAAATGAAGCAACTGACAACTAATCTCAAAAATATACAAGCAACTCCTGCAGCTCAATTCCAGAAAAACAAACAACCCAATAAAAACATGGGCCAAAGAACTAAACAGACATTTATCCAAAGAAAATATAAAGATGGCTAACAAACACATGAAAAGATGCTCAACATCATTTATTATCAGAGAAATGCAAATCAAAAACACAAATTGGTACGATTTCACGCCAGTCAGAATGGCTGCTATCCAAAAGCCTACAAGCAATAAATGCTGGAGAGGGTGTGGAGAAAAGGGAACGCTCTTACACTGTTGGTGGGAATACAAAATAGTACAGGCACTATGGAGAACAGTATGGAGATTCCTTAAAAAACTGGATAGAACTGCCATACAACCCAGCAATACCACTGCTGAGCATACACACCGAGGAAACCAGGATTGAAAGTGACATGTGTACCCCAATGTTCATCGCAGCACTACTTATAACAGACAAAACATAGAAGCAACCTAGATGTCCATCAGCAGATGAATGGATAAGAAAGCTCTGGTACATATACACAATGGAGTATTAGCCATTAAAGAGGATATATTTGAATCAGTTCTAACGAGGTGAATGAAACTGGAGCCTATTATACCGAGTGAAGTCAGCCAGAAAGAAAAACACCAGTACAATATGCTAATGCATATATATGGAATTTAGAAAGGTGGTAATGATAACCCTGTATGAGAAACAGCAAAAGAGACACAGATGTATAGAACAGTCTTTTGAACTCCATGGGAGAGGGTGAGGGTGGAATGATTTGGGAGAATGGCATTGAAATAGGAATAATATTATTTTACAAATGAATCACCAATCCAGGTTTGATGCATGATACAGGATGTTCACAGGATGTTCACAGGATATTCGGGGATGGTGGACTGGGATGACCCAGAGGGATAGTATGGGGAGGAACGTGGGAGGGGGTTTCAGGATGGAGAACACATGTACCCCCGTGTCAGATTGATATCAGTCAGTCAGTGAGTCAGTTCAGTCACTCAGTCGTGTCCAACTCTTTGCGACCCCATGAATCTCAGCATGCCAGGCCTCCCTGTCCATCACCAACTCCTGGAGTTCACTCAGACTCACGTCCATTGAGTCAGTGATGCCATCCAGCCATCTCATTCTCTGTCGTCCCCTCTTCCCCCTGCCTCCAATCCCTTCCATCATCAGAGTCTTTTCCAATGAATCAACTCTTTGCATGAGGTGGCCAAAGTACTGGAGTTTAAGCTTTAGCATCATTCCCTCCAAAGAAATCCCAGGGCTGATCTCCTTCAGAATGGATTGGTTGGATCTCCTTGCAGTCCAAGGGACTCTCAAGAGTCTTCTCCAACACCACAGTTCAAAAGCATGAATTCTTTGGCTCTCAGCTTTCTTCACAGTCCAACTCTCACATCCATACATGAACACAGGAAAAACCATAGCCTTGACTAGACGGACCTTTGTTGGCAACGTAATATCTCTGCTTTTCAATATGCTATCTAGGTTCATCATAACTTTTCTTCCAAGGAGTAAGCGTCTTTTAATTTCATGACTGCAGTCACCATTTGCAGTGATTTTGGAGCCCCCCCCCAAAAAAAGTCTGACACTGTTTCCACTGTTTCCCCATGAAGTGATGGGACTGGATGCCATGATCTTTGTTTTCTGAATGTTGAGCTTTAAGCCAACTTTTTCACTCACCACTTTCACTTTCATCAAGAGACTTTTTAGTTCCTCTTCACTTTCTGCCATAAGGGTGGTGTCATCTGCATATCTGAGGTTATTGATATTTCTCCTGGCAATCCTGATTCCAACTCGTGCCAGATTCATGTCAATGTATGGCAAAAACAATACAATATTGTAAAGTATTTAGCTTCCAATTAAAATAAATAATTTTATCTTAAAACAAAAACTTTTTAAACTCAACAATAAAAAGGACAAAAAAAAAAAAAAAAGAGTGAAGATCTGTACAGATATCTCACCAAAGAAGATATACAAATGTCACATAAGCAAATGAAAAGATGTTCAACATTATATGTCATTAGGGAACTGTAGATGAAAATAACAAGTTATCACTATATATGGATTAGATTGATTAAAATTTACAACAAAGTCATTATCCAATTTTGGCCAAGATTTGAAGCAATAAACACACTCATTCATTGTTGATAGGAATGCAAAATGGTACAACCACCTCAGAACAGTTTGACAGTTTCTCACAAAGTAAAATCTTGTCTTAGAATTTCATCTAGCAATCATATTTCTACATATCTGTACAAATGGATTGAAAACACATCTACACAAGAAACCTCCACACAAATCTTTATAGCAGTATTATTCAATGATAAAATAAAATTAAATCCCAAAAAAGCAAAGATGAAACAAATTAATATTTTAATTGAAATAAGTCAATTGGAGATGACTTTATGCTGTATGATTCCAACTAAATGACTCTCTGGAAGTGACAAACTATAAAGACAGTAAAATAGAGATCAGTCTATGCCAGAGATTTAAGAGAGGGAGGCATAAACAGAAGACAGAATTTTTAGAGCAGTGAATTTACTCTGTACAGTACTGTAATGATGGATACATGATATTGTGCATTTGTAAAAACATATGAAAACATACAACATAAAGAATAAACCCTAAGGAAACTAAAGTGTGGTGGTGTCTAGTTGCCAAGTTGTGTCTGAGTCTTGGCAACCACATGGATTGTAACTTGCCAGGCTCCTCTGTCCACAGGGTTTCCCAGGCAAGAATAATGGAGTGGGTTGTCATTCCTTCTCCAGGGGATCTTCCTTACCCAGAGGTCAAACCCACATCCCCTGCTTGACAGGCAGATACTTTAACACTGTTTTAGTTAATAATATTGTATCATTATTGTTTCATCAGTTATAACAAATGTACCACAATGATATGATACATTAATAGGAGAAACTCTGTAGAGAAAGAATTCCCTGAACTTTCTGCACAATGCTTTTGTTAGCTTAAAACTTTCAAAAATATAAAAAAGCCTATTAAATTTTAAAAATTATACTTAATTTACCTGTGCAATAAATTAAAAAAAAAAGACAAAAAAATCAACACACTCTTATTACTTTGTACAGCAGAAAGCAAGGTTGTATATGCTGCAATCTTTGCTTAGGACCATGTCAGGATGAAATTGAGCTTTTGGATGTCTGTGTTGTCATCTGGAGCTTGGAGAACTTTTCCAAAGTCATTCAGGTTGACCAAATTCAGTTCCTTGCAGCTAAAAAAACGGAATCCCAATTTCTTGGCTGGATGTCATCCAGAAGTCACTCTTAGGTCCTAAATGGCATATAGATTACTTGCCACAGCCAGCAATGGAGAATATTCATCACATCAAATCCCTCTTATGCTGCAAATTTCTGTCTTTAAATATTTTTCAAAAGAAAGATCCCCTTTAGTCCAGCTCACTTATAATAATTGTCCTATATGAAAGTCGACTGATTTGAAAACTATCTGCAAAATCTCATTTGTTATAAAATAGTAAAATCATGGAAGAAATATCTCAGCATATTTATAGATTCTTTCCATATTCAAAAAAAAAGGGAATTAGACAAAGATGATGATCATAGGATGGAGGATGTCTAGTAGAATTCTATACACATTACACATAGAAGAATCAGGATGAGGGCTTTATGTCATCAATGGCTTGATTTAATCCACACAATAAAAAATGCTATGCAGTTATGCTCTGTTTACATGCTAGTAAGGTTATGCTCAAAATCCTTCAAGTTAGACTTCATCAGTAGCAAACCCAAAACTTCCACATGTACAGCTGGGTTTTGAAAAGAGAAAGGAACCAGGGATCAAATTGCCAACATCCATTGGATCATAGGAAAACTAAGGGAATTAAATAAAAAACATCTACGTCTGCTTCACTGACTATGCTAAAGCATTTGACTGTGTTCATTTCAGTCACTCAGTCATGTCTGACTTTGCTACCCCATGAACCACAACATGCCAGGCCTCCCTATCCATCACCAACTGCCAGAGTCTACCCAAACCAATGTTCATTGAGTCGGTGATGCCATCCAATCATCTCACCCTCTGTTGTCCCCTTCTCCTCCTGCCCTCAATCTTTCCCAGTATCAGGGTCTTTAACAATGTGTCAGCGCTTCACATCAGGTAGCCAATGTATTGGAGCTACAGCTTCAACATAAGTCCTTTCAATGAATACCCGGGACTGATCTCCTTTAGGATAGACTGGTTGGAACTCCTTGCAGTCCAAGGGACTCTCAAGAGTACTCTCCAACACCACAGTTCAAAAGCATCATTCTTTGGCACTCAGATTTTTTTTTTTACAGTCCAACTCTCACATCCATCATGACCACTGGAAAAAAAAACATAGCCTTGACTAGACGGACCTTTGATGGCAAAGTAATGTCTCTGCTTTTTAATATGATGTCTAGGTTGGTCATAACTTTCCTTCCAAGTAGTAAGCATCTTTTAATTTCATGGCTGAAATCATCATTGGCAGCCACTTTGGAGCCCAGAAAAATAAATTCAGCCACTGTTTCCATTGTTTCCCCACCTATTAGCCATGAACTGATGGGACTGGATGTCATGATCTTAGTTTTCTGAATGTTGAGCTTTAAGTCAACTTTTCCACTCTCTTCTTTCACTTTCATCAAGATGCTCTTTAGTTCTTTTTCACTTTCTGCCATAAGGGTGGTGTCATCTGCATATCTGAGATTATTGATATTTCTCCCAGAATTCTTGATTCCAGCTTGTACTTCCTCCAGCCCAGCATTTTATGTACTCTGCATATAAGATAATAAACAGGGTGACAATATACAGCCTTGATATACTCCTTTTCCTATTTCTACCAAATCCAAGTCTAACTGTTGCTTCCTGATCTGCATACGGGTTTCTCAAGAGGCAGGTCAAGTGGTCTGGTATTCCCTTCTCTTTCAGAATTTTCCACAGTTTACTGTGATCCACACAGTCAAAGGCTTTGGCATAGTCAATAAAGCAGAAATGGATGTTTTTCTGGAACTCCCTTGCTTTCTTGATGATCCAGCAGATGTTGGCAATTTTATCTCTGGTTCCTCTGCCTTTTTTAAAACCAGCTTGAACATCAGGAAGTTCACGGTTTACGTATTGCTGAAGCCTGGCTTGGAGAATTTTGAGCGTTACTTTACTAACGTGTGAGATTAGTGCAATTGTGTGGTAGTTTGAGCCTTCTTTGGCATTTCCTTTCTTTGGGATTGGAATGAAAACTGACCTTTTCCAGTCCTGTGGCCATGCTGAGTTTTCCAAATTTGCTGGTATATTGAGTGCTGCACTTTCACAGCATCATCTTCAAGGATTTGAAATGGCTCAACTGAAATTCCATCACCTCCACTAGCTTTGTTCATAGTGATGCTTTCTAAGGTCCATTGCTGAGTTTTCCTAATTTGCTGACATATTGAGTGCAGCACTTTAGAGCATCATCTTTTAGCATCATCTTCTGACTGTGTGGATCACAACAAACTGTGTAAAATTCTTAAAGTGTTGGTAATACCAAACCACCTTTCTTGTCTGCTGAGAAACCTGTATATGAGGCAAGAAATATCAGAACCAGACCTGGAACAACAGACTGGTTCAATATTTGGAAAGGGGTATGACAAGGGTGTATATTGTCACCCTGCTTATTTAACTTATATGCAGAATACATTACACAAAGCGCTGGGCTGTATGACTCAGAAGGTGGAATCAACATTGCCAGGAGAAATTTCAACAACCTCAGATATGCAGATGATAACCACTTAATGGCAGGAAGTAAAGAGGAACTCTTGATGAGGGTGGAAAAAAGAGTGAAAAAGCTGCCTTGAAATTCAGCATTCAAAAAACTAAGAGCATGATACCTAGTCCCAGCATTTAATGGTAAATAGACGGGGAAAACTGGAAACAGTAACAGATTTTGTACTCTTTGGCTCCAAAATCACTGCTGATGTTGACTGCAGCCATGAAATTTAAAGACAGTTGCTCCTTGGAAAAAAAGTTATGACAAACCTAGACAGTGTATTAAAAAGCAGAGACATCACTTTATGAATAGATGTCCCTATAGTCAAAGCTGTGATTTTTCTAGTAGTCATGAATAGATGTGAGAGTTAGAGCATAGGAAGGCTGCTGCTGCTGAGTTGCTTCAGTCGTTTCTGACTCTTTGCGACCCCACAGACGGCAGCCTACTAGGCTCCCCCATCCCTGGGATTCTCCAGGCAAGAACACTGGAGTGGGTTGCTATTTCCTTCTCCAATGCATGAAAACGAAAAGCGAAAGTGAAGTCACTCAGTCGTGCCCGACTCTTAGCGACCCCATGGGCTGCAGCCTACCAGGCTCCTCCATCCATGGGATTTTCCAGGCAAGAGTGCTGGAGTGGGGTGCCATTGCCTTCTCTGATAGGAAGGCTGAGTGTTGAAGAATTGGTGTGTTCAGATTGTGGTGGTGGAGGACTCTTGAGAGTCCCTTGGACTGCAAAGAGATCAAACCAGTCAATTCTAAAGAAAATCAACACTGAATATTCATTAGAAAGACTGCTGCTGAAGTTCCAGTACATTGGCTACCTGATGTGAAGAGCTGACTCATTGGAAAAGGCCCTGATGCTGGGAAGGATTGAATGAAAAATCAGAAGAGGGTAGCAGTAAATGAGATTGTTAGCATCACCTACTCAATGGACATGGATTTGAGCAAACTCTAGAAGATATTAGAAACAGAGGAGCCTGCTGTGTTGCAGTCCATGGGGTTGCAAAGAGTCAGACATGACCTAGTGACTGAAAAGCAATGACAAGAATCAACACACTCATTTAAGGACACAGAGTCACAAATTCTCTGGTCTTTAACATATTGTTGTTTCCCATACTGCCCTGGGTATCACTGCCTTAGCCAACTAAAACCAGAAAGAAGAAAAAAAAAAAAAATGTGAGCAATAGCACAATGGAAATAATTAAGTATGGAAGTAGTAGACACATTTCTATGTTCATTCTACAATGTCAGTGATATAGTCAGTCCTAAAAGTTAAAGAAACTAGAAATACATTCTGTGCCCCAAATGAAATGGAAATGAATTTAGATGGTTACTCTTCCCAGTACATTCAGAATACTACAGGAAAACACCTTACTCTGCATAGCTTATAAGATTCAGAAATTCATTTCTCACAGTGCTGGATGCTGGAAGAGTGAGACCAGCAGAGTTGAGTGAAGGCTCTCTTCTTCGTCGCAGACTTCTCATTGTATGCTTACATGATCAAATGGACAGAGGAGTTCTGTGGAGCCCCTCTATGAGGCATTAATCCCATCCTGAGGGTTCCAGCCTTATGACTTAAGCACCTCCTAAAAGTCCTATGTGTCAATACCATCATGTTTGGTGGCAAGGATTTCAATGTATGAATTTTGAGGGGACAAAAACATCAGAACATGGCAGTTATCTTTTTATCTCTTTCACAAGAGAAACCACTTCCTCAGTCATCTTTTCCAGAGATGGTCACAACCATATGGTCATTCCTGTGTGCTATTCTACTAAGTGGCATTATCATTCTTTCATCAAGAAAGTGTGCTTATCTCTCCAATACCGTAAATATGAGCAGGCCTTGGGACTGCTGTAACAGATAGATGAGGAAAAATGTCACCTTGCCAGTTCTGGGGGTAGTCCTCAATCAAGTTTGGAGCTTCTTATAATTTGGGGTGCTGACTTTTAAGATACTCTCAGATGGAACAAGGGCTTCCTTGGTGGCTCAGGCAGTGAAGAATCTGCTTACAATGCAGATGACCTGGATTCGATCCCTGGACTCTGAAGATGCCCTGGAGAAGGGCCTGACAACTGACTCCAGTATTCTTGCCTGGAGAATCCCCATGGACAGAGGAGCCTGGTGGGCTACAGTCCATCAGCTTGCAAAGAGCTGGACACGACTGAATGACTAAACATAGAACACCACAGTTGGAACAAAGATGCCATCCTGTTTCAAGACTAAACCACATTAAGAAGATAAGTACTATGGCTGAAAGTTCCAGCTGAGATTCTTGAGTGACAAAGAGCATCAAAGGCCATATCAGTGACCCTCCTTGGTGGCTTCAGTCCTATCTGTCACCTAATGGATAAGAGAGCTAAGAAAAGCCTCTTAGCTAGCCTGAGACAATCCACAGAAATACAGATGATAATAATTGTTTTAACCTATTAAGTTTGAGGGTAACTTGGCATGCAATAATAGTTGGAAATTCCAGAAATTACATTCTCGAATGAGATATTGTTATTTAAAAAAGATCAATGAATTAAATTTGTATTAGGATTGTGGATAGGGGCGAGATCTGAAAACCTTCAGAAGATTGGAAAAAAGAAAATCTTTCATTGGATGTTGGAGAAAAAATGTGACCCACTGTGATAGTTTTATGTGTCAATTTGACTGGGCCAAGAGGTGCCCAGATTAAACTTTATTTCTGAGTGTGTTTGTTTATTTCTGTGTTTCCAGATCAGTTTATTGTATGAATTTGTGGATCAACAAAGTACATTGTCTTCTCTTATGTGGGTGGGCATCCTCCAACTCACTGAGGCCTGAACAGGACAAAAAGGCAAAGACAGGAGGTGTTTGCCCTTTTTGCTTCTTGACTTTCTGCTGAGCTGGGACATCTATCTTTTCCTGCCCTTGGGCCAGGATTTACAGCAGAAGTTCCCTGGGTTCTCAGGCCTTGGGAATGGGATGAGAATTACACCCTAACTTTTCTGGATCTACAGCTTAATGATAACAGATCATGGGACTTCTCAACTCTTATTATCATATGAGTCAGTTCTCTCTCTCTCTCTCTCTCTCTCTCTCTCTCTCTCTCTCTCTATATATATATATATATATATATGTATATATATATATATATATACACACACACACACACACACTTTATTCTGTTTCTCTGGAAAATCCTTACTAATATATCAAAATTATATATATATAACAAGATAACATGGGATATGCACATGAATGTGTACATATATATTAATTAACTGGTATGTCTAAAAGGATGTCCAAACAGTAGTTCTGATCTGATATGCTCTTCAGTAATGTGACTTTGCACATCAAGATATGGCTCTTGCTTCTCAGCCCTCTTGAATCTGAGCAGGCTTGTAATTGCTAAGACCAATCCCACATGGTAGGAGTGGCACAGTAGTAGTTCTGGAAGTACCCCTTCATATTCTCAGTAGCTGAGATTTCTTTTTTTCAAAATTCTTGTTCTTAGAGCATGGATGCCTTTTTTCAAGAGCCTGGCTACACAGAGAGGCCATATCATGTTAGCAAAAGTCCCATCCTATGGCAAATATTAATTATCAGTCTTTTCAACAAACCAACTGGCTTGTCTAGCATTAAGGTGCCTCTAGCAGCAGATTATTTGTAACAGCATGAAAAATCCAAGCAAGTACTGCAAGCTGTGCCAAGTCAACCCCCATAATCTTTAGTGATAATAATGTTATCATTTAAGACAAAAGTTTTATATGTGGTTCGGTCTGCAGAGTGAAGCCAAGCCTGCTGTCAAGGTCCCAGGTGACAGAGCATAAAGCCACAAAAAATTATTCCAAAGACAAAATCTAATGGAATTTGCTTTGCTTGATTTTAAACTTGCTTTGGAGCATTAATCCCATTTGTTTCTTTCATTTTCTTCTTTTCCTAATGGGAATGCCTACATTATGCCTGTTTCACTGTTACATTTTGAATGCAGATGCTGTGCCTCCTAGATTTTACAGACCCACAGGTGGAGAAACATTTTGCTCCAGGGTAGTTTATATCCAGAGTTTCATCCATATATGATATAGATGATGAAATTTGGAATATATTCAGTTGATGTCATTTAGATTAGAGTTGGCAAGGATTAATGCTGGAATAGGTTAAGACTTTGTGAGACATTGAGCCAAAGTGAATGCATTTTGCACATGGAATGGCTATGGGAATTTAAGGGGAACCAAGAGTCTGTTGACCAGTGGTCAAAAGTTCATGTTCACCTTTAAACTCAGAATTTTACCTTATTTGGAAATAGGATCTTTTCAGATGTAATTAGTTAAAATGAGATTGTACTAAATTAGGATAGACCTTAAACTCAGTGATTAGTGTCTATAAAGAGGAGGAAAGAAAGAAAGAACTGTTTAGAGATAGAGGCAGATGTTAGAAGGCAGCCACAAGTGAGAGAACAACAAGGGTTCCTGGAAGATACTAGACGCTCGAAGAGAAAAGGAATGATTATTTCCTAAAGCCTTCAGAGAGAGCATGACTCTAGAAACATCTTCATTTCACACCTTTAGTCTCTAGAATTATGTAAGAATACATGTCTATTGCTTCAAGGCACCTAGTGTGTTGTGATTTGTTATAGAAAAGCTAAAAAAGTAATATAGATCCTTAAGAGATTTGAGAAAAAAAATATATTTATAAAGCTCTTTCCACTGATTTCAGGTCAAAAAGATAAGGATGATGTTAAAAAAAAGTAATGAAGGAGGTTATTCTTGCCACTCAAAGCAGAAGGTGCCTGCTGAATGCTGAGAGAGGCCACAATGATGTGTTGTCAGGTACCAAGTCGTGTCCATTTTTGATACATCTGGAGCATGTAGAATGCCTCTGACAATGTCTATTTACAGATGTTGTATCTTTACCATCAGTTGTATGCATGTTCTCTTCTTTCACACTGTCCTGGAAAGACAGATATTTGCTTCTTTATATTTATGAAGTCCATTGATAGTAGTACTGAGTATGAATTTGGGAAGTGACTTAGTAAGTAAACCATTAATTTTATACAAAACTAAAAGCCAATCTCACCCTTAATATTTTTAAAAAATAAACATCTGTTTATTTGGCTGCACTGGATGTTTAGTTGTGGCAGTCAAACAGTTAGTAGTGGCATGTAGCTCTAGTTCCCTGAAAAAGGATTGAACCTATGCCTCCTGCACTCGGAACATGGAGTATTAGCCACTGGACTGCCAGGAAAGTCCTGTCACTCTCAATATTTTAAATGGAAATGTCTTTGTCTACATTCAAATTGATATGTTACAATCAAGTTTTATCAAATATATATTAAACATTTTTTCAGTTAATTTCAAGCATGTTTTGCTCACCAAAAGAAAGCTTCCTTATAAAGTATCTCTGCTAGTTAGCCCTTGTCACAATAATGCTTATTAACAACTGGAAAATCAGTGATATTCAATAATGAGTATTTATCCTCTTTTCCATAGCTCTCTGGTTTAGCTAATATGATTCTTCTTCAAGTCTCAAATCTGCAGGTTGGCTAAATTTTTATGAACTCAGCTGGCTTCAGCTGGGCTCAGCTGGCCTGAGCTCCAGACATCAGGGATAGTGGCTGTCTGGAGTATTTCTTTCACTTTCCAGTAGCAGAAGCATGAGAGTACTAAGTCCAAACATCCACACATATTTCATGTTGATGCACTCATTTCATTGGGCTAAAGCAAGTTAATGACCTCACCAAAAGTATGGCTTGGGAAAATGGAAATGTGCTCTTCTCACAATGAAACCACTGCCAGTGTGTGGCTTATTGTAGTACTAAAGGGAAACAAAGAATTGGAAATGAAACTCAGTCTACCACAGTGTTATTTGTAAGTGTGATCCAGGCCACCAAGAGGGTTTATTTTAAGACTTCTAATTAGAAATCTAAATACCACATTTTTCAGATTCTATCAACAGTGTCATAGCATGGTAGATGATTAGCAATTCTGCAGAATTATACATATTCAAAGATTTAACATGTCTCTGAAACAGAATGGAAAAGAGATATAGCAAATGTACGGTGTCCGACTGTGTAGTAGCTTTGTGCTTTGTTACCTTACTTCGCTGAAACTACATTTTCTGGAGTTATTTTCCCTGAATACTTCTGAAATAGGGTTTATAGTACAGAAACATTGAGCAAGATTTGGAGAAAGAAGTGAAGCAGTGGCTGCTTTTATGCTCTGAAGGTCAGGGCAAGGTGTTCTGGTTACATCAGATCACATGTTGTTGCTGACTCATCTCCTTGATGGTGGGACCACCCAGGTTGCAGCTCCAGCTCCCACAGATTTTCTCCTTCAGCTTTTTGGAGTTCTGGGCTAAACAGCAGTGTGGCTCTGTAGTGGTAGAGGGTGTAACATGAGTCAGTGGTAACACTGAAGTAGGAAGTGGTTGGAGGTAGATGTAGTGCTATAGTAATAAAGTTTTGAAGTTTGATTTCCAGAAAATAAAATCTCTAATGAGAAGAATCTGCCAATTTCCATGGTGAAAAGTTTCTCACCATAGCCTATTTTATGTTAACTGCCTTAACAAATTCTCAACGTTTACCATTTGGCCTTTCATGAGGTAATGAGTCAGGTCCATAACTCCACCAGATATATGTGAGCGCTAGTTTTTCATTCATCATCTCATTTTGTGCTTAATAGTTTCATATTGTTATGTTTCAGTTTTGCCATTTGCGTTTCAGTTTTCCACACATTCTGCCATTTTACCCTATGACTACCAGCCTCATTTATCATGGTGACTTAAATTCTAATGTGGTAGGCAGAAGTAACAGCCTTTTAGACTACTCCATCAGACTCCCCCCAATTGCATATGTTTAATATCTATAATAAACCCCTTATTTCTGTATAACTGCTCATCAACTTTAATCAATCTGCCAATATAGTGTATATATATATTATACACATACACATTATTTTAATGTATACATATGTTTACGTTTATATGCTTTCCTTGCAGATAAAATCTCTGTCAAGCTGATAGCCATATATCAGGAGACAGAGGCCTTATCAATTTATGAAAAGCCCATATCTGGAACAGCAGTTGCAGTTGGAGACACTGACTTATTTAATTTTGAAGTCTTTACAGTTGAATGTTTCAAGCAGTTATTCAGGAATGTGCATCATAGATAGAGATTCAAAATGTTCTATTAAGCTCTAAAAATCAAAATTACTATAATTTAATACTAGAATTTTTCTAGGAGCTGAGTATATGCTTTCTATTATGTACTCATGAATGGAGGAAATAACAATGTTTTGATAAAGGATATCACTACAAAATTTAACTGTATTTGTCATCTGATTCCTGTAATACATCAGTCTTCTTCAAGGATAGCAGTCAGTGGTATCCAGATTTATGAAATATTCAAATAAGCTCAGAATTGATATTTAGTGGAATCTCACTGTCTTTTATTCTCCCATCATGTTACAGATTTGTCTGCATTTCCCTGATCGTCTATTCTGAGTATCCATTCTCTGGTAACAATTTCTGTATGATTAAGATTGATTGAAAATAGCAATAATTATACTGCATACTGTATACACAAAGGAATGTTTTAGAATTATGTGAATTATATTATATGACAGAATTTAGGGAAAAAATCTATTATTAAATAGGAAATTAGCTATCTACAAGAATTTAACATGGTTTCTTTACAAACAGTAGAAATGAACGGCTTTCTCATTTTACTCCTATGTATTAATTTACTACTGATTAAATTTAAGGGATAGAGCATCTCTTTAGCCCGGGCTTGTCCAGTGTATGTAATTTTGTGGAAAGAAAGTTATTAGGTCATTTGTTTAATAAATCAACTGTGCTCAACAATGGTATAATTGTTCCCATACCAAGACAGAAATAATACAGGAGGCAGAAAAATTGAGGGATCTTAAATATTTCCTCAATAATTTCAGCATTGAATTTACTAAATAAATACTGAATAAATATTGAATTTACTGAATAAATATTATTCAGTATTAAATAATACTGAATAAATTCAGTATTGTAAATCAATTTTTTTCTTGATGTTCATCTTTCCCTTCTCTTTCTCTCCAGACTTTAGCCAATATGTACTGCTAGACTTAAAAAAAAAAAAAAAAAAAAAAGTTATGGGTCTTTCTGTGCTCCTTACATCCAGCAGCTAAACTTTCTTACAATTTTTTGACTGTATTGTTTTGATTGTTAACTAGCAACTATGTATTTCTATTTACTGTATTTTGATATAATTATCATCTATGTCCTCTTGATTTTTTTTTCTATTATAAACCATACTGGCAAAGAGGAATCATGTTGCCAGACAATGTTGTCAGCAAAATTCCAGCAACATGTGAAAGGTATATGTGAGTGTGTTCAGTCACGTCTGACTCTTTGTGACCCCATGGACTCCTCTGTCCATGGCATTTTTCAGGCAAGAATAATAGAGTAGATTGCCTTCTCCCAACCGAGGGATTGAACTTACATCTCTTGTGTCTCCTGCACTGCTCACTGTCAGGCATATTCTTAACACTAACACCACCTGAGAAGCCGTAGTGAAAGGCAGAAAAAAAATTAAAAAAAAAAAATATTCTCCTGGCTTGAAGGGTAGACATGTAGTCTAATGATAGACCTGAGGTTTATAGTTCCCAACAGAACACCTACCAATCGACAGTTACCCTGTTTAGGTGCTGAAGGAAGATAGATCATTGATGATAATCTATTGTGCTTCTGTTACTTTTTGATTTTTCAAAAGCAAGACTCCCCAAACTAGAAGGTTTTACCTTTTAAAGTGATTTTCCGATGATAAATCTGAAGGTCTTTATGTTCAAAAATCAATGATAAAAGATAAGATGAGAGGACCCTGGTTTGTCTATATCAGAGACTGTCCTGAGAGTCAGGGAATCTTGACTCCTTTGATAATATGAATAAATAAGAGAACATCTCTTTCCTTTACCAACACCAAATATTTCCTGGTAGCTTTTTTGGTTGTTTCTTGACAGTCTTCTGATCTTGCTTTCAAAATATAATCCACCTTCATCCCTTAGGCTTTGAGGTGAAGTATAGATCAAAGACCCACTTTTCCCTCCAGAAATAGTTTACTTTCATGACTTCATTACAACAGTCCAGGGGGAACACTTTAACCACTTTACTCAGTAAGCTTCGATTCTTCCTGAGCTTATGTGCTTGAACTCAGCTTATTGAGTTTTTTTCCCCCCTCCTCTTCTGTTTCTCTACTTTCTTTAGAAAGAGCTGTTTTTATACTCTTTTTCTTTGTATTTGAGTGCTAACCTTAGTATGACTTTAATAATATTCCATATATTGGTCTTCAAGCTCTACATAAAATTCACAAAAGTAAATGTAGAACTGTTCCTCTGTAAATTTTCAAAATGACTGAAATTGTCACTAAATAGAAGCTTCAAGTATCTATTAAGATTTCATCTGTTTTTACAGTTTCATGATTCTTGTTTCCAAATTGATTGTTTAGTAATTAGAAATTATTAGGTGTGATTGAATACAATAGACTGTATTTCTTCTTTTTTAAGAAGGAATAGACAAACAGATATGCTTTCAAATTTAATTGTTTAAATATTTGGATATTTCTTATCATCATTTGACAAATTTTGACTTGTCTGGTGGCTCAGATGGCAAAGAATCTGCCTGCATTGCCAGAGACAAGACTGTGTTTGATCTCTGGGTCAGGAAGATACCCTGGAAGAGGAAATGGCTATCCACTCCAGTATTCTTCCCTGGAAAATCCCATGGACAGAGGACAGTGGCAGGCTACAGTCCATGGGTTCACAGAGTCAGACATGACTGAGCACATGCACACTTACTCACATTGAGTATAATATATACAGCTGTTTAAATCAGAGCAATTTATGATCACACATTGTAGCATTAACTTATGATTTTCATTGACAAAAGGGTTCTTTTATTTTCTTCTTTATTCAGTCTGTGTTATACAACTGGCTTTTAAAAATATGCTTTTTCATTTTGTTATAAATATTTTGCTTTTAGCTGTTAATACATCATTGTAATGTATTCCTTTTTATGTTTGTACATTTTAAAGTATTTCCAATGGGGTCAAATTCCAATCAATAGCAAACAGGTTAGTCAGTAGCAGTATACATTTGCCTGGTTCCTGTAATTTAGCCAGCCAGATTATGTACATTATAACTGTATGACCTATATTAACTATGAACTGTGGAAGAATACTTATGGAAATAATCAAAGCTGTAATATGCCCCTTTTTGTCTTAATTATCTTTTATATGGTACTTTATTTTGAACTTTTCCTCATCTATTGAGCTAAATGCTTTAATTGCTGGTAGAAATGAATAATCATAAAATATTATAGCTTTCTATAGTTCCTGGATTTATTTTGTTTTAAAATATTTAATTTCCTAGGGAAAGTATTCTATCATCCTTTCTCCTGAAGAAACCCCTATTAGGTTGTAATCATGTCTATTTGAATTAGACCTTGAAGTGGTCTTTCACGCTTTTGTTATTTCAGGATTAGATTACTGCAATCCTCTCCTGGCTTCTGGCCCAGGAGCAACCTGCACAAATGCCAGCTGGTACTGGATGCCACTGCCAGACTCTTCCTGCAAAAGACGTCAGTCTGAGGATATTTTCATGCTCCTTTCTTATTTTTACACAATTATAGGTTAAACAATATATTGATTATAAAAAGACCCCTTTTCCTTGAAAATTTAGTGACATTAGCCTACTGAGTATTACCAAGATTTTTTTTTTTCCCAAGTACTCTTAAGTAAACTATCAATTAATCTCAAGTTTAGCTTATAATCATCTAAAAATAAATTCTTGTAAAGTTTTTCTGCCCCTTCATCTGTAGAACACTTTCAATAAATGTGCGTTTGGTATTCCAGATATATATGATTTTGAAAAAGTTACATGTTAACCTTTTGTAAATATTAAAAAAATTAAAAATTCTGTTTCAAGGTTATCACTCTTACATTCACATTGCTTTCTAGATTGTCAGAATCCATTGGCATAAAACTGGGAATAGAACACAGTGCAGTATATACTCCACATTTAAGTGTTTAGTAAGTTTAGGAGAAAAACAGGTCAAATTGTCTGATTTTCATTTGGAAACTGATTGATTTCTGTGAGCAGACATCTCTCAGGTAAACTCATGCACATTATTACTCTTCAAGAAAAAAAGAAAAAATTTACTTATAAAATATATTTGAGGTTATGATTATAAGGACATATAAGACAGTAGTGGGGCTTTCCAATATTTTATAATTTATAAAATGAAAAGAAAAGTTTATATAATTGAAACATAAAATAATTCATTATGCATGTTCTATAGATAATATACACAAAACAACAGAATAGGGAGGGAAAGATGTGTCAGTAAAAATTTATATACATTAATTTGCTGATCCTTAAAAAAAAATTGAGAAATTTCTATAGACCAGACCAGCAGTGAAGGAAAGGTAATCGAAAATGAGAAAACAATGACCTGGTAAGGGCACAGAGAAAGAGTTATCTAAGAAATATGAAGTCATATAGTTTGATAGGAATCTATATTTTGGGACCGGAAACAGGGGAAAGGTAAAAAAAAAATTAAGGAGAAGAGTCAAGCACTTAAACATTTGATCAAAGAAATTAAGAGAAAGCTTGCAAATAGTGTGGTGATACAATCAATAAGCTCTAAAAGATTACATTAATAAGTAACTATGGTGTCATTATGAACAGCAATGATGAGACGTGTTAGGGCAAGAATAAAAGTAAAACAGCAATCATGGATATATTTACAGATGTATATGGTCTGAGGAACCTTAACTTATATGTAAAGTACATCATGTGAAATGCTGGGCTGGATGAAACAAAATCTGAAATCAAGATTGCCAGGAGAAATATCAGTAACTTCAGTTATGCAGGTGACATCACCCTTATGGCAGAAAGCTAAGAACTAAAGAGCCTCTTGAAAGTGAAAGAGGAGAGTGAAAAAATTGGCTTAAAGCTCAACATCTGAAAATTAAGATTATGGCATCCAGTCCCATCACTTCATGGCTAATAGATGGGGAAACAATGGAAACAGTGACAGACTTTTTTTTCTTTTTTTTTTGGGGGGGGGGGGCTTCAAAATCACTGCAGATGGTGAAATTAAAAAAAGACACTTACTTCTTGGAGAAGGAAATGGCAACCCACTCCAGTATTCTTGCCTGGAGAATTCCATGGACGGAGGAGCTTGGTGGGCTACAGTTCACGGGTCACAAAGAGTCGGACACGAGTGAGCGACTTCACTTTCATTTCTGAAGGCTGAACATTCCCTTGGAGATGTTTTGCAAGACTGAAGACCCTTTCAGTTTACTTCCCCCCTGCATCTCCGTTTCTATTCTGTCTTTGGACTTTAGTTCCTCATCGCTTCTTTCTCTCTGATATATAAAAGCTCCTGGCATCCAGACCCCAATAAGATGGTTATTTTAAGGCTCTAGCTTGCCATCTTCTCAGTTAGTCTGCTCTCTGATTAAAGTCTCTTCCTTGCCTCAGCAAAAAATAATAATAATAGTAATTAATTAATTAATTAACTAATTTTAAAAAAAAGACACTTACTTCTTGGAAGAAAAGCTATGACTGACCTGCTGCTGCTGCTAAGTCGCTTCAGTCGTGTCTTACTCTGTGTGACCCCATAGATGGCAGCCCACCAGGCTCCCCCGTTCCTGGGATTCTCCAGGCAAGAACACTGGAGTGAGTTGCCATTTCCTTCTCCAGTGCATGAAAGTGAAAATGAAAGTGAAATCGCTCAGTCGTGTCCGACTCTTAGCGATCCCGTGGACTGCAGCCCACCAGGCTCCTCCATCCATGGGATTTTCCAGCCAAGAGTACTGGCGTGGGGTGCCATTGCCTTCTCCATGACTGACATAGACAGCATGTTAAAAAGCAGAGACATTACTTTGCCATCAAAGGTCTGTCTAATCAAGGATATGTTTTTTTCCTGTAGTCAAGTATGGGCATGAAAGTTGGACTATAAAGAAAGCTGAGCACTAAAGAATTGATGCTTTTGAACTGTGGTGCTGGAGAGGACTCTTGAGAGTCCCTTAGACTGAAAGGAGATCCAACTAGTCCATCCTACAGGAAATCAGTCCTGAATATTCATCGGAAGGACTGATTCTAAAGCGGAAACTCCAGTACTTTGGCTACCTGATGCGAAAAACTGACTCATTTAAAAAGACCCTGATGCTTGGAAAGATTAAAGAGGAGAGGAGAAGGGGATGAGAGAGGATGAGATGGTTGAATGGCATCGGTGATGCAATGGACATGAATTTGAGTAGCTCCAGGAGTTGGTGATGGACCCGGAAGCCTGGCATACTGCAATGCACGGGGCCGCAAAGAACAGGACACAACTGAGTGACTGAACTGAACTGAACTGAACTGGATGCATATATGTTAAGGATTTTACACAAGTTTTTGGCTCATAATTATTATCAGAAATGGTTACCCCTATTTTATTAGATGAGCAAAATTTAAATCATGTGCCCATCTCTACTTTCCTTAACAACATCAACTGTCAAATTCAGGTTTCACTAACTTTTTTCCAAATGATGTTAATAAATTTTATGTTTACTTGAATTGCTAAAGGTACATAAATCCCCAAACTTACTCTAATAAACTATCATTGCACCTCTTTAAAATATTTCTGCTGTTTTAATAGAATGTGTTTTATGCTGTTTTTCTATTTTTAAGAACCCTAGGGGAAAAATAAATCCATAGTACAGAAGAACACAGAAACACTTAAGGCCTGGGTATTATACAAGGTACTCAAAAATAATTGCTGCTTTTCTATTTTGTAAAATAAGTTCTAATCTCATATAATTATCTGTCCTTTAGTTTATTATGCATTTACAGCCAAACACATATTATATATCCACAATTATAAAATATAATTTTATAAAAATCCCATTTAGCCATCTACATACTTTTTCAAAGTGTTTATGCTAAAATTTGCTTTTTTAGAACCCATATTTCTCCTTAAATTCAGTTTATGAAAGGATATTTTTGCTACCTTTGAATAGCAGATTCCAATATGTCCCCAAGTTGGGGGTAAAAGTTCTATATAATTTATAGACTGAAGCTTGAGGATGTGCTGCAGTGTAAATCTTTTTCAGTGGAACTAATGAGCTATTGACCACTTCCTCCTTGCTACACAGTGCCTTTATTTTGTACCCTACACTGGTGATAATGCATAATAATTGGGGATTTTTTTTATCCTTGACAATGTGGGAATAGTCAAATCTTCAGGTAAAGAAAATTCTGCTTAGTGAATGCATCAACTGATATTTACATAACAAAAAACAGCATTGCTGCATATAATTTGAGATACATTACATTTAAATAAGCACAATTGTTTCTAATAAATTGTTAATGCATTTAGTTACTTTGAAATGTCAACTAAAATTTTAAATTACTAAAATGTAGAAAAGCATTGTCAGGAATATAATAATTTGCTGTTGCTGCTGCTGCTGCTGCTGCTAAGTCGCTTCAGTCATGTCTGACTCTGTGCGACCCCATAGATGGCAGCCTACCAGGCTCCCCTATCCCTGGGATTCTCCAGGCAAGAACACTGGAGTGGGTTGCCATTTCCTTCTTCAATGCATGCAAGTGAAAAGTGAAAGTGAAGTTGCTCAGTCGTATCTCACTCTTCACGACCCCATGGACTGCAACCTATCAGGCTCTTATTATTTGCTAGATGATGTTAATCAATTTTACAGTTCATTTTCTGGCAAAGAGCAAATTACATTTCATGGGGAAAATTCCCATATATTTAAATTATAGTATAATTAATGATATTTTTTAAACAAGGAGCTTTTAATATCAGAATGTTTTCTGTCTACATACTAATAACAATATTTTAAAGTGATCAATGTACTTAATTCTGAAATGTTTCATTAAAATTAAATGTTTTAATATTCTATTGAGGTAGGAGGTAGATTCCCTACCCTGGCTCCAGAGTGTAAAGCAATTGGAGATTCATCCCCTATGGACTGAAACTTTAAGGTGAGAATATCAGGACAATTAAGACAGCCTTCTGGGCCCTGCCCAGACCACATATTTCTCATTCCTCCCACAAAGAAAGGCTCCTTGTAGGTCAAAGGTAGAGTAATTTTTATAGGATACTCTACTCATAGGCCTCTTTGGTAGAATCCATCTTGGCTAAAAGATACATGTGCACACATGGAAAAATCCTGAGATATACCAAATATGGACTGTGAATCAGGCAAATTAAAATGATTGGCCAAGGGAAACCAGAAGATATAGCCAATAAAATAATTCAAACAGCCAAATTTGTTTTAAAGGGAAAACTTCAACTAGGCTAAAGGCATAGTTTTTACCACTTGTTAAGAATAGTTTTGGTAATTAAAAAATAAATAAATAAAACTTCCTGGACTAAGCTGTATTCAAGGAAAATATGTAAGTGAAGGGCCAAACTACAGAGAACAAAGTAAAATGTGATTTAGTGCTATATACCTGAACATCTGCAGAACACGATCACCAATCTAAATTTAAATTTAGGCTGATCAACATATCACTGTGACTTACTAAAAATATTTTTGCCATTGTTTCATTTGGATGAGATTTCATTGTTTTTGTTTCTATTTATTATATTTATAACAGATTTTTAAAAGAGATTTATTTTGCATCTTCCTCTGGTATTTCTAGAACATGTAGCAATCCATAGAGCCAGACATCCTGGAATGTGAAGTCAAGTAGGCCTTAGAAAGCACCACTATGAATAAAGCTAGTGGAGGGGATGGAATTCCAGTTGAGCTATTTCAAATCCTGAAAGATGATGCTGTGAAAGTGCTACATTCAATATGCCAGCAAATTTGGAAAGCCCAGCAGTGGCCACAGGACTGGAAAAGGTCAGTTTTCATTCCAATCCCCAAGAAAGGCAATGCCAAAGAATGCTCAAACTACCCCACAATTGCAGTCATCTCACACGCTAGTAAAGTAATGCTCAAAATTCTCCAAGCCAGGCTTAAGCAATATGTGAAACGTGAACTTCCTAATGTTCAAATTGGTTTTAGAAAAGGCAGAGGAACCAGAGATCAAATTGCCAACATCCACTGGATCGTGGGAAAAGCAAGAGAGTTCCAGAAAAACATCTATTTCTGCTTTATTGCCTATGCCAAAGCCTTTGACTGTGTGGATCACAATAAACTGTGGAAAATTCTGAGAGATGGGAATACCAGACCACCTGACCTGCCTCTGGAGAAATCTGTATGCAGGTCAGGAAGCAACAGTTAGAACTGGACACGGAACAATAGACTGGTTCCAAATAGGAAAAGGAGTACGTCAAGACTGTATATTGTCACCCTGCTTATTTAACTTATATGCAGAATACATCATGAGAAAAGCTGGACTGGAAGAAACACAAGCTGGAATCAAGATTGCCAGGATAAATATCAATAACCTCTGATATGCAGATGACACCACCCTTATGGCAGAAAGTGAAGAGGAGCTAAAAAGCCTCTTTATGAAAGTGAAAGAGGAGAGTGAAATAGTTGGCTTAAAGCTCAACATTCAGAAAATGAAGATCATTGCATCTAGTCCCATCACTTCACGGGAAATAGATGGGGAAACAGTGGAAACAGTGTTAGATTTTAATTTTGGGGGGCTCCAAAATCACTGCAGATGGTGACTGCAGTCATGAAATTAAAAGACACTTACTCCTTGGAAGAAAAGTTATGGCCAACCTAGGTACCAATTCAAAAACAGAGACATTACTTTGCTGACTAAGGTCCATCTAGTCAAGGCTATGGTTTTTCCAGTAGTCATGTATGGATGTGAGTGTTGGACTGTGAACAAGGCTGAGTGCCGAAGAATTGATGCTTTTAAACTGTGGTGTTGGAGAAGACTCTTGAGAGTCCCTTTGACTGCAAGGAGATCCAACCAGTCCGTTCTGAAGGAGATCAGCCCTGGGATTTCTTTGGAAGGAATGATGCTACAGCTGAAACTCCAGTACTTTGGCCACCTCATGTGAAGAGTTGATTCATTGGAAAAGACTCTGATACTGGGAGGGATTGGGGGCAGGAGGAGAAGGGGACAATAGAGGATGAGATGGCTGGATGGCATCACTGACTCAATGGACGTGAGTCTGAGTGAACTCCGGGAGTTGGTGATGGACAGGGAGGCCTGGCGTGCTGCGATTCATGGGGTTGCAAAGAGTCAGACACGACTGAGCGACTGAACTGAACTGAACTGATGGAGTATAATAAACACCAAAAAATCTGGCCTGTGACTCTCTCTTACCTATTTCCTATGGATTTCATCCCTTGCCCACTCAACAACAACCATATATTTTACTAACCAGGATTCCTGGCCTTCTGAATCAATAGATATTTATACAAGGTGTAACAAGAAATTCAGGCAAACCTTTATTTAGACCCTTGCTGTAGTAAGGATTAGTGCAAAAATTAGTAACAAGTTTGCTTACTCACTACCTGAGTGGGGCAAACTGTTCCTCATATGGGGTGAGGGTAGGGGTGTTCCATGGATTGAAATGGAGGGATGACTTAGGTGGTCTCCCCATCCCTTGGTGGTGCTTCATGGGTTTTTGGTCTTCTTGTATCCTGTTCGTAATTTGCCCAAATTGCTCATGTATGGGGTCACAAAGAGTCAGACACAACTGAGCGACTGAACTGAACTGAATTGAACTGAAGTTATTTTTAGTCCTTTAAAGTTTCTTTGTATTTTGTTACTGGAAAAGACATTTCATCAGGTGTAACCACTGCAGCATAGGGGCCCATGGACCAGGGCTCATCCTGTCTAATATTAGTCTCTTTCTTCCCTGGTGGCTCAGACAATAAAGAATCTTACAATGCACAAGACCAGGGTCCCTGAGTCAGGAAGACCCCCTGGAGAAGGGAATAGATACCCACCGCTAGTATTTTTGCCTAGACAATTCCATAGACAGAGGAACCTGGCTGGCTACAGCCCATGGGATCTCAAAGAGTCAGACAGGATTGAGCGACTAACACTTTATCTTTCCACTTTAAATCCTTAAATACACCAAGCATAGTCCTGTCTTTTCAGTCCTTTAGGCTCTGCCTTGAAAGCTCTTCTTTCCATTTATCCTTCACTTTATCAGGTCTCTGCTCAAATCACCTCTTCAAAAAGCCCTTCAGTGATTTCTTTATCAAAAAGACCACCCTTATAATCTGAACTGACAAAGTTTGCTTTATTTAATCTTTATAGCTCTTATATCAGTACCCTCACTGGATATTTATTTTTAATTATTTGCTTTCCCCCAATTGGAATGAAACTATAGGTGAGATGGGCCCATGTTTAGTTTATTGTTCTATCTTTAGTGCTTATAATAATACTCTCAAAAAGTAGCAACTCAGTACATATTTAAGAATTAATAACTGAATGCTTGAACAAATCATCAACACCTTCAAATCGCTGAGCTTTTATTGGTATGAATGCATAATGCTAATATTATACTATTATTTCTATTTTATAAATAAGAAAATATATTTAGAGTGAACTCACCAGTGGGAAATATAGTTGGAGAGGTTTAATAGGGAGTTGGAGTTAAGAGTATGAAGCTTGCCACATGGCACCCACCTCTGTCTGTAGCCATACCACCCTGAATGTGCCCAATCTTATCAAGAGTATAAAATTTAGGAGGAAAAACCAAGATAAGTATATTACATATATTATATTATTTCATTTTATATTATAATTATTCATTATGAGTATATAAGTTCTGGTTTAAACAACAAAAATCCATGGAATAGCCTAGGAATCCGAATGAGAGTGAAGTTAGCAAGGAAATAACATTGTATGTGTGAATACGTATACATAGACTCAATTTTAAAGAACTGAGCAAGTCACATTTTCCATTTTTTCTTTCTTTAAAGGCATTATAGTGTACACCTCAGAAATATAGAAATAATGCTACATTCTTCTGTTTTCATTTATACCTAGTCAGTCATTAAGTGTTTGATTGTATTTTCTAAGTATTTTCCATCCACCTTCATCCTGTATCCTTTATTTTGGCTGGACTCTTATCATTTCTTATTTTGCTCTCAGCAGTGACCTTCCAGCTTAATTTCCAATTGATATTTAGTCTTGTCTCTTTAGATTTCTTTCCTACACTACGTATAAACATGAATTTGTACTAAATAAGGTTCAAATATTTTTCTAAATTAGAGTACTCTCTTAGTACATGTTGTTCTGCAGCCTTCTCTCCAGCAGCAGAGTCAAGAGAAACTCAATGCCCACCACTAGCATATAAAACTTTTAGCTTTACGATCTAATTTAAAATGCAGCATTCAATCTTTGCAAAGATTCACTACAACTAGAGTGAATATGGTACAACCAGAATGTAAACCACAACTTCAAGAATAAAATATATTCAGGAAAAAAAATATATATATATATATAGATAGATAGATAGATATCTCCATCTGTGAATCTTGCTGCATTGTGCCCCTACTGGGACTTGGGTCTAAGATCTGGAGAGAAATCTGATGATAGCAAGAATATGATAGCGATCACAGTTGGTAACAATACTTCAGGTGGGCTAGGCTGAGGTGACAGAGAGCCTTCATCTACAAGAAAAAAAGGGCCTGGTATGGAAAGACTGAAGTGAAAGAAGACTGTTTTATTTATTGGTCTACTCCATATGTTTTATTTATTGTTCTGCTCCATATGAAATGCAAAAATTTGGAAGTCAAGAGATACCTGGAGTAACAGGAAAGTTTACCATGGAATACAAAATGAAGCATAGCAAAAGCTAACAGAGTTTTGACAAGAGAATGTACTGGTCAGATCAAATATCCTCTTTGAACAACCCAAAAGATGACTCTACACGTGAATATCACAAGAGATCAATACTGAAATTAGATTGATTTCATTCTTTGCAGTCAAAGATGGAGAAGTTCTATATGGTCAGCAAAAACAAGATCTGCAGCTGGCGGTAACTCAGATCAACTGCTTACTTTAAAATTCAGACTTAAATCAGAGGAAGTAGGGAAAAATCACTAGGCCATTCAGGTGTGACCTAAGTCAAATCCCTTATGATTATACAGTGGATTTGAACAATAGATTCAAGGGACTAGATCTGGTAGACAGAGTGCCTGTAGAACTATCGATGGAGGATCATAACGTTGTACAGGAGTTTGTGACCAAATCCATCCCCAAGAAAAAGAAATGCAAGAAGATAAATTGGTTGGCTGAGAAGGATTTACAAATAGCTGAGAAAAGAAGAGAAGCAAAAGGTAAAGGATAAAGGGAAAGACATACCCAACTGAATGCAGACTTACAGAAAATAGCAAGGAGAGATAAGAAGGCCTTATCCAAGGAACGATGAAAAGAAATAGGGGAAAACAATAGAATGGGAAAGAGTATAGATCTTTAAGAAAATTGGAGCTATCAAGGGAAGGTTTCATGCAAAGATAGGCACAATAAAGGAGAAAGCAGCAAGGACCTAACAGAAGCAGATTATATTAAGAAGAGATGGCAAAAATACACAGAAGAATGGTACAAAAAAATCTCTTAATGACTCAGGTAACCATAAATGTGTGCTCACTCACCTAAAGCCAGACATCCTGGAGTGTGAAGTCAAGTGAGCCTTCAGAAACATTATTACAAACAAAGCTAGTGGAGGTGATAGAATTTCAGCTGAGTTATTTCAAATCTTAAAAGATGATGCTGTTAATGTGCTGCACTCAACATGCCAGCAAATTAAGAGTACTCAACAGTGGCCATAGGACTGGTCAGTTTTCATTCCCATCCCAAAGAAAGGCAAAGCAAAAAATGTTCAAATTATAGTAGAATTGCACTCATTTCACATACTAGGAAGATATTATTCAAAATCCTTCAAACTAGTAGTACATGAACTGATAACTTCCAGATGTACAGCTGTATTTAGAGAAGGCAGAGTAGCCAGAGATCAAATGGATATCTGCTGGATAATAGAAAAAGCAAGGAATTCCAGAAAAAAAAATCTACTTCTTCTGCACTGACTACACTAAAGCCTTTGACTGTGTGGAACACAACAAACTGTGGAATATTCTTAAGGAGATGGGAATATCAGACCACTTTACCTGCCTCCTGAGAAGCCTGTATGAAAGTCAAGAAGCAATAGTTAGAACTGGACATGGAACAACGGACAGATTCGAAATTGGAAAAGGAGTATGTTAAGGCTGTATATTGTCACCTGTTTGTTTAACTGATATGCAGAGCACATTATGTGTAATGTTGGACTGGATGACTCACAAGCTGGAATCAACAACTTCATATATGCAAATGATAACACTTTGATGGCAGAAAGTGAAGAGAGACAAACGATCCTCTTGATAGAAGTGAAAGATGAGAGTGAAAAAGCTGGCTTATAACTGAACATTCTGAAAACTGAGATCATGGCATCCTGTCCCATCAGTTAATAGCAAATAGGTGGAAGAAAAGTGTCAGATTTCATTTTCTTTGGCTACAAAATTACTGTGGATGGTGACTGCAGTCACATAATTAAAAAAAAAAAAAAAAAGAAAAAAAAAAAAACACTTTTTCCTTGGAAGAAAAGCTATGACAAACATAGACAACATATTAAAAGGCAGAGAAATCACTTTGCAGACAAACGTCCTTATAGTCAAAGCTATGGTTTTTCTAGTGGCCATGTATGAATGTGAGAGTTGGACCATAAAAAAGGCTGAATGCCAAAGAATTGATGCTTTCGAGCTATGGTGCTGCAGAAGACTCTTGAGAGTCCCGCAGACACCAAAGAGATCAAACCAGTCAACCCTAAAGGAAATCAGTCCTGAATATTCATTGGAAGGGCTAATGCTGAAGCTGAAGCTCAAACTTCAATTCTTTGGCCACCTGATGGGAAGCTTTAGCTCATTGGAAAAGACCCTGTTGCTAGGAAAGATTGAGGGGATGAGGGGAAGGAGGCGACAGAGAATGAGATGATGGGATGGCATCACCGACTCCATGGACATAGTTTGAGTAAACTCAGGGAGATAATGAAAGACAGGGAAGCCTGCCATGCTGCACTTCATGGGGTCACAAAAACAGACACAACTTGGCGACTGAACAACAACAACAGCAACAACTCCATATGTCCAGCACGGTACCTGATGCTCAATGGTTGCTTAACAAGTGTTACATTGGGAGGAATCTGCTTGTATCTCCAGCTCTTCTTCAGTGCAAGACTGAGAAAGTAACCTGAAGCCTCTGAACTTTGCTTGCGTTCTCTAAAAGTGAGCATGCTCTGAGATTTCACATGTGCACCTTACAGGCAAATTTTAAGGCAAATCACAAATGAGAAGAATGAATGATAAGGCTGCTTCTGTTGTTGTTTGTGCTAACATATCTCTAGATATTAATATTAGCTTTCATTATTAAAGAGCAGTGCCAATTTCTCAGTAACATTCTTCTATTCAATAAAATAGATCATCCAAGTTATAAGAATATATATTATCCATGGGCTTCAACAAAGCCCTCTTAATTTGCAGAAGAAAAATGCCAACCATGAACATTTTATTTTTCTTATTATTCTCTCTATATAAAACCTTCTTTTAATTGATTATATGTCATATTCTAAGTCTTTGGCTTTGCAGGCAAAGCATTTCATGTTCTGATCATTGCCTCTTTTTTCATCTTTATCTCCCTTCTGTACTACACATTAGATCAGCAGACATGGTAGCCTCCATCTGTGTTGAGCCATCCATAATCCCCTGAAATTTCAATGTTCTTTCTCACCTGTGAGAGCACTTTGAATCTGTAATATCTGTAATACTTTTTCTGCTCTCCTGTGACTCACATCAGTTCAGTTCCGCTCATTAGTGTCTGACTCTTTGCGACCCTATGAATCGCAGCACGCCAGGTGTCCCTGTCCATCTCAAACTCCTGGAGTTCACTCAGACTCACATCCATCGAGTCAGTGATGCCATCCAGTCATCTCATCCTCTGTCGTCCCCTTCTCCTCCTGCCCGCAATCCCACCCAGCATCAGAGTCTTTTCCAATGAGTCAACTCTTTGCAACAGGTGGCCAAAGTCACTGTTATATTAATATTTCAGGCATAGAAAGATTATACTGTGATCATAATATGTTGCTTTCCATGACCTGTAAGTACAGTAAAATATTGTGGGTAGGATATAAATATGGGAGTAGCTTTTGTGAACATATAAAATAATTTAACATGGCAATAGGACATCATTGTATATCTAGTGCTAATTAACTCTATAGAGTAAAAAAAAAAAAAAATCTTAATACATCTTACCATACCTTCATTCCTTAGAAAAATATGTTGGCTTAAATATAATCAAAGTCAATGTCCTTTTCGAGATCAGTATTGTTACAATGTTTCACAGAAAGCTATACAAATTCCACTGAAGCAATTTCATGGTCATAATTAGTTAGGAAAGCTGTATCAAACAAGAATATATTTTGTAAACTCTAGATAATTCAATACACTGAAGTACACTGAAGATACTACAAGAGAGATACTAACTATCAGGCAGTGTTTCCCAAACATTTGTATCACATATATGTATAAATAATATCTTACAGAAATACTGATGTAAATCTATCAATATATCTCTATAGGAAAAAGCAAACAGAATAATTTTACCTTGGGAAACATATCCCAAAATAATCTTATCTATTCTAATGCTTAAAGTTCTAATTAAAGTGTCTTTGGATTAAGACTTTGGTTTCCATTAAAATACCAGAGAGCAACTCTAGTTTATTCCTTACTAGTTATATATAATCTGCTTTAAAACAGTCTCTGAAAGTTAATGTAGAAAATCATTTAGATGGATTATGTAAACCTTAAACATTTGAGAAGATGCTGCTACTCTAACAACAACAGCAGAAATCCAGCAGTAATAAAAGGGTCAAATAGCAATGCTTCAACATTCTTCTTAGAGTCAAAATGTTACAACAGTAGAAAATTACAAAAAAAAAAAAAAAAAAAGAAAAGAAAAGAAAATTACAAGGCAACTAGCTAGTCTCACCATCAAACCTTCCTTAAAAATTGTTATCTGTAATCTGCCTCAAGAATGAAGTCATTTGGTGTTAACCATCATCTAAAATCTATTTACAAGTTAAGAGCTCTCTAAGCCTCCAGCTATGGAATCATGACATTATAATAGATGGTGTGCATCGCCTTTGGAAAAATGAAGGTTACTTACCTATAAACCTGCTTTTCTCACTGTGTATCATTAGAAAGTCACTCACCGCCCCAGAGCAGTTAACTTGCTGATTGGTTTCTGATTATTATATTTCCTTGGGCAACTGATTGATTCTTATCATTTTTTTTTCCTTCTATGTTGCCTGAAAAAAGATTTATATACTAGGGATCATTTTCTCAGTACTTTCTGCTAGCAGGGGGAGTTTTGTAGTTTTCATTCAAGCATTGACACTATTGCAAGTTCTTTTCCAGGAGACATAAATTGTGTTTCAGTGTTAATGGTGATGATGGTTCCTGTGCACTAAGAAGGAATTTCTGGTTACACTTTTAAAAGGCCTTACATATAAAGGACATCTTTACATCATAAGAGCAATGTTTTTTCATAAGCTTGACACTATCATTGCCGTATTGGCGATAACTGCAACATGACTTAGAATAGTCATTTTAAACACAGCCATCATTATTTTTATTCCTAAAATGATAGCAGAAGATGTCTTTTTTAAAAAGTCTATATACTTGCTCAAAAGGATTAATAAGTGCAACTACTGAATGATATTTTTACAATAAATGAAATGATGTATAAAAATAGTGTAGGCAGCTAGAACACAGAATTTTGTTCTGCCTAGTATGCCTTAAATTCACCTACAAAATGCTCCTATATTTGTCTGATCATTGCTACACTAATTTGAGTTAAGCTATTGATATCTCTACACATTTACTGTTAAAATAAGTATACAAAGGCACAAGATAATAAAACACATCATCAGCTGTCGGTGACTTAGTTTATTAGACGACTTTTGCCTGGAAAATCCCATGGATTGAGGAGCCTGGAAGGTTACAGTCCACGGGGTCGCAAAGAGTTGGACACGACTGAGCAACTTCACTCACTCATGTTTCATGACAATAGCTGAGAAAATAAACTAGAATATGGAGCACTGAATGTGGAACTTGAAATAAATACTTTGGATCATAGGTCAGGGGAGATAACAATTCTGTGGAGTGCTGGATCATGGGGCAATATACCATGAAAAGGAATCACCAATGACAAGGACACTCATGGAGGTCACATGAGAGGAGGTGCTAAGAAAGAGAAATTTGAATGAGAAGCTGAAAGGGAAAAGAAGCATGCAGTATTCATCTCGCATCTTTGCATAGAAACAGTAAAATTCTAACACTGTCATGGATATTCAACAATTGTCATTCACTAAGAGGACACCTTTGTCATCAGTTTTCTAAATATTACCAATAAAATATCTGCCATGTTTTTGTGCCCTATTGGCAATAAAGATGACATTTCTCTTCTCTTTTCAAAAAGGTTACTTTATTCTTCATATTTTCAACAGTTGAAAGGCAATATAACTCTAGTTGAGAGGACAATGAGTTTAAAGTTTTATAGAAAACTAATTAAGAGTTATTCCTTTATCTTTAACTATATGATTTCTTCCCTAAAATTAGTATATCCTATTTTGATAACTAATAATAGCTTTTAAAACATAAATTTAATTTAAGTAAACATATAAAGGTCTGATAATCTGATAGATGCAAAATCAGAATTAAGTAAATTGACTTCATTCCAGATTAGTGAGCTTTATGACTTAGATTTTGAGAAGGGAGCGAAGCATCACATAAAACCTATTATTTTACACTTCTAATATAGTGTAGCAATATTACCAAAAACATTGTGAAATTGACTGAGGTTTGTATTGGTGAGCACACTAATTTCTTAACTAATTTAATTAAAATTTTCTAAGCTATTAATATTGCTCCTGGGAAAATTATATTTAGCAGAGACAAACTGATAAACTTTGTATTCTATCTTTATGGACCTTATAGTTTATAGGACAAGACAGAAGGTAAAATAATAAAGCCACTTAATACCTAGCAAATACAGCAATGTTGTAATTGTCACGTTAAGATAGTATGAGGCATTACTGGAACATTTACCAAGGGAGTTGATCTGTGTAGGAAAGTTGCTTGAGGCCCGATCTAAAACAAACTTTATAAAGAATATTATCTGCTTTCCCACAAAATCCTTTTTAAAAAGACTTAACTTTTGGAATTTATTTATAAAGGACATAGTCATTGAATAGCTAATATGCATTATACAAAACTTTGTGTTATGTGCTAGAAATATATCAATGAACATGATGGACAAGTCCTTCTTTTCATAGAGCCTATAGTCTAGTGATAAGTAAAGAGTGGACCACTCTCAATCATATAGTTTGTGCTTAGTTTATAAATCATTATTTTTGCCTGAAAAGCACGTTTTAAAATTCTATAATAAATTAATAATTATAATTCTATAATATGGATGACTATCATTCATAAATGAATGATACTCTTTTTTGAGATATATTGAAGATTTATTTCTTCATTTTTCCCCTTACATCTATAAACTGTTATCTGTGCCTCTATTACAGATATGTGTTTTTAAGAGAGAGAGATACATAGACATATAAAGGGAGAAAGAATAGTAGATGTCTGATTTCTCTATGATGCACTGATTAATTTTTAGGTATTGCTAGACAATGTTTACATATGTTCTTCCAATCATCAGTAAACCTACAGAAAAACTTGCTACCACATTGACACTAACAAGGGGATATTTGTATGGGAGGGTCTCATGCAGAAAGTTCACATATAAAATACCCAAAATGGTAATGCAATAAATTATTTTGAGCAACTTCAATGTGCTAAATATTGTAGTAAGTGTAGTACAGAAAAAAATTAAGGGAATCTATCTCAGCACCTTCTTTTATAGTAAGAATCTCATAAATGTCTATTTGATTTAAACAGGGAGGAATGACATCTTTTTACTTGCATATTTCCAGATTCTCCCCTACAAGCTCTTTGAGGTCAGACATTTTTGCCTCATTTGTATTTATAACCTTAGAAGCAAGCTGAATTTTAGTATATATTTTGTGTTTAATAAATATTGCTTGATATTTGAAGGAAAAAAGGAGATAAAATAGAGAACAATAATTCATTACTTACTTTTATTATTTTTTATTAAATAAAGTCAACATGGGTTTCCCTTGTGTTTCTGCCTGCCTGCAAAACTGGAGACCTGGGTTCAATCCCATGGTCAGGAAGATTCCCTGGAGAAGCAAAATGGCAACTCACTCCATTACTCTTGCCTGGTGAATTCCATAGACAGAGGAACGGGACAGGCTGCAGTCCATGGAATCACAAAGAGTCAGACATAACTGTGTGACCAATTTTCACTTTTCACTTTTCCAAGTCAACATAGTTTGATTTCTCTATTGAATTCAGTAATAAAAAACTTTCTAAACTATGAGATTTCCAGGCTAAATTAACCCAAAGATGCTAAGCAGTGAACCAAAATAAAAATTAAAACAGTGATGCAGAGTTTTGCTAAGATAGCTCTCTCTAGTAAGTTTAGAAAATGAAAACTATGTTTATATACTCTTATAATAAGCAGTGAACTTTATTATTACAAGTAGATTAGAAATATTGATTGTGATCTCAGTGATCACCCAGTGTATCAGACAATCAACAAATTATTTAATATTCTCTTGAATTCTCTTCACTATTTTTTCAAGACATATAGAGAATAAAGATATTTAATTATGCTTGTGTCAAAACTGGTTATTGACAATTTTTTTTTATCTTATAGAGAAATAATGTACACTATAAGAAATGACAACATCAAAAATTTTTCACCTTTCACCAGAAAAGCTAGCACCATACTTACTTTTAATTGTTCTCTGGAACCTATGGTTTCATAACATTCTAAACTAGAGTTTTCTGTCCAAGATAGCTAATTAAAGAACATCTAGGTGCTACATATACACAGAAAAACATTGAATAATACATGAAGTTTGACTGAAGTCAGTCTCTTTATATTTTTATCTTTTATTCATTAGGAAATTCTGAAAAGAAAAGAAGAAATAGAAATAAATCCCACAAAACTTGGAGTCACCTACAATGCAACTTTAGAAGTCAAAAAGTAGTACTCACTTTAGAAGTACATGTGGATTATAGGACAACAAGCCACTAAAAAAAAAAAAAAATGCAGAGAGAGAGTTTTTCTTTTCTATAAAATGGCTGTGTACTATGGGTTCTCCTTGACTCATTTGTCACTACTTATTTAAAACTTTTGCATTTTCCCTGTGGATTGATTATGTCTGGAATTAGAAACAATATGCATTAGTGATGGGGTGTTACTGTTAACATTTTAGTTTAATGAAAATTGTGGTTCTCTTGTCTCAAGTTTCATCTATTTACTTATTCATTCAGAAAATATTGTCAAAAGTTGAATATGTGTCAAACTGTTGGGGGCACTGGGAACAGAGCAATGAATAAAATCAGTAAAAATATGTACTTTTTAAAAACTAAATTCTTATATAGACTACAGGTGACGGACAACAGATAAAATACAAAACAAAACATATGTATATCAAAAAGTATTGATTGTGAAGTATAAAATAAAAGAAAGGAAATGGGAAATATTGGCAATTGAATACCTTATTACTCAAAATTGGGAGGCGAAACAAACAATGACTATATAAGAGAATGAGGTTTTATGTCTTTATGTCTGTTTGCTTACAAATACATAGCTTCATTCTAACTGGCAATCCATTCAAAACAAGTATTACAAAACACATCAACAACAAAAAATAAGAAAACATATGCATAGAAAAGAATAATTAAACCACAAATGTAATTTTTCCTTTTCCTGATTCCCAGAAATTAAACAAGTATGCATAGTAAAAAAAGAAACAATTGTCAGAAAATGTGGGTACAATTCTTGTCAAGAAATATTTGTGTTTCTCTAAATGGAAATCAAAACACAATAAGGTATTGCCTCACACCAGTCAGAATGGCCATAATTTAAAAAAAAAAAAAATCTACAAATAATAAATCCTGGAAATGATGTAGAGAAAAGGGAACTTTCTTGTACTGTTTATGGGAATGTAAATTGATACAGCCACTATGGAGAACAATATGGAAATTCTTTGGAAAACTAGGAATAAACCTACCACGTGACCCAAAAATCCCACTATTGGGCATATACACTGAGAAAACCACAACTTTGAAACACACATGTACCCCAGTGTTCATTGCAGCATGGTTTACAATAGCCAGGACATGGAAGCAACCTAGTATCCATTGACAGATAAATGAATAAAGTTGTTGAACATATATGCATTGGGCTATTACTCAGCCATAAAAGGGAATGCATTTGAGTCCGTTCTAAAGAGGTAGGTGAACCTAGAGCCTATTACACAGAATGAAGTAAGTGAGAGAGAAAAACAAGCATCATATATTACTGCACATATGCGGAATCTAAAAAAATTATACTGATTAACCTATTTTGTAGAGCAGTACAGCAGTAGAGACTCAGGTGTAGAGAACAGACTTGTGGACACAGTTTCGGAAGGAGAGGGTGGGGCGTATTGAGAGAGTAGCACTAAAACATATATATAACCATATGAAAAATAGATAGCCAGTGGGAATTTGCTGTATGATGCAGAGAGCTCAACCCAGTGCTCTGCGACAATGTAGAGCCATGGGATGGACTGGGAGGTGGGAAGGAGGTTCAAGAATGATAGAACATATGTATACATATATGGTTGATTCATGTTGATGTATGGCAGAAACCAATACAACATCGTTAAGCAATTATCCTCTAGTTAAAAATAAATTAATTAAAAAAGAAATATCTGTGTTTCTCTAAGAAAATATTAATCTATTCTATCATCAGTTCCCTGGTAGGATGGCGGGCTTGACTTCAAAGGGCTGAATATTATCTAAAATACAAAATTATAATACCTTACAGCTTAGATTCTTCTCCTCCTTACCTTGTTTCTCTTGGTCTTTATGTTGGTCATCTAACCTCCTGAGAGCATGTAAGTGTTCTCTGGCTACTACATGAGTGACTTGCCTTTTCACCCAGGTATGATCTTGCCAATATGGCCAGCTTCAAGAACCACCTCCTTATCCTCTTTATGTTTCATGCTTAAATCCCATGACAAGAAAGACTTCCCTAAAATAGAAAAATAGTTCTTTAGGTGGATGTAAGCAGGGGTGTCATCCCTGAAACGCCAGATGAGCTCTCAGAAAGCATTTGTAAAAGAGAAAAGTCAAACTTCCAAGAATTAAGTAAAAACTAAAGTTAAAATCCCAAGAGATTTCTAAAGATGAAATTTCATATACAGAGAAAGATAATGAGGAAGATAATTTATTTTAAGTAAAAATAATTTTCCAGTACTTTCAAATCATATGACATATTCAGCTGCGTACTTTGACTCTGCATAAGGCCTACTCATGAATAAGGCTTGACAACTGGGTTTAAGAATGCCACATTTGATTGCAGTTTCTGTGATTACAGAGAGAACAATGAGTAATGCATCAATTTACCCAGTTTCAAGAATTCACAAGTCAGACTTACCAAATTTATTTGTGAAGAAAGTTTGCATAAGAAATAATTAATTAGATAGTTAAAATCAGTATGATATATCAAAGTACCATAATCCTCTTTTGGGCTTTCATTTTACGTGCTTTTGAAATAGCTGTTTTTAACTAAATAACAGTAAAGCTATTTGATTCCATCAAATGGGGGAATTTGTAAAGACATGTGACTATTTTAAGACTTATTAAGTGGATATTTTCTTGAGTGGATGTTATGATTTCATATCTTTCAGAGTCCTTTGTATTAAATAGGTTTTACATTTAAGACATTAGAGTATAAAAGGGTTTTTGTTTTGTTTTGTTTTGTTTTGTTTTTTTTAATGTTCAGTTCAGTTCATTTCAGTCACTCAGTCGTTTCTGAATCTTTGCGACCCCATGAACTGCAGCACACCAGGACTCCTTGTCCATCAACAACTAATGGAGTTTACCCAAATTCATGTCCATTGAGTCAGTGATGCCATCCAACAATCTCATCCTCTGTCATACCCTTCTCCTACCTTCAATCTTTCCCAGCATCAGGGTCTTTTCAAATAAGGCAGCTCTTTGCATCAGGTGGCCAAAACATTGGAGTTTCATCTTCAACATCAGTCCTTCCAATGAACACCCAGGACCGATTTCCTTTCGGATGGACTGGTTGGATCTCCTTGCTGTCCAAGGGACTTTCAGGAGTCTTCTCCAACATCACAGTTCAAAAGCATCAATTCTTCTGCCCTCAGCTTTCTTTATAGTCCAACTCTCACATCCATACATGACCACTGGAAAAACCATAGCCTTGACTAGACAGACCTTTGTTGACAAAGCAATGTCTCTGCTTTTTTATATGCTGTCTAGGTTAGGGATAGTGGTCATATATTAACTTCTTTAAAATAATTACCATTGAGTGTCAGCACTGTAATAACACTTTATATGCAGAGTAATTTTACAGTCACAGACTCAGGCTTCCTAAAATATATCTTTATCTTTGTAAAACTTGATGCTGTGTTCCATCTCTAAGCCCTATACTGTATGATGCAGACATTTAATCCAGTGGCTTCTACATGAACTCGGTCTGTTTAAGTGACTTGTTGAAATCTTCTTCTCACTATTCCCCTGCCCTTGCTCTCCTGGAGTTATCTGTCTGTAGGGTGGGAGCTTTGATCAAAGCTAGCAGTTCTCAACCCTGGTGTTCATCACCATCTACCAATGTGCTTTTGAAATATGGCAGAGCCCAAGTCTGTCATCCACGTGGCTTGAAGTCACTAATCTAAGCCTCATGGGGATCTTCTACTCCAGATCTCATCTGGTTCTGTGTCCTGACTGAACAGCAGCCTTCTCTAACTTTAATGTATATATGTGATCCCTGATAATATTTTGTGATTTTTTTTTTTTTTTTTTAGTTGTAGATTCCAGTACAGCAGTTCTGGAGCCTGAGAATCCACATTTCTAACACACACTCAGGTGATGTTGATGCAGCTGGTTTATGTACCCCACTTAAAGTAACAAGAGTGTACAGAACAAACTGAATTGATGCTTCCCAACCTTGATTCCATGTGGAAATTGCACAAGAAACTTTAAAACATAGTCATGCCTGGATATTGTTTTGTGTTCAAGATTGTGATTAATTGTACTGGGACATGGTCCAGTCATTGAGAAGTTTAGAAGCCTCCAAGATTAAGAGTGTGCATGGTAGGTAATTTTCAGTTGTGTCTGATTCTTTGTTTCCCTGTGGACTGTAGCCCACCTGGCTCCTCTGTCCATGGGATTTTCCAGGCAAGAATACTGTCGACTTAAAAATTATTGTTGACTTAAAAAAAAATGCACAATGTGAGACTTGCAAATTACATTTTATTTAGTGTAATATGCCCTGGAGAGGGGAAAGGCTACCCACTCCAGTATTCTGGCCTGGAAAATTTCATGGACTGCATAGGCCAAGGGGTTGCAAAGAGTCGGACACAGCTGAGCAAATTTCACTTTCACTTGGTGTAAAATGAGGACTGCAGCTCGGGAGACAGCACCTCAGATAGCTCTGAGAAACTGTTCTGAAGAGATATAAGGGAAGGACAATATATTTAAAGGCAGAGTACATGTAATCAATCACATTTATAATTTAGAAAGTTTCTGCTGGTCTTGTGAAGATTCTGCTACTCTTGAGAAACAGTCATCACCATGAAGGATTTCAGTGCTTTTCTAGAGATGAGGAGATATAAGAAATGGGCTCAGGAAATCAGTTCCTGAGAATATCTAACTGTCTGAAGACCTGTCCTGCTAGTTTTCCCAGAGCACAGAAACAGAGTGACTTATTCCTGTTCTCCATCCTGAGTTCCATCGGGGGTGTGGAAGATCAGCAGCTCCAGCAGCACAAGATGTAATCCTTGTAGAGGTAGATGACAAGCACCCATGGCAAGTACCAATGTGTAGCTGACAATATTATCTCAGATAATCATATTTGAACAATGAAACTCAATTAGAAATGAATTTTCATAATCAGTGTTTACTAGGTTATATATTTTTTCTCTCTCTAGCTTGAAAATCCCATCCATGGGATTTTCCAATAATTTCATTACTCAATATTATAAGAAAATTATGATAGTGATATTACGTATTTACTCATTTACCTATTCATTCATGGACTTTATATTTCTGAGCCCTACTGGTAGATCCATTTCTAGATCAAAATGCAGTGTTCAAAAAGAGAAACAAGACTTTATATGTGGAGTTTACTTTATATTGGGAAAAATAAGTATATGCAAAGTAATAAAATTATATAAATTATTTAATATTTCCTTTAGTCAGAAAACAGGCTACAATGTGAGGTTCAGTGCCAGGTTAGAAGCAACTGCAATAAAGTGGGTGACAGAAGGTTTCTATAAATAAGTAGCATTGGAACCAAAATATGACTGACAATGATTAAGCTAGAAATCCCCTAAACTTTCAACCATGTCTACATGATCATGTCATTCTAAATCTGATTATATTTTAAAAACGTGTTGAGTCATTTCTATCTTGTGCCCTGACATTTCACAAAATTGAGAACCTTTCAAACTATGTACAGAAAAATTATAATGCAATATAATAAAATGATAAGAGCATAGATTCATGCCCAAAAGAATCTGCTGCTGCTGCCGCTAAGTTGCTTCAGTCGTGTCCTACTCTGTGTGACCCCAGAGACAGCAGCCCACCAGGCTCCCTCGTCCCTGGGGTTCTCCAGGAAAGAACACTGGAGTGGGTTGCCATTTTCTTCTCCAATGCGTGAAAGTGAAAAGTGAAAGTGAAGTCGCTCAGTTGTGTCCAGCTCCTAGCGACCCCATGGACTGCAGCCTACCAGACTCCTCCATCCATGGGATTTTCCAGGCAAGAGTTCTAGAGTGGGTTGCCATTGCCTTCTCTGCAAAAGAACCTATAGTAACATAAATACCAAAGTTGTCCATAGATATGTTAAATCTGAAAAACACATTATAGAAACTCTACATAAAAATGCATATATCTTCTTCAAAATATTAACAGCAGCTGTTGAAATTTTACTATGTTTCAGATTCTGAATAGAAAACCGATTTTCACCAAATCATATTAATATTTTATACCACACAAAAGAGGAAAGCAAAAACAAAAATACTGTACTTTTAATTTTGCATTCTTAGATAACGTTTAGGTCTGGTGCTGAACCAAAACAAAAAATCTCTTTGTCTCTTAGTTTCTCTCATTTGATTTCGTTTGAAAAGTTATTCTTTCTGGATAAGATATTTGAATTGTCTAAGCTATAAGATGGGAAATAAAACCATCAGACTCATCAGCTTAAGCCTTTAAAAAAGTTGTTTGTGTGTGTGAACAACTCAAGATGACTTCAAAAGAGAGCAATAATCTAAAGAATGCATAGGCTAGATTAAGGAATATCATTCAAAAGATGGATGGAATGGGATTCTGGGTGTGGGATTATTTACCCTTGTACATATGTGGGTATGCATTTCTGTTGTTTAGGTCACAGCTTCAGTTCCATAGTTTTGAAGCATAAGCTTATACACCTATTCATCATATGAAAGTGAAAGTGAAGTTGCTCAGTCGTGTCTGACTCTTTGCTACTCCATGGACTGTAGCCCACCAGGCTCCTCCGTCCATGGTATTCTCCAGGCAAGAATACTAGAGAGCATTGTCATTTCCTTCTCCAGAGGATCTTCCTGACCCAGGGATCAAACCCAGGTCTCCTGCATTATGGGCAGATGCTTTAACCTCTGAACCACCAGGGAAGCCCTTTTATTTATCCTATAAGTCTTGTAATTTTTTATGGTGATACCTGAACTAACATAATTTTTCAAAGAATGTGTATATAGTGATATTGGTGAAATGACTGCACTTTAAGTTCCTCTTTTAGTTTCATTCTCTTGAGAATTTTCTGCAGGAAAATAAGTCTAACAATTTCTGCTTTCAAACTAAAAGCTAACATTAAAATAAAGGCATTCCTCCTCTCACATCTAAAGAACACAAATCATAATTCACCTTTTTATTATGCTGATGAATTAGTATTATTTTTCCTAACTTTGACTTAAAGTTGTTTGTGTCCTACATAGAAAAACCTCTTATCTTTATAACCTAACAGCTTACAAGTAGAGAGCAACTATGCTGCTTACTTAGTATGAAATTATATATAAGCATATAGGAAAGGCATACACACACACACACACACACACATACATACATACATACATATATATATAAGTATATGACTTTGAGCAAGTTCTAGGAGCTGATGATGGACAGGAAAGCCTGGCAAGACCATGGGGTCACAAAGAGTCCTACACGACTGAACGACTGAACTGAACTGATACAGGAAAGGTGAAACATAAACTGAGAACAAAGAGAGGATATATGAAAAAATAATATTCATAGAATTCAAACAATATTATGTTCTGAACTACTGACAATGATATTAAAATATGACCAAAAGGAGAGTTCATAAAAAATGACTCAGACTACACAACTAAAGACAGTATTTAATAGTATATATTTTAGTTCACTTCAGTTTGGACATTCAGTCATGTCGGACCCTTTGTGACCCCATGAATCGCAGCACTCCAGGCCTCCCTGTCCATCACTAACTCCCGGTGTTCACTCAGATTCACGTCCATCGAGTCAGTGATGCCATCCAGCCATCTCATCCTCTGTCGTCCCCTTCTCCTTCTGCCCCCAAACCCTCCCAGCATCAGAGTCTTTTCCAATGAGTCAACTCTTTGCATGAGGTGGCCAAAGTACTGGAGTTTCAGCTGTAGCATCATTTCTTCCAAAGAAATCCCAGGGCTGATCTCCTTCAGAATGGACTGGTTGGATCTCCTTGCAGTCCAAGGGACTCTCAAGAGTCTTCTCCAACACCACAGCTCAAAGGCATCAATTCTTCAGTGCTGAGCCTTCTTCACAGTCCAACTCTCACACCCATACATGACCACAGGGAAAACCATAGCCTTGACTAGACGGACCTTTCGGCAAAGTAATATCTCTGCTTTTGAATATACTATCTAGGTTGGTCATAACTTTCCTCCCAAGAAGTAAGCGTCTTTTAATTTCATGGCTGCAGTCACCATCTGCAGTGATTTTGGAGCCCCCAAAAATAAAGTCTGACACTCTTTCCACTGTTTCCCCATCTATTTCCCATGAAGTGATGGGACCGGATGCCATGATCTTCATTTTCTGAATGTTGATCTTTAGGCCAACTTTTTCACTCTCCACTTTAACATTCATCAAGAGACTTTTTAGTTCCTCTTCACTTTCTGCCATAAGGGTAGTGTCTGTCATCTGCATATCTGAGGTTACTGATATTTCTCCCGGCAATCTTGATTCCAGCTTGTGTTACTTCCAGTCCAGCGTTTCTCATGATGTACTCTGCATATCAGTTAAATAAGCAGGGTGACAATATACAGCCTTGACATACTCCTTTTCCTATTTGGAACAAGTCTATTGTTCCATGTCCAGCTCTAACCGTTGCTTCCTGACATGTGCACAGATTTCTCAAGAGGCAGGTCAGGTGGTTTGATATTCCCATTTCTTTCAGAATTTTCCACAGTTCATTGTGATCCACACAGTCAAAGGCTTTGGCATAGTCAAGAAAGCAGAAATAGATGTTTTTCTGGAACTCTCTTGCTTTTCCCATGATCCAGCGGATGTTGGCAATTTGATCTCTGGTTCCTCTGCCTTTTCTAAAACCAGCTTGAACATCAGGAATATATCAGAAACCAAGTTAATACTTTAACATGCATAGTGTTATTTAATCCTTCTAATATATGTATGAGGATTGATGGTTTAAGATATTTATACAATACTTGTCATTGCTGTTAATTAGCAATCTAGTCTTTTACTGAATAATGTAAAACATGTAAAACATTTTTAAAAGTATCTGACACATATTAAGTTCTTAAAATAAAGAAAAGATATATTTAAGAGTGTTGAAGCACAACGGTTAAGAATGCAAACTCTAATTTCACAATTTGTATGGAAATACAAAAAACCTCAAATAGCCAGAGCAATATTGAGAAAGAAGAATGGAACTGGAGGAATCAACCTGCCTGACTTCAGGCTCTACTACAAAGCCACAGTCATCAAGACAGTAAGGTACTGACACAAAGACAGAAATATAGATCAATGGAACAAAATAGAGAGCCCAGAGATTAATCTACGCACTTATGGACACCTTATCTTTGACAAAGGAGGCAAGAATATACAATAGATTAAGGACAATCTCTTTAACAGGTGGTGCTGCGAAAACTGGTCAACCACTTGTAAAAGAATGAAGCTAGAACACTTTCTAACACCATACACAAAAATAAACTCAAAATGGATTAAAGGTCTTAATGTAAGACCAGAAAATTTAAAATTCTTAGAGGAGAACAGAGGCAAAACACTCTCTGACATAAATCACAGCAGGATCCTCTATGACCCACCTCTCAGAATATTGGAAATAAAAGCAAAAATAAGCAAATGGTACTTAATTAAAATTAAAAGCTTCTGCACAACAAAGGAAAATATAAGGTAGTGAAAAGACAGCCTTCTGAATGGGAGAAAATAATAGCAAATGAGCGACTGACAAACAACTAATTTCAAAAATATACAAGCAACTCCTGTGGCTCAATTCCAGAAAACTAAACGAATCAATTAAAAAATGTGCCAAAGAACTAAACGGACAATTCTCCAAAGAAAACATACAGATTGCTAATAAACACATTAAAAGATGCTCAACATCACTCATTATTAGAGAAATGCAAATCAAAACCACAATGAGGTACCATTTCACGCCAGCCAGAATGGCTGTGATCCTAAAGTCTACAAGCAATAAATGCTGGAGAGGGTGTGGAGAAAAGGGAACCCTCTTACACTGTTCGTGGGAATGCAAACTAGTACAGCCACTATGGAGAACAGTGTGGCGATTCCTTAAAAAACTGGAAACAGAACTGCCTTATGACCCAGAAATCCCACTGCTGGGCATACACATTGAGGAAATCAGAATTGAAAGAGACACATGTACCCCAGTGTTGGTCACAGCACTGTTTATAATAGCCAGGACACGGAAGCAACCTAGATGTCCATCAGCAGATGAATGGATAAGAAAGCTGTGGTACATATACACAATGGAGTATTACTCAGTCATTAAAAAGAATACAATTGAATGAGTTCTAATGAGGTGGATGAAACTGAAGCCTATTATACAGAGTGAAGTAAGCCAGAAAGAAAAAACGAATAGTGTATACTAACACATATATATGGAATTTAGAAAGATGGTAACCATAACCCAGTATATGAGACAGCAAAAGAGACACAGATGTATAGAACACTCTTTTGGACTCTGTGGGAGAGGGACAGGGTGGGATGATTTGGGAGAATGGCATTGAAACATGTATAATATCATATAAGAAACGAATCGCCAGTCCAGGTTTGATGCAGGATACAGGATGCTTGGGGCTGGTGCACTGGAATGACCCAGAGGGATGGGATGGAGAGGGATATGGGAGGGGTGTTCAGGATGGGGAACACGTGTACACCCGTGACGGATTCATGTTTATGTATGGCAAAACCAATACAATATTGTAAAGTAATTAGCCTTCAATTAAAATAAATAAATTTAAATTTAAAAAAAGTAGTACTAAATAAACAATCCTTTTAAACGTTTAAAATAATAAAAAAATAAAGAATGTAAACTCTAAAGTTAGTATCTGGGCTCTGTTTTTCTTCACTCTGTGATGTAGGAAAGTGACTTTACTTATAAATGCCTCTAGTGCTTCATCTGAGGAATATAATAATGTATGTAACTTATAAAGCTATTCTTTTAATAATATAATTTAAAATCATTATTAGATCTAAATATTTTGTTTTTAAATTAATTAATTTTTCACAATTTTAAAAGAAGTTTATGTTTTCATAGTCAATAGCCAAAAAATAATTAGTAATTACAACTGTAAGCCATAATGGAAACATGATTAACCTAACAATATAAAATAATTACATATAATTTGGGGAGGGCTTCCCTTGATTGTTCAGTTGGTAAAGAATTTGCCTGCAATGCAGGAGACCACAGTTCAACTCCTGGGTCAGGAAGATCTGCTAGAGAAGGGATAGGCTACCCACTCCCATATTCTTGGGCTTCCCTTGCGGCTCAGCTGGTAAAGAATCTGTCTGCAATGTGGGATGCTACTGCTGCTGCTGCTAAGTTGCTTCAGTCATGTCCGACTCTGTGCGACCCCTGAGACAGCAGCCCACCAGGCTTCTCTGTCCCTGGGATTCTCCAGGCAAGAACACTTGAGTGGGTTGCCATTTCCTTCTCCAATGCAGAAAAGTGAAAAGTGAAAGTGAAGTCGCTCAGTCATGTCCAACTTGTAGCGACCCCATGGATTGCAGCCTACCAGGCTCCTCCATCCATGGGATTTTCCAGGCAAGAGTATTGGAGTGGGGTGCCGTTGCCTTCTCCAGCAATGTGGTATACCTGGGTTCTATTCCTGGGTTGGGAAGATTCCCTGGAGAAGGGAACAGCTACAACTTCAGTATTCTGGCCTGGAAATTACATAGACTGTGCAGTCCATAGGGTTCACAAAGAATCAGACACGAGACATTCACTCACTAATTTAAGGAGTTAAGTAGAGTGATGTGGTAAGTGGAAGTGCATACACGCACTTTCATCTACCCGGCCAGTCTATCTTTAGGTTGGTGGATTTAATCCATTTACATTTACGGTAATTATAGATATGTATGATCCTATTGATCGTCCATGTTGGCTCAATAGTAAAAAATCCACTTGCAACGCAAGAGACACAGGAGACACAAGTTTGATCAATGGGTTGGGAAGATTCACTGGAGTAAAGCATAGCAACCCATTCCAGTAATCTTGCCAGAAAAATCCCATGGTGTTGGGAACCCCTTTAGGCATTACTGACAAAATAGAGGCATGGCCCTAAACCCCCTCCCTTTGTTCCATAGGCACGGACCCGGAATGAAGGAATTAGGCTTTGTGATTCTGACTTGTTTTTTCATTTCCTCAGCTGAGTTGACTGAAGAGAATATTAAGGTGCTTACTGTTTTTGAGAGGAGCATGAGAAAGCATAAAGCCTTCTGCAGCTGTAGTCAAAGAATAATTCACAAAGTTAATCACTGACATTTGTTCAAGGACTTTTGCAAAAGAGTGTTCCAGGGTGAGCACAGAAGCCACAGTTTGAGACCATGGGAGGGATTCCTATCTGAAGCTCATTTGTGAGAAAAGTGTTTATGGCAAATAAGTTTGCTGAATTTAGGGCTTAGGAATAATTAAAATAGTTAGATGCTAAAGATTTAAGGATTGCTGTAATGTTACAATATTTTACTATAGCTTATAAAAATTAGGGACTTTAGAGATATTATTAGCTAGAAGCCTTTTCTAAGAAATAGTGAGCTTAGGATACTAGGGGCAAACAGGGCTTAGAAAGATAAGAATTAAACTGAGGAATGTGGTATGCAGGCCAGACATTAGCATAAGTCAGTGTATTCACAAGGACACATGAGAAAAAGTAGATAAGAGAATCACTGAGGAAGAAACTCCTTTTGAGGGGCAACAGTGATTTTTGGAGAAAATAAATCTGGGTCAATGGGAACTAAAAATATCAAACCTCTGACCTAATGCTTTTAAAAAACTATAAAAGAGAATCATAAGCTTGAAATAAACAGGCAGTCCAAAGAAAAACTGAGAGGCTGCCTCAGTTTCTCTCTCGCCGACATCGCTCACCCCTTCAGGCTAAATCCCTGGCTGCTGGAGCTGGACTCCAGCACCATGGACAGAAGAACATTGCAGGCTAAGATCCATGGGGTCACAAAGAGTTGGACATGACCAAAGGGACTGAGAATGCATGTACACACGCAAGATCCTATTACCATTTTCTTAATTATTTTGGGCTTATTTTGTGTAGGTCTTTTCCCTTTTGTTTCCTACCTAGAGAAGTTGCTTTAGCCTTTGTCGTAAAGCTGGTTTGGTGGTGCTGAATTCTCTTAACTTTTGCTTCTCTGGAAAGCTTTTGATTTCTCCATCACGTCTGAAGGAGAGGCTTGCTGGGTAGAGTATTCTTGGTTTTAGGTGTTTCCTGTCATCACTTTAAATATATCGTGTCATTCCCTTCTGTCTTATACAGTTTCTGTTGAGAATAGGCTGATAACTTTATGGGAGTTTCCTTGTATGTTGTTGTTTTTCCCTTGTTGCCTTTACTATTTTATCTTTATCTTTAATTTCTGTCAGTTTGATTACTATGTGTCTTGGGGTGTTCCTCCTTGAGTTTATTCTGACTGGAACTCTCTGCTTCCTGGACTTGATAGACTATTTCCTTTCCCATGTTAGAGAAGGTTTCAGCTATTAACTCTTCATATATTTTCTCAGGTCCTTTCTCTCTTCTCTTTCTGGAACTCTTATAATGCAAATATTGAGGTGTTTAACGTTGTCCCAGAGGTCTCTTAGGCTATGTTCCCTTTTCTTTCATTCTTTGTTCTGTATTTGGTTTTACAGCAGTGATTTCCACCATTCTATCTTCCAGGTCACGTATCCATTCTTCTGCCTCAGTTATTCTGCTATGGATTCCTTCTACTGTATTGTTCATCTCTGTTTGTTTGTTCTTTAGTTCTTCTTAGTCTTTGGCAAACACTTCTTGCACCATCTCCTTTTTTTTTTTTTTTTTTTTTTTACCAATATTCTGATTCATCTTCACTATCATTATTTTGAATTCCCTTTCTGGAAGTTTGTCTATCTCTATTTCATTTAATTGTTTTTCCTGGGGTTTTATTTTGTCCCTTCATAATCATCAATTAACTTAATCCTCTGATTAACTTTCTGTGATGTGGTTTTTGTTATAGCCACTGTGATATTGTAATTCTTCTTGCTTTTGTCCCTCTGTTCATTTTTAGAAAAATAATAATCTGTTATATGTTAATTTGGTTTAATAATATATGCATTGTTTTACATTTTATTCATTTCTTTTAACAATTTATTGCTGCAAAATATAAAAAAAGAAACATATCATTTTATTCATTTTTAAGTGTACATTTTAGTGGCATTAAGTACATTCACATTGTTGTGTAACTATTGACACCATTCATGTCCAGAAATTTTTTCATGTTCCCAAATTAAAGCTTTATACTCTGCAATAACTCTCTATCCTCCACTCCCATCACCCACTGGTGACCACCATTTTGCTTTCTGTCTCTATGAATTTGCTTGTTCTATGTCCCTCATATTCTTTTTGAACAGTTTTCTTAGCTATTGATTAGATTTTGCATTTTTTGCCCACTCTTAAGTTTTAATAATATTTTCTCATCTAAGATAAGCCTTAAAGAGAAAGAAGGATAAAGGTAGTCAAGCATCCATTCTACAAGATCACTTATCCTAGGTTCCTCTTTTCATTTAGAAAACACTTCCCTATAAGATACTATTCTCCATTTATTTAGGTTCATATTAAAATACACATAAGAAAAGCCCACTGCTATATTTGAGGAGGCAAAATATTAGTCAACATGTTAAAAACTTGATTTTTTTTTTTTACAATATTTCCAGAGCAAATTAGGCCAAAAAAACTATGATAAATATACTGAAATTAACAGAAGAACAGCAAGGATATGCACTGCTGAATTGAAATTAGTTAAGTATGTGTGCCTCAAGTCTTGCCAAATGATGCAATATTATTGGACTTTTTATCATTTAAATAAATTTATCAATTTATTACAATTGTTTTTTGAAAAAAAAATACATGATGCAACATTACACATTTGCTAATCCTATGGCAAAAAAATATATGGCAAATCTACAAAAATTTCCCCCCCTCTGGTTTAAATATATATGCCAGCTCCCAGAAATCCATAGTATATTAAAACCAATAACATATGAGTTTCTTTATTTACTAATTCACATTCCAGCCTCTGGTAGGTCCAGAAAATTTGTTTGAGGAGACAGCCTTCTGAATATAGGTGACTGAAGAACTAGGGGTATGAATTTGCTGCCCTGTCCAGATTCCATAATGCAGCCTTTAAGGAAGCTGAATTTTGGCAGCCATGCATTTCTCTACTCAAGGAAGAGAGAAATTATACCAATTCAAGGTAACATTTTATTGATGGTTTGCTGCTAAGTAACTCAGAATATATATGGAAGAGTATTGCTAGGCAGCAAGCTCATCTTTCCACTGCTGAGAAGTGCAGTGAGAAATGAGAAAATAGCCCAACATTTATCTCTCATAAACTTTTATATGTGCAGGTAAGTATACACAAAGTAGAATCATGTTAAGTATAAAAGAGATATTAGATATTAAAAATAATATTAGAGATAGTAAAACATTTTAGAAAATTCTACCACAATTTGGAGACTGGTAAAATTGCATGGCTGAGTGATTCACATCTATAAAGGTCAATTTGCACATAATGAAAAATCAACCATGATTGACAAAACACAACTGAAATAATGAAATTAGAGTCGATATTCTTAATACACAAAGGTTGGTATATAGAGATATGAGAATCTTTAAAACTTGATCAAGGAATAAAAAACAAAAGACATGCTCAGACATAATAGGAGAAGTAAAAAAAGACAAATAGAGACAAATAAGCATATTCACAATGCTGATGTTCCTCAGGCTCTGTTGCAATGCTTCTTTTCAGTTTTTCCATTTAGCTATGTCTTCTGAGATAGAATCTGTGTTAGGCACTTTGAGCTGCCATAATGAAATGCCAGAGACTGGGAAGCATAAAGACAGAAATTTCTTTTCTCACAGTTCTGCGAGATGAAAGTCCAGGACCTGGATACCAGCATAATTGGTGGATGCTATCTTTCTGACTTGCATACAGCCAAATTCTCACTATGTGAGAATGGCCTTACCTCAGTGCAGGCACATGAAGAGAAAGAGAGACAGAGACAGACAGACAGAGGGAGGATCCTCTTCTTATAAAGCCATCAATCCTATTTGATTAGGACTCTATGCTTGTGATTTCATGTAATTTTAATTGCTACTTAAAAATCTTATCTCCAAGTACAGTCATATTAGGGGGTTAGATCTTAAACATATCAATTTTGTGGAAACATGGTTGAATTAACAGCAGAATCTCTTTGGGAGAGAATGGATCAGTTTAACTCCTTTACTTATTTAGCACAGTCTCAATATATGTAATACATACTTATAAAAGCAAACACATTGACTTTGTAAATGGTCAGTTTAATGTGAAACAAGAAAGCAAGTTGTTTACATATATAAGAAAATACTGTACAATTTTGCCATTAAATAAAAGGTTAAAATGGCATTATCTTACCACATTGTAATGAACTTTTCTGGAACATTCAATATTTTCAGGAACTTTAAAAGAACTATTCTTAAAGTAACTTCCTTTAGAATAAATCTATCTTAAGGAAAAATAACCAAATGCATGTAAAGTTTTTAGGCAAGTCTATTTTGTTGTCATTTATAATAACAACAACAAAAAGAGAAGTGCATATGCATTAAATGAAAGGAAAGCTTAAAGTTAATACATTTATAGACTGAAATACTGCACAATGTATAAATTATGTTTTTAAATAATGCTTACTCTTCTTGACAAAATATTGACTTAGGATACAGAATTAAATCTAGTTTTTAAAATAAATGTGTGTTGTAAATGTATATGTACAGGTACATATGCAATGTACATATAAACATATTCCTCGAAGGTTTTAAAAGGACCAGAAAGAAGATATAATATTAATAGGTGTGTTTTGTTAGTAGTTAAATTATGAATTTATTATGTTTTCTTTATAATTTTTGTTTCCTAGTTCTCTATAGCATAATGAACTTTTATTAATTCTTACAGTAAAACATGAGAAGATAAAAATGAACTTTTAGAAATCTGTCTTCATGAAACAACTCTGAGCATGAATAGTATCTTAATTTAAGGGAATAGCCTGCTGTTCAGGTGCCACATCCCACTCAAATTCTTACAGAACTGGTATACCTTTCTACCACTTGAAAACACAAACTTGAACCCCCAACCTGACTTGATCTATCAAATACTTTGAATTTTAAATCAATAAGGAAAGGCAAAAGCACATCACTTGCCAAATTACTCCCACTCATGCAAAACAGCCTGTGCAGGTACTTGGTGATGGTGTCAAAGGTAGTCTGGTTACTGAGCACCTGACAACAGGTCCCGGGCTGGGATTTATTCTCTTTATTTCTTTCATCCTCGTTACCATTCATTTTCTACAGTTGCTTCCTCTTTTGCCCCATCAATTCTGCAACTAACAGGTGTCTTCACAAATAAATCCATCTACATTTCAGATCTCTAGAACTTTTACTTGTAACCCAAAACCCTGATTGATAACCTTATTTTGATGATTTCAAACAGACATATATCCAAATAAGTTGAAATATAAGAAAATCAAATTGAATCATTGTAAGTAACAACAAATTTACTACAAACATTTTCAAAAACTTACTCAAGTCATATAAATACATCAATAGTTGGAAATAATTTTTCAACATAGAGATATTTTCAAAATGATCAAATGAGCTAACACAAAACCTTTGCACAGTTTTCAAGTTCTAGTAATTGTGTACTAGAATGTACAATAAATCTACTGCAGATTTTTGCATGACTTAAAATATTGAGCAATCTTAATCAGCATAATTTCCCTACTCTATCTAGTAACATTTTTACATAAAACATATTTTCAGTAACAAGCAATATAAAATACTACATTTCCTAGTTAAATTATATGCCTGAAGAAGGAAAAAAAAAAAACAAAACAGGAAATAGGTTGAGATTTATATCAAATCAAAGAAAATTATAGCTACCTTAAAGTAAAAAGAGTTAGTTAACACACTGTTTTATTTAAGCTGATGTCTGTTGAAATCTAGATCTTTCTATCTCCTTTCTAAAGCAACACAGTGCAGGAATGAAGAAGTTAAATGGTAAAAGTGAAAGGGTTGGTTGTTCACTTGTGTCCAACTCTTTGCAATCTCATGGACTGTAGCCCACCAGGCTCCGCCGCTCATGGAATTCTCCAGTCAAGAATTCCAGAATGGGTAGCCATTCCTTCTCCAGGGGATCTTCCTGACCCAGGAAAGAACCTGGGTGTCCTGAGGTGCAGGCAGACTCTTCACCATCTGAGCCAACAGGGAAAATAGAAGTTAATTTCTAGAAAGAATAAATATCAATTCAGTTACATTTTGTGTGGTTATGTCATTATTATAATTTTATCATTCCCTTTATCTAGTTAATTTTATCTCAAGGTACAAGGCACTGCCAAAATTTGTTGGTAATGAGACAGATGAATATAAGTGAAAGGTATGTTAGAGAAAAGAAATTACCCATATAGGTTAACTATGTCTAGAGAAATATGCTAAAAATAAAACTTGTTAGATTATTAAATCAGAGTATGGTCTTATCTAGTGAAGGATAAAGTAATACAAAACGGCAAACATTATGTTTTTAAACTACATTAAGAAAAACAAATCTGAGGACTGTAATAACCGAACACCTTTCTTTAATTCACAATAACATATTGTAAGCTTTCAAGATATTTTAGAAATTGGTAATTTTCCTTTTTTTTTTCAAGTGCAGTTTTATTAGGATATAGATAACTTCGTTGTTTTCATCTTTTAGTATATCTTGAAATGAGACAAAGTTTTAAAAATGATAATTATTTATGGTGAATAAAATAACTAATAACTTTGTAGTAATTAGGAGATACATTTACAAAACAGGGTTAACATTTATAAACAGGACTTACAGGGTCCTGACTGGTTTCAGTATCAAAAATAAGGTCTGTATTTCTCATAAATATCATCTAAGTATTTGTCCTTACACTTGCAAAGATCTTTAACATAGTATAGGTTTTATATCCACTTCTGTAATTTTGACAAGTGTGTCCTGTAGGCCTTGTCCAATAAAATGTTTAATAAGTTAGTGCTAAAACTTAGTTCCTTTAAAACTGAGTTCCCTGCTGAATTTATGATTAATCTCTCGTTCCAAAACTTTATTCCCTGCCTTGTCCTGCTCCTGTACTGGTCAGAAATGAAAAGTACCAAAAAACCAAAGATAAAAAAGGGAGGCTGAAACCAAGGAAAACTCTATGAGGCTTTCCCAAGTAAAAATCTTTGCTGTGTCCTCTGTCCTTGCTTGTAGAAAAATATATGTTCATCTCATAGGTCTTGTCTGCATTTCAAAGAATAGGCTCCAGCAGCTAATTATCAGGACAATAGAGTCACATGGCAGCTAGATCCTCATGAAAGGATATAAATAAAAATGTAATGAATATTTTTCAGTTGTTTGGTAGAAAGCAAGACCCCAACCACCCACCAACTCAGGTGGAGGTTGGTGATTACATGCTTACCACAAGCATTAGACTCCAGACTGCACCCTCTCCTCAAATATTGTCTTTAAAAGGTTTTGTGGACACACAAGGGAAGGAGAGAGGGTGTGATGAATTGAGAAGGTAGCATTGACAAATATACATTATCATATGTAAAAATGCTAGTGGGAAACTGCTATATAAATCAGGTAACCCAGCCTGGTGTTCTGTAATAACCTAGAGGAGTGGAATATGAGGGGTGGGAGGAACGCTCAATAGAGGAGGGTATATATATATATATATATATATATATATATATATTCCTGGAGAAGGAAATGGCAGCCCATTCCAGTACTCTTGGAAAATCCCCGCATAAGGGGGCCTGGTAGTCTACAGTCCATGGGGTTGCAAAGAGTTGAAGAAGACTGAGCGACTTCAGTTCACTTCTTCACTGTATATATATATGTATATAGATAAATGTATATGTATATGCATATATGTGTATATATATATATACGTATATAGATAAATAGGTATAGATATTACTGATTCATGTTGTTGTACCACAGAGACTGGCACAATACTGTGAAGTAATTATCCTTTAGTTAAAAAATAGATTAAAAAAAAAAAAAAAAAAGCGCCTTGCCTGAAATCCTTCCAAAAAACTTCAGGTCTTCTGAGCATGAGCTGCCCATTTTCCTTTCTTGGCACCCTGTACGTAAACCCTTCAGTTCACTTCAGTCACTCAGTCGTGGCCAACTCTTTGCGACCCCATGAATTGCAGCATGCCAGGCCTCCCTGTCCCTCGCCAACTCCCGGAGTTCACTCATACTCACGTCCATCAAGTCAGTGATGCCATTCAGCCATCTCATCCTCTTGTAATCCCCTTCTCCTCCTGCCCCCAATCCCTCCCAGCATCAGAGGCTTTTCCAATAAGAAACTCTTTGCATGAGGTGGCCAAAGTACTGGAGTTTCAGCTGTAGCATCATTCCTGCCAAAGAAATCCCAGGGCTGATCTCCTTCAGAATGGACTGATTGGATCTCCTTGCAGTCCAAGGGGCTCTCAAGAGTCTTCTCCAACACCAGAGTTCAAAAGTATCAATTCTTCAGTGCTCAGCCTTCTTCACAGTCCAACTCTCACATCCATACATGACCACAGGAAAAACCATAGCCTTGACTAGACGGACCTTAGTCGGCAAAGTAATGTCTCTGCTTTTGAATATGCTATCTAGGTTTGTCATAACTTTTCTTCCAAGGAGTAAGCATCTTTTAATTTTATGGCTGCAGTCACCATCTGCAGTGATTTTGGAGCCCCAAAAAATAAAGTCTGACACTGTCTCCACTGTTTCCCCATCTATTTCCCATGAAGTCATGGGACTGGATGCCATGATCTTCATTTTCTGAATGTTGAGCTTTAAGCCAACTTTTTCACTCTCCACTTTCACTTTCATCAAGAGGCTTTTTAGTTCCTCTTCACTTTCTGCCATAAGAGTGGTATTATCTGCATATCCGAAGTTATTGATATTTCTCCCAGCACTCTTGATTCCAGCTTGCGTTTCTTCCAGTCCAGCATTTCTCATGATATACTCTGTATATATATTAAATAAGCAGGGTGACCACCCTCAGTCAGAGTTAGGCTTTCTTGCTGTTGGCAAACAGTCCCTTTCTTGCTAACAGTGTTTCAAACAGATACATGCATTATCTATGCTTAAAGTCTGTAGTTATTAAAAACTAGGATTAAGTTTTTAATAATCCTGACTTCCCAGGTAGTGCTAGTGTTAAAAAAAAACACCTGCCAATGCAGGAGATGTAAGAGATGTGAGATCAATCCCCAGATCAGAAAAATCCCCTGAAGAAGGGCACAGCAACCCACTTCAGTATTCTTGCCTGGAGAATCCCATGGATGGAGGAACCTGGTGGTCTATGGTCTGTGGCGTCACAAAGAGTCCGACACAACTGAAGCGATTTAACACAGCACAAGATTAGTTTTTGTTCTCAGTCATGACATGCAATGTAATTTGAATAAAATTCCTTATTTTAGGTACAGGGTAGATAAAAATTATTCATTGTGTACTTTCTATATGTCAGGAATTGTGGTAATGGAATAAAGTTACTCTTAGATGAATCAATTCAGTTGCTTAGATTAACTGCGAGCTGTCCCTTTCATAAAGACCAAAGGGGGAAAAAAAAAAAAAAAACTGTATTATTGCTTTTTTTCTTCTATTTGCCATCTTTGGCCATTTCACTGACCATTAACTCTTCAATTAGCACTGCAAATAAAATAAAATAAAATAAAGGAAAATAAATAGCAAAGCCTTGATTACCATGGAAAACTAATACAAATAATTGACAGAGACGAATACATTTTATCAATATGAACAATTTACCTAGAAATTTTTCAGCTTGGAAGTATATTTTTTCCTCAATACTAGAGACAATTTACTCTAAAACTCTATGCATAATTATCTCAATCATGTGCATTTTCCATTTAATTAGGTAATAATACAGTATTCTTGGACATCATGCAGCCTAGATACTGCATACTTTCCATTTGGAAAGTACATAAATCTTTGCTACCAATTGAAATATTACCTTAGTAATAAGTTTATTTGCTCCTAATAACAATATTTTTTTACCTGATTTATAATCATAATTGTTTAAAGTTGTTTCTTTCTTTTTTTTTTTTTTTTTTTTTTTTGACCAGGCAGTACAAGCAGACTGGCTAACAAAAGATGACAGAAAAAAAATATATTTCTTTTGAAAATCTCAGATGATAGAGCTTAAATCAATGGATAAGATAATATATATTTAAATGTATTAATTTTGGCTATTTTATGCCATTATTGCTATTTACATAAAATGATAATTAATGGTCAGGGAGAAGGGAGGAGAGGGTGAGACGTATAGAAAAAGTAACATGGAAAATTACATTACCATATATAAAATAGATAGCCAATGGGAATCTGCTGTATGGTTCAGGAAACTCAAACAGGGGCTCTGTAACAACCTAGAGGGGTGGGATGGTGAAGGAGATGGGAGCGAGGTTCAAAAGGGAAGGGATATATGCATACTTATGGCTGATTCATGCTGAGGTTTAACAGAAGACAAAATTCTGTAAAGCAATTATCCTTCAGTTAAAAAAAATAAATACAAGATGATGTTTTAAAAAATATTTATTTTGCTGTAAATTGAATCATGTGAAAAATTAAGAATGCAGGTACACAGCTCTTTACAACTGTTTTGAAATTTTGAGAGAGAAAATTTTATAATTAGCCATTTCAATTACAAAGTTTCCTCATTAGAGATGATAATGTAGAAATAAAACTTCTTTCATTAAAAGTATCATAGCATGATTATTATTAATGAGTATTTTCTGTGTAGTATGAAAAACATAGTATATTCAAGGACATGGTTGCTTCTCTTAGGTCATGCCATAAGTTACAGATGATATAATGTGGATATAAAATATACCAGATGAGAAGTCAGTTAAATCTCTGAGGTGTGGTGTAGCTTAAATCACTTCTTAAACAAAGATCCTGTTGCAATGTCCAAATATGAGATTTTTATCGATTAAACACTATTCTGTGTTTTTTTTTAATAGTTTCTATTTTTTTCTTTAACTTTTTGTTTTATATTGAACTATATCTGATTAACAAAGTTGTGATAATTTCAGGTGTACAACAAAGTGATTCAGTTATACATATACATGTATCTATTGTTTTTGAATTTTTTTTTTTTTCCCATTGAGGTTGTTACATGATACTAAGCAGACTTCCCTGTGCAATACAGGGAGTTTTGTATACTTCAAAGTAAATGTGCAGCAATTTACTTCCAATTTGTGTAGTTTAACTGCAGTTAGCCTCTGCTAGTAACCCTGCTGCCCCAGTCATGACGAGTACATAGCCATGATTAAGTTGTAATATTCAAAGTAAGAAAGAAAAAAAAAAAGAAAAACAAACAAATCTTGACATACCAGGTTTTTCTTTAACTTTTTTTTGGGGGGGCATTTCTTTAAGCAAAAACCTCCCCCAAAATATACACCTGCTTTTGATGATTGAATTAAATTATCTAATTTTTCATATGAAGAGGATGAGAATTAGAAATGGGGCATATACTCAAAAGATTCTCAAAAACACAGTTCTATCCCTGGATTAACCACTAATGTATTAGTAAAACATTAATACCTCTGTACCTCATTCTCCTCAAGGTTAAAGTCAATTGATATTAAAATCAGTTAAGTGTTAGTTGCTCAGTAGTGTCTGACTCTTTGAGACCCTATGAACTGTAGCCTGCCAGGCTCCTAATTCCATGGGATTCTTTTTTTTTTTTTTTTCTTTTTTTTTTAAGTGATTTAATTTTAATTTTAATTTTTACTTTATTTTACTTTACAATACTGCATTGGTTTTGCGATACATTGACATGAATCCACCTCGGGTGTACATGCGTTCCCAAACATGAACCCCCCTCCCGCCTCCCTTCCCATAACATCTCTCTGGGTCATCCCCGTACACCAGCACCAAGCATGCTGTATCCTGCATCAAACATAGACTGGTGATTCGTTTCTTACATGATAGTATACATGTTTCAATGCCATTCTCCCAAATCATCCCACCCTCTCTCTCTTCCTCTGAGTCCAAAAGTCCGCTCTACACATCTGTGCCTCTTTTGCTGTCTCACATACAGGGTCATCATTACCATCTTTTTAAATTCCATATATATGTGTTAGTATACTGTATTGGTGTGTTTCTTTCTGGCTTACTTCACTCTGTATAATAGGCTCCAGTTTCATCCATCTCATCAGAATTGATTCAAATGTATTCTTTTTAATGGCTGAGTAATACTCCATTGTGTATATGTACCACAGCTTTCTTATCCATTCATCTGCTGATGGACATCTAGGTTGTTTCCATGTCCTGGCTATTATAAACAGTGCTGTAGTGAACATTGGGGTACATGTGTCTCTTTCAATTTTGGTTTCCTCGGTGTGTATGCCCAGCAGTGGGATTGCTGGGTCATAAGGCAGTTCTATTTGCAATTTTTTAAGGAATCTCCACACTGTTCTCCACAGCAGCTGTACTAGTTTGCATTCCCACCAACAGTGTAGGAGGGTTCCCTTTTCTCCGCACCCTCTCCAGCATTTATTGCTTGTAGATTTCTGGATCGCAGACATTCTGACTGGTGTGAAGTGGTACCTCATTGTGGTTTTGATTTGCATTTCTCTAATAATGAGTGACGTTGAGCATCTTTTCATGTGTTTGTTAGCCATCCGTATGTCTTCTTTGGAGAAATGTCTATTTAATTCTTTGGCCCATTTTTTGATTGGGTCGTTTATTTTTCTGGAATTGAGCTGCAGAAGTTGCTTGTATATTTTTGAGATTAGTTGTTTGTCAGTTGCTCATTTGCTATTATTTTCTCCCATTCAGAAGGCTGTCTTTTCACCTTGCTTATATTTTCCTTTGTTGTGCAGAAGCTTTTAATTTTAATTAGATCCCATTTGTTTATTTTTGCTTTTATTTCCAATATTCTGTGAGGTGGATCATAGAGAATCCTGCTGTGATTTCTGTAAGAGAGTGTTTTGCCTATGTTCTCCTCTAGGAGTTTTATAGTTTCTGATCTTACATTTAGATCTTTAATCCATTTTGAGTTTATTTTTGTGTGTGGTGTTAGAAAGTGATCTAATTTCATTCTTTTACAAGTGGTTGACCAGTTTTCCCAGCACCACTTGTTAAAGAGATTGTCTTTACTCCATTGCATATTCTTGCCTCCTTTGTCAAAGATAAGATGTCCATATGTGTGTGGATTTATCTCTGGGCTTTCTATTTTGTTCCATTGATCTATATTTCTGTCTTTGTGCCAGTACCTTACTGTCTTGATGACTGTGGCATTGTAGTAGAGCCTGAAGTCAGGCAAGTTGATTCCTCCAGTTCCATTCTTCTTTCTCAAGATTGCTTTGGTTATTTGATGGTTTTCGTATTTCCATACAAATCTTGAAATTATTTGTTCTAGTTCTGTGAAAAATATTGCTGGTAGCTTGATAGGGATTGCATTGAATTTGTAGATTGCTTCGGTTAGTATAGTCATGTTCACTATATTGATTCCTCCGATCCATGAACATGGTATATTTCTCCATCTATTAGTGTCCTCTTTGATTTCTTTCATCAGTGTTTAATAGTTTTCTATATATAGGTCTTTAGTTTCTTTAGGTAGATATATTTCTAAGTATTTTATTCTTTTTGTTGCAATGGTGAATGGAATTGTTTCCTTAATTTCTTTTTCTACTTTGTTATTATTAGTGTATAGGAATGCAAGGGATTTCTGTGTGTTGATTTGATATCCTGAAACTTTACTATGTTAATTGATTAGCTCTAGTAATTTTCTGGTGGAGTCTTTAGGGTTTTCTATGTAGAGGATCATATCATCTGCAAATAGTGAGAGTTTTACTTCTTCTTTTATAATTTGGATTCCTTTTATTTCTTTTTCTGCTCTGATTTCTGAGGCCAAAACTTCCAGAACTATGTTGAATAGTATAGTTTCTAAAATGGCATGATGTTTCACAGAATGAATAGAAAAAGAAAATACAGTATGGAAGAAGGGCACCCATGAATATCTTAGAAGCCAAAATTAAAAAAAGATAAAGAATTTGCAAAAATACAATTATCAGCTGTTAAAAAACTGTTTATAGTATATGCTTTATATGTATAGAGGACTTTAGTTTTAGTAGCCTTCAATATAAAATGGCATCAGTTTTTATCTATGCATAAATATTTGTTAAGAAAATATTCAAAATGAACAATAAGAGTTCAATTTATTCATCCAAATTCATCGATTGCCAACTGTTTGTTAGCTACTGAAGATGCAATGGCAAACAAAATAGACAAAGTCACTGGCCTTACAAATTATGGTCACCATATACATTTGATGTTCTTCACCCATTTTGTCCAACATTTCCAACCTTCTTTCCTTCCAGTACCAATAAATCCTCTTTCTGTTTTTATGACTTTGTTTCTGCTTTCTTTCTTTGTTCATATTTTGTTTTTGTTTTTTGGATTCTGCATATGAGTGATATCACATTGCTTTGATCTTTTACCTTCTGGTTCAATTAGCATAATACTCTCAGGGTCCATTTGTTTTGTCCAAATTTCAACATTTCATTTTTCTCTAAATGACTAATAGTCGAATTGTGTACAAAAATCATATCTTGATCCTTTAATCAACAAATGGACATATCTTGTTTCTATATCTTGGCTACTATAAATAATGCTGTTATGAATTTAAGAGTGCATATAACTTTTTCAGATTTGTGTTTTGCATTCATTGGATAAATACTCAAAAGTGGAATAGCTGAATCACAAGTAGTTCTATTCTTAACTTTGTGAAGAATCTTTGTAATGTTTTCCAAAATGGCTGTACTAATTTATATGCCCACCAACTGCCTGTTAGAGTGCCTTTTTCTCCACATCCTCTCCAACACTTGCTACTTTTTGTCTTTTTGGCTAATTAATTAGTTTTATCTTTTATAAAAGAAATGTATTTATTTATTCTTGCATTTGCCTAGTATTTAGTGATGTCAAACATCTGTTAATGTTCTTGTTGGTCATCTGGATTATGTCATTTGGAAAAATATCCATTTAGATTTTTTGCCTTTTTTAAAAACTGTACTGGGATTTCTGTTGTTAAGTTGTATATATTTTTAATATATTTTAGGCATTAATTTCTTGTTCAGTTCAGTTCAGTCACTCAGTTGCGTCCAACTTTTTGTGACCGCATGGACTGCAGCACACCAGGCCTCCCTATCTATCATCAACTCCCCGGAATTACACAAATCATGTCCATTGAGTCGGTGATGCCATGCAATGGTCTCATCCTCTGTCATCCCTTTCTCCTCTCGCCTTCAATCTTTCCCAGCATCAAGGTCTTTTCAAAAGAGGCTGCTCTTCTCATCAGGTGGCCAAAGTATTGGAGTTTCAGCTTCAACATCAGTCCTTACAATGAACACTCAGGAGTGATCTTTAGGATGGACTGGTTATATCCCATTGCAGTCCAAGGGACTCTCAAGTGTCTTCTCCAAAATCACAGTTCAAAAGCATAAAGTCTTTAGTGCTCAGTTTTCTTTATAGCCCAACTCTCACATCCATACATGACTACTGGAAATACCACAGCCTTGACTAGACGGACATTTGTTGACACAATAATGTTTCTGCTCTTTAATATGTTGTCTAGGTTGGTCATAACTTTCCTTCCAAAGAGTAAGCATCTTTTAATTTCATGGTTGCAATAACCATCTGTAGTGATTTTGGAGCCTTCCCACCCCCTCACCCCCCAAAAAATTAAAGTCAGCCAGTTTCCACTGTTTTCCCATCTATTTGCCATGAAGTGATGGGACCAGATGCCATGATCTTAATTTTCTGAATGGTGAGTTTTAAGTCAACTTTTTCACTCTCCGCTTTCACTTTCATCAAGAGGCTCTTTAGTTCTTCACTTTCTGCCATAAGGGTGATGTCAGCTGCATTTCTGAGGTTATTCATATTTCTCCTGGCAAACTTGATTCCAGTTTGTGATTCATCCAGCCCAGTATTTCTCATGATGTACTTTGCATATAAGTTAAACAAGCAGGGTGACAATATACAGCCTTGACGTACTCCTTTTCTTATTTGGAACTAGTCTGTTGTTCCACGTCCAGTTCTAGCTGTTGCTTCCTGACATGCATACAGATATCTGAAAAGGCTGGTTAGGAGGTATTGTATTCCCATCTCTTGAAGAATTTTCCACAGTTTGTTGTGATTCACACAGTCAAAATCTTTGGTGTAGTCAATAAAAAAGAAATATATGTTTTTTCTGGAACTCTCTTGCTTTTTCCATGATCCACCAGATGTTGGCAATTTGATCTCTTGCTCCTCTGCCTTTTCTAAAACCAGCTTGAACATCTGGAAGTTCATGGTTCATGTGTTGTTGAAGCCTGGCTTGGAGAATTTTAAGCATTACTTTACTAGAGTGTGAGACGAGGGCAATTGTGAGGTAGTTTGAGCATTCTTTGGTATTTTCTTTCTTTGGGACTAGAATGAAAACTGGCCTTTTCCAGTTGTGGCACTGCTGAGTTTTCCAAATTTGCTGGCATATTGAATGTAGGATTTTCACAGCATCACTTTAGGATTTTAAATAGCTCAACTGGAATTCCTTTACCTTCACTAGCTTTGTTCATAGTGATGCTTCCTAAGGCCCACTTGACTTCATGTTCTAAGATGTCTGGCTCTAAATGAATGATCACACCATCATGGATCATTATCTGCATCATTAAGATATTTTTTGTACAGTTTTTCTGTGAAATCTTGTCACCTCTTCTTAATATCTTCTGCTTCTGTTAGGTCCATACTATTTCTGTCCTTAATTGAACCCATCTTTGCATGAAATGTTCCCTTGGTATCTCTAATTTTCTTGAGGAGATCCCTAGTCTTTCTCATTATATTGTTTTCCTCTATTTCTTTGCACTGATCACTGAGGAAGGCTTTCTTATCTCTCCTTGCTATTCTTTAGAACTCTGCATTCAAATAGGCATATCTTTCCTTTTCTCCTTGGCCTATGCCTTCTCTTCTTTTCTCAGCTATTTGTTAGGCCTCCTGAGACAGCCATTTTGCCTTTTTGCATTTCTTTTTCTTGGGGATATTCTTGATCCCTGTCACCTGTACAATGTCAGGAACCTCTGTTCATAGTTCATCAGGCACTCTGTCTGTCAGATCTAGTCCCTTAAATCTATTTCTCACTTCCACTGTATAATCATAAGGGATTTGATTTAGGTCATACCTGAATGGTCTAGTGGTTTTCCCTACTTTCTTCCATTTAAGTCTGAGTTTGGCAATAAGGAGTTCATAATCTGAGCCACAGTCAGCTCCTGGTGTTGTTTTTTATACATATGGATTTGCAAACATCTTCTCTCACTCATTAGGTTGCTTTTTGAGATGGTTTCCTATTCTGTGCAAAAGATTTTTTAGTTTCATGTATTTCCATTTGCTTATTTTTGCTTTTCTTTCCCTTGCCATAAATCTTATCTGCCCCCCCACATACACACAAACTTTAATAAATATCAATGTTTTATACCACGGATTTTATGGTTTCAAGTCTTACCTTCAAGTCTTTAATCTGTTTCAAGTAAATTTTTGTATATGGGGTAGGAAATGATCTAGTCATTCTTATTTTTTTTTAATTTTTTATTTTTTTTAAATTTTAAAATCTTTAATTCTTACATGCGTTCCCAAACATGAACCCCCCTCCCACCTCCCTCCCCACAACATCTCTCTGGGTCATCCCCATGCACCAGCCCCAAGCAAGCTGCACCCTACGTCAGACATGGACTGGCGATTCAATTCTTACATGACAGTATACATGTTAGAATTCCCATTCTCCCAAATCATCCCACCCTCTCCCTCTCCCTCTGAGTCCAAAAGTCTGGTATACACATCTGTGTCTTTTTTCCTGTCTTGCATACAGGGTCGTCATTGCCATCTTCCTAAATTCCATATATATGTGTTAGTATACTGTAGTCATTCTTTCATATGTGGCTGACTACATGTGCAGTTTTCCCAGCAGAATTTATTGAAGATACTGTTCTGTCTTCATTGTATAATCTTGACCTCTTTGGCATAAATTAATTTTTTTTAATGTGTGACTTTATTAGAAGGTTTTCAATTCTGTTCTATTATCTGTATATCTGTTGCTTTTCCAATAACATACTCTTAATTACTGTAATTTTGCAGTATGGTTTCACATCTGAAGGTGTGATGCCTTCAGCTTTATTATTTTTTCCTGAAGTTGATTTGGCTCTTTGGAATCATTTGTGGTTCCATACAATTTTTAGAATTACTTGTTTTAGTTCTGTGAAAAACTACATAGGAATTTTGATATGGAATACATTAAATCTATAGTTTGCTTTGGATAGTATAGATGGTTTAGCAATATTAATTCTTCCCATTATAAGCATGAAATATATTTCTCTTTATTTTTGTCCTCTTCAATTTCTTTTATTAGCATCTTATAGATTTCACTGTAAATGCATTTTGCCTCCTTTGTTAAATTTATTCCTAGGTTATTATTCATTGCAATGCAATTGTGAATAGGATTATTTTCTTGATTTTCCCTTCTGACACTTATTACTGTATAGAAATTTCATTGATTTCTGCAGATTAATTTTGTACCCCACAACTTTACTAGATAAAATAAATTCATCTATTAGTTCTGACAGTTTTTTGTAGAGTCCTTAAGATCTTTTTTTGTTTTGTTTTGTTTTGTTTTTTAAGATCTTTTTTAATATAAAGTATATTATCTGCAAATGTGTCAATTTTACTTTTTTGTTCCGAATTTTGAGGACTTCTTTTCTTTATTTGCTGTGGCTAGGACTCCTGAATACTTTGTGACAAACAGAGATGCTTAATCATAAAGTCACACACCTGAAATTTATACAATGCTGTTAATCAGTTTTATCTCAGCTAAAAAAAAAAAAATGCTCAAAAATGGAAATGAATGTAGTATAAATGTTGAGAATATAAACCATACCTATTTTTCCTGGCCTATGATTTTTAATAAGTATATTTGCTAGACATTTTGAGTTCTTATCTAACTCTCTGGGTTAAATTTGAAGGTATATTAAAATGAATAATCAGACTATTTTTGTGCTTATCACTTGCATGGCAAGGTTTCAAATTATACATTTTATGAAACACTTTTATATTTGATTCTCTAAGTAATTCTATCAAAACCATTTCTGAATAACTATAAAGATAGAGGGCAATTTAATATTTTTAAAATGTAGACTGAAGGATCTTATAAGACGGTGCTTCTTCAAAGACCTCATTGTTGTAGTTGTTCAGTCACTAAGTCATGTTCACCTCTTTGCAACCTCATGGACTGCAGCATGCTAGGCTTCCATGTCCTTCACTATCTCCTTGAGCTTGCTCAAAATCATGTTCATTGAGTTGGTGATACCATCCGACCATCTCATCCTCTGTTACCCCCTTCTTCTGCCCTCAGTCTTTCTCAGCATCACTGTCTTTTCCAATGAGTCAACTTTTCACATCAAGTGGCCAAAGTGTTGGAACTTCAGCTTCCCATCAGTCTTTCCAATGAATATTCAGGGTTAATTTCATTTAGGATTGACTGACTAGATCTTGCTGTCCAAAGGGCTCTCAAGAGTCTTCTCCAGCACCATAATTCAAAAGCATCAATTCTTCTGTGCTTAGCCTTCTTTATGGTTCAACTCTCACATCCGTAAGAGGGTAAATAAAATACAATTGGCATGTTTTGAAATGTCAATATATTATTAAAAAGTATTGTATCAAGTATAGTCTGAATTTATATATGTATATACAAGTAACTATATTATGCATGTTATTTTAAAACTAATCACTCTGTTTTATAGTACTAAGAAAATAGAAACCAATATGCCTATCTTCTCTTCCTGCTGTAAAGCATACATTTCTTTATCGACTTTTCTTATTTCCTTGGTGTACAAGAGCAAACATTATCTGAAAGCTAATATCTCTTAACATCCGGAAGCATTTCTCAATAAATTGGTCTATCTTCCCTCTTCTATATCAAAATATGCTAAAATATTTCCATCTTAAGAAACAAACCCATTTCTTCCTATATTCTTCTCCACCATCACATTTCTTCACTTTCCTTCTTAACATTTTTTGTTTGTATGTTTCCGTATATTCTTTTCAACACTTATCCTATTATATTTTGGTTACTTCCATGAGGTGTGTAAAAATTATTTATGATAAAATTTTAAATGATCCTCTTGTTATCAAATACAATGCTCACTTAATGCCAACATGATTTCACCCTGTAAAGCCCTTTCTTAAACTATTCCTTTCTTTCTGTATCTCCAAATCCTTTGGATTTTCTGGTCAGTTCCAAATTATCCCTTAAATATGTATATATTTCTGCATTTTGCTTTATAAAGGATATCTAATCAGTTTAGTCTTTCTGAAATGTGTCATATCATTTTATTTATTATATCATAATCTGAAAATCCTTAATATTTTATCTATCTCCTTGTCTATAGATCTACATATTCAATCATCTACCTTGCTTATCTTCTTGTGTATGCTTTATGCACTTTTAATTTAACATTTGTAATACACTCCTTGTTTCTTTCTCTTTTAAACACATACTTCATCCTATATGTCCTATCTCAGTGATCTTGAATTGCACAAATCAGGAACCATTAAATTATTCTTGATTCCTTTATTTAACTACTGTAAGCAACTCTGAAGGGTCTTGGGGTTAATTTACAAGCTGGCAAACTGGTCTGTTAATGCTTCATGGATATTGGCCAATGATGTATGACTCTTGGATCAGAGACAAAACACTTATTACTCAAGACAAAGTAGCCCAAACTTCAGGTGTTAAATCAGTTCTCCATGACACTCTAAATTCCATTGGAACAATACACTTTGGTCTACCTGCATGCACTGGATGTGCAAGCACAGAAGAAAACTGAGTTTTATAGTGAATAGTAAGTGTGTTCTGTGTCCTGGGAAGATTTTATCTCATCCATACATGTTGCTTTCTGCAAAGATAATCCTTAGGACCCAAAGTGAAATAACTCTCCTAACAACCATTATCCACATGCAATCAATTATGAATTGCTATCAACTCCAAAGCCTAAGCATATTTTAAATTAATCCACTAGTCTCAATATCCACTAAGCTAGTACAGGATATATTGCTCATCTCTCAATAGAAGTAAAGAAAAACCTCTAATATATTTGCTTGCTTATCAGTATCCTACCTCCTTCTCTACTATCCACCCCCCATTTCCAATGAATCTCAAAGTAGAACCAGCCTATCACTGCAAAAGCACTGTAAAAAAATATATGTATATATATATATATGAATATACATATATGCAATTATATATATATATATATAAATTATTACCCCATTATGAGACGTTTAATTTTATTGGATATTAATGCCTTTCATCATCAACCTCTATTTACATTTCTAGATAAATTCATTTCACTTCTTTACCATTTTCTTTTCCACTCAATAATAATTGTTGCACATTAACTGCCATTTCTTTCCACTGCAAACTGCTGTTCTAAGCTATTTTCTATTCCTCTAACAGCCAAGTTTTTGGGTATGGATTTTCATTTGCTTTGTTTGTGCCACAGTTTCTACTTGGTAATTTTTTTTTAAATTCACATTTCTTCGAGTTTTAACTTTGAGGTCATGTCCACTAGGGCATTATTATTAACCTGTAAAAAATCAGCACATGACACCTCTTCCCAATGTCCTTGTGCTCAAGGTTTTCCAATTTGGGTACAACAGACAAGCAGTCTTTTCACTGGCCCACATCTCTTTCTCTGGGATCTTTGTGATGAGGGACCACATCTTTATATATTTATTTATTGATCCTTGATATATGCCCAACAAATAAAAATGGTTGACATACTCCTTTTTTAATAAATATATGAGAAAAAAGTGAAGGAAATAAGTTACAAAATATTTGTGACAGTTGAGTTTCCCTTGTTCTCAAAGATTAATGTTCTAAAAAGGAATGGGCCAGGTCTTGATTTTGTCTTTGCATCAAGAAGGATAGCGCCTAACACATGCAGTGTATCCTCATTATTTGAAAATTTTGTATTTATGAATTTACCTATTTTATAAAAGTTATTCATAAATCAGAAGTCAATACTGTATTTTTGGCTCAATCATGGACATGTCCATGTGAAGAGATTAAAAACATTTGAGTCTTGCAACTGATATGTTCTCAATATGTTGTCTTCCTTATTAAAGTTTCATACTGTAAATGTATCATTTTCATGGCCATTAGTGTCATTATGTTCACACTTTTATTTTTTTTCCATTTAAAATAGACCTCAAATGAATACCAACTAGATTTATTAAGTGTATATAGCCAGTTATGCCCCTTACCAAGAAAATGTGTTTTCATTCCTTTGGCTTGCATTGTAGTGAATTCAGTGATATTAAATCAACAATTCATATTAAACAAAGTGTCTTTAAATAGGAACATGCATAAACTAAGTTTATTTATTGGTGGGTCAGTTGAAAATGTCATGACCCACAGGAAACTAATTTTGCATTTTCCTTAAGGGCAATGAAACAATATTTGCTAATTCAGTGTCTACATTAACTTTATAGAACACCATTATAGTAAATAATGAGAACAGACTCTAATTAGCTTCTCATAAGTATTTTACAAGTAATAGCTGAATGAAAAGAAATAAGGGATGAAGAAGGAAGATGTTGAAATAATGTCTCTGAATTTATAAGCTATATAACTTTTTCTATATTTTCTTTAATTATTGGGGTGAAGATCAAAACACATATTTGTGTAAATGATGAACAATGCTTATTTGTGCCATATAGCTATGCAGAATTCAAAATAATCTTATTAGGCTGAGGGAATTCATTGAAATTCAATGAGATAAAATTTAACAAGGAAGCCATGCTTCACAATTTAAAGTCTGTATATTAGTTATCCAAGAAAATAAAAATCTTAGTTGTTTTTATAAAAATTTAGTTGAAAGTTTCATTTTACTTAATCATAAGAAAAATATGAAGAAAACATGTTGAAATCATGTGTCAATATTTAAAATCAGGAGACCAAAATAAAAGATGTAAATAACAATTGCAACTTAGCTTAATTGACCATGTACTAGGGCTTTAATTTTTAAAATAAGTATCAAATGAATAGATTGAATTACTCAATCATGTTTTGCTTTTCTAACTGGTTATATGTATTTTTTATCCTATTAACTTTAAAGTCCTGATATCTATTATTGAATTTCTCACCCTCTATCTTACAGGACTAAACTCTACAAGAAACTTGTCAACTGGTCATAAATGACAAGTGAATCAACCCCCCAAACACATCTAATTGTGCAAAGTAAAATTCTGGTTCCCTTGGAGCCAATATTACCTTATCTAGGTATATTTTAAGATAATTAATTGATTATTAGAGCATAATACAATAAGAATATTCTAAACTATATACCCATAACACAATATAATTTCAGGGGAATTTATAAGCTGTATCTTAAATGACCAACACTTTGTGAAAACTACACCTAAGTGATTCAAGTAACATTAGTAAATTTAGTTTATTGTGATGCTATTTGACTTGGTGATAAAAATTATAATGAAATGCACTACATGTTCTAATAATTAAAATCTTTTAAGTTTATCTAAATTTTCACTGATCTATGGAGCAAGCCTTTGATATTAGATTTTATTACACTGTTAGTACCATTCATGTGTTGCTTCAAAGTTAGCACAACCCTGAAAATATTCCGCTTGCCCTCCCACTTCCAGGCCTCCTGTTGGATTATTTTAAACTTCTAAGTCTCCTTAACAAAGTTTAAAGCTGTATAACTCTCTCTGAGGTCATACTGAGAGTACAGAAAGTATATATCACTTACTTCAAAACTGAACCTCTTGAGAAGCAGGCCTAAGATTTTTTGAAAGAAACTTCAGCTTCTCTACCCCTGGATTAACCATCATATTTGATTTCAAAGAAGTCCAGTCATTTCGATAAAGATGGGACTTTTTTGGAGAACATTTGGCATGCTCTTTAAACCTCTAGATAATTTATTGTTTTGAGCTACAGATTATTTCTATCTTGAGAAAGACGAAGTAACTCTTAAAATGATATTGTTTTTCCTTTAAGGTACATGAATCTTGAGGAAATGATGCCCATTATCTAGCATATGTAATGTTCATAACAGGATAATAAGTATTATTAATTTCTTAATCCTTTTAAAATCAGTATTTAATGGTTATGATGACTACATTATCTTTTGATTCTCTTTAATGTAAATTAAGTCCATATTAGGGCTTCCCTGGTAGTTCAGGTGATAAAGAATTCCCCTGCAATGCAGGAGACCCAGGTCTGATCCCTGGGTTGGGAAGATCCCCTGAAGAAGGGAATAGCTTCCCATTCCAGTGTTCTTGCCTGGAGAATTCCATGGATAGGGGAGCCTAGTAGACTACAGTCTCTGGGTCACAAATGGTCAGACATGACTGAAACTAAGTGCAAGATAAATGAATGCCTCATGAAATAACTGAAATATGACATTAGCAGCCTGTAAATTATAAAGTATCAAAAATATAATTTATTTCACTATTAGTGCTTAATTTAGAAATTCTTGACAAAGACTGAACTCCTTATTAAATTATAATAATTGCATTGAATATTATTCTAAAAGGTTATTTATTAAAATATATATTTTGATACTATTTTGAAATTTTATCCAAAGGTATGTTTTCTAATATGTATTATCAGTCAATATAACATGACTATACTTGTTGTATGTATAGCTGTATTTATGACTTGGAAATTTTAGAAAGAAAAATGTTTGTTAGTGTTAAAAGACTTTTACATATAATAATGTGGAAGAGATTTAATGATTTCTTTCAAAACTGTTGAAAGTAGCTGAATAATTTTGCACAAAAATATGGCTGGAATTTTTCTATAAAGAATGTATTAATATAGATCATTCCAGAATAAACTAAGACAAAATATATCATTTTAAAATTCTAAAATTCTGCTAATATGAATTGTTCATCCAAAGTTTGAGAAGATAAAATTAATGGTATTCCCAAATAGTGGATGTATTCATTACAACAAGCAGACTCTGGGATTATTATGGATAAGCTCATATCAATATCTTTATTCTCTGATTACTTATTAATCAAAATATAGCTAAAATATTTGATTATTAAAACTGTGCTTATTGATATACATCATCATTTTTGCTTAGATTTTTAAGAGTAAATTATGGAAAATAAGCATAATCTAAAGACCTCTTAAGATGTGAAAAATATGCAGAAAAATATATAGCTATGTATATTTCTCAAGATACTGTTTAATAATTAAGGGCAATGAGGGTTTAGGCAGGTTTACCTAAAAATCATAGAGTTGAAACATTAAAACAGGGCCATCAAAGAATAAAGAGATAAAAGATTAAATCATACATTTTCAATCTTAATTCAAATATATTTAGGAATTCAATATATCACAAAAATAATTAATAAAAACAATATAAATAATATAGCAAATGGCTCTAAGCTCATCCACTTCATTAGAACTGACTCAAATGTGTTTCTTTTTAGTTATGTAATATTCCATCATGTATATGTACCACAACTATTTTTTCCATTCATCTGCCAATGGACATCTAAGTCGTTTTTATGTCCTAGCTGTTGTACATAGTGCTGCAATAAACATTGGCATACACTTTTATTTTTCAATTCTGACTTCCTCAGGGTATATGACCAGTAGTGGGATTTCTGGGTTGTATGGTACTTTTCTTTCTAACATTTTAAGGAATCTCCATAGTGGTTGTATCAGTTTACATTCCCAGGAACAGTATAAGAGAATTCCCTTTTCTTCACACCCTCTCCAGTATTTATTATTTATGGACATTTTTTGGATGGCCATTCTGACTGGTGTAAGATAATACCTCATTGTGGTTTGATTTGCTTTTCTCTAATAATGAGGGATTTTGAATATCTTTCCATGTGTTTATTAAGCATATGTTTGTCTTCTTTGGAGAAATACCCATTTAGGTCTTTTGACCACTTTGTGATTAGGTTGTTCATCTGCTGGTATTGAGCTGCATGAGTTGCTTGTATATTGTGGAGATTAATTTTTGTGTCAGTTTTCTCATTTGCTATATTTTCTCCCATTCTAAGGGCTGTATTTTCATCTTGCTTGTAGTTTCCTTCATTGTGCAAAAACTTTTAAACTTAATTAAGTCCCAGTTGTTTATTTTTGTTTTCATTTCAATTATTCTGGGAGGTGGATCATTGAGGATCTTGCTGTGATTTATGTCAGAGTGTGTTCTGCCTATGTTTTCCTCTAAGAGTTTTATGGTTTCTGGTCTTAAATTTAAGTCTTTAATCAATATGTTTATTTTTTCTTCATGGTGTTAAAAAATGCTTTAATTTCATTATTTTATACTTAGTTGACCAGTTTTCCCAGCACTATTTGTTGAAGAGACTGTCTTTTCTCCATTGTATATTTTTGCCTCCTTTAGCAAAGGTAAGATGCACATAGGTACATGGATTTATCTCTGGGTTTTCTATTTTGTTCCATTGATCTATATTTCTGTATTTATATATTTCTCCTCAGAATGAGCACAACTGAGCAAGTGAGACTGAATCAGTGGTCACTGATTCAGGGCATGCTGGGGCAGAGATCAGACAATGAAGAGATACTTGCAAGCAGAGGTTGCCAATGTGAGCAAAGAAAAGAAAGGGTAACTGCCTCAGAAATGACAGATGAAACAGATTAAAGTCCTGCAGTAACACTGAGACTGTACACTTTATGGGCAACTGTAGAATTTGAGAACAAATACAAGCTGGAAGAAGGGAATAGCTGAGACAAAACTGACTCCACACTGCCCACCCACAAGTCTAGAGACCTTCCTAGATATATTGGAGGACCTTCTGAAAAGGCAACTTAACTGGAGCAGGAAAATGGAAGAATCACATGAACATTCTTCTCACTATCACTGTATATATACTCCACATAATAGAGTATTCTGTTCAGTTCAGTTGCTCAGTCATGTCCAACTCTTTGCGACCCCATGAATCGCAGCACGCCAGGCCTCCCTGTCCATCACCATCTCCCGGAATTCACTCAGACTCACCTCCATTGAGTCAGTGATGCCATCCAGCCATCTCATCCTCTGTGGTCCCCTTTTCCTCCTGCCCCCAATTCCTCCCAGCATCAGAGTCTTTTCCAATGTGTCAATTCTTTGCATGAGGTGGCCAAAGTATTGGAGTTTCAGCTTCAGAATCAGTTTTTCCAAATAACGCCCAGGACTGATCTCCTTTAGGACGGACTGGTTGGATCTCCTTGCAGTCCAAGGGACTCTCAAGAGTCTTCTCCAACACCACAGTTCAAAAGCATCAATTCTTCGGTGCTCAGCCTTCTTCACAGTCCAACTCTCACATCCATACATGACCACAGGAAAAAACATAGCCTACTTGACCTTGAAAAAGAATGAAATAATGCCATTTGTAGCAACGTGGATGGACCTAGAGATTATCATACTATGTGTACTATGTGGAGTATGTCAGACAGAGAAAGACAAATAACTAGTACGCCCATATGTGAAATTTAATTTTAAAAAATGCAAAAAAAATGAACGTATTTATAAGACAAATGGACACTGAAAAACAAACAAAACATAAACAGGTTGAAAATAAATGTATGGCTACAAAAGGGGAAACATGGCAACGAGGATAAATCAGGAGCTTGTGATGAACAGGTGCACACTACTATATATAAGATATATAACCAACAAGGACTTTCTGCATATTGTACACTGTTTCTGGAAATGTAAATTGGTACATGGGACATAATATTGTCGGGTAACCATTTCTTTCTATATGTATATGTGTAACTGAATCACTTTGCTGTATACCTGAATCTATCAAAATATTATAAATCAATTATTTTCCTATAAATTAAATAACAAATAAAATATTTTGTTCTATAATTTTCACACAGAATTATAATTTGATACCTGCATATATTACAAAGTGATCACCATCATGAATCTAATTGCTATCCATCAGCATATAAGTGGACTCCCTTAATCTTTTCACCTATCCCATAACCCCCTTCCCATCTAGTAACCACCAATCTATTCTCTGTATCTATTAGTTTATTATTGTCATATTTTGTTCATTTGTTTTTGTTCTTTTAGATTTCACATATTAGAGAAAACATATGATATTTGTCTTTCTCTGTCTGATTTATTTCATTTAGTATAATAATTTCAATATCCATACATATATTGCAAAGAATAGGATTTTATTATGTATTAGGACTGAGTTCAGTTCAGTTCAGTTCAATCGCTCAGTCATGTCTGACTCTTTGTGACCCCATGGACTGCAGCACACCAGGCCTCCCTGTTCATCACCAACTCCCAGAGTCCACTCAAACACATATCCATTGAGTCAGTGATGCCATCCAGCCATCTCATCCTCTGTTGTCCCCTTCTTCTCCTGCCGTCAATCTTTCCGAGCATCAGAGCCTTTCAAATAAGTCAGCTCTTCGCATCAGGTAGCCAAAGTATTGGAGTTTCAGCTTCAGCATCAGTCCTACCAAAGAACACCCATGACTGATCTCCTTTAGGATGGACTGGTTGGATCTCCTTGCAGTCCAAGGGACTCTCAAGAGTCTTCTCCAACACCACAGTTCAAAAGCATCAATTCTTTGGAATTCAGCTTTCTTTATAGTCTAACTCTCACATCCATACATGACCACTGGAAAAACCATAGCCTTGACTAGACGGACCTTAGTCGACAAAGTAACGTCTCTGCTTTCTAATACGCTGTCTAGGTTGGTCATAACTTTCTTTCCAAGAAGTAAGTGTCTTTTAATTGCATGGCTAAAATCACCATCTGCAGTGATTTTGGAGCCCCACAAAATAAAGTCACCCACTGTTTCCACTGTTTCCCCATCTATTTGCCATGAAATGATGGGACTGTATGCCATGATCTTAGTTTTCTGAATGTTGAGCTTTAAGCCAACTTCTTCACTATTTAGTTCAAGAGGCTCTTTAGTTCCTCTTCACTTTCTACCATAAGGGTGGTGTCATCTGCATATCAGAGGTTATTGATATTTCTCCCGGCAATCTTGATTCCAGCTTGTGCTTCATCCAGCCCAGCATTTCCTCATGATGTACTCTGTATATAAGTTAAATAAGCAGAGTGACAATATACAGCCTTGATGTATTCCTTTACCTATTTGGAACCAGTCTGTTGTTCCATGTCCAGTTCTAACTGTTGCTCCCTGACCTGCATATAGGTTTCTCAAGAGGCAAGTCAGGTGGTTTGGCTTTCCCATCTCTTTCAGAATTTTTCACAGTTTATTGTGTTCCACACAGTCAAAGGCTTGACATAGTCAATAAAGCAGAAATAGATTTTTTTTCTGTAACTCTCTTGTTTTTGCCATGATCCAGCGGATGTTGGCAATTTGATCTCTCGCTTCTCTCCATTTTCTAAAACCAGCTTGAACATCTGGAAATTCATGGTTCACATACTGCTGAAGCCTGACTTGGAGAATTTTGAGCATTACTTTACTAGCGTATGAGATGAGTGCAATTGTGCGGTAATTTGAGCATTCTTTGGCATTGCCTTTCTTTGGAATTGTAATGAAAACTGACCATTTCCAGTCCTGTGGCCACTGCTGAGTTTTCCAAATTTGCTGGCATATTGAGTGCTGCACTTTCACAGCATCATCTTCCAGGATTTGAAATAGCTCCACTGAAATTCCATCACCTCCACTAGCTTTGTTCCTAGTAATGCTTCCTAAGGTATTCTACTATTTACAAGTATCACAATTTTTTTATGCATTATAGCAATAATTTGTATTTAGTTGTTTCCATATCTTGGATATCATAAATAATACTGTAGTGAACATAAGGATTCTTCCATATTAGCTTCTCTGTGTTCTTTGGATAAATATCGAGAAGTGGAATAGCTGAGTCATATGATACTTCTGAGTCATATGGTACAGAATTTACTTCTAGTATTTCTACAGGTTTCTTGAAAATCTACATACTGTTTTCAATAATTGCTGCACCAATTTACATTCCTAACAACAATGTATGAGAGTTCTCTTTTGTTCACATTCTTTCCAACATTTGTTACTTTTGTGTTTTCTATCAGAGTCATCCTAACATATATGAGGTGATACTAATTGTGATTTTGATTTCAATTTCTTTAATGATTAGTAATGTTAAATATCTTTTCACACCATCTGTATTTTTTTCAGCAAAATTTCTATTTAGATCTTCTGTGCATTTTTTAAAATCTGTTTTTTTAATTAATTTTTAAAACCTTTAACCTCATAATGTAATCTTTTATTTATAGTAAGAAATTTTTAAAAAGCTGAGATGAATATTTTTTTATTTTTTCATAACATCTCATTCAAATCACTCTTTGATATTACAAACAATTTGTTGTTCAAATAATTACTTAAAGTTAAAAATAGCAAATACTTCATGCAGTTATCAGTGAATGCATGTGTGTCTGCTACATCGCTTCAGTCATGCCAAACTCTGTGCAACTCTATGGACTGTGGCTAGCCAGGCTCTTCTGTTCATGGATTCTAAAGACAAGAATACTGGAATGGGTTGCCATGCCCTCCTCCAAAGGGTCTTTCTGACCCAGGGATCAAACCACCATCTCTTATGTTTCCTGCATTGGCAGATAGATTATTTACCACTAGCGCCACCTGGGAAGCTTCATCAAAGAATGGTGGTGGATAGTCACTAAGTCGTGTCTGATACTTGCAACTCTAAAGACTGTAACCTTCCAGGCTCCTCTGTCCACGGGATTCTTCAGGCAAAAATATGGGAGTGGAGTTGCCATTTCTTTCTTCAGGGGATCTTCCCAACCCAGGGATCAAACACAGGTCTTCTGCATTGCAGGCAGATTCTTTACGAACTGAGCTATAAGGGAAGCACATCAAAGAATGATTGAAATTAAATTCTTGTTTGCACATATGACAACTCAGTTTATACAATTTCAAATGTAAATGAAGAAACAGAAAGCATATAAAAGAATATTTAGTGCAGTTCCTTCTATGTAAGAGAAAACTGAAAGTCAGTGGAGGTGAAGCAATTTATCCAATAAGACACAGCTAAGAAGTGACACAAATGGGAGTAAAATGTAAATTTCTAACTCTCAGCTTAATACTCCACCCTTTTTTATGAATGTAGCACAATGGTTTCAAGTATTTGCAATGCAATATATTTTTTATGTCTAGCAAATCATTTTCAGCATAAATTTCTTCTGAAAAAAAATGTTTGCAAAATCTTTTGATTTTTGATTTAAGCTTACAGAATTAACTGGAATTTGCAACAAAAAGCAATTCTGACTTTGGTATATCATATTGCTATTATTAAAGCAGAACCTGAGAATCGTAGGTGAATATGATTACATATAATTTTATTTAGGAAGGAACTTAAAGAAATATAAACAAAGATTCTGCATACTATACACTTTTTCTGCTTCACTACATTGCTTAATTAAGTAAATGTATGTTATAACCAAGAATGTATTTTGAGATGAAATGTCACTCAGTTTAATTATTAGCCTAGATAAACCATAAGACAGTTATAATTTCCCTTACAGCCTAGAAATGGTTTTAGAGAGTCTTTGTAATTTATTTGAATTCCAGATTTTAATGTTATTAAATATAAAGTATTAGCATAGATTAAAATTCTCATATTGAAATAGCATTTTTATGTGTACCATTTTGAGGTCCTGGTGTAAAATTTACCAACAGAGTATAAACTAGATTTTTAATTTCTCTAATCTAAGATTCAGTATAAAATAAGCACTTCAAAATGTGTTTTAAAAATATTTATTTTTGGAAAAAAAATGTTCCTAGTCTATTAAAGTATTCAATCAGAGGTATATTCAATAAAGGTATAATAAACTTGTCTTCATTTTGTTTTAAAGCTAATGTCTTGAAAGTAAGAGGTATAAAAGCATATCATTTGTGTTCATTGATAATACACAGATGCGCAAAAATGTGTTTTGGTATTTTAAACTTTCCCCTTTTATCTATTTACTGAGACAAAATAAGACACTATTGTAAACAACTGTAATTAATTTACTATGATAATGTAGAAGTAGTTAGGGTGAGAATAAAATAAAAGCAGTTCACAGAAAAAGGAGGTTTGAATTTGACCTGTCAATAATCTAAAAATTTTATAAAATTTAATCTTGATATATAAAAATAAACAAAAATTCCAAAATTCATAGTCATTCACAAAATGAATTCAATTGAATTTATGCAGAAATCTGAAAATGACCTGGGAACAATTGAAACTTTTCTTTAAATGTATCTAGACAGAGAAAAGGGGAACTTAACCACTGAGAAAACGTTGCAATAGAGAGTGGTGGAATATGAGCTATAATCACTACCCCACCACCATCACGCTAGTTTCTGTTAATAGAGCTTTACATTTACAAAGCATTTCTCCACCAACTTCCAAATGATTCTTATGCTCAGGTTTGTTGTAACCATATATTCACACTATCAATTGAATTAGCATGAAAAAGTAAAAAACTAAAACAAAATAGCACATTATTTTATTTTATTTTTTTTAATTTTTTTAAATTTTAAAATCTTTAATTCTTACATGCATTCTCAAACATAAACCCCCCTCCCACCTCCCTCCCCAGCATATTATTTTATTTTATTTTTTTTATTTTTTAAATTTTAAAATCTTTAATTCTTACATGCGTTCCCAAACATGAACCCCCCTCCCACCTCCCTCCCCACAACATCTCTCTGGGTCATCCCCATGCACCAGCCCCAAGCAAGCTGCACCCTACGTCAGACATGGACTGGCGATTCAATTCTTACATGACAGTATGCATGTTAGAATTCCCATTCTCCCAAATCATCCCACCCTCTCCCTCTCCCTCTGAGTCCAAAAGTCCATTATACACATCTGTGTCTTTTTTCCTGTCTTGCATACAGGGTCGTCATTGCCATCTTCCTAAATTCCATATATATGTGTTAGTATACTGTATTGGTGTTTTTCTTTCTGGTTTACTTCACTCTGTATAATTGGCTCCAGTTTCATCCATCTCATCAGAATTGATTCAAATGAATTCTTTTTAACGGCTGAGTAATACTTCATTGTGTATATGTACCACAGCTTTCTTATCCATTCATCTGCTGATGGACATCTAGGTTGTTTCCATGTCCTGGCTATTATAAACAGTGCTGCAATGAACATTGGGGTACATGTGTCTCTTTCAATTCTGGTTTCCTCGGTGTGTATGCCCAGCAGTGGGATTGCTGGGTCATAAGGTAGTTCTATTTGCAATTTTTTAAGGAATCTCCACACTGTTCTCCATAGTGGCTGTACTAGTTTGCATTCCCACCAACAGTATAGGAGGGTTCCCTTTTCTCCACACGCTCTCCAGCATTTATTGCTTGCAGATTTTGGGATCACAGCCATTCTGACTGGTGTGAAGTGGTACCTCATTGTGGTTTTGATTCGCATTTCTCTAATAATGAGTGATGTTGAGCATCTTTTCATGTGTTTGTTAGACATACGTATGTCTTCTTTGGAGAAATGTCTATTTAGTTCTTTGGCCCATTTTTTGATTGGGTCGTTTATTTTTCTGGAATTGAGCTGCAGAAGTTGCTTGTATATTTTTGAGTTTAGTTGTTTGTCAGTTGCTTCATTTGCTATTATTTTCTCCCATTCAGAAGGCTGTCTTTTCACCTTGCTTATATTTTCCTTTGTTGTGCAGAAGCTTTTAATTTCAATTAGATCCCATTTGTTTATTTTTGCTTTTATTTCCAGAATTCTGGGAGGTGGATCAGAGAGGATCCTGCTGTGATTTATGTCTGAGAGTGTTTTGCCTATGTTCTCCTCTAGGAGTTTTATAGTTTCTGATCTTACATTTAGATCTTTAATCCATTTTGAGTTTATTTTTGTGTACGGTGTTAGAAAGTGATCTAGTTTCATTCTTTTACAAGTGGTTGACCAGTTTTCCCAGCACCACTTGTTAAAGAGATTGTCTTTACTCCATTGTATATTCTTGCCTCCTTTGTCAAAGATAAGGTGTCCATATGTGTGTGGATTTATCTCTGGGCTTTCTATTTTGTTCCATTGATCTATATGTCTGTCTTTGTGCCAGTACCATACTGTCTTGATGACTGTGGCTTTGTAGTAGAGCCTGAAGTCAGGCAAGTTGATTCCTCCAGTTCCAGTCTTCTTTCTCAAGATTGCTTTGGCTATTTGAGGTTTTTTGTATTTCCATACAAATCTTGAAATGATTTGTTCTAGTTCTGTGAAAAATGTGGCTGGTAGCTTGATAGGGATTGCATTGAATTTGTAAATTGCTTTGGGTAGTATACTCATTTTCACTATATTGATTCTTCCGATCCATGAACATGGTATATTTCTCCATCTATTAGTGTCCTCTTTGATTTCTTTCATCAGTGTTTTATAGTTTTCTATATATAGGTCTTTAATTTCTTTAGGTAGATATATTCCTAAGTATTTTATTCTTTTCGTTGCAATGGTGAATGGAATTGTTTCCTTAATTTCTTTTTCTACTTTCTCATAATTCGTGTATAGGAATGCAAGGGATTTCTGTGTGTTGATTTTATATTCTGCAAGTCTACTATATTCATTGATTAGCTCTAGTAATTTTCTGGTGGAGTCTTTAGGGCTTTCCATGTAGAGGATCATGTCATCTGCAAACAGGGAGAGTTTTACTTCTTCTTTTCCAATTTGGATTCCTTTTATTTCTTTTTTCTGCTCTGATTGCTGTGGCCAAAACTTCCAGAACTATGTTAAATAGTAGCGGTGAAAGTGGACACCCTTGTCTTGTTCCTGACTTTAGGGGAAATGCTTTCAATTTTTCACCATTGAGGATAATGTTTGCTGTGGGTTTGTCATAGATAGCTTTTATTATGTTGAGGTATGTTCCTTCTATTCCTGCTTTCTGGAGAGTTTTTATCATAAATGGATGTTGAATTTTGTCAAAGGCCTTCTCTGCATCTATTGAGATAATCATATGGTTTTTATTTTTCAATTTGTTAATGTGGTGAATTACATTGATTGATTTGCAGATATTGAAGAATCCTTGCATCCCTGGGATAAAGCCCACTTGGTCATGGTGTATGATCTCTTTAATGTGTTGTTGGATTCTGATTGCTAGAATTTTGTTGAGGATTTTTTCATCTATGTTCATCAGTGATATTGGCCTGTAGTTTTCCTTTTTTGTGACATCTTTGTCAGGTTTTGGTATTAGGGTAATGGTGGCCTCATAGAATGAGTTTGGAAGTTTACCTTCCTCTGCAATGTTCTGGAAGAGTTTGAGGAGGATAGGTGTTAGCTCTTCTCGAAATTTTTGGTAGAATTCAGCTGTGAAGCCGTCTGGACCTGGGCTTTTGTTTGCTGGAAGATTTCTGATTACCGTTTCAATTTCCGTGCTTGTGATGGGTCTGTTAAGATTTTCTATTTCTTCCTGGTTCAGTTTTGGAAAATTGTACTTTTCTAAGAATTTGTCCATTTCTTCCACATTGTCCATTTTATTGGCATACCACTGCTGATAGTAGTCTCTTATGATCCTTTGTATTTCTGTGTTGTCTGTTGTGATCTCTCCATTTTCATTTCTAATTTTATTGATTTGATTTTTCTCTCTTTGCTTCTTGATGAGTCTGGCTAATGGTTTGTCAATTTTATTTATCCTTTCAAAGAACCAGCTTTTGGCTTTGTTGATTTTTGCTATGGTCTCTTTTGTTTCTTTTGCATTTATTTCTGCCCTAAGTTTTAAGATTTATTTCCTTTTTCTAACTCTGGGGTTCTCCAACTCTTCCTTTTCTAGTTGCTTTAGTTGCAGAGTTAGGTTATTTATTTGACTTTTTCTTGTTTCTTGAGGTATGCCTGTATTGCTATGAACTTTCCTCTTAGCACTGCTTTTATAGTGTCCCACAGGTTTTGGGTTGTTGTGTTTTCATTTTCATTAGTTTCTATGCATATTTTGATTTCTTTTTTGATTTCTTCTGTGATTTGTTGGTTATTCAGAAGTGTGTTGTTCAAGCTCCATATGTTGGAATTTTTAATAGTTTTTCTCCTGTAATTGAGATCTAATCTTAATGCATTATGGTCAGAAAAGATGCTTGGAATGATTTCGATGTTTTTGAATTTATCAAGTTTAGATTTATGGCCCAGGATGTGATCTATCCTGGAGAAAGTTCCATGAGCACTTGAAAAAAAAGTGAAATTCATTGTTTTGGGGTGATATGTCCTATAGATATCAATTAGGTCTAACTGATCTAATGTATCATTTAAAGTTTGTGTTTCTTTGTTAATTTTCTGCTTAGTTGATCTGTCCATAGGTGTGAGTGGGGTATTAAAGTCTTCCACTATTATTGTGTTATTGTTGATTTCCCCTTTCATACTTGTTAGCATTTGTCTTACATATTGCGGTGCTCCTATATTGGGTGCATATATATTTATAATAATTATATCTTCTTCTTGGATTGTTCCTTTGATCATTATGTAGTGGCCTTCTTTGTCTCTTTTCACAGCCTTTGTTTTAAAGTCTATTTCATCAGATATGAGTATTGCCACTCCTGCTTTCTTTTGGTCTCTATTTGCATGGTATATCTTTTTCCAGCCCTTCACTTTCAGTCTGTATGTGTCCCTTGTTTTGAGGTGGGTCTCTTGTAAGCAGCATATAGGCGGTCTTGTTTTTGTATCCATTCGGCCAGTCTTTGTCTTTTGGTTGGGGCGTTCAACCCATTTACATTTAAGGTAATTATTGATAAGTGTGATCCCGTTACCATTTACTTTATTGTTTTGGGTTCGGGTTTATACACCCTTTTCGTGTTTCCTGTCTAGAGAATATCCTTTAGAATTTGTTGGAGAGCCGGTTTGGTGGTGCTGAATTCTCTCAGCTTTTGCTTGTCTGTAAAGCTTTTGATTTCTCCTTCGTATTTGAATGAGATCCTTGCTGGGTACAGTATTCTGGGCTGTAGGTTATTGTCTTTCATCACTTTAAGTATGTCTAGCCATTCCCTCCTGGCCTGAAGAGTTTCTATTGAAAGATCAGCTGTTATCCTAATGGGAATCCCCTTGTGTGTTATTTGTTGTTTTTCCCTTGCTGCTTTTAATATTTGTTCCTTGTGTTTGATCTTTGTTAATTTGATTAATATGTGTCTTGGGGTGTTTTGCCTTGGGTTTATCCTATTTGGAACTCCCTGTGTTTCTTGGACTTGGGTGATTATTTCCTTCCCCATTTAGGGAAGTTTTCAACTATTATCTCCTCAAGGATTTTCTCATGATCTTTCTTTCTGTCTTCTTCTTCTGGGACTCCTATAATTCGAACGTTGGAGCGTTTCATATTGTCCTGGAGGTCTCTGAGATTGTCCTCATTTCTTTTAATTCGTTTTTCTTGTTTCCTCTCTGATTCATTTATTTCTACCATTCTATCTTCTATTTCACTAATCCTATCTTCTGCCTCCGTTATTCTACTAATTGTTGCCTCCAGAGTGTTTCTGATCTCATTTATTGCCTTATTCATTATATTTTGACTCTTTTTTATTTCTTCTAGGTCCTTGTTAAACCTTTCTTGCATCTTCTCAATCCTTGTCTCTAGCCTATTTATCTGTGATTCCATTTTGATTTCAAGATTTTGGATCATTTTCACTATCAATATTTGGAATTCCTTTTCCGGTGGATTCCCTACTTCTTCCACTTTTGTTTGGTTTGGTGGGCAACTCTCCTGTTCCTTTACCTGCTGTGTATTCCTCTGTCTCTTCATCTTGGTTATATTGCTGCGTTTGGGGTGGCCTTTTTATATTCTGGGAATTTGTGGAGTTCTCTTTATTATGGAGCTTCCTCACTTTGGGTGGGGTTCTATCAGTGGCTTGTCAAGGTTTCCTGGTTAGGGAGGCTTGTGTTGGAGTTTTGGTGGGTGGAGCTGGGTTTCTTCTCTCTGGAGTGCAGTGCAGTGACCCGTAATGGGTTAGGAGACATCAAAGGTTTTGGGATAATTTTGAGCTGCCTGTATATTGAAGCTCAGGGGAGTGTTCCTGTGTTGCTGGAGAATTTGCATGGTATGTCTTGTTTTGGAATTTGTTGGCCCTTGGGTGGAGCTTGGTTTTGGTGTAGGTATGAAGGCATTAGATGGGCTCCTATTGCTTAATGTTCCCTGAATTCAAGAGTTCTCTAATGTTTTCAGGCTTTGGATTTAAGCCTCCTGCTTCTGGTTTTCAGTTTTATTTTTACAGTAGCCTCTAGACTTCTCCATCTATACAGCACCGATGATAAAACATCTAGGTTAAAGATGAAAAGTTTCTCCACATTGAGGGACACTCAGAGAGGTTCACTGAGTTAACAGGAGAAGAGAAGATGGAGGGGGTAGTTAGAGGTAACTGGAATGAGATGCGGTGAAATCAAAAGAGAAGAGAGCAAGCTAGCCAGTAGTCACTTCCTTATGTGCGCTCTATAGTCTGGACCGCTCAGAGGTATTTACAGAGTTATACGGGGAAGAGGAGAGGGAGGAAGTAGACAGAGGTGACCAGGAGGATCAGAGAGAGGAATGAGTAGGAGAGAGACAAATCCTGCCAGTAACCTGTTCCTTAGGTGTTCTCCACCGTCTGGAACACACAGAGATTCACAGAGTTGGATAGAGGAGAGATGGGGGAGAAAAGAGACAGAGGCCACCTGGTGGAGAAAAAGGAGAGTCCAGAGGAGGAGAGAGTGGTCAAGCCAGTAATCTTGCTCTCAGGTAAACTGGGATAGTGAAGTTTGGGTTTTTAAATGTACAAAATTAACCACAAAAACCTAAGAGCAAAGATTAAAAATCTAGAGTAGAGGTTGGATTTTCAAAGATACAATATTAGAGAGAAGCAGAAGGAAAAAGGAAGAAAGAAAGAAAAAAAAAAAAGAAAAAGAATTATTAAAAAACAAACAAACAATCAAAAAAAAAAAAAAGCCATCAACAACCATCCAAAGACTGTATATGGTGTTTGCCTTAAAAAAAAAAAAAAAAAAAAAAAAGTCTTTTTTAAAAAACAAACAAAAAAAATATAGTAATAATAGGTTATAGAAATAAAAATTAGAGGAGAAATAGAAGACTTAACAATTTAAAAAAGTTAGAAAACAAAAAGCAAAAAAAAAAAAAAAAGGAATGATTTTAAAAATATTAAAAATATCTGGCCCTTTTTGGTGTAATGGGCCATGTCGGATCACTTCCAAGGTGGTTCCCTCTGTTTAACTTCTTCTGTTTGCTGGTTTTTTAGGCTCACTAGTTCAGTCGCACTGTGGGGAGAGTGGCTGCTGCTAACAAATAGCACTGTCGTGTGCACACAGTATCTCTGCCCCGCTTGACCTGTCCTTTCTTGCGGCGCACAAACCACTCCGGCTCTAGGATGCTCAGCCGGGAACCGTCTGGGGCCGGCCCTAGGCTGCGTGCACTTCCCCGGTCCAAGCCACTCAGGTTCGGCGCTCAGGCAGCCCTCAGAGGCACAGATTCGGCTGGAACTGCGCTTTGTGCCCTTCCCAGGTCTGAGTAGCTCAGGAGTTTGGCGAGCGCGATCGCCGCGGCTTGTCACCTTTTCTGCCGCTGCTGCTCAGCTTTCTGGGTGGACCGCTGGCGCACCCCGTGCGGTAGATTGTGACTGTCCAGCACCCCCAGAAGTCTTAGCAAAGGAGCTTGCTTGCAGTTAGGTAAGTAAAGTCTCTCCGGGTCTGCAATTGCCCCTTTCCAGTCCTTACGACTCTGGCTGCATGTCCCCGGCGGGGGATGGTCTGCAGCCGGCTTTTCCCGTTCCGTCCTTTGTTCTGTGCTTGGTCCTGGTGGTGTCTTATGTTCGAGCTTTTCGTACGATAGCTATCCCACAGTCTGGTTTGCTAGCCCAAGTTAGATCGTTCTGGTTGCGCGTGGGGCGTTCCTGCCCGATTCTTACAAAGCACTGCAGCCCGCGCCTCCCACGCATCCCTGCCCTGCCCCCACTTCCCAGTGGCGGATGCAGGCGTCTGTGCTGCTTTTCTGCTGGGGGAGTTACTGTTGGGCTTGTAATCTGTTGGTTTTAATTATTTATCTATTTTTCCTTCCTGTTATGTTGCCCTCTGTGTTTCCAAGGCTCGCCACAGACTCAGCAGGGAGAGTGTTTCCTGGTGTTTGGAAACCTCTCTTCTTAAAATTCCCTTCCCGGGACGGGCTTCCCTTCCCAGGACGGAGCTCCCTCCCCACCTCCTTTGTCTCCTTTTTCGTCTTTTATATTTTTTCCTACCTGTTTTTGAAGACAATGATCTGCTTTTCTGGTTGCCTGATGTCCTCTGCCAGCCTACAGAAGTTGTTTTGTGAAGTTTGCTCAGCGTTGAAATGTTCTTTTGAGGAATTTGTGAGGGAGAAAGTGGTCTTCCCGTCCTATTCCTCTGCCATCTTTCCCTCTCCCCCCCCAGCACATTATTTTAATATAATTTAAAAGACTACCTTTAAAATTCATACCATGTACATGATGTTTCATTTATTTGAATTTTTTCAAAGCACACTAAAACACTTGGAAGTCACAAGGGCCCTTATTGCGATATGCCTCTAAGAAAATATTGTATTTCAGCCCTAACTTCCTTCAGGAATAGAACTTCACCTTTGTGGATGAAGTTTGAAGTGGAATAAAGGTAAAAAGTGTCTTTGTCTTAGAAAGGAACAGAAAAGACACATGAATGAGGTATAAGATAATACAATACTCAGTTGTTTTCTTTTGAATACACAGTTACACTTTCTTTAAGTTTTAGCATCTTCACCTATAAAATGATGAGGTGGGATAAGTGATATTTAATGACTTTCCAAGAAATAAAATCAGTGGTGTTCCCAGTCTTCTCATATAGCTGCATAATGGTGGTTATTTATTCCCACAAAACAGAGAGAAAAACTTTCTGAACAGACACTAGCTAGAAGGTATATACAGCTGATGTGTTATCACACTCATTATAAATGCATTGTGAGTCACATAAATGAAGATTCCAGAGACTCCTGCTTTATTAAGATGCAAAGAATGAATTCTTATTTTATTTTGCTTTTAAGAGAAAACCTCAATCAACATTTGATTATAATAAATGTTGTTCTTATCAGAGATTTTTTAAATTACTGTTTAATAGAGGGATTCTTACCTTAAAGCAATTCTTCAGAGATTTCCCTGGTGGCCCAGTGGTAAAGAACCTGCCTTGCAATTCAGGGGTTGCTGTTTCAATCCCTAGTTGGGTAACTAAGATCCCATATTCATGGAACAACTAAGCCCACACAGTGTAGCTACTGAAACCTGTACACTCTGGAGCCTATGACACAACTAGAGTGCCCACATGCCACAACTACTGAAGCATGTGCCGCATGTTCCACACAATTAAGAGTTTGTGTGCCTCACTGAAAGGATCCAACATGGTGTAACAAAAATCCTGTATGTCACAACAGACTTGACCAAGTCAAATAAATAAATAAATAAATGTAAACATGATTCTTCAATTTCTGTTGTATATTTTAGTGTTTATAAGCTATTTAGGGAACTCTTTATTTGATTGCATACTCAAATAACAGGCTACCCTGACTTCATACGTGCTGCTGGAGAATAAAGAACATGTTTCAAAGGGATGGGAAGAGAGCAAGCATGTGATGTCCATGACCCACATGACTGGGTCCGTCCAATCCTCCTGTACAAGTTCAGACAGGCTTATGGCTCCAATGACATGTGAATTTATATAGGACACCAGGATGACCAGCCTTCAGTTCTTCCCACTCCATGCTTCCCCCATGCAGTAGTATTAACTAATTAGGAGACAAGCATGTCCATATGGATATGTAATAGTATGCTTTTAACAATATTGGCTTTATTAGTGGAGAAGATGGTCTGTGGGCCTCAAATATCACAACAAATTTTTCTTAAATTAAAACACAGATGTACAAAAGAGATCCTCATTTTCTTGTTTCCTTTCTTACTCCTACCATATATCTACCCATTTCCTCTCTGGATGATAGTGGAAGTTCCCTTTCTATTACCAAGACCTCAGCTCAGTTCAGTTCAGTCACTCAGTCGTGTCCGACTCTTTGCGACCCCATGAATCGCAGCACGCCAGGCCCCCCTGTCCATCACCAACTCCAGCCTGCTACAAATTTCCATACATAGATTACACCTGAACATTCATATTGTCATATTTTTAAACTATTATTTTATAAAGAGTGGGTGTGATGTTCTGAGCCATCCTGACTCCTATATATATATTACTTCTTTAGAGAGTGCCCTAATGCTTACTAGCTTTACTCTCAAGTGGTGTGCCTAAAAAGATATATGTTTCTGATAAAAAGAACCAGAGTCTTATTTTTTTTCACTTTATCTAATTGTTCAAAGCTCAGTATAAAAACACTTTTTCTATAAATTTTATTTTTCTCAAATTTATGCTTGGTGAATTATTAACTCTTTTTTTTGTCTTAGCATGTTAATATATTTTTCTCAATTTTTTACCTTACAATTGAATTCTAAGGAAGGAGGTTTAAGGAAGCTTCAAATAATTAGAAACAAAGCATCATGCTTTAGAAAAGCACATTTCCATAAATGGCTGATATCCCTTAATTTAAGATCCAAAATTAAAAAAAAATAACTGAATAACCATAACAGCATGCCTTTTAAAGTATCCTTTTAAATAAAAGATATGGGACCATATTATCACTATCAGTTCTAACTTGCATTGAATTCTTTCCTCTTGTTTAACATGGTAAACCATGACCCCTTCACTTCAATTTTGATTTTTTTTTTTAATCACGTTTTTATATTTATTAGTCTTTAGGAGCTTTACCCTTCTTCACAATAGAATCATACTGCTTTAGATGTAGAAATATATACTCTTCTTAAACCACCAGACAATCAATAGAAAACTCCACTGAGTGTTTCACTGGCCATTTGCCAAACTTTTAGATGAAAAAAAAAGAAGAAAATGTTGCTGATGAGCAGCGTGATATCAGATTCCTCTCTTGAAGAATATGAGAAGCTCTCCTTCAATCAACATTGATAAAAGACTCAGACATCTCTCAATCTAAATTTATAATATACTGTCTCCTGGGACATTAAGAGGCTTTATCATACATACATTTGAGAACAGAAAATTAATGGCAAAAACAAAAACAGAAATACACTGATTGCTGAAAAGAACAACAGAACTTAAAAGAGAAATAACTAAAGAATTTTTCACAGCAAATGACTCCCAGATAGAGACACTGGGTAATGGAGGCTATAAAATTTAAATATTGACCAGATATTATATACTTTTCAGTTTGCTCAAAGTGCTGAACTATGTACAAATAGAGTAATTTATTGTTTTCAAAAAAATCCTCCAAAAAAGCACATGTAGATAAATGGAGCAAACCAAGCAAGAATATTATTTGCCTTTTAACCAATCATTGTCTATGGTCTGGGAAGTGAGATGGACACCTATGTGTCAATAGTCAAACACTGCATACCGTCTTGCCACTTGTACTTGAATTTTTAAAAATCCTAAACCTGAAAAGTGAAAATAGATGTCTAATAAATCAATAAAGTTGACCTACTCCATCCTGACCACTCAATGATCATTTGAGAATTCATATTCATTTTGCTTCATAAAAACTTGAATTTTTATTTAAGCTTATTAATGTATACAGTATGCATTTTCTGTATTCTGAAATGAATCATAGCTTGTTATTAAAAATAACTCCTATGAAGTACTTTTTTCTTAAGATGTGGCATACTACATAATCTTCTAGGAGTTTATATTAAAAAAAAAAAACAGAAAGGGAAGGAAAGGGAAAGGAAGGAAAAGAAGGAAAGAAAGAAAGAAGGAAAAGAGTTTTTGAGGTGTTTAGGAAGTAGGTTTTACTCACAAGTTCCCAGATAGCTAAACACAATCGTTTATTTTCTTACTTGCAACTCATTTTGTTTTGTGTTATACCACAGGATGCCAAACACATTGTGATCTATTTTAACTTGTATAGTTCACAGTTAATCTAGAGTCTCCAGAAAAACTCACACTAGATAAAATAGGCTGAAACTCCATTAATATGTTCGCCATTTGGTGGCCGAATGCTCAATATGGTAGCCAAAGAATTCCTCACAATCTCAGATTCTCTGAGATATTAAATTCATCACTACTACCTATTCTCAGGTACTGCATTTCAGACTTCTTTGTTGACTATGAGGGCTTCTCTACCTCTTCTAAGTGATTCTGGCACACAGTAACATATATAATGGTCATCTGAATTAAATTTGCCCATTCCTATCCATTTTAGTTCAGTGATTTCTAAATTGTTCCATACTGCATTGTACGTCATTTTCACCACCAGACACATCCACAGCTAGGCATCATTTCCACTTTGGATGAACTTATTAATTCTTTCTAGAGCTATTTCTCAGTTTTTCTCCAATAGCATCAGTTCAGTTCAGCTCAGTCACTCAGCTGTGTCCAACTCTTGGTGACCCCATGGGCTGCAGCACACCAGGCTTCCTTGTCCATCACCAACTCCCAGAGCTTGCTCAAACTCATGCCCATTGAGTTGGTGATGCCATCAAACCTTCTCATCTTCTGCCATTCCCTTCTTCTCCTGCCTTCAATCTTTCCCAACATCAAAGTCTTTTCCAATGAGTTGTCTCTTCACATTATGTGGCCAAAGTATCTTCGCATCAGGTGGCCAAAGTATTGGAGTTTCAGCTTCAGTCTCAGTCTTACCAATCTCCAATAACATATGGGACACCTACTGACCTAAGCTTCATCTTTCAGTGACTTTTTTTTTTTTTTTTTTTTGCCTTTGCATATGGTTCATGGGGTTCTCAATGAAAGAAAACTTTAAATGGTTTGCCATTCCTTTTTTCAGTGGACCATGTTTTGTCAGAACTCTCCATCATGACCTGTCCATCTAGGGTGGCCCTCCATAGCATGGCTTATAGCTTCATTGAGTTACACAGGGCTCCAAACTTATTGCAGTGACTGCAGCTAAAAGTTAAAAGACATTTGCTCCTTTGAATAAAAGCTATGACAAACCTAGACAACATATTAAAAAGCAGACATCGTTTTGCTGACAAAGATTCATCTAGTCAAAGCTATGTTTTTTTTTTTCAGTAGTCATTATGGTTGTGAGTTGGGCCATAAAGAAAGCTGAGGTCTGAAGAATTGATACTTTCCAACTGTGGTGCTGGGGAAGACTCTTGAGAGTCCCTTGGACAACAAGGAGCTCAAACCAGTCCATCTTAAAGAAAGAAAAACAATCCTGAATATTCATTAGAAGGACTGGTGCTGAGGCTGAAAGTCCTATACTTCGGCCACCTGATACTAAAAGCTGACTCATTGGAAAATACCTTGATGCTGAGAAAGATTGAGGGCAGGAGGAGAAGGAGGCAACAGAGGATGATACTTTTGGATGGCATCAGTGGCTTGTTGGACATGTGTTTGAGCAAGCTACAGGAGATGGTGAAAGACAAGGAAGCTTGGCATGCTGCAGGCCATGGGATTGCAAAGAGTTGGACTAGACTAAACAACAACCACTACCTGTTCCCAGGCATGTTTTCACTGAAATCTTTCAGCTTAATCATCTCAATATTTAATGTATATTGCTAATTATAAACCATATAGACATTCATAAAACTAAATCCCTTCGAAAGCTAGTAGACACATGAAAACTTGCCTGGTTACCCTGAGAGGAGAGTAATTAAGCTCATAATAAAAGAAAGACTATTAAAAATCTCTATTGTGAAAATGTCTTTTTAATATAACAATATCGGGGCTGGTTGCTTATCTCAACACTACTCCCAAACATAATCTTTTGTAGGCCGTTCAGTACACACTTTGCTGAGGGCTACTTCTCAACCTCTTATGTTATTCCCAGGAGATCATTCTTCTTTTCTTCTTCCTCTCTCCTAATATAGTAGTTTAGCCTTAAGGCTAGGTCTATTTTCTCTTTAATATACAAAGTTATCAAGTTTCTTAGCATGACAGGAAAATCCCATCTAGCAAATTTATCCTTCTAAACAGGTATTTCTAATATTACTTTATGCATTTCCCTTCAGGTACTTTTAACATAGCTTTTACCAAGAGAAATAGGAAAAAAAAAAAAAAAGAGATTATATTTGTTAAACTTTCCAGTGATAAAGCTATATTTATATAAAACCTCCAAATTTTCATCAGCAGATTCATCCTAATGGTTTTTATTCAGGAAAGGGGACACTTAATGATGTCTGGAGACACTTTTGTTTGCCATAACTGAGGTGGGAGGTGATAGTGGTCTTTCTGGTTTCATAGCAGAGATGTTGTTAAATGCCTGGAAATGCACAGGGCCATTCCTTATGATGACAAGGAGCTATCTAGATCAAAATGACATTAATATTGAGGTTGAGAAACTCTGTGCATTGTACTGAGGGTCAACATTGAATGGGTGCCCTATACTTCTTTAAAGAAATTATCACAGAGTAAAAGTTTGATTTAAAATCATGATAAAATTCTGACTTGTGAAAAATGATAGTACTACATTCAATATTAATTGAAATTTATATCTACTGGTCCTTCAACAACCTACAATCCCCTGGAATTTCCCCTTATCATCCACCAAGTCTCCCCACTCATACCTCATACTCTGTTCCATCTATAGAAACTGAAGATCCTCAATTGCATGCATGCTAGAACAAGGTCCTTAACTCCTACTGTTTTTTTCTGAGTAGAACAGGTTTTTCCCTATTCTCCATAATATTAAAATACAAGTTATTATTAAAAGCCTCAAATAACTTTATCTCCTCTAGGGAACTTTTCTAAATCCTCTCTTCTCTAGGGAAGATACTTGTTATCCTCTCCTTTATGTTCTCAAAAGTATTTTTAATAGCTCAATTACAGCACACATTATGAAACATTTGACAGTTATTTATACACCTGCCCTTCTAGATTGTACATTTATTTATTTGCTATTTAATGATGATATATATATATTTAAATATATCTTATTAAATTATTTTTGACTACACTCTGTTGGACAACAGAAATGAAATCATGGCAAGAACTTGAAAGGGCTGATAAGCATAATGACATAGTTAGCCTTTGCATATGTTCATGGTGTGCTCTGTCCCTTACATGCATGTCTTTATTAATTTGTTTCAGAAACCCTATGAAAAAGTTACTGTGTTACCTCCATTAAACATGTGAGAAAATTGAGGCACTGGCAAGTCAGACATTAAGCAAAGCCAGAATTTTCAATCACATTTTTAGAGTCTCCATTTCATAGTCTGAAATATTGGATTGTGATACTAATTTTAATAAAGATAAGGCAAAAAGGCACCACATGAATGGTGAAAGAACAATGACAAATAGCTTTCCTGATGTCTTTATTTATTTTTTTGAATGAAATTTAAGCTTTATTGCCCACAAATAAGTTTTATTGGATTGCAGTCATGCCCCATTATTTTACTATTTTTTTTTTTAATAAGTAACTTTGAATAATTGGAAACACATACTAACTTTGGGCCTTCAAGTAGTAGGAACATTGGGGAGAAGAGTCACATTTTATTATTCTTAATATTTCTAATACCTTCAGATTGCAGGTATATGTGATGGTATTGTAACTGAAAGTGGGGACCAGCTGTTCATCACTGAAAAATTAATAAAGAGGCAAGGTTGATTGAAAGTTGGCTTTATTTTGGATACTGACCATCAAGTATGGAGGGGTAGGCATCTATCCAAAAGCTGAGTCCTCTCACTGATAGTTACTGGGCAAGAGTTTATACAGATGGAGTGAGGGGGTTACCTGCAGGAACAGTAGAGTTAGCTTTGACAGTCATCTTGATATTGGTTGTTCAGAGGTCTGCTCAGTGTCATGCTAATTGTTTTAAGTACCATTAATCTTTAGTTGCAGGGTCCATTTTTTCCCATTTGCTTGAGGCCAATTCTCTGAATTGTGGCAGCTTAAGCCTAGGAAATCCCATGGAGAGAGGGGCCTGGATGGCTATAGTCCACGAGGTTGTAAAAGAGTCACTATACAACCTAGCAAATAAACAACACAACATGTTTTGGCTACAGTCTGGTCATCATGTAGTTAATTTCTTTCTCCAAGTGGGAATTCCAGTGCCAACAGACATCTCACAGTGTGTCTTAGAACAGTGTCTTTAGCCCTTGAGGAGAAACTAAAAGCCCTTGATTTTGCTTAATGATTAAACTATTATTATTTATGATTATTTAGCTTCTGCTTTTTCTCTCTTCTCTGATTAACCTTTATTTTGCGGGGGATGGGGCGTGGCTAAAGTTTCTCAGGAGTAAAAGACAGATGGAGGACATAGGGGACAAGGGCCACAAGATTCTGCTCCATTTCAGTCTTAAAAATGATAATATATGTTAGCACTAAATAACATTTCCTGTATACAAGGAGAATTTATGTTTTATGTGTTGAATCATTTAATTCTGATGACAACTCTATGAGATATATCTTATCCTTATTCCTGACATAGAAGTAAAGAAGTTAAATAATAGAGGTTAAGTAAATTTTAAAAGGGGATATAACTAATAACCTGTATAAACAATTTATTCCAGATTCTCATCTATAACAAAGGGTTTATGAAGGGAGGGATTATCAATGTACAAATGCTGCACCAGAATGTTCAATGTTAAACATGTTGGAAATTATGAAGAATGAAAAGTCCAGTTGCAACTGAAATAAAGGCAGGAAAATATATGAATCACAAATAAATATTTTTTACAAATATTTCATAATACAGTAATTACTTATATATCTTACTGTATATTGAGCTAACATAATGTCTATATACATACATATAAAATAAATGCTATTAATAATCATTCCATAAATAAGGATTTTGGGTGGAAGAAATTGTTAGGTCTCCTACACAGAGACTATAGTCCTTATTTGGAGAAGAAATCATTAGGTCTGCTACACAGGAAGAGCTTTAAATTTCTTCTGACATACAATAGCATGAATAAGGTGTGTGTGTATATGCGCATGTGTACACACGTGAGATCTACTACATTCTGCAAAAATATGAACAGAAGACAAGGGAAAAAAAGACAAGTATAAAAGTGGAAATAGAGCTAACATGAGTTCTCTTCTTGTTTCTCTATGTGTGTGTGTGTGTGGGGGGGTTAATTATATGTTTTTTCCAAGAGACCAATCATTGAACTGATATGTCAGAGGTCGTTGAACTGAATGTGGCTTCTGCTTCAGATGAAACAGAGTGTACAGCTGTATTTGATGTGTCCTGAAGAAAGGGGTCATGTCCGTTTGTTCACTAATGTGCCCCTTAAGCCTGACACAGTGCTTGGCACTCCAAATTTAATAAATAAATATAATAAATAAATAACCCTTGAATTAATGGAATTAAAAACTAAAAGAAGTTTGAGATTCAGAAATATGGTTATCAGTGCATGTGTTCTATAAAAATTAGGTTAAAAATATGCAATCTATGTTACTCTCTAGTTAATATGGTTGGGCAGAATCATCACACAATTCAGTTTCTGTCATTACAGCGATCCTCTTCTAAAACTTTCTTCTGAAAATGCTACACACAAGTACACATTTATATGTAATTAAATTTTAAAAATATAGATGCTTAAAAAGGTATATATCACATATAATTTATAAATATATATATATATATATATATATATACACCCCACCACACACACACAGACACACACCTATATGTATTTTAGCAGTTGTTGAGGAGCAGGAACACTTTGTAGAAAATAAGACAATATAAATAAACAATTTAGAGAGAAGGATGTTTAAATTTGTTTAGTTAAATCATCATATGAATAACATATAAAAATTAAAGTTAAAAGAGAAAAGAAGTAGTCATTGGTAGATAAACGTAAATGACATTGTTTTACAAATGAAATGTAAGAGGTGGATGTTTAATTTTCCCAATTTCTGATTTGTTATTCAGTGGAACTTATTTCCATCTCTGTTTCCTTCTTTGCCATTGTACATTTAAGAATAAAATCTCTATTTTTGCTTCTTTCTCACCCCTAATAATTGATGAATTAAAACAAAAAAAAAGACACTACCAAATTCCCACAGTTGATAATCCTTACGTATTTCTTTTGCCTCTGCTTGTGTCATGCTTCTCCCTGAGGCTGAATTGTGTATAGAGGGATCAATTACAGAGAAAAGCTGCAATGACAGTCTAAGTCTTCTGTGACTTGATTATATCTCAAGTTTCTTAGTTAGGTCAGTGAGACACTCCTTCCAGGCATGGATCATTTTGTATCATGAGCATTATTGGAAGAGAGAGAGAAAGAGCAAAGAGAGAGGGGAAATGAGGAGGAGAAAAAGCAGTGATTCTTGTGCTTAATGTATAGTTTGGTAATTCTACAAATAGTAGACGCCATCATTTTAAAATAGGTCACACATGTTCCTTTCTGCTTGGCAGTATTGCTTAGAAAGAAAGCATATATAAAGATATGGGGGTTCATGTTTGGGAACGCATGTAAGAATTAAAGATTTTAAAATTTAAAAAAAAAATAAAAAAAAAATAAATAAAGATATATTCATTGTTGTAAATAATGTTGAATCATGCTCTCTTTTTAAAAATAGTAACAGAAAGATAAAGAAAAAATGTGCATAGTGATGTAAAAAAATATACATTAATCTTTCTGAGGTTTTTAAGAAAATTCTCTATTTTATAAAATAAGAGAGGAATTAAAGGATAATTTGCATCTGGATTTTTCCAGTTCTTATTCTCATTCAACTATTAAGTCAGTTTTACTCAAGTGTCTATGTGTTTCGTGCATCTTAAAAAGCATTTATATCAAGTATCATACAAAGTAAAGTCTAATATACAGTCATTTGAAGTCATATAAAGTCATTTTCAGTCCTAAATCATCTTCTTATTGACATTTTCTAAAAGTAAGTCAAGTGAAGCATAAAGAAAGACATAGAAATGCCATATACAGACATTAAAATGAATGGCTGAACTGATTATTATGAGCAAAAGCAAAAAAAAAAAAAAAACTACTTAAATGAGGGGAAACTGTTGGTTTCTATTTCTTAACATCATATAAAAGATTTTAGCAAAGCACATGGCTTTCTGAACCTGTCAAAATATTATTCAGAAAGTGAGAAACTACAGTTAGCAGCTTATGTCAATCAGAATGAGAACAAGAGAAAGAAAATCTCCAGCTGTTGTGTATATTACATTTGTAACTGGATAATTTGTTATGGTTTATTTTTTACCACAGCAGTCACCTAATTCAGACAATGGCTAATGGATGTCAGAATTCTGCTAAGAGATTCGAAGACTCAAGTAACATGAAAATTGAATTCTATTAGTTTATCAGACTCTGAAATTATAAAAAGTATTTTAAAAGGTTTATGAATGATTTAGGTTATCCAAACAGTGTCAACTTATTAATGCTGCAAGTCTTCCATAACAAAAAGCTTTGGATTATAATACTGTATTTGATATCACCTGGGATCTAAAATTTGCAGAAAGAATTACATCTAAAAATTCCAAATGCAATTGATTTCAGTGGTTGAACCTAAAATGAACTCAAAATCTTTATTTAACTGTATAATTTGTTCTTCTTGTCTTCTGATGATCTTAAAAATTCAATATTTTAAAATATATTAGTTTTTAAAGCTGCTATTAAAAACTGTTTTCCCACAACCCAGATGACAATCTAGAGGATTCAAATGTGAAGTTCAGTCATTTGACTATAAAAAATACAAATAGTCATTTATTTCTGTATTTTTATGTTGAAATAAAATGAATTCAATCCAATAAGACAGAAATGACTATAAGCTACAGACTTGATAACAAAACTTATTTATGTTAATTATGAAAAATGTTAATATATTAACAGAATAATATGATTATTCTACTAACAATTGTATAAAAACTACTTTCCTGTGCTCTTAGGATAATTTTGTTGATTTTAAAATACTGAATTTACAAGTAATTTGTTGAAGGCAAATATTATATTAAAATGTTTTTATTGGTAAATATTTATCCTTTTTGTACCTAACTAATCATAGCATGTTGAGAACATGTAAATATCCTCCTTCACTTATGGAACACTTAACCAGAGGCTCACAAAGTTTTAACAAGTCTTGGCTTTGTAAGAATTTTAACAGCCTACACTTCTGCATGCAGGAACATCCTGAAGATACTGTAGGCACATTTGAAGACAAGACTAAAATTGTTTACACAAATTTGAGATTTGTCAAAATGCTGTGTAAGAGCTTTTCAGCAAAATATAGGTCGGTTTTCAATTTTATTAGCACTCAAATATGAAGCATTACAATTTGAATTAGCACTTCATACTATATATTCATATGTAGAAGAAAGGAGCTTCCCAGGTGACACTAGTAGAAAAGAACTCTGTCTGCCAATGTAGGTGACATAGAGGACGTGGGTCTGATCCCTGGGTTAGGAAGATACCCTGGAAATGGTAGCCTACTCCAATATTCTTGCCTGGAGAATCCCATAGACAAAGGATACTTCTGAGCTATAGTCCATGGTGTCACAAGAGTTGGACAAAACTGAAGGAACTTACCAAGCTTGTGCAGAAAAAAAAAAAAAAAATCAGTTCATCTGATGGCAATGACAGAGGAAAAGGACTCCATTCCTCAAAACAGGAGCTGAGTGCTTTCCTTTCAAAAGTCAATCAAGAACTAATATGTTGAAATTAAATCTGACTATGGGCTGTCAAGAGACTTATGAGGAAAAATAATCACATGAACTAACATCTTGAAAAGCTTAACTGTTACATCTCACTCATCTTTCTATTCAAATTTTTAGCTAATCAAACCTTGAAAAATAGATTTCATTCATCTTAACAGCAAAGTATTTTCATTACTTTAGAAATACAGTTATGTCACTGTTCAAAAACTATGTTATCAGAAATTCCTTATTCACCCCTGCTGTAATAACATAATTTTAGTTTTTAAAAGCATATATTGCTATATTAACAGATCTTATAAAGCTACGTGTTTTCTTATTTACTGCCTTTGTCTCTTCATTCTCTTCAAGTGTTAGTAAGAAGCACTCCATGGGTCTAGTGTACTCAATATTCATACTCTTACTTTGAAATTATTTTTGTTGTTATTGTTTGAATGAAACAGGACTTCATAAATAATTGTTGAATGGATGAGTAAATAAAAAATACCTTAAAATGTTCTTGCCTAATTACATTTATTTCTATATATACAGATTTAGAAATAAACATGTAAGTTAACTACTCCATAATTATTATATGGTAACACCTATTTCTGCTTTGTTAACTATGCCACAGCCTTTGACTGTGCAAATCACAATAAACTGTGGAAAATTCTGAGAGGGATGGGAATACCAGACCACCTGACCTGCCTTTTGAGAAATCCATATGCAGGTCATGAAGCAACAGTTAGAACTGAACATGGAACAACACACTGGTTCCAGATAGGAAAAAGAGTACATCAAGGCTGTATACTGTCACCCTGCTTATTTAACTTATATGCAGAATACATCAAGAGAAACACTGGACTGGAAGAAACAAAAGCTGGAATCAAGATTGCCAGGAGAAATATCAATAACCTCAGATATGCAGATGACACCACCCTTATGGCAGAAAGTGAAGAGGACCTGAAAAGCCTCTTGATGAAAGCGCAAGTGGAGAGTGAAAAAGTTGGCTTAAAGCTCAACATTCAGAAAACGAAGATCATGGCATACCGGTCCCATCACTTCATGGGAAATAGATGGGGAAACAGTGGAAACAGTGTTAGACTTTATTTTTTGGGGCTCCAAAATCACTGCAGATGGTGACTGCAGCCATGAAACTAAAAGACGCTTACTCCTTGGAAGAAAAGTTATGCCAAACCTAGACAGTATATTGAAAAGCAGAGACATTATTTTGCCGACTAAGGTCTGTCTAGTCAAGGCTATGGTTTTCCTGTGGTCATGTACGGACGTGAGAGTTGGACTGTGAAGAAGGCTGAGCACCAAAGAATTGATGCTTTTGAACTGTGGTGTTGGAAAAGACTCTTCAGAGTCCCTTGGACTGCAAGGAGATCCAACCAGTCCATTCTGAAGGAGATCAGCCCTGGGATTTCTTTGGAAGGAATGATGCTAAAGCTGAAACTCCAGTACTTTGGCCCCCTCATGTGAAGAGTTGACTCATTGGAAAAGATTCTGATGCTGGGAGGGATTGGGGGCAGAAGGAGAAGGGGACGACAGAGGATGAGATGGCTGGATGGCATCACTGACTCGATGGACGTGAGTCTGAGTGAACTCCGGGAGTTGGTGATGGACAGGGAGGCCTGGCGTGCTGGGATTCATGGGGTTGCAAAGAGTCGGACATGACTGAGCGAATGAACTGAACTGAACTCGCTGAAGATTCATAAAAGTTTATTCATCATTTATATACACATATATTTATAGTGTTCTCTTTAAAGAGGTACAAAAAGCACTGTAAATATTGAAAGTGGAGTTTCAATTACTCCTCCTCATATATCTTTTTTTTTTTTTTAAATATTTTGTTTTATCTTGGAGTCTAGATGATTAACAATGCTGTTATAGTTTCAAGTGGATAGCAAAGGGACTCAGTGTTACATATACCTATATTTATTCTCACTCAAACTCGTTCCCACCCAGGTTGCCACATAGCACTGAGCAGAATCCCTGTGCTGTAAAATAGGTCCTTGTTGGTTATCCATTTTAAATATGTCAGTGTGTACTTGTCCATCTCAAACTTTCTAACTGTCCCTTCTCCCCTTCCTTCTCACTGGCAACCATGAGTTTTTTTTCTGAGTCTGTGAGTCTCTTTTTATTTTGCAAATAAGTTCATTTGTGTCATTTTTTTTAGATTACTCATAAAAGGGATGCCATATAATGTTTATGGTTCTCTTTCTGTCCTACTTCATTATGTATGACAATCTCTAGGTCCATCCATGTTGCTGCAAAAGATATTATTTCATTATGTTTAATGGATGAGTAATATTCCATTGTATACCACATCCTCTTTACCCATTTCTTTGCTGGACAGGAAGAAACACAAGCTGGAATCAAGATTGCCAAGAGAAATATCAACAACCTCATATATGTAGATGACACCACCCTTATGGCAGAAAGTGAAGAGGAATTAAAAAGCCTCTTGATGAAAGTGCAAGTGGAGAGTTAAAAAGTTGGATTACAGCTCAACATTCAGCAAACGAAGATCATTCCATCCAGTCCCATCACTTCATGGAAAATAGATAGGGAAACAGGGGAAACAGTGTCAGACTATTTTGGGGGGCTCCAAAATCACTGCAGATGGTGATTGCAGCCATGAAATTAAAAGACACTTACTCCTTGGAAGGAAAGATATGACCAACCTAGGTAGCATATTCAAAAGCAGAGACATTACTTTGTCGACTAAGGTCTGTCTAGTCAAGGCTATGGTTTTTCCAGTGGTCATGTATGGACGTGAGAGTTGAACTGTGAAGAAGGCTGAGCACCGAAGAATTGATGCTTTTGAACTGTGGTGTTGGAGAAGACTCTTGAGAGTCCCTTGGACTGCAAGGAGATCCAACCAGTCCATTCTGAAGGAGATCAGCCCTGAGATTTATTTGGAAGGAATGATGCTAAAGCTGAAACTCCAGTACTTTGGCCAGCTCATGTAAAGAGTTGACTCATTGGAAAAGATTCTGATTCTGGGAGGGATTAGGGGAAGGAGGAGAAGGGGACAACAGAGGATGAGATGGCTGGATGGCATCACTGACTCTATGGACGTGAGTCTGAGTGAACTCTGGGAGTTGGTGATGGACAGGGAGGCCTGGCATGCTGCGATTCATGGGGTTGCAAAGAGTCAGACATGACTGAGCAACTGAACTGAACTGAACTGAACTTGTTGATGGTCATTTAGGTTGCTTCCATGTCTTGGCTACTGTAAAGTGCTTCAATGAAAATGGGGTGCATGTATCCTTTTGGACCATGTTTTTCTCTGAATATATGCCCAGAAGTAGGATTATAGTATCATTTGTTAAATCTATTTTTTTTAATTTTTAAGGAACATCCAAGTAATTCTCCATGATGGTTGTACCAATTTATATTCCCACCAAAAGCATATGGGCATTCACTTTTTCCCACACCCTCTAGCATTTATTGTTTGTGGATTTTCTGAAGATATCCATTTTGATTGGTGTGAGTTGATATTTCATTGTAGTTTTGGTTTGTGTATGTCTAGTAATTAGTAATATTGACCATCTGTTCATGTGTCTATCAGCCTTCTGTATGTCTTCCTTGGAAAAGTGACAGTTTAGGTCTTCTGCTAATTTTTGATTGGATTATTTTGGTAACGTTGTGCTTCATTAGCTGTTCGTAGATTTTGAAGTCTAATCTTTTGTTGGTCACATCATTTGCAATATTTTATCACAATCTGTGTTTTTTTTGTTTGCTGGTTTACTCTTTCCTTTGCTGTGCAAATGTTTTCAGTTTAAGTAGGTTCTACTTGTTTATGTTTGTTTTCATTTCCATTATTCTAGGAGATGGATAGAGAAAAATGTTGATGGAGTTTACGTTAGGTTGGGTTTAACCTATGTTTTCCTCTAGCAATTTTATAGTGTCTGTTCTCATTTCTAGGTTCTTAATCTCCTTTGAGCTTATTTTGTATATAGTAGTAAAGAATGATCTAATTTCGACTTTTTAACATGTAGCTGTCCAGTTTTCCCATGACCACTTGTTAAATAAACTGTATTTCTAACATTATAGAGTCTTGCATCCTTTGTCATAGATTAATTGCCCATAAATGCATGGGTTTATTTCAGGACTTTCAATTTGTTCCATTGATCCATATTGCTTTTTTTTTTTTTTTTTTTCTGCCAGTTTCATACTTTTGTGATGGCTATAACTTTGTTGTATAGTCTGAAGACAGGGAGTCTGATTCTTCTGGCTCCGATTTTCTTTCTCAAGATTACTTTCACTATTCAAGTTCTTTTGTGTCTCCATATAAATTTTAAGATTTTTTTGTTCTAGTTCTGTAAAAAATGCCATTGCTAATTTGATAGGTATTGTGCAGAAACTGTGGATTTCCTTGGATATTATAGTCATTTTGATGATATTGATCCTTCCAATCCATGAACGTGGTTTATCTTCCCATCTGTTTGTGTCTTCTTCAATTTCTTTCATCAGTATCTTTTACTTTTCATAGTAAAAGTATTTGTCTCCTTAAGTAGGTTGACTCCTAAATATTTTATTCTTCTTGAAGCAATGGTAAATAGAACTTTCTTTAATTTCTCTTTCTGATCTTTTTGAAATGCAACTTTCTGAGTATTAATTTTGTAACCAGCAATGTTACCTAATTCACTAATGAGCTCTAGTACTTTTCTGTTGGAGTAATTAGGATCTTTTCTGTATAGTTCTAAGGTCAGCAGATGCCCAATATTCTACTGGAGAAGAGTAGAGAAATGATCCAGAACGGATGAAGTGGCTCAGCCACAGCAGAAACAACAGCCAGCTGTGAATGTATCTGGTGATGAAAGTAAAGTTGATGTTGTAAAGAATAACATGGCATAGGAACCTTGAATGTTAGGCCCATGAATCATGGTAAACTGGAAGTGGTCAAACAGTAACAGCAAGAATTAACATCATTTTAGGAATGAGTGAACTAAAATGGACTGGAATGGGCAAATTTAATTCCAATGACCATTATATCTACTACTGTGGACAAGAATTGCTTAGAAGAAATGAAGTAGCCCTCATAGTCAACAAAAGAGTCTGAAATGTAGTACTTGGCTGCAATTTCAAAAAAATCAAGCTGACCTTGGTTCACGTTCAAGACAAACCATCTAGTAGTATCACAGTAATCCAAGTCTATTCCCCAAACACTAATGTGGAAGAAGCTGAAGTTTAATGGTTCTGTGAAGAACTGCAAGACCTTCTAGAACTAACACACACACACACACACACAAATGACCTTTTCATTTGAGGGATTAGAACACAGAAGTAAGAAGTCAAGAGATACCTGGAGTAACAGGCAAGTTTGGCCTTCGATTACAAAATGAGGAAGGACAAAGGCTAAAAGAGTTCTGCCAAGAGAACACACTGGTCAGAGCAAATACCCTCTTCCAACAATACAAGAGATCACTTTACATATGGACTTCACAAGATGATCAATACAAAAGTCAGATTGATTATATTCTTTGCAGTCATAGATGGAGAAGCTCTATACAGTCAGCAAAAACACGACCAGAAGCTGACTGTGGCTCAGATCATGAACTCCTTATTTCCAAATTCAGACTTAAAATGAAGAAAGTAGGGAAAACCACTATTCGGGTACAATCTAAATCTAATCCCTTATGATTATACAGCAGAAGTGACAAATAGATTCAATGGATTAGATCTGATAGAATGCCTGAAGAACTATGGATGAACATTCATGACATTGTATAGAATACAGTGATCAAAACCATTATAAAAAAAAAAAAGAAATACAAAAAGGTTTTCTGAGGAGGCCTTACAAATAGCTGAGGAAAGAATAGAAGCAAAAGGCAAAGGAGAAAATTAAAGATGGTTCCATTTGAAATCAGAGTTCCAAAGAATAACAAGGAGAGATAAGAAAGCCTTACTAAGTGATGAATGCAAAGAAATAGAGGAAAACAATAGAATGTGAAAGACTAGAGATCTCTTCAAGAAAGAAATAGTGATACCAAGGGTACATTTCATGCTAAGATGAGCACAATAAAGAATACAAACAGCCTAGACTGAAAAGAAACAGAATATATTAAGAAAAAATGGTAAGTATACACAGAAAAACTATACAAAAGAGATCTTAATGACCCATATACCATGATGGTGTGATCACTCACCTAGAGCCAGACATCTTGGAGTGTGAAGTCAAGTGGGCCTTAGGAAGCATCACTATGAACAAAGCTAGGGGAGGTGAATGGAATGCCAGCTGAGCTATTTCAAATTCTAAAACATGATGCTATTAACATGTTGCACTCAATATGCCAATAAATTTGAAAAACTCAGCAGTGGGCAAAAGACTGGAAAATGTCAGTTTTCATTCCAATCTCAAAGAAAGGCAATGTCAAACAATGTTCAAAATGCTGCACAATTGCACTATTTTACACAGTATAAAGTTAATTCTCAAAATTCTCCAAACTAGGTTTCAACAGTACATGAATTGGGAACTTCCATATGTTCAAGCTGGATTTAGAAAAGGCAGAGGATCCAGAGATCAATTTTTCAACATCTGTTGGATCATAGAAAGAGCAAGAGAGTTCCAGAAAAAACATCTACTTATGCTTTACTGACTACACCAGGGCCTTTGACTGTTGGTATCACAACAAACTGTGGAAAATTCTTAATGAGATGAAACTACCAGACACCCTTACCTCTCTCCTGTGAAACCTGTGTGTGGGTCAAGAAGGAATAGTTGGAACTGTACATGGAACAATGGAATGGTTCCAAACGGAAAAGAATATGTCAAGACTGTATATTGTTACCTTATTCATTTAACTTACATACAGTATGCATTATGAAAATGCTGGGCTGGATGAAACACAAGCTGGAATCAAAATTACTGGGAGAAATATCAATAACCTCAGATGTGTAAATGACACCATCTTTATGACAGAAAGACATATGGAACTAAAGATCCTCTTGATGAAGGTGAAAGAGGAGAGCGAAAAAGCTGGCTCAAACCTCAACATTCTAAAAATGAAAATCATGGCATCTGGTCCCATCATTTCATGGCAATAGATAGGGAAACAATGGAAACAGTGACTGACTGTATTTTCTTGGGCTCCAAAATCACTGCAGATGGCAACTGTAAGAATAGAATTGAAAGACACATACTCCTTGGAAGAAAAGCTATGATAAACCTAGAAAGTGTTTTAAAAAGCAGAGACACTACTTTGCCAACAAAGATCTGTCTAATCAAAGTTATATTTCTTCCAGTAGTCATGTATGGGTGTGAGATTTGGACCATAAAGAAGGCTTCAAACTGAAGAATTCATGCTTTCAAACTGCTGTTGGAGAAAGGTCTTGAGTCCCTTGGGCTGCAAAGAGATCAAATGAGTCAATCCTAAAGGATATTAATCTTGAATATTCATTGGAAATACTGATGCTGAAACTGAAGCTTCAATCCTTTGAGTACCTGATGGAAAGAGCTGACTGTTTGGGAAAGCCACTGATGCTGGGAAAGATTAAAAGCAGCAGAAGAAGGGGATGTCAGAGGACAAGATGGTTACTGGCATCACTGACTTGATAGACATGAGTTTTCACAAGCCCCAGGAGATGGTGAAGGACAAGGAAGCCTGGCGTGTTTCAGTCCATGGGGTTGCAAAAAGTCAGACATGACTGAGCAGTTGAATAACAATGTTTAGTATCATGTCGTCTACAAACAATAATGGCTTAACTTCATCCAACTTTTCAAATTTTATTCCCTTTGTTTCTTTCTCTTTTCTGACTGCTGTAGCTAGGACTTCCAAAGCTATAGTGAATAAAACTTGTGAAACTGGACATCCTAGTCTTGTTCCTGATCTTAGAGAAAATGCTTTCAGCTTTTCACCACTGAATATGATGTTAGCTGTAGGTTTGCAGTTTATGGCCTTCATTATGTTGAGGTAGATTTCTTCTATGCCCACTTTCTGGAGAGTTTTTATTATAAATGGTTGCTCTATCTTGTCAAAAGTTTTTTTCTGCATCTGCTGAATCTATCATACAATTTTCAATCTTCAATTTCTTGTTGTCAGGTATCACATTAATTGATTTTTGGACATTGAAATGATCTTGTATCCCTGGGATAAATCACACTTGATTGTGTTGTGCAATCCTTTTAATATATTGTTGGGTTTGGATTGCTAGTATATTTTGAGGATTTTTGCATCTATGCTCATCAGTGATATTGGCCTGTAACTGTGTGTGAGTGTAGTATCTTTCTCTGGTTTTGGTATCAAGGTGATGGTGGCCTCATGGAAAGAGTATATGAGTATTCCTTCCCCTGAAGTTTTTGGAAGAGTTTTGGAAGGATAGGTGTTCATTTGTATCTAAATGTTTCATGTGGAGTTTAGGAAAATGTATAACCTACTATTTTAGGGGGCATGCTCTATAAATATCAATTAGGTTTATTTGGTCTAATGTGTCACTTATGGTCTGTGTTTCCTTATTAATTTTCTGTCTGGATGATCTGTGCAATGATGAAAATATGGTGTTAAGGTTCTCAATTCTTATTGTGTTACTATCAATGTGTCCCTTTATGGTGGTTAGTATTACAATATTTCCATATTGAAATGTTCCTGTGTTCAGTTCAGTTCAGTCACTCAGTAGTGCCCAATTCTTTGTGACTCCATGAATCATAGCATACCCGTCTTCCCTGTCCATCATCAACTTCCAGAGTTTACCCAAACTCATGTCCATCAAGTGGTGATGCCATCCAGCCATCTTATCCTCTGTTGTCCCCTTCTCCTCCTGCCCCCTATCACTCACAGCATCAGGGTCTTATCCAATGAGTCAACTCCTCGCATGAGGTGACCAAAGTATTGAAGTTTCAGCTTCAATATCAGTCCTTCCAATGAACACCCAGGACTGATCTCCTTCAGAATGGACTGGTTGGATCTCCATGCAGTCAAAGGGACTATCAAGAGTCTTCTCCAACACCACTGTTCAAAAGCATCAATTCTTTGGTGCTCAGCTTTCTTCACAGTTCAATTCTCACATCCATACATGACCACTGGAAAAACCATAGCCTTGTCTAGATGGACCTTTGTTGGCAATGTCTCTGCTTTTGAACATGCTATCTAGGTTTGTCATAACTTTCCTTCCAAGGAGTAAGTGTATTTTAATTTCATGGCTGCAGTCAACATCTGCAGTGACTTTGGAGCCCAAAAAATAAAGTTAGCCACTGTTTCCACTGTTTCCCCATTTATTTCCCATGAAGTGATGGCACCAGATGCCATAATCTTTGTTTTCTGAATGTTGAGCTTTAAGCCAATTTTTTCACTCTCCTTTTTCTCTTTCACCAAGAGGCTGTTTAGTTCCTCTTCACTTTCTGCCATAAGGGCGGTATCATCTGCATATCTGAGGTTATTGATATTTCTCCCAGTAATGTTGATTCCAGCTTGTGCTTCTTCCAGCCCAGATTTCTCATGATGTACTCTGCATATAAGTTAAATAAGCAGTGGGAAAATATACAGCATTTACGTACTCCTTTTCTTATTTGGAACCAGTCTGTATTCCCTTGATAATTATGTAGTGTCATTCTTTGTCTCTTTTAGTAGTTTTTATTTTAAAGTCTATTTTGCCAAAGTATTGCTACTCCAGCTATTTTCGATTTCCATTTTCATAGAATACATTTTGCCAAACCCTCAGTTTCAATTTGTATGAGTCCAGTGTGGTTCTCTTTTATACAGCATATATACAGGTCTTATTTTTGTATCCGCTCAGCCAGTTGATGTCTTTCAGTTGGTGCATTTAGTCTATACATTTAGAGTAATTATCAGTATGCATGTTTCTATAATTATTTTCTTAAATGTTTTTGTATCTGTTTTTGTAGGTCTTTTACTTCTTTTGTACTACCCGCCTAGAGAAGTTCCTTTAGCATTTGTTGTAAAGCTCACTAGTAGTGCTGAATTTATTCAACTTTTGCTTATATGCAATTTTTTTTTTAATTTCACCATTAAATCTGAATGAGAGTTTCCCTGGGTATAATTTTCTTGGTTGTAAGTTTTATTCTTTCTTCATTTAAAAAATATTATGCCATTCCCTTTTTTCTTGCAGAGTTTCTGATGAAATGTCAGCTGATAACCTTATGAGAGTTTCCTTTTGTGTTATTTGTCATTTTCCCCTAGTTGTTCTTAATATTTTATCTTTATCTTTAATATTTGTCTATTTGATTACTATGTATCTCAGCATGTTCCTCCTTGTGTTTATCCTGCCTGGGGCTCTGTGCTTCCTGGACTTGGCTGACTGTTTCATTTCCCATGTTAAGGAAGTTTTCAGCTATTATCTCTTCCAATATTTTCTAACATATTCTCTCTCTTTTCTTCTTCTGTGACCCCTACAAGGCAAATATAGGTGAATTTAATGTTGTGTGGGTGTGGTGGCTGTGTGGCACTGGAGCGGACATGAGGAGATATCCCACATGCAAGGTCAGAGAAGCCCCAGGAGTATGGTAGGTGCTCGAACAGTTGTGAGGAGATACCCCACATCCAAGGGCAAAGGAGAATCAAACACCATTTCCACCAGAGACTCTCAAAGAGTTCAAACAAATCTTGTGCACACCAAGGCCAAGAAACTCCACAGAGACTGAGACAAAACTGTTTGAACATCTGTGGAGGTATGGGTCAGCTGTGGACTGCCACAGGGGCAGGGGCTCAGGGTGCAGCAGACTTGGGTATGGCATAAGCCTTCTTGGAAGAAGTTGCCATTAACCTCACCATAGAGCTGCCAGAACTTACACAGGAATGGGAAATAGACTCTTGGAAGGCACAAATGGAAACTTGTGAGCACCAGGACCCAGGAGGAAGACCAGTGACCCCACAAGAGACTGACCCAGACTTGCCTGGTAGGTAGTGTACAGTAGTCTCCAGCAAAGGCCTGCTGCAGGGTTGGGAGAACTGAGTGTAGCAGTACATGCACAGGACCTTTTGAAGGAGGTCACCATTATCTTCATTACTTCCACCATAGTTTGGCACCAAGTAAATAACAGGGAGGGAACACAGCTCCAACCAACAATAGAAAATTGGATTAAAGATTTACTGAGCATGGCTTGGCCCATCAGAACAAGATCCAGTTTCCTCCTCAATCAGTCTCTCCCATCAGGAAGCTTCCATAAGTCTCTTTTCCTTCTCCATCAGTGGGAAGACAGACTGAAAACCACAATCACAGAAAAATAACCAATCTGATCACACTGACCACAGGCTTGTCTAACTCAATGAGACTATGAACCATGCTGTGTAGGACCACACAAGAAGGATGGGTCATGGTGGAAAGTTCTGACAAAATATGGTCCACTGGATAAGGGGATGGCAAACCACTTCAGTATTCTTGCTTTGAGAACTGCATGAACAGTTTGAAAAGGCAAAAAGATAGGACACTGAAAGATGAACTCACAAGGTCGGTAGGTGCCCAATGTGCTACTGGAGATTAGTGCAGAAATAACTCCAGAAACAATGAAGAGATGGATCCAAGACAAAAACAACACCCAGTTGTGGATAAGACTGGAGATAAAAGCAAATTCTGATGCCATAAAGAGCAATATTGCATAAGAACCTGGAATGTTAGATCCATGAATCAAGGCAAATTGGAAGTGGTCAAACAGGAGATGGCAAGAGTGAATGTCAACATTCTAGGAAGCAGTGAACTAAAATGGACTGAATGTGTGAATTTGACTCAGATGACCATTATATCTACTACTGTGGGCGAGAATTCCTTAGAAGAAGTGGAATAGCCATCATAGTCAACAAGAGTCTGAAATGCAGTACTTGGATGCAATCTCAAAAAATCTTATCCTTTTCATTATAGGGGACTGTAATGCAAAAGTAGGAAGTCAAGAACCACCTGAGGTAACAGGCAAACTTGGCCTTGGAGTGCAGAATAAAGCAGGGCAATGGCTAACAGAGTATTGCCAAGAGAAAACAACGGTTATATCGAACACCTTCTTAAAACAACAGAAGAGAAGACTCTACAGATTGAAATCACCAGATGGTCAACTCCAAAATCAGATTGATTATATTCTTTTCAGCTAAAGATGGAGAAGCTCTATACAGTCAGCAAAAACAAGACCGGGAGATGACTGACTCAAATCATGAACTCCTTATGGCTAAATTCAGAATTAAAAGGAAGAAAGTAGGGAAAACCACTAGACCAGTCATGTATGACCTAAATCAAATCCTTTATGATTATACAGTGGAAGTGAGAAACAGATCAAATGTTTTAGAGCTCATAGACAGAATGCATGAAGAACTATGAATGGAGGTTTGTGAAATTTTACAGAAGACAAGGGAGCAAGACCATCCCCAAGAAAAAGAAATGCAAAAAAGAAAAATGGCTGTCTGAGGAGGCCTTATAAATATCTGAGAAAAGAAGAGAAGCCAAAAACAAAGGGAAAAATGAAAGATATACCCATTTGAATGCAGAGTTCCAAAAATTAGCAAGGAGAGACAAGAAATCCTTCCTCAGTGATGATTCCAAAGAAAGAGGAAAACAATAAATTGGGGAAGACTAAAGATCTCTTCAAGAAAATTAGAGATACCAAGGGGCCATATTACACAAAAATGGGCTCAATAAAGGAGAGAAATGATATGGACCTAACAGAAGCAGAAGATATTAAGAAGAGGTGGCAAGAATACACGGAAGAACTGTACAAAAAAGATCTTAATGACCTTAATCACAATGGTGTGACCACACACCTACAGCTAGACATACTGGAATGTAAAGTCACGTGGTACTTTGGAAGCATCTCTATGAACAAAGCTAGTGAAGGTGAAGGAATTCCAGTTGAGCTATTTCAAATCCTAAAAGATGGTGCTGTGAAAGTGCTGCACTCAATATGCCAGCAAATTTGGGAAACTCAGCAGTGGCCCAGGACTTGAAAAGGTCAGTTTTCATTCCAGTCCCAAAGAAAGGCAATATCAAAAAATGCTCAAACTACTGTACAATTGCACTCATCTCACACACTATGACTACTCAAAATTCGCCAGGCCAGGCTTTAGCAATACATGTACCGTGAACTTCCAGATAGTCAAGATGGTTTTAGAAAAGACAGAAAAGCTTGAGATCAAATTGCCAACGTCTGTTTAATGATAGAAAAAATAAGATTTTTCAGAAAATATCTATTTCTCCTTTATTGATTATGCTAAAGCCTTTGACTGTGTGGATAACAAGAAACTGTGGAAAATTCATAAAGAGATGGGAATAACAGACCATCTGACCTGCCTCTTATGATATCTGCATGCAGGTCAGGAAGTAACAGTAAAATTGGACATGGAACCACAGACTGGTTTCAAACCGGGAAAAGAGTACTTCCATTTTTCATATATGTAGCCTCATTTGACAAATTATAAGTTTGATAAGGCTTTTTAAACCTCCTTATGAATGTTAAAGAGAAGAGTGTAAAAGTTGACTTAAAGCTCAACATTCAGAAAACTAAGATCATGATATCTGGTCCCATCACTTCATGGCAAATAGATTGGGAAACAGTGGAAACTGTGATAGACATTATTTTGGTTTTGACTCCAAAATCAGTGCAGATGATGATGGCAGCCATGAAATTAAAAGAGGCTTACTCCTTGGAAAAAAAGTTATGACCAATCTAGACAGCATATTAAACAACAGAGACATTACTTTGCCAACAAATTTCCATCTAGTCAAAGCTATGGTTTTTCCAGTAGCCATGGAAGGATATGAGAGTTGAACTATAAAGAAAGCTGAGTGCTGAAGAATTGATGCTTTTGAACTGTGATCTTGGAGAATACTCTTGAGAGTACCTTTGACTGCAAGGAAAGGCAACCAGTCAATCCTAAAGGAAACTAGTATGAATATTCACTGGAAGGACAGATGCTGAAGCTGAAGCTCCAATACTTTAGTCACCTGATGTGAAGAACTGACTCATTTGAAAAGACCCTGATGTTGGGAAAGATTGAAGGTGAAAGGAGGAAGGGACGACAGAGGATGAGATGATTGCAGGGCATCACCAACTCAATAGACACGCGTTTGAGTAAACTCTGAGAGTTGGTGATGGACAGGGAAGCCTGGCATGCTGCAGTCCATGGTGTTGCAAAGAGTCGGAAATGACTAAGTGACTGAACTGAACTGAGACATCTCTTATATTACTTTAATTTCTTTTCATTTTGCTTCTTTATTTTGTTTTGTGGCAGTGATTTCCACCTATCTGTACTCAAGGTCGCTTATCCATTCTAACCCCTCAGTTATTCTGCTATTGATTCCTTGTTTTGATTTGCTTTTAGTTATTGTTTTGTTCTTGCCTGTTTGTTCTTTAGTTCTAAGTCTTTGTTAATTCTTCCTTACATCAGCTCAGTCTTTCCTCCATTGCCCCCCTTCTTTTTTTCGGGATTCTAGATTGTCTTCACTATCATCATTCTGATTTTTTTTTTTTTTCTGGTATATTGTATATGTCCACTTCATTCAGTTGTTTGTCTCTGCCTTCTGAAACATAATCCCCTGTCTTTTCATTTTGATTAAGTTTCTGTGATTGTGTTTTTCATTCCAAAGGCTGCTGGAATGTAGTTTTTGCTTCTGCTATCTTCTCTCTTGTCAATGAGGCTATCTAAAAAAGGCTTGTGCAAGCTTCCTGAAGGTAGGGGCTGTTGGTGGGTAAAACTGGGATGTGCTCTTGTGGGCAGGGCCATACTCACTAAAACTGTAATGGACTTGTTTCCTGATGGGTGGTGTTGTGCTCCCTCCCTGTTACTTCTTTGAACTGAAATGATCCTGTCCTAGAGTCTACACATTCTATGAAAGGGCTAAAGGTGACAACCTCCAGGAGGACTCATACCAGTTGGTACCTCCTAGGAATGCTGCTTCCAGGGCCCTTATCCCCACAGTGAGCCACAGTCAACCGATGTCTGTGTAGGGGACCCTCCAGTGCTAGCAGACAGGTCTGTTTCACTCTCTTGTGGGGTCACTGATCCTTTCTCCTGGTGTATGCAAAATTTTGTGAGTGTCCTTCAAGAGTGGAGTCTCTGTTTCCTCAAATCTTATGAATCCCTGCAACCAAATTCCACAGGCCTTCAAAGTCAGACTCCCTGGGGATTCCTAGTCCCTTTGTTGGATCCATAGTCTGAGAAGCCTATAAAGGGCTCAGAAGCTTGACAACTGTGAGAAACCTCTGTGATATAATTTTTCTCTAGTTTGTGGTCACCCACCCAGGAGTTACAGGATTTGATTTTAGTATGATTGCATTCTTCTGACCATTTCGTTGTGGCTTCTACTTTTTCCTTGGACAATAGAAGTATTTTTTGGAGGGTTCCAGCATTCTCCTGCTGACAGCTGTGATTTCAGTACTCTTGCAGGAGCACATGAGCACATTTTCTTCTACTCCACCATTTTGAATCAATCCTTCTACATTTATGTCTACCACGAGCATTTCTGCTGCAATTCAATGCACAAAAAAAGTTACTAAAAAATGAATTTTATCCTGTAAATTTGCAATCCTAACCTACGAAGTCTAATGAGAAAAGTAGTTTTGGAACATTTCACTCAAAAACCATGTGATTATGCAACTATAAAGCTAACAAAAGCAATAATTATCCTAAAAGAAATGCTAGCATAGTTCATATATGTTAAGTTTCTACTGGATATAGAAATATTCAGTAAATGTAAGATTTATATCTTGAAGAACATAAGTGGCTATGATGAAGAATGTCAGCTGTGGAGTTATGGATACCCAGGCAAAATACACAAGGAGAAGAGAGATCTCCAGAATAAACACTTTAAGGTCCAAGGAGGCCAAACAGGAAGAACAGAGCATGAACGACTTTTTTGAGTGTGATATGGCATTTTTTGATGTTGTCTTGAGCTCATCATTGTGAGCAGAAGTATATTTGGATGCTACTGGCACTACTTGGTGGTTGAGAATATTAGTGGATGTGGACAAATAATATGTGAATCAAAATGATATCATTACCTTAATTCATCATTTATATATTTGCAGGTTCTCTCCCTGAATTATAGTCTTGTGATATAAGTTAGAACAGTTTTAGACATTTGATGCAGACAATTTTGTTTTATCAAATAGCAAAACATGAATTTTACTTATAATTAATTTTAATATTCAGATAAAGCCATCATCTTTTATACTCCTGGCCTTAGAAAAAAATTCCAAAAAACTGAACTGAACAGAATACTATATATATATATAATAATATTATATATTATTATATATATATAATTTTTAATGTTATGCTTAGCTTGTAACACTTGGAGGAGGAAATGACAATCCACTTAGTATTCTTGCTTGGAATATCCCATGGGCAGAGGAACCTGGCAGGCTATAGTACATGGGGTTACAAAGACTCAGACATGACTGAATGATTGTTACTTATTTAGGCTATAACATGTTATTTTTGCATTAAAAGTATAAGCAAAAATAAAAGTGATAAGCTTTATAGATAATTAGGTGTTTTCTTAAAGCATTTTATATTTATTTGACAAGATACTCAATTAAAGAATGATATAACCATAGGCTTCAATACAGGTAAATGGTAAATTTTAAAAACGAAAGGTTCTTAGAAACGATTGGTAATATTTTGGTTAAATATATAATATCAGGTTTTTCTTTCATTTTTTTCTCTATTACTAGCATATAACGATTTCTGATTTAAACTACATACTCATTTTTGTACATGTTCTATTCGCTAGTTTCTCAGAATTTCTACTTCACTGTCTTTCACTCTAAATTTATAAATTCACTGCTTTAATCACTGAACGTATATCTAATGGGTACATTTAGGAATATTTCTAATTAAACCTGAATGGTAGAAGAAAAACAAACAGGAAGCAAGAAATTTTCTTTAGTAAAAACATAATTTCTTAATTTAAAAATAATAGCAAATATAAATCCTTAATTATGTTGTATTATTAAGAATTATAACTCAGTTATATTAAAGTTCCTTCTCAATTATATCCAGCTTTTACCCATTTTTACTTTATATATATATTTTTTTTACTATGGGAAATTTATGATTTGATTTTTTTTATTATTTGTGATTTTTTAGTAATATTTAGAGTGTTTGGCAATAAATATTTCAGACATAAAATCCATCACATAATTTAACAAGTATATGCATAGTAAAAATTAGATTAACTGGGTATTTATACAGTAAGATTCTTTATATATTTATTTCCTACTACAAAAATGCTTTAATTTTTTTCTTTTCAGTGTTTTCTCACAGCCTCATTCACCATATTGAATTTTAATCAATAAATTTTTATAAACATAGCATAGTCAAATTGCTTTTCAAAGGCATTTAAATATTTTCATATGCACCTTCTTTAACATAAGTTTGAAGCAAATTTTGAATGTCTACTTGAATAACATTGATTAGCACCGGTGTCCATTGTTGTTGTTGTTGTTTTTGTAGATTGAGAATTTGTCCTAGACTAAATTCTAAGACTAAATATATAGGAAATAGTCGTGGTACAATCGGTAATTCTCTTCATCAGGGAAAATGTACAGCTTAGAAATGAATAAAGGCAGAACATCTAGAACAAGTCAAGCTGTGAAATCAAAGAAGATATGGAAAACAACCAATTTTATACTTTTTCAAAATAAGTCAGTTTCAAGAAATGTTGATACAGTGGTCTTAGTTGTTCCAATTCTTTGAAAAAGATGAGTTTTATTTATTAGGGAGTATGGTCAGGGCAAAGTCAAAAAAAGTGCCAGTTGATTTCCGGAGAAATACTATGAAGAGTGAGTCATAACATCAGCTGAAGCTTAGTCAATACACATGAAGCAAATGTTTAGAGAAATTCTCTACTGTGATGACAGAGGAGGAATTAAAGCTTTATTTATTTATTTATTTAAAATCTCTCTGAGGCTATTTTTTTTTCTTAAATAACAAATGAATTAAATATACTTGTTTCCATCAGACTTATTCCTGCTAAATATGTTAATTAGTATATTTACCAGAAGGTTGCTTGAATGGATATGTAAATAGATTCTATTACTGAATGACAAATAATAAAAGGATCATTTTAAAGCTCAATTAATGAAGATGGACTTTAAATTCCTATATCCTGGTTTCAAACTTAGATTTTATTTTGTATGACTATTTGAGCTTGGATAAAATGCTTCATCTTCCTGAGTTGAGATGTTCTTATTGGAACAAAAACAATAGCAACAACAATGACACGATGGTGTTAATGTTAACATTATGTATAATATATATATATGATATGAGAATAATTTAATAATAATTGTATCCCTTTTATAATGCTTAATATTTGTCAGAAACTAATCTGTATATTTACTTTTCATAATAGCCCTACAAATAGGTACTATTATTTTCCCTACTGTGTACATGTTGAAATCACTATACAGAACTTTTTCAGTTTCAAATACTATTTGAAAAGGCCAAAAGTGAATTAGAAGGCTGGCCCCAAGACTGTCAAGTTTCTCTTTGGGTAACTAGTTTTATTAAGGGCCTTGCCCAGGCCTGACAAATTTTAAATGTTTAAAGAATTTTAGTTCAAAAGATCAAGATTCAGTTCAGTTCAGTCTCTCAGTCGTGTCTGACTCTTTGCGACCCCATGAATCACAGCACGACAGGCCTCCCTGTCCATCACCAACTCCCGGAGTTCACTCAAACTCACGTCCATTGAATTGATGATGCCATCCAGCCATCTCATACCCTGTCGTCCCCTTTTCCTCTTGCCCCCAATCCCTCCCAGCAGCAGAGTCTTTTCCAATGAGTAAACTCTTTGCATGAGGTGACCAAAGTACTGGAATTTCAGCTTTAGCATCACTCTTTCCAAAGAACATCCAGGGCTGATCTCCCTTAGAATGGACTGGTTGGATCTCCTTGCAGTCCAGGGGACTCTCAAGAGTCTTCTCTAACACCACAGTTCAAAAGCATCACAATTCTGAAAACAGGGTAACATGTTATCCTGTGTTTTCCTCCTCTTTCTCTTCCACTTTCAAACTACTTTATCTCCTAACTCAAAAGACCCCAGGGGTTCTTATGCAGCATGAAAGTCCTTAGATTTTAAGGAATTTTATGCCAATATAATTGATATATATGTTCTACTCAATATGCTGCTGCTGCTGCTAAGTCACTTCAGTCATGTCTGACTCTGTGTGATCCCATAGATGGCAGCCCACCAGGCTCCCCCATCCCTGGGATTCTCCAGGAAAGAACACTGGAGTGGGTTGCCATTTCCTTCTCCAATGCATGAAAATGAAAAGTGAAAGTGAAATCGCTCAGTCGTATCCAACTCTTAGCGACCCCATGGACCACAGCCTACCAAGTTCCTCCATCTTTGGGATTTTCCAGGCAAGAGTTCTGGAGTGGGTTGTCATTTCCTTTTCCAACTCAATATGCTGTGCCAAGGCTTAAAACAGGAAGGGAGGACTTCCCTGGTGGTCCAGTGGCTAAGCATCCACCTTCTAATGCAGGGTACGTGGATTCAATCCCTGGTTGGGGAACTTAGACCCACATGCCACAGGGTAACTAGAGAACCCACATACAGCAACTACTGAGCCTGTGCACTACAACTAGAGAGAAGCCAGTGCACCACAAGAAAGAACCTGTGTGCTGCAACTAAGATTAGATACAGGTCTTAGTTATATTAAATTAATATTTCAAAATAAAACAAAGCAAACAAATTAAGACCAAATACAGGTCTTAGTTATAGTAAAGTGAAAAGTGAAAGTGAAGTCGCTCAGTTGTGTCTGACTCTTTCCAACCCCTTGGACTTTAACCTACCAGGTTCTTCCATCCATGGGCTTTTCCAGGCAAGCATACTGGAATGGGTTGTATTTTCCTTCTCCAGGAGATCTTCCCTATCCAGGGATTGAACCCAGATCTCCCACATTGTAGTTTTAATAAATAAATATTTAAAACAGAATAAAACAAACAAACAAAAAACAACAAAAAAGGAAGCTAGTAGATTCTAAGATTGGTTTGATCATCAGGGATGCTACACATTTCTAGATTATAATCAGTATTACCAGTTGTTGCTATTATTTAAAGCCATTTTTGTGACAGAGTTTTATTTTACTGAGTTTATATTTAATTTGTTCTAGCTATTACAATAGGTGTTCCTTAGGTAATTTGCAATTTCCCTTAATTGATTTAGTGGGTCTCACTCAAGTCTGATGGATGTTGATGGTAAAAGAGTTGTTGAAAAGCAAAATCCTATATCTGGGCCAAAGAAGGTTAACTGCCAGGCCATCCTAAACCTTAAGACTGATATTTGGGTATTCATCCAGTTCAGCAGTTAGGAAAATTCAACTTCTTACATGTTCTTCATTTCTTGGGGCCAGGAAGACAAGAGCACACACACACATGCACAAAAGCAATTTGAAATAAATTAATGATGGTTATTATTAATCTGATAATGATAATGGTATCACTATAAATATTCAAATTCTGCACCAAATTTTATTTCTATAGCAAATAATGTAATCTACTAATTAAATAAGTAAGTTCATGAGTAATGGAGGAGGTAGCCACTATTGAATCCTACATAAGTAACCTACATTACCTAATACAACAAATATCTTATAAAATTGATAAAACATACTGAGAAGAAAATTCTAAAAGAAAATTGTAAGGTAGATATACCAACAAGAAGTCATTAAACATATTAAATATGAAATTTATCCAGATTGAAGAATATGTCAGTTAAAAGGACTCAGTGAATTTAAAGAAATAGAGGAACAAAGACACACTTTTAAAGGTAAGCTTCTGAATTCTATATCAAAAGATAAATGATTATAATAATACACATAAACAAAAAAATTACCTACAAGGAACATCAGGTGGCATCAGGTTAACATGTGTGAGGAGATAAAATAGAAATAAGATTATATATTCAGACAACAGGGAGATTTATACCCTCATCGAAAATACCATTCACTTGCCATAGCAAAAGAAACATATCTGAGAATACGAATAACTCAGAGACAAATAATCCCATTAGAGAAAATGCCAGTATCCCATTAGAGGAAAATATAACTACACTTAATTATTTGAATAATTTCACTCCTGAATTTAGATTGTAAGTGATGCTACATTATTTAAATCTATTTGGCTCCTAAGTTCCATATGTTAAGTAGTCAAAACTATCTTATTTGGTTTCTGTGGTGGCCAGAATAACACCCATCTCTCCACCACAAAGTAGCCCATGCTATCTTAATTCAAACTTACAGAAAGGGATTTTGAAAATCTAGAGATGGGGAGAAAATCTAGAACATCTAAATGGGGCCAATGTAATCAAAGTTCCCTATAAGCGAAAGAGGGAGGAAGGAGCACTGTATAAAGAGATGTGGCAAAGAAAGCAAAGATTGGAGTGATTAAGTTGCTAGCTTTGAAGATTGAGGGGGCCACAACTCAAGGAATGTGGGCAGCCACTAGAACCTGAACAGGAATTCTCTCTCAAAGCTTCAAAAAGTAATACAGCCTTTCCCACCATTGACTTTGATGCAGTGAGACCATTTCAAACCTCCAGCCCTTCAGAACTATAAAAGTTTGTATTAAGCTACTAAATTGAGTTGTTTTTTGTTTGTTTGTTTGTTTTTTTACAGCAGCCACAGAAACTAATATAAGGATCATCTTTAAATAATGTACTCTAGTCTACTCATTTGCTGAGTTCAACTAGAGAGAATTTACATAATGAAGGATCAGCTCAGCTCAGTTCAGTCACTCAGTCATGTCCAATTCTGTGATGCCTTGAATTACAGTACGCCAGGCCTCCCCGTCCATCATCAACTCCCAGAGTCCACCCAAGCCCATGCCCATTGTATCGGTGATGCCATCCAACCATCTCATCCTCTGTTGTCCACTTCTCCTCCTGCCCTCAATCTTTGCCCAGCATCAGGAGCATCATTTGCTCATCAAATGAGTCAACCCTCTGCACGAGGTGGCCATAAGTATTGGAATTTCAGCTTCAATATCAGTCCCTCCAATGAACACCCAGGACGGATCTCCTTTAGGGTGGACTGGTTGGGTCTCCTTGCAGTCCAAGGGACTCTCAAGAGTCTTCTCCAACACCATAGTTCAAAAGCATCAATTCTTCAGTGCTCAGATTTCTTTATAGTCTAACTCTCACATCCTTACATGATCACTGGAAAAACCATAGCCTTGACTAGATAGACCTTTTTTGGAAAAATAATGTCTCTGATCTTTAATATGCTGTTTAGGTTGGTCATACCTTTCCTTCCAAGGAGCAAGCGTCTTTTAAATTCATGGTGGCAGTCACCATCCACAGTGATTTTGGAGGCCAGAAAAACAAAGTCAGCCACAGTTTCCACTGTTTCCCAATTTACTTGTCATGAAGTGATGGGACCAGATGCCATGATTTTAGTTTTCTGAATGCTGAGCTTTAAGCCAACTTTTTCACTCTGCTCTTTCACTTTCATCAAGAGGCTCTTTTTTGTTATTCTTCACTTTCTGCCATGAGGGTAGTGTCATCTGCATATCTGAGGTTATTGATATTCCTCCCAGCAATCTTGATTCTAGCTTGTGCTTTCTCCAGTTGAGCATTTCTCATGATGTATTCTGCATGTAAGTTAAATAAGTAGGGTGACACTATTTAGCCTTGATGAGCTCCGTTTCCTGTTTGGAACCAGTCTGATGTTTCATGTCCAGTTCTAACTGTTACTTCCTGAGCTTCATACAGGTTTCTCAAGTGGCAGGTCAGGTGACCTGGTATTCCCATCTCTTTCAGAATTTTCCACAGTTTATTGTGATCCACACAGTCAAAGGCTTTGGCATAGTCAATAAAGCAGAAATAGATGTTTTTCTGGAGCTCTCTTGCTTTTTCGACAATCCAGTGGATGTTGACAGTTTGATCTCTGGTTCCTCTGCCTTTTCTAAAATCAGTTTGAACATCTAGAACATCATGGTTCACATATTGCTGAAGCCTGGCTTGGAGAATTTTGAGCATTACTTTACTAGAGTGTGAGATGAGTGCAATTTTGCAGTAGTTTGAATATTCTTTGGTATTACCTTTCTTTGGGATTGGAATGAAATCTGACATTTTCCAGTCCTGTGGCCATTGCTGAGTTATTGAAATTTGCTGGCATATTGAGTGCAGCACTTTCACAGCATCACTTTTCAGGATTTGAAATCCCTCAACTGGAATTCCATCACCTCCACTAGCTTTGTTCATAGTGATGCTTCCTAAATCCCACCTGACTTCACATTCCAGGATGTCCGGCTCTAGGTTTGTGTGAGTGATGACACCTTCATAATCATCTGGGTCATGAAGATCTTTTTTGTAGAGTTCTTTGTATATTCTTGCCACCTCTTCTTAATAGCTTCTGCTTTTGTTAGGTCCCTATCATTTCTGTCCTTTATTGAGCACATCCTTGCATGAAATGGTCCTTTAGTATCTCTAATTTTCTTGAAGAGATCTCTAGTCTTTCTCATTATATTGTTTTACTCTATTTCTTTTCATTGATCACTGAGGAAGGCTTTCTTATCTCTCCTTGCTATTCTTTGGAATTCTGCATCCAAACGGGTATATCTTTCATTTTTTCCTTAACTTTTTGCTTCTCTTCATTTCACAGCTATTTGTAAGGCCTCCTTAGACACCCATTTTGTTTTTTTGCATTTCTTTTTCCTGGGAATATTCTTGCTTCCTGTCTCCTGTACAATGTCATGAACCTCCATCCATAGTTCATCAGGCACTCTCTCAGATCTAGTCCCTTAAATCTAGAGGTGGGGGGGGGACCCAGAATACATGCCTTTCTGCCACTGCCAGCTGAAAAGTAGCCCAGACCCTCACATCTGCCACCAGTGAGTGTGGGCTGGACAGGGAAGTACAGGCTGCACGTTTAGTGTAAGAACTGGCCTTGAATGCCCTGAGTGCAATCTGACAGAGCTAACATGAGATAGCAACCCAAACTGTGGGATAGCCAGAGAGCAAAAGAAAAGAAAAGAAAAAAAAGACAGAGAGAGAGAGAGAAATTTCCTGTGAAAGTCTCTAACTTAATCTGCAACCTGGCCTGATCACAGAAAAATGGATTGAGCAAATACCAAAGGAGAGCTAGCCAGCTGTGTACAGGCCCCTCCCCTCCACTATAGGTACAGCTAGGTGTGTGACAGTCAGAGCTGAAAAAGTTAGTTGAAAGTTAAGTCACTCAGTTGTGTCTGAATATTTGAGACCCCGTGGACTGTAGCCCACCAGGCTCCTCCATCCATGGAATTCTCCAAGCAAGAATACTGGAGTGGGTTACCATTTCCTTCTCCAGGGAATCTTCCTGACCCAGGGATCAAACCCAGGTCTCCCACAGTAGAGGCAGATGCTGAAAGGCAGGAGGTAATTTCATCCCCAGAGACCAGCATCCTCCACCAAACTGCGAGCAGGCTCCCAGTTGCTAACCATGTCTTCGTGGGATCCTGGATCATTGTCATCTGTCAGGAGGGTCACAGCTTGAGATCAGCTCCCCAGAGGAGACCCACAGGACACGTGCGATGATGCTCTCATGGCACACTTAGGAAGCAGAATGGCTAGGACTAGGGAAGTGATTAAGACATACAGTCACCCTGGGACAGGGCACTCATAAAGCACTTGGTTACCTGAGCTGCTCAGACCTGAGAAGGACACAAAACACATGCCCAGCCAAGTCTGTGCCCTTGTGGAGCATCCAAGAACCTAAACTTGAGCAGCTTAGACCTGGGAAGTGCATGAAACATAGGGCCCACTTTGGACAGAACCCCTGCAGAGCAACCTGGAACCTGAGCAGTGTAAACCCGGAAAGCACATACTGCCAGAGCTGGGACAAATCCAGTGTGGTCCATACCCTACAAGCACTCCCCATGAACACGAGTGATATTTGTTTGCAGTGTTCCTCCTTCCCACAATACAACTGAACAAGTGAGCCTAAATAAGGGACCACTTTTGTCCCCTTGTGTCAGGGCGGGAGTTAGATAGTGAAGAGACTTGCAAATAGAGGAATCCAAAATAAACATAGAAGAGAGAACCCTTCTGGAAGTGACAGATGCAGTATATTAAAATCCTGTAGTTAACATTGACTAAGATTGGAAGGAGCTCGTAGAACTTGAGAAGAAGTAAAACCTGGAACAAGAAACTATCTGAAACTGAACTGACCCCACATTCCCACAACAGCTCCAGAGAAATTCTTAGATATATTTTTACTACTATCATTTTTTAATTTATTTTTTACTTTTAAGTTCTTCATTGCTCCTTTAATTTTCATCTTTATAACCTACTGCTGCCATAGCTAAGTCGCTTCAGTCGTGTCTGACTCTGCGCACCCCATAGACAGCAGCCCACCAGGCTCCCCCGTCCCTGGGACTCTCAAGACAAGAACACTGGAGTGGGTTGCCATTTCCTTCTCCAATGCATGAAAGTGAAAAGTGAAAGTGAAGTTGCTCAGTCGTGTCTGACTCTTAGCGACCCCATGAACTGCAGCCTACCAGGCTCCTGCATCCATGGGATTTTTGGGCAAGAGTACTGGAGTGGGGTGCCATTGCCTTCTTACCTTGCAAAAAATGCTTTATTTTTTAAAGTAAATTATATATATATATATATAATATTTATATATAAATATATAAATTTTGTGATTGATTTTGTTTTTTATTTTTATTGTATTTCTGAGAGTCTAACCTCTACTTTAGATTCTTGATCTTTGCTTTTTGGTATTTGTTATCAATTTTGTCCCTTTGAGAATCAAATCTTCAGTATCCATTTTCACTTAGGGGAGTGATTACTGGCTTGATTGCTCTCTCCCCTTTTGACTCCCCCTCTTGTCCCCCAGGTCACCTCTATCTCCTCCTTACCTCCTTCTCTTCTCTACTTAACTCTGTGAATCTCTCCGGGAGTTCCAGGGAGTGGAGAACACATATGGAACTGATAACTGGCTAGATTTGTTTCTCCCCTTTTGACTGCTCCTCTGCTCTTCCTGGTCACCTCTACCTCCCTCCTCCCTCTCCTCTTCTCCATGTAACTCTGAAACTCTCTGGGTGTCCCTCACTGTGGAGAATTTTTTCACCATTAACCTATATGTTTCATCATCTGTGCTGTCTGGATGGAGAAATCTTGAGGCTACTATAAGAATAAGACTGAAAGCCAGAGACAGGCGGCTGCACTCCAAAACTTGAGAACATCAGAGAACTCCTGATTCCAGGTAACATTAATAGACTAGAACTCATTCAAAAGCCTCCATACCTAGACTGAAACCAAGCTCCACTCAAGAGCCTACAAGCTCCAGAGCAAGGCATACCAGTCTAATTCTCTAGCAACACAGGAACACAGAACTAAGCATTAAAATACAGGCTTCCCAAAGCCATGCCAAACCCATAGACACCCCAAAACTCACTACTGGACACTTCATTGCACTCTAGAGAGAAGAGATCCAGCTCTGTCCACCAGAACACAGATGCAAGCTACCCTCACCAGGAAACCTTGAGAAGCCACTAGTCCAACCACATCCATAGAGAACAAGCTCCACAATAAAGAGGGACCACAAACTTTCAGCCTACAGAAAGACCACTCTGAACACAGTAATCTAAATAAAATGAAAAGGCAGAGAAATATTCAGCAGGTAAAGGAACATGATAAATGCAACCAAACCAAACCAAAGAGGAGGAGATAGGGAGTCTACCTGAAAAGAATTCAGAATAATGATAGTAAAGATGATCCAAAATCTTGAAAACAAAATGCAGCTACAGATAAATAGACTAAAGACAAGGATTGAGAAGATGCAAGAAATATTTAACAAGGGACTAGAAGAAATAAAACAGAGAATCAATAATGAATAATGCACTAACTGGAATCAAAAACACTCTGGAGGGAACCAACAGTAGAATAAGTGAGGCAGAAGATACGATAAGTGAAGTGGAAGATAGAATGGTGGGAATAAGTGAAGCAGAGTGGAGAAGAAGAATTAAAAAAAAAAAAATTAGGACTACCTCAGAGACCTCTAGGACAACATTCAATGCCTCAACAGTGGAATCATAGAAGTCCCAGAAGAAGAAGATAAAAAGAAAGGGCACAAGAAAATATTGAAGAGATAATAGTTGAAAATTTCCCTGAAATGGGAAAGGAAATAGCCACCCAAGTCCAAGAAACCCAGAGAATCCCAAGCAGGATAAACCCAAGGCAAAACGCCCCATTACATACATTAATCAATATAATGAAAATCAAACACAAAGAGTAAATATTAAAAGCAGCAACAAATAACACACAAGGGGATCCCCATAAGGATAACATCTGATCTTTGAATAGAAATGCTTCAGGCCAGAAGGGAATGGCAGGACATATTTAAAGGGTTGAAAGAGAAAAACCTGCAACCAAGATTACTATACCCAGCAAAGATCTCATTCAAATATGAAGGAGACATCAAAAGTGCTACAGACAAGCCACAGCTAAGAGAATTCAGAACCACCGAACCAGCTTTTCAAAAAATGCTAAAGGATCTTCTCTAGACAGGAAACGCAGGAAAGGTTTATAAACTCAAACCCAAAACAACAAAGTAAATAACAATGGGATCATGATTATCAATAATTACCTTAAATGTAAATGGGTTGAATGCCCCAATCAAAAGACAAAGACTGGCTGAATGGATACAAAAACAAGACCCTTATATATGCTGTTTACAAGAGACCCACCTCAAACCAAGGGACACATACAGACTTAGAGTGAAGGGCTGGAAAAAGATAATTTATGAAATGGAGACCAAAAGAAAGCAGGAGTAGCAATACACATATCAGATAAAATAGACTTTGAAACAAAAGCATGAAAAGAGTCAAAGAAGGCCACTACATAATGATCAAAGGATCAATCCAAGAAGAAGATATAGCAGTTATATACATATATGCACCCAACATAGAAGCTCCACAATACATAAGGCAAATGCTAACAAGTACGAATGGGGAAGTTAACAGTAGCACAATAAGAGTTGGAGACTTTAATACCCCACTCACACCTATGGACAGATCAACCAAACAGAAAATTAGCAATGAAACACAAACTTTAAATGATACAATGGACCAGTCAGAGCTAATTGCTATCTATAGAATATTTCACAATAAAACAATGAATTTCACATTTTCTCAAGTGCACACAGAACATTCTCCAGGATAGATCACATCCTGGTCCATAAAACTAGCCTTGGTAAATTAAAAAAAAAAAAAAAAAAAACCACCTCAAATCATTTCAATCATCTTTTCTGATCCCAATATGGTAAGATTAGATGTCAGCTATAGGGAAAAAAAAAAAAAAAAAAAAAAACCTAGTTAAAAAATAAGCAACAAATCACAAAAGAAATTTTAAAAAATCAGAATATGCATAAAAACAAATTAAAATGAAACATGACAACCTAAAACCTATGGGATTCAGTAAAAAGCAGTGCTACAGGGAAGGTTCAAAGCAATACAAACTTACCTTAAGAAAGAAGAGAAAAATCAAATAAATAACCTGACTTTACACCTAATACAACTAGAAAAATAAGAAATGAAAAATCCCAGATTTAGTAGAAGGAAAGAAATGATGAAAATTAGGGCAAAAATAAATAAAAAAGAAACAAAACAGACTATAGCAAAAATCAACAAAGCTAAAAGATGGTTCCTTCAGATAATAAATAAAATAGACAAACCATCCACATGACTCATCAAGAAAAAAAGGTAGAAGAATCAAATCAACAAAATTAAAAATTAAAATGGATAAATCACAACAGACAGTACAGAAATGCAAAGGCTCATAAGAGATTACTATCAGCAACTACATGAAAATAAAATGGAAATTTTTATTTCTTCCATGAAAGAAATGGACAGATTCTTAGAAAAGTATAACCTTCCAAAACTGAACCAGGAAGAAATGGAAAATGTTAGAACAAGCACAGAAATCAAAACTGTAATCAGAAATCTTCCAACAAACAATATCCCAGGTTCAGATGGCTTCATAGGTGAATTTCACCAAAAATTTAGAAAAGAGCTAACACCTATCCTAATAAAAGTATTCCAGGAAATTGCAGAGGAAGGTAAACTGCCAGGCTCATTCTATGAGGCCACCATCACCCTAATACCAAAACCAGCAAAGATGTCACAAAAAAAAAAAAAGAAAAATTCAGGCCAATATCATTGATGAACATAGATGCAAAACTCCTCAACAAAATTCTAGCAAGCAGAATTCAACAATATATTAAAAAATCATACATCATGACCAAGTGGGCTTTATCCCAGGGGTGCAAGGATTCTTCATAATTCATATATCAATGTGATATGCCAAATTAACAAATTGAAATATTAAAAAAACATATGATTATCTCAGTATATGCAGATATAGTCTTTGACAAAATTCAGCATCCACTTATGATGTAAAAAAACCCTCCAGAAAGCAGGCATAGAAAAAACATACCTTGACATAATGAAAGTCATATATGATAAATCCACAACAAACATTATCTTCAATGGTGAAAAATTGAAAGAATTTAACCTAACATCAGGAACAAGACAAGGGTGCCCACTCCCACCACTACTATTCAACATAGTTATGGAAGTTTTCGCCACAGTAATCAGAGAAAAAAAATAAATAAAAGGAATCCATATTGGGAAAGAAGAAGTAAAATTCTCACTGTTCGCAGGTGGGATGATCCTCTACATAAAACCCTAAAGACACCACCAGAAAATTACTAGATCTAATCAATGAATACAGTAAAGTTGCAGGATATAAAATTAATACCCAGAAATCCTTGCATTCCTATACACTAACAATGAAAAAACTGAAAGAGATATTAAGGAAACAATTTCATTCACAATTGTGATGAAAGAATGAAATACTTAGGAATAAATCTACCTAAAGAAACAAATGACCTATATATAGAAAACTATAAAGTACTGGTGAAAGAAATTAAAGATGACACATATAGATGGAATAACATACCATGTTCATGGATCTGAAGAATCAATATAGTGAAAATGAGTATATTACCCAAAGCAAACTATAGATTCAATGCAATCCCTATCAAGCTACCAATGGCATTTTTCACAGAACTAGAACAAATAATTTCACAATGTGTACAGAAATTAAAAAAAAAAAAAATCAAATAGCCTAAGCAATCTTGAGATAGAAGCATAGAACAGGAGGAATCAACCTCCCTAACTTCAGACTATACTACAAAACTATAATCATCAAGACAGTATGGTACTGGCACAATGCCAGAAATATAGATCAATGGAACAAAATAGAAAGCCCGGAGACAAATCCATTCCCCTATAGACTCCCTATATTTGACAAAGGAGGCAAGAATATACAATGGAAAAAAGACAATTTCTTTAACAAGTGGTGCTGGGAAAACTTGTCAACCATCTGTAAAAGAATGAAAGTAGAACATCTTCTAACACCACACATGGATGAAAGATCTAAATATAAGACTAGAAACTATAAAACTTCTAAAGGAAAACATAGGAAAAACACTGTGACATAAAGCACAGCAGGATCCTCTATGATTCACCTCCCAGATTAATAGTAACAAAAGCAAAAACAAACAAATGGGACCTAATTAAACTTAAAAGCTCTTGCACAATGCAGGAAACTATAAGCAAGGTGAAAAAGACTGCCTTCAGAATGAGAGAAAATAATAGCAAACCAAGCAATTGACAAAGAATTAATCTCAAATATATACAAGCAGCTCATGCAGCTCAATACCAGAAAAATAAATGACCAAATCAGAAAATGGGTCAAAGAACTAAACAAATATTTCTCCAAAGAAGACATACAGATGATTAACAAACACATGAACAGATGCTTAACATCACACATTATCAGAGAAATGCAAATCAAGACCACAATGAGGTACCATCTCATGCTGGTCAGAATGGCTGCTATCAAAAAGTCTACAAATAATAAATGCTGGAGAGGGTTCAGAGAAAAGGGAACCCTCTTACACTGTTGGTGGGATTGCAAACTAGTACAGCCACTCTGGAGAACAGTTTGGAAATTCCTTAAAAAACTTGAAATAGAACTGCCATACGACCCAGCAATCCCACTGCTGGGCATAGACACCTAGGAAACCAGAATTGAAAGAGACATATGTACCCCAATGTTCATCACAGCACTGTTTACAATAGCTAAAGCAGGGAAGCAACTTAGATGTCCTTTGGCAGATGACTGGATAAGAAAGGTGTGGTACATACACACATGGAATATTACACAGCCATTAAAACTAATGCATTTGAATCAGTTCTAATGAGGTGGATGAAAGTGGAGCCTATTATACAGAGTGTAGAATGTCAGAAAGAAAAACACCAATACAGTATATTAACACATATATATGGAATGTAGAAAGATGACAACAATGACCTCATATGTGAGACAGCATGAGAGACAGATATAAAGAACAGACTTTTGGACTCTGTGGGAAAAGGCAAGGATGGGATGATTTGACAGAATAGCATTGAAACATGTATATTCAGTTCAGTTCAGTTGCTCAGTCATGTCCGACTCTTTGCAACCCCATGAATCACAGCATGCCAGGCCCCCCTGTCCATCACCAACTCCCAGAGTTCACTCAAACTCACGTCCATCGAGTCGGTGATGCCATCCAGCCATCTCATCCTCTGTTGTCCCCTTCTCCTCCTGCTCCCAATCCCTCCCAGCATCAGAGTGTTTTCCAATGAGTCAACTCTTCACATGAGGTGGCCAAAGTATTGGAGTTTCAGCTTCAGCGTCAGTCCATCCAGAGAACACCCAGGACTGATCTCCTTTAGGATGGACTGCTTGGATCTCCTTGCTGTCCAAGGGACTCTCAAGAGTCTTCTCCAACACCACAGTTCAAAAGCATCAATTCTTCGGTGCTCAGCTGCCGGGGTCCAGCCCCGGTGGATCCAGGGAATTCGAAGCCGGGACAGCATTGGTAAGGAAAGACTAATGTCAGGCAGGCCAGACGGCTCAGTGAGGTGCATAGCACCAGGGACCTGAGTCATGTTTCCTGTTAGCTGGGAAGAAAAGACAGCATTCCTTGACCAAATTAGGAAGACTTCCCGTACACACCAACCAGAAAGAGACAGGACATGCGCTCATCCTGTCTAGCCAATCATGTAACGCCAGCTACTCCTGTAACTGAGACAAAGAACTGACTGTATATAAACCGCCATATCCCTTTGTTCGGGGTCCCTGTCAGATTCCGCTGTGTCAGATGAGACTCGGACCCTAGCGCGCTAGAAATAAACTCCCTTCCTGCCTTTTTGCATTACTGTGGAGGACTTGCTTTCTCTCGGTCGGTTCGGAGATACGGGCTCGGTGCATAACATTATTTATTTATTAATATAAGATTAGATCAGGAAGAAATAGTGTAGTAGGAAAATTTAGTGGAGAAAAGAGGCTGATTAGTTTGGCTTACGTGGAAAACCAATAAAGTTCAGGACAAAGAACGTGCACCATCTACGTTAGGCCGCCCGCGCCCGTTTGAATATTGGAGAGTGCCCTGCCTTGGGCTCTCTCGCTTAGGGATCTTAGAAGCCGGGACAAGTAAGTAGACACAGTGAGCCTCCACGTTCCAAGGGATCAGCCTGAAAAGGAGAGAGAGGGAGCAAGAGAAAGAATCGATATGGGGGAGGCCAGGCTTGTGCAAAAACCCCCTCCAACTTTGTTATTTAAAAGGTGTTTATATACCCTAAATTTTACATAATGGAAGATACAGAGTTACACAGGGGCAGCAGTCCTGACCCTTTCTATATATCTTTTTTGTATGCAAAAGGTCTCAGGTGATTTACATTATCTTCTGGCCAGGAGGCTTGCTAACACTTTTTTGGCACTCTTTCTTAATGAATGTTAATCTCATTTCCCCTGAAGTGTTTTTCTTTAATCTGCTACTCCTTAAAGCACTAAAGTTACATCTCTATAGAACAAAGGTGCAGTGGGTTATAACAAAGAAGGTACTTAACTCAAAGGTCTAATGTTGCTAATACCAGGTCTACTCTTTGTTTTTCTATATACCAACTATATCTAAAAAATAAAGGATATGAAAATTTGACAGCAAGTATTGTCTCAACAAATGAAACTTTTAATCAGTCCTATTCTAATGATTTTGACTCCTCGGAGGCCCCTACATTCCTAGGATGTTTTAAGCTTCCTGTGACTCCTGCGGTCAGGAGGCCTCAAACAAGCACATGCACAGCTGTACGAGTCCTGCAGGCAGGCTAGAAAGCCATCAGAGGGGTTTTTGGATTGAAACACTCTTTCAAATGCAGAAGACTAAAGCCCTGAATTGACTTTTTCCAGAATGTCAGAAGAGTGGAAAAGTAGGCAGATTCTTATTTTTTGGGGTACATGTTCAGGAAATGCCAGGGGATTTGAGATCTGAGATCTGACTCGACCCTGCCCATCAGATCTCTGCTGCATGACTTTGTCATGGGTGGAATTCCTCACGCTGGCTTCCAGCACTCAGCTTTCTTCACAGTCCAAATCTTGCATCCATACATGACCACTGGAAAAACCATAGCCCTGACTAGACGGACGTTGTTGGCAAAGTAATGTCTCTGCTTTTCAATATGCTATCTAGGTTGGCCATAACTTTTCTTCCAAAGAGTAAGTGTCTTTTTTTTTTTTTTTTTTTAGTTTTTTTATTTTTTAAATTTTAAAATCTTTAATTCTTACATGCGTTCCCAAACATGAACCCCCCTCCCACCTCCCTCCCCATAACATCTCTCTGGGTCATCCCCATGCACCAGCCCCAAGCATGCTGTATCCTGCGTCAGACATAGACTGGCGATTCAATTCTTACATGATAGTATACATGTCAGAATGCCATTCTCCCAAATCATCCCACCCTCTCCTTCTCCCTCTGAGTCCAAAAGTCCGTTATACACATCTGTGTCTTTTTTCCTGTCTTGCATACAGGGTCGTCATTGCCATCTTCCTAAATTCCATATATATGTGTTAGTATACTGTATTGGTGTTTTTCTTTCTGGCTTACCTCACTGTGTATAATTGGCTCCAGTTTCATCCATCTCATCAGAATTGATTCAAATGAATTCTCTTTTACGGCTGAGTAATACTCCATTGTGTATATGTACCACAGCTTTCTTATCCATTCATCTGCTGATGGACATCTAGGTTGTTTCCATGTCCTGGCTATTATAAACAGTGCTGCGATGAACATTGGGGTACATGTGTCTCTTTCAATTCTGGTTTCCTCAGTGTGTATGCCCAGCAGTGGGATTGCTGGGTCGTAAGGTAGTTCTATTTGTAATTTTTTAAGGAATCTCCACACTGTTCTCCATAGTGGCTGTACTAGTTTGCATTCCCACCAACAGTGTTGGAGAGTTCCCTTTTCTCCACACCCTCTCCAGCATTTATTGCTTGCAGATTTTTGGATCACGGCCATTCTGACTGGTGTGAAGTGGTACCTCATTGTGGTTTTGATTTGCATTTATCTAATAATGAGTGATGTTGAGCATCTTTTCATGTGTTTGTTAGCCATCCGTATGTCTTCTTTGGAGAAATGTCTATTTAGTTCTTTGGCCCATTTTTTGATTGGGTCGTTTATTTTTCTGGAATTGAGCTGCAGAAGTTGCTTGTATATTTTTAGATTAGTTGTTTGTCAGTTGCTTCATTTGCTATTATTTTCTCCCATTCAGAAAGCTGTCTTTTCACCTTGCTTATATTTTCCTTTGTGGGGCAGAAGCTTTTAATTTTAATTAGATCCCATTTGTTTATTTTTGCTTTTATTTCCAGAATTCTGGGAGGTGGATCATAGAGAATCCTGCTGTGATTTATGTCTGAGAGTGTTTTGCCTATGTTCTCCTCTAGGAGTTTTATAGTTTCTGATCTTACATTTAGATCTTTAATCCATTTTGAGTTTATTTTTGTGTGCGGTGTTAGAAAGTAATCTAGTTTCATTCTTTTACAAGTGGTTGACCAGTTTTCCCAGCACCACTTGTTAAAGAGATTGTCTTCACTCCATTGTATATTCTTGCCTCCTTTGTCAAAGATAAGGTGTCCATATGTGTGTGGATTTATCTCTGGGCTTTCTATTTTGTTCCATTGATCTATATGTCTGTCTTTGTGCCAGTACCATACTGTCTTGATGACTGTGGCTTTGTAGTAGAGCCTGAAGTCAGGCAAGTTGATTCCTCCAGTTCCAGTCTTCTTTCTCAAGATTGCTTTGGCTATTCGAGGTTTTTTGTATTTCCATACAAATCTTGAAATTATTTGTTCTAGTTCTGTGAAAAATATGGCTGGTAGCTTGATAGGGATTGCATTGAATTTGTAAATTGCTTTGGGTAGTATACTCATATTCACTATATTGATTCTTCTGATCCATGAACATGGTATATTTCTCCATCTATTAGTGTCCTCTTTGATTTCTTTCATCAGTGTTTTATAGTTTTCTATATATAGGTCTTTAATTTCTTTAGGTAGATATATTCCTAAGTATTTTATTCTTTTCGTTGCAATAGTGAATGGAATTGTTTCCTTAATTTCTTTTTCTACTTTCTCATTATTCATGTATAGGAATGCAAGGGATTTCTGTGTGTTGATTTTATATCCTGCAACTTTACTATATTCATTGATTAGCTCTGGTAATTTTCTGGTGGAGTCTTTAGGGTTTTCCATGTAGAGGATCATGTCATCTGCAAACAGGGAGAGTTTTACTTCTTCTTTTCCAATTTGGATTCCTTTTATTTCTTTTTCTGCTCTGATTGCTGTGGCCAAAACTTCCAGAACTATGTTAAATAGTAGCAGTGAAAGTGGGCACCCTTGTCTTGTTCCTGACTTTAGGGGAAATGCTTTCAATTTTTCACCATTGAGGATAATCTTTGCTGTGGGTTTGTCATAGATAGCTTTTATTATGTTGAGGCATGTTCCTTCTATTCCTGCTTTCTGGAGAGTTTTTATCATAAATGGATGTTGAATTTTGCCAAAGGCCTTCTCTGCATCTATTGAGATAATCATATGGTTTTTATTTTTCAGTTTGTTAATGTGGTGAATTACATTGATTGATTTGCGGATATTGAAGAATCCTTGCATCCCTGGGATAAAGCCCACTTGGTCATGGTGTATGATCTTTTTAATGTGTTGTTGGATTCTGATTGCTAGAATTTTGTTGAGGATTTTTGCATCTATATTCATCAGTGATATTGGCCTGTAGTTTTCTTTTTTTGTGACATCTTTGTCAGGTTTTGGTATTAGGGTGATGGTGGCCTCATAGAATGAGTTTGGAAGTTTACCTTCGTCTGCAATGTTCTGGAAGAGTTTGAGTAGGATAGGTGTTAGCTCTTCTCTAAATTTTTGGTGGAATTCAGCTGTGAAGCCATCTGGACCTGGGCTTTTGTTTGCTGGAAGATTTCTGATTACAGTTTCAATTTCCATGCTTGTGATGGGTTTGTTAAGATTTTCTATTTCTTCCTGGTTCAGTTTTGGAAAATTGTACTTTTCTAAGAATTTGTCCATTTCTTCCACGTTGTCCATTTTATTGGCATACAACTGCTGATAGTAGTCTCTTATGATCCTTTGTATTTCTGTGTTGTCTGTTGTGATCTCTCCATTTTCATTTCTAATTTTATTGATTTGATTTTTCTCTCTTTGCTTCTTGATGAGTCTGGCTAATGGTTTGTCAATTTTATTTATCCTTTCAAAGAACCAGCTTTTGGCTTTGTTGATATTTGCTATGGTCTCTTTTGTTTCTTTTGCATTTATTTCTGCCCTAATTTTTAAGATTTCTTTCCTTCTACTAACTCTGGGGTTCTCCAACTCTTCCTTTTCTAGTTGCTTTAGTTGTAGAGTTAGGTTATTTATTTGACTTTTTTCTTGTTTCTTGAGGTATGCCTGTATTGCTATGAACTTTCCTCTTAGCACTGCTTTTATAGTGTTCCACAGGTTTTGGGTTGTTGTGTTTTCATTTTCATTAGTTTCTATGCATATTTTGATTTCTTTTTTGATTTCTTCTGTGATTTGTTGGTTATTCAAAAGTGTGTTGTTCAAGCTCCATATGTTGGAATTTTTAATAGTTTTTCTCCTGTAATTGAGATCTAATCTTAATGCATTATGGTCAGAAAAGATGCTTGGAATGATTTTGATGTTTTTGAATTTATCAAGTTTAGATTTATGTCCCAGGATGTGATCTATCCTGGAGAAGGTTCCATGAGCACTTGAAAAAAAGGTGAAATTCATTGTTTTGGGGTGAAATGTCCTATAGATATCAATTAGGTCTAACTGATCTAATGTATCATTTAAAGTTTGCGTTTCTTTGTTGATTATCTGTTTAGTTGATCTGTCCATAGGTGTGAGTGGGGTATTAAAGTCTCCCACTATTATTGTGTTATTGTTGATTTCCCCTTTCATACTTGTTAGCATTTGTCTTACATATTGCGGTGCTCCTATATTGGGTGCATATATATTTATAATTGTTATATCTTCTTCTTGGATTGTTCCTTTGATCATTATGTAGTGGCCTTCTTTGTCTCTTTTCACAGCCTTTGTTATAAAGTCTATTTTATCGGATATGAGTATTGCCACTCCTGCTTTCTTTTGGTCTCTATTTGTGTGGTATATCTTTTTCCAGCCCTTCACTTTCAGTCTGTACGTGTCCCTTGTTTTGAGGTGGGTCTCTTGTAAGCAGCATATAGAGGGGTCTTGTTTTTGTATCCATTCGGCCAGTCTTTGTCTTTTGGTTGAGGCGTTCAACCCATTTATGTTTAAGGTAATTATTGATAAGTATGATCCCGTTACCATTTACTTTATTGTTTTGGGTTCGGGTTTATACACCCTTTTCGTGTTTCCTGTCTAGAGAATATCCTTTAGAATTTGTTGGAGAGCTGGTTTGGTGGTGCTGAATTCTCTCAGCTTTTGCTTGTCTGTAAAGCTTTTGATTTCTCCTTCGTATTTGAATGAGATCCTTGCTGAGTACAGTAATCTGGGCTGTAGGTTATTGTCTTTCATCACTTTAAGTATGTCTAGCCATTCCCTCCTGGCCTGAAGAGTTTCTATTGAAAGATCAGCTGTTATCCTTATGGGAATCCCCTTGTGTGTTATTTGTTGTTTTTCCCTTGCTGCTTTTAATATTTGTTCTTTGATCTTTGTTAATTTGATTAATATGTGTCTTGGGGTGTTTCGCCTTGGGTTTATCCTATTTGGAACTCTCTGTGTTTCTTGGACTTGGGTGATTATTTCTTTCCCCATTTTAGGGAAGTTTTCAACTATTATCTCCTCAAGGATTTTCTCATGATCTTTCTTTCTGTCTTTTTCTTCTGGAACTCCTATAATTCGAATGTTGGAGCATTTCATATTGTCCTGGAAGTCTCTGAGATTGTCCTCATTTCTTTTAATTCGTTCTTCTTGTTTCCTCTCTGATTCATTTATTTCTACCATTCTATCTTCTATTTCACTAATCCTATCTTCTGCCTCCTTTATTCTACTATTTTTTGCCTCCAGAGTGTTTCTGATCTCATTTATTGCATTATTCACTATATTTTGACTCTTTTTTATTTCTTCTAGGTCCTTGTTAAACCTTTCTTGCATCTTCTCAATCCTTGTGTCTAGGCTATTTATCTGTGATTCCATTTTGATTTCAAGATTTTGGATCATTTTCACTATCAATATTTGGAATTCCTTCTCTGGTAGATTCCCTACTTCTTCCACTTTTGTTGGTTTGGTGGGCAACTCTCCTGTTCCTTTACCTGCTGAGTATTCCTCTGTCTCTTCATCTTGGTTATATTGCTGCGTTTGGGGTGGCCTTTTTATATTCTGGGAATTTGTGAAGTTCTCTTTATTATGGAGCTTCCTCACTTTGGGTGGGGTTCTATCAGTGGCTTGTCAAGGTTTCCTGGTTAGGGAGGCTTGTGTTGGAGTTTTGGTGGGTGGAGCTGGTTTTCTTCTCTCTGGAGTGCAGTGGAGTGACCCGTAATGGGTTATGAGACATTAAAGGTTTTGGGATAATTTTGAGCTGCCTGTATATTGAAGCTCAGGGGAGTGTTCCTGTGTTGCTGGAGAATTTGTGTGGTATGTCTTGTTTTGGAACTTGTTGGCCCTTGGGTGGAGCTTGGTTTCTTTGTAGCTATGAAGGCATTTGATGAGCTCCTATTGCTTAATGTTCCCTGAATTCAAGAGTTCTCTAATGTTTTCAGGCTTTGGATTTAAGCCTCCTGCTTCTGGTTTTCAGTTTTATTTTTACAGTAGCCTCTAGACTTCTCCATCTATACAGCACCGATGATAAAACATCTAGGTTAAAGATGAAAAGTTTCTCCACATTGAGGGACACTCAGAGAGGTTCAGTGAGTTACAAGAAAAATATGGAACGCTTCACAAATTTGCGTGTCTTCTTTGCACAGGGGCCATGCTAATCTTCTCTGTATCGTTCCAATTTTAGTATATGTGCTGCCGAAGCGAGCACGAGTAAGTGTCTTTTAATTTCATGGCTACAGTCAGCATCTGCAGTGATTTTGGAACCCCCAAAAATAAAGTCTGACACTGTTTCCAATGTTTCCCTATCTATTTCCCATAAAGGGATGGGACCAGATGTCATGATCTTCATTTTCTGAATGTTGAGCTTTAAGACAACTTTTTCACTCTCCTCTTTCAGTTTCATCAAGAGGCTTTTTATTTTCTCTTCACTTTCTGCCATAAGGGTTGTGTCATCTGCATGTCTGTAGTTATTGATATTTCTCCCGGCAATCTTGATTCCAGCTTGTGCTTCTTCCATCCCAGCGTTTCTCATAATGTACTCTGCATGTAAGTTAAATATGCAGGGTGACAATATTCAGCCTTTTATTACTATATTTCAAATAGATCACCAGTCCAAGTTTGATGCATGGAATAGCGTTCTCAAAGCTGGTACACTGGGACAACCCTGAGGGATGGGATAGGAAAGGAGGTGGGAGGGGAGTTCAGAATGGGGAACACAAGTGCTGATTGTGTTCACTGTGTACATTGACATGTGACATGCCTGATCTATGTCAATGTATGGCAAGAATCACTATAATATTGTAAAGCAATTAACCTCCACTTTAAAAAGAATATATATTTAAAAAATACATAGTAAGAAAAATGGCCAATGGAAAGAATAAAATCTTACAGAAAATATTAAAACACACACACACATGATCTGTGTATGTAACTTCACTGAGGGAAAAACTATTTTATAATTTTTACCTTATAACTTTTATTTTGAAGTTTAAATTTGATAATATAATAGCTGAAATTACAATGATAACTTTAGTTGGTAAATAGCCAGATCAGTGAAACAATAAATAACTGAGGAATAGATTTTACAATGTAGATATTTATTTAGTGAGTAGAAAATGTGAAAGTTTATCTCAGTAGGAAAAAGTTGAATAATTTAATAAAGGTTAATGCACCTGGTTGTCTGTGAGAAGATAAAAGCACACCCATATCACATGTCTTATGAAACACAGTATTGACATATCAAATAATATGTTAAAAATACAAAAACACTGCTGTAATTTATACATGAAATTTTTAAGAGAATAAATCCTAAAAGTTCTAATCACAAATAATTTTTTTCTTTTATTTTCTTCTATATGAGATATTGGATATTCACAACACTTAAACTGATATTCATTATTAATAATTAATGTACAGCATGACAATTCCAGTTAATAATGCTGCTGTGTATTTGAAAATTGCTGAGTGTAAATACTAAAAATTCACATCACAAGTAGAAATATTTTATAAATATATGAAGTGATATATGTTAACTACATTTGTTGTAATGAACATCTCAAAAAATATACAAATATTAAATCAGTGTCATACACTTGAAATTTAATATAGTATTATACATTAGTCATATATCAGTTTAAAACTAAATGAAAATTAAAAATGAAAAATATATAATTGCTAATGTAAAAATAATGACTAATGATTCATGAAAGTTAGAAAACTGGATACCCAATAATCTTCACATTTCTGAATATCATAATCCATTAAAATAGTCAGAAGAAGGATGTCAGCATTAAGTCTGATACAGTCAGGCAGTATCTCTATGCAGTTCAACCACATTTGTCTCTAGTTTTCTCTCAAAGGCAATGTAAGAAATGATCAAGTAGAATAATTAAAGATGAATATAGTAAAACATAACTTCTGGAATTTATCAGATCAGTCACCATTTTCTATTTCTTTCTTAACTGAATTTTTACATATAGAATGCATTGTGGATTTTTAAAAATTTAACTATAAAACACTAGCTAAAGAGGCATCCTGAAAACTAAGAATTTAAAATAAAATTATATTGGTAAAACTGCATCTTTGTGTGTTGAAATTTTCACAAAAATTTCTATTTCCTACTGATAAAGCTTTACACTAATGAAAATGCAAAAAGCATCTTTTCCATTTAATGTAGCAACAAAAGCTTGTCAAATAGATGTCAAATTGATTATTCATGTTAAAAATCATCAAAGCTATCCATCAACTATGTCCATTTAACATGGGTTTAGTGTTTTTTGAAAGACACGATTCTTCCCAAAGCTCTGTGTCTAATCAACAAGTCCATTAAAGCAATTACTTTCAGTTATAATTACCTCTGTTTAAGCTGATCAGTCATAATGCATTTTTATTTTTATACAATTTCTTTTGTATTTTATGTAATATACTTGGCAATCATTCCATCACTGTCATCACTGAAAACAAGCTATCACGATAATGAATTGTTTCATCAAATTTTATTTGTCTTACAATTTCTCAGGCATTTCTTCACATGGATATAGAACATGTAGATATGATTATTTCCAGTTTTAAGATGAAAGTATTGAATCAGAAACAAGTGATATAACCTTCAGAGAATCTAATATTAGCACTCCAGTCTGAATTTCTTTCTGTAGGTACCTGCAAAGACACTGTCAGTACATATAACATATTTTAAATATTTATAATTAGATTTAAACTCTTGAAATAAGGAATATTTTCTATTTCTTCTTCATTCTTCTGTTGACAATTGACTGATGTCTTGTAGCAAAAATAGAACTGATCAAGAAATGTCTGAAGATCATTATCCTATTTACAACACCGAAATATTTCAAACATTGATTTTATTAGAAACTGAGTTGGACCATAGAGAAGACTGAGCATTGAAGAATTGATGTTTTTTAACTGTGGTGCTGGAGAAGACTGAAGAGTGTCTTTTGGACAACAAGGGGATCAAATCAGTCAATCTTAAAGGAAATCAGCCATTGATATCCATTGGTAGGACTGATGCTGAAACTGAAGCTCTAATACTTTGGCCAAATGATGTGGAGAGACAACTCATTGGAAAACACTCTGATGCTGGGAAAGATAGAGGGCAAGAGGAGAAAGGGCTGACAGAGGTTGAGCTGTTTGGAGGACATCGCTAACTTAATGGATATTAATTTGCAAACTCAAGCAGATAGTGAAAGACAGGGAAGTCTGGCAAGCTGCAGTCCATGGGGTTGCAAAGAGTCAGACTTAGTGACTGAACAATAACAACAAAAACACTTCTAAAATATGTAAATAATATTTAAGTGATATTTTGCCTTACTTAAGTCATAAAACTATTTTGGAGATAAAATAGGGAAAATCTATCATATTTTTTGCCCAGTTAGGTTTCTTTTTCTAATGATTTCTGTTTCTTTGTACCACTCCAAAAGAATTATGCCTCTACTTTCTTCCCAGTTGCTTTAAATTATGTTCAAGGTTAATTTGTATTAATAATCATCAAACTTTTTTATCAGAGTCAAATAAACTCAAAGGCCAGATTACTATTTTTACCCTTCCTTCTTTCTTTTCCTTGCCTTTGTTCTGGCTTACCGTGGAAATTGTGATTGAAGAGTAAATCCTCCAAATGTCATTAGTATTGAAAAGATGGAGTTGCAATCTATTTATTAATGTTTAGAACACATTTTGACCCCAATATGCCTCTGCTTCTTGGAGTGACATATATATTATGTGATAAAAGCGCTCTTGTACTATGAATACATTGTCTATGAGCTGTGTTTCCTGATAAACTAGAAAACAGCCCTGTCATTTCTACGAACAACTTCCTTAACAAGAACTCTAGAGCAATTTGTGATTAGTACCCGCTTCTACCCCCAAATTAGCATCTTAACATAAACATGAAATTGTTCCAAAAGGGATATACAATTGATATTCTTGTATTCAGATGAACCAAGGTCTATTTTTGCATATTGATTTCTCATATCACCAAGCAAGGGATAGATATTATTATTGTTTTCTAGGCATAATGGCATGATGGGATGGGAAAGAGAAGACTTAAAAAACAAGCTGGTATACTTGTTCATTGCTGGTCTACTTGTATAAACAAGAGGTATACTACTTCTATCACAGAATGGCACTGCATGCTGCCTCTGGTGTTACTGCCTGATGTTATGTGGTGGTTTCCAGATATACCCTTGGCCCATACTCATGCTAAAGCAAGTTTTCTCTCCTGTGCCCCTTCTGTATATGCATACACTTGACCACCTTGGTGTACAAAACATGACAGAGAAGCAAACTTGCCTTTGATAGTATCAACATTACACCAGTATGAATTCTTCCTGAAGTTCTGTTTCAATTTAGATGTGAATAGGCTTTCAAACTGTGGTGATGGAGAAGACTCTAGGGAGTCACTTGGACAGAAAGAAGATCAAATCAGTCAATACTAAAGGAAATTAGTCTTGAATATTCTTTGGAAATACTGGTGCTGAAGCTGAAGCTCCAATAATTTGGACCCCTGATGCAAAGATCCGATTCATTGGAAAAGACCCTGATGCTAGGAAAGATCAAGGTGGGAGAAGGGGGCAACAGAGGATGAGATGGTTGGATAGCATCATCAAGTCAATGGACATTAGTTAGAGCAAGCTCTAGAAGATAGTGAAGGATAGGGACTGGTATGCTGCAGTTCATGTGTTCATGAAAAGGTGGACACGACTTAGGAACTGAACAACAACAACCTGTGTATACAGAATTTTAATTTTGTAACAATCTCAGTCATTATGAATCTAAGGGATTTACTACATAAATGTCTTAATTAAGTAATATAATCATTATAATATCAGTAGCTAGATATGAGGATTTTATATATCACAAGAATTTCCTGATCTCACTACAATAGGGTAGCTGAGAGGAATTTTTAGCAAAACTTCAGAAGTGTCCTATAGTCTGACTCCAAATTAATTCATGGGTTCTTTTATAATACAGAGGAAGAAGATTCTGGGTTCTAGGAGATTATCAGACAGATTTTGCAGTCTACTTAAAATAATAATGAATAATTAGCCATTACCTTCTGCTTGTGAGATTTCTTCTTTTTAACTGGTTATAGCAAAATTGGAAATTCTTCCTTATTTTAAAAGAGGAAGGAAGTGCAATTTCAACTACAATCAAGCCTAGTAAAAATGACATTGTCACTGCCATTTTTTTTTTACTTTCTTTTATACCATACATGATTGACAGGGAAGATGCTGAATTATGCTTTTTTTCTCTCATTTGAAATACTGAGGAGATGTCTTTCTCCACATGTTAACAAAAATACTACAAAAGTAGAAAAAGTGAAAAATTGTCAAGATACATAACAACACAAAAATTATGAAGAACCTCAAAGTTTGTTATTTCCTAGTTATAATTTTTAAAATTTTTTCATGGGAAATGCAATGACCATATTAAAAAGCAGAGACATTACTTTGCCAACAAAGATCCTATTGTTAAATCTATGGCTTTACTAGTAGTCACGTATGGATGTGAGGGTTGGACCATAAAGAAGGCTGAACATTGAAGAACTAATGCTTTTGAGCTGTGGTGTTGAAAACTCTTGAGAGTTCCTTGGACTGCAAAGAGATCAAACCTGTCAATTCTGAAGGACATCAAACCTGAATATTCATTAGAAGGATTGATGCTGAAACTGAAGCTCCAATAATTTGGTCACCTGATGTGAAGAGCTGACTCATTAGAAAAGACCATGATTCCGGGAAAGATTGAAGGCAGTAGGAGAAGGGAATGACAGAGGATGAAATGATTGGATGGTATCACCAACTCAATAGACATGAGTATGAGCAAATTCTGGGCAATGGTGAAAGATAGGAAAGCCTGAAGTGTTGCAGTCCATGGGGTCACAAAGAGTCAGACATGACTGAGCAACTGAAAAACAGCAGCAAATAATTACCTCAGCTTTAGTAACTTGCTCTCTCAGAGGAAAGTTCTATTAAGATTTTGTGTTCAGGGTGCTCAGGGCTGGTGCACTGGGATGACCCAGAGGGATGGTATGGGGAGGGAGGTGGGAAGGGGATTCAGGATGGGGAACACAGGTACACCCATGGCAGATTCATGTCAATGTATGGCAAAACCAATACAATATTGTAAAGTAATTAGCCTCCAATTAAATTAAATAAGTTTATTTATTAAAAATAGATTGTGTGTTCAGATGAAGAAAGGATTTTTCAAGTGGCAAATGTCTAACAAGCCTCCCTGACCTGGTGTATTCCAAGTTGGTTGTGTATCTAGTTATATATTTAATGTGTTTCCTCAACACTATCATTCAAAATCTACCTTATAAAGACTGAAAATCTTGGAAAATATCAGAGCCTTATGAATATTCACATAGGATAAACTTAGTTGTTTACATTTGGTTCTTTTATTACATGTTCCTGTCCCAAGCTGGCCTGTATTCTGTCCTGCCAGACCACAGTAACTCAGGGGCAACTAGAAACTGCTTCCTTTAAGCCCATAGGCTGTATGATACGGTACTGTGGATCCCTGTTTTCCAAACTTGTTCCTTCGAGGCCCTGAGTCCCACTGAAGTGATTCAAGATTTCAAAACATTGGTTTATAATACTAACATTTGGTAGTGTGGTAATTAAAGAAAACTCTCAGATATGCTGTCAAATTTTAACACATTGCAGACCGCTGATATGCTAACTTAAATTGCAAGGTTAATTTGCTTTTGTGCATCACTCAATAAAATTACCCTTACTGTCTTTGTAAATATGTTTGAAAATCTTATAATATCTACTGATTAATGAAATTGGAGCTTTGCCCTAATCCTTTAATGTTGCTAATTTCTGTGTGAACATTTCAACACTTTTAAAATTAACCAGCAAGTCCTTTATTAAAGTATCTGCCTAATGTACTCAATTAAATAGCAAATATAGTTGAGATATAAGCTCATTGTGTATTCTCTTCAGCAGAGAATGGTCAGTTACACAATGGCTATCAAATGAAAACACAGTAGTTTTATTCATAAAAATATATATGAGAAGTTTTAGCTTGCTTTTTTCATTCAGTTTTATTTTTTAAAGTGCTGTAAATTTGAGTGTAAAAAATCAACGTTTAAAGTTATTTCCTTTATACGTTTTATGTAATAAGATTGCATATTTTTATTTATTTATTTTTGCAAAATTGAATTCCAAAAGCTGTGAGTATAGGAGAAATCAACCCTGGATACTTTTTGGATGGACTGATGCTGAAGCTCCAATACTTTGGCTAACAATTGACTCATTGAAAAAGATTCTGATGCTGGGAAAGATTGAAGGCAGAAGGAGAAGAGGGCAACAGAGGATGAAATGGTCGGTGTACATGAACTTGGGCAAATGCTGGGAGATGGTGAGGGACAGGGAATCCTGGCATGCTGCAGTCCCTGGGGCCACAAAGAGTTGGACACGACTGAGTGACTGAACTGAACTGAATTGATGCTTTTGGAGAACAACTGAGAAATAGTTCTAGAAAGAGTGAATAAATTCCGTTATAATTGAAATGTATCATAATAGGTTGTATTGAAATGTATCATATAGGTTGTCTTCTGACTTGTTTGTTTGAGGGGTTCCTTTTTCCTCAATGTCAAAATATGAATATTTGTGATTCATTCCCTGCAATCCCATTTCCCACTCTCTTCCTCTTTAAATTGACTGCTCTTAAATTGACTTTGCTCTTATGCAAAAATTCTTACAATTAACGTTGCTGGCATGGACAAAATATAGTGAAAAAAAATGCGTAAATGCCTGAGGATAAAATATTAAGAATTAATTTTATTTGAAATTTGCATGTTTATTTGGAAGCATTTCCAAAGTACTTGGAACTGAGCATGACTAATAAAATTTAACAGAATTTCCCAAATGTTCTGGGTTACCTTTCTCTCTTTTGACAATGAGTATTTTTCCTCCACCTACATGTTGCTATCCATGGTTCTGACTCTGAGAGTTAGAGGAGAAGTAAAGGGTAAAGAAAGATTTTACTCTGGTAATACTGTTTCGAGATGGCAAGTGTTTGAAGCTGACTCACTCTCATGACATTTTAACACATTTTGCAGTTTCTGCACATGTTGATGATGCATTTCAGCTGACAATTCCCTTTTCAAATACTCGTGTTTCCTGTGATTAAATCCATACCAATTCTCTGTCTCTGTGTACTCCAAAATATTATTCTCTTAGTGGTTTCCTTGGCATGGTGCAAAATGACTCAAGCTGGTTTTCCCCCATGTAGTCTATTTCTCTATTTTATTGGGCATCACAAAGCTTTTGATCCTGTAAAATATAGGAGAAGAGGCTACTCCACCATACAGCTATTTTCTGTGGGTTTTTCTTTTTTTTTCTTTTTAATCCTTTAGATCAGGGCCTAGTAAAATAGGACTGTTAGGACAAATCCAGCCAATTACCTGTGTGTGTAAATAAAGTTTTATTAGTACATATGTCCTTTCATTTGTATGTATTAATAGTATATGGCTGCTCGTGTACAAAATAGGTAGGGTTGAATAGTTGTGACTGAGGTCATACAGCCTGTAAAATATAAAATGTTTATTTTCTATCTGTTTGCAGAAAAAAAGTTTGCTGACCGTGATTAAACATTAGGAGTAAAACTGAAGTTTAGTCCCACATACTATTCAAACATCCAGGAACACATAGTGAGCTCTCTGAGTGAGTCAACTGAAGACCCATTTGGAGGAGTACAGACACTAGGTAAATCTCCAAAGACATCCTCTCATATTTTCTTCATTATTTATCACTGATACTTATGAATTTTGAACAAATATTTAAATACTCACTTTGACTTATTGACTTAGTCAGGTGGCACTAGCAGTAAATAACTTTTATAGTGTATATTAGAAATTACTTTGACATCTAATATTAAAACTTATTTTGACATCTTATATTTTTTAATTTAACACTTCAGAAGTAAACTCCAGATTGACATTCATTATAAAAACATTTAGTAGGATGAGCTACGGAGAAGGCAATGGCACCCCGCTCCAGTACTCTTGCCTGGAAAATCCCATGGACGGAGGAGCCTGGTAGGCTGCAGTCCATAGGGTCGCGAAGAGTCGGATATAACTGAGCAACTTCCCTTTCACTTTTCACTTTCATGCATTGGAGAAGGAAATGACAACCCAGTCCAGTGTTCTTGCCAGGAGACTCCCAGAGACGGGGGAGCCTGGTGAGCTGCCGTCTATGGGGTCGTACAGAGTTGGACACGACTGAAGTGACTTAGCAGCAGCAGCAGCAGGATGAGCTACCTTTTACCTCTCACTTTTCTTCTGTTCAATCCTACTAACCTGGAATTTCTTTTGTAGAGCCTCTTGTGCTCTGCTGTTTGCTTTCAAAATTCTCCAAATATTATTTCAAATTCTTCTTCACATAGAATGAAGAATGACTTACTTATTCATTGAAAAGTATTGAAACATAGATGCTTCAATTAATTTGTTTCTCTGTATTGTGTCTCTTTATTCAAAAAGTTGGATGGTATTTCCAGATCTTGTTATATTTTTGAGGATATGTGGCCAGACTTTATAGATTCTACAAGAAGATATAGAAACAAATACTTTCTCTCTTCCTATGTGAGAAGTCTGTGGGAGGCATTTCTATGTTTCTGTGTTCTACTTCCAAACATTCCATTAGATGCAGATGCACTATCTAAAAATCAAGATTGGAGAGGAAGATAGTGGTTGTATCTTTGTAGCTGAACTGGGTTCTCTATTCTTAATCAGCAAAAAACCTGATTTTTAGATCTCTACTTGCCATTACACTTACCTTGATCTGTACTCAAGAGGTCATAAGTAATTTCACTTTCTATAGAGCTAAATTATTAATAGTACATAGTAGGCACTCAATTAAAATCACCTCTTTCATTATTACAAACCATAAGTTCTGATTTTAGAGCTAAGAATTTGTAATTAGCAAAAGGAAAATATCCTTCAAAATGAAAATCATTTTTTTCTCCTTTTACCAATTCTCTCCTCTTAATTTCTCTTTTGCTTTTAGCCTGATATTTTAAAAGTAATTTTAGAAGGTTTTCAAAAATTCTGGACTGAATAGGTCTTGACCAACTTTTAGCAAAAACTTCTAAGTTCCTTAAAAATCACAATTTGGATGATATAAAGGAATATGTTATAAATGCACACAATTTTTTTGTGTATATCTGTGTATAGTTTATATTTGCATATATCATAATTATTATGAAAGAAAGAATCCTCATTAATATATGCAATGTATATGTACATATATAGAGAAAGTAAATGACTGTAAAGCAAACATATTAATGTTTTATGTTCCTGGTGGACATGAATTTCATTATTTTAGCCCTGCAAGTAGTATGTCATTTTATTCAACTTGAACATTACAAATTGCTGCCTCCAAAAACAAAAATAAAATTTTAAATTAATTTAAAATTAGTCAATACATGTTAGAGCTTGGGAAGGTTGATATTACATTCTTAAAAGTTGCTGATTTCTTTGTGTTTATCTGGAATAAAATGGATCTAGTAATCTCTTCAGTTCAGTTCAGCCACTCAGTCATGTGCAGCTCTTCACAACCCCTTGGATCCCAGCACCCTTGACCTCCCTGTCCATCACCAACTCCCAAAGTTTACTCAAGCTCATCTCCACTGAGTCAGTGATACCAACCAACCATCTCATACTCTGTTGTCTCCTTCTCCTCCTGCCTTCAATCTTTCCCAGCATCAGGGTCTTTTCAAATGAGTCAGCTCTTCGCATCAGATGGCTAAAGTATTGGAGTTTCAGATTCAACATCAGTCCTTCTAATGAATAATCAGAGCTGATTTTCTTTAGGATGGACTGGTTGGATCTCCTTGAAGTCCAAGGGACTCTCAAGAGTCTTTTTTTTTTTCTTTATTTTTTAATTTTTTTTATACATGTTTCAATGCCATTCTCCCAAATCATCTCCAAGAATCAATTCTTCAGCACTCAGCTTTTTTACAATCCAACTCTCACATCCATACATGACTATTGGAAAAACTGTAGCCTTGATGAGATGGACATTTGTAGGGAAAGTAATGTCTCTGCTTTTTAACATGCTGTTTAGGTTGGTCATAACGTTCCTTCCAAGGAATAAGCATCTTTTAATTTCATGGCTATCATCACCACCAGTTATTTTGGAGACCCTGAAAATAAATTCAGGCGTTGTTTCCACTGTTTCCCCATCTACTTGCCTTGAAGTAATGGAACCAGAGCTCTCTAGTCTTTCCCATTCTGTTATTTTCCTCTATTTCTTTGCACTGATCACTGAAGAAGGCTTTCTTATCTCTCCTTGCTATTCTTTGGGACTCCACATTCAGATGCTTATATCTTTCCTTTTTTCCTTTGCTTTTCACTTCTCCCCTTTTCACAGCTATTTGTAAGGCCTCCACAACAGATATTTTGCTTTTTTGCATTTCTTTTCCATGGGGATGGTCTTGATCCCTGTCTCCTATACAATGTCACGAACATCCATCCATAATTCATTAGGCACTGTATCTATCATATCTAGCCCCTTAAATCTAATTCTCCCTTCCACTGTACACTCATAAGAGATTTGATTTAGGTCATACTTTAATGATCTAGTGGTTCCCCATACTTTCTTCAATTTAAGTCTGCATTTGGTAATAAGGAGCTCATGATCTGAGCCACAGTCAGGTCGTGGTCTTGTTTTTGCTGACTCTATAGACTCCATCTTTGGCTGCAAATAACATAATCAATCTGATTTCAGTGTTGACCATCTGATGATGTCCATGTGTAGAGTCTTCCCTTGTGTTGTTACAAGAGGATATTTGCTACGACTAGTGAGTTCTCTTGGCAAAACTCTATTAGCCTTTGCCCTGCTTCATTCCATATACCAAGGCCAAATTTGCCTGTTACTCCAGGCGTTTCTTGACTTCCTACATTTGCATCCCAGTCCCCTATAATGAAAAGGACATTTTTGGGGGCTGTTAGTTCTAAAAGATCTTGTAGTTCTTCATAGACCCATTCAACTTCAGCTTCTTCAGTATTACTGGTTGGGGCATAGGCTTGGATTACCGCGATATTGAATGGCTTGACTTGGAAATGAACAAAGATCATTCTGTTGTTTTTGAGATTGCATCTAAGTACTACATTTCAGACTCTTTTTCTGACCATGATGGCTACTTCATTTCTTCTAAGGGATTCCTGCCCACAGCAGTAGATATAATGGTCATCTGAGTTAAATTCACCAAGTCCAGTCCAGTTTAGTTCCCTGATTCCTAGAATTTTGAAGTTCACTTTTGCCATCTCTTGTTTGACAACTTCAAATTTGACTTGATTCATGGACCTAACATTCCAGGTTCCTATGCAAGATTGCTCTTTACAGCATCGGAACTTGCTTCTATCACCAGTCACATCCACAGCTGGATATTGTTTTTGCTTCGGTTCCATCCCTTCATTCTTTCTGGAATTATTTCTCCACTGATCTCCAGTAGCATATTGGGCACCTACCGACCTGGGGAGTTCCTCTTTCAGTATTCTATCACTTTGCCTTTTCATTCTGTTCATGGGGTTCTCAAGGCAAAATACTAAAGTGGTTTCCCATTCCTTTCTCCAGTGGAAAACATTCTGTCAGACCACTCCATTATGCAAAGATAGGCTCAATAAAGGACAGAAATGGTATGGATCTAACAGAAGCAGAGATAGTAAGAAGAGGTGGCAAGAATACACAGAACAATTGTACAAAAAGGATCTCCAACCAAAATAATCGTGATGGTGTGATCACTCACCTAGAGCCAGACAACCTGGAATGTGAAGTCAAGTGGGCCTTAGAAAGAATCACTATGAACAATGTTAGTGGAGGTGATGGAATTCCAGTTGAGCTATTTCAAAACCTGAAAGATGATGCTGTGAAAGTGCTACACTCAGTATGCCAGCAAATTTGGAAAACTCAGCAGTGGCCACAGGACTGGAAAAGGTCAGTTTTCATCACAATCCCAAAGAAAGGCAATGGCAAAGAGTGCTCAAACTACCACATAATTGAACTCATCTTGGTTCAGTTCATTTCAGTTCAGTCACTCAATCATATCCGACACTTCCGACCCCATGAATCGCAGTACGCCAGGCCTCCCCGTCCATCACCAACTCCCGGAGTTCACTCAAATTCACGTCCATCGAGTCGGTGATGCCATCCAGCCATCTCATCCTCTGTTGTCCCCTTCTCTTCCTTCCCCCAATGCTTCCCAGGATCAGAGTCTTTTCCAATGAGTCAACTCTTCACATGAGGTGGCCAAAGTACTGGAGTTTCAGCTTCGGCATCACTCCTTCCAAAGAACACCAGGACTGATCTCATTTAGAATGAACAGGTTGAATCTCCTTGCCATCCAAGGGACTCTCAAGAGTCTTTTCCAACACCACAGTTCAAAAGAATCAATTCTTCAGTGCTCAGCTTTCTTCACAGTCCATCTCCCACATCCATACATGACCACTGGAAAAACCATAGCCTTGACTGGATGGACCTTTGTTGGCAAAGTAATGTCTCTGGTTTTGAATATGCTATCTAAATTTTTCATAACTTTCCTTCCAAGGAGTAACATCTTTTAATATCATGGCTGCAGTCACCATCCACAGTGATCATCTCTCACGCTAGTAAAGTAAAGCTCAAAATTCTCCAAGCCAGGCTTAAGCAGTACGTGGTCCATGAACATCTAGATTTTCAAGCTGGCTTTTGAAAAGGCAGAGGAACCAGAGATCAAATTGCCAACATCTACTGGATCATCAAAAAAGCAAGAGCGTTCCAGAAAAAAACATCTATTTCCGCTTTATTGACTATGCCAAAGCCTTTAAAACTGTGGAAAATTCTGAAAGAATGTGAATACAAGATCATCACACTAGCCTCTTGAGAAATCTATGTGCAGGTCAAGAAGCAACAGTTAAAACTGGACAATTGCACATGGAACAACAGAGTGGTTCCAACAGGAAAAGGAGTGTGTCAAGGCTGTGTATTGTCACCCTGCTTATTTAATTTATATGCAGAGTACATCATGAGAAACACTGGGCTGGAAGAAGCACAAGCTGGTCAAGATTGCTGGAAGAAATATTAATAACCTCAGATATGCAGATGACACAACCTTTATGGCAGAAGGTGAAGAGGTACTAAAAAGCCTCTTTTTATTTTATTTTATTTTTAACGTAAATTTACTTATTTTAATTGGAGGTTAATTACTTTACAATGTTCTATTGGTTTTGCCATACATCAACATGAATCCACCACAAGTATACACGTATTCCCCATCCTGAACACCCCTCCCTCTTCCCTCCCCATACCATCTCTCTGGGTCTTGATGAAAGTGAAAGAGGAGAGTGAAAAAGTTGGCTTAAAGCTCAACATTCAGAAAACTAAGGTCATGGCATCTGGTCCCATCACTTCATGGGAAATAGATGGGGAAAAAGTGGAAACAGTGTCAGACTTTACTTTCTGGGGCTCAAAAATCACTGCAGATTGTGATTGCAGCCATGAAATTAAAAGATGCTTACTCCTTGGAAGGAACATTATGACCAACCTAGATAGCATATTCAAAAGCAGAGACATTACTTTGCCAACAAAGGTCCGTCTAGTCAATTCTATGGTTTTTCCAGTGGTCATGTATGGATGTGAGAGTTGGACTGTGCAGAAAGCTGAGCACCGAAGAATTGATGCTTTTGAATTGTACTGTTGGAGAAGACTCTTGAGGGTCCCTTGGACTGCAAGGAGATCCAACCAGTCCATTCTAAAGGAAATCAGTCCTGGGTGTTCTTTGGAAGGAATAATGCTAAAGCTGAAACTCCAATACTTTAGCCACCTTATGTGAAGAGTTGATTCATTGGAAAAAGACTCTGATGCTGGGAGGGATTCGGGGCAGGAGAACAAGGGGATGACAGAGGATGAGATAGCTTGATGGCATCACCGACTTGATGGATGTGAGTTTGAGTGAACTCCAGTAGTTGGTGATGGACAGGAAGATCTGGCGTGCTGTGATTCATGGGATCACAAAGATTCACACACGACTGAGTGACTGAACTAAACTGAACTGAATGGGACCAGATGCCATGATCTTAGTTTTCTGGATGTTGACATTTAAGCCAACTTTTTCACTCTCCTCTTTCACTTTCATTAAGAGGCTCTTTAGTTTTTCTTCACACTCTGCCATAAGGGTGGTGCCATCTGCATATCTGAGGTTATTGATATTTTACCTGTCAAGCTTGATGCCAGCTTGTGATTCATCCACCCAGGCCTTTCTCATGATCTACTCTGCATATAAGTTAAATAAACAGGGTGACAATATACAGCCTTGACATTCTCCTTCTCTTTTTTAAAACCAGTATCTTGTTCCATATCCAGTTCTAACTGTTGTTTCCTGACCAACAAACAGATTTCTGAAGGGGCAGTTCAGGTGGTCTGGTATTCTCCTCTCTTGAGGAATTATCCACAGTTTCTTGTGATCTGCACAGTCAAAGGCTTTGGCATAGTCAATAAAGCAGAAATAGATTTTTTTTTTTCTGGAACTCTCTTCCTTTTTCAACGATCCAGCGGAAGTTGGTGATGTGATCTCTGGATCCTCTGTCTTTTCTAAAACCAGCTGGAATATATGGATGTTCACGGTTCATATATTGCTGAAGTCTGGCTTGGAGAATTTTGAGCTTTACTTTACTAGCGTGTGAGATGAGTGCAATTGTGGGGTAATTTGAATGTTCTCTGGTATTGCCTTTCTTTGTGACTGGAATGAAAACTGACCTTTTCCAGTCCTGTGGCCACTGCCGTGTTTTCCAAATTTGCTGGCATATTGAGTGTAGCACTTTCACAGCATCATCTTTTAGGATTTGAAATAGCTCTACTGGAATTCCATCACCTCCACTAGCTTTGTTCATAGTGATGTTTCCTAAGGCCCACTTGACTTCACATTCCAGGATGTCTGGTTCTAGGTGAGTGATCACACCATCGTGATTGTCTGATTCATGAAGATGTTTTCTGTACAGTTGTTCTGTGTATTCTTGACACCTCTTCTTAATACCTTCTGCTTCCGTTAGGTCCAGACCATTTCTGTCCTTTATTGAGCCCATCTTTGCATTAAATGTTCCCTTGGTATCTCTAAGTTTCTTGAAATCTCTAGTCTTTCCCATTCTATTTTTTCCTCTGTTTCTTTGCATTGAGTGCTGAGAAAGACTTTCTTATCTCTCCTTGCTTCTTTCGAATTCTCCATTCAAATGATTATATCTTTCCTTTTCTCCTTTGCTTTTTGCTTCTCTTGTTTTTACAGCTATTTGTAAGTCCTCCTCAGACAATCATTTTGCTTTTTTGCATTTCTTTTTCCTGGGGATAATCTTGATTTCTGTCTCCTGTGCAATGTCACGAATCTCCATCCATAGTTCATCAGGCACTCTGTTTATCAGATCTAGTTTCTTAAATCTATTTCCCACTTCTACTGAATAATCATAAGGTATTTGATTTAGGTCATACTTAAATGGTCTAGTGATTTTCCATACTTTTCAACTGAAGTCTGAAATTTTTTAATTAAGTTGTTCATTGTCTGAGTTGCAGTCAGCTCCAGCTCTTGTTTTTCCTGACTGTATAAAGCTTCTCCATCTTTGGCTGCAAAGGATATAATCAGTCTGATTTTGGGGTTGACCATCTGGTTATGCCCGTGTGTAGAGTCTTCTCTTGTGTTGTTGGAAGACAGTGTTTGCTATGACCAGTGTATTCTCTTGGCAAAACTCTACTAGCCTTTGTCCTGCTTCATTATGTACTCTAAGGACAAATTTCCCTGGTTCTTTAATTTTACTTTTGCATTCTAGTCCCCTTTAATGAAAAGAACATCTTTTGGGGGTGTTAGTTCTAGAAGGTCTTGTAGAGCTTCATAGAACCATTCAACTTCAGGTTCTTCAGCATTACTGGTTGGGGCCTAGAGTTGGATTACTGTGATATTAAATGGCTTGCCTTGGAAGCAAATAAAGATTATTCTGTCATTTTTGAGATTGCATACAAGTACTGCATCTTGGACTCGTTTGTTGACTGTGATGACTACTCCATTTCTTTTAAGGAATTTTGACCACAGTTATAGATATAGTGGTCACCTGAGTTAAATTCACCCATTCCAGTCCATTTTAGCTTGCTAATTCCTAGAATGCTGATGTTCACTCTTGCTATCTCCTGTTTGACCACTTCCAATTTGCCTTGATTCATGGACCTAACATTCCAGGTTCCTATGCAATATTGCTCTTTACAGCCTTGGACCTTTCTTCTATCACTAGTCCCATCCGCAACTGTTTTTACTTTGGTTCTGTCTCTTCAGTCTTTCTGGAGTTATTTCTCCACTGTTCTCCAGTAGCATATTGGGTATCTACCAACCTGGTGAGTTCATCTTTCAGTGTGCTATCTTTTTGCCTTTTCGTACTGTTCATGGGGTCCCAATCTTTTGATTGTTTGTAATTCTCTAAATGTAGTCTTTGCAGAAAAAAAAAATTGTATACTGTTTGAATCAATATTTTATCCCAATAAGACTAACAATGACTTTAACTTTTCTATGGCATAAAATAAATAAAAAACTGTTCAAGTATTTGAGTTGAAGTAACATCTGAACTATGTTATTCTCAGCTGGTGTCTATTTTTGAGAAGCTTTCCATCTTATCAAACTACCTTAAAAACTTTCTAAAACAAGGTAAGACACACATACACGCACATTCAAAGTCACATTTATTTCCACCAAATAGCATTAAGAACAACTCAAACTATTTTGGTTTCCATAAAGAAGGCCCTTTAAGTAATAATATAAACATTGTCATCATGAGTCCCAGTTTTGAAATTTCACGTGTATATTTCAAGGTTCATTTAAAAGATTCTCTCACTACACCTGAAAAATATTTGAAAGCGGGGCAAGAGTTGCATAATTAAATAACAGAGGAAAAATCCGTTGAGTCATACCATCTCAAAGCTGAAGATTTTCTTATTTATGTAGCGTTAAAACATTTATTTAACATAAGGAACAAATTCAGTGTTATCAGTTGAAGACCCAGGCTTTCTGACTCTTCAAATTCTACTGTCTGATTCTTACATAAAGTCAGCAAACACAATGGGGAACTGGTGATATTTATATCAATCATATCATTATTTCTAGATTTAATTCATTAGCATTATCAAATGTTTCATTCAACCGTTTTTCTCCCATCTTTCCCTTCAAACACAACAATTTCCTTGGCAAATAAAACATCCATAAGTACACTTGGGTCTATCTCTGGGGTTTCTGATAATTGGCATTTTAAGATAAGCATACAAATAAATGGAGGAAGCTTCAGGGTAAGATATCTTGGCAATATTCAATTTTTGTCTCATATAAAGGATTATGGGTTCCTCACAGAAAGCTTTGCTATAATACAAAGATTAGAGCAATTATGAAAGCCTTCTTTTTAGTCATCACAAATGATATTTCTGAAAGAGCAATCTGTATTTTCTCCTCTATATATCTGTACAAAACTAACTTGGGACAATTTGTGGAGTAATTTATGTCTATTTGCTACAAAATCTGACAGTAAATACATAGAGACATTTGAGCAAAGTATACCCTTTAGAAAAACTTAGTAGAATGACTCTATAAATATACATTTTAAATACATTCTTATGAATTACCTAAATAATATAAGCACTATGTGTTCTTAATTCATTACTTTCACACAAATAAATGCCTCTAAAACACTTAAGACCTACCTTTATTCCTTCCTTTCTTTTTTTCTCATTTTGAAAATTTTTGCTTTTAAAAGAAAATTAATTTCTAGATGCCAAAATATAACTTCTCTTCATTTTGTTTCCTCAGATCCCATGATGATGCCAGTGACAAAAAATAGTGGATTGATGATGTTGAAGAATAATTGCAAAGAAAGCAGTTTGACTTCATATTCAAATATTTTATGACATGTTATAATAAAATACAGTTTCTTCCTTACCAATAATGGAAATTGATAAGAACCTGGCTTAGCTAAAACTATCCTAGATAAATTGCTCTTTTTCAAATAATAAAAACAAAAGAACAATTGACATTCACAGAGTTATTCTATTCTATAATCTTTTCCCCTCATTGCCCCATTCCCAGATTATTAGCTTTAAAGTGCAGATTTCTGAAATAGGTAATTCTATGTGGACAGAAAGATCACTGTACCTACTTTTCAGAAAGGCATTAATTTGCCAGAAACATATTTACTTACAATTTCAATATTGAATTCTCCTTGAAACATGGTAGACGCAAAACAAACTTTTGATTATTTATTGCTTCCAATTTGTGAATTTGATATAATCCATTCTAAAAGTGAAAATATTGATATCTTTAATATATTTTATGAAGTGCATGGGTTATGCAAGAACCAAGGAAGAAAAATATATAGCAGGATTCACAATCCACTCAGGTTATAAAGAAACATTTCCTTCCTTAAAAATAACTTCCTATTTGTTAATCTGATCTTCATTATGAATTTCACCAGAAAGATGTTATCAAGTAGAGGAACGGTGGAAGAGGACCTTCTCTTGTTGGCCTCTGGTGTTGGTAAGGATACAAAGAAGAATCTAGGGTCTTAACCATGGAGTAAACAAGTTTATTAAGGAAAGAAAAGAAACAGTACCTCAAGGGAGAGGGCCCTCAAGGGCCAAAGAGAGACACTGGCCCCGTAATGATATAGGAGTTTTCAAGACGGCTTTTACATATTCGTTTAAGCAGGTATAAGCTTCCCTGGAGGGTGGCTCAGACGGTAAAGTGTCTGCTTGCAATGCGGGAGACCCAGGTTAGATTCCTGGGTCAGGAAGATCCCCTGGAGAAGGAAATGGCAATCCACTCCAGCACTCTTGCCTGGAAAATCCCATGGACGGAGGAGCCTGATAGACTACAGTCCATGGGGTCGCAAAGAGTCAGACACGACTGAGCAGGCATGCTTAAGTGCTCAAGACACTTCACTTAAGCAGGCATGGACTGAGTTTTGATTGATAGTCACGTGTTACATAACAACTGGCTCTACTGCACATGTTTTTCCCATAATTCTATTATAATCAGATGTATATTTATGAACACTTAATAAGCTCCTGGCTGCCTAAGGTCACTTGAGGACACAGCAGCTGTGCGCTGTGCATCGAGGGTGCATGTGCTGGAGTTGGAGAAGTCTCTGTCATTACTTTGTGGGCTTCCCAGGTGACACTAGCCTGACAATGCAGCAGACATTAAGTAATGTGGGTTCCATCCCTGGGTCAGGAAGATCCCCTGAATGAGGACATGTCAATCCCCTCCATTATTCTTACCTGGAGAATTCCATGGACAGGGGAGCCTGGTAAGCTCTAGTCCATAAGGTCGCATAGAGTTAGACACAACTGAAGCAACTTAGCATGAACAAGCACATTGCAGTTATTTTGTAGCATATCTGTGAAGTCACCTGGCCCACATTAGGGTATGTCTGTGGTGGGATATAGAGGTCAGTTTGCAACCTTCTTGGCTGGGTCACCCACGCTCATGCCTAAATTCCTGTCTAATGTAGGACAAGTTGAAGAAAAACGACAAAATATTACCAAGATTTATCTAGTAACTTTAGTTGCACCTAATACTTTCTAGGCTTCCCTCATAGCTCAGTCAGTAAAGAATCTGCTTGCAATTAAGGAGACCTGGGTTCGATTCCTGGGTCAGAAAGATCCCCTGGAGAAGGAAGTGGCAACCCACTCCAGTATTCTTGCCTAGAGAATTCCATGGACAGAGGACTCTGGCAGCTACAGTCCATGAACTGGACCAACATAGAGTTGGGTCCATAGAGTTGGACCCAACATAGCGACTAAACCATCACTACAGGTAAAAGCTAACAGATACATATGTTCTTGGTATCTTTAGGAAATTTACTGTATGTTTGAATGTCATGTATATTTCTGATATTTTAAAATATTTCAAATTTCTGATAATTTCTAGCCTCACCTGGTGCTGCTCCTGACCAAGGTGGTGAGTGGCTGATTCTTCTGTGGTTGTGCATCTAATATATCTTGGTATAGAACAAGAGAAATCAGGTGTACAAATCTATGTCTTCTGGATCCTCTTTTTGCTTCAGAATGACACATCTAGCTCTAGGGAAAAATACCATTTCATCCAAAGTTATCATCGGAGGTCCTAGTGCATGCTTCTGCTTTAAATGTCCCTGTATCTTCACCACAAACCTCTCTCTTCCTCAATGTTTCCTTAAAGATATTGAACACTACATTCCCTCTACACTGCATGCTGGACATGAAGAACAAAAGTCACCTCAATTGCATTCTCCTGCCAAAGCCACTGAACAATTTTCCTGCACAGTACTGAAGCTGATATTTTTTGGAATTTCTCATAAGAGATTACAGTATGTGTTTGCCATTAGCTGCTTCTCCCTTTTATTGAGTACACTAACATAATGAGAGGTGGGATTTGTCCTTTGTATTTCTTTATCACCATGTCTTCTATATTCCGTTCCTAGATGTATAGTAAACTTTAATATGCCAGGACTGACACAGAGATTTGAAAATCTTGTAATTCTAAATAAAGTCTCACAATTTGTCTGTTTCCTGTCCGTTATTTAGGAAGTGAGAAAGTGAATATTTATTATTTTGGGGTTTTGAATTTCTGATTTCTGATCTAGCATTTCTATAGCTTCACACTATTCTACCAGCTTCCTCTCCACCAAGGGATTGACTCAGGAAAGGGCAAGAACACCTTGAAATTTGTTCTCTAATTGTATATTTTACTACTAAATGCTAATTTTGTTAAAAATTAATACTTTATATACTCTAGTGCTTATATGGGCTTCCCTGGTGGCTCAGAAAGTAAAGCCTCTGCCTACAATGCCAGAGACTTGGGTTTGATTCCCTGGGTCTAGAAGAAGTGCTTATATGAGGTTTTATTGTTTACAGTATAACAAATTGCAAGCTGTAATTTATTTCAACTCTAAGAGAAAGCTTAATATAAATATACATTAAATATATAATGTTAATCCTGCAAATATAATGCAAATATATATAAAAATATGTAATGTATAAATACAATGTAGATCAAGTAAATATAGGGGAGAAACAATTAGGGAAATTTGAAATGGAATAAGGTTATACAGATTTAGTAAATTGAAGACCAATTTTTAACTGCATTCCTATACGGACCAAGCTGGCTCAAATCTCTGCTTGGTTTTCTATACACTGCTCTAGAGCAGACACACATTTTTGCTTCCCTGTGTTAAAACAGCATGCCTCCCATCCCAAATGCCTGCCTCTCTTTCTCTCTTTCCTAGTAGTAGTGCATACTTTGTTTTCCCCAAACTCAATTCTAAACTTATCATAGGGCAAAGAGGCATCACTTTTTCTCAAGTAAGGTCTAAATATGTTTCTGTGGCATGAAGCCTGATGAGCAAAGTCTGCTACACTTCATTGATCCAGCTTTTCCTCCAGGGTATATATATATATTAAATATTATATATTAAAAAATATAATTTTCCTTTAGTACCTAGTTATCAATCTGTTGTCACCAGAACATTATATTATTTTCATTTACTTCTCATTTCCTTCACAAACACAGTAAACATTTTATTGATAATTCTCAACTTGTTATCTCCCATTCGATCTATTGAACATCCCAGCTCATGTGGCCAACTGCATGAAAGGTAGATATTTCAAAGCAAATACAAAATGTAAAATATTTTCTCTCCAAATTAGCATTTTCTCCTGTATTACTTTATTTTTATCAATGGCCTCACTTTCCACCTACTTGCAGTCACTAGGAAAATGTAATGAATTCCATTTCAGTTCAATTCAGTCATTCAGTTGTGTCTGACTCTTTGTGACCTCATTGCAAACAGCCAGCATGCCAGGCCTCCCTGTCCATCACCAACTCCCGGAGTTTACTCAAACCCATGTCCATCAAGTTGGTGATGCCATCAAGCCATTTCATCCTATGTTTTCCCTTTCTCCTCCTGCCCCCAATCCCTCCCAGCATCAGAGTCATTTTCAATGATTCAACTCTTCACATGAGGTGACCAAATTATTGGAGTTTCAGCTTTAGCATCAGTCCTTCTAATAAACACCCAGGAATAGTCTTCAGAATGGACTGGTTGGATCTCCTTGCAGTCCAAGGGACTCCCAAGAGTCTTCTCCAACACCACAGTTCGAAAGCATCAATTCTTTGGCGCTCAGCTTTCTTCACAGTCCAACTCTCACATCCATACATGACTCCTGGAAAAACCATAGCCTTGACTGGATGGACCTTTGTTTGGCAAAGTAATGTCTCTGCTTTTCAATATGCTATCTAGGTTGGTCATAACTTTCCTTCCAAGGAGTAGGCATCTTTTAGTTTCATGGCTGCAATCACCATCTGCAGTGATTTTGGAGACCCCAAAAATAAAGTCTGACACTGTTTCCACTTTTTCCCCATCTATTTCCCATGAAGTGATGGGACCAGATGCCATGACCTTAGTTTTCTGAATGTTGAGCTTTAAGCCAACTTTTTCATTCTCCGCTTTCACTTTTATCAAGAGGCTTTTTAGTTCCTCTTCAATTTCTACCATAAGGGTGGTGTCATCTGCATATCTGAGGTTACTGATATTTCTCCTGGCAATCTTTATTCCACTTTGTGTTTCTTCCAACCCATCATTTCTCATGATGTACTCTGCATATAAGTTAAATAAGCAGGGTGGCAATATACAGCCTTGATGTTTTCCTTTTCCTATTTGGAACCAATCTGTTGTTCCATGTCCAGTTCTAAACTGTTACTTCCTGACCTGCATATATAGGTTTCTCAAGAGGCAGATCAGGTGGTCTGTTATTCCCATCTCTTGAAGAGTTGTTCACAGTTTATTGTGATCCACAGAGTCAAAGGCTTTGGCATATCAATAAAGCAGAAATAGATGTTTTTCTGTAAGTCTCTTGCTTTTCCCATGATCCAGTGGATGTTAGCAATTTGATCTCCTGGCTCCTCTGACTTTTCTAAAACAAGCTTGAACATCTGGAAGTTCATGGTTCACATATCGCTGAAGCCTGGCTTGGAGAATTTTGAGCATTACTTTACTAGCATGTGAGAACGGAATCCTGCCCCATCATTTCATGGCAAATAAAAGGGAAAAATTGGTAACAGTGATAGGTTTTATTTTCTCAGGCTCAAAAACCACTGCAGATGGTGACTGAAGCCAGAAAATTAAAAGATGCTTGCTCTTTGGAAAGAAAGCTATGACAAACATAATACATTAAAAGCCAGAGATATCACTTTGCATACAAAGTGATATAGTCAGAGCTATGTGTTTTCCAATAATCATTACTGGATGTGAAAGTTGGGACATCAAGAAGGCTGCACACTGAAGAATTGATAATTTCAAATAGTGGTGCTGAAGTAGACTCCTGAGAGCCCCTCGGAATGCAAAGAGATCAAAGCAATCAATCCTATAGGAAATCAATCCTGAATATTCATTGGAAGGACTAATGCTGAAACTGGAGCCTCAATACTTTGGCCACCTGATGTGAAGAGCTGACTTTAGAAAAGACCCTGATGCTGGGAATGACTGAAGGCAAAAGAAAGAAGTGGAAGAGAATGAGATGGTTAGATAGCATCACTGACTCAATGAACAGGAATTTGAGAAAACTCCGGGAGACAGTGAAGGACAAGGAAGCCTAGCATGTTGCAGTCCATGGGGTTATAGTGTTGGACATGACTTAGTGACTCAACAACAGTCACCATTTTGTTCCACTACTTTCTGCCATTTTTCAGGCCCCTTCATAATTCCATCTTACCAAACATTTTTGACTAAAGAATTCTTCCGTGTGTCTTTTACAGTCTTCCAGGGGTTGGATTTTTCTTCTAATAAGAGAAGTCTGTAAAGACTAAAATACATTAAAATATGAAGTTGCACGGTTTGGTGAATATTGCCATTGAACCAGAACTTTCTAGCCAGTCTATAAAGAGTTCTTGCCAGGTCATTGATGAAGCATGTGGTCTTACATTATTCTGATGGAAGATGATTACTGTTGACTAATTCTGAATGCTTTTCATTGAGTGCTGTCTTCATTTAGTTTAACTGGGAAAGGCACATGATCACCATCCTTTGATGTGGTTGGTGGCTGTTTATTTCACTTGCTCTGAAATCTCTTCCATTCCACATTATTGTACATTATCCACTTTTCATTACTCATCATAATTTGCTTTAAAAAACGAAATATTATCATTCAGTAAAGAATCACATGCAGAAATAAGGTCAATAAGCTTTTTTTTTTTTTTTTCACCTATGTGGAATCCAAACATCAAAGTGATTAATATACTTCAGTTCAGTTCAGTTCAGTCGATCAGTCGTGTCCAACTCTTTGGGACCCCATGAATTGAAGCATGCCAGGTCTTCCTGTCCATCACCTACTCCCAGAGTTTACTCAGATTCACGTCCATCGAGTCGGTGATGCCATCCAGCTATCTCATCCTCGGTCGTCCCTTTCTCCTCCTGCCCCAAATCCCTCCCAGCATCAGTCTTTTCCAATGAGTCAACCCTTCACATGTGGTGGCCAAAGTACTGGAATCTCAGCTTTAGTATCATTTCTTCCAAAGAACACCCAGGGCTGATCTCCTTTAGAATGGACTGGTTGGATCTCCTTGCAGTCCAAGGGACTCCCAAGAGTCTTCTCCAACACCACAGTTCAAAAGCATCAATTCTTTCACGCTCAGCTTTCTTCACAGTCCAACTCTCACATCCATACATGACTATTGGAAAAACCATAGCCTTGACTAGACGGACCTTAGTCAGAAAAGTAATGTCTCTGCTTTTCAATATGCTATCTAGGTTGGTCATAACTTTCCTTCCAAGGAGTAAGTGTCTTTCAATTTCATGGCTGCAATCACAATCTGCATTGATTTTGCAACCCAAAAAAATAAAGTCTAACACTGTTTTCCACTGTTTCTCCATCTATTTCCCATGAAGTGGTGGGACCAGATGCCATGATCTTCTTTTTCTGAATGTTGAGCTTTAAGCCAACTTTTTCACTCTCCTCTTACACTTTCATCAAGAGGCTTTTCAGGTCCTCTTCACTTTCTGCCATAAGGGTGGTGTCATCTGCATATCTGAGGTTATTGATATTTCTCCTGGAAATCTTTATTCCAGTTTGTGTTTCTTCCAACCCAGAATTTCTCATGATGTACTCTGCATATAAGTTAAATAAGCAGGCTGACAATATACAGCCTTGACGTACTCCTTTTCCTATTTGGAAACAGTCTGTTGTTCCATGCCCAGTTCTAATTGTTGCTTCCTGACCTGAATATAGGTTTCTCAAGAGGCAGATCAGGTGGTCTGCTATTCCCATCTCTTTCCTAATTTTCCACAGTTTATTGTGATCCACGCTAAAGTGGCGAAAATTATTTTCAACACTGTATTTGGATATTTTGAATATGTTGGCTATCTCCCACATGATATAAGGTTGATTTTTCTCTAATGTCTCAGTTTGATCATCTTCAAGGGTCTACCCAACCATGGAGCATCATCCAGCAAGAAATTTCCAACATGAGATTTCTCACAACTGTTGACATATTCAATTAATTATAGGATGTTCTCTATACATGAAACACATCTTTTTCTTCAAAAGCTTTTTTCTCTTTTTTTGCATTCCAGTTGCATGTTTACCTTTTTTGAAATAATAAAGCATAATATGCCAAAAGTGTTGCTTTTTTCTTCCATCCTCAATATCAAAATGACTACTTTAAAATGTACCATTTTTGATTTTTTTACTCTATTTTTGTAAATGCATTCTGATATGACCATTGTCACAATACAATCTAACAAAATCGTTTTGAATTAAGTTAAAGACAACTAAGTGCTGCTAGATCCATCTTATAGGGGAAAAAAAAAACTGAACATATTTTTTTGTCAACTGATTACATTTGTTCTTTTCAACTTTTTTGAAGATTGAGTACAATTTGGACATGGGAATTTCTGAGTATGTAACAAGACTTTTCAATTCTGTGTAATACCCGTCACTCTAAATTGGCACTCCTTTCACTGGAGAGAGAATAGACTGGAAATCTTCTGATGAGGAATAAAGCAATATTTTTGCTAACATTAGCATGAAACCAATAACCTCCCATCAAGTAAAACTTTAAATCTATCTTGTAAACAAGCCAACAGTGACCATGACATATTCAAAATTCATTTCAGGGAATGCATTGTGAAACTCATTTGAATGCACTCTGAGGTGTCTTAGGATTCTTGTCCATATCCCATCTTTACAGGTTTACCAGGATAATGGTGATAACAAAGGAGGCATGACACAAAGATTTTGGCTTGCTAACACTTTGATATTGGTTGATATAACCAATAACACTTTAATATTGCTTGATGTAATACCCTAATTTTCCTTGCTGTGGTAGAAAAGTCAGTGTAAAATCATTGCAAATGCTTTAGAGGGAACAGAAAGTTATTTTCATATAATATAAAGTGATAGTTCTCCCAATATTTCTTATTTTTCCTTCTTTCTTTTTTCCTTCTTTTTTTCTTTTTTTGAAACTGTGGTTACCAGTCACTGGCATACCATAATAGCTTCTTGGAAATTCTTTAAAGAATTAACATTTTGGAGTCCTAACAGGGCCAAGATCTTAATTAAAGCTCCTGTCTTTCATAGCGATTAACTAATACATTTCCCTTTACCTTCAAGTCATCCCTTTGTGTGCAGACTTCTAATTGTATAATGACTATCTACTTCAAAAGTATCAGAGATTAAAGAGTTATTTAATCTACTGGATAATCCAAACTGGATTTCCTGGTGATATCAAGAATGTGTGCTGTTTCCAAAGCAGTACAGAATTAAATATTACATGCAAAAAAAAGTCTGCTATTACAATAAATGTTAGCTCTCTGATCTTTAGCCATTTGTCAAGATCCAGAGTGTGCAGTGTATTTGCCCTCTAGGCTGATTTAGTCCTTCCTGTGGTCATGTATGGATGTGAGAGTTGAACTGTGAAGAAGGCTGAGCACCGAAGAATTGATGCTTTTGAAATGTGGTGTTGGAGAAGACTCTTGAGAGTCCCTTGGACTGTAAGGAGATCCAACCAGTCCATTCTGAAGGAGATCAGCCCTGGGATTTCTTTGGAAGGAATGATGCTAAAGCTGAAACTCCAGTACTTTGGGCACCTCATGCGAAGGGTTGACTCATTGGAAAAGACTCTGATGCTGGGAGGGATTGGGGGCAGGAGGAGAAGGGGACAACAGAGGATGAGATGGCTGGATCACATCATGGACTCGATGGACATGAGTCTGAATGAACTCCGGGAGTTGGTGATGGACAGGGAGGCCTGGCGTGCTGTGATTCATGGGGTCGCAAAGAGTCTGACACGACTGAGTGGCTAAACTGAACTGAACTGAACTGACTGAAAGGGTCATTTTGGAGAAGGCAATGGCACCCCACTCCAGTACTCTTGCCTGGAAAATCCCAAAGATGGAGGAGCCTGGTAGGCTGTGGTCCATGGGGTCGCTAAGAGTCAGACATGACTGAGTGACTTCACTTTGACTTTTCACTTTCATGCATTGGAGAAGGAAATGGAAACCCATTCCATCATTCTTGTCTAGAGAATCCATGGATGAGGGGGCCTGGTGGACTGCCCACTATGGGGTCACACAGGGTCAGATATGACTGAAGGAACTTAGCAGCAGCAGCAGCAGCAGCAGCAAAGGGTCATATACTGTGGATAACTTGACCTCTGTTTTAATAAAACTTCAAAATTTCCTGTTCTGAGATTGACTAAACTCATTAACAAAAAATATTATATATGAATTTTCTATATAAATTAAAAAAATAACTATGTTTAGAGTGCAAATGATAATTATTGGCAGATTCCAATCAGTTATTTGTTTCCTGTAATTCAGAGTATGGCAATAAGGTGCCATGATTTGAAAAATTTCACTGATGCTTGGAAATGTGTGAAGGAGTAATAAGAATTTTGTAGGTGATATACTTATTCACTGATAAATATTGAGCTTTTAGATGAGAACAAAGATTCCTCAGAATGGGAATCCATCAAGTTTAAGAGAAAATCTAAAGCCCACTTCATAGAATCTTCCATTATTTGATAAAAACTAGTATTGCTGTGAAACAGGGTAGGCAGGGTTTTGCCACTAAGTAAAAAGAATGCTGAAATAAACTATTGGTATAAAAAGATGGAAAATAGTGGCTGACTTTATTTTTGGGGGGGCTCCAAAATCACTGCAAATGGTGATTGCAGTCATGAAATTAAGATATGCTTACTCCTTGAAAGGAAAGTTATGATCAACCAAGACAACATATTGAAAAGCAGAGACATGCTTTTTGGACTTTGTCAACAAAGGTCCGTATAGTCGAGGCTATGGTTTTTCCAGTGATCATGTATGGATGTAAGAGTTGGAATATAAAGAAGACAAAGCACAGAAGAATTGATGCTTTTGAACTGTGGTGTTGGAGAAGACTCTTGAGAGTCCCTTGGACTGCAAGGAGATCCAATCAGTCCATCCTAAAGGCGATCAGTCCTGGGTGTTCATTGGAGGGACTGATGTTGAAGCTGAAACTCCAATACTTTGGCCACCTGATGCAAAGAGCTGACTCATTTGAAAAGACCTTGATGCTGGGAAAGATTGAGGGTAGGAGGAGAAGGGGAAAACAGAAGATGAGATTGTTGGATGGCATCACCGACTCAATGGACACGGGTTTGGGTGGACTCCGGGAGTTGGTGATGGACAGGGAGGCCTGGCGTACTGCGGTTCATGGGATCTCAAAGAGTCGTACACAACTGAATGACTGAACTGAACTGAGCTGATCATTCCCCAAAAGTCACGTCAGAACACCACAGACTTGTCCAGATTATTTATTTATGAATTGATGAGAAATTATTGAAGGGCTTATTTTAAATCATAAAATGTATTCTCCAGCTTAAGAGTTTTAGTTAATGAAAACTTGGTTAAATTATACACATACACAGAGATTTCAAAAAGTAATGAACCTACTGCTTATATTGGGTCCATGTGACCAAGGAATATTCTAATTACTTCTGGACCAGAATGAAAGAAATTTTAATGATATGAAAGCTTTCACAATGGAAAGATTTTCATTCTTAGAATATATTAAGTCTTGGACTAAGTCATATCTTTTGTTTGACAAAGTGTAGCTTTTTCTTAAAAACATTATATTCTTTGAAACCTGATTACATACATGAAATCAATCTTGGCACCATATTATCAACAGAACATAATGAAAATGGATTCATATATTAGACAAGAAAATCATGGGAAAATTTACCATAACTGTCTCATGAAAAATGGAGAGTGTCTTAGTAAAATTCTGAGGCATGATTCTGCAGGTATATTTTAGTTTTCTGAGAAAAAGGCCAATAAGTATTTAATTAGCTTAATGAGGGGAGCCCTAAAATATAAAACTGAGTACAATTATAAAGTTGGGAAACGTGTAGGCTTAATTAGCACTGAAGATAAAATACTGCTTGGGTTCAGTATCACAGAAAGCAGAGGATTACTACTTTCCTTTATGGCCTTAGAGTACAGAACAAGTCAATGTCTTTTTTCTGTCATGCACTGTGACTTGGAAGATGAGTATTACAGTGATTGGTAAAAGTATGATTTTTTTTTTTTTCTACCAGACTTAAAGTGATTAGTTTTTGTCCTTCTTTTTCTTCTTGTTTTAGAGGGAAATCTACAATTTGGGTAAACGTATGTATAAAACAATCTAAATTTCATTGTATTCAACATCAGTGATACTTTGGCCACCTGATACAAGGAGCTGACACACTGGAAAAGGCCCTGATGCTGGGAAAGATAGAAGGCATAAGGAGAAAAGGGCAACAGAGGATGAGATGGTTGGATGGCATCACTGATTCAATGGACATGAGTTTGAACAAACTCCAGGAGATAGTGAAGGACAGGGAAGCCTGACATGCTGTAGTCCATGGGGTTGCAAAGAGTTGGACATGACTAAGTTTCTGAACTACAACAAAAAGTCTGTTAATATCAGCAGAATGTTTAGACCATAAAAAGTCGATGAACTGTTGGAAATCTTCAACTGGGGCTTTATTTAGACACAAGCAAAATGATAGATAAAGATCTAAATTACTTATGTCTTGATTACAAATAAAAGAATCTTTGATTATATGAAGAAAGATAGTCTCCAGGAGAACATTAAGAAGTAATTCTATTTACAAACAATGAATTGTTCAAAATTGGGAAAGGAGTAAGTGAAGGCTACAAATTGTAACCCTGCTTATTTAACTTATATGCAGAGAGTACTTCATGCGAAATTTTGGGCTGGATGAAGCACAAGCTGAAATCAAGATTGCCAGGAGAAAATCAATAACCTTGGAGATGCAGATGACATCACTATTATGGCAGAAAAAGGAGAGGAATTCTTCCGCTCGATGAAGGTGAAAGAAGAGCATGAAAAAGTTGGTTTAAAACTCAGTATTCAAAAAATGAAGATCATAGCATCTGGTCCCATTACTTCACGGCCAATACATGGGGAAACAATGGAAACAGTGACAGATTTTATTTTCTCAGGCTCCAAAATCACAGTGGATGATGACTGCAGACATGAAATTAAAAGACACTTGCTCCTTGGAAGAAAAGCAATGGCAAACCTAAATAGCTTATTAAAAACCATATTACTTTGCCTACAAGGTCTGTATAGTCAAACCTATGGTTTTTCCAATAGTCATGTATGGATGTGAGAGCTGGACAATAAAAAAGACTGAGCACTGAAGAATTGATGCCTTTGAAATATTGTGCTGGGGAAGACTCTTGAGAGTCCTTTGGACAAGGGGATGAAACTAGTAAATCTTAAAGGAAATCAGTACTGAATATTCATTGGAAGAACTGATGCTGAAGCTGAAGCTTACTTTGACCACCAAATGAAAAGAGATGCTGGGAAAGATTGAAGGTAGGTGGAGAAAGGAATGACAGAGGATGAGATGGTTGGATGGTATCACTGATTCAATGGAGATGAGTTTGAACCATCTCTGGGAGATGTTTAATGACAGGGAAGCCTGGTGTGCTGTAGTCCATGGGGTCTCAAAGAGTCGAACAAGACTGAGAGACTGAACAAAAACAACTATTCACAAAAGAAAAACATTTCTATTAAGTTAACTGGTGTAGTTTTAGAAGAGAAAAAATAATATTCTTTGATTGAAGGGACACTGGTGAGATTTATTGGCTGATAAATGGTAATGTCCGAAGTTGGTATTCTGATACAAATTCTGATTACCTGAGTTGTCATTCTTTACAAGATTAAGTTTCTGTGATAATGCCAAAACTTAAGATTAACATTGTAGAATGTATATCAATAAAAAATATTGTTTGTGTTTTAATATTTGGAGAAAATTCTTCTGGAGAGTTCAAAAGAAAATAGGATTAACTGCTTGGTTCCCTCTCAGAGTGCCTGCATTTCTATCCACATTATTATTATTATTATTATTATTATTATTATTATTGTCTTTCCACTTCTTATCTGGCATAGGACAATTTCAAACTGTGAGAAACTGCATAAATCAGGGTTATGCAGAGAACCAGAACCTACAGGATGTGTTTACATAGAGATTAACTATAACGATTGGCTCATGTAATTATGAAAGCCAGTAAATTCAAAATGTGCAGTGTGGTTAGCATGTTGGAGACCCAGGGAAGAGCCATTGTTACAGTTCTATATGAAAGCTGTCTGCTTCAGAATTTTCTTTTGCTCAAGGGAAGTAATTTTTTTGTTGTTGTTCTATTTAAGACTTCAGCTAATAGAATATGACCCATTCACACTATGCAGAACAGCTTATTCTAGTTGAAGTCCATCAATTTAAATATTGATCTCAACACTGCAGCAGATATACTCAAAGTGATGTTTGACCACCATGTCCCAGTCAAGTTAACAAATAAAATTAACAATGGCAACATATAAAAGACTAATTTTATTAACTTTTGTACTTTTAAAAATTTCCTTTTTCAAGATATCTTTTGCAAAAGTAAATATATTATTTCAATTTATTTTGGAAATTTCTTTAATTTTTTAAAAAGATAAATTATTTGATGTCTTAAATTTTGCCCGTTTTCCCCCTAAGACATTTTTCAGTGAATAATTGTGTTGTCATTAAAAGTTTCCCCAAGAAGTTATTGTAACTTGGAGAAATTTGGTAATTTAAAAAGACAGTTAACCAAAGGTAAAACTTACCCTATAAAGATGCCAGTCTGACAAGACCTTTGGAACTTGTTGGCCCTTGGGACTGAGACAAATTTTTTGTGTCTATTCTCAGCTTTTTGTTTATGAACTTCCTCTGGAAAACTGGAAACAAATTGGAAAGGACAGTCCAAGAAATAAATAATGATGTTATATGACAGATTTTTGCCATACTGAGACCAAGGAAAGAGATTCCCAGGTGGCATTAGTGGTCAAAAACTTGCTGGTCAATGCAGGAAACATAAGAGATGTGGGTTCGATACCTAGGTTGGGAAGATTCCTTGGTGAAGGAAATGGAAATCTGCTCCAGTATCCCTGCACAGAAAATTTCATAGACAGAGGAGCTTGTCTGCAGTTCATGGGGGCAACAAAATGTCAAACATGACTGGGGGCCTAAGCACTGCACAAGACAAAGCAAAAGGCTTTGTTAAATTTATGACGTTAACCTATTATTTTAAAATGTTTCTTTTATTTCCAAGAGACAAAATTATCTTAGAATTTGGGAGCTTGATGAAAGAAATAGATGTTCAGACTCAAAGTGGGACTTACTTCACCCTCATGGTTAGAAAATCATTCCAAGCAACAGACTCACGAAGCTTCAGTTTATGAAGTTTTTTTATAAGTCTTAAGCCTTAAAGGCCATTTTTGTAAGATCTTCAAGGTCGTCCACTGTTGAATACCCAATAGTATTTAAATTAGCACTCACACAGAAAAAAAGCCTACTGATCAAACAGTGCTGAATATCAGATTTCAGGGAGAACTACAACTTAGTCGAGTCTTAATAATTTAAAATAGGAAATTAGGGTAAGATATTAATGAATTTGGGGCGTATTAGTTTGATGGATTCAACATGTCATCCAAAACGGGATTTGTCAGCAAAGTTTGCAATAGAATAAATTAGAATTGGTTCACATGGAAAGATGCAGATCTTAAGACAAAATTAGATAAGAAAACTGTTCTGATAATTGAGTTTATTGTCCAGGTGAAAAAACACTTGTCTTGTGAGAAAATGATTCATCTAATAAGCAAATTTTTTGCTAAGATAAACTGTCTGGTAAAATTTCGTGAAGCAAAAAACAAAGATAATGCACTTTGTATTCTATTGCCCCAGGCAAGAATTTCCTGGAGCATATAGCTGTTAATGACAAAGTAGATATCTGTTCTGTCAAAGCAATTATGTTATATCACTGTAAGCAGTATCAGTTTCATCATTAATTTATTATATATTATAAACTATGAACTTAGCTTTAGCCTTTCATAAGGATATATTACTGCACTTAATATTTTTTCTTACATACCTTTGTATCCTTTATACAACTTAATATAATTTTGTTTTTAAATATACAATTGATAAATCTAATCTTCTTTTGGTTCTGATTAATCAAGTAATCAAAAACAGGTTAGTTCAATTAAATTCCATATTTTGAAAAATTACTTTCATGAATAGTTCTACAAAAAGTCAATAAATGTATTACAATAATATAATTATTTCATTAATACTGACTTTTTCTTCAGCCATGACTCGGAGAAATTATTTAAATAAGAACATGATAAAGGAATAGGTAGGACAGAAACTGTAGACAGAATTGTACTATCTGAAAAGTATTATTTCTTACAATAAAACTTTGGAAATTGGCAACCTACTGAGTTGGACTGAGACTATTTAACCCATGTTAGCTTCTGATTCTCAATAGTGAAATAATATGGATTTGACTTCAGTACAATTCGTTGTCTTTCATACAAAATCATGTTCACAAATAAATTAATTTGTTGTATTTATTTAACACAGGACAAATAAACTTGACTATAATACTAAAAGAGTTGGACAAAAAATGGTAAAGTAATGAGATTTGAAAATAATCATAAGACACTTGGATCATGATGGGAATAATATCTAAAGACTAAGAAGAAGAGATTGCAAGAATACACAGAAGAACTCTACAAAAAAGATCTTCATGCCCCGGATAATTATGATGGTGTGATCACTCATCTAGAGCCAGACATCCTGGAATGTGAAGTCAAGTGGGCCTTAGAAAGCATCACCACAAACAAAGCTAGTGAAGGTGATGGAATTCCAGTTGAGCTATTTCAAATTCTGAAAGATTATACTGTGAAAGTCCTGCACTCAATATGCCAGCAAATTTGGAAAACTCAGCAGTGGCCGCAGGACTGGAAAAGGTCAGTTTTCATTCCAATCCCACAGAAAGGCAATGCCAAAGAATGCTCAAACTACTGCACAATTGCACTCATCTCACATGCTAGTAAAGTAATGCTCAAAATTCTCCAAGCCAGGCTTCAGCAATACGTGAACCATGAACTCCCTGATGTTCAAGCTGATTTTAGAAAAGGCAGAGGAACCAGAGATCAAATTGCCAATGTCCGCTGGATCATGGAAAAAGCAAGAGAGTTACAGAAAAATATCTATTTCTGCCTTATTGACTATGCCAAAGCCTTTGACTGTGTGGATCACAATAAACTGTGGAAAATTCTGAGAGGGCTGGGAATACCAGACCACCTAACCTGCCACTTGAGAAATCTGTATGCAGGTCAGGAAGCAACAATGAGAACTGGACATGGAACAACAGACTGGTTTCAAATAGGAAAAGGAGTATGTCAAGGCTGTATATTATCACCCTGTTTATTTAACTTCTATGCCGAGTACATCATGAGAAATGCTGGGCCGGAAGAAGCAGAAGCTGGAATCAAGATTGGCGGGAAAAATATCAATAACCTCAGATATGCAGATGACACTACCCTTATGGCAGAAAGTGAAGAGGAACTAAAAAGCTTCTTGATGAAAGTGAAAGAGGAGAGTGAAAATGTTGGCTTAAAGCTCAACATTCAGAAAACGAAGATCATGTAATCCGGTCCCATCATTTCATGGGAAATAGATGGGGAAAAAGTGGAAACAGTGTCAGACTTTATTTTTGGGGGGCTCCAAAATCACTGCAGATGGTGATTGCAGCCATGAAATTAAAAGATGCTTACTCCTTGGAAGAAAAGTTATGACCAACCTAGACAGCATATTCAAAAGCAGAGACATTACTTTGCCGACTAAGTTCCGTCTGGTCAAGGCTATGGTTTTTCTTCTGGTCATGTATGGATGTGAGAGTTGGACTGTGAAGAAGGCTGAGCGCTGATGAGTTGATGCTTTTGAACTGTGGTGTTGGAGAAGACTCTTGAGAGTCCCTTGGACTGCAAGGAGATCCAACCCATCCATTCTGAAGGAGATCAGGCTGGGATTTCTTGGGAGGGAATGATGCTAAAGCTGAAACTCCAGTATTTTGGCAACCTCATGCGAAGGGTTAACTCATTGGAAAAGACTCTGATGCTGGGAGGGATTGGGGGCAGGAGGAGATGGGGACGGCAGAGGATGAGATGGCAGGATGTCATCACAGACTCGATGAACATGAGTCTGAGTGAACTCTGGCAGTTGGTGATGGACAAGGAGGCCTGGTGTACTGTGATTCATTAGGTTGCAAAGTGTCGGACATGACTGAGCAACTGAACTGTACTGAACTGAACTGCATATGGAGTGAATGAAGCATCTTAGACACTTTGAGAAAGAATTCAAATACAATATTAAATTTAATAATGTACTTGTTTATACTTCTGGCATCAGTTTTAAAAATGAAAATATTTTACTGAATTTTATTGTATATTTTATATTTGCCCTTTAAAAAAAATTGAAGTATAGTTGACTCACATTATTAAACTAGTTTCAGGTATACGAAACACTGATTCAATATTTTTATAGATTATACTACATATAAATAAGTTATTATGCAATATAAAATAAAATTACTATAAAATATTGGCTGTAAAGGACTTTAAAAGTTTGCTTTCCCTGGGGGCAACAACAACATCATCTAGTTCTCCAGGATTCATGAAGAGATTCTTTTCACAATCATGAATTTTTAAGGGACATTTAAACATGGTGATGGTGGTTCAGTCGTTTCATGTCTGACTCTTAGATTCCATGGACTGGTAGCCTGCCAGGCTCCTCTGTCAATGGGATTTCCCAGGTAAGAATACTGGAGTGGATTGCCATTTCCTTCTCCAGGAGATCTTCCCAATCCAGGAATCAAACCCACGTCTCCAGCATTGCAGGAGGATTCTTTACCAACTAAAGTATGAGTGAAGTCAATTTAAACATATTAGTTGTGTATTATGTTAATGAAAAGGGGTTTTATTAACTTCACTAGGGAAATATTAAAATCATTTAAAAAGTTATCTTATTGCCTTGAATTTGTTTTCCTATATTTTTGTGAATGTTGATTAAAATGGAAACATTTTTTAATCTAATTTTTAAACAAAAGACTAGATCTGCTCATCACTCTTTTTCTTGTTCATACTCTTAAGCAAATAATTGTTTATTTTCTCAGTGAGAAAGTGTGAAAGCTACTTATCTGTAGAGAATAATAATAAAAATAACACAACTCCTTAACAAAACATGATAAAAATTAAAAATTCACAAAATTTTCATAATGGATAAACAAATACTACATTAATTCCAATGTATACTTATTAGATGAAGAATTAATACTTCATTTAGTTTTACACAAGTTCAGCCATTCAGCTGCATGATATCTCAAAGCTTTGCAAATAATAAAATATGATAAAATATAAATTTTTGCAGTTTGGCTCTAATATACATTTTTTCCTAATAAGAAAACAGCAATTGTTGATCAAAAGAAGTTAATCCCATCAGCTTGATAATCATAATGAATCTCTACTCAAATTTTCTATTTCAATATCAATTAGCAAGGGTTAATTTCTGCATTATCCTTTTTATGACATTTCCAATATCATAGGATAGATGTTGCTTCTTAACAAACCCTGACATTTTCCATCTTTCTTCTAATTTGTTTTAAAGGACATCTGCCTATGTCCCTCCATTTCTTGTATTCAAAATGAAAACCACTGTAATAAACATACTAACTTTTAGATTTTAAATTATCAAAACTACTTCTGACTTTTTGTCTGATTTAATAATTATTGGTTAGTCAATAGCTGAGAAAGGACACAAATAATATTTGAATACATTATATGTGTTCTGTCTGAATAAATTACATTGTGACCCACATCCCAGTAATGATTCAAATACTGATAGACTTCTCTTGACCGTCACAATGTTGACATTTCAGATATCTGTGAGATCAATGTGTTACAAGACACTAAGGGTAGATGAAAAGGTGAATACTCACAGCAAACATCTAAAATAATTTATCCGCATTATATGTCACATTATTGCCCTTCTGAAGGCATCAAAATCACTAGGTTTTTATGTAATTATTTATATTGACAATAACTATTGAAGCATACAATTAAAAATCTTTAGAACTAATTGCAAATATTGTATATTTAATGAGATCTCTATCTTCCATCTGAATAAAAAAATCAAAATAAAAGCTAGATTTAGGTTTTATTCATCTGTATCATTTACAATGTTTCTATAGATGTATGATAACACTATTTAGCTGTTAAAAAATTTGTAAAAAAATTTTAGAAGAAGTGACATGAATTTTCTATTTTAAATGTTAATGACTATTTAAATAAAGTTTTAGTGAATACATCAGGACCAAACGTGTAATTTTTATTTGTTTTGTAAGACTATTCTTTGATAAAACAGGAATTTTTAGCTCAGGGGAAAAGGAAAAAAAAAAAACATACTTCTTTTTGCTGTTATTTACTTCATGCTTGTAATCCCATGGCTTCTTAAAAGAGAAAGTGGTAAATTACTATCAGTTTATGACAGCTTTTTGATGTGTCCCTTTGTACATGAGAAACTAAGTTGAGACACCTGAACACATTTCTCTTGAGATTTTGAACAACTATAAAAAATGGCTATGTTTTGGACTCATATGGTTCTCTGAAATGAAAATGCCATTATATCGAGGACTGCACATCAATCTAATTTGCTACCTGGATCCCCAGTCTCATCTTTTCCCAGTTGAGACTGCTTTACAATATGCAAGATATCAGTCTTACTTTACAATTTAGTAATATTTTCTAAGTGACTTTTATATTTGTATCAACAGGGATGGAACATAACAGATTAATTTAAATTTCTAGTAAAGAATTTTCTTAAGTTGTGAATATAAGAGCATTGAAGTATGTCAGTGCTGTGATTTTTTGTGAGCATGGAAGATATGCCAGCCAAGATTACACCAGGGACAACCCCCAGGAAGTAAATGAGTAGATAGAAGCCCGACACTACCATTATGTTTTATTTAGAAACAATAAAGGAAAGTTTTAAATTGTTTAGTAACTTTATGTAAAAAGAGAGACAAAAATATTGTTTTTTTGATTTCAATTATATTTTTGTGATTGAACATAGATTTGATAGTTCAGAGGAAAAGGGAAATATCTATACAAAAACATCTTACATCATTTTATTGCCTTAAAAGAACTTATGAAATATCCATGTTATATTAACTTAGTAAGAATGGCAACTTTAGGGAATCGACGCAAAAAATTTTCGTTAAAAAATAAATCTCAAATTAGAAAATAAGGGTATTATGATCTCTTTTTCAATTTATCCAGAAATATACTGTGCTTATTATGCATGTTTATGAATGTTTGTTTTAATATAGTTATAAGCACACATATACACATGTAAAAAATGATCTAAAGTTTCACTGCTTTGCCAAAATTTTTTTCTGCTGGATTCAATATCTGTATTCTGGGTGAGTCCTATTTAATCTGAAGTACATACAGCTTTAAAAATTTCATGTAAAACTTTGTGTTGTGTGAATGTGTGTAGTATTAATAGAGAAGATATATGGTTATTGTCTTATAAAAGATACTAAGCCCTGAAAGTCTAGAACCAGTAATATGTAAAATAATTTAATGGTTATAGAGCCTTGGTTTCAAAATTAATCAATAACCCTTTCTAGCACATGGATGTGAAGAGACAAGAACTCTTTTCAAATGGCTGAAGTATGCACAGGTATTTTAGAGCATCACTCCTAGGAATAAGAATTCAAGGGCAACCCTGAAGCCCATTTCTCCATATCAACCATGGTTCCCTCAAAATACAATACTCTCTACCTCTATTTTTAAAAACTTTAATTGAAGTAACTATTTTAAGGTCGTAGATGGAATTAAGTGGTTTTATAGGGGATTTCAAGCCACTCCAGGACTAGTACAACCAGAAACCATTTCCAACGCTGAATCTCAGTGTGAATTTTATCACCTGTCAGGAGTTGTAGTTCAGAACTACATGAAAACAAAGTTGTAAGGGGGTTCCTAACGTGAACTCAGTCTTTTTCTTCATTTGACCTCCTATTAGATGCCCTCATTGCTTGAAGCTAACCAGTATCCAGAGAGAAGGGAAACCAAGATTCTGCAATCTGTACAGCACTCAGTCTTCCAGGATTCAGAGAAAGTGAGAGAGGATGAAGCATGTGAGTTGAGAGATACCAAAGAGAATAATCAGCATTGGGTACCATTTTCTTAAAATGCTGAATGAAAGTTATTTCAGGCAAAATTGCTTAATCAAAATTTCTTGAATTAGAACCAAAAATCTGTGTATTGCAGACAGTGCCAAAGTGAACTTCTCCATATTAAAATTTGGAAAGTGGAAGAGAATCATCTGAAATATTCCCAACAAAAGATTTTATTTTGCATATTTTTGGTGAAAAGATTTTAATGAAGTTTTTCCAAACAAAGGAGTTATTCACTCCCAAAGATGACTTGCATGATTTTCTTAGAGAATATTCTCATGCTACAGGCAGTTTTTTAAATAGGAGGTTTTCTTTCTCTTCCAAATTTTGTGGAAAAAAAAAATCTGTTTAGCATCATTGTTAAATTATATTACTGCTTACTGTATTTCTGCTAAAAAAACTCATGATCTTTAATGTAAAATAATTTTAAACTTGAATGAAACACTAATATCAACAATAATTACATTAAAAGTACCTAATCCTACAGTATAATTTTCATATAGGTAATAATTTGACTTTAGGCAAATCTATAAAATAAAGATAGTCAATGATTTTATTTAACTCATCAATTAATGAGAGAACCAATAAGATGTTAAAACTTGTGCCAAAATTTTTTGAAATCTTACTCAATTTAACAAGCAAATATTGGAAAAATATTTTGGGTTATTTTCAAATCTAACAGGACCATAAGCCACAGTCTTTATTGTTATTGACCCCAATGAATGAAAAATACTTCCATCTCTAGTGGCAAGTCTACAAGTCAACTTCTGCCTCCATAGAATTATAGACAATAACATATCAATGCTAAAATTGTGCTAAAACACATAGTATTTTTCTTTACTGATTTCTGAACTTAGAATAATCTTTCTGGCACTAATAACCATCACTAACATAAATGTTAAGTCAAGGGGTCCATAATGATTTTGGGGAACATAAGCTCTTCATCATTATCTAAATAGTGTAACTAAATGAAAACCCCCTTGATATTTAGATATATTAGAGATAAATATAATCACCTGCTCTTATATGAAAAGTTGCAATGAAGAAAACCACAAGCAGGAAAGGAATATGAAATATCAGTAATTATTGTTTTAAAAAATAATATATATATATATATCCCCATTATGGTAAAAGATCTTGAAGAACTGGCTAAAGGTGGGAGCAACACTGCAACTCTACAGGAACACAAGAGTGACAGATGACACTTGTCTTAATAATCTCATAATAAAGATAACTATTTAAGAAATTTCATGCATTCAAGAGTAGTAACAGAGTGAATAAACATTGTGTGTAAATTAATGCCACAGCATGTAGCAAACAACACAGGTGGTTCAGAATAGGAAAGCCAGGAAGACATTCTGAATCAAATAATTTTTGAAATGAAACTTGTACAGGAATGATATTTGGATTGCAAGATAAAATCTGAAAGGCAAAAATTGGAAGAGACAGAAATTATCCATGTTTGCATTCACTTCTAAATATTAATATTAATTAAGTTCCAATTCTGTAACAGGTATTAGCTTGCAACAGAGAATATAATGGTGAGCAAGATGTAGGGATTTTTTGCTCAAATTGAACTTGCTTTATGTGTGTGTGTGTGCACGCACGTGTGCACTTAGTTGTTCAGTAGTGTCTGATTCTTTGCAAACCCATGGACTATAGCCTGTCAGGCTCCTCTGTTCTTGGAATTGTGCAGGCAAGAATTCTGGAGTGGGTTGCCATTTTCTACTCCAATTTAGTTCAGTTCAGCCACTCAGTTGTATCTGACTCTTTGTGACCCAATGGACTGCAGCACGCCAGTCTTCTCTGTCCATCACTACCTCCCAGAGTTTACTCAAACTCATGTCCATCGTATCAATGATGCCATCCAATCAACTGAAGCTGAAATTCCAATACTTTGGCCACCTTAAATGAATAACTGACTCATTTGAAAAGACCCTAATGCTGGGAAAGATTGAAGAGGGGAGGAGGAGGGAATGACAGAGGATGAGATGGTTGGATGGTGTCACCGACTCAATGGACATGAGTTTGAGCAAGCTCTGGGTAATGGTGAAGGACAGGGAAGCCTGGCATGCTACAGTCCATAGGGTCACAAAGTCAGACACAACTGAGTGACTGAAAACAACAAGAAAAGAGAATTCAGAAGACAGAACTGGAAGTTCGTGTGGAACTAAATGTTGGCAAGTTTTCTTAAGTTAATGAGAATACTGAATCATGTGTGAATAGCATTTGACAGTTAAGGAGAATTGTTCTTTAAGCAATTTCTATATTAAACAGGAATACTAGTAGAACTGTCATGGTGGAGATTCCAATTAGTTTCTTTCAAGAACCTCTGAGTAACCCATAAAATTGCATGGAAATTTCACATAGGAATAGTTAGGGAAAATATTATGGAAGGCCTTGAATGATGAGTTAAAAATACTTGCTTTAATACTGTGGATTGTGTTACATACATGATTATGAAGATAACTTTGTTTCCAAAACAGAACTCAGACTTCTACTAGCAGTTAGCTAGTGATCTTGAGCAAGATGGTACATGATCAACTATCAGTTTGTCTCCAAAACTGGTGTGACTACTTATTTTATGTCAGCTTGATACTATTGCTTAGAGACAAACATATACAATGTGTTTAGAAAGTATAAGTATTATAAATAACAAAACTTTTTAATCTGCTACCTCATTTTCATAATTGCTGAATATTCAGCATAGCAGTACTTCTTTCTACAAATTTTAAATGCAACAGAGAAAGTCAGAGAGAGAGAGAGAGAGAGAGAGAGAGAGAGAGAGATGGAGTGAAAGACAGAGCAAAGAGACTGAGATAGGGAGAGGCAGAAAGAAGTGGTGAGGGCATAGAGGAGTGTCCAATGGAACTCATGAATTCATGAATTCTTGGTGGCCAGTTCCATAAGGAGTGTATATATCTTTATGTACATATATCTATTTATCTATATATCTGATATGCTCTTTCCAAAGAGAGAATGATAAAGCCACATTGAAAGAATGAAAGATGCAGAGAGGGGACATCATTTCTTTACAGCAGGTCTCCAATTCCTCATTTTGTTCCTGAGCAATAGCCCCATCACTAATCTTCAGTTTTGTAAGATATCCCATTATTCCCCTGTTAAATTTGACCCTCTTTTTCCTAAAAGTTATTCAGATTGGGCTTCTGTAACTTGCAATCAAAAAAATCCAGGTTCCAAAAGCATCATTTTGCCCTTATAATGAAATACAAAGACCTTTGCTTGACCTCCTGACACCCTCTCGTCCTGCCTTCCTTTCCTACTTCATCTCTTTCAAGCCTCTTTTTAAACTTTCTGTGGCAGAGCAGATGATCTCTGCTTGCCAAACTCTCAAATTGGTGTTTTTCCTCAAATCTCTATATGGCCTTTGTACTTGGTCTAGTATATTCTGTTTCCAGGCATTTCCTGGCTGGCTTCCCTAGAGAAATCTACTTGCAACTCAGCAGATTAGGAGGCTTTTTTCTGACTACCCTTATAAAGTAGCTTTCACTTTATCACTCCCCACAACATTACTCTGTACTCTCAAAAATTATGTCTTAAGGTTTATAATACTGGAGCCATTTTAGGCCTCTATCAGGCCTAAAATATAGATATTAGGCATTTATATATCACTGTTTCCACTTGACCTAGAGACCATAGTGATATCAAATATTTATTTGATGAATAAAGGATAAAAATGTAGCTAACGTATTATGGATTTTATAGATATTTTAAGAATTTGTAGAGTTCAAAATATAAAAGTTGTTGTCAAAGTTGTATTAGAGTATAGAGGAATCAGAGTCACTCATTAAACATTGTAATAATCAAAGCCTAAAGTGACAATGGTCTTACATGGGAGAAACCAGTAAGCCAGGAAAGGAAAAAAAAAAAAAGATCCTTTACTAGGAAAGAGATAACTTTATATTAAAAAGCACTTATTTTGTCTACATAGCTTTTTTTTTTTTAATCAGTTTAAATGTGTTACTAATGGATGAGAATTTCTCACATTAAACAAATTTTTGTATACTTTTAAATCAGAGCTTCTGTGTTCTTGGTGCCAGGTAGGAAAAGATGAAAACAGTGGTTTACCTGTGCCTTAATGATGCAAAATGAAAGCATGCTGTCTTCTGTTCTCATGGAAAATCTTTAGTGATACAACAAAATTTCTAGTCTGCTTGATCTTGCTTTGTAATGTGTAGACATCAGATGTGCACTGCATTTTAGAAGAGCCATTTTTTTTTTCATTGAATAGGTAAACTAGACAGTCTGTGTGCGTAGGTGTGGTATGTAAAATGTGGAAGATCTGAACATTATTTAAATCAAAGAGTTCAAGTAATTACAAAGCCATTTTGTGGTACAGATGAACAATGAGAAAACTAAAATCTCTAAGCGAAATTAGAAAGGGAAAGAACTTAAAAACGAAACAAAACAAAATTTCATGAGTGGTTTTAGACTGTCCAGGTAACTAGTAAAGATATCAAGCAAGAGAGAGTGGTATAAGTGAGCACTTTGGAAAAAAAAAAAAGAGTAGAAGTCACTGCTGACAGTTGCTAATATCCAGGACTTCATAGTGGCTGACCACGACTTCCTTTTTAGCAGAGCAACACTGTGTCTTAGGGAAGGTAATAACAAACATGGGATTCCTGGATAAAATTGCATATCTATTTGGTCAAAGAAATGGACACAGAGTTCCCCCAAAAGTGGAGAAATAGGGAAATCAATATATCAGAAGCCTCAGAAATTTTGATGCTGGAGTGCTAGGTATAATATCTGAAGAATTTTCGATAGCTTGAGTTCAAACCCCTGCTCTGCTCTAATCTGATTCCTTGCTTTCTGTGTCCTTCCTTGCAGAAGGCCCTGGGCTCAGCCTGCTTCCTTCTCTTTCAGTGATGTTTGACACAACACTCATACGACTACTCTAATTCTTACTACTTCTGAAAAAGAAAAAAATGCACACATTATTTTGTTTAAATTTTAGCTAACTGTTGTGTTAGAACACCTTTGTTCTTATTTCTGAGTCATTTGCTCTTCAGTTCTTGTCCCTCTCCATTAAGCCCCCTTCATTCTCCCACAACACTGACACATAACTATTCAAATCCTTTCTTCTGATGCCATCTTAACAAAACTTATGAAATTCTTTCCTTCAGTAACTTGACTCTTTGAGGACTAAGGGTGAAATGGAGGCAAAATGACACAAAATTTCTAATCTCCGGTGGCTATTTTCCATGATTTTGGATATGCCAAACTTGTCAGCCTTTTGAAGATACCAGCTTAAAAGTGGCTAACATTTAGTAAAGTTCTTACATAATGTCATGCATAATAAACTAATTTTTGTAGCATCCTTGTCAAGTTCAGTTCAGTTCAGTTGTATCCAATTCATTGCAACCCCATAGGCTGCCTGAGGCCAGGCTTCCCTGTCCATCATCAGCTCCCGGGTTTTAACAAACTTATGTCCATTGAGTCGATGATGCCATCCAACCATCTCATCCTCTGTCATCCCCTTCTCTTCCCGGCTTCTGTCTTTCCCAGCATCAGGGTCTTTTCAAATGAGTCAGCTCTTCACATCAGGTGGCCAAAGTATTGGAGTTTCTGCTTCAACATCAGTCCTTCCAATGAATATTCAGGACTGATTTCTTTTCGGATGGACTGGTTGGATCTCCTTGCAGTCCAAGGAACTCTCAAGAGTTTTCTCCAACCCCGTAGTTAAAAAGCATTAATTCTTCAGCACTCAGCTTTCTTTACAATCCAACTTTCATATCCATACATGACTACTGAAAAAAATCATAGCTTTGAGTAGATGGACCTTTGTTGGCAAAGTAATGTCTCTGCTCTTTAATATGCTGCCTAGGTTGGTCATAACCTTTCTACCAAGGAGTAAGCATCTTTTAATTTCATTTCGGCACTTACCATCTGCAGTGATTTTGGAACACCAAAAAATAAACCTGTCATTGTTTCCACTGTTTCCCCATCTGTTTTTCATGAAGTGATGGGACCAGATGCTATGATCTTTGTTTTCTGAATGTTGAGCTTTAAACCAACATTTTCATTCTCCTCTTTCACTTTCATCAAGAGGCTCTTTAGATCTTCTTCACTCTCTGCCATAAGGGTGGTGTCATCTGCATATCTGAGGTTATTGATATTTCTCCTGGAAAGCTTGGTTTCAGCTTGTGATTCATTCAGCCCAGAGTTTCTCATGATATACTCTGGATAAAAGTTAAATAAGCAAGGTGACAGTATACAGCCTTGTTGCACTCATTGCCCAGTTTGGAACTGGTCTATTGTTCCTTGTCTAATTCCAGCTGTTGCTTCTTGACCTGCATACAGATTTTTCAGGAGGCAGGTCAGGTGGTCTGTAATTCCCATCTCTTTAAGAATTTTCCACAGTTTGTTGTCATCCAAACAGTCAAAGATTTTGGCATAGTCAATAAAGCAGAAGAAGATGTTTTTTTGGAACTCTTGCTTTTTCGATGATCCAATGGATGTTGGCAATTTGATTTCTGGTTCTTTTGGCTTTTCAAAATCCAACTTGAACTTCTAGAATTTCATGTCTCAGGTACTGTTGAAGCTTGACTTTGAGAATTTTGAGCATTACTTTGTTAGTGTGTGAGATGAGTGCAATTTTGCGATAGTTTGAGCATTCTTTGCCATTGCCTGTCTTTGGGATTGGAATGAAAACTGACCTTTTCCAGTCTTTGGCCACTACTGAGTATTCTAAATTTGCTGGCATATTGAGTGTAGCACTTTCTTCTTCCTTTTTTTTTTTTTTCCTTTTTAACATTACTCTTTTTTTTTAATTTAGATTTTTTTATTTTAATTCGAGGCTAATTACTTTACAATATTGTATTGGTTTTGTTATGCATCAAAGTGAATCCAGGATGGGTGTACACATGTTCCCACCTTCCTCCCCATACCATCCCTCTGGGTCATCCCAGTGCACCAGCCCCAAGCATCCTGTATCCTGCATTGAACCTAGACTGGGGATTCATTTCTTATATGGTATTATACATGCTTCAGTACCATTCTCCCAAATCATCCCACCCTCTCCCTCTCCCACAGAGTCCAAAAGACTGTTCTATACATCTGTGTCTCTTTTGCTGTTTCTCATACAGGGTTATTGGAGAAGACAATGGCATCCCACTCCAGTACTCTTGCCTAGAAAATCCCATGGAAGGAGGAACGGGGTAGGCTGCAGTCCATGGGGTCGTTAAGAGGTGGACACGACTGAGCGATGTCACTTTCACTTTTCACTTTCATGCATTGGAGAAGAAAATGGCAACCCACTCCAGTGTTCTTGCCTGGAGAATCCCAGGGACAGGGGAGCCTGGTGGGCTGCCGTCTATGGGGTCGCACAGTGTCGGACACGACGGAAGCGACTTAGCAGCAGCATACAGGGTTATCATTACCATCTTTCTAAATTCCATATATATGTGTTAGTATACAGTATTGGTGTTTTTCTTTCTGGCTTACTTCACTCTGTATAATAGGCTCCAGTTTCATCCACCTCATTAGAACTGATTCAAATGTATTCCTTTTAATATATGCAGAGTACATCACGAGAAACGCTGGACTGGAAGAAACAAAAGCTGGAATCAAGATTGCCGGGAGAAATATCAATAACCTCAGATATGCAGATGACACCACCCTTATGGCAGAAAGTGAAGAGGAACTAGTGAAGACTCTTGATGAAAGTGAAAGCAGAGAGTGAAAAAGTTGGCTTTAAGCTCAGCATTCAGAAAACTAAGGTCATGGCATCTGGTCCCATCACTTCATGGGAAATAGATGGGGAAACGGTTGAAACAGTGTCAGACTTTATTGTTTTGGGCTCCAAAATTACTGCAGATGGTGACTGCAGCCATGAAATTAAAAGACGCTTACTCCTTGGAAGAAAAGTTGTGACCAACCTAGATAGCATATTCAAAAGCAGAGACATTACTTTGCCGACTAAGGTCTAGGCTATGGTTTTTCCTGTGGTCATGTATGGATGTGAGAGTTGGATGGTGAAGAAGGCTGAGCGCCAAAGAATTGATGCTTTTGAGCTGTGGTGTTGGAGAAGACTCTGGAGAGTCCCTTGGACTGCAAGGTGATCCAACCCGTCCATTCTGAAGGAGATCAGCCCTGGGATTTCTTTGGAAGGAATGATGCTAAAGCTGAAACACCAGTACTTTGGCCACCTAATGGGAAGAGTTGATCATTGGAAAAGACTCTGATGCTGGGAGGGACTGGGGGCAAGAGGAGAAGGGGACGACATAGGATGAGATTTCTGGATGGCATCACTGACTCAATGGATGTGAGTCTGAGTGAACTCTGGGAGTTGGTGATGGACAGGGAGGCCTGAGGTGCTGCAGTTCATGGGGTCGCAAAGAGTCGGACACGACTGAGTGACTGAACTGAACTGAACTGAATACTCCATTGTGTATATGTACCACAGCTTTCTTATCCATTCATCTGCTGTTGGACATCTAGGTTGCTTCCATGTAATGGCTATTATAAACAGTGCTATGATGTACATTAGGGTACACATGTCTCTTTCAATTTTGGTTTCCTCTGTGTGTATGCCCAGCAGTGAGATTGCTGGGTCATAAGGCAGTTCTATTTCCAAGTTTTTAAGGAATCTCCACACTGTTCTCCATATTGGCTGCACTAGTTTGCATTCCCAACAGTGTAAGAGGGTTCCCTTTTCTCCAAACCCTATCCCGCATTTATTGCTTGTAGACTTTGGATTGCAGCCATTCTGACTGGTGTGAAATGGTACCTCATTTTGGTGTTGATTTGCATTTCTTTGATAATGAGTGATGTTGAGCATCTTTTCATGTGTTTGTTAGCCATCTGTATGTCTTCTTTGGAGAAATGTCTATTGAGTTCTTTGGCCCATTTTTTGATTGGGTCATTTATTTTTCAGGAATTGAGCTGAAGGAGTTGCTTGTATATTTTTGAGATTAGTCGTTTGTCAGTTGCTTCATTTGCTATTATTTTCTCCCACTCCGAAGGCTGTCTTTTCACCTTGCTTATAGTTTCCTTTTTGTGCAGAAGCTTTTAATTTTAATTAGTTCCCATTTGTTTATTTTTGCTTTTATTTCCAGGATTCTGTGAGGTGGGTCATAGAGGATCATGTTTTGATTTATGTCAGGGAGTGTTTTGCCTATGTGCTCCTCTAGGAGTTTTATAGTTTCTGGTCTTACACTTAGATCTTAATCCATTTTAAGCTCATTCTTGTGTATGGTGTTAGAAAGTGTTCTAGTTTCATTCTTTTATAAGTGGTTGACCAGTTTTCCCAGCACCACTTGTTAAAGAGATTGCCTTTAATCCATTGTATCTCTGTCGAAGATAAGGTGTCCATAGGTGTGTGGATTTATCTCTGGCTTTCTATTTTGTTCCATTGATCTATATGTCTGTCTTTGTTCCAGTACCATACTGTGTAGCACTTTCACAGCATCATGTTTTAGGATTTAAAACAGCTCCATTGGAATTCCATCATCTCCACTAGCTTTGTTCGTAGTGATGCTTCCTAAGAACCATTTCACTTCGCATTCCAAGATATCTGGCTCTAGGTGAGTGATCATACCGTTGTGATTATCTGGGTTGTGAAGATCTTTTTTGTATAGTTCTTCTGTGCATTCTTGCCACCTTTTCTTAATAACTTCTGCTTCTGTTAGGTCCATAGAGTTTTTGTCCTTTATTGAGCTCATCTTTGCATGAAATGTTCCCTTGGTATCTATATATATGTATAGTATGTATTATATATGATCAATAATATATTAATATAGATTAATAAAATAATATATTATTAATAATTAAGATATGTATTATATTATACAATATATGTTATATATGTATTATATTAAATATTATTGGTATATTACATATAATAATATGTTATGTAATATTCTATTATGAATATTAGATATTATAATTAAAATAATATATATATTATATATTAATATAAATTATATATATACTATTATATATATATAATACATCTATCTATAATAGACAGATATATTATCTAATATAAATAATATATAATAGAGTAATTATAATTATATATATAATATATACATTATATATTATATATCTATATATACATTTTATATATTATATATCTTATATATTATATATATTATATATGTGTGTGTGTATATATATACACATATATTTATTACTTTTTACCAGTATGCTGTATTAACAAATAGACAATAGATACATAAAAACTGAAATCAGATGTAGACAGAAATTACATACATCAAAGAGGGAAATGAGGATAGATCACTTTGATAAGAGTGCTAAGATGGTTATTTCAGAAACAAATAGAATGACAGGGACATTCCATTTACCCAAAAATTACCCAAGCAGATACCCATGCCATATACCCAAGCATTAATGCATTCTAAAGTATTTTCTGTCACCAAAATTAGAGCAATAGTGAAGAAAGAAAACTTTAAGTGATTTATTTCAGTAGCATGTTTTTCCAGTTATCACTAAGCAGTTAATTTGAATTATAGCAAAAAAATAAAATAAAATCACCACCACCACCAAAATCACAACATAAATACATATATAGAAGATGTTATTTCATAATAAATTTAGGGGGATTATCCACACAAAACATAAATAATGAATATTGTGCAGAATTTAAATGATTTTGGCTTTGTAGTCATCAGTAACAAACTATTATTAGTTTGTTAATTATAACTATTAATTTAGTAAACTCTGTAGTTATTGGTAACAATTAACCATGGGCATGTTTGATTTAGATATTACTCATTTGCTTTCCAAAGAGAATCACAAACTCCAAAGATAACTTAAGCATGAGAAACTTAAGCATAAACAGTGTATGCCCAGAAGTGGGATTGCTGGGTCATAAGGTAGTTCTATTTGCAATTTTTTAAGGAATCTCCACACTGTTCTCCATAGTGGCTGTACTAGTTTGCATTCCCACCAACAGTGTTGGAGAGTTCCCTTTTCTCCACACCCTCTCCAGCATTTATTGCTTGCAGATTTTTGGATCACGGCCATTCTGACTGGTGTGAAGTGGTATCTCATTGTGGTTTTGATTTGCATTTCTCTAATAATGAGTGATGTTGAGCATCTTTTCATGTGTTTGTTAGCCATCCGTATGTCTTCTTTGGAGAAATGTCTATTTAGTTCTTTGGCCCATTTTTTGATTGGGTCGTTTATTTTTCTGGAATTGAGCTGCAGAAGTTGTTTGTATATTTTTGAGATTATTTGTTTGTCAGTTGTTTCATTTGCTATTATTTTCTCCCATTCAGAAGGCTTTCTTTTCACCTTGCTTACATTTTCCTTTGTTGTGCAGAAGCTTTTAATTTTAATTAGATCCCATTTGTTTATTTTTGCTTTTATTTCCAGAATTCTGGGAGGTGGATCATAGAGGATCCTGCTGTGATTTATGTCTGAGAGTGTTTTGCCTATGTTCTCCTCTAGGAGTTTTATAGTTTCTGGTCTTACATTTAGATCTTTAATCCATTTTGAATTTATTTTTGTGTGTGGTGTTAGAAAGTAATCTAGTTTCATTCTTTTACAAGTGGTTGACCGGTTTTCCCAGCACCACTTGTTAAAGAGATTGTCTTTACTCCATTGTATATTCTTGCCTCCTTTGTCAAAGATAAGGTGTCCATATGTGTGTGGATTTATCTCTGGGCTTTCTATTTTGTTCCATTGATCTATATGTCTGTCTTTGTGCCAGTACCATACTGTCTTGATGACTGTGGCTTTGTAGTAGAGCCTGAAGTCAGGCAAGTTGATTCCTCCAGTTCCAGTCTTCTTTCTCAAGATTGCTTTGGCTATTCGAGGTTTTTTGTATTTCCATACAAATCTTGAAATGATTTGTTCTAGTTCTGTGAAAAATGTGGCTGGTAGCTTGACAGGGATTGCATTGAATTTGTAAATTGCTTTGGGTAGTATACTCATTTTCACTATATTGATTCTTCCGATCCATGAACATGGTATATTTCTACATCTATTAGTGTCCTCTTTGATTTCTTTCATCAGTGTTTTATAGTTTTCTATATATAGGTCTTTAGTTTCTTTAGGTAGATATATTCCTAAGTATTTTATTCTTTTCATTGCAATGGTGAATGGAATTGTTTCCTTAATTTCTTTTTTTACTTTCTCATTATTCGTGTATAGGAATGCAAGGGATTTCTGTGTGTTGATTTTATATCCTGCAACTTTACTATATTCATTGATTAGCTCTAGTAATTTTCTGGTGGAGTCTTTAGGGTTTTCCATGTAGAGGATCATGTCATCTGCAAACAGTGAGAGTTTTACTTCTTCTTTACCTAGATGTCCATCAGCAGATGAATGGATAAGAAAGCTGTGGTACATATACACAATGGATTATTACTCAGCCATAAAGAAGAATTCATTTGAATCAGTTCTGATGAGATGGATGAAACTGGAGCCAATTATACAGAGTGAAGTAAGCCAGAAAGAAAAACACCAATACAGTATACTAACGCATATATATGGAATTTAGGAAGATGGCAATGACGACCCTGTATGCAAGACAGGGAAAGAGACACAGATGTGTATAATGGACTTTTGGACTCAGAGGGAGGGAGAGGGTGGGATGATTTGGGAGAATGACATTCTAACATGTATACTATCATGTAAGAATTGAATCGCCAGTCTATGTCTGATGCAGGATACAGCATGCTTGGAGCTGGTGCATGGGGATGACCCAGAGAGATGTTATGGGGAGGGAGGTGGGAGGGGGGTTCATGTTTGGGAATGCATGTAAGAATTAAAGATTTTAAAATTTAAAAAATAAATAAAATTAAAAAAAAAAAACAAATGTAAAAAAAAAAGAAAAAAGAAACTTAAGCATAAGGATATACAAAAATACTTTATTTGGATTATGTTTTTTTAATAATTTATTTTGAATTCTGAATTTTGTTAATATATTTTTATGAATATCACACCTCTCCCTTGTCCAACTAAAACCTATTTTTTTCCTAAGTAAGTGCCTTCGTTTTTTAGACTATTAAAAAAAAGAGAAAGACAATATTTAAATAAACGTTGAAAATTATAGACTTCCGAAAGTGAATTATTTGCCTTGATTTTTAGTAACTGCAAATAATATGTCTAAAAGCAGCATAAATGTGTTTGCTTTTTATACAAAGTTTCATGCCCTTATTCACAAGATAATTGAAAAATCAGGAAGGAGCTTGTAAATTCTTTACTGACAAATGTTATATTAATGTAAAACCAAAATTAGGTTTTCTTTTTGAGAAATGATAAGTTGATCTGAATTCATTAGTTCTATTTTAACAAGTGGGAGTAAAAATATAGTTGCTATCATCTGTACAATCTTTGTAGTTAGGAAATTTCATGTCTAACAAGAATAATTGCTGGTTTTCTGGTGACTTTGCCATGTCCTTGATTGAGAAAAAGCTAAGTTTTGCTACATTGTATTACTTTCTGTGTTTTTTCTTAAAATATTACATTGCCACCTTGATTAGAAAGCAATCAAACTATTGCTTCTTGTTGATTATAATTATGCTTAATCAAGTAACCATGTCTCTATTGATAATTCTTTTGATTTTTTCTTCTGAGATCAAATTCTAAATTTAAAAAAAAAATTATCCTGTATCAAACATAGACTGGCGATTCATTTCTTACATGATAGTATATATGTTTCAATGCCATTCTCCCACATCATCCCACCCTCTCCCTCTCCCTCAGAGTCCAAAAGTCCGTTCTATACATCTGTGTCTCTTTTGCTGTCTTGCATACAGGGTTATCATTACCATCTTTCTAAATTTCATATATATGTGTTAGTATACTGTATTGGTGTTTTTTTTTTTTTCCTGGCTTACTTCACTCTGTATAATCAGCTCCAATTTCATCCATCTCATTAGAACTGATTCAAATGTATTCTTTTTAATGGCTGAGTAATACTCCACTGTGTATATGTACCACGGCTTTCTTATCCATTCATCTGCTGATGGACATCTAGGTTGTTCCCATGTCCTGGCTATTATAAACAGTGCTGCAAAGAACATTGGGGTACATGTGTCTCTTTCAATTCTGGTTTTCTTGGTGTGTTCGATACACGATACAGGATGCTTGTGGCTGGTGCACGGGGATGATCCAGAGAGATGATATGGGGTGGGAGGTGGGAGGGGGGGGTTCAGGATTGGGAACTCATGTACACCTGTGGTAGATTCATGTCAATGTATGGCAAAACCAATACAGTATTGTAAAGCAAAATAAAGTAAAAATTAAAATAATAATAATAATTTTAAAAAATACTTAACAAAAGAATAAAAGTGGGCATACTGGAAAAAAAATTTAAAAATTAAAAAAAATTATCTTTTACTATTGCAATTCTTTGAATTCCCTCAGAGGTCCTTTGAGACAATTTCAAAGAATTATTTTCTCAGTGTATAAAGAGAAGTATACTAAATTATTTGATTTGCTTTGATTCTTCATATTTCTCAATTAAATCCAACAAATTTGTGATCCCTTCATGAGAAGAGTTTTTACATCAAAGGACAGTTCTGTAAAATACTTTAGCATAAATGTTTCAGGGATTGCACACTTGGCAAAATTGGCAAATTGGCAAAAGTCTTCATGTCTTCAGTATAAAGAAAAACTTATCTTAAAGTAAGATTTAATCAAATTGGTATAAAGAAAGTTTTACTATCATGCATTCAGATATTGTTAAACATTAAAAGAATTAACCAGTCAATCCTAAAGGAAATCAGTCCTGAATATTCATTGGAAGGACTGATGCTGAAGTTGAAACTCCAATATTATGGCCAACTAATGCAAATAACCTAATTATTGGAAAAACGCCTGATGCTGGGAAAGATTTAAGATGGGAAGAGAAGGGGATGACAGAGAATGAGATTGTTGGATGGCAACACCGACATGATGGACGTGAGTTTGAGTAGGTCCTGGGAGCTGGTGATGGACAGGGAATCTTGGCGTGCTGCAGTCCATGTGGTCTCAAAGAGTCAGAAACAACTGAACGATTGAGCTGAACTGAACTGATGAAAATTAACCACAGTCTGATCACTTCACAATATATATATGCATTGAGTCATCACACTGTACACTTTAATGTAACACAAAGTTATATTTCAATTATT